>NC_053038.3:196892729-198142729 GCF_002575655.3 Aegilops tauschii subsp. strangulata | reverse complement strand
TCTTGGTAATGATTCTAATGTTCATGAGAATATGATGCTGCCTAAATTGGATACATTTGTTTTGCTTACAAATGAAGGGCCTAGCTTTGAGAAGGATGAACATTGGAGCAAGAACAAGCATGGAGATGATGGCATGCGCATGGGGAACAAGAACGGAGTTACAAGTGATGATTTCAGGACGTTGAAGCCACCATAATGCGTGCATGAAGCCTTGGACGAAATATACAAGATGCTACTTCATAACTTTCGTCCAGAGGCTATTCTAGGTGCTGCGTCACCTTATTATTGGACCAGGCCCATGTAATTTCGAAATACATAAGTATAGGCTGTTTTTAGAGTCCGTATGTGTGGGGAAACAAGAGATAGGGTTGGTTTCGGACCCCTTCCTCAAGGGCCACGAAATTCCCCCCCTCTTCCTCCATATATACAGCCCTTAGGGCGTCGTTTAGACTTTGGGTTTTGTTTAGATTAAAAGTTCGCCATAGCTGCAACTTCGCGTACTTCGTTTGTGTTCAGCGACCAGACAAAGGCGTCACAGAACTCCACCTTGATCAATAAAGCTTTCATCTTATATTCGCAATATCCAGATTGCAATCTCAGTTTCTTGCTTGTTCTTCGTTTGCTCGCAGGAAACAGACCCTCGTGGTCAGGTTGATCGTGCTCCGGCGTGGTCGATAACCTCTCGGAGTTGGTTTAGCGATTGCTAAGGCGCGACGTCCTCGCACGTTCATAGTCGGATCGTCAAAGTCGACTTCCATCAAAGCGATATTCATCATCTCATCGAAAGACGGGACACCTTTGCCTCTATCAACTGCTTAATTTGGTGTGTGGAAATGTTATGTGTGTAGTCACTTGTGTAATTGTATGCTTAATTTGGTTATGCAACACTGTCTTTTTAAGTATATATGTTGATGCGCTGTAGACAGAGCGTAGATGTTGTGCGGACAAAGAAAATCACATCGCACATGGACTAAACAATGGAACCCATCAGTGATGTTTTCATCTATCACTCACAATTGTATACCAGCAATCATTTGCTCACAACACACACGGCTTGTTAGCAGCAATAGTCTATGTTGTTATCGGTCTTCGCACACATTTCCGATTACAGACCTGTTTGCCACGCATCACACACATCTTGGTAAGTTGAACCGTTTCTCTTCTCTTGTCTCAATGCAAACAGTTCATGCGAGTGAAACGCATGCCGTATATCGCACACACCTTGATCTGGCTGACCGTTTCTTTTGTGTTGCTAATAACAAACAGTTCATCCGAGTGAACCGTATGCTGTATGTCGCACACACCTTCATCTGGCTGCCCGTTTCTTTTGTTCCTCCTCATTGCAAATAGTTAACTGAACTGTATGCCCTGCATCACACACGCAACAAATCTGAACCGTGTTTAATGCATCCTCCATCGCAAACGTTTTGCACCTTTTTTGACGGGTTTTTTACACCACCATTTGCAATTATTGCATCGCACACAGTTTCGTCGAAGGGTCTCCGATCGTAGTGTCGTGTTAGCAGCATCCTGCAGTAGTGATACCTCCAATGGAGACGACGATGGCCATGGTGGAAGAAGATGCACCCCGCACATGGTACCATCAAGTTGCAACCTCACCTACAACACATGAGCGGAGCTCTAAAGGTAATATAGGTGATGGACCTTCACTTGTCCCACTAGTGGATTATCTCATCAATGAGTGTTTGCATGATGTTGATCCACCTATTCCCATGCTTCATGCTAATGCGACTTCCTCATGTCATGACTTACCAATATATGATGAATATGATGAGCACCATGTTGAGTTGGCTAGTTGTGATGCTATGCTCCATAGGATATCATGTGGAAATTCTTTTGGTCACATCATGTTCGACAACCCATTAAACTTGTCATATGCTATGAGTGAGATCTCCCATATTGCATCGTTTCAATCTCAACATAGTAACTATGCATGCCCCATTAAAATAAATCCCATTTGCACTTATGGCACAGATGACGAGATGGTGGTCATTGGCTTTTGTTTTCCATGTGATGATATTGCCATGCTTCCTTTACATGATTTGCGCAATTCATCTACTATGCCATGCCATGAACACATTACTTCGGATATGCATTGTTTTGGATGTTGTCAATATTCTCCATGTGATGTTTCCACTAATGATCATGAGGAGACTCCCATAGTTTCCTCATACATATTAGGAGATTTTGCTGAATTCCATACTTTGCATGATTCCCATAATTGCGTGCACCATATGCATTCCATGAATAACAATGCTCTACATATTTCTCATGATGCATTACACAATTTGAGTCTCCATTATGCCATACATAACAACAAACCTCTCATGATGGATGACATGTTTCTATATCACGCATCTCATTTATTTGAGCATTGGATGTTTGGTGCTATGCAACACAAGCACGTGCACCTCATAATGGATGATGTGTACATATACCACACACACCCAATTTTCCCTTTGTCTTTGTTTTGTGTAGGTACTCACGTATACTCGTCAACCTCTCAATCCCAAGAGTTGACGAAACAAGCTCTTGAGAGCAACGATGACTTGGGATCCCGTGGACTATTCTTACCACCGTTCTCTTCGCGCAATGACTTCGCGCATTCCTTTTACTTGGATCTCACACGGCTATGGGCTATTTACCATTTGTCACCTTATGCCCATTATGTCGTGTTCACTTTGCATGTTATGCCTATTTCTATGTCTTTGCCATGCAATTGTCACCCTTGTTTGCATTTACCCATGATCCACCATTTTACTACTATGTGTATTTGCATGCTTGGTGGAGATACTTGTTGCTATTGCGATGTTTACCAGGTGCCACATGCTATTGTGGATTCTTGTGTTGGGAGAGTCATGATGTTCCATTGCTATTTATCTAGGACTTCTTGCCAATACAATGATGACACTTTCCTCATATCTTGCTTTCATGCTTGTGCTATGTCATGTGAATTATTCATGCCCGCTGTTGCTATTTGCACACATGACATGTTTGCCATAATTCCTCCTAGGATGTTGCATCTTCGCACTACTAGCTTGCATGACTTGTTTACTATTATTGCTTGCTTTGTAGCATCACCCATGTTCCATTCTTACTCGCTTTCTTGGGTTGATGACATATATATTCATGCCTCTCACATGATATATCTTGTTCATTGTCAATTACCTCCAATAGTTGCATCTATGCTTATTGATCTTGGAGACTTGGACACTTTACTTGTGATGCATGCTTGTTTGATTGAGCCTATTATATTTGGTGATTCTTGCATCATATGCCTTCATACTATGAAATACTCCCTTGTCCTTTCTTATGATGAACATGATGCATACACTTGTTGGGTATCTTACAACACGAATGATTGATTTTGCACTTCCGCTAACCTCATTTGTTTTTCTGAGTGTTTGGCATGTTCTTTTGTTTTGAAGGATTCACAAGGCGGTACCATGATACGTCTCCAACGTATCTACTTTTTCTCACGCTTTTCCTCTTGTTTTGGACTCTAATTTGCATGTTTTGAATGAAACTAACCCCGGACTGACGCTATTTTCAGCAGAACTACCATGGTGTTGTTTTTGTGCAAAAATGGAAGTTCTCTGAATGGAAAGAATCTTTGCGATAATTTTTATATCAATAATAAGAATTTCTGGAGCCAAGACCCACCAGAGAGGGGCCCCTGGCAGGGCACAACCCACTAGGGCACGCCCCCTCTCCTGGCGCGCCCAGGTGGGTTGTACCCACCTGGTGGCCCCGTCGGCGACCCCCCTGATACTATAAAATCACATTATTCCAGAATAAAATCAGGGAGAAAGAATTATCGCGATCCACGAGATGAAGCCACCGCCAAGCCCTGTTCTTTCTCGGGAGGGCAGATCTGGAGTCCGTTTGGCGCTCCGGAGAGGGCGATCTTCGTTCTTCGTCATCACCAACCTATCTCCATCACCAATTCCATGATGCTCCCCACCGGGAGTGAGTAATTCCTTTGTAGGCTCGCTGGTCGGTGAGGAGTTGGATGAGATTCATCATGTAATCCAGTTAGTTTTGTTAGGGCCTGATCCCTAGTATCCACTATGTTCTTAGATTGATGTTGCTATAACTTTGCTATGCTTAATGCTTGTCACTTTGGGCCCGAGTGCCATGAACTCAAATCTGAAACTGTTTATGAATTCATCATTATATCCATGTTTTAGATCCGATCTTGCAAGTTATAGTCACCTACTACGGTTATGAGCCGACAACCCCGGAGTGACAACAACCGGGCCCACTCTCGGTGATGAGCGTAGTTTGAGGAGTTCATGTATTCACTATGTGTTAATGCTTTGTTCCAGTTCTCTATTAAAAGGAGGCCTTAATATCCCTTAGTTTCCAACATGGACCCCGCTGCCACGGGAGGGTAGGACAAAAGATGTCATGCAAGTTCTTTTAATAAAGCACGTATAACTATTTACGGAATACATGCCTACATTATATCGATGAACTGGAGCTAGTGCCGTATCGCCCTAGGTTATAACTGTCACATGATGAATATCATCCAATAAGTCATCGATCCAATGCCCACGAATTTATCCTATATTGTTTCTGTTGCGTTACTATTGCTATCATCACTGCTACACTTGCTACAAATTACTGCTATCACTGTTACTGTTACCGTTGCTGCTGTCACTACTATCAAAACTATCAAACTACTGTGCTACTGATCACTTTGCTGCAGATAATTAATCTCCAGGTGTGGTTGAGTTGACAACTCAGCTGCTAATACCTTCAAATATTCTTTGGCTCCCCTTGTGTCGAATCTATAAATTTGGGTTGAATACTCTACGCTCAAAAACTGTTGCGATCCCCTATACTTGTGGGTTATCAAGACCTTTTTCTGGCGCCGTTGCCGGGGAGCATAGCTACATTTGTTGAGTCACTTGGGATTATTATCATATTATCACTCTAAAGAATCTGAAGGATCCTAAGCCTAAGATATTTCCCTCAAGTATGAGGGGAGGTAAGAAACTGCCATCCAATTCTGCTTTAGATTCACCTTCTGTTATGAGTAAACTTGCAACACCACCACATGCTATTAATTCTGATATGTTGCAAGTTATTGATGATGCTTATGATGATGCTAGTACCTTGCTTGATAATGATGATGTGCCACTTGGTTATTTTCTTGATAAAAAATTGCTAGAGTTATACAACATGATGTTGTTGAATCTGATGATGAGCTTGAAACTGAATCTCCTGAAACACCTGCTAGAAATAGCCTTCCTAGATATGAATTGCCTAGGTACCGGAAGGTTATGTTATGAGTGAAGAAACAACTAGAGATATTCTTGCTTGCAATGATAGAGATGATCTAGAGAAATTACTAAAAAAGTATAAAGAGAAATCTCTGAATGCTAGAATGAAATGTGATCCTAAGTTTGCTACTTCACCTATCTTTATTGATGATAAGTATTATGAATTCTCTGTCGACCGAGATTTAATTACTTTGGTTGAATCTGATCCTTTCCATGGTTATGAAACTGAAACTGTTGTGGCACATCTTACTAAGTTGAATGACATAGCCACCCTTTTTACTCATGATGAGAAAACTCGCTATTACTTTATTCTCAAATTATTTCCTTTCTCATTAAAGGGTGATTCTAAAGCTTGGTACAATACTCTTGCTCCTGGTTGTGTGCGTAGTCCCCAGGATATGGTTTATTACTTCTCTCAGAAATATTTTCCTGCTCATAAGAAATAAGCTGCCTTACAGGAAATATTTAACTTTGTGCAAACTAAAGAAGAGAGTCTCCCACAAGCTTGGGGGAGGCTTTGCCTGATCATCCTCTTAAGAAAAATGAAATACTTGATATCTTCTATAATGGACTAACCGATGCTTCTAGGGATTTCCTAGATAGTTGTGCTGGTTGGGTTTTCAGGGAACGAACTATTGGACAAGCTGAAGAATTATTGAATAACATATTGAAAAATTATGATGATTGGACTATTCTTGAACCACCGGCTAAACCCACTCTCAAGAAGAGGGGAATATTATATCTCAGTCCTGAAGATATGCAAGAGGCAAAGAAATCAATGAAGGAAAATGTATTAAAGCTGAGGATGTTAAAAATTTACCTCCTACTGAAGAAATACACCACCACTGCCTAAGGTGGTAGTGGTAAATTCTCTTATGAAGTTCAATGAAAATGATAATTCATACAATATGCATCCTAGCCAATGCCTTTATGAGTTTGAAAACTACATTAGAAAACAAGATCACTTCAATGCAAATGTTATGAAACAATTGAAATATAGTTCTAATATGATTGCTCGCTTGAGTGACTTCTTATTTAGAATATCAAATGATGTTAGAGGTGTGGGGAAACATGCTTCTATGGTTGAAACTCAACTAGAACAAGTTGCTAAATCACAAAGAGAATTACTTGATGAAATGAATCATAATATGCATGCCTTTGCTATTAGAGTTGCAACTAGAGGAGGTAAAATGACTCAGGAACCACTTTATCCTGAGGGACACCCAAAAAGAATAGAACAAGATTCACAAAGAGCTAACACTAGTGCACCTAGTCCTTCTAGAAAGAAAAGGAAAAATGATAGGACTTTGCACACTTCTAGTGAACCTGAAATAGAAAAACCTCCTGATAATGAAAATGAAACTTCTATCTCTGATGCTGAAACTCAATCTGGTAATGAACACTCACCTACTGATAATGAAAAAGATAATGATGAGGTTCATGAAGACTCTCAACAAAACAATGATAAAGAACCAGATAATGATGTTGAGATAGAACCACCTGTTGATCTTGATAACCCACAACCTAAGAATAAAAGATATGATAAAAGAGACTTTGTGGCTAGGAAACACGGTAAAGAAAGAGAACCATGGGTTCAAAAACCTATGCCTTTTCCACCCAAGTCAACTAAAAAGAATGATGATGAAGAATTTGAACGCTTTGCTGAAATGCTGAGGCCAGTCTTTTTGCGCACTCGATTGACTGATATCCTGAAAATGCCTCCTTATGCAAAGTATATGAAAGACATCATCACAAAGAAGATAAAAATACCGGAAGCTGAAATCTCCACTATGCTTCCTAATTATACTTTCAAAAATGGAGTACCTAAAGAACTTGGAGATCCGGGAATACCAAGTATACCTTGCTCTATCAAAAAGAATTATGTGAAAACTGCTTTGTGTGATTTAGGAGCTGGTGTTAGTGTTATGCCTTTCTCTTTATATAAAAGACTTGACTTGAATAAACTCACACCTACTGAAATATCTTTGCAAATGGCTGACAAATCAACTGCCATACCTATCGGTATCTGTGAAGATGTGCCCGTTGTTGTTCCTAATATTACTATTTTGACTGACTTTGTTATACTTGAGATGCCCGAGGATGACAACATGTCGATTATCCTTGGTAGACCCTTCTTGAATACTGCAGAGGCTGTTATTGATTGAAATAAAAGCAAGGTCACTTTTCATATCAATGGTAATGAGCATACGATGCACTTTCCGAAAACACAATTCCAAGTGAATGGTATTAATGTTTTTGAAAAATCTCCGACAATCACTATTGGAAGTTTTCAAATACCTCTACCTACTGTTAAAAAGAAATATGAAATACTTATTGTTGGGGAAATTCATATCCCCATTGAGATAACTTAGTGATTTACGAAAGTTCTTTGGTTTCATGCTAATCGAAAGTGGTTGTTAATAAGACTTGATCAACCTTATTAATGCATCATTTTTGAACGATATGAAGTTGATGAATTTAGTAAGCACTACCTTCTGACCTTACTTTTTGTTTTCTGTTTTTATTAGTTAAATAAAATAAAATGCATGTTTTGTCTATTTTCTGAATTTTCTGGGCAATAAAAAATGACCCAAAAATAAAAGTTCTCAGAATGCCCTGAAAATTTTATATGATTTTTTCCTGAATATTTAAGAATTTTTGGTGCAAATAATACCAGAGGGAGGTGCACCAGGTGGGCACAACCCACCTGGGCGCGCCAGAGCCCCCAGGCGAGCCCTGGTGGGTTGTGGTCCCCACGTGGGCCCCTCACTTATCTCTTTAGCCCACATCATCACTCACCTCCAGAAAAAAAATCCCCATTGCTCTCTCTCCCGTGTTCTTGAGCTCAAACCCGCGGATTTCGATCTCTTTGCTCGAAGCTCCATTTCTGAAACTGTTTCGGGGGATTGTTGCTTGGCATGTGACTCCATCATTTGTCCAATTAGTTTTTGTTTTAATGGTTTATACTTTGAATAATTAGCTACTCTTGGTGCTGCTGTAGATGCGCTTGCATGTTCAATTCTTGGTGTTCTAAGTAGTTTGAATGCTTGCTATGGCCTCTATGTATCCCTATGAGTAGTTGCTATCAATTTTGTGAAGTTTTGTTGGAAAAATTTTGTGAACTAAAAATTCAGATTTTTGTTCATAGGAAAAATTGTACGCCAACATGAATATCTTCAGGAAATTTGGCTCTAAGAAGAACTCCAAGGGTGTTATTGGGGAGTCTTCTGACAGTGATCTCTGCCCTCGGAGGTTGACGGAGGTACGGCCGTGCGAATGGCCGCACATCCCGTTCCTTCAGCAGGCTGGAGTTCATGAGGAGTTCATGCAATTTATTGCTAATAGCCTCACCGACTTCATCGCAGATGAGTGAACAACACCAAATCCTCACAAACATGTTTGTCCAAAGTTTTACTTTCCTGCCTAGAAATAATCCTCCTGAAGTGAGCTATGATTTATATGCTGAAAACCACCTGATACCACTTACTAAATTTTGTGACATATGCATGATCCCGTCTGATGGGAGCTTGGCTGAGCCTAGGCCGGCTGAGTTTGAGGATTTCTGTCGCACTTTGACAGTGGGTGATGAGAGGAGAGTGTCAGTCATCACAGCCGGTGGCTTACATTTTCCTGCTGTTTGTTACTTTGCATACTTCATTACCAAATGCTTGCTTGCTAGGGAGAAGGTAGGTGCACTTAGTTCACGAGACCTTGCTGTTTTATGTCATGCAATAGAGGGTGACAACACTTATAGCTTGGGAGATATTGTGGCTCGTCGCCTCCATCTTAATAAATCTCAAGGGAAAATACATGGTGGGATTTTTGCTACTCGTTTGGCAGCTCACTTGGAGGTTGCGATACGCCCCCATGATGTCCCTCTTACCATGGTTTACCTAGACCGTGCAGCCATGGATCACCATCACTTTCTTGCACATGATTGTCCTGATATTCTCATTCCTTATAACTTGGTCTATAGCGTTGACACTCGTTATGTTATCCCCTTGCCTACACCTGCTCTGTTTGATTCTGTTGTCAGGGGCGGATACCGGATTATGCCTGCAAACATCCTCGCCTACTGGAACGCTCAGGCTACTGCTGAGGCTACACAGGCACCTCCACAGTGGGATGAGTGGATGCCCGCTCCTCAGGATCCCTACTACCCTCCAGGCTACTGATCGATTACCAACTTAGGCCAAAAGCCTAAGCTTGGGGGAGTACATGTTATCACCGACATTATATTCATGTTCACATATTATTCTATCTGCCGGTGTTCACACTTTTTCATTGTATCATCCATGCTTAGATTTATTTTCTTGCTTTCTTCTTGTGTGTTTGAAAAACTTTAGAAAAACCAAAAAAATAGTTGTAGTAATTTACTTTCTATGCATGCTTAATAGTAGTATTAAAAAGAAAATCCAAAAAGATTTCCTTCTTCTTCTTCTGCTTGTTGGGAGATTTCCCGTGTAAATAGTTTTTCTCATTTTTGCTTTCTATTTGCTTATTGACGAAAACTAAAAACTCCAAAAATATTTCAGTGTGTTTCTTTGAATTTCTTTTCTTTTTATTTGAGTTGTACCAAGGAGAAGACCACGATGAAAATGTTGAGTGGCTCTAATATGAATAACTGTTGAATTAATAAAGAGCCCAT
Organism: Aegilops tauschii subsp. strangulata; assembly: GCF_002575655.3. Taxonomy (NCBI): domain Eukaryota; kingdom Viridiplantae; phylum Streptophyta; class Magnoliopsida; order Poales; family Poaceae; genus Aegilops; species Aegilops tauschii. The sequence continues at coordinate 198,132,772 of NC_053038.3, read as the reverse complement.
TTTACCTTGTCTTCCCCTGTTGAATAAAATGTTGCAGATTCCAGCTTAGTCCATGGCACTCTTGCACTACTATTATTATTTTCATATTATTCGGTCGTGCAAGTGAAAGGCAATAATGACGATATTCGATGACTGGCCATGGCAAAGAGAAACTGGTATGAACTCGACTTGTTCTGTTTGTGTAAATATGTTTAACCTAGTATCCAGGCTTCAGCCCATTATAATTAAACATGTTTGCAATGACAATTAGAGATTATAGTTTCTCATGCCATGCATAAGTAGCTGAGAGTTGATAATGATTTATCTTGGATATCAACATAGCGTTAAAATGATTGTGATGTAGTATGATGATATGGTATCCTCCTCTAAATGTTCGAGTGGCTTGACTTGGTACATGTTCATGCATGTAGTTGAATCAAAACCAACATACCCTCTATAATATTTATGTTCATGGTGTTCAAATCCTACTCATGCTAGTGTCCAATGTTACTTACGCATAATGCATGGTTATGATCGTTGTTGCTCTCTAGCTGGCCGCTTCTCAATCTTAATTGCTAGCCTTCGCCTGTACTAAGTGCGAATTCTACTTGTACATCAAAAACCTTGAACCCAATGTTATTCTAGATGAGTCCACCATATCTACCTATATACGGTATTACCCTGCCGTCCTAAGTAAATTTGCATGTGCCACCTTGAAAAACTTCTAAAAAATTATCCTTTTTGTGTGCCTGGATCGTTCATGGAACGATAGGAGGTGGTCGATATCTTCCGTGCTAAGCGGGTTATCCTCAGGTCGAGTGTTTATTCACTCGCCATCGCACGAGGAAATGGGCGGTAATAGGGATGCCCAGTCCCAAACTGCAAACATGAAAAAGAGTTCATCTCTTGAATAATCAAACAAAAACAACCAATGGAGTCAAAACCTTTACTTTCCGCTTGGGAACCGCCACTAGCGTGCTTAGCATGGAAGATGTTGATAACTGATGGTCGTGAAGTGAATAAGAAGGGTGCATGTCTCAAAATATCATATATCTCTGTTTTAAAAATTGAGTTCTGGCACCTCTGCAAATCAGTGCTTCCCTCTGCGAAGGGACTTTCTATTTACTTTTATGTTGTGTCATCACCTTCTAAAAACAAGCGCCTGAAACTGAGTAGAGCACAGCTATCATGATTTATGCATTGTGTGTAGCTAATGTTGGGTGCATCATGACTGGATCTTTTCTACCATGAATTACAATGTTTAGTCGCTGCTTGAACTTCGGAGGTGCTCTGCATTTATGTTTTGCGGTCTCAGAAAGGGTTAGCGAGATACCATTATTGTCATATTATATCATGGTTGTTTTGACAACGTGTTGCTGTCTGAGATATCTTATTATCACTCGCTAGCTGTTTATGTCATTGATATGAATCATTATAATCTTTAAGAGTTATTGTTGACATGGTTAGTTATAATGTTGGCTGAAAACCTGGGTGCTGTTTAAGCTTATTTATGCAAACAAGAGCAAAAGAGTTCGTAAAAGTTTTTCTTTCTCATTTTCAGTTTATCAACTGAATTGCTTGAGGACAAGCAAAGGTTTAAGCTTGGGGGAGTTGATACGTCTCCAACGTATCTACTTTTTCTCATGCTTTTCCTCTTGTTTTGGACTCTAATTTGCAGGATTTGAATGAAACTAACCCCGAACTGATGTTGTTTTCAGCAGAACTACCATGGTGTTGTTTTTGTGCAGAAATGAAAGTTCTCGGAATGGAACGAAACTTTGCAAGGATTTTTTATATCAATAATAAGAATTTCTAGAGCCAAGACCCACCAGAGAGGGGCCCCTGGTTGGGCACAACCCACCAGGGCGCCCCCCGTCTCCTGGCACGCCCAGGTGGGTTGTACCCACCTGGTGGCCCCACTGACGACCCCCCTAATACTATAAAATCACATTATTCCAGAAAAAGCAGGGAGAAAGAATTATCACGATCCACGAGACGGAGCCGCTGCCAAGCCCTGTTCTTCCTCGGGAGGGCAGATCTGGAGTCCATTTGGGGCTCCGGAGAGGGGGATCTTCGTTCTTCATCATCACCAACCTATCTCCATCGCCAGTTCCATGATGCTCCCCACCGGGAGTGAGTAATTCCTTCGTAGGCTCGCTGGTCGGTGAGGAGTTGGATGAGATTCATCATGTAATCGAGTTAGTTTTGTTAGGGCCTGATCCCTAGTATCCACTATGTTCTTAGATTGATGTTGTTATGACTTTGCTATGCTTAATGCTTGTCACTTTGGGCCCGGGTGCCATGAACTCAGATATGAACCGTTTATGAATTCATCATTATATCCATGTTTTAGATCCAATCTTGCAAGTTATAGTCACCTACTACGGTAATGATCCGGCAACCCCGGAGTGACAACAACCGGGCCCACTCTTGGTGATGACCATAGTTTGAGGAATTCATGTATTCACTATGTGTTAATGCTTTGTTCCGGTTGTCTATTAAAAGGAGGCCTTAATATCCCTTAGTTTCCAATATGGACCCCGCTGCCACGGAAGGGTAGGACAAAAGATGTCATGCAAGTTCTTTTAATAAAGCACATATGACTATTTATGGAATACATGCTTACATGATATCGATGAACTGGAGCTAGTGCCGTATCGCCCTAGGTTATAACTGTCACATGATGAATATCATCCAACAAGTCACCAATCCAATGCCTACGACTTTATCCTATATTGTTTCTGCTGCGTTACTATTGCTATCATCACTGCTACACTTGCTACAAATTACTACTATCACTGTTACTGTTACCGTTGCTGCTGTCACTACTATCAAAACTATCAAACTACTGTGCTACTGATCACCTTGCTATAGATAATTAATCTCCAGGTGTGGTTGAATTGACAACTCAGCTGCTAATACCTTCAAATATTCTTTGGCTCCCCTTGTGTCGAATGTATAAATTTGGGTTGAATACTCTACCCTCGAAAATTGTTGCGATCCCCTATACTTGTGGGTTATCATACCATCACGGGATATATTGGTCATGCAAAGGTCTACATGATGCACGACACCAACATTTTCGACATCCTCATAAAGGTGAACTCCTTCCCTTTGAGCCATCCTCAAGGACGCATATTGGATGGGTCATTCTTTCATTGTTGTCTCCTTCTTGTCTACATGACACATCTATTGGATGGAGGAACGACATCGGAGGTGGACTCTATGGACCTTCAAATTGAGGAGCGCTCAGACTTATTGGATGCACCTTCGGACCTCCACTCATGCCATGACATCAAGCATTGGTACGTCAACACTCCTTTGACACATTGCACCAACACCTCTATATATGTTGATTGTGCTCACACATGTCATGCTCGATGGACATTTCATAGACACCACAAGTTTGCACCCTATGCATGGATTGACACACATTATGCTTGTCTTCTTGCACCTACTCCCATGTCATCCATGATTTATGTGCTTGTGCACTTTCTTAGCAAATTTGTTGTGATCTTCCTTGATGGCATATTCATACATAATGATCACATTGCCAACCATCAATTGCCTCATTACATACACATATTGAGCATCCATTGCCGTATTCATACTATTGATAAACCGTCTCACTATGACATCATTTTGCACAATGGTAGAATTTGTCGCTTTGTGCACCATGACAACTACCACAACTATGTGTGCACAACAAATGAATTTGCTCCCATGAATGGTTTGCATATCATTCTATATCACCTTGATAAGCTTCATGCGTTTTGTCACAAACCATCTTGCCGAACGGACTCATACTTACTTGATGGACACTTTGTGTGCGCTAACCATTGCATTTCGAAGTGTACTTTGTGTTTGCTCATTTTGCATGTACCACATAGCGGAGACACATTGGAGTACTTGGATTGCGCAATGTCTTCATCTACATCCAACTACACGTCCATCGACGACAACGGTTTCCATGGTGATGAGGATCACGATCCGAGGTCGGATCTTTCCCAAGGGGGGGGGGGAGATGATGCGGAGCATCCTACGATCATCCCCATGTACACTACGACGAGACCTTGACCTCAAGCATACGCCATTGGACACAAGGTGAACTCGCTCCTAAGTCCTTCCCCTTTCCATTCATGTGAGACATGGTTGCTACCTAATGCAAAGACACTACATGTGCTCAGGAACCAAGGACTAAAGGTGGAAGAACGGACAATGCCAAGACTTGTGCAAAGTTTCTGCCAAGCTCGGAACTTCCGGCCACAGCTCGGAGCCTCCGGCCCTCGACACTCCATGCGACGACCGGACGCACCAACTCTCTGGATAGCCCAGACCATGCCCGAAATTCCGGAGCCCAGACCTTCCGTCCCTGCCCGGAACTTCCTGCCTACCTGCGCGCAGAGTCTCTGGGCCGAGGCCCATGTACCTGTTTCGCCCCTCACTTACCCCTTTGTGGCCCTAGACTATATATACTCCTCCACCTCCACCATTTTAGGATTAGCAAAGAATTAGCTCATTTGAGAGATAGAGCTTTGTTCATCCACTTGGTTACTTCTCCATTGGAGTCCACGACCTCTTCGGAGAAGATCCCCCATGTGGATTGAAGACCCCTCATGGGAAGACCCCCTCAAGACCTCATCACGGAGAAGAACTTGCTACCTGTATCATCCCTTGTTGATCGTGGATCGTGTATCTCTTTGTGTTTCGAGGATCTAGCACATGTGTAATCGAATCTTTTTGGTTTGAGTGATTCTCTCGTGTTTTCCCCTCGTGTTCTTCTTGTTCATCGCGGAATCAGCTCTTATCGCAGAAGATCGGGCACCTAGGGTTCTACCCTACATCAGAAGCGCTTTGTATTCTTAAATTCGCCTCCTAATAAATTTTGCCTCTGTCGTGGAGGTGCGCTTGAACATGTTACCCTCCATCCTGGTAGCCCTTTCTTCTAGGCTGGAGGCCCACTCAATCTCTGCATCTAGCTCAGGTATTTGCCAATCAGCATCAACCCCGTAAGCATTGCAGTGAGGCATCCACTTCTGAATTTGGTCCATGGCAGAATTGATGTGTAGTGGGACGACGCTTTCCGGCAGGCGAAATGGCCCAAGGCTGCCGAACAGTTGCTCGCAGAGCCAGCCGTGGCCTTATACCGACAGGTTGTTGGCGAGGCCTGGGTACAGGCGCATCTTGTCGGCAGCATCTCTGTACTCCCAGACGCATATGTCCCTCTTTTGAAGTGGTGCGATATGACGCAAGAGGAAATCAGCCCCCACCTGTTTTATGGTCAACCCGAGAGCCTTGAGACGGGCGATTCCGTTCAGCGCCGGGCGAAGCCTATCATCGGTGAGGCCTGGTTTGCCCCACTCGCTGCCGCGCACGACGCATTCCGTCTGTGCCCTGCAGTACTCCAGGGCATCCGTGTCCTGGATCCAGTACCAGTCTGCCCTCCACTCCTCCCATTTGCCGCGCTACTGGCCGGGGAGGTAATCCCAGATCTCCTTTTTCCCTCGGGGAATCCAACTTATATTCCCCGAGCGGTGGGTTTTTTCTTCAACTCATGGGATGAAGAAATGCCTGAACAAATCCACATTTGGGGCCACTCCGACGAAATTCTCGCACAGGTCAGCGAAGATCGCCATGCATGCCATTGCATTAGGCGTGAAATACGGAAGGTAGAATCCGTACACCACCACCATCACCTCGAAGAAATCAAAGAAGGGGGAGGACAGGCCGCAGAGGAAGTACGCGCAGAAGAAGCGCTACGAATCCAGCGGAACCTCGTCCACCTCCGGCAGCACCGCATGCGCTCCATGCCCCTTCGGAACTTCCCTCCCCCACATTTATGCATACTTCGCGATCAAGGCATTCCTGCAAAACTTGACGGAAAGAAGACCACGTCTTCTTGCTGCTTCCGCCCCCTTCTTCTTCTTCCCCTCCGTTGCGGTCTCCTTGGCTGTGGCCGCCCGCTTCCCCCTCGCGGCGGCGTCTTTCTTCCCCATCCTTCAGGATCGACTGAGGAACAGAAGAGTTGGCGGAACAATGGAGGCGGGTATTGGCTTGAGAGAAGTTAATTGGCTTGAGGAATAAGATGATGGAGAGGGGAGAAGATGCGAATAAGCAGCGCCCCTTCGCATTTTCCCTTTTTATTGAGAATGAGGGTGAGGGGGGGGGCTGGCTCTTCGCTATCTTTTTCTTAGGAAGTTACCTTTTTACGGGCACACTACCCATTAACTGCTATAGTCCCATGACCCCATGACCTGCGGTAATTACACGGAGTGGACGTTGGATTGACTATTTGTCATGACAACCGCTGCATGTGCAACACTTTTTCGACACGTGTCCGCGCACCGTTTGGGGCCTAGCCCAACTTGCCCAGTGACATGTATGACTCAGGCCTGGGGGCTTCTGTCGGGGTACGCAAATAGGGGTGTATGTTGCCCCTGACTTGTGCGCGGACAGTGAGGCTCTGAGCCCGGCAGCCAAAGTTCGACAAAGAAGCAAACTGCACCAAGCATACAAGTCAAGACCAAGCCCGATAAGAAGCTCTTTGAGGGATCAAATGGCGGATCAAGAAGACCAAGACAAGCCAAGGCAGCAAGATATCACTAAGACCCTTGCCGGGCAGACGAGCCTGGTCAGGTCGAGGGCGCCCCAAGGGTGAATCCAAGATTTCCCCAGCAGGCTTGCCAGGGCTGCTAAAGGCAAATCTCCTCGTCAAGACTCCACCGCTCCACCACACCATGACGCAAGTCATCTATCAGTGCGGTGTCGAGCCCCCAAGTGATTAAGTGGCTGTCGTTTGGCACATGGCGGCTATTTGGAGGGAATAGTACCTCTATATGACACCCGTTTAGAGGTGTGTCAAGCAGACGGGTAGAAGATGATTAAGCGGCGTGATAGGCTTGCCGGGCTGCTTCTTCAGTATGACACCTAGCAGTGCATTTAATGCACTTTGTCCTAACTGCCAGAGTTAGGTATGATAGAACTGTTAGCTACCTAATCACTATAAAAGACTGTTTTGCCACTGTGGTTACCCCTTAGCCTATAGAAGGAGGGCCATGGCAACCTAGAAATGGATTCAGACCCTTGTACACTCATACACGCGTTGCTACTCTCCCCGAGGCGACCTTGCCGGGCTTAAGCGCTGCGTGTTTATCGCGGTCCTTCCCTCAATCCACCAAAGGAGGAGTAGGGTTTTACGCTTCACAGCAGCCCGAACCTGTGTAAAAACCACCAGCGTCACCCTTGTCGTGCTGTCCCATGGCTTCTACTCTTTGCGCAATGTGCCCTTCCCCCTTGCCGAACCACATGGGGCTGATGGCCCCATAGGTGATCATGTCCCACCACGACATGATCCTAAGTTTGCTACTTCACCTATCTTTGTTGATGATAAGGATTATGAATTCTCTGTCGACCCAGAGTTAATTACTTTGGTTGAATCTGATCCTTTCTATGGTTATGAAATTGAAACTGTTGTGGCACATCTTACTAAGTTGAATGATATAGCCACCCTATTTGCTCATGATGATAAAATTCGCTACTATTATATTCTCAAGTTATTTCCGTTCTCATTAAAGGGTGATGCTAAGATATGCTATAATGCTCTTGCTCCTGGTTGTGTGCGTAGTCCCCAAGATATGATATACTACTTCTCTGAAAAATATTTTCCTGCTCATAAGAAACAAGTTGCTTTACAAGAATTATTTAACTTTGTGAAAATTGGAGAAGAGAGTCTCCTACAAGCTTGGGGAAGGCTTCTCCAATTGCTGAGTGCTTTGCCTGATCATGCTCTTAAGAAAAATGAAATACTTGATACCTTCTATAATGGACTAACCGATGCTTCTAGAGACTTCCTAGATAGTTGTGCTGGTTGTGTTTTCAGGGAACGAACTGTCGAACAAGCTGAGGAATTATTGAATAACATACGGAAAAATTATGATGATTGGACTCTTCCTGAATCACCGCCTAAACCCACTCCAAAGGAGAGGGGTATCTTATATCTCAGTTCTGAAGAAATGCAAGAGGCAAAGAAATGTATGAAGGAAAAAGGTATTAAAGCTGAAGATGTCAAAAATTTACCTCCTATTGAAGAAATACATGGACTTGATACACCACCACCAAAGGTGGCAGAGGTAAACTCTTTAATGAAATTTGATGAAAGTGACATCCCTTACAACAAACATCCTAGTCAATGCCTTTATGAGTTTGATAACTACATTAGAAAACAAGATCACTTCAATGCAAATGTTATGAAACAATTGAAATACAATTCTGATATGATTGCTCACTTGAGTAACTTGTTATTTAGAATCACTAATGATGTTAGAGGTGTAGGAAAACATGCCTCTATGGTTCATACCCAGTTAGAACAAGTTGCTAAATCTCAAAAAGAATTGCTTGATGAAATGAACAATTATATAAATGACTTTGCTGTTAGAGTAGCAACTAGAGGATGTAAAATGAGTCAGGAACCACTTTTATCCTGAGGGACACCCTAATAGAATTGAACAAGACTCTCAAAGAATTAACACTGATGCACCTAGTCCTTCTAAAAAGAAATAGAAATAGAAAAATGATAGGACTTTGCATACCTCTAGTGAACCTGAAATAGAAAAACCTCCTAAAGCTAATAATGATGTTTCTATTTCTGATGCTGAAACTCAATCTGGTAATGAACATTCATCTAGTTATAATGAAAAATATAATGATAATGTTCATGAAGACACTCAACTAGACAAAGATAAAGAACCAGATTGATGTCGAAATAGAACCAGCTGTTGATCTTGATAACCCACAACCTAAAAATAAAAGATATGATAAAAGAGACTTTGTTCCTCGAAAACATGGAAGGGAAAGCGAACCATGGGTTCAAAAACCCATGCCCTTTCCACCTAAATAAACTAAGAAAAAAGATGATAAGGAATTTGAATGCTTTGCTGAAATGATTAGGCCAGTCTTTTGTGCACTCATTGAATAATATATTAAAGATGGCCCCTTATGCAAAATATATGAAAGACATCATCACTAATAAAAGGAAAATACCTCAAGCTGAAATATCCACCATGCTTGCAAATATTTTAAGGATGGAGTACCTAAAAACATGGAGATCCGGGAATACCAACTATACCTTGCTCCATCAAAAGAAACTATGTGAAAACTGCTTTGTGTGATTTAGGAGCTGGTGTTAGTGTTATGCCTTTCTCCTTATATAGAAGACTTGACTTGAATAAACTCACACCTACTAAAATATCTTTGCAAATGGCTGACAAATCAACTGCCATACCTACCGGTATTTGTGAGGATGTGCACATTGTTGTTGCAAATGTTACTATCTTAACAGACTTGTTATACTTGAGATGCCCGAGGACGACAACATGTCGATTATCCTTGGTAGACCCTTTTTGAATACTGCAGGGGCTGTTACTGATTGCAATAAAAGAAAGGTCACTTTTCATGTCAATGGTAATGAGCATACAGTGCACTTTTCAAAGAAACAATTCCAAGTGAATGGTATTAATGTCAGTGAAAAATCTCCGACGCTCACTATTGGAAGCTTTCAACTACCTCTACCCACTGCCAAAAAGAAATATGATATACTTATTGTTGGGGACATGCATATCCCCATTGAGGTAACTTAGCATTTTACGGAAGTTCTTCGGTTTCATGCTAATCGAAGGTGGTTGTCAATAAGACTTAATCAACCTTATTAATGGATCATTTTTGAGAGGTATGAAGTTGATGAATTTAGTAGGCCCTACTGAGGGAGTCCTGGAGTAAGGGTTCCTTGGGCGTCCGGCCTGTTATCCTTTGGGCCGGCCTGATGGGCTGTGAAGACATGAAGATCGAATACTGTACCCGTGTCCGGATTGGACTCTACTTGGCGTGGAAGGCAAGCTTGGCAACCGACTATGTAGATTCCCTCTGATATAACCGACTCCATGTAACCCTAGATCTCTCCAGTGTCTATATAAACCGGAGAGCATAGTCCGAATGGGGAGATACTAATTACCATATTCACATAGGCTAGACTTCTAGGGTTTAGCCATTACAATCTCGTGGTAGATCCACTCTTGTAACACTCATATTTCATCAAGATCAATCAAGCAGGAAGTAGGGTATTACCTCCATAGAGAGGGCCTGAACCTGGGTAAACATTGTGTCCCCCCGTCTCCTGTTACCATCGATCCTAGACGCATAGTTCGGGACCCCTTACCCGAGATCCGCCGATTTTGACACCGACATTGGTTCTTTCATTGAGAGTTCCACTGTGCTATCGGCAAAGGACTCGATGGCCCCTTCGATCGTCACTAATGACGTCGTCCAGGGAGAAACCTTACTCCCCGGACAAATCTTTGTGTTCGGCGGCTTCGTACTGCGGGCCAACTCGCTTGGCCGTCTGGAGCAGATCGATAGCTACGCCCCTGGCCACCAGGTAAGATTTGGAAGCTTGAACTACGCCGCGGATACCCGTGGAGGCTCGATCTTCAATGGTTTTGAAACCGCAGCGATCGCTTCCCCTCGTCCCAATGAACATGACTTATATCTGTTATCGGATTACGTCCAGGAGATGGATCCTGCTGCTGCAACGGCTTCAGAACCGAAGCAGATCGCGGCGTTGGAGCCGCACACGGACTTGACATCCTGCAATGTTTGCGTCAATGGAACTCTGGACTCGTCTCCGGCTATACGTTCCGGATTAGGTGCGCCTGTGGACTCCGAGCTGGATCTGTTATCGATTTTCAAATTTAGCGCCGCAGACATCTTCCAGCAGTCACCTTTGGGTGACGTGCTAAATTCTTTAAAGAATTTTTCCTTGGAGGAGGACTCACAGCCGAACTATGTTTGGTTCGAGCTAGAGGCGGATGACGAGGAATTTTGCTTCCCACCCGCCACCCACTTCATAGCCACTGTCGATGACTTAACCGACATGCTTGACTATGGCTCCGAAGACATCGATGGCATGGACGACGATGCCGACAAGGAGCAAGGCCAAGACCCGCCATTTACTGGACGTTGGACGGCCACCTCCTCGTACGACGTGTACATGGTTGACACACCTAAAGGATCTGGCGATGATAAAGAAGAGCCAGATGCGAACAAACCCTCCGAGATGCAATCCAGGCACCGGCGCCCCAAACGCCGTTCTAAGCCTCGTCGCTCAAAAGATAGCAACACTGGCACCGGAGAAAATAGTACTCCGGGCGACGCCGAAAACAATGAAGACCATGTCGGGGCTACATCTGAACAGGAGGAACATGACAACAGGCAAGGCAACCCTAACGAATAGGCCATAGAAGATGACTCGGAGGATGATAGTTACCGTCCACCCTCCGAGGAGGAGACAAGCCTCGGCAACGAAGACTTCATCGTGCCTGAGGATCCTCTAAAGCAGGAGCATTTCAAGCTGCAGCTCATAGCCACTGCAAGGAGCCTAAAAAAAACTATAAGTGCATCTAGTGCCCCTTAGTGATTTTGGTGTATTGAAGACTTATAGGTTAAGGGACTAATGTGTTTATGAGTGTACACAGGTCTATAAGTCTATGAGGAGTTTGATATTAACAGAGAAAGTCGACCCTTAAAAATGAAGTTCTTCGACTAAAGACTTTGGATTTCTGAAGACTTTCTGAAGACTTTGAAAGTGAAGAAATTGGTGTGACCTTGAAGACTTGGTATTCATTTGAGGAACATGAAGCGTGAAGACTTTTGTTTTCGTAGTTTCATTTTCTCTTTCTTGAGTCATAGGAAACACCGTACTGTTAAAGGGGGTCGAGGAAATACTAAGGAAAAATTTCCATGTGATGCTCAACTCAAAATCCTACACCTACCAATCCCTTCGAGTGAAGCCATTGGAAATCTCATACAGTTCAGTCATATTCTTCAGTGACAGAGACGAAGTTCTTCTGGTCTCCAAGGAATTTGTTCTGACTAGGGAGTTAGGAATTCGCCAGTGCGGATTGCCTACACAGTGAGGAACATGATAGCCCTGAGGAATTTGATACTCAAAATTCCGACCGTTGCTGTGCTATGCGCCAGCTGTCCCAAAATATCTACCCACCTAACGGTCATATCATTGAAGGGCATTTATGTCTTATCATGTCGGGCTGCTCCCTAGGCTATAAATAGCCGCCCCCCTACAACCACTAGCTGGTTGGCTGCTCCGAGAGAAACTGACATTTGTCATTTGAGAGCATCCCATCCTCCGAGGACTTTGAGCGAAAATCATCAAGTGAGGAAAACCCAAACCCAAACACCTACAAACCCAAAGTGATTGAGCATCACTAAAGAGATTGATCCTGCGTGGATCCAATGCTTGTTACCTTTGAAGATTGTGCTTCTTCCAGACGGTTAGGCGTCATGGTCTAGAGCATCCAAGAGGAATTGTGGATCGCCGAGTGACCGAGTTTGTGAAGGTTCGGAAGTCACCTGAAGACTTACCACGAGTGATTGGACGAGGTCTGTGTGACCTTAGTTCAAGGAGAATACGGTGAGGACTGTGTGTCCTCAGGTTTAAATACCTAGCCGCTCCAACCAGATGTACAACTGAGACAGCAGTTGGAACTGGTCTACCAAATCATTGTCTTCACCAAGCTTACTGGTTCTATTTCCTCAACTCTTTCATTTCGTCATTACTGTGTTGTGTGCTTGTCATATCTGTGTTCGAAGACTTTGACAGAAGACTTTCTCAATTTCCTTAGTTCAATTTCTTCAGTCTGTTTGTCTTCATCCTGTGCTATCCTGTGTTTACGCTTTCTGTACTCTGTGTTTGTCCTCATTTCATCATGATGACCATGCCTATGTTCTGCCATGCTTACTCTTGAGTACTTATTCCGCTGAGGAATTTCCTCACCCGCAAATTCCTCAGTGAAGAATTCATAAAAATCGCCTATTCACCCCCCTCTAGTCGATATAACGCACTTTCAATTGGTATCAGAGCAAGGTACTCCCTTGTTCTGTGTGATTTTGGTTTAACCGCCTGGAGTTTTAGTTATGTGGACCACAGGTATGATCAAGGTCTCTGCTGGGTGTCCTACTTTCAATGGGACGGACTACCCCTACTGGAAGAATAAGATGCGAATGCATCTTGAGACAATTGATAACGATCTCTGGTATGTTGTGGAAAATGGTGTTCCCTCTGTCTCACCCTCACTGAACGCTACCGATGTGAAGAGATTCAAGCCACTCGATTCTCAAGCGAAGAATATCATATGTGGCCATCTGAGCAAAGGACAGTATGGAAGAGTGAGTGCTTTGGAAACTGCTAAGCTTATCTGGGATAGGCTGTCCAAACTGAATGAAGGAGTCTCAACTCAGCGTGACTCTCGAGTTGATGTTCTTCGCAATCTCTTCAATCGCTTCAAAAGACTCGACAATGAAAATGTTAAACAAACCTTCGATCGCCTCACTGACATCTCAGATGAGCTTCAAGCGCTTGGTGCCACTGACATCACCGACCATGAGGTGGTGAAGAAATTGTTGAGATCGCTTGATTCCTCACTTGATACTCTGGCATTGATGATACAAGAACGTGCTGATTACAAGTCACTTGATCCCGCTGATATCCTCGAAAGGCTAAATACTCATGAGTTCCAGCTTGCTAAAAAGATAGACCTCTATGGTTCGAGCTATGGCAGATCACGTGCACTAAAGGCCAAGGCAGTTTCTGAGTCCGAAGATGAAGACTCTGGCAGCAGCCTTGGTGATCCTGAAGAACAGAGCCAGGAACTAGCACTGCTCGTGAAGAAATTTCAAAAGTTCTCAAGATGTGGTCGCTTTGGAAGATCCTCAAGGAGCAATGATTCCTCATCCAGTGACTACAAGAAGAGGCTTTGTCACGAATGCAAGAAACCTGGACACTACATTCAAGATTGTCCTCAGTGGGAAAAGGAATAAAAGAAGAAGAAATACAAGGATTACAGTTCTGATGATGCGAAGAAAAAGAAGAAATCCTCAAAATCTTCATCATCAAAATCCTCAAAGTCTTCGTCTCACAAGAAGAGCAGCTCCAAGAAGGCTCGGGCATTCATTGGCAAGGAAATGGACTCTGAAGCTGAATCTGAGGAACATGAGGAAGAGGAGGCATCTGAGGATTCTGAGTCTGGAGTAGCGAGTCTAGCTCTCGCTACTGCATTCGTCAGCAAGTCTATCTTCAACTCTGAAGAAAATGGCCTCACCAAAAAGGCTGATGAAGGCAATGATAACTACGCTCCCACCTATTGCTTCATGGCAAAGGGTGCCAAGGTACTCAAATATACCTCCTCTGAATCTAGTGAGAATGAATCTGATGAAAACCTCAAGCCCAGCTACTCTAAACTTGCTAAGATTGCTGTGAAACAACAAAGGGCTTTTGAAAAGGTTCAAAACATGCTAGACAAAAGTGATGCTATGTTGGGTGAAGAAATGGATCGCACTAAAACCTTGACTGAAAATCTTCAGAGACTTCAGACTAGGTTTGACAACCTTCAAGGTCATCATAACACTCTCTTATCTGATCATGAGAAGCTTTCTTATGAATTTCTTCAAAGAAAGCAAGATCTTGAGAAGCTAAGAGTGAGTTATGAAGATCTTCAGAAGGAGCACGATTCATTACTTGCTCAACAAATCAACGCTACTCAGGAAGAATTTGTTCCTCCATGTTTGAAATGCATTGAACGTGAATCTGCTAATTCTTCACCCGAATGTTCAAATGCTTCTAATGCTACAAATTCTTCAACTATCTCTGCTATCACTAATTCCTCATCTGAGGACATTGCTAGTATCACTGACGATGCAGGGCTGAAGGAATTGTACATGACAGGCATGTACAAAAGCCTCAAAGGGCATCAGACTCTTTGTGATGTGCTTAAAAAGCAGATCCTCAACAGGAACCCTAGGAAAGAGGGTATTGCCTTTGAGAGGAAACTCAATGCTGATGGTACATATTGGAAGCCTGAGCAGTACCCCAAAACCTCATGGGTTGTTGCAAAGGGACCTCCAGTTGATCCATCTAATTTATCTGGCTTTACATGTGAATCTTCTCATTCTTCTGATGAGTCATTTGACTCCAACTATAAACTGTTTAAAAATCAGAATGGTGAAGTATTTGCTAGATATGTTGGCACTAACTGCAGGAACGGGTCTCCTATGAAGAAAATCTGGGTTCCCAAAAGGTGCCTTGAAAGTCTTCAGGTGAATGTCCTCATGACACCACCTGTGAAGAATAGGAACCCCAGATCAAATTCTTCATATGGACCAAATTCTTCATATGCATCCAAGTCCTCATACGGATCGAATTCCTCACATGGATCATATTCCTCAAAAGGATCAAAGTCCTCATATGAACATCATCGTGCTAACAACTCTGTTTCGCAGGGAAGAGCTAAGGGCTATGAATATGAGCATTATTCTTCTAATCATTATGTTCATAAGTCCTCAAAGAATTTCTCTACTTATTCATATGCTTACCCTAACTCCTCTTATGTGAAACGAAATGGATTGGCTTCTATGCCACCTTTCTCGTATGGAGCTCGCAGAGTGATGAACTCTTTGCCACCCCTTAAGATGTGGGTGGTGAAGAAAAATGACTAATCTCTTATGCAGGGTCAGGTCTCCAGACGTGCTCAAACGTCTGAAGAATTTGCTGGAGACTTGAAAAGTGCCTGAAAGGACGCAGGCTAATCATGAAGAAATGAACTTTCATTTCTCACGTCCTCATACTGTTTAACTGTTGCATTGCTTGATGAAATTGGTCTGATGAATTGTGATGTCATATTCTTCATAGATGAAGTATATGAAGTTTGTAAGCTGCACTAATTCATCTGCAGGATGATCAACCCAAAGCCACTGAGTGGGTCCTCGATAGTGGATGTACAAATCACATGACTGGTGACAAGAATCTATTGATGGATGCTCCCTTATCACCATCGCATCTGAAGCATATCATCTTCGCTGACAAAGGCAAAAGTCAGGTATTGGGTCCAGGTAAGGTTGTGATCACAAAGGATCGACACATGGACAAAGTCATGCTTGTCGAGTCCTTAGGATACAACCTTATGTATGTCTCAATGCTTTGTGATCTTGATATGGTTGTTGTCTTTGGCAAGTATCGTTGTGTTGTGGTTATGGAAGCTGACAATTCCAAATTCTTCGAAGGCTTTAGGAGAGGAGACTTGTATATTGTTGATTTCTCTACAGGACCGCAACCAGCCGTGTGCCTACTTGCAAAAGCTTCAGAAGGCTGGCTATGGCATCGACGACTTGGTCATGCAGGCATGAGGAATTTGCACACGCTTGCAAAGAAGAAGCATGTCATTGGCATTGAGAATGTCAAATTCCTCAAGGATCACTTATGCGGAGCCTGTGAAGATGGAAAGATGACCAAGGCTAAGCATCCAGCAAAGACTATCATGACCACTACTCGACCATTTGAATTGCTTCATATGGATCTCTTCGGTCCTAACCATTACTCAGCAGTCACAAATGATGCATCTCTCTATGGCTTTGTTATTGTTGATGATTACTCTCGTTACACTTGGGTACATATTGTCACTTACAAACATGAAGTGCAGGAAGTCTTCAAACGATTTTCCTCGAGGGCTTCAACCAACTTCGGTGTGAAAATCAAGCACATCAGAAGTGACAATGGAACTGAGTTCAAAAATTCTAGTCTTGATGACTATCTTGATGAACTTGGTATTACTCATGAGTTATCTGCTCCTTACACTCCTCAGCAGAATGGCGTTGTGGAGCGCAAGAACGGAACTCTTGTTGAGATGGCTCGCACTATGCTTGATGAGTACAAGACGCCTCGTCACTTCTGGATTGAGGCAATTTATACTGTGTGCCACATCATCAACAGGGTATATCTTCACAAATTCTTCAAGAAGACTGCCTATGAACTCCTCACTGACAAGAAACCCAATGTGAGTTATTTGAAAGTCTTCGGTGCTAAATGTTGGATTAGAGATCCTCATCACAATGCTAAATTTGCACCAAAAGCACATGAAAGTTTTATGCTTGGTTACGAAAAGGACTCGCACACCTACAGAGTCTTCAACAACGTTCTTCACAAGGTTGTTGAAACGGTAGATGTGCGGTTCGATGAAACTAATGGCTCGCAAAGAGAGCACCTACCCTCTGTGATAGATGAACCAGCACCTGAGGAAACTATCAAGTTCAAGGCTACTGAGGATATCATTCCTACTGAAGAATCTGCCGAAGAATTCATTCCAGAACATGAAGAACGTCGAGCTAATGCACCTGAAGAAAATGCTGATCAAATTCCTCGACGACAACCAGCTCATCCTCGCGTTGAAAAAGAAATGCAAGTTGAAAAGATCATCGATGACATTGAAGCACCAGGTCCTCTCACACGCTCAAAAAGCTTCACATTTATCTAACTTTTGTGGGCACTATGCTTTTGTCTCTATCACAGAGCCCACTAAGGTAGATGAAGCATTTCTGGAGCCTGAGTGGATTCAGGCCATGCAAGAAGAATTACATCAATTCAAGCTCAACAACGTCTGGGAACTGGTTAAACTCCAGATCCTCGCAAGCACAATATCATTGGCACAAAGTGGATCTACTGCAACAAGCAAGATGAAAATGGCCTTGTGGTGAGGAATAAGGCACGGCTTGTAGCTCAAGGCTACACACTGGATGAAGGAATTGATTTTGATGAAACATTTGCACCTGTTGCTAGACTTGAAGCTATTCGCATATTACTTGCTTATGCTAACCATCATGATATAACTTTATATTAAATGGATGTGAAAAGTGCATTCCTCAATGGTAAGCTTGAGGAAGAAGTATATGTTGCTCAACCCCCAGGTTTTGAAGATCCAAAGCATCCTGACAAAGTCTTCAGACTCAATAAGGCCCTCTATGGCCTCAAGCAGGCCCCTCGGGCATGGTATGATACTTTGAAGGAATTCCTCATGAAGAAAGGCTTCAAACCCGGTTCACTCGACCCTCCTCTTTTCACTAAATCTTATGATGGTGAATTGTTTGTGTGCCAAATATATGTTGATGATATTATCTTTGGCTGTACTGACCAACGTTATAGTGATGAATTTGCCTATATGATGAGTGAAGAATATCAAATGTCTATGATGGGAGAATTGAAATTCTTCTTAGGTCTTCAAATTCGTCAACAGCGCAATGGCATATTCATATCTCAGGAGAAATACCTCAAGGATGTACTGAGGAAATTCGGCATGCAAGATTGCAAAGGCGTCAAAATTCCGATGCCCACAAATGGCCATTTGTGCACTGATGAAAATGGTATTGACTTCGATCAAAAGGTATACCGCTCCATGATTGGTTCTTTATTGTATTTATGTGCATCTAGGCCAGATATTATGCTTAGTGTTTGCATGTGTGCCCGATTTCAAGCTACACTGAAGGAATCACACCATAAGGCTGTGAAGCATATTCTTCGATATCTAGCTCACACACCAACACTTGGATTATGGTACCCCAAGGGCTCGGCTTTTGATCTCATTGGATATTCTGACTCTGACTATGCTGGTGATCGTGTGGACCGCAAGTCAACATCTGGTACATGTCATTTCCTCGGACGATCTTTGGTCTGTTGGTCCTCAAAGAAACAGAACTGCGTATCACTGTCTACTGCTGAGGCTGAGTACATTGCTGCTGGTTCTGGTTGTGCTCAATTGCTGTGGATGAAGCAAACTCTCAACGACTACGGTGTCAACATGAAGATGTGCCTCTCTACTGTGACAATGAGAGTGCCATCAAGATTGCTCACAACCCAGTTCAGCACTCGAAGACAAAGCATATTCAGATTCGTCATCATTTTCTTCGTGATCATGTGTTGAAGGGCGACATTTCTATTGAGCATGTGAAGACTGAAGAACATCTAGCTGATATCTTCACAAAGCCCTTGGATGAGAAGAGATTTAGCAAGTTGTGGTGTGAGCTAAATATCTTAGAATCTTCGAATGTTCTTTGAAAAGGACACTCATCCTAACACTTATGCAAAATTGATGACTTAGATGTGCAACACATGAAGAAACGTTTTTCTTCAATCAACGAAGAATAACACTCTAAGTGTGAAGAAATTAACGAAGAATTTGATTCTCCGAACCCTACGATAATTGTACGCGGTGTCTGAAATCATTATTCTTATACGGTGGCTCACGCTACCACCAAAAGTTGAAAATCTTCAATTTGAGTTTTTCCTCAGTGAAATTCCTCAGTTGTTCATTTTCTTCAACTTTGCATTGTCTTCACTGTTTCCGTCGTTTTTCTTCATTGGCTATATATATATATATGTTTATGTCCTCTACAACATTCACTTATGGCTAATTCTTCAAGTTGGTTTTTCTTCTAAGTGAATGTGATCGGACCCTTCGCCCTCTATGCTATACTCAACCCAATCTATTCACAAATTCTTCATGTGCGTTCTATTTGAAACTCGTTCAAAATCTTCACTTTGTCCTTGTCCGCTGAAGAATTTGCGAACGAAACTTTTAACTTATCTTATCCAAATTTTCGGCTTTGCCGCTCAAACCGTTCCGCATCCCACGAAATACTTATCTATTCACCCACGATCTAACATGATCTCCACTTCTCAGTACGTGGGTGACACATGTCAAGCGAATGAGAAGGGTCAGGGGCACGTTCGTCCAAAATCTTCGGGCGAACAGTTTTTCACCGTGGCTATAAATACCCCCTGTCCCCTTCCTCACTTCCTTTACTCCGCTCGACCTCTCTCCAGCTCGAGCTTCTCAAACCCTAGCGCCGCCGCTACTTCATCGTCGCCGGTGAGGAAGAGCTTCACTGCCTCGACTTCGTCGCCGCCGTACTTGCGCCGGCCGCGGAAATCTTCACTCCGCCGCCGCCGTAGCCGTCTTCCTCCGCCGAGTTAGGGCGTGGAAGATCTGCACAGACGAACTCCTCATCTTTACCTCATAGTTCGTCGTGTTCTTTGTCCAGGGTAATTAAAAGTTACTTTTACTGCCCTCTTTGATTCAAATGATTTCTACAAAATCTTCAAAGGTGTTTATTCTTCAAATTCTTCACACACTAAACACCTCACATGTCATCTGTTCTTGATTCGTTTCTCTAAGCAATAATTTTTCTTCAAGATTCCTCAATTGTGTGGATCTTCAATCTATACAACTCTGGAACCTAAGACAAATAACGCTTAGTGAAATTCTTCAAGACTCATCTGGTCAAATTCCTCAAACTTGTTCTTTTTGAAAAACCTTCTGATAACGCAAATGACCTCTCCAAATTCCTCGCAACTATACTCTGTTCACAGGTACTCATGTCCGCTGCTGAATCTCTAGGTTCTCATCAACTTAACTCATTTGCAGCGTTCCTCGAAGAAAAGTTGCATACTTCTTCAGAGAATTCAATTGTTCAAATTCCTCATCTGAAGAAAATGGCTGATGGAAAGAAGCCACAGAAAGGAGGAAAGAGGCCTGAGGTCAACACTGCATTTGAAATCCCTAAGGACATCTATGCTGGGTACTGCACACCCCCTGAGGAAGATAAAAATCAGTGCAAGGTGCGCATTCAGAAGATAAAGAGGAGATGGGCAAGAGAGTGGAGGGAGTACAGGTATGTGACTCATAAGTACATGAAGAAATTCGCACTCAATCCTCCATGCCCAAGACCTCCGTTGGCACCTGGCCAAGAAGCTGATCCCACCAGCCTCAAGCGTGGTGAGGATTATCCTGATGAATGGGCCAAGCGCCAGGCCAAGCTGGCTAGACAAGCCAGAGAAGCAGTGAGGAAATTCAATGAAGACTCTGCTGCTGCTGCTGCCGCTGAGGCCTTTGTCAAGCCGAAGAAATCCATGGCAAAGAAGCCTGCGCGTAAGCCAAGTGCTTCACCTTCAATGCTCTCAAGGCCAAGTTCCTCAGCAATGCCCTCACGGCTAGAATCCTCAAAGCCCTCACGGCCAATTCCTCACGCTGCTCCTGCTCCTCCAAAATCCTCAGCTCCTCCGCATAAGTCCTCAGCTGCTCCGACCAAATCCTTAGCACCTGTGCATCTTGCCACGTGCCAAAGGACTACAGGGATGTCTATTGCCTCAGGAGCTTCAGCTAGTTCCTCAGCAACTCCAATTCTTCCATCAGCATCAGATGTGAAGAAGACCAAGGCTGTAGAGCGTGCAGCAGTGAATAAAAGGAAAGCATCAGCTTCATCAAATTCTTCAGCTCCAAAGAAGATGAAGAAATTGACCAGCTCAGTTGCAAACCCCATTGATGCCGTTCCGATCTCAACCATGCCATCAAAGGACCTTGTTCCTTTTGATGAAGAATATGTGATCCCTTGCGGATCTGATGAAGAAAATCCTTCTGCTGCTTCGTCAGAGCAGATGGATGAAGAAATTGAAGTGGATGAAATCCCTTCAACTCCAGCTGTTTCCTCGCCTATGCCTCAGTTTACTGCTGAAGAGGCCGACGTTGAAGAAATAGAAGATGAAGACGTGGACATTGGCTGTACCACACTAGTGATGAATGATGACTTTTGGGAAAGTCATGAAGGAAATATGCCCTAGAGGCAATAATAAAGTTATTATTTATTTCCTTATATCATGATAAATGTTTATTATTCATGCTAGAATTGTATTAACCGGAAACTTGATACATGTGTGAATACATAGACAAACAGAGTGTCACTAGTATGCCTCTACTTGACTAGCTCGTTGATCAAAGATGGTTATGTTTCCTAGCCATAGACATGAGTTGTCATTTGATTAACGGGATCACATCATTAGGAGAATGATGTGATTGACTTGACCCATTCCGTTAGCTTAGCACTCGATCGTTTAGTATGTTGCTATTGCTTTCTTCATGACTTATACATGTTCCTATGACTATGAGAATATGCAACTCCCGTTTACCGGAGGAACACTTTGTGTGCTACCAAACGTCACAACGTAACTGGGTGATTATAAAGGTGCTCTACAGGTGCTTCCAAAAGTACTTGTTGGGTTGGCGTATTTCGAGATTAGGATTTGTCACTCCGATTGTCGGAGAGGTATCTCTGGGCCCACTCAGTAATGCATATCACTATAAGCCTTGCAAGCATTGTAACTAATGAGTTAGTTGCGGGATGATGTATTACGGAACGAGTAAAGAGACTTGCCGGTAACGAGATTGAACTAGGTATTAAGATACCGACGATCGAATCTCGGGCAAGTAACATACCGATGACAAAGGGAACAACGTATGTTGTTATGCGGTCTGACCGATAAAGATCTTCGTAGAATATGTGGGAGCCAATATGAGTATCCAGGTTCCGCTATTGGTTATTGACCGGAGAGGTGTCTCGGTCATGTCTACATAGTTCTCGAACCCGTAGGGTCCGCACGCTTAACGTTACGATGACGGTTCTATTATGAGTTTATTTGCTTTGATGTACCGAAGGAGTTCGGAGTCCCGGATGAGATCGGGGACATGACGAGGAGTCTCGAAATGGCCGAGACGTAAAGATCGATATATTGGACGACTATATTCGGACTTCGGAAAGGTTCTGAGTGATTCGGGTATTTTTCGGAGTACCGGAGAGTTACGGGAATTCGTATTGGGCCTTAATGGGCCATACGGGAAAGGAGAGAAAGGCCCCAAAGGGTGGCCGCACCCCTCCCCATGGACTAGTCCGAATTGGACTAGGGAGGGGGGCGCCCCCTTCCTTCTTTCTCCTTCTCCCTTCCCTTCTCCTATTCCAACAAGGAAAGGAGGAGTCCTACTCCCGGTGGGAGTAGGACTCCCCCCTTGGCGCGCCCTCCTCCTTGGCCGGCGGCCTCCCCCTTGCTCCTTTATATATGGGGGCAGGGGGGCACCCCATAGGCACAACAATTGATCTATTGATCTCTTAGCCGTGCGCGGTGCCCCCCTCCACCATATTACACCTCGATAATATCGTAGCGGTGCTTAGGCGAAGCCCTGCGTCGGTAGAACATCATCATCGTCACCACGCCGTCGTGCTGACGAAACTCTCCCTCAACACTCGGATGGATCGGAGTTCGAGGGACGTCATCGAGCTGAACGTGTGCTGAACTCGGAGGTGCCATACGTTTGGTACTTGATCGGTCGGATCGTGAAGACGTACGACTACATCAACCGCGTTGTGTTAACGCTTCCGCTATCTGATAGAGGCAAAGGTGTCCCGTCTTTCGATGAGATGATGGATATCGCTTTGGTGGAAGTCGACTTTGACGACCCGACTACGAACGTGCGAGGACGTCGCGCCTTAGCAATCGCTAAACCAACTCCGAGAGGTTATCGACCACGCCGGAGCACGATCAACCTGACCACGAGGGTCTGTTTCCTGCGAGCAAACGAAGAACAAGCAAGAAACTGAGATTGCAATCTGGATATTGCGAATATAAGATGAAAGCTTTATTGATCAAGGTGGAGTTCTGTGACGCCTTTGTCTGGTCGCTGAACACAAACGAAGTACGCGAAGTTGCAGCTATGGCGAACTTTTAATCTAAACAAAACCCAAAGTCTAAACGACGCCCTAAGGGCTGTATATATGGAGGAAGAGGGGGGAATTTCGTGGCCCTTGAGGAAGGGGTCCGAAACCAACCCTATCTCTTGTTTCCCCACACATACGGACTCTAAAAACAGCCTATACTTATGTATTTCGAAATTACATGGGCCTGGCCCAATAATAAGGTGACGCAGCACCTAGAATAGCCTCTGGACGAAAGTTATGAAGTAGCATCTTGTATATTTCGTCCAAGGCTTCATGCACGCATTATGGTGGCTTCAACGTCCTGAAATCATCACTTGTAACTCCGTTCTTGCTCCCCATGCGCATGCCATCATCTCCATGCTTGTTCTTGCTCCAATGTTCATCCTTCTCAAAGCTAGGCCCTTCATTTGTAAGCAAAACAAATGTATCCAATTTAGGCAGCATCATATTCTCGTGAACATTAGAATCATTACCAAGAAACGAAAGTACCTGGTAATTTAATTGGCGTGCGCGAGCTCTAGTAATTGGTCCGGTATGTATAGCAGCAGGGGCTGTGGGTGTAACAATGGTATTTCCGAAAAAAAAAATAGTCAAAAAATTTTGTGCCCATCCTGTCAGTTTGACCTGGGAAGAGTTTTGAGACACTCGCCATTATAGTGATTTTTCGCAAAAAAAAAAAAAAAAAAAGAGGAGCGCAAAAAAAAAAGAGCGCAAAAAAAAAGAGCGAAAAAAAAAAATTCCAGAGTGTGCTTTTCCCTTGTTTACGTGCAGCGCCGTGATTTTGTTAGTGTTCTAGGCTCGCGTCTCTAGCACGGTCTAGCCTAGGACCAGCACAGTACCGTCGTTGAGCGTTTATTCAACTTTGCATCTCTGAATTGATTATTGCTTACCATTTTGCTACCATATTATAAGCCTTCCCAGCTTCACATAAGTCTACATCGTGCGTTTGACTCTCCCTGGTAATCGCTATATCCAAGCTTTGAGAGTTTTTGACTACAACGGTTGCCGATCACCACCTGCTGCTGGGTAAGAACTGGTAAGAATTTGAGATTCGCTTGAAGGTTTTGTGACACACCACCATCACCACCACTTCTAGTAGTCTGCAGGATCATATTCTTTTGTGTTTCCACCTGCTTTTTAGTACTACTTGTCACCCCCAAACTGATGGACAAACTGAAGTAGTCAATAGAACATTGTCTACTATGCTTAGGGCTGTTTTGAAGAATAATAAGAAAATGTGGGAAGAATGCTTGCCTCATATTGAGTTTGCTTATAATCGTTCATTGCATTCTACTACTAAGATGTGCCCTTTTGAAATTGTGTATGGTTTCCTACCTCGTGCACCTATTGATTTGTTGCCTCTTCCATCTTCGGAGAAGGTTAATTTTGATGCTAAACAACGTGCTGAATTGATCTTAAAAATGCATGAGTTAACTAAGGAAAACATTGAGCGTATGAATGCTAAATATAAACTTGCTGGAGATAAGGGTAGAAAACATGTTGTGTTTGCACCTGGAGATCTTGTTTGGTTACATTTGCGTAAGGATAGATTTCCTGATTTGCGCAAATCAAAGCTAATGCCACGTGCTGATGGTCCTTTTAAGGTGTTAGAGAAAATAAATGATAATGCATATAAACTTGAGCTGCCTGCAGATTTTGGGGTTAGTCCCACTTTTAATATTGCAGATTTGAAGCCTTATTTGGGTGAGGAAGATGAGCTTCCGTCGAGGACGACTTCATTTCAAGAAGCATCTTTAAAATCAGCATCATGCACATACTGATCTTTGATGGTCTCCAAACCAAATATTTTGAAGTCAAGTTGTGAAAGCATAGTATAGCGACGAGACAATGCATCAGCAATAACATTTTCTTTACCCTTCTTGTGTTTAATGACATAAGGGAAAGTTTCAATGAATTCAACCCATTTAGCATGTCTACGATTCAGTTTAGCTTGACTTTTAATATGTTTCAAAGATTCATGATCAGAATGTATGACAAATTCTTTGGGCCATAAATAATGTTGCCATGTTTCTAAAGTCCGAACAAGAGCATATAGTTCTTTATCATAAGTAGAATAATTCAGACTAGGCCCACTCAATTTTTCAGAAAAGTATGCAACAGGTTTTCCATCTTGTAATAACACACCTCCTAATCCAATGCCACTAGCATCACATTCAAGCTCAAAAGTCTTATTAAAATCAGGAAGTTGGAGTAAAGGAGCATGTGTCAACTTATCTTTCAATACCGTGAAGGCTTCTTCCTGTGCGGTACCCCAAACAAAAGGCACATCCTTCTTTGTAAGCTCGTTGAGAGGTGCAGCAATGGTGCTAAAATCTCTCACAAAACGCCTATAGAAACCAGCGAGTCCAAGAAAACTCCGCACTTGTGTGACCGTTTTGGGCTGCGGCCAACTCTCAATAGCTTCAATCTTGGCTTTATCAACTTCAATTCCCTGTGGAGTAACAACATAGCCAAGAAAAGATACTCGGTCGGTGCAAAAGGTGCACTTCCCAAGGTTACCAAACAAACGTGCATCACGTAGAGCAATAAAAACAGCACGTAAATGTTCCAAATGTTCTTCCAAAGATTTGCTATAAATCAGTATATCATCAAAATAGACTACCACAAATCGTCCAATGAAAGCACGTAAAACTTCGTTCATTAGTCTCATGAAAGTACTAGGTGCATTAGTTAACCCAAAAGGCATGACTAACCACTCATATAAACCAAACTTAGTTTTAAATGCAGTTTTCCATTCATCTCCCAATTTCATACGAATTTGATGGTATCCACTATGCAAATCAACTTTGGAGAATATTGTAGAGCCACTCAATTCATCAAGCATATCATCTAGCCTAGGAATAGGATGACGATAACGAATAGTAATATTATTAATGCCTCTACAATCAACACACATACGCGACGTACCATCCTTTTTAGGCACGAGTATAATAGGAACAGCACAAGGACTAAGAGATTCGCGTATATAACCTTTGTCGAGCAGCTCCTGTACTTGACGCATAATCTCCTTCGTCTCCTCTGGATTGGTACGGTATGGTGCACGGTTGGGTAGCGATGCACCGGGAATTAAGTCAATTTGATGCTCAATCCCTCGAATAGGTGGTAATCCCGGTGGCACGTCTTGTGGGAAGACGTCAGCGAACTCCTGCAAAATGTTAGTGACAGCAGGGGGCAAAGAGGAAGGCACGTCCTCGAATGAAAATAATGCCTCTTTGCACACAAAAGCATAGCAAACAGATTTGCTGAAATCTAGTTCATCAATATCAGATTTTGTGGCAAGTAAACATGCACTTTTCAATTTAATTTCAGAAACAACACTAGATGGTTTAATATTAGGTTTCATTTGTTGCTCAAATTCCTTTGCCACAATCTGATTTTCACTCTTATTTTTCTCCTGTTTTGCTTTATTAGCTCTATTAATGTCATCTTTCAAAATGGAATCAGGAGTCATAGGAAGCAAAGTAATATTTTTATCCTTATGAACAAGAGTATACTGATTGTTTCTACCATGGTGTACAGAATTTTTATCAAATTGCCATGGTCTACCTAGTAATAAGGAACATGCTTGCATGGGTACCACATCACAATCAACATAATCAGCATATGTAGAGATACTAAAATGCACACGAACAGTACGTGTTACCTTAACCTTGCCGCTGTTGTTGAACCATTGGATGTAGTAAGGATGTGGATGTGGTCTTGTGGTGAGAGATAGCTTCTCCACCATCTCCATGCTAGCCAAGTTGTTACAGCTCCCTCCATCTATGATGACGCGAACAGAACGTCTTCACAACTCCCTTTGTATGGAACAAATTATGCCTCTGATTTTGCTCTGCTTGTGTGACCTGCACACTCAAAACACGTTGAGCAACTAAACATTCATACCTGTCAGCGTCTTCAGGAGCCATGTATTGCGTCTCATTTTCAGAATCATCTCCACCATGTTCTTCACGTGTAATAAGAGCCAAAGTCTCCTCATCATAGTCACTAGCGGACTCATACCCACCATCCTCAGTAGCAATCATGACACGCTGAGATTTGCATTCTCTCGCAAAATGTCCTCTTCCCTTACAACGACGACAAATAATATCACTTGTGTGCCCTGTCGATGCCATGGAAGAAGAAGAGCTCTGCGCAGGCCCGGCAGGTGTGCTCTTGGCAGAGAGTGGTGGTTGTGCCTGCTTTCTTGTATCACGGCTGGAGGTGGCACCTGATGGAGGTGATGGTGAAGTGGAAGTAGAAGATGCACGCGGTGTCCATGATGAAGGTCGACCTGCAGAAAAGTTAGTTCGCGCCAATGGCTGTCGATCCTGCACTTCACGTTCAGCTTTACAAGCAAGATGGAATAAACGAGTGATATTATTATAATCCTTATACTCTAGAATGGTCTGAATCTCTTTATTTAATCCACCCATAAAACGTGCAAGCATAGCTTCATTCTCCTCAACAATACCACATCTAATCATGCCAGTTTGTAATTCCTGATAATATTCTTCTACAGAATTTTTCCCTTGTCTTAAACGCTGCAGTTTTTGAAGTAATTCACGTTGATAATATGGTGGAACCCAACGAGTACGCATAGCAGTTTTCAAAGCAGCCCAAGTAGCTAGAACAGGATATAATCTACAATGTTCAGACCACCAAACACATGCAAAGCTAGTGAAAGCACAAACAGCAGCAGGAACACGTCTCTCCTCAGGATATTGTAAACATGTAAATCGTTGTTCAGTTTCTAACTCCCAAGTAAGATATATATCAGGAACATATCTACCCTCAAATGGTGGAATATTCAATTTCAGTTTAGGGAGATGGTCATGATCTCGTACCTGAGGTGGTGGTGCCGGCCTACCGTTGCGAATATATACCTGAGGTCGACCTGCTGGTGGTGGTGCTGGTGGCTGCACGTAGTTCTGATTTTGATCAACCTCATCCTCATAATCGCCCGCATAATCGTCATCCTCCTCAGCCGCCGCAGGAGCAGGAGCCAAAGAAGCATCAACAGTAGGTGCAGCAGCACCCGAATTTTGACCAATCTCAATTGGAACGCGCTGTGCCCGTCCCACTTGATTTGGAAGGCGGCGTTGGAGATGTGGTTGTTGTTGTTGTGGAGGTGCGACATGTGCAGCCGGTGGTGGTTGGGGAAGACGCTTGAGTAATTCAGTAAACTTGTTATCCAGCTTTGTCTCAAACGACTTCTCCACGGCATCTATCTTCTCCATAGCCTCTTCAAATCTGTTTAGCACATCTCCCACCTGGCCACTCATCATTTGCTGAAATTTATCATGCAACTCCTTGTTCGTCATGTTCTCCCAATCAGTCTCATCGGCTTGTGAACCTGCCATGGTTAGCAGCAATAGAAACACAAAAGAATATGATCCTGCAGACTACTAGAAGTGGTGGTGATGGTGGTGTGTCACAAAACCTTCAAGCGAATCTCAAATTCTTACCAGTTCTTACCCAGCAGCAGGTGGTGATCGGCAACCGTTGTAGTCAAAAACTCTCAAAGCTTGGATATAGCAATTACCAGGGAGAGTCAAACGCACGATGTAGACTTATGTGGAGCTGGGAAGGCTTATAATATGGTAGCAAAATGGTAAGCAATAATCAATTCAGAGATGCAAAGTTGAATAAACGCTCAACGACGGTACTGTGCTGGTCCTAGGCTAGACCGTGCTAGAGACGCGAGCCTAGAACACTAACAAAATCACGGCACTGCACGTAAACAAGGGAAAAGCACACTCTGGAATTTTTTTTCGCTCTTTTTTTTGCGAAAAATCACTATAATGGCGAGTGTCTCAAAACTCTTCCCAGGTCAAACTGACAGGATGGGCACAAAAATTTTTGACTATTTTTTTTCGAAAATCAGGGCAGCGACGACGAAAAAGTGCGACAAAAAAATCACTATGATGGCGAGTGTCTCAAAACACTACCCGGGGCCTAAAAATAGGATAGGGAAAAAATATTTTTGGTTGCCGAAATTTTGGCCTAAAAACTGCCCGGGGGTCTCCAGACTTTTTTTTTTCCGAGACCTACTCAGGCAAGGAAACACGCAACGGAAAATATATGGATCTCTAAAACCAACCGAATATGAAAAGAACTCGGATTGGTGGTGGATATATGGCGGTAGGATATGGCAGCGGTGGTGGTATATGGTAGCGGTGGTGGTGTATGGATACGGATCGGTGGTGGTATATGGATACGGATTGGTGGTGGTATATGGATACGGATTCAAAGCGGTGGCGGATAAGCAATGGTGGTAGATGGCAAGGCGATGATGATGGTGCGGCGGCGGCGTGACAACTTATGACCAGAACTCGAAACTCTAAAAGACTAGACTCTAAGACCAGCAACTTGACACGACGATGCAACCGCAAATTCAACAAAGCAAAAACCCTAAAAAGATTATGCAAAGGCTCAGATTGGTTCGGATATGATGAACTAACCCTAATTTTGTTTGTGGCTTTTTCGTGGACTGTAGGTATGAAGAACAGACTCGATCTAAACTACGAAAAACTGTAAAATCTCACCGAGCAACCTGGAAATCTGATACCACTTGATAGAGGCAAAGGTGTCCCGTCTTTCGATGAGATGATGAATATCGCTTTGATGGAAGTCGACTTTGACGATCCGACTACGAACGTGCGAGGACGTCGCGCCTTAGCAATCGCTAAACCAACTCCGAGAGGTTATCGACCACGCCGGAGCACGATCTACCTGACCACGAGGGTCTGTTTCCTGCGAGCAAACGAAGAACAAGCAAGAAACTGAGATTGCAATCTGGATATTGCGAATATAAGATGAAAGCTTTATTGATCAAGGTGGAGTTCTGTGACGCCTTTGTCTGGTCGCTGAACACAAACGAAGTACGCGAAGTTGCAGCTATGGCGAACTTTTAATCTAAACAAAACCCAAAGTCTAAACGACGCCCTAAGGGCTGTATATATGGAGGAAGAGGGGGGGAATTTCGTGGCCCTTGAGGAAGGGGTCCGAAACCAACCCTATCTCTTGTTTCCCCACACATACGGACTCTAAAAACAGCCTATACTTATGTATTTCGAAATTACATGGGCCTGGCCCAATAATAAGGTGACGCAGCACCTAGAATAGCCTCTGGACGAAAGTTATGAAGTAGCATCTTGTATATTTCGTCCAAGGCTTCATGCACGCATTATGGTGGCTTCAACGTCTTGAAATCATCACTTGTAACTCCGTTCTTGTTCCCCATGCGCATGCCATCATCTCCATGCTTGTTCTTGCTCCAATGTTCATCCTTCTCAAAGCTAGGCCCTTCATTTGTAAGCAAAACAAATGTATCCAATTTAGGCAGCATCATATTCTCATGAACATTAGAATCATTACCAAGAAACGAAAGTACCTGGTAATTTAATTGGCGTGCGCGAGCTCTAGTAATTGGTCCGGTATGTATAGCAGCAGGGGCTGTGGGTGTAACAATGGTATTGATGTCCTCATCACTATCGGTCTACGAGGGTACGTGGACAACACTCTCCCCTCTCGTTGCTATGCATCACCATGATCTTGCGTGTGCGTAGGATTTTTTTTGAAATTACTACGTTCCCCAACAAGTTAGCACCCCAACTCTCCACTCTTCACACCTTTACAGCAAATTCCTCAGTCCCCTGTTGCTACTGAACTACAAATGGGATCTGAAGAACCTCGTGCAACCCCATCTGTCCATGAAGAAATTCCAGCCACTAGTGCTGAAGAAAATGTACATGAAGAATTGAAGACCCGGGATGTCACTGGAGTAGAAGCTGAAATTCCTTAGCCTGAAGAACCTGAGATTGCGATTCCTGAGGTGATAATGCAATTGACTGACACTCCTTAGCCCAAGCCAGAGGATCAATTCTCAAATAAGGAGAAATTCAAGGCTGATGATTTCTTTGGCGAGCACGTGTTCTTCACTGACTACAATCCCTATGATTCTGCTCGTCTTAGAAGGAAGCGCTTCTGGAGCGCCAGCCAGGCCAACTTCTATTCTTCACTGCTCTTCAACAAGGACAAAGTCTTCGACCACGAGCATATTCCTCATGTGGACATGGAATCACTGCCATGCTTCACTCATGTCCTCAGTGTGCTTCATGACACAGGCCTCCTCAACTTTTGCACAGACATAGTTGATTGGAATGAAGAACTCATTCTTCAATTCTACGCAACTTTGCACATCACAGGAGATCCTGACGATGTGAACTCCTGGGTTTTGGACTGGATGACTGAAAATACTCACTATAAGGCACCGGCCACTGAATTACTTCACACCCTGCCCATTAGTTATCCACCTGAAGGAGCTCGTTGCATGTACCAAGAACCTGAGCTTACTGATCACTATATGCAAGTGCTGATGAAGCCATTGAAACCAGGTCAAGCCTCAAGGAAAAAATTCCTCGTGAAGGAATTGCAGTATGTACCAAGGACAGTCTATTGCATTCTGACGAAGACTATGAGTCCAATCAAAGTCCATGACTCATCTGATGAGGAAATTGTTGGCATCATGAAGAATCTGGTTTTCAACATCATTCATGGCATTCCTGTCAATTATCACCATTTCTTCATGAGGACTCTGGCAAATGTTGCACTTTCACCGTTTGAGGTGAAGCCTTATGCACCGTGGATTATGAGATTCATCAGAACAAGGTCTTCACTCAACTACAAAGCTGATTTTCAGAATCACCTCAGCTACTTGCCCCCGATTGAAGTCCTCAAGCGGACCTATTCCTCAGCTGACGAAAAGGGCAAGGCACCAGCTGTTATAGATGAAGGCATTCGTCCATTGGATGGTCAATTTCGCAGGCTGCATCTTATTCCACCAATGATGACTCTGCCACTCATGATTCTACTGCCCATGCCTCCAAGCCAAATCCTCAAGCTACTGCTCCTCGTGTGATGACTCACCGTGTACTTATGCTAAGTCTTCACCAGAAGGTGGATCGAAACCATAAATGGGTTAAGCGTCAGTTTGGTTCAATTCGTCACAGCATGACTGCTACAAATAATGCAGTGAAGAAAAACCATTACTACCTCCATGAAGTCTTCGATCGCACCTGGGCTGTTCTGTCTCACATTTACAGCGAAGAAGATCTGAAGAACATGGGTCTCAAGGAAGACTTTGACTGGTCTGCACCTCCACCGAAGAAATACAAGAAGGTCAAGGTTCCTTCCTTGGTGGCCAGCTCCTATTCTTCATCGCGCGAAACTGATGAGCATGAAGACTTGGACGACACTGCGACAGGCCCTACATCAACAAACGACCCCAACAACGCTGGCGCTCCTTCGTCAACTTCATATTCTTCAGGGGCGTTAGTCCTCATTTCTGAACCTTTTGGTCATTCGATGACAAAGGGGGAGAAATTTGAGTTAGTCTTCAAGCGGGTCTATCTTTATGGGCGTTTTTTCTAAGTTACAACTCTTGTTCTTCTGATGACTTTGTTGGATCGAGTTGTAAACTTAAAACTCTATGGTGGCCTGATACTTTTGCTGTTTCTTCTGCATGCTTATTCCTCGTTAATGTTATTGCACGCATGCTGAATTACATCAATCACCATATTTCATCATGCATTTCAAATTCTTCATATATTATGTCAAATGCGTGTATGAATTACAAAATATAGGGGGAGATCTCCATGATTCAACTCTTCAAGTGTGCATTGCTTCAAAAGTAAATTCCTCACTATGCATCTTTAGGGGGAGTTCTTCTATATCTTGCAATCAAATTCCTCAATATCAGTATTTACACTTCATATGTTTATCCCCGTTGAAACCTTAACCTATATTGTCATCAATCACCAAAAAGGGGGAGATTCTAAGTGCATCTAGTGCCCCTTAGTGATTTTGGTGTATTGAAGACTTATAGGTTAAGGGACTAATGTGTTTATGAGTGTACACAGGTCTATAAGTCTATGAGGAGTTTGATATTTACAGAGAAAGTCGAACCCTAAAAATGAAGTTCTTCGACTGAAGACTTTGGATTTCTGAAGACTTTCTGAAGACTTTGAAAGTGAAGAAATTGGTGTGACCTTGAAGACTTGGTATTCATTTGAGGAACATGAAGCGTGAAGACTTTTGTTTCGTAGTTTCATTTTCTCTTTCTTGAGTCATAGGAAACACCGTACTGTTAAAGGGGGTCGAGGAAATACTAAGGAAATTTCCATGTGATGCTCAACTCAAAATCCTACACCTACCAATCCCTTCGAGTGAAGCCATTGGAAATCTCATACAGTTCAGTCATATTCTTCAGTGACAGAGACGAAGTTCTTCTGGTCTCTGAGGAATTTGTTCTGACTAGGGAGTTAGGAATTCGCCAGTGCGGATTGCCTACACAGTGAGGAACATGATAGCCCTGAGGAATTTGATACTCAAATTTCCGACCGTTGTTGTGCTATGCGCCAGCTGTCCCAAAATATCTACCCACCTAACGGTCATATCATTGAAGGGCATTTATGTCTTATCATGTCGGGCTGCTCCCTAGGCTATAAATAGCCGCCCCCTACAACCACTAGCTGGTTGGCTGCTCCGAGAGAAACTGACATTTGTCATTTGAGAGCATCCCATCCTCTGAGGACTTTGAGCGAAAATCATCAAGTGAGGAAAACCCAAACCCAAACACCTACAAACCCAAAGTGATTGAGCATCACTGAAGAGATTGATCCTGCGTGGATCCGATGCTTGTTACCTTTGAAGACTGTGCTTCTTCTAGACGGTTAGGCATCATGGTCTAGAGCATCCAAGAGGAATTGTGGATCGCCGAGTGACCGAGTTTGTGAAGGTTCGGAAGTCACCTGAAGACTTACCACGAGTGATTGGATGAGGTCTGTGTGACCTTAGTTCAAGGAGAATACGGTGAGGACTGTGTGTCCGGGACTGTGTGTCCTCAGGTTTAAATACCTAGCCGCTCCAACCAGATGTACAACTGAGACAGCAGTTGGAACTGGTCTACCAAATCATTGTCTTCACCAAGCTTACTGGTTCTATTTCCTCAACTCTTTCATTTCCTCATTACTGTGTTGTGTGCTTGTCATATATGTGTTTGAAGACTTTGACAGAAGACTTTCTCAATTTCCTCAGTTCAATTTCTTCAGTCTGTTTGTCTTCATCCTGTGCTATGCTGTGTTTACGCTTTCTGTACTCTGTGTTTGTCTTCATTTCATCATGACAACCATGCCTATGTTCTGCTATGCTTACTCTTGAGTACTTATTCCGCTGCAAGTAGTTCTTCGCTAAGGAATTTCCTCACCTGCAAATTCCTCAGTGAAGAATTCATAAAAATCGCCTATTCACCCCCCTCTAGTCGATATAATGCACTTTCAGAAACAGCAGCAGCTTCAAGCTAAACAAGACCTGCTCGTCGATAGATGGACTGATGTCCTGACAGCCGAAGAATACGGCCTCAAGCGCCCAGCCAAGAGCTACCCGAAACGCAGACTGCTACCTCAATTTGATGCGGAAGCACTGGAGCACATATCTCCCTCACGTAATGCGGAACGACCACCACGTGGTCAAGACAGGGTGGCCGACCGGCCACCCCGCGGTCGGGATAAAGCGGCAACTTAGGCCAAACAGCAGCCTGCCCCGTAAAAATAGAGACGGAAGAGTTCGGGGTCACACGTACGACCTCCGGCAGACCCTGGACAGTAGAGCAGGACATACAAGATCGATCTACGGATCGCGAGGATGTGCCTCGAGGCACGTCGACGGCCACCTATTCAGACGTGACAAACCTAACCACGCCCGAGCTGAATGCCGCAGACGGACTCCATCAGAGCTACGCCACGATGCGACCCGCTATAGAGGCGCCGCACACCCTCTCTGCTTCACAGACGAGGTGTTGGATCACGAATTCCCTGAAGGGTTCAAGCCTGTCAATATCAAATCATACGACGGAACAACCGATCCCGCAGTATGGATCGAGGATTTTATCCTCCACATCCACATGGCTCTAGGAGACGACCTCCACGCTATCAAATACCTCCCATTAAAGCTCAAAGGACCAACCCGACACTGGTTAAATAGCCTGCCTGAGGATTCCATCGGCAGCTGGGAGGACTTGGAAGAGGCTTTCCTTGACAACTTCCAAGGAACTTATGTCCGGCCACCAGATGCCGATGACTTAAGCCACATAGTTCAACAACCTGGAGAATCAGCTCGAAAATTCTGGACTAGGTTCCTAACCAAAAAGAACCAGATCGTTGACTGTCCGGATGCTGAGGCCCTAGCAGCCTTCAAACACAGCATCCGTGACGAATGGCTAGCACGCCACCTCAGCCAAGAAAAGCCGAAGTCTATGGCAGCCCTTACGGCACTCATGACACGCTTTTGCGCGGGTGAAGACAGCTGGCTGGCTTGTAGCAAGAACACAGCCAGTGAGGCAGGCCCTTCCGAGGCCAAGAACAACACCAACAAGCTCCGGCACAATAGACACAAACACCGAAGCAATGGCGACAACACCGATGACACCAGAGTTAACGCCGGATTCAGTGGCTCCAAGTCCGGCCAACGGAAGAAGCCCTACAAAAGAAACAATGAAGGACCTTCTAGCCTTGACCGCATACTCGACCGTCCGTGCCAGATACATGGCACCCCAGACAAACAAGCCAATCACACCAACAGAGACTGTTGGGTTTTCAAACAGGCTGGCAAGTTAAACGCTGAAAACAAAGAAAAGGGATCACAAAGTGAGGACGAGGACGAAGAGCCCCGACAGCTGAACACTGGGGGATAGAAGAAATCCCCCCCAAGTTAAAACGGTGAACATGATATACGCTACACACATCCCCAAAAAGGAGCGTAAGCGAGCGCTTAGGGATGTCTACGCGGTAGAGCCAGTCGCCCCCAAATTCAATCCGTGGTCATCATTCCCGATCACTTTCGATCATCGAGATCACCCAACTAGTATCCGCCATGGCGGTTCGGCCGCACTAGTCCTCGACCCAATTATTGATGGATTTCACCTAACACGAGTCCTGATGGACGGTGGTAGCAGTCTCAACCTGCTTTATCAGGACACAGTGCGGAAGATGGGCATTAACCCCTCACGAATCAAACCAACAAAGACTACCTTTAAAGGAGTCATACCAGGCGTAGAGGCCCGCTGTACGGGCTCAATCATGCTAGAGGTGGTCTTCGGTTCTCCGGATAACTTCCGAAGCAAAGAGTTAATATTCGATATCGTCCCCTTCCGCAGCGGCTACCACGCACTGCTCGGACGAACCGCGTTTGCTAGATTCAACGCAGTGCCACACTATGCTTATCTCAAGCTCAAGATGCCCGGTCCACGCAGCGTCATAACAGTCACTGGCAATACAGAACGCTCCCTCCGAACAGAGGAGCAACCTGTCGGATGTGGGGTTCCGGCAAAACCCTTAAGGTTCGAACTCTGGGGTGCGCACGAAGTTCTTTCGCCCCTACCGATCTATGCCCTAGCTCGCTAAGATCTTGTGGACGAACTCGACGAACTCGCAACACAGAAAGACACGAGATTTATACTGGTTTGGGCCACCGTTGTGGTGTAATACCCTAATCTAGTGTGGCGGTGGTGGATTGCCTCTTGGGCTGATGATGAACAATACAAGGGGAAGAACAGCCTCCTGAGGTTGAGGTGTTCTTGTGTTCAGTGTGAGGCGAGGACTCGATGAGTTCGAGACCAGATGCCGCCTACGGTGGCGGCTAGCTCTACTTATATAAGCCCTGGTCCTCTCCCCAAATATTTAGCAGGGAGGGAGCCAACAACGGTGGGCAAATTTGAAAGGGGACAGCTAGTACAAGCTATCCTGACAAAAGTGGTCTTCGCCTGCAAAAGGCTCTGGTGGTGACGCCGTCTTGGGCTCCATGGTGACCTCCGTCCTATCGTCCTGCTGGTCTTGGTCTTGTTGCACCGATATGGAAACCTTTGCTTGATGCCTCGGTACTCCGCGCCTGCGTCTGCCTCCTTAGCACCAAAGAGGAAACAAGGACGCTGCGCGCGCTGGCGCCCGTCTGGTGTCGATCGTCATGGCTCACGTCACGAGTGCCTCGTGAAGTGTGTCCCGCCTTGATATCTCCGCTCCTCACGAGCCTGCCTGGCGAGGCCGCTCCTGAGGAGGTCTTTCGTCGTCCGCCTCGCGAGGCTTGGCCCCTTGCGAGGGTCTTGAACGCCTTGTCGATGAAGATGGGCCGTGCGGCCTGCTAGCATAGCCACGCCGTGGGCCGCAGGCAGGCAAGTATGGGGACCCCCGTTCCCAGAACACCGACAGTAGCCCCCGGGCCCAAGGTGCGCTCGGGCTTGGCTTCGTGGCGAAGCCAAGGGCCAAGCGCGTAGCGCCGCGGGCCCCAAAAGCTTGCGGCCTCAGTTGACGCATGGCGGTTGATTGGACGTGGGCGTCTCCGCTTCCCCACGTTGCCTTAGAATCCGCCTGGCTACGCGGCTCCCGCAACCTACACAATTATTCCTCCGTCCCCCGTGCCTTGCTTCCCCAATCTCTCTGTTTCCTCGAAACCCTGCTTCTCCTCTCCAATCTGACCTGCCTCCTGCGAGCTCCATCGCCATGGCGCCGAAACAAGCAGACAAGGGGAAGAAACCCTTGTCTTCACCGAGCGCGCCTCCGGCCGTCGAGTCGGCGCTCGGCCGACCCCGGGTGCTCAACGATGAGGCCATGGACAAGGTGCGTCCAATGCCCGCTTCCAGCTTCAACGAGTGGGGAGAGACGGTGGCTTGGCCCGCGTCTCGCACTCGCATGGCCCGGGCAGCCACTGATGTCCCAATCTTCATAGATGCCCTCTGGGCAGGCCTGATTCCTCCCTTCTCCGCCTTCTTCAACGCGGTGCTCGAGCATTATCAGATCCACATGCTGCATCTCGACCCTCAATCTGTGACCCTTCTCGCCGTCTTCGCCTTTTTGTGCGAAGCCATGGTGGGCATAGCTCCTTCGGTGGCCCTCTTCCGCCATTTCTTCTCATTGCATCTAACTGACCCTCGTCAGAGCTCGGAGTGCGTGAGCTTCCAGGCCGTGGCCGCGACGGCGGGCGCGGGGATTGACTTTGAGCTTCCTTCATCCACGAGCGAGTTCCGGACACGATGGGTGTTTGTCGACGTCAGTGTGCTCAGCCCTCTGCTCCATGCTCCGGTGGGGCCTGTTGTTCCAAACTCCGGTTGGGGCCATCAGAGGCTCACGAGCCCCCGCCTCGCTCTCGTCTGGGCCAGGTTGAGGAGGTTGAAGGACCGCGGCTTGACTGCGCCTATGGTGGTGAAGGAGTTCGTCAAACGCGGAGTTGCTCCGCTTCAGCGCCATTCCCGCCCGATGTGCGCCTTGCTCAGCAGTCAGGACCACATGAGGTTTCAAGAGGAGGGGCTTCCTCTTAAGATGCGGGAGACAGTGCTTATGGTCCTGACGGGTCTCCCTCTGCCGGACGACATGCCCAGGAAGAGCTGTCTGCTGTACCGTTGCGAGAACAAGGATGAATTTGCCGAAAGCATGCCCTCCTTTGATGAGTGGGGGCTGCGCCCGCTTGGCCTGGTGGGGCCCCGCGAGAACCCCGTCGATGTGGTTGCCCTCCTTGCCGTCGGCGCCGAGCTCGTCCCAAGTGTGGGCGCAGGGGGGCAAGCTCCGACGGAGGTTGGCGGCTTGAGTGCTGAGGAGGTTAGGTCGCCTGGTGATCCTGGGGCGTCGGTTAATGGGGCGACGCAACATGCGGCTCACGAGGTGAAAGCCCCGGAAGCCTCAGGAGGTCGTGGTGAGACGACGCCTGATTGTTCCCCGCAGCCGGGCACCCCTGAAGTCGTCCCTCCGAGCTCTTCTTCGGCCCCGCCTCGCACCGGCCGCCACGTCCTCCGCCGGCGCTCCTTCATCAACTTGATATTCTTCAGGGGCGTTAGTCCTCATTTTCGAACCTTTTGGTCATTCGATGACAAAGGGGGAGAAATTTGAGTTAGTCTTCAAGCGGGTATATCTTTTATGGGCTTTTTTTCTAAGTTACAACTCTCGTTCTTCTGATGACTTTATTGGATCGAGTTGTAAACTTAAAACTCTATAGTGGCCTGATACTTTTGCTGTTTCTTCTGCATGCTTATTCCTCGTTAATGTTATTGCACGCATGCTGAATTACATCGGTCACCATATTTCATCATGCATTACAAATTCTTCATTTATTATGTCAAATGCGTGTATGAATTACAAGATATAGGGGGAGATCTCTATGATTCAACTCTTCAAGTGTGCATTGCTTCAAAAGAAAATTCCTCACTATGCACATCTTCAGGGGAGTTCTTCTATATCTTGCAATCAAATTCCTCAATATCAGTATTTACACTTCATATGTTTATCCCCGTTGAAAACTTAACCTATATTGTCATCAATCACCAAAAAGGGGGAGATTGTAAGTGCATCTAGTGCCCCTTAGTGATTTTGGTGTATTGAAGACTTATAGGTTAAGGGACTAATGTGTTTATGAGTGTACACAGGTCTATAAGTCTATGAGGAGTTTGATATTTACAGTGAAAGTTGAACCCTAAAAATGAAGTTCTTCGACTGAAGACTTCGGATTTCTGAAGACTTTCTGAAGACTTTGAAAGTGAAGAAATTGGTGTGACCTTGAAGACTTGGTATTCATTTGAGGAACATGAAGCGTGAAGACTTCTGTTTTCGTAGTTTCATTTTCTCTTTCTTGAGTCATAGGAAACACCGTACTGTTAAAGGGGGTCGAGGAAATACTAAGGAAAAATTTCCATGTGATGCTCAACTCAAAATCCTACACCTACCAATCCCTTCGAGTGAAGCCATTGGAAATCTCATACAGTTCAGTCATATTCTTCAGTGACAAAGACGAAGTT
The DNA here is from genome assembly GCF_002575655.3 of Aegilops tauschii subsp. strangulata. Taxonomy (NCBI): domain Eukaryota; kingdom Viridiplantae; phylum Streptophyta; class Magnoliopsida; order Poales; family Poaceae; genus Aegilops; species Aegilops tauschii. Next base: position 198,092,523 of record NC_053038.3, on the reverse strand, counting down.
CTTCTGGTCTCTGAGGAATTTGTTCTGACTGGGGAGTTAGGAATTCGCCAGTGCGGATTGCCTACACAGTGAGGAACATGATAGCCCTGAGGAATTTGATACTCAAATTTCCGACCGTTGCTGTGCTATGCGCCAGCTGTCCCAAAATATCTACCCACCTAACGGTCATATCATTGAAGGGCATTTATGTCTTATCATGTCGGGCTGCTCCCTAGGCTATAAATAGCCGCCCCCTACAACCACTAGCTGGTTGGCTGCTCCGAGAGAAATTGACATTTGTCAGTTAAGAGCATCCCATCCTCCGAGGACTTTGAGCGAAAATCATCAAGTGAGGAAAACCCAAACCCAAACACCTACAAACCCAAAGTGATTGAGCATCACTAAAGAGATTGATCCTGCGTGGATCCAATGCTTGTTACCTTTGAAGACTGTGCTTCTTCCAAACGGTTAGGCGTCATGGTCTAGAGCATCCAAGAGGAATTGTGGATCGCCGAGTGACCGAGTTTGTGAAGGTTCAGAAGTCACCTGAAGACTTACCACGAGTGATTGGACGAGGTCTGTGTGACCTTAGTTCAAGGAGAATACGGTGAGGACTGTGTGTCCGGGACTGTGTGTCCTCAGGTTTAAATACCTAGCCGCTCCAACCAGATGTACAACTGAGACAACAGTTGGAACTGTCCTACCAAATCATTGTCTTCACCAAGCTTACTGGTTCTATTTCCTCAACTCTTTCATTTCCTCATTACTGTGTTGTGTGCTTGTCATATCTGTGTTTGAAGACTTTGACAGAAGACTTTCTCAATTTCCTCAGTTCAATTTCTTCAGTCTGTTTGTCTTCATCCTGTGCTATCCTGTGTTTACGCTTTCTGTACTCTGTGTTTTCTTCATTTCATCATGACGACCATGCCTATGTTCTGCTATGCTTACTCTTGAGTACTTATTCCGCTGCAAGTAGTTCTTCGCTAAGGAATTTCCTCACCTGCAAATTCCTCAGTGAAGAATTCATAAAAATCGCCTATTCACCCCCCTCTAGTCGATATAATGCACTTTCAGAAACAACAGCAGCTTCAAGCTGAACAAGACCTGCTCATCGATAGATGGACTGATGTCCTGACAGCCGAAGAATACGGCCTCAAGCGCCCAACCAAGAGCTACCCGAAACGCAGACTGCTACCTCAATTTGATGAGGAAGCACCAGAGCACATATCTCCCTCGCGTAATGCGGAACGACCACCACGTGGTCGAGACAGGGTGGCCGACCGGCCACCCCGCGGTCGGGATAAAGCGGCAACTTAGGCCAAAAAGCAGCCTGCCCCACCGCCCCGTAAAAATAGAGACGGAAGAGTTCGGGGTCACACGTACGACCTCCGGCAGACCCTGGACAGTAGAGTAGGACATACAAGATCGATCTACGGATCGCGAGGACGTGCCTCGAGGCACGACGACGGCTACCTATTCGGACGTGACAAACCTAACCACGCCCGGGCTGAATGCTACAGACGGACTCCATCAGAGCTACGCCGCGATGCGGCCCGCTATAGAGGCGCCGCACACCCTCTCTGCTTCACAGACGAGGTGCTGGATCACGAATTCCCCGAATGGTTCAAGCCTGTCAATATCGAATCATACGACGGAACAACCGATCCCGCAGTATGGATCGAGGATTTTATCCTCCACATCCACATGGCTCGAGGAGACGACCTCCATGCTATCAAATACCTCCCATTAAAGCTCAAAGGACCAACCCGACACTGGTTAAATAGCCTGCCTGAGGATTCCATCGGCAGCTGGGAGGACTTGGAAGAGGCTTTCCTTGACAATTTCCAAGGAACTTATGTCCGGGCACCAGATGCCGATGACTTAAGCCACATAGTTCAACAACCTGGAGAATCAGCCAGAGAATTCTGGACTAGGTTCCTAACCAAAAAGAACCAGATCGTTGACTGTCCGGATGCTGAGGCCCTAGCAGCCTTCAAACACAGCATCCGTGACGAATGGCTAGCACGCCACCTCGGCCAAGAAAAGCCGAAGTCTATGGCAGCCCTTACGGCACTCATGACACGCTTTTGCGCGGGTGAAGACAACTGGCTGGCTTGTAGCAAGAACACAGCCAGTGAGACAGGCCTTTCCGAGGCCAAGAACAGCACCAGCAAGCTCCGGCGCAATAGACACAAACGCCGAAGCAATGGCGACAACACCGATGACACCAGAGTTAACGCCGGATTCAGTGGCTCCAAGTCCGGCCAACGGAAGAAGCCCTACAAAAGAAACAATGAAGGACCTTCCAGCCTTGACCGCATACTCGACCGTCCGTGCCAGATACATGGCACCCCAGACAAACAAGCCAATCACACCAACAGAGACTGTTGGGTTTTCAAACAGGCTGGCAAGTTAAACGCTGAAAACAAAGAAAAGGGATCACAAAGTGAGGACGAGGACGAAGAGCCCGGGCAGCCGAACACCGGGGGACAGAAGAAATCCCCCCCAAGTTAAAACGGTGAACATGATATACGCTACACACATCCCCAAAAAGGAGCGTAAGCGAGCGCTTAGGGACGTCTACGCGGTAGAGCCAGTCGCCCCCAAATTCAATCCGTGGTCATCATTCCCGATCACTTTCGATCGTCGAGATCACCCAACTAGTATCCGCCATGGCGGTTCAGCCGCACTAGTCCTCGACCCAATTATTGACGGATTTCACTTAACACGAGTCCTGATGGACGGTGGTAGCAGTCTCAACCTGCTTTATCAGGACACAGTGCGGAAGATGGGCATTAACCCCTCATGAATCAAACCAACAAAGACTACCATTAAAGGAGTCATACCAGGCGTAGAGGCCCGCTGTACGGGCTCAATCATGCTAGAGGTGGTCTTCGGTTCTCCGGATAACTTCCGAAGCAAAGAGTTAATCTTCGATATCGTCCCCTTCCGCAGCGGCTACCACGCACTGCTCGGACGAACCGCGTTTGCTAGATTCAACGCAGTGCCACACTATGCTTATCTCAAGCTCAAGATGCCCGGTCCACGCGGCGTCATAACAGTCAATGGCAATACGGAACGCTCCCTCCGAACAGAGGAGCACACTATCGGATGTGGGGTTCCGGCAAAACCCTTAAGGTTCAAACTCTGGGGTGCGCGTGAAGTTCTTTCCCCCCTACCGATCTACGCCCTAGCTCGCTAAGATCTCGTGGACGAACTCGACGAACTCGCAACACAGAAAGACACGAGATTTATACTGGTTTGGGCCACCGTTGTGGTGTAATACCCTAATCTAGTGTGGCGGTGGTGGATTGCCTCTTGGGCTGATAATGAACAATACAAGGGGAAGAACAGCCTCCTGAGGTTGAGGTGTTCTTGTGTTCAGTGTGAGGCGAGGACTCGATGAGTTCGAGACCAGATGCCGCCTACGGTGGCGGCTAGCTCTACTTATATAAGCCCTGGTCCTCTCCCCAAATATTTAGCAGGGAGGGAGCCAACAACGGCGGGCAAATTTGAAAGGGGACAGCTAGTACAAGCTATCCTGACAAAAGTGGTCTTCGCCTGCAAAAGGCTCTGGTGGTGACGCCGTCTTGGGCTCCATGGTGACCTCCGTCTTGCCGTCCTGCTGGTCTTGGTCTTGTTGCACCGATGTGGAAACCTTTGCTTGATGCCTCGGTACTCCGCGCCTGCGTCTGCCTCCTTAGCACCAAATAGGAAACAAGGACGCTGCGTGCTGGCGCCCGCCTGGTGTCGATCGTCATGGCTCACGTCACGAGTGCCTCGCGAGGTTTGCCCCGCCTTGATATCTCCGCTCCTCGCGAGCCTGCCTGGCGAGGCCGCTCCTGAGGAGGTCTTGCGTCATCCGCCTCGCGAGGCTTGGCCCCTCGCGAGGGTCTTGAACGCCTTGTCGATGAAGATGGGCCGTGCGGCCTGCTAGCATAGCCACGCCGTGGGCCGCAGGTAGGCAAGTATGGGGACCCCCGTTCCCAGAACACCGACAGTAGCCCCTGGGCCCAAGGTGCGCTCGGGCTTGGCTTCGTGGTGAAGCCAAGGGTCAAGCGCGTAGCACCGCGGGCCCCAAAAGCCTGCGGCCTCGGTTGACGCGTGGCGGTTGATTGGACGTGGGCGTCTCCGCTTCCCCACGCTGCCTTAGAATCCGCCTGGCTACGTGGCTCTCGCAACCTACACAATTATTCCTCCGTCGCCCGCGCCTTGCTTCCCCAATCTCTCTATTTCCTCGAAACCCTGCTTCTCCTCTCTAATGTGACCTGCCTCCTGCCAGCTCCATCGCGATGGCGCCGAAACAAGCAGACAAGGGGAAGAAACCCTTGTCTTCACCGAGCGCGCCTCCGGCCGTCGAGTTGGCGCTCGGCCGACCCCGGGTGCTCAACGACGAGGCCATGGACAAGGTGCGTCCAATGCTCACTTCCAGCTTCAACGAGTGGGGAGAGATGGTGGCTTGGCCCGCGTCTCGCACTCGCATGGCTCGGGCAGCCACTGAGGTCCCAATCTTCATAGATGCCCTCTGGGCAGGCCTGATTCCTCCCTTCTCCGCCTTCTTCAATGCGGTGCTCGAGCATTATCAGATCCACATGCTGCATCTCGACCCTTAATCTGTGACCCTTCTCGCCGTCTTCGCCTTTTTGTGTGAAGCCATGGTGGGCATAGCTCCTTCGGTGGCCCTCTTCCGCCATTTCTTCTCATTGCATCTAACTGACCCTCGTCAGAGCTCGGGGTGCGTGAGCTTCCAGGCCGTGGCCGCGACGGCGGGCGCGGGGATTGACTTTGAGCTTCCTTCATCCACGAGCGAGTTCCGGACATGATGGGTGTTTGTCGACGCCGGTGTGCTCAACCCTCTGCTCCATACTCCGGCGGGGCCTGCTGTTCCAAACTCCGGTTGGGGCCATCAGAGGCTCACGAGCCCCCGCCTCGCTCCCGTCTGGGCCAGGTTGAGGAGGTTGAAGGACCGCGGCTTGACTGCGCCTATGGTGGTGAAGGAGTTCGTCAAGCGCCGAGTCGCTCCGCTTCAGCGCCATTCCCGCCCGATGTGGGCCTTGCTCAGCAGTCAGGACCACATGAGGTTTCAAGAGGAGGGGCTTCCTCTTAAGATGCGGGAGACAGTGCTTATGGTCCTGACGGGTCTCCCTCTGCCGGACGACATGCCCAGGAAGAGCTGTCTGCTGTACCGTTGCGAGAACAAGGATGAATTTGCCGAAAGCATGCCCTCCTTTGATGAGTGGGGGCTGCGCCCGCTTGGCCTGGTGGGGCCCCGCGAGAACCCCGTCGATGTGGTTCCCCTCCTTGCCGTCGGCACCGAGCTCGTCCCAAGTGTGGGCGCAGGGGGGCAAGCTCCGACGGAGGTTGGCGGCTTGAGTGCTGAGGAGCTTAGGTCGCCTGGTGATCCTGGGGCGTCGTCCTCGGGAGCTCGCGTTCCTTCCCCCGAGGCGTCGGTTACTGGGGCGACGCAACATGCGGCTCCCGAGGTGAAAGCCCCGGAAGCCTCAGGAAGTCGTGGGGAGACGGCGCTCGATTGTTCTCCGCAGCCGGGCACCCCTGAAGTCGTCCCTCCGAGCTCTTCTTCGGCCCCGCCTCGCACCGGCCGTCACGTCCAGCGCTTCGGTCGGCTTTGCGTGGAATTCGAGGAGCTCCGCAAGAGGAAAGGATCCCCGAGCAGCAACAGCATCTTCGGGCCGTTGAAGCGGCGAAAGTACTTCGCTATCGACGAGTAAGTACTGCACCTTGTGATTTCTTGATTGCTGCTTTCCTTCCTGACGCTAGCAGTTCAGGACCCCTTCTGCCAGGGCCGTTGGGTCCCTCACGAAGCAATCCTTGCCTTCCTCGGCACCCCCGTTGGCCTTGTGCACCCCGAGCTTGCAAGCTGCGCCTGGAGCCGGGCCGGTCGAGGGGGCGCGCTCGGCTCCATGGAGCCTTGAATCTGCGACCTCGTTGTCCTTCCTGCATGGTCTGGCTTGGAGCCTGGCGGGCGTTCCCCGTTCTCCTCCTCTGGTTATGGACAACAGCTGGTTGGGCTCGGCCTTCAGTTCTTCCTTGAGCGGTGGGCCCTGACTGGCTAGGGCCCCCCGGAAGGACTGGCTGGCGCCTGGGGCAGCACCAGCCCCCTGCCGAGAGGTGGTGCGTCACTTGATGTCCCGCCTGCAGCCCCCGGGATGGAGGATGAGGTGAGCCGTGCGTTCGAGTCTGAGCGCGGGCGAAGCGTCGTTCGTCACGAGCTCTTCCAGCAGGCGATGGACGCGATGAGTTGACTCGGTGAAGAACTCACAGGGTTTGACTCGCGCCTCGAGGCTGAAGGTCTTCGGCTGGTGGAGGAACGGCGTAAGCTAAGGGTGGCCATTAGCCTTGGCCGCTATCAGCGAGATCTTGGCAACGCGAAGGCGGAGGCGTCCCTTAAGATTTCCCGTGAGGCTTGCTCCGAGCCTTGGAGGAGGCTCGCGAGGCTGACCGCCGTCACGAGGCTGCGGAGAAGCGCGCGTGGGAGCTCCAGGCCTAGAGTGCGTCCCTCGAGCAGCAGGTGGAGGCGCGCAGAGCTACCCTTGCGTCGCTGAGGGGGACGCCTGCCGAGGAAGAGGAGGTCCGGAAGCGTGAGGAGGCGTTGGCCCTGAATTTCATGGAGCGCAGCCTAGAGCTCGAGCGATTGGAGACGAGGGATCGCCAAGTTGCCCAGGCAGAGGATGTCGTTGGGGCTCGTGAGGCCAGGATCCAGGAGGAGGTCGACCGCCGGGTGGACGAGGTTCACGCGGATCTTGAAGTCCGGTACGACCTGAAGCTGAAGCTTGCAGGAACTAAGGCGACGGGCAGGTCCGCCGCCCTCAGGCCCAGGTTAGACGAGGCAGAGAGGCATGGGGAGGCCACGGCTGCCGCCCTGGTCATGGCGCAGGCGGACTTGGCATCCGCCCGCGCCGAGCTGCTTTCGCTTCGGAAGCGGGTTGATGATGTCGAGGCTGTCGCGCGGCAGAACAGGGAGGAAGTGCTCCAACGACAGACGCTGGAGCACGAGCACGCCCCCATGCTTCAGGACCTCCGTAACAGGGCTAACACCGCCTTGGGCTTCATCTGCGACGAGAATGCACCGCCCCCTCACTCGAATTACTACGCCAGCCACCTGATCTTCTTCACCAACGTGGTGACGCGCCTAGAAGTCCGGTCTGACAGGGCTCGCCAGCTCGTGGAAGAGAGGAGTCGGGGCCTGCTCGGGCGCGCGTTTTCCCGCGTCTTCAGCCATCTCCGGAACTCCTTCCCCGACTTCGACTTCGACGCCGCCATTGCCCCCGTGCCACAGGCCGTCCGAGGCGACTTGGCGCGGTGGGTGGAGGACAACGTGGATGCGCTGGTCAGAGCCTTTGCCTCTGACGACGACGCGATGGTGGTCGTTGCGGACGAAGGTGACGTGGTTGACGACGGCGACGGAGGCGTCGCCGAAGGCGGCGGAGGCGTCGTCGTAGGTGGCGTCGGCGAAGACAACGACGACGTGAGTGATGCGTCCTAGGGCGATGCGGAGGACGCGGCGAGCGACATATCTGGCTAGTTCCTTGTTCCTGTATTGCTTCACCCTGTATACAAAAGCTCGGGCGTGGCCCCAAAAGATTGTGAGAGCAGTTTGAGAGGGGGAGCCCCTCATGTAAACAAACTTTGATTTCTTCCCCTTTATGCTGAATCGAGGGTGCGTTTTGGTTGGTCATGAGTCTGACGGCAAGTTGTTCCGCTGTGTCTTACCTTAGCTAGGGCAGGCCCTAAATCAGATTGTAAGGTCGAGAGCCGCCGCGGGGCTCCTGAAGGGTCTGCTGGCTCGCCCGAGTGGGCCTCGCGAGGTTCCTGCGTCAATCGGCGCGCGTGGCGCGCGTGCTGTGCCCAGCCCCGCTCGCGAGGGGGCCGCGAGGGGGAGGCGGCGAGCGTGAGCTCCAGAATAAGGCAAGAACCAGATGGCAAGAAATCGCTTGAACGAGAAAATTGACCCCCCGCACGTAATGACAAAAACTCGACTTCAACTTAAATCCAAATCCAGAAAGCAAAGCTACAGAAGAAGAGATCCAAAGCAAATCGCTGCGTCCGGCGCCTAGTCTAGTCTTCTGGTCTTCGAGTCTTCTCACCAGCACGGAGCTAAGTTAATGTAGGGTGGAACCCTAGATGGCCAATCTTTCACGAAAGGAGCGGATCCCTACGAGGAACGTGATGAACACGAGGGGAAACACGAGGGAAACACGAGAGGAACACGAGAGAAATCACACAACCAACAAGAATAGATCACACATGCGCTAGATCGATGAACACAAAGGTAAGATACAAGATCCAAAGTCAACAACGGACGATACAAACGGTAACCGGTTCTTCTCCGTGAGGAGGTCTTGAATCCACGGGGGATCTTCCCATGAGGGGTCTTGAATCCAAGGTGGATCTTCTCCGTAGAGGGGCCGCAGTCTCTCTCGTGGAGTAGATCCGATATGGATGAGCAAAGCTCTATCTCTAAATGAGCTAAACCAATGCTAACCCTAGAAAGATGGAGGAGAAAGAGTATGTATAGTCTAGGGGGTCGAAGGGGTACACGGGCCTCGGCCCTTACTGTGCGCAGACAGGGCTGGCCGGATGTCCGGGCGACAGGCCGGATGTCCGGGGCTTCAGGAGGGGCCGGATGTCCGGGCTGGAGGGTAAAACTTCTGGACGTCTTCTGTCGTTGATGCCGGATTTCCGGGGGAAGGGCCGGATGTCCGGGCTTTGGCGAGGCGCCGGATGTCCGGGGCTGGCGCCGGATGTCCGGCCGCTGATGCTGTTGGCCGTCCGTTGGTGCAGCTCCTTGGCGGCTGCACAGGCGCCGGATGTCCGGCCGCAGTAGCTTCAGCAGCTCCGTCTTCTTCCGTCGTCGCTTCCAGGCGTCCCTCGCGGATGGTGTAGTTGTACCTTGGCGCTTGCAGTCCTCCTCGTCGTCCATAGTGTTTCGACAATACCTATGCATGCACACGAGTGGAGTGTCAAGTAGTATACCATCCTCGAAGGGGTCAAGTGAGCACGTGTAAAGGAGATGATTCACCTTTGCGTATGTGAAGTAGATGTCGCACGTGTCACTCGCCGAAAGGACTCTTGACATGATGATGTCCATAGGATGCTCCGCATCATCTCCCCTCCCTTGGGAAAGATCCGACCTCGGATTGAAAACCAAATCACCATGGTAAAAGATGGCTTCACCGTGTAGAAGTGGACGTTCACCAAGTACGTGTCATCTTGAAGCTCGAAATGGGCACTCTCCAATGTCGCACCGTCTTGTGATTCCTTCAAAAGGAGTAAGGACAACAAACACTTGGAAAAACAAATGTGGTTAGCGTTAGTGCAAAACCAAGCATTCAAGAGGTGATTCACCAAACAAGTGTCGTCATCATGCAAAGCATATTGTGTGACAAAGGATTGAGACATGGCATGTAAGTATATCAATCGAGCACAAGCAGAGATATCATGGGGGCAAGCATGTAAATTGGAGGTAGAGATGCAAATATGTGTGTCAAGAGAATAAGCATCTACCTCAGGTTCATAGCAAGCATGGGCAAAGCGCTCAATGAAAGGTCTATGGTAGGCATAGGAATCATTCACGACACCTAAGAAGATGAGATGTCTAAACACATGGGTTAAGTGCAAGACAATCCAAGCATAATGTGCATAGGGTGTAGTGAACATAGTGTGGCACTCAACACAATAGAAAGAGCAATTGTTCATCATGTGTGAGGCAATCAAATCAATCATGTGACAAGCAATGGGACATGGCATATGTGAAGGGATGACATTGTTGCAACCAAACATATGAGAGGAGCAAGTAATCCAAGAATTGGATGCAACACACAAGGCATATATATCATGATGCATAGGACGGTGAAAATGACAAGTCGAAGCAAGATCTCTATCAAGTGTGCAATCAAGTGGTCCAAGATGAACAATAAGTCTCATGGTGCAAGCAACACAAGTAGTATGATCCGCAATATCCATGCTCAAGAAAGATATCACCTTGATGGCGTGTCGTTGTGCATTCTTCACAATGCCGAAGTGGTAGGAAAGGTGGCGTAGAAACGAGTCGTGGTCGAATGTATGAGGCTCGCTCTCAAGAGCTCGAATGGTCAATTCACGTGAAGCGGAAGTCGACACAAAGTCCAAGTATCCTACACATGCACACAACAAAACAAAGAACGTATGCGCATGGTAGATAAACACATCATCCATCATGATGGTTCTCTTCTCTTGCACATAACCATTAGAAGCACAAGTGCACGAATAATATGATGCAACAATGGCAATATTCATGGCACGAGGTATATGGTGCAAAGAGGTAAGACAAGCAGGCTTCACAAGAAATATGTCGAAATCTCCAAATATATGTGAGAATGCTATGGGGGCAAACTCATAAGCAAGACTAATAACATTGTTGCACTCAATACATGTCAAATCATCTATCATGATAGAGGCAACATATGGAGAGATATGACAAGAAGCAATAACAATCATGTGTAAAGTATGTAGGTGGTTGTCATCAACCGAATGAAATGAGCAAGTATGAAGCATTGGTGATGCAACAAGGCAAACAATAGTAATCAAGTCGTGCAAACTAGTGGAGCGAAGATGCAACACACTAGAGGGGATCATGGCAATCATGTCATGTGAGTAAAGAATATGCATAGGCAATGTACATGACATATCGCAAGCACGAACACAAAGGAAGATCATAGTATCATCATAGGCATGGGGTACAAAACAATCATGGCAATAACAAACAATATCTCCACCACGCTTGCAAATACACATACAAGTACTAGAATCAATCATCAGTTGTAATGCAAAGCATGGGTCACAAATGCATGGCAAAGGCATAGTAATGGGCATATCATGCAAAGTGAACATGGCAAGATGGGCAAATGATATATAATGGACAACAACCCATAACCATGTGAGGGCCATGTAAAAGAGATGCGCGAAGTGTTTGCGCGAAGTGAGCGGTGGGAAAGGCAATCCATGGGATCCCAAATCATCATTGCCCTCTAGAGCTCGTTTTGTCAACTCGTGGGATTGCGAGGTTGACAAGTATTCATGGGTACCTACACAAAAGAGACACAAACCAAAGAAATTGTGCGCGTGGTAAATGTACACATCATCCATCATGATGTGTATGTGCAAGTGAGTGTTAGCACAAGATAAGCATCGCTCAAAGAAATTTGATGCATGGTATAAGAACATGTCATCCATCATGAAAGAATAGTTGTTATGTATGACACGATGGGGATGCAAATTGAGCATACTAGTATATGGCACAACAATATCATTATGATTCATGGGGAGCATATTGTGCACATAATTATTGGGATCATGCAATGGATAGGATAGATCAAAATCTCCTAAAATGTATGAGGAAACTATGGGGGTCTCCTCATGAGCAATATTGTAATCATATGGAGAAAATGGACAACATTCACAACAATGCATATCCAAAGCTAGGTGGTCATGGCATGGCATATGATATAAATGATGCAAAGGGAGCATGTCAATATCATCACAAGAAAAACAAATGCCAATAACCATGGGCTTGTCATCTATGCCATATGTGCAAATTGGGTTAATTTGAATGGCATATGCATAGTCACTACGAAGAGACTGCAAATATGACATATGATTGATCTCATGCATAGCATATGACAAGTCAAGCGGATTGTCAAACATGATGTGACCTAAAGAATTGTCACAAGAAATCCTATGTAACATGGCATCACAACTAATAGACTCCACATGGCAATCATCATACTCATCATAAATGGGTAAATCATCCCATGGGGAAATCTCACTAGCATGAAGCAAGGTAATAGGTGGATCAACATCATGCAAGCAATCAATGTCAAGAATGTCCACTAGTGGGACTAGAGCATCACCGTCACCTATGTTACCTTGTTCATTCCACTCAAGTGGTGTAGGTGAGGTGGGGAAGACCAAATGGTGGTCATCTTCATCTTGATGGAACCATGTGGGGGGTGAATCATATTCCACCATGGCCATCGTCATGTCCATAGGAAGGACAAAGTCGTCGTGAATCGGCGCGTCATCAATGAGACCTAGCATCAAATGAGAAGACACAATAGAGGTAGAGGTTAAGTCGTTAGAAATCGAAGTGGGCCTCACTCTCTATGTGGTGGTTCACTCACTCCCTCAAAGTAGGTGCACTCAATCGCACGTATGGTGGAGTCACTCATCTCACTCAAGTGGTGGGGGTTGTGGCTCTCCTCACATGGGAATTGGGGCAACACATCGGATATGGGGCTAGTGGTGAAGTCACTCTCACTCTCAATATGGTGGCACAAGTCAATCAAGTCATCATACGTCACTGTGGTCGAAGTGAAATACTCAACCATCTCATCGCCGTCGCCGTGGATGAAGGCCGAAGATGGCACATCATCACTCTCGCCTCCTAAGATGGAAGCATCATCCTTGCTCGTCACCATGTCGCTTGCCTCAAAAGCTTGGTCCTTGAAGGTCTCCGTAGTCGTCCTCGTCGCCGCACCATCTTGAAAAAGAGTCGTGGAGGACTCGGCATCATCAATGCCACAAAGCGCGTCTTGGAGCTCGTCGTCTTTGAGTTTGGACTTCGAGAAGTGTGCTTGGGGTGGAGAAGCCTTGGCCTTCATGAGTTCTTGTTCCGCCTTGAGAGCACCAATGTAGTTGTCGTCAAGGGACGTGTAGTTCTCGAGGAAGATGGTCTTGGAGATGGCATTGTTCAATCCCATCATGAAGTGGAACTTCATTGACATGGAGTCGTCCACGCCGGCTCGTCGCAAGGCAATCTTCATCTCCTTGAAGTACGCGTCGATGGACTTGGATCCTTGGTTGGTGTTCTCCAATTGGCGTAGAAGTTGTTCCGTGTAGGTTGGAGGCACAAACTCTCGCCGCAAAGCTTTCTTTGTCTTGGGCCAATTCATGTCGGAGGTTTCCGAAGGTGTGTGAAGCCACCATGTCGAGGCGTAGTCGTGGAAGTTTCTTGTGGCGCACTTCACTTGATCTTCGGGAGGAACTTGATGTAGCTTGAGGTAGTCGTCCATTAGTTGCTCCCACTCGAGATACTCCTCGGGTTCTTGAGTCCCATAGAAAGGAATCTCATGGTCGGTGTCGAGGTCGTAGTAGCTCGTGGAAGTCGCGGACTTGAGCTTGGGGAGCTTCTCTTGAGCGTAGTCTTGAGGTGCTTGTTGGCGAAGATGTCGTATATCCGTAGGCGAAGATACCTTGAAGTCGCTTGGCGAAGATGCCAAGGGAGATGGTGAAGTCGTTGAGCGGTTGTTGGTGTAGAGCTCTTGACCTTCACGTTCTTGGTGGTGATGGTGTCGTTGCCGATGTGACCTTGCCGGAGATGGTAGCTCGGAGGCATGTGCTCTTGAGCGTCTTCTCGAAGATGAGGAAGATCGCTTGTATGACTTGATGAGGGATTTGATCTCCTCCATTTGAGCTTGCATCTTGGTGTCATTGGAGTTGTTCGTGGCATCGAACTCGTCGTTGTTGTAGACCGAAGGTGAAATGCCTTGCCTATCCATCACAAGACTCGAGCAAATGTGAGTGGGAGAAAGAGAAGAACGATACCAAATGTACCTTGACCGATGTTGAAGATGGATCAATGATCACTCAATGTGTAACAAGGAAATAGCACAATTGGTACCAATTCTTGTCAGATTCTCACACCTACACAAGGCTTATAGTGGAGCTCGGTGAGGATAGTGGCACAAAAAATTTGATGCAAAATGTTAGCAAGAGTCAATAATGTTGAAAAAGATTCACAAATTCGCAAGTGAAACAAGTAGACCAATAGCAAAAAATGGCACACGGAAACACACACACGGATAGATAAATGGGGTCGTGCAACCAAGGAATGAGCACAAAATGTGGAGTCCACCGAAAACGCTCGTGTTGCACAACTCAAGAGAGACACTAGCACGATTGCTCAATAGGCGGATACGACACTTGTGCACAACCTATGATATGCAAAATGGATAAACTTCTATCCCAAGTATGCTATGTATGCATGGTTCCCGGTGTTTGATCCAAGATGATCGGATATGACAATCTTATGCAATGTGGGATGATGCTATGGCACTTGCTTACAAGCTTCTTTGCTCTTCTCTTTTGCTTAAAAGCTTATTCTTTTTTTTGTATGTATGGCCACTTTGCAAAATGCACAAACCAAGATAGCAATAGTGTGTATGCGGGAACAAACTTGTGACACAAGAGATGATATGATACCAATATGGTATGGTATGTATGCTATGGGAAGTATGATCACTAATGTGCACAAGTAACATTGCCGGCAATACTAAAATAGCTAGTCTCGATAGGCAAGTGACGCAAAATGGGCTAGGGGTTAACAATGCAATTGCAAGGGGAATATACAATGGTGTCGTCGAGGTTACTGTCCTTGCCGATGATGAGTGGCGGTGTTCTTGATGTAGATACCAAGATGATGGAGACTCATCCCTAAGTAGCCGAAACACCTTAGGAAACGGAAAAACCACAACTCAGAATCTCAAGGACAAAAGTCAAAACGATGGTAGTGGAAAGCGGTGGTGGTTTGGCGGAAGCTCAATGGGATTGCGGAAATGCAATGATGGGGTTTTGAAACGCAATGCGGAAATGGAGGGTAAGGTGGTGAACTATACACGATGTCGGGGTTGGAAGCACGTCCCTAAGTAGCCGAAACACCTTAGGAGACACAACTCACAACACAAACAAAATTGGGTTATATGGAGTAGTGGAAGTGTATGGTGGGTAAGCCTATGCGGAAGTTATGGTGGCGGTTGATGAAGAAGCAATCATCCTTAAGTAGCCGAAACACCTTAGGAGACTCAAATCACAACTCAAACAACCTCAAATGCTAAGGGGAACAAAATTGGTTAGGTTGCGGAAGTCGGTGGTGGTTATGCGGATGTTGTGGTGGAAGCCCTAGGCAAAGATGCCAAAGTTGTCAAAATTTGATGGAGTCAAATGGTGATGGGACCTATCTAGAGGGATAGAGGATGTCAATAGCTACTCAACGAGCTAAAGAACGCGAAAATCGGACTCCGGATGTGGAAGTTATGCACAAAACGGTGAAACGGAAAAGCTGAAATGTACAGGGGCCGGACATCCGGGGGTTTGGCCGGATTTCCGGGACCTGATGTCCAGAACCGCGCGCGAAAATGCGCTCCAGGAGCCAGATGTCCGGGGGGCCAGATGTCCGGGGCTACGGGCCGGATGTCCGGGCTCCAAATCCGAGGATGAACTCGAGGAACTCGATTTTGGGGGCGGAAATTGATGATTTCGGGGGCAAAATTGCGGAGATTTCATGGATGAAAAGTGGGGAAAATTGGGGGAAAGCTAGATCCACAAGTAATAGAGCAAATCCATGGATCAAATTCAACAAAACATCATCAAACCAACAAATCACAAAAAAAATTGGGGGCTATTTTTGTGGGGCAATTTTCGAATTTGGGACAAAATCAACAAAACAAGGCTAGAAAACACAACGGGGAGGCTCCGAAATCGTGATCAACGTGGCTCATGATACCAAGATAATGTAGGGTGGAACCCTAGATGGCCGATCTTTCACGAAAGGAGCGGATCCCTACGAGGAACGTGATGAACACGAGGGGAAACACGAGGGAAACACGAGAGAAATCACACAACCAACAAGAATAGATCACACATGCGCTAGATCGATGAACACAAAGGTAATATACAAGATCCAAAGTCAACAACGGACGATACAAACGGTAACCGGTTCTTCTCCGTGAGGAGGTCTTGAATCCACGAGGGGATCTTCCCGTGAGGGGTCTTGAATCCAAGGTGGATCTTCTCCGTAGAGGGTCTGCAGTCTCTCTCGTGGAGTAGATCCGATATGGATGAGCAAAGCTCTATCTCTGAATGAGCTAAACCAATGCTAACCCTAGAAAGATGGAGGAGAAAGAGTATATATAGTCTAGGGGGTCGAAGGGGTACACGGGCCTCGGCCCTTACTGTGCGCAGACAGGGGTGGCCGGATGTCCGGGCGACGAGCCGGATGTCCGGGGCTTCAGGAGGGGCCGGATGTCCGGGCTGGAGGGTAAAACTTCTAGATGTCTTCTATCGTCGATGCCGGATTTCCGGGGGAAGGACCGGATGTCCGGGCTTTGGCGAGGCGCCGGATGTCCGGCCGCTGATGCTGTTGGCCGTCTGTTGGTGCAGCTCCTTGGCGGCTGCACAGGCGCCGGATGTCCGGCCTTTGGCCCGGATGTCCGGCCGCTGTAGCTTCAGCAGCTCCGTCTTCTTCCGTCGTCGCTTCCAGGCCTCCCTCGCGGATGGTGTAGTTGTACCTTGGCGCTTGCACTCCTCCTTGTCGTCCGTAGTGTTCCGACAATACCTATGCATGCACACGAGTGGAGTGTCAAGTAGTATACCATCCTCGAAGGGGTCAAGTGAGCACGTGTAAAGGAGATGATTCACCTTTGCGTATGTGAAGTAGATGTCGCGCGTGTCACTCGCCGAAAGGACTCTTGACATGGTGATGTCCATAGGATGCTCCGCATCATAAGTGCTACCACTAGGAGTGGGAGGGAGCCCCAGGGCCTGAGGCCGGCACCCCTGAGACTCCGGGGCGTGTACAGCTCCACTCATTATTACATGAGTGTCACGGGCGGCGAGCTTCACAGGCACTGGGCCTTCTTCATAGGAACCGGCCTTGCTTCATATCGCCAGAAGAGGGCCCCGCCTTGCGCCACCCTCGACCAGCTTTGAGCCGACCGGCAACCTGGACGACACAAAGGGGGGAAAGGGGACGCCAGCGGTGCCCTCGGCGACCACGGGTCCTCTGCCGGGGGAAGGCTCGCCAGCACCTCCCCGGCAGAGGGCCTACCTCCGGCCGTTGCCTGGCTTCGCGCGACGTGGGGGAGGGGCCTTTGATGAGGACATCAATACCATTGTTACACCCACAGCCCCTGCTGCTATACATACTGGACCAATTACTAGAGCTCGCGCACGCCAATTAAATTACCGGGTACTTTCGTTTCTTGGTAATGATTCTAATGTTCATGAGAATATGATGCTGCCTAAATTGGATACATTTGTTTTGCTTACAAATGAAGGGCCTAGCTTTGAGAAGAGCAAGAACAAGCATGGAGATGATGGCATGCGCATGGGGAACAAGAACGGAGTTACAAGTGATGATTTCAGGACGTTGAAGCCACCATAATGCGTGCATGAAGCCTTGGACGAAATATACAAGATGCTACTTCATAACTTTCGTCCAGAGGCTATTCTAGGTGCTGCGTCACCTTATTATTGGGCCAGGCCCATGTAATTTCGAAATACATAAGTATAGGCTGTTTTTAGAGTCCGTATGTGTGGGGAAACAAGAGATAGGGTTGGTTTCGGACCCCTTCCTCAAGGGCCACGAAATTCCCCCCTCTTCCTCCATATATACAGCCCTTAGGGCGTCGTTTAGACTTTGGGTTTTGTTTAGATTAAAAGTTCGCCATAGCTGCAACTTCGCGTACTTCGTTTGTGTTCAGCGACCAGACAAAGGCGTCACAGAACTCCACCTTGATCAATAAAGCTTTCATCTTATATTCGCAATATCCAGATTGCAATCTCAGTTTCTTGCTTGTTCTTCGTTTGCTCGCAGGAAACAGACCCTCGTGGTCAGGTTGATCGTGCTCCGGCGTGGTTGATAACCTCTCGGAGTTGGTTTAGCGATTGCTAAGGCGCGACGTCCTCGCACGTTCATAGTCGGATCGTCAAAGTCGACTTCCACCAAAGCGATATCCATCATCTCATCGAAAGACGGGACACCTTTGCCTCTATCAAGTGGTATCAGATTTCCAGGTTGCTCGGTGAGATTTTACAGTTTTTCGTAGTTTAGATCGAGTCTGTTCTTCATACCTACCGTCCACGAAAAAGCCACAAAAAAAAATTAGGGTTAGTTCTTCATATCCGAACCAATCTGAGCCTTTGCATAATCTTTTTAGGGTTTTTGCTTTGTTGAATTTGCGGTTGCATCGTCGTGTCAAGTTGCTGGTCTTAGAGTCTAGTCTTTTAGAGTTTCGAGTTCTGGTCATAAGTTGTCACGCCGCCGCCGCACCATCATCATCGCCTTGCCATCTACCACCATTGCTTCTCCGCCACCGCTTTGAATCCGTATCCATATACCACCACCGATCCGTATCCATATACCACTACCGCTACCATATACCACCACCGCTGCCATATCCTACCGCCATATATCCACCACCAATCCGAGTTATTTTCATATTCGGTTGGTTTTAGAGATCCATATATTTTCCGTTTCGTGTTTCCTTACCTGAGTAGGTCTCGGAAAAAAAAAAGTCTGGAGACCCCCGGGCAGTTTTTAGGCCAAAATTTCGGCAACCCAAAATATTTTTTCCCTATCCTATTTTTAGGTCCCGGGTAGTGTTTTGAGACACTCGCCATCATAGTGATTTTTTGTCGCACTTTTTCGTCGTCGCTGCCCTGATTTCCGAAAAAAAATAGTCAAAATTTTTTGTGCCCATCCTGTCAGTTTGACCTGGGAAGAGTTTTGAGACACTCGCCATTATAGTGATTTTTCGCAAAAAAAAAAGAAGCGCAAAAAAAAAGAGCGCAAAAAAAAGAGCGAAAAAAAAATTCCAGAGTGTGCTTTTCCCTTGTTTACGTACAGCGCCGTGATTTTGTTAGTGTTCTAGGCTCGCGTCTCTAGCACGGTCTAGTCTAGGACCAGCACAGTACCGTCGTTGAGCGTTTATTCAACTTTGCATCTCTGAATTGATTATTGCTTACCATTTTTGCTACCATATTATAAGCCTTCCCAGCTCCACATACATCTACATCGTGCGTTTGACTCTCCCTGGTAATCGCTATATCCAAGCTTTGAGAGTTTTTGACTACAACGGTTGCCGATCACCACCTGCTGCTGGGTAAGAACTGGTAAGAATTTGAGATTCGCTTGAAGGTTTTGTGACACACCACCATCACCACCACTTCTAGTAGTCTGCAGGATCATATTCTTTTGTGTTTCTATTGCTGCTAACCATGGCAGGTTCACAAGCCGATGAGGCTGATTGGGAGAACATGACGAACAAGGAGTTGCATGATAAATTTCAGCAAATGATGAGTGGCCAGGTGGGAGATGTGCTAAACAGATTTGAAGAGGCTATGGAGAAGATAGATGCCGTGGAGAAGTCGTTTGAGACAAAGCTGGATAACAAGTTTACTGAATTACTCAAGCGTCTTCCCCAACCACCACCGGCTGCACATGTCGCACCTCTACCACAACAACAACCACATCTCCAACGCCGCCTTCCAAATCAAGTGGGACGGGCACAGCGCGTTCCACTTGAGATTGGTCAAAATTCGGGTGCTGCTGCACCTACTGTTGATGCTTCTTTGGCTCCTGCTCCTGCGGCGGCTGAGGAGGATGACGATTATGCGGGCGATTATGAGGATGAGGTTGATCAAAATCAGAACTACGTGCAGCCACCAGCACCACCACCAGCAGGTCGACCTCAGGTATATATTCGCCACGGTAGGCCGGCACCACCACCTCAGGTACGAGATCATGACCATCTCCCTAAACTGAAATTGAATATTCCACCATTTGAGGGTAGATATGTTCCTGATATATATCTTACTTGGGAGTTAGAAACTGAACAACGATTTACATGTTTACAATATCCTGAGGAGAGACGTGTTCCTGCTGCTGTTTGTGCTTTCACTAGCTTTGCATGTGTTTGGTGGTCTGAACATTGTAGATTATATCCTGTTCCAGCTACTTGGGCTGCTTTGAAAACTGCTATGCGTACTCGTTGGGTTCCACCATATTATCAACGTGAATTACTTCAAAAACTGCAGCGTTTAAGACAAGGGAAAAATTCTGTAGAAGAATATTATCAGGAATTACAAACTGGCATGATTAGATGTGGTATTGTTGAGGAGAATGAAGCTATGCTTGCACGTTTTATGGGTGGATTAAATAAAGAGATTCAGACCATTCTAGAGTATAAGGATTATAATAATATCACTCGTTTATTCCATCTTGCTTGTAAAGCTGAACGTGAAGTGCAGGATCGACAGCCATTGGCGCGAACTAACTTTTCTGCAGGTCGACCTTCCTCATGGACACCGCGTGCATCTTCTACTTCCACTTCACCATCACCTCCATCAGGTGCCACCTCCAGCCGTGAAACAAGAAAGCAGGCACAACCACCACTCTCTGCCAAGAGCACCCCTGCTGGGCCTGCGCAGAGCTCTTCTTCTTCCATGGCATCGACAGGGCACACAAGTGATATTATTTGTCGACGTTGTAAGGGAAGAGGACATTTTGCGAGAGAATGCAAATCTCAGCGTGTCATGATTGCTACTGAGGATGGTGGGTATGAGTCCGCTAGTGACTATGATGAGGAGACTTTGGCTCTTATTACACGTGAAGAACATGGTGGAGATGATTCTGAAAATGAGACGCAATACATGGCTCCTGAAGACGCTGACAGGTATGAATGTTTAGTTGCTCAACGTGTTTTGAGTGTGCAGGTCACACAAGCAGAGCAAAATCAGAGGCATAATTTGTTCCATACAAAGGGAGTTGTGAAGGAACGTTCTGTTCGCGTCATCATAGATGGAGGGAGCTGTAACAACTTGGCTAGCATGGAGATGGTGGAGAAGCTATCTCTCACCACAAGACCACATCCACATCCTTACTACATCCAATGGTTCAACAACAGCGGCAAGGTTAAGGTAACACGTACTGTTCGTGTGCATTTTAGTATCTCTACATATGCTGATTATGTTGATTGTGATGTGGTACCCATGCAAGCATGTTCCTTATTACTAGGTAGACCATGGCAATTTGATAAAAATTCTGTACACCATGGTAGAAACAATCAGTATACTCTTGTTCATAAGGATAAAAATATTACTTTGCTTCCTATGACTCCTGATTCCATTTTGAAAGATGACATTAATAGAGCTAATAAAGCAAAACAGGAGAAAAATAAGAGTGAAAATCAGATTGTGGCAAAGGAATTTGAGCAACAAATGAAACCTAATAATAAACCATCTAGTGTTGTTTCTGAAATTAAATTGAAAAGTGCATGTTTACTTGCCACAAAATCTGATATTGATGAACTAGATTTCAGCAAATCTGTTTGCTATGCTTTTGTGTGCAAAGAGGCATTATTTTCATTCGAGGACGTGCCTTCCTCTTTGCCCCCTGCTGTCACTAACATTTTGCAGGAGTTCGCTGACGTCTTCCCACAAGACGTGCCACCGGGATTACCACCTATTCGAGGGATTGAGCATCAAATTGACTTAATTCCCGGTGCATCGCTACCCAACCGTGCACCATACCGTACCAATCCAGAGGAGACGAAGGAGATTATGCGTCAAGTACAGGAGCTGCTCGACAAAGGTTATATACGCGAATCTCTTAGTCCTTGTGCTGTTCCTATTATACTCGTGCCTAAAAAGGATGGTACGTCGCGT
Organism: Aegilops tauschii subsp. strangulata; assembly: GCF_002575655.3. Taxonomy (NCBI): domain Eukaryota; kingdom Viridiplantae; phylum Streptophyta; class Magnoliopsida; order Poales; family Poaceae; genus Aegilops; species Aegilops tauschii. Next base: position 198,071,043 of record NC_053038.3, on the reverse strand, counting down.
ATGTGTGTTGATTGTAGAGGCATTAATAATATTACTATTCGTTATCGTCATCCTATTCCTAGGCTAGATGATATGCTTGATGAATTGAGTGGCTCTACAATATTCTCCAAAGTTGATTTGCGTAGTGGATACCATCAAATTCGTATGAAATTGGGAGATGAATGGAAAACTGCATTTAAAACTAAGTTTGGTTTATATGAGTGGTTAGTCATGCCTTTTGGGTTAACTAATGCACCTAGTACTTTCATGAGACTAATGAACGAAGTTTTACGTGCTTTCATTGGACGATTTGTGGTAGTCTATTTTGATGATATACCGATTTATAGCAAATCTTTGGAAGAACATTTGGAACATTTACGTGCTGTTTTTATTGCTCTACGTGATGCACGTTTGTTTGGTAACCTTGGGAAGTGCACCTTTTGCACCGACCGAGTATCTTTTCTTGGCTATGTTGTTACTCCACAGGGAATTGAAGTTGATAAAGCCAAGATTGAAGCTATTGAGAGTTGGCCGCAACCCAAAACGGTCACACAAGTGCGGAGTTTTCTTGGACTCGCTGGTTTCTATAGGCGTTTTGTGAGAGATTTTAGCACCATTGCTGCACCTCTCAGCGAGCTTACAAAGAAGGATGTGCCTTTTGTTTGGGGTACCGCACAGGAAGAAGCCTTCATGGTATTGAAAGATAAGTTGACACATGCTCCTTTACTCCAACTTCCTGATTTTAATAAGACTTTTGAGCTTGAATGTGATGCTAGTGGCATTGGATTAGGAGGTGTGTTATTACAAGATGGCAAACCTGTTGCATACTTTTCTGAAAAATTGAGTGGGCCTAGTCTGAATTATTCTACTTATGATAAAGAACTATATGCTCTTGTTCGGACTTTAGAAACGTGGCAACATTATTTATGGCCCAAAGAATTTATTATACATTATGATCATGAATCTTTGAAACATATTAAAAGTCAAGCTAAACTGAATCGTAGACATGCTAAATGGGTTGAATTCATTGAAACTTTACCTTATGTCATTAAACACAAGAAGGGTAAAGAAAATGTTATTGCTGATGCATTGTCTCGTCGCTATACTATGCTTTCACAACTTGACTTCAAAATATTTGGTTTGGAGACCATCAAAGATCAATATGTGCATGATGCTGATTTTAAAGATGTATTGCAGAATTGTAAAGAAGGAAGAACCTGGAACAAGTTTGTCGTTAATGATGGATTTGTGTTCCGTGCTAACAAGCTATGCATTCCAGCTAGCTCTCTTCGTCTTTTGTTGTTGCAGGAGGCGCATGGAGGAGGATTAATGGGACACTTTGGCGTGAAGAAGACGGAGGACGTACTTGCTACACATTTCTTTTGGCCAAAGATGAGACGGGATGTTGAGCGTTTTGTTGCTCGCTGCACTACATGTCAAAAAGCTAAGTCACGACTCAATCCTCATGGTTTATATATGCCTTTGCCTGTACCTAGTGTTCCTTGGGAGGATATATCTATGGACTTTGTTTTAGGTTTACCTCGAACAAAGAAGGGGAGGGATAGCATATTTGTTGTCGTGGATAGATTCTCGAAAATGGCACACTTTATACCATGTCATAAAAGCGATGATGCTGTTAATGTTGCTGATTTGTTCTTTCGTGAAATTATTCGCTTGCATGGTGTGCCAAATACTATTGTTTCAGATCGTGATACTAAATTTCTTAGCCACTTTTGGAGATGTTTATGGGCTAAGTTGGGGACCAAACTGCTTTTTAGTACTACTTGTCACCCCCAAACTGATGGACAAACTGAAGTAGTCAATAGAACATTGTCTACTATGCTTAGGGCTGTTTTGAAGAATAATAAGAAAATGTGGGAAGAATGCTTGCCTCATATTGAGTTTGCTTATAATCGTTCATTGCATTCTACTACTAAGATGTGCCCTTTTGAAATTGTGTATGGTTTCCTACCTCGTGCACCTATTGATTTGTTGCCTCTTCCATCTTCGGAGAAGGTTAATTTTGATGCTAAACAACGTGCTGAATTGATCTTTAAAATGCATGAGTTAACTAAGGAAAACATTGAGCGTATGAATGCTAAATATAAACTTGCTGGAGATAAGGGTAGAAAACATGTTGTGTTTGCACCTGGAGATCTTGTTTGGTTACATTTGCGTAAGGATAGATTTCCTGATTTGCGCAAATCAAAGCTAATGCCACGTGCTGATGGTCCTTTTAAGGTGTTAGAGAAAATAAATGATAATGCATATAAACTTGAGCTGCCTGCAGATTTTGGGGTTAGTCCCACTTTTAACATTGCAGATTTGAAGCCTTATTTGGGTGAGGAAGATGAGCTTCCGTCGAGGACGACTTCATTTCAAGAAGGGGAGGATGATGAGGACATCAATACCATTGTTACACCCCACAGCCCCTGCTGCTATACATACTGGACCAATTACTAGAGCTCGCGCACGCCAATTAAATTACCAGGTACTTTCGTTTCTTGGTAATGATTCTAATGTTCATGAGAATATGATGCTGCCTAAATTGGATACATTTGTTTTGCTTACAAATGAAGGGCCTAGCTTTGAGAAGGATGAACATTGGAGCAAGAACAAGCATGGAGATGATGGCATGCGCATGGGGAACAAGAACGGAGTTACAAGTGATGATTTCAGGACGTTGAAGCCACCATAATGCGTGCATGAAGCCTTGGACGAAATATACAAGATGCTACTTCATAACTTTCGTCCAGAGGCTATTCTAGGTGCTGTGTCACCTTATTATTGGGCCAGGCCCATGTAATTTCGAAATACATAAGTATAGGCTGTTTTTAGAGTCCGTATGTGTGGGGAAACAAGAGATAGGGTTGGTTTCGGACCCCTTCCTCAAGGGCCACGAAATTCCCCCCTCTTCCTCCATATATACAGCCCTTAGGGCGTCGTTTAGACTTTGGGTTTTGTTTAGATTAAAAGTTCGCCATAGCTGCAACTTCGCGTACTTCATTTGTGTTCAGCGACCAGACAAAGGCGTCACAGAACTCCACCTTGATCAATAAAGCTTTCATCTTATATTCGCAATATCCAGATTGCAATCTCAGTTTCTTGCTTGTTTTTCGTTTGCTCGCAGGAAACAGACCCTCGTGGTCAGGTTGATCGTGCTCCGGCGTGGTCGATAACCTCTCGGAGTTGGTTTAGCGATTGCTAAGGCGCGACGTCCTCGCACGTTCGTAGTCGGATCGTCAAAGTCGACTTCCACCAAAGCGATATCCATCATCTCATCGAAAGACGGGACACCTTTGCCTCTATCAGCCTTGCTCCTGGCTCCCTCCTCGTGGCCCCCAGCGTGCTTCCCCCGGTGGAAGGGATGCTGCTATGCGGGGGTCGTCGACCGATGTTGCGACCTGATTCGCTTGCAGTCCATGGTTAGCGTAAGCCTGCCCCTGAGAGATTAGTGGTACCCTGAAGTTGTCGTTGCTGGCGCGATCGTCGCGGTTCTCCGTTGGTTCTTGGAAGGCTTGAACTTCTAGCGTCCCTTCTTCCCAATCCTCTCCGAGGAATGAGCCAGGGTCGTCCTCTGGTGCGTACTCCTGTTCCATCATGCGGGGCACATAGGCTTTCGAGGCCGTCACCCCGAACACCTCACCGCAGTGCCCCACACTCCATGTTGCCCGGCCCAGTGTGGAGTCCTGAGGATGGTAACGCGGCATCCCACTGGGACCATGGGAGGCGACGCTTGTACCCATGCTTCTCGCGGGTGGCATGGGGGCGGCGGAGCCCCCGGCGCCGCCGGACGTGCTGGTGTTGACGAAGCCCCCAGGCGCACCCGACGGCGCGTGGTTGCGGCGTGGCCCGCCGTGAGACCCCAGCGTGGCCTGAGGAGGAAGATGATAGTAGAAAGGTGGCGCTCCCGATGCCGCCGCATCTAGCAGCTCGCCAACGCGTTCCAGCAGTGCATCCCGGCCGCTTTCCATCAGCCGGCACCGCAGCAGCTCTCGCGCCACCGTGAGTGCTGCCCGCATGTTTGCCTGCTCCCGCCGTGAGTGCGGCGCCGTTGCTGCGGCGCGGCTTGCTTCCCTGGCAGCGGCTCGCACTTGCCGTGGAGTGAGGGTGGACGACGCCTGGCCGCGCCCCGCGGTGTTGGACAGCGCTCGTGCCGCCTGGAGCGCGGGGTCGTGGTCTTCGTGGACGGGTGACACCGCTCGGGCTGGCCAAGCTGCCCAGCGGTCGATGTCTGGCCTTGGATTGCCGGACATCGGGGCGCGGAGCGTCGGTGGATCGATCGGCAAGGAAGAGGCTCCGGCGCACCCCTACCTGGCGCGCCAAATGTCGGATGTGGGGTTCCGGCAGAACCCTTAAGGTTCGAACTCTTGGGTGCGCGCAAAGTTCTTCCCCCCTACCGATCTACGCCCTAGCTCGCTAAGATCTCGCGGACGAACTCGACGAACTCGCAACACAGAAAGACACGAGATTTATACTGGTTCGGGCCACCGTTGTGGTGTAATACCCTACTCCAGTGTGGCAGTGGTGGATTGCCTCTTGGGCTGATGATGAACAATACAAGGGGAAGAACAGCCTCCTGAGGTTGAGGTGCTCTTGTGTTCGGTGTGAGGCGAGGGCTCGATGAGTTCGAGAACAGATGCCCCCTACGGTGGTGGCTAGCTCTACTTATATAAGCCCTGGTCCTCTCCCCAAATATTTAGCAGGGAGGGAGCCAACAACGGCGGGCAAATTTGAAAGGGGACAACTAGTACAAGCTATCCTGACAAAAGTGTTCTTCGCCTGCAAAAGGCTGTGGTGGTGATGCCGTCTTGGGCTCCATGGTGACCTCCGTCTTGCCGTCCTGCTGGTCTTGGTCTTGTTGCACCGATATGGAAACCTTTGCTTGATGCCTCGGTACTCCGCGCCTGTGTCTGCCTCCTTAGCACCAAAGAGGAAATAAGGACGCTGCGTGCGCTGGCGCCCGCCTGGTGTCGATCGTCATCGCTCATGTCACGAGTGCCTTGCAAGGTTTGCCCCGCCTTGATATCTTCGCTTCTCGCGAGCCTGCCTGGCGAGGCCGCTCATGAGGAGGTCTTGCGTCATCCGCCTCGCGAGGCTTGGCCCCTCGCGAGGGTCTTGAACGCCTTGTCGATGAAGATGGGCCATGCGGCCTGCTAGCATAGCCACGCCGTGGGCCGCAGGCAGGCAAGTCTGGGGACCCCCATTCCGAGAACGCCGACACCGCCGCCCTAGCAGCAGAGGTACAGAGCGGCCTTCTCAAGCAGCACCATGGTACGGCTGCCGAGCCCCGGGACATCATCAAGAGGTTCCGGACCACACTGCAGTAGGACAGCGCGGCTCGTCAAGAGCTCGATTAGCAATTCAGCCTCCGTCCCAGTCCCGATGAAGCAGTGGCATTCGCACCACGCGTACATAATTACGCACTCAAAATCCCATGGACATCGACGGAGGCACAAGCTAACCCGGGATCAACAGTCTGGCTAGACCGATCCCGGACACACATACTTTCACCTTTTCCTTTTTTTCAGGTTCCTTTTCTCACGGGCCTGATCACCAGTCCCTTCGAACGATCGGCATACAAAGGAGGAAAGCAGCATGGGTGCGTAGGGTAACCTCTATACGTTCTTCTTGACGGTATTTATACTTATTTCTCAGGACCCGCACGCTGCGCCCTATTGATCCTGGCATGTTAAATAGCCCGGATACTTATCGCACCATTTGTACAAGATACGCCTTGACGTATCCATCCAGTTCTAATACAAATGATTTGTGGCCCAGTTTCTATGGTTTTCGCTTCTTACTTCATGTTATTTCGATCTGCCTATCGGCTGCATCGGTACTCTTTTGTACGTCTCATATTCGCCAGGGGCTACTTATCGCCCCACAATACGACAGCAAAGTCCGAATACTTCTTATGTATAAGTTCGGCACCCCGAATTTAGCATTATATGCATTGGCTCTGAATCATGTCTTTGGTCAATAGTTGGGTTGCCCGGCTCCCGTGCTTGCTACCCTACGTTCCGCTCTATCGGCTAGGGTAGTAAAGGGAGAACTACTGCGATTGTGCCCTGGCCTTGACCGGATGAGCACCTCAGTAGAGAAAGCCGAAAACTGACTGTGATGATACGACAAGAGCCGGTCAGCTGTTCGAGGGTCACAAAATCGTTGGAGATTTTTTTTCGCGTTATGCGAAGGATCGGCACTTCCCGATCAGATGCTGACAGCACCCTGGCTTGGACCAGGGGCTGCGCACTTCCTTTATTATAAAACTCCTATGGCTAAGTGAGGGTGTTTAAGCCGTATAGTCTGATTGCCTTGTTCGTTGCACTAAACAACTCCTTCAAAGGACCATATAATTGGATCAAGATTGTTTAGATTCCATCCCGAACACCTCCGTACTACCTACGCGAGGGCAGAAGCCGACGACTGGCCAACCCTCAGACTACAAACAACACGGCCGCACAGGAGGAAACAATTAAAGCATAACAAAATTACATTACAGGCTTTGTTTCAATAATACAAGTCAAGGGCAACATGAATACATTTATTCAAATACAATGTCCTGCGAACATTGAGCTGCCACAAGTCGAGACCCTTCTATGACATCCGCAAAATATCTGTCGGGTGTGCGGTGCTCCTTGCCCTCCGGTGGCCCGCTGGCAACTTCAACGGCGTTCATCTTCGCCCACCACATCTTGCAACGAGCGAAGGCCATACAGGCACCTTCAATACAGGTAGAGCGCTTGATGACGTCCAGCCGCGGACAGGCTTCCACCAGCCACCTCACGAGTCTGAAGTAGCTGCCGGGCATAGCTTCGGCTGGCCACAGCCGGATCATCAAATCCTTCATGGCTAGTTCGGCCACCCTGTGCAGCTCCACCAGCTGCTTCAGCTAATCGGTGACGGACACGGGATGCTCTGGCATCGCATACTGCGACCAGAATATCTTCTCCGTAGAACCCCCTCCTTCGGCTCGGTAGAACTCCACATCGTCTGATACGCTGCGTGGTAGATCTGCAAAAGCCCCTAGGGAACTCCGAACCCGGGTCAGTAAAAGGTACTGCTTCTCCGCATACTTGCTTTGCATCTTAAAAGCCTTACCCGCTATGATCTTCTTGGCCTCCTAGATCTCCTGGAGGGCGGTCTGGGCCTCATTCCGTGCGGTCTCCACGCTCTGACGAGCCTCAGTGAGTTCGGCCCCTCGAGCCGACGCATCATGCTCCAAGGTCTCACATTTTTTCACTGCATCCTGGAGCTCCTGCTGGATTTCTTTGACCCGGGCCTCGAGCTTCTTACGGGCGGCTTGCTGCTGGACAGCCTTCTCCTCGGCCTCGCCAAGGGCCTTCCTCAGGGCCTCGACCTCGGTCGCGGCTCCTGCACATATTACGACACTACATTCAATACACAGTGCTTATGCTTTCCAAAAACACAGCAAGTTGTTACTCACATTGCTGCTCCTGGAGCCGAACCTTAACCTCGCCGAGCTCGCTCTCGGTCCGCTCCAGCCTCTGCCTCAGTTCAGAGACTTCGGCAGCATGCGAGGTCGCGGCCAACAGCGACGCCTGCTTATGCATACCTATCACGTTAGTCTCCTACAATAAAAGATTGATCCTCTGTCCGGTTCTTCTCGCCGAGCACCGGACAGTGTCTCAGGGGCAACTGACTACATGGGGTTTTTCTTTTTCTATGTCACTTACCTCGAAACCTGTCAACAAGTTGCTATAGGCTTCGTTCAGTCCACTCTTGGCGGACTGAACCTTCTTGATCACCGCGCCCATAAGGACACGATGCTCGTCCATAACGGAGGCACCTCGTAGCGCCTCCATCAGGTTATCCGGCGCCCCCGGATGGACGGGGGCCACCGACGGAAGCGGCGCACCCCCCTCCTTCAAAGGGGGCTGCTCGCACGACTCCGGAGCCATATGGGTCTCCGGAATCGAATTCGGCTGAGGGCCAAACTGGATACGGCCCTCTTCGCCAATCTCCATGGAGATTGGCTCCCCCGTGTGTGCGGCAGTGGAGGTCTTGCCTTGTGGCGCCTCCCGGACAGTGTCCTGGGCTCCTCCCTGATTCGGAGCGGTCCTCCGGGACAACACTTCGGTGTCGTCCCTGGCCCCGGGGGAATAAGCAGGTGGTGGCGACATGCTCGCCATCTCCGACGGAGCCAACGAACCTCCAAACGAGGATCGTTGGATTAGGTCAGGGGCCGGACTGCAATAGTACAGTTGACTATGTCAAGATAATGGAGAGAAAGGGTCGGATGTGCGCACGAGCGAGCCATGTTACTTACGATGCGTCCCGGGGCTTAGTGCGGGGGCGTCGTGCTGGACTGCTGTCAACGTCCCATGTGGTGTTGACCACTGGGACGCCCTTCCCCTTCTTGGGCGTTTCCGCCTCCAGATGCACCGAAGCCGCCCTCTTATTCTTCCTCTCCTCAGGGGGAGGGTTGTTTTCTTCCTCCTCCTCCTCTGCCTCGTCATTGTCCTCAGGGACAAAGGAATGAGCTTCGTCGTCTTCGGACGTCGCGTCCGAAGTGCCCTTACGACGGGGCCCACTCTTGGCCCCCTTTGCCTTCTTCTTGGCCTTCTTCTCCGGCGCCTTATATGGCGCCGCACCAGCATCTTCGCTAGACGCGGGATGACTGGTTCTTCAGGGAGCAGAGCTGGACACTGGATCCACTTCGCCCTCTCTGTCCAGTCCTGAAAAGAGCAATAATAAAAGCTCATACATCATCCTCGAAACAATTGAGTTGGGGATGCATCAGAAATAACATACCTCGCTGGTGGGGTGTTTACAATTGTGACCACGGTCTGAGTCCGTGGCTGGTGGCTTCTCCTTGCCCTTAAAGAGCAACTTCCAGGCGCCTTCGTGAGTAGTCTCGAAGAGCCTTATCAAGGTCTGGTGCTTCTTCGAATTGAATTCCCACATAGGGTGGCTTTGGCGCTGGCACGGAAGAACCGGCGAACCAGCATCACCTGGATTACGTCAACAAGCTTGACATTCTTGGTCACCATGCTCTGAACACGCGTCTGCAGTGCTATCAACTCGTCAGGTGAACACCAGTGCGGACTCTTCTCGACCCAGGAGATGAGTTGCATAGGAGCACCAGAGTGGAATTCGGCGGCTGCGGCCCAGGTGGTGCCGCGAGGTTCTGTGATGTAGAACCATTGCTTCTGCCACTCCTTTACTATGTCCACAAAAGTGCCCTTGGGCCAGGAGACGTTGGACAACTTACTCACCATGGCTCCTCCAAACTCCGCGTGCTGGCCATCCACCACCTTCGGCTTCATGTTGAAGACTTTGAGCCACAGCTCGAAGTGGGGTCGGATGCGGAGGAAGGCCTCACACACGACGATAAACACCGAGATGTTGAGGAAGGAATTCGGGGATAGATCATGGAAATCTATCCGTAATAATACATCAGCCCGCCGACAAAAGGGTGGAGTGGAAAACCTAGCCCGCGGAAGAAATGGGGGATGAATACTACCCTCTCGGTGAGCTTCGGCATGGGGACGACTTGTCCCTCGGCTGGCAGATGGTGGTTGATCTCCTTCGCCAAATATCCGGCCGCCCGAAGCTCAGTAATGTCCTCCTCCTTGACGGAGGAGACCATCCACTTGCCCTGACCACCGGATCCGGACATGGTTGCTTGGGTGGAAAGGAGATGAGAACTTGGGCGCTGGAGCTCGAGATTGGAAGAGCGGAGACGGACAGAGAGCGTGAGAAGAGGAAGAGGGAATCCTTATCCCCTTATAAAGGCAGCAAATATTAAACGCCTCCTCACTCACCTTAAGATTCGCCTATTCCCAAGGGCTGTATAAACGGCACGGTTGGGTTACCCATGCCCGCATTGATGAGAATCCTGCGATAAGGGGACACGATCTCTGCTTTGACAAGACGTGCCAATGGCAACTGCGTCTCGGGATGTGGGGGCGTCGAACATAAAAGCGGTTTGGAATTATGACCGGTCGGACGTAATGTCGTGCTGTAAAAAAGTTGTCAGCAGATAAAACTCGTGGATAAATATATATTCTCTCTGCGGCTGTGTATGGTGTGTGTGACAGGTCCGGATACAATCATCGCATCCGAAGACTATCTTGGAGTTCGAAAAAACGGGAACCCGCCTTGCAATGCCGAAGACAATCTGCGCGCCGGACTCCTCGTCATTGAAGCCAGGTTCAGGGGCTACTGAGGGAGTCCTGGACTAAGGGGTCCTCGGGCGTCTGGCCTGTTATCCTTTGGGCCGGACTGATGGGCTGTGAAGACATGAAGATCGAAGACTGCACCCGTGTCTAGATTGGACTCTACTTGGCGTGGAAGGCAAGCTTCGCAACCGACTATGTAGATTCCCTCTGATGTAACCGACTCCATGTAACCCTAGATCTCTTCGGTGTCTATATAAACCGGAGAGCATAGTCCGGATGGGGAGATACTCATTACCATATTCACATAGGCTAGTGAGTAATTGTGGATTGGTATAAATAATTGTGTTAAAGTTTGTGATTCCCGTAGCATGCACGTATGGTGAGCCGTTATGTGATGAAGTCGGAGCATGATTTATTTTCTGATTGTCTTCCTTATGAGTGGCGGTCGGGGACGAGCGATGGTCTTTTCCTACCAATCTATCCCCCTAAGAGCATGCATGTAGTACTTTGTTTCGATAGCTAATGAATTTTTGCAATAAGTATATGAGTTCTTTATGACTAATGTTGAGTCCATGGATTATAAGCACTCTCACCCTTCCACCTTTGCTAGCCTCTCTAGCACCGCGCAATTTTCGCCGGTGCATTAAACCCACCATATACCTTCCTCAAAACAGCCACCATACCTACCTATTATGGCATTTCCATAGCCATTCTGAGATATATTTCCATGCAACTTCGACCGTGCTGTTTTATTATGACACGCACAATCATTGTCATATTGCTTTGCATGATCATGTAGTTGCCATAGTATTTGTGGTAAGGCCACCATTCATTTTTTTATACATGTCACTCTTGATCATTGCACATCCCGGTACACCGCCGGCGGCATTCATATAGAGTCATATTTCGTTCCAGTATCGAGTTGTAATTCTTGAGTTGTAAGTAAATAAAAGTGTGATGATCATCATCATTAGAGCATTGTCCCATGTGAGGAAAGGATGATGGAAGTTATGATTCCCTCACAAGTTGGGATGAGTCTCCAGACTTTATAAAAAAATAAAAGAGGCCAATGAAGCCCACAAAAAAAATAAAACAGGCCGAGAAGCCCAAGCAAAAAAAAATTGAGAAATGAGAGAAAAGGAGAGAAGGGACAATGTTACTATCCTTTTTCCACACTTGTGCTTCAAAGTAGCACCATGATCTTCATGATAGAGAGTTTCCTATGTTGTCACTTTCATATACTAGTGGGAATTTTTCATTATAGAACTTGGCTTGTATATTCCAATGATGGGCTTCGTCAAATTACCCTAGGCCTTCGTGAGTAAGCGAGTTGGATGCACACCCACTTAGTTTCTTTTTGAGCTTTCATACACTTATAGCTCTAGTGCATCCATTGCATGGCAATCCCTACTCACTCACATTGATATCAATTGATGTGCATCTCCATAGCCCGTTAATACGCCTAGTTGATGTGAGACTTTCTCCTTCCTTTTGTCTTCTCCACAACCACCATAATCTATTCCACCTATAGTGCTATATCCATGGCTCACGCTCATGTATTGCGTGAAAATTGAAAAAGTTTGAGAACACATGAAACAATTGCTTGGCTTCTCATCGGGGTTGTGCATGATAAAATATTTTGTGTGATGAAGATGGAGCATAGTCAGACTATATGATTTTGTAGGGATAACTTTCTTTGGCCATGTTATTTTGAGAAGACTTGATTGCTTTATTAGTATGCTTGTAGTATTATTGTTTTTATGTCAGTATTAAACTTTTTTGAATATTATGGATCTGAATATTCATTCCACAATAAAGAAAATTACATGGATGAATATGCTAGGTAGCATTCCACATCAAAAATCTGTTTTTATCATTTACCTACTCGAGGACGAGTAGGAATTAAGCTTGGGGATGCTTGATACGTCTCCAACGTATCAATAATTTTTGATTGTTCCGTGCTATTATATAATTTGTTTTGGATGTTTTATATGCACTGTTATGCTATTTTATATTATTTTTGGGACTAACTTATTAACCTAGAGCCCAGTGCCAGTTTCTGTTTTTCCTTTTTTTGAGTTTTACAAAAAAGGAATATCAAACGGAGTCACAACGGAATAAAACTTTACGATGATTTTTCTTGGACCAGAAGACATCCACGGAGCTTGGAGAGGTGGCCAGAAGTGTCCCGAGGGCTCCACAAGCCCTCAGGGCGTGCCCTAGGGGACGCCCCTGGCTTGAGGGACCCGCGGGACTCCGCCAACCCTAATTTTTGCTCTATAAATTTCCAAATGTTCCCAAACCAACCGAAGCGTCCACCAAAATACTTTTCTGCTGCCGCAAGCCTTTGTTTCCGTGACATCCCATTTTGGGGCTTTTTCCATCATCCTGCCAGAGGGGGATTCGATCACGGAGGACACCTACATAAACTCTATTGCCCTACCGATGAAGCATGAGTAGTTTACCACAGACCTACGGGTCCATAGCTAGTAGCTAGATGGCTTCTTCTCTCTTTTTGATCTTCATTACAATGTTCTCCTCGATGTTCTTGGAGTTCTATTCAATGTAATATTCTTTTGCGGTGTGCTTGTCGAGATTCGATGAATTATGGATTTATGATCAAATTATCTATGAAAATTATTTGAGTCTTTACAGTATTCATATATGCATGATTTGATATCTTTGTATTTCTCTTCGAATTATCGGTTTGGTTTGGCCAACTACATTGGTTTTTCTTGCAATGGGAGAGGTGCTTAGTTTTGGGGTTCAATCTTGCAGTGTCCTCACCCAGCGACAAAGTAGGGGTAGTGAGGCACATATTGTATTGTTGCCATCAAGGGTAAAAAGATGGGGTTTTTATCATATTGCTCGAGTTCATCCCTCTACATCATGTCATCTTACTTAAGGCGTTACTCCGTTCTTATAAACTTAATACTCTGGATGGATGTTGGATAGCGGTCAACGTGTGGAGTAATAGTAGTAGATGCAGGTAGGAGTCGGTCTACTTGACACGGACATGATGCCTATATTCATAATCATTGCCTTGGATATCGTCATAACTTTGCGCTTTTCTATCAATTGCCCGACAGTAATTTGTTCACCCATGATATTATTTTCCTTCAAGAGATAAGCCTCTAGTGAAACCTATGGCCCCCGGGTCTCTTTTCCATCATATATTTTCAGATCTATAAACCAAAAAAGCCAAAAATACCTTGCTGCAATTTAGTTACTTTTATTTTGTTTTACATTTCAGTAATCTTTTATATCTATCTCTATCAGATCTCATCCTTGCAAGTGACCATGAAAGGATTGACAACCCCTTTATCGCGTTGGGTGCAAGTGTTTGATTGTTTGTGCAGGTGCATAGATTGGAGACTTGCGTGTACGTCCTACTGGATTGATACCTTGGTTCTCAAACTGAGGGAAATACTTATCTCTACTTCGCTGCATCACCCTTTCCTCTTCAAGGGAAAAACCAACGCAAGCTCAAGAAGTAGCAACAGGCCAAAAGCCTAAGCTTGGGGGAGTACGTATTTCCACCGACATTACATTCATTTTAACAAATTTCATTCAAGTTGTCGGTGTTCACACTTTTTCATTGTATCATCCATGTTAGATTTATTTTCTCCATTTATTCTTGTCTGTTTGAAAAACTTTGAGAAAATCTAAAAATATTTCCTGCTTCTTTTCGGTTTTTCTTTCTAGTTTATTTAGTTGTAGTATTGAAAGAAAATCCAAAAGGATTTCTTGATTCTTGTTTTGCTTGTTGGTAGCTTTCTCGTGTAAATAGTTTTTCTTGTTTTTGTTTTTCCTTCTTTAATTTGCTTCCTTCTAGAAAAAACTAAAAACTCCAAAAAAATCAGTGTGTTTCTCTGCAATTCTTTTCTGTTTATTGAGTCATACCACGGAGAAGACCACGATGAAAATGTTGAGTGGCTCTCATATGCATTATTGTTGATCTAATAAAGAGCCCAAATTATCTTGTCTTCTCCTTTCGAATAAAATGTTTGCAGATCCCAGCTTAGTCCACGGCGCTCTTGCACTATTATTATTTTCATATCGTTCGGTCGTGCAAGTGAAAGGCAATAATGACGATATTTTATGAACATGCCGTGGTAGAGAGAAACGGGTATGAACTCAACTTGTTCTGTTTCTATAAATATGTTTAACCTAGTATCCACGATTCAGCATATTATGATCAAACATGTTTGCAATGACAATTAGAGATTATAGTTTCTCATGCCATGCTTAAGTAGCTAGGAGTGGATAACAATTTATCTTGGATGTCAACATTGTGTTAAAATGATTGTGATGTAGTATGATGATATGGTATCCTCCTCCGAAGGTTTCAAGTGGCTTGACTTGGCACATGTTCATGCATGTAGTTGAATCAAAACCAACATAGCCTCAATGATATTTATGTTCATGGTGTCCATATCCTACTCATGCTAGTATCCAATGTTCATTATTCATAATGCATGTTCATGACCGTTTTCGCTCTCTAGCTCGCCCCTTCTCAACCTATTTTCTAGCCTTCGCCTGCACTAAGCGTAAATACTACTTGTGCACCAAAATCCTAAAGCCCAAGTTATTCCAGATGAGTCCACCATATCTACCTATATGCAGTATTACCCTGCTGTTCTAAGTAAATTTGCATGTGCCACCTCTAAAAACTTCAAATAAACATCTACTTTTGTGTGCCTGGATTGTTTATAGAGCGACAAGGGGTAGTCGGTATCTTCCATGCTAAGTGGGTTATTCTCATGATGAGTGTTTATTCAGTCGTCCTTGCACGAGAGGGGCGGTAATAGGGAATCCCAGTCCCGAAGTCAAAAATTGCAAATAATTAAACAGAACTCCCTAGGACTGATGTTGGTATGGACAGTACCCGTGGATTTGGCTAGTCGTGGAGTGTGTTTGTTGGTGGAGGGGGAGTAAACCTTTTCTTTTATTGCTTGGGAACTGCCACTAATGTGTTTAGCATGGAACATATTGAAAACTTTCGGTCGTGACGTAAACAGGAAGGGTGCATTTCACAAAATTTCATTTACCTCTGTTTAAAAAACTTGAGCTTTGGCACCGCTGCAAATCCCTGCTTCCCTCTGCGACGGGACTATCTATTTACTTTTATGTTGAGTCATCACCTTCTCAATTAAGCACCAGATCTGAGAGCACTATTGTCATCCTCATGCATTGTGTATAGTTAATGTTGGATGCATCATTACTAGATCTTTTCTACCATGAATTACAATGTTTAGTCGCTGCTTGAACTTTGGAGGTGCTCTGCATTTATCTTTTGCGTCTCAGAAAGGGCTAGTGAGACACCACTGTTGTCATATTATATCATGATTCTTTTGACAAGGTGTTGTCATTTGAGATACTTTATTATTGCTCGCTAGCTGATTATGTCATTGATATGAGTCAATATAATTTTCAAGAGTTAGTGTTGCCATGGTTAGTTATATTCTTTGCTAAACCTGCGTGCTACTAAAGCTTATTTATGTAAACAAGAGCAAAAGAGTTCGTAAAAGTTTTTATTTTTCACTTTCAGCTTATCAACTGAATTTGATGAGGACATCAATACCATTGTTACACCCACAGCCCCTGCTGCTATACATACTGGACCAATTACTAGAGCTCGCGCACGCCAATTAAATTACCAGGTACTTTCGTTTCTTGGTAATGATTCTAATGTTCATGAGAATATGATGCTGCCTAAATTGGATACATTTGTTTTGCTTACAAATGAAGGGCCTAGCTTTGAGAAGGATGAACATTGGAGCAAGAACAAGCATGGAGATGATGGCATGCGCATGGGGAACAAGAATGGAGTTACAAGTGATGATTTCAGGACGTTGAAGCCACCATAATGCGTGCATGAAGCCTTGGGCGAAATATACAAGATGCTACTTCATAACTTTCGTCCAGAGGCTATTCTAGGTGCTGCGTCACCTTATTATTGGGCCAGGCCCATGTAATTTCGAAATACTTGAGTATAGGCTCTTTTTAGAGTCCGTATGTGTGGGGAAACAAGAGATAGGGTTGGTTTCGGACCCCTTCCCCAAAGGCCACGAAATTCCCCCCTCTTCCTCCATAGATACAGCCCTTAGGGCGTCGTTTAGACTTTGGGATTTGTTTAGATTAAAAGTTCGCCATAGCTGCAACTTCGCGTACTTCATTTGTGTTCAACGACCAGACAAAGGCGTCACAGAACCCCACCTTGATCAATAAAGCTTTCATCTTATATTCGCAATATCCAGATTGCAATCTCAGTTTCTTGCTTGTTCTTCGTTTGCTCGCAGGAAACATACCCTCGTGGTCAGGTTGATCATGCTCCGGCGTGGTCAATAACCTCTCGGAGTTGGTTTAGCGATTGCTAAGGCGCGACGTCCTCGCACGTTCGTAGTCGGATCGTCAAAGTCGACTTCCGTCAAAGCGATATCCATCATCTCATCGAAACACGGGACACCTTTGCCTCTATCAAGTGGTATCAGATTTCCAGGTTGCTCTGTTGAGATTTTACAGTTTTTCGTAGTTTAGATCGAGTCTGTTCTTCATACCTACATGTCAAAAAGCTAAGTCACGAATCAATCCTCATGGTTTATATATGCCTTTGCCTGTACCAAGTGTTCCTTGGAAGGATATATCTATGGACTTTGTATTAGGTTTACCTCGAACAAAGAAGGGGAGGGATAGCATATTTGTTGTCGTGGATAGATTCTCAAAAATGGCACACTTTATACCATGTCATAAAAGCGATGATGCTGTTAATGTTGTTGATTTGTTCTTCCGTGAAATTATTCGTTTGCATGGTGTGCCAAATACTATTGTTTCAGATCATGATACTAAATTTCTTAGCCACTTTTGGAGATGTTTATGGGCTAAGTTGGGGACTAAACTGCTTTTTAGTACTACTTGTCACCCCAAACTGATGGACAAACTGAAGTAGTCAATATAACATTGTCTACTATGCTTAGGGCTGTTTTGAAGAATAATAAGAAAATGTGGGAAGAATGCTTGCCTCATATTGAGTTTGCTTATAACCGTTCATTGCATTCTACTACTAAGATGTGCCCTTTTGAAATTGTGTATGGTTTCCTACCTCGTGCACCTATTGATTTGTTGCCTCTTCCATCTTCGGAGAAGGTTAATTTTGATGCTAAACAACGTGCTGAATTGATCTTAAAAATGCATGAGTTAACTAAGGAAAACATTGAGCGTATGAATGCTAAATATAAACTTGCTGGAGATAAGGGTAGAAAACATGTTGTGTTTGCACCTGGAGATCTTGTTTGGTTACATTTGCGTAAGGATAGATTTCCTGATTTGTGCAAATCAAAGCTAATGCCACGTGCTGATGGTCCTTTTAAGGTGTTAGAGAAAATAAATGATAATGCATATAAACTTGAGCTGCGTGCAGATTTTGGGGTTAGTCCCACTTTTAACATTGCAGATTTGAAGCCTTATTTGGGTGAGGGAGATGAGCTTCCGTCGAGGACGACTTCATTTCAAGAAGGGGAGGATGATGAGGACATCAATACCATTGTTACACCCACAGCCCCTGCTGCTATACATACTGGACCAATTACGTGCACGCCAATTAAATTACCAGGTACTTTCGTTTCTTGGTAATGATTCTAATGTTCATGAGAATATGATGCTGCCTAAATTGGATACATTTGTTTTGCTTACAAATGAAGGGCCTAGCTTTGAGAAGGATGAACATTGGAGCAAGAACAAGCATGGAGATGATGGCATGCGCATGGGGAACAAGAACGGAGTTACAAGTGATGATTTCAGGACGTTGAAGCCACCATAATGCGTGCATGAAGCCTTGGACGAAATATACAAGATGCTACTTCATAACTTTCGTCCAGAGGCTATTCTAGGTGCTGCGTCACCTTATTATTGGGCCAGGCCCATGTAATTTCGAAATACTTGAGTATAGGCTGTTTTTAGAGTCCGTATGTGTGGGGAAACAAGAGATAGGGTTGGTTTCGGACCCCTTCCCCAAAGGCCACGAAATTCCCCCCTCTTCCTCAATAGATACAGCCCTTAGGATGTCGTTTAGACTTTGGGTTTTGTTTAGATTAAAAGTTCGCCATAGCTGCAACTTTGCGTACTTCGTTTGTGTTCAACGACCAGACAAAGGCGTCACAGAACCCCACCTTGATCAATAAAGCTTTCATCTTATATTCGCAATATCCAGATTGCAATCTCAGTTTCTTGCTTGTTCTTCGTTTGCTCGCAGGAAACAGACCCTCGTGGTCAGGTTGATCGTGCTCCAGCGTGGTCAATAACCTCTCGGAGTTGGTTTAGCGATTGCTAAGGCGCGACGTCCTCGCACGTTCGTAGTCGGGTTCGTCAAAGTCGACTTCCATCAAAGCGATATCCATCATCTCATCGAAAGACGGGACACCTTTGCCTCTATCAGAATTGCTTGAGGACAAGCAAAGGTTTAAGCTTGGGGAGTTGATACGTCGCCATCGTATCTACTTTTCCTAACACTTTTCCTCTTGTTTTGGATATAATTTGCATGATTTGAATGAAACTAACCCAGATTGAGGCTGTTTTCAGCAGAACTACCATGGTGTTGTTTTTGTGCAGAAATAAAAGTTCTTGCATTGGAACGAAACTTTTTGGAGAATTATTGTAGAATAAAAGAAAAATACTGGAGCCAAGAACCATCGGAGGGGGGTCCCTGGGTGAGCACAACCCACCAGGGCGCGCCCCCCTCCAGGCGCGCCCAGGGGGGTTGTGCCCGCCTGGTGGCCCCGCAGACCCTATCTCCGACTCCATAAATACCTATATTCGGAGAAAAAATCAGGGAGGAAGAATTATCTCGTTTCATGGTACAGAGCAGCCACCACCTCCTATTCTTCATCGAGAGGCCAGATCTAGAGTCCATTTTGTGCTCTGGAGAGGGGGATCTTCGATTTTCGTCATCACCAACCCTCCTTCATTGTCAATTCCGTGATGCTCCCCACCGGGAGTGAGTAATTCCTTCATAGGCTCGCTGGTCGGTGAGGAGTTGAACGAGATTCATCATGTAATCGAGTTAGTTTTGTTAGGGCTTGATCCCTAGTATCCACTATTTCAAGATTGATGTTATTATGACTTTGCCATGTTTAATGCTTGTCAGTTTGGGCCCGGGTGCCATGATTTTAGATCTAAACCGTTTATGTTTTCAACATTAAATCTATGTTCTAGATCCGATCTTGCAAGTCATGTTCACCTATTACGTGTTATGATCCGTAAACCCCGGAGTGACAATAGTCTGGGTACTTTCCGATGATGACCGTAGTTTGAGGAGTTCATGTATTCACTATGTGTTAATGCTTTGTTCCGGTTCTCTATTAAAAGGAGGCCTTAATATCCATTGGTTTCCTTATGGACCCCGCTACCACGGGAGTGTAGGACAAAAGTTGATGCGGAGTATCCTATGGTCATCCCCATGGACCTATCATCGTCTCACCAAGTGCCAAGAGGACCCATGACACGAGCACGAGCTAGAGCTCTCGAGACCGAGGTGATTACTTTCCTTAGTGATATCACATATGATCCACTCGAGACATGGGTACTACCTAAGTCTGAAATGTTGTGCATGATTAGGTACCAAGAGGACCCTCCCGAAGATGCACGAGAAGACGGACAAGTCCCCAAGTTCATGGATGAAGAGAACCAATGGAAGGAGTCAAGAACAGCTCCCAGGACCCAGACATCCGTCCATAACACCAGACATCCGGCCCCTGCAGCATCATCCGCAGCAGCCGCCCAGCCGACAAGTACCTACCGGCTACGGACATCCGGCCCGAAGCCCAGAAATCCGGTGCCCCCTATCCAGAGAGCACCGAGGCCGACCTCGCCAGCCCGGATATCCGGCCCCCAGCCTAGACATCCGGCCCCTCGGGAAGGCCCGGACATCCGGCCCTGTCTGTCTGCGCGCAGTAAAGGGCTGAGTCCCATGTACCCCTTTGCCCACCTAGACTATATATACTCCTCCTCCTCCCTCTTTCTAGGGTTAGCAAAGTAGTAGCTCATTGAGAAGCTTTTCTCTCCACTTGATCCCCTTCTCCTTAGGAGTTCACGGCCTCTACGGAGAAGATCCCCCAAGTGGATTCAAGACCCCTAACGGGAAGACCTTCAAGACCTCCTCACGGAGAAGAACGTGCTACTTGTATCGTACCTTGTTGATCATGGATCCTGTATCTCTTTTGTGTTGCGAGGATCTAGCATATGTGTGACAGAATCTTGTTGGTTTGAGTGATTATCTCGTGTTTCCCCTTGTGTTTTCCCCTCGTGTTCTTCGTGTTCATCGCGGGATCCACTCCTTTCGCGAAAGATCGGGCGTCTAGGGTTCTACCCTACATCATCTTGGTATCATGAGCCACGTTGATCACGATTTCGGAGCCTCCCCTCTTCGTTTTCTGGCCTTGTTTTGTTGATTTTGTCCCAAATTCGAAAATTCCCCACAAAAATAGCCCCCCAAACTTTTTTGCGATTTGTTGGTGTGATGAAGTTTTGTTGGATTTGATCCATGGATTTCGTGTGTAGTAGGTAGATCTAGCTTGCCCCATCTTTTCCCCAATTTCCATCCACAAAATCTCCTGAATTTTGCCCCGAAATTTTCCTTTTCATCCACGGATCCAAAGCCCGGACATCCGGCCTGACCCCCGGACATCCGACCACCCCGGACATCTGGCCCGCAAGCCCAGACATCCGGCCCCTCACAGCATCACTTCCATCCACCGCTCCGTTTTTTGCCAAACTATTGCCAAATTTTGTTTCGGTGCCCACTTAAACTTCCGCATACCACCACCGCTTTCCGCAAACTCCACCACTTACCCGCTACCAACTCCGACCATTTTGACACGTTTTGCTTTGAGAATTTGAGTCGCGGTTTCCGTTTCTAACGCGTTTCGGCTACTTAGGGACGGTTCGACATCAACATCGCCACCGCTCATCTTCGCCACAGACTCGTCTTCGACAACAACCACATCTTCATCTGTCCTTGCTTACACCCGACATACCAAGGATGGTAATCTCAACGACATCTTGGTCTACTCCTTGCCATTACATTGATAACCACCATAGCCCAATTTTGCGTATCTTGCCTATCGAGACTAGCCTTTGAGTATTGCCGGTAACATGACTTGTACACATTAGTGATCATACCTCCCATTGCATACTTACCATATCATCTTGGTACATATCTTGGTATCATCTTTTGTGTCACAAAGTTGTCATCGCATACACAATTGCTATCTTGGTTCGTGAAGTTTGGATGAGAAAGAGCTCAAAAGTGAAAGAGCCAAACAAGCTTTTAAGCAAAAAAAGAGAGAAAGATAAGCAAAGAGCTTATAAGCAGGAACCATAGCATCATAATACATTAAGATTGTCATACTCGATCATCTTGGATCATATCATCGGGAAACCATACATATAGCATACTTGGGATATAAGTCGCTGCATTTTTGCCTAGTAGGTTGTGCACAAGTTTCGTATCCGCCTATTGTGCAATCGTGCTAGCGTCTCTCTAGTGTTGTGCAACAAGAGCATTTTCATGGATTCCACATTTTGGCTCATTCCTTGGTTGCACGGCCCCATTTATCTATCCGTGTGTGTGTTTCGGTGTACCGTATTTTGCTATTGGTCTACTTGTTGCATTTGCAAATTTGTGAATCTTTTCCAACATTATTGAAGCTCACTAACAATTGCATCAAATTTTGTGCCACCATCCTCACCGAGCTCCACCATAAGCTTTTATTTGTGTAGGTGTGAGAACCGACAAGAATTGGTACCAATTGTGCTATTTCCTTGTTACACATTTCAGTGATTATTGATCCATCCTCAACATCGGTCAAGGTACATTTGGTATAGTTCTTCTCTTTCTCCCACTTTCACATATTTTCTTGGAATGATGGATAGGACAAGTTCTTCTACGAACCCACTCTTCCTAGAGCAAGATGACGACCCGAACAACTACGTCACCAAGATCCAACTATTTGGCACATAACGAGCTTTGCATCAAGAACAATAAGCAACGAGCGACCGCATCGACAACCTCACCACCGACTTGCCACTCTCCGAGCAACGTACAAGAGACTACTTCGACAACAAGCTCGATGAACAAAAGCAAGAGAGCAATGCAAGAATGGACGAGATTTGTGCCTTGTTGGTCAACCGCTCTTCTACCTCTTTGTCCTACTCAAGACGGAGCCGCTCGAGTCGACACTTCGACGACACCATCTCCGGCTCAAGTACTCCGACATCAAACACTCTTCGACGAGCCGCGCGTCAAGATCGGCAAGCAAATCGCAACCCCCTACACGACGGTGATCATCAAGAGCAACTTCGAGCGCAAGAGCATCGACATCGTCAAAACCAAGCTACATTCGTGCAAGCACAAGAACAGCAACGTCTACGCCAACAAGAGGAGGAACGAGCGAGACAACACCCAAACAAGCAAGATGCCGAGGCACAAAGTCAAGAACAACTATGGCGAGAAGCTCAAGCACTTGAGGCGCAACGTGCACTCCATGACACAAGTCGCGTTGTTGCCGCACGCAACCGCCATAGGCGCGGACAAGAAGAAGCACTTTGTGATGAAGTTCAAGAGAGGATTTATCAATCACGAGTGCATCGTCAAGTTCCTCAAGCTCCTCCACAAGCTCGACAAGCTCCTCCACAAGCTCCACAAGAACCTGAAGTTCACCAAGAGCAAGAAGACAATGGAAATCCTCCACAACAAGAGCAAGTTGAGGGAGACAATCCTCCTCGTCAAGGACGTCATCACCCTCGACCCCAACACAATGAAGAGCAACGCTACGACAAGCTAAAGTTCACCATGCCCAAGTTTTCCGGAAGCAATGATCCCGAAGAGTACCTTTCATGGGCATCGAAGGTTGACAAAATCTTCCGCTTGCACAACTATGAGGAAGAGAAGAAGATTGCTATGGCATCCCTTGAGTTCCAAGATTACGTCCTCATTTGGTGGGAACAAGTAATTGAGCGCCGAGAGGCAAGAGGTGTACCACCCATCACAACTTGGGCGCAAATGAAGGATGTCATGCGAGCATGTTTCGTGCCAACCTACTAGAACCGCGACCTCTTGAAGAAACTCCAACTCCTCGAGCAAGGAACAAAGAGCATTGAAGAGTACTGCAAGGAAATGGATATTGCCATGATACGAGATAATGTCACAGAAGATGATGATCAAACTATGGCACGTTTCTTGAATGGACTCAATCATCCTATCAAGAAGATAGCCGACTTCCAACCTTACTCGAACCTCATCGAGCTAGTGCATCAAGCTACCAAGGCCGAACGTCAAGTGCAAGATGACTTCAAGTACGCCAAGTACTCTTCCAAGAGCTACGGCTTCTCCAACAACGAAGATTCAATGACTCCAACACCTTCTACCTCAATCAAAGCTACCCCAAGCATCGGCGACAAGTCAAATTACAAGAAAACTTCGACAACCTCAAGTCGTCCTCCTACTACAAGCAACTTCAAGCCGAGGTCACAAGTCCTTTGAGTGTACCAACAAGCGCACCATGATCCTCAATGACGACGGAACCTATGACTCCATGAGTGAACAGGAAATGTAAGCCCTTGAGAAAGTGGCCATGCACCGGCGCATGAACGAAGATGAAGATGATCAAGTCTTTTGTGACGAGGATTCGAGCCCCGCTCTCATTGTCTCCAAGGTTTTGAAACTTCAACATCAACAAGATGAAGACCAAAGATGCCATATCTTCCACACCAAGGCCAACATCAATGGAAGGTCCGCGAAGGTCATTATCGACGAAGGGAGTTGCCATAACTTAGAAAGTGAAGAACTATGCTCCAAGATCCAATTGGTCAAGATGAAGCACCCGCATCCCTACAAAGTTCAATGGCTAAGCGACTCCGGCACTATCCAAGTCGAGCATATGGTACAAGTTTCCTTCAAGATCGGATCATACGAAGACACTTTGGAGTGTGATGTCGTTCCGATGACCGCTTGCCACCTCCTTCTTGGTCGACCATGGCAATTTGACCGAGGTGTCCTCCACAACGGGCGTACAAATCACTATAGCTTCAAGATGAAAGGAAAGGAGTACGTGCTACGACCTATGTCTCCAAGCCAAGTGATCGCCGACAAGCAAGCCACCCATCGTGGAGAAAATAGTGAGAGAGCAAACCACCAAAAAGAGAGTGAGCGCCACAAGCCCAAATTGAGTGCCTCCATGATGAGCGATAAGAAAAATCTAGTCCAATTTGCCACCAAAAGTGAGATGAGAGAAGTGTGTGAGAACCCATCATGTGTCATGCATTATGTCCTTTTGTGCAAGGACGATGCACCAAAAGCTAACACCTCTCACAATCTACCTTTAGTGTTATCTTCTCTATTGCAGGAATTCCAAGACGTTTTCCCTGAGGAGCTACCTCTGAGTCTACCTCGACTACGAGGCATCAAGCACCGAATGGACCTCATCCCCGGAGCACCCCTTCCTAACAAGGCTCCCGACCGCGTCAACCCTGAGGAAACAAAGGAGATCCAATGGCAAGTACAACAACTCATCAACAACGGCCATGTACGAGAAAGTTTGAGCCCTTGTGCCATACCAGTAATCCTTGTTCCCAAGAAAGATGGTACATATCGCATGTGTTCCGATTGTCGTCCTATCAATGCTATTACCGTGCGTTATAGTTACCCCATTCCACGCCTAGATGATATGCTAGATGAGCTTAGTGGAGCCACCATTTTCTCTAAAATTGATCTTAAAAGGGGCTACTATCAAATACGCATCCAAGAAGGTGATGAATGGAAAACCTCAATTAAGACCAAGTTTGGCTTATATGAATGGCTTGTTATGCCAATGGGTTTATCCGAAGCACCCGGCACTTTCATGCGAGTCATGCATTTTGTTCTTCGACCCTATATTGGCGTATTTGTTGTGGTCTATTTTGAGGATATTCGTGTGTTTAGCAAATCTCTCAAAGATCATGTCACCCATCTTAGAACCGTGTTGCAAACCCTTATGAAAGAGCGCCTTTATGCTAATATGGATAAATGCCTTTTCGGTGTTGATAAGCTTGTTTTCTTGGTTTTTTTGTGTCTTTTAAGGGTGTTCATGTTGATGAATCTAAGATCAATGCTATTAAAGCTTGGCCCCAACCAACCAACTTGCAAAAAGTGCGTACCTTCCTTGGTTTAGCCGGTTTCTATTGTATATTTGTTAAGAATTTTAGCACCATTGCATCTCCTTTACATGCTTTGAGTAAGAAAAATGCACTCTTTGTTTGGGGACCATCTCAAGATAGCGCATTTAATGAGCTTAAGAATTTGCTTACTCATGCTCCCGTGCTTGCATTACCCAACATTGATAAACCTTTTGAAAGAGATCGTGATGCTAGTGGTAATGGCATAGGAGGTGTGTTAACACAAGAGAAGCGCCCCATTGCTTACTTTAGTGAAAACCTTTCCGGAGCGCAACTAAATTACCCCATCTATGACAAAGAGCTATATGCTTTAGTGCGAGTTTTGCATGAATGGGAACAGTATCTTCGCCCTCATGAATTTGTCATTCATACCGACCATGAAACGCTTAAACACCTCAAGGGTCAAACTAAGTTGAACAAGTGTCATGCTAAGTGGAGTGAGTTCATTGAGTCATTTCCTTATATCATCAAATACATCAAAGGTAAGGAAAATGTTGTGGTGGATGCTCTTTCCCGCATATGCATGCTTGTCACCAAACCTGAATTGAATGTCATTGGCTTTGAGCACATAAAAGACTTGTATGCGCATGATCCTACTTTTGCTATTCCATATGCCAAATGTTTGACGCATACATCTTGGGAACTCTATTATATCAAATATGATTATATTATGAGAGCTAACTAACTATGCATTCCCGAGTCTTCTCTTTGTTTGTTACTTTTGCAAGAATTTCATGGAGGAGGACTAACGGGACACTTTGGACGCGACAAGACATTTGCTACGCTCTCCAAGAACTACTTTTGGCCCAAGATGTTCCGAGACGTCTCACACTTCACCAACCGATGCTTTACATGTCGCAAAGCTAAGTCTAAAGCTCAATCCCATGGGAAGATATTAGTATGGATTTTGTCCTTGGTTTTCCTAGAACTAGAAATGGAAAGGATTCCGTGTTTGTTGTTGTGGACTGATTCTCTCAAATGGCACATTTCATACAATGCAACAAGAGAGACGATGCTTCACATGTTGCAAATCTTTTTTGTAGGGAATTCTTGCGCCTACTTGGAGTGCCAAAGACAATTGTCTCGGACCGCGACGTCAAGTTCTTGAGTTACTTTTGGAAGTCTTTATGCGCCAAGCTCGGAATCAAGCTATTGTTCTCTTTGGCATACCTTCCACAAACCGACGGCCAAACGGAGGTGACCAACCGTACGCTATCCACTCTCCTACGTGTGTTGATCAAGAAGAACATCAAGGTGTGGGAGGAGTGCCTACCAATTGCCGAGTACGCTTACAACCGCGCAAGACATTCGACTACTGGCAAGTCCCCCTTCGAGGTCGTCTACAGTTTGAACCCGTTGTCCCCATTGGACATTCTTCCTCTACCACTACAAGAGCGCACCAACATGGACACGAGTGCCCGAGTCAACTACCTCAAGAAGATGCACGAAGATACAAGGCACACCATCGAGCGCCAAGTACAACGACTCGCGACCAAGCTCAAATTCAACAAGCAACCCATGGTATTCAACATTGGAGATCTTGTGTGGCTACACCTTCGCAAGGACCGCTTCCCCAATGAACTCAAGTCCAAACTTCTACCTCGAGCCGACGGACCCTTCAAGGTGCTTGAATGCTACAACAACAACGCCTACAAGATCGACATTCCACGCGACAAGTACTCCGTGAGCGACATCTTCAACATCAATGATCTCTCTCCCTACCATGGTGATGAAGATTTCGATCCGAGGTCGGATCTTTCCCAAGGGAGGGGAGATGATGCGGAGCATCCTATGGTCATCCCCATGGACCTATCATCGTATCACCAAGTGCAAAGAGGACGCATGACACGAGCACGAGCTAGAGCTCTCGAGACCGAGGTGACTTCATTCCTTTGTGATCTCACATATGATCCACGCGAGACATGGCTACTACCTAAGTCTGGAATGTTGTGCATGATTAGATACCAAGAGGACCCTCTCGAAGATGCACGTGAAGACGGACAAGTCCCCAAGTTCATGGATGAAGAGAACCAACGGAAGGAGTCAAGAATAGCTCGCAGGACCTGGACGTCCGGCCATAACCCCGGACATCTGGCCCCTGGAGCATCACCCGCAGCAGCCGCCCAGCCGCCAACTACATACAGGCCTCGGAGATCCGGCCACAGCCCGGACATCTGGCGCCCCCTATCCAGAGAGCACAGAGGCCGACCTCGCCGGCCCCATAGCCCGGACATACGGCCCCTCAGGAAGGCTCGAACATCCGGCCCCTCGGGAAGGCCCGGACATCCAGCCCGACGCCCAGACGTCTGGCCCCATCTGTCTGCGCACAGTAAAGGGCCGAGGGCCATGTACCCCTTCGCCCACCTGGACTATATATACTCCTCCTCCTCCCTCTTTCTAGGGTTAGCAAAGTAGTAGCTCATTGAGAAGCTTTGCTCTCCACTTGATCCCCTTCTCCTGAGGAGTTCACGGCCTCTACGGAGAAGATCCCCCAAGTGGATTCAAGACCCCTAACGGGAAGACCTTCAAGACCTCCTCATGGAGAAGAACGTGCTACTTTTATCGTCCCTTGTTGATCGTGCATCTTGTATCTCTTTTGTGTTTCGAGGATCTAGCATATGTGTGACTTAATCTTGTTGGTTTGAGTGATTCTCTCGTGTTCTTCGTGTTCATCACGGGATCCGCTCCTTTCGTGAAAGATCGGGCGTCTAGGGTTCTACCCTACATCATCTTGGTATCATGAGCCATGTTGATCACGATTTCGGAACCTCCCCTCTTCGTTTTTCTAGCCTTGTTTTGTTGATTTTGTCCCAGATTCCAAAATTCACCACAAAAATAGCCCCCAAGTTTTTTTTGTGATTTGTTGGTGTCATGAAGTTTTGTTGGATTTGATCCGCAGATTTCGTGTGTAGCTGGTAGATCTAGATTTCCCCCATCTTTTCCCAAATTTTCATCCACAAAATCTCCCAAATTTTGCCTCGAATTTTGCCTTTTCCGCGCGGAGTTCATCGAGTTCGTCCACGGATCCAGAGCCCGGACATCCGTCCCCTGACAATATCACTTCCATCCACCGCTCTGTTTTCCGACTAACTTTCGCCAAATTTTGATCCAGTGCCCACGTTCACTTCCGCATACCACCACTGTTTTCCGCAAACACCATCGCTTACCCGCTACCAACTCCGACAATTGTGACACATTTTTCTTTGATAATTTGAGTTGCGGTTTCCGTTTCCTAACTTGTTTCGGCTACTTAGGGACGGTTCGACATCAACATCACCGCCGCTCATCTTCGCCACGGACTCATCATGGACAACAACCACATATTCATCCGTCCTTGCCGATACCCGACATACCACGAACGGTAATCTCGACGACATCTTGGTCTACTCCTTGTCATTACATTGATAACCACCATAGCCCAATTTTGCGTATCTTGCCTATCGAGACTAGCCTTTGAGTATTGCCGGCAACGTGACTTGTGCACATTAGTGATCATACTTCCCATTGCATACTTACCATATCATCTTGGTACATATCTTGGTATCATCTTTTGTGTCACAAAGTTGTCATCGCATACACAATTGCTATCTTGGTTCGTGAAGTTTTGCATGAGAAAGAGCTCAAAAATGAAAGAGCCAAACAAGCTTTTAAGCAAAAAAGGGAAAGATAAGCAAAGAGCTTATAAGCAAGAACCATAGCATCATACTACATTAAGATTGTCATACTCGATCATCTTGGATCATATCATCGGGAAACCATACATATAGCATACTTGGGATAGAAGTCGTTGCATTTTTGCCTAGTAGGTTGTGCACAAGTTTCGTATCCGCCTATTGTGCAATCGTGCTAGCGTCTCTCTAGTGTTGTGCAACAAGAGCATTTTCGTGGATTCCACATTTTAGCTCATTCCTTGGTTGCACGACCCCATTTATCTATCCGTGTGTGTGTTTACGCGTACCATATCTTGCTATTGGTCTACTTGTTGCATTTGCAAATTTGTGAATCTTTTCCAACATTATTGAAGCTCACTAACAATTGCATCAAATTTTGTGCCACCATTCTCACCAAGCTCCACCATAAGCTTTTCATTTGTGTAGGTGTGAGAACTGACAAGAATTGGTACCAATTGTGCTATTTCCTTATTACACATTTGAGTGATCATTGATCCATCCTCAACATCGGTGAAGGTACATTTGGTATAGTTCTTCTCTTTCTCCAACTCTCACGTATTTGCTTGGAATGATGGATAGGACAAGTTCTTCTACCAAACCACTCTTCCTAGAGCAAGAGGACGACCCGAACAACTACGTCACCAAGATCCACCTTTTTGGCACACAACGGGCATCGCATCAAGAACAATAAGCAATGAGCGACCGCATCGACAACCTCGCCACCGACTTGCGACTCTGTGAGCAACGTACAAGAGACTACTTCGACAACAAGTTTGACGAACAAAAGCAAGAGAGCAATGCAAGAATGGACAGGATTCATGCCTTGTTGGTCAACCGCTCTTCTACCTCTTCATCCTCCTCAAGACGGAGCCGCTCGAGTCGACACTCTGACGACACCATCTCCGGCTCAAGTACTCCTACATTGAACACTCTTCGACGAGCCGCGCGTCAAGATCGTCAGGCAAATCGCAACCCCCTACACGACACCGATCATCAAGAGCAACTTCGAGCGCAAGAGCATCGACATCGTTAAAACCAAGCTACATTCACACAAGCACAATAGCGGCAACGTCTACGCCAACAAGAGGAGGAACGAGCGAGACAACACCAAAACGAGCAAGATGCCGAGGCACAATGTCAAGAACAACTACGGCGAGAAGCTCAAGCACTTGAGGTGCAACCTGTACTCCACGACACAAGTCTTGTCGTTGCCGCACGCAACCGCCATAAGCGCGAACAAGAAGAAGCACTTCGCGATGAAGTTCAAGGGAGGATTTATCAATCACGAGTGCATCGTCAAGTTCCTCAAGCTCCTCCACAAGCTCGATAAGCTCCTCCACAAGCTCGACAAGCTCCTCCACAAGCTCGACAAGAACCTCAAGTTCACCAAGAGCAAGAAGACAATGGAAATCCTCCATGACAAGAGCAAGTTGAGGGAGACAATCCTCCTCGTCAAGGATGTCATCACCCTCAGCCCCAACACAATGAAGAGGAACGCTATGGCAAGCTAAAGTTCACCATGCCCAAGTTTTCCGGAAGCAATGATCCCGAAAAGTACCTTTCATGGGCATTGAAGGTTGAAAAAATATTCCGCTTGCACAACTATGAGGAAGAGAAGAAGATTGCTATGGCATCCCTTGAGTTCCAAGATTACGTCCTCATTTGGTGGGAACAAGTAATAGAGCGCCGAGAGGCAAGAGGTGAACCACCCATCAAAACTTGGGCGCAAATGAAGGATGTCATGCGAGCATTTTTCGTGCCAACCTACTACAACCTCGACCTCTTCAAGAAACTCCAACTCCTCAAGCAAGGAACAAAGAGCGTTGAAGAGTACTACAAGGAAATGGAGATTGCCATGATACGAGCTAATGTCACGAAAGATGATGAGCAAACTATGTCACGTTTCTTGAATGGACTCAATAATCCTATCAAGAAGATAGCCGACTTCCAACCTTACTCGAACCTCATCGAGCTAGTGCATCATGCTACCAAGGAGGAACATCAAGTGCAAGATGACTCCAAGTACGCCAAGTACTCTTCCAAGAGCTACGGCTTCTCCAACAAGCAAGCTTCAACGACTCCAACACCTTCTACCTCAATCAAAGCTACCCCAAGCATCGGCGACAAGTCAAGTTACAAAAAAACTTCGACAACCTCAAGTCGTCCTCCTACTACAAGCAGCTTCAAGCCGAGAGCTTCATCAACATCTACCCCAAACGATGAGACCATCAAGACATGTACAATCAAGTGCTTCACATGCGGCGGCCGTGGCCACAAGTCCTTTGAGTGTACCAACAAGCGCACCATGATCCTCAACGACGACGGAACCTATGACTCCATGAGTGAACAGGAAATGTAAGCCCTTGAGCAAGTGGCCATGCACCGGCGCATGAATGAAGATGAAGATGATCAAGTCTTTTGTGACGAGGATTCGAGCCCCGCTCTCGTTGTCTCCAAGGTTTTGACACTTCAACATTAACAAGATGAAGACCAAAGATGCCATATCTTCCACACCAAGGCCAACATCAATGGAAGGTCCGCGAAGGTCATTATCGACGGAGGGAGTTGCCATAACTTAGAAAGTGAAGAACTATGCTCCAAGCTCCAATTGGTCAAGATGAAGCACCCGCAACCCTACAAAGTTCAATGGCTAAGCGACTCCGGCACTATCCAAGTCGAGCATATGGTACAAGTTTCCTTCAAGATCGGATCATACGAAGACACTTTGGAGTGTGATGTCGTTCCGATGACCGCTTTCCACCTCCTTCTTGGTCGACCATGGCAATTTGACCGAGGTGTCCTCCACAACGGGCGTACAACTCACTATAGCTTCAAGATGAAGGAAAGGAGTACGTGCTACGACCTATGTCTCCAAGCCAAGTGATCGCCGACAAGCAAGCCACCCATCGTGGAGAAAATAGTGAGAGAGCAAACCACCAGAAAGAGAGTGAGCGCCACAAGCCCAAATTGAGTGCCTCCATGATGAGCGACAAGAAAAATCTAGTCCAATTTGCCACCAGAAGTGAGATGAGAGAAGTGTGTGAGAACCCATCAAGTGTCATGCACTATGTCCTTTTGTGCAAGGACGATGCACCAAAAGCTAACACGTCTCACAATCTACCTTTAGTGTTATCTTCTCTATTGCAGGAATTCTAAGACGTTTTCCTCGATGAGCTACCTCCGGGTCTAGCTCCACTATGAGGCATCAAGCACCGAATCGACCTCATCCCCGGAGTACCCCTTCCTAACAAGGCTCCGTACCGCGTCAAACCCGAGGAAACAAAGGAGATCCAACGGCAAGTACAACAACTCATCGACAACGGCCATGTACGAGAAAGTTTGAGCCCTTGTGCCATACCGGTAATCCTTGTTCCCAAGAAAGATGGTACATATTGCATGTGTTCCGATTGTCGTCCTATCAATGCTATTACTGTGCATTATCGTTACCCCATTCCACGCCTAGATGATATGCTAGATAAGCTTAGCGGAGCCACCATTTTCACCAAAATTGATTTTAAAAGTGGCTACTATCAAATACGCATCCAAGAAGGTGATGAATGGAAAACCGTATTTAAGACCAAGTTTGGCTTATATGAATGGCTTGTTATGCCAATGGGTTTATCGAAGCACCCGACACTTTCATGCGAGTCATGCATTTTGTTCTTCGACCTTATATTGGCGTATTTGTTGTGGTCTATTTTGATGATATTCTTGTGTTTAGCAAATATCTCATAGATCATGTCACCCATCTTAGAACAGTGTTGCAAACCCTTAGGAAAGAGCGCCTTTATGCTAATATGGATAAATGCCTTTTCGGTGTTGATAAACTTGTTTTCTTGGGTTTTGTTGTGTCTTCTAAGGGTGTTCATGTTGATGAATCTAGGATCAATGCTATTAAAACTTGGCCCCAACCAACCTACTTGCAACAAGTGCATAGCTTCCTTGGTTTACCCGGTTTTTACCGTAGATTTGTTAAGAATTTTAGCACCATTGCATCTCCTTTACATGCTTTGAGTAAGAAGAATGCACCCTTTGTTTAGGGACCATCTCAAGATAACAAATTTAATGAGCTTAAGAATTTTCTTACTCAAGCTCCCATGCTTGCATTACCCAACTTTGACAAACCTCTTGAAATACATTGGGATGCTAGCGGTAATGGCATAGGAGGTGTGTTAACGCAAGAGAAGCGCCCCATAGCTTACTTTAGTGAAAAAATTTCCAGAGCGCAACTAAATTACCCCATCTATGACAAAGAGCTATATGCTTTAGTGCGAGTTTTGCATGAATGGGAACATTATCTTCGCCCTCATGAATTTGTCATTCATATTGACCATGAAACGCTTAAATACCTCAAGGGTCAAACTAAGTTGAACAAGCGTCATGCTAAGTGGACTGAGTTCATTGAGTCATTTCCTTATGTCATCAAATACATCAAAGGTAAGTAAAATGTTGTGGCGGATGCTCTTTCCCACATATGCATGCTTGTCACCAAACTTGAATTGAATGTCATTGGCTTTGAGCACATAAAAGACTTGTATGCGCATGATCCTACTTTTGTTATTCCATATGCCAAATGTTTGACACATACATCTTGGGAACTCTATTATATCAAAGATGATTATATTATGAGAGCTAACAAACTATGCATTCCCGAGTCTTCTCTTCGTTTGTTACTTTTGCAAGAATCTCATGGAGGAGGACTAATAGGACACTTTGGACTAGAAAAGACATTTGCTACGCTCCAAGAACTACTTTTGGCCCAAGATGTTCCGCGACGTCTCATGCTTCACCAACCGATGCTCTATATGTCGCAAAGTTAAGTGTAAAGCTCAATCCCATGGTCTTTATATGCCCCTTCCAATTCCATATCACCCATGGGAAGATATTAGTACGGATTTTGTGCATGGTTTGCCTAGAACTAGAAATGGAAAGGATTCCGTGTTTGTTGTTGTGGACTGATTCTCTAAAATGGCACATTTCATACCATGCAACAAGATAGACGATTCTTCACATGTTGCAAATCTTTTTTGTAGGGAAATCTTGCGCCTACTGGAGTGCCAAAGACGAATGTCTCGGACTGCGACGTCAAGTTCTTGAGTTACTTTTGGAAGACTTTATGCGCCAAGCTCGAAATCAAGCTATTGTTCTCTTTGGCATACCATCCTCAAACCGACGGCCAAACGGAGGTGACCAACCGTATGGTATCCACTCTCCTACGCGTGTTGATCAAGAAGAACATCAAGGAGTGGGAGGAGTGCCTACCAATCCCCGAGTACGGCTACAACCGCACAAGACATTCGACTACCAACAAGTCCCCCTTCGAGGTCGTCTACGGTTTCAACCCGTTGTCCCCATTAGACATTCTTCCTCTACTGCTACAAGAGCGCACCAACAGGGACGCGAGTGCCCGAGTCAACTACCTCAAGAAGATGCATTTAGATACAAGGCACACCATCGAGTGCCAAGTACAACGACTCGCTACCAAGCTCAACTTCAACAAGAAACCTATGGTATTCAACATTGGAGATCTTGTGTGGCTACAATTCGCAAGGACCGCTTCCCCAAAGAACGCAAGTCGAAACTTCTACCTCGAGCCGACGGACCCTTCAAGGTGCTTGAACGCTACAAAAAAAACGCCTACAAGATCGACATTCCACGTGACAAGTACTCCGTGAGCGACATCTTGAACGTCAATGATCTCTCTCCGTACCATGGTGGTGAAGATTTCGATCCGAGGTCGGATCTTTCCCAAGGGAGGGGAGACGATGCGGAGCATCCTATGGTCATCCCCATGGACCTATCATCGTCTCACCAAGTGCCAAGAGGACCCATGACATGAGCACGAGCTAGAGCTCTTGACACCGAGTTGACTTCTTTCCTTAGTGATATCACATATGATCCACTCGAGACATGGCTACTACCTAAGTCCGGAATGTTGTGCATGATTAGGTACCAAGAAGCCCTCCCGAAGATGCACGTGAAGATGGACAAGTCCCCAAGTTCATGGATGAAGAGAACCAACAGAAGGAGTCAAGAACATCTCCCAGGACCCAGACATCCGGCCATAACCCCGGACATCTAGCCCCTGGAGCATCACCCGCAGCCGCCGCCCAGCTGCCAAGTACCTATAGGCCCCGGACATCCGGCCACAGCCCCGACATCCGGCCCAGCCCGGAAATCCATCCCGAAGCCCGGAAATCCGGCGCCCCCTATCCCTAGAGCACCGAGGCCGACCTCGCCAGCCCGGACGTCCGGCCCCTCAGGAAGGCCTGGACATCCGGCCCGACGCCCGGACGTCCGGCCCCATCTGTCTGCGCACAGTAAAGGGCCGAGGCCCATGTACCCCTTCGCCCACCTAGACTATATGTACTCCTCCTCCTCCCTCTTTCTAGGGTTAGCAAAGTAGTAGCTCAGTGAGAAGCTTTGCTCTCCACTTGATCCCCTTCTCCTTCCGAGTTCACGGCCTCTACGAAGAAGATCCCCCAAGTGGATTCAAAACCCCTAACGGGAAGACCTTCAAGACCTCCTCTCGGAGAAGAACGTGCTACTTGTATCGTTTCTTATTGATCGTGGATCTTGTATCTCTTTTGTGTTTCGAGTATTTTACTAGCATATGTGTGACCGAATCTTGTTGGTTTGAGTGATTCTCTCGTGTTTCCCTCGTGTTTTCCCCTTGTGTTCGTGTTCATCGCGGGATCCGCTCCTTTCGTGAAAGATCGGGCGTCTAGGGTTCTACCCTACATCGAAAGATTTCATGCAAGTTCTTTCCATAAGAGCGTATGACTATTTACGAAATACATGCCTACATTATATTTATGAACTGGAGTTAGTTTTGTATCGCCCTAGGTTATGACTGTTATATGATGAATATCATCCAACGAATTCACCGATCCAATGCCTACGAATTTCCTACATATTGTTCTTGCTAAGTTACTACTACTGCTGTTACTGTTACACTTGTTACAAAATCATTGCTATCATTGTTACCGTTACTATTACCACTGATGTCAATACTATCATACTACTTTGCTACTGATCACTTTGCTGCAGATAATTAATCTCCAGGTGTGGTTGAATTGACAACTCAAGTGCTAATACTTGCAAATATTGTTTGGCTCCCGTTGTGTCGAATCTATAAATTTGGGTTGAATACTCTACCCTCGAAAACTTTTGTGATCCCCTATACTTGTGGGTTATCAAGCATGGATAATAAACGATTATCATGAACAAGGAAATATAATAATAACCACCTTATTATTGCCTCCAGGGCATATTTCCAACAAAATATCATATGCTAATCATATGTAAAGTGATAACATTACATAAGGAAAAGTATAGGTGGTAAAATTTATTGAAAGTTCACAAACATAGCATTGGTCAATGATGCAATTCATGAAATAATTAATAAGGGAAGACAAAAATCACATGCAAATATACTATCTTGGACATCTTTTATGATTGTGAGGCCCCATTAAATATTTTATGCCAAATTGTTGACGTTGGACAAGGAAGACAATGTAATGAATTATGTTTGCTTATATTCACATAGAATTTATATTGTCATAGATCCTCCAACATGTGATGCTTGCTCAACATCTTTGCTAGCCAAAAATCCGCGCTAAGTAGAGATACTACTTGTGCATCCAAAAACCTTAAACCCAATTTCATGTCATGAGAGTCCACTATACCTATCTATGGATTGAATAAGATCCTTCAAGTAAGTTGTCATCAGTGCATAAAGCAATACAAATTGCTTGTAAATATGTTTGATATTTTATCGTAATGGAAAATAAGCGTTGTACAAACTTGTGATGGAAAAGTAATAAAAGCGACAGACTGCATAATAAAGTTTGCAATCATAAGGGGCAATGTAACATGACATTCCTTTTCATTAAGAGCTTTTGCATCCAAAAACAAAAGGCGCATGACAACCTCTGCTTCCCTCTGTGAAGGGCTTATCTTCTACTTTTATGTGTTTACTTTTTATGCAAGAGTCAATAGTTTTCTCCTCTATTCCTTTTTATTTTTCTCTTTTGCAAGCATCATGTGGTGGAGAAAGATCTAAGCACATATATCTAGTTGGATATGAGTGATCATGAGTTATTATTGTTGACATCACCCCTGAGGTGAATAAGTTGGGAGGCGAAATCATAAGCGCCTATCTTTCTATGTGTTTGGCTGAAACTTTTTGCTCCATATATATGTTGTGATCAGTGTTAGAATCATAGAAGACTAAATGATGGTTGAGAACATGGACTTGCTAAAAAGCTCCGACATGATACCCTTCCTGAAAATATGATGAATTGCAATTGCATGTTGGCTGAGAACATAATTTGTTAGTTTTCAAGAAAGTTTATGTGTCGGTGCAACAAACCCTGGGTCCGTTGCCCAGACTATGCACATGCCCAAGAACAAGATTATAGCGCCAATCAGATCAAAGCACGAGGGATCAGTTCTTTGAAGGACCAACGTGCAGATCAAGAAGACCAAGACTAGCCAGAAAGTCAAGATACCACTACGAGAAGAACCTCCCTTGCTGGGCAAGTGCGCCTGGCGAGGTTGGGATTATCCCGGAAGCGAGCCTCCAAGATCACCCCGACAGGCCTGCCAGGGCTCACGGAGGCAAACTACTGCACCACACCACCTCACAGCAACGCACGTCGTCGATCAGTGCGGTGTCAAGCTCCTAAGTGACTAAGTGGCTGCCCCCTACCACATGGCAGCCACTTCCTACAGAAAATACCTCCAAGCGACACCCATCGTGAGACGTGTGAAGCAAGCAGGTACGAAGCTGGCAAAATGGCCCGGCAGGGCATGTCGGGCGAGCTGTGATGTGACACCGAGCAACGCATTTGATGCACTCTATCAGCCTGCAGAGTTAGGTATGATAGCACTCTTTGCTATCTAATCAGTACGTAAAGACTGATTTGCCACCGTGGTGACCCCTTGATCTATAAAAGGAGGCCCATGGCAACCGTAGAAAGGATTCGGCCCCCCTCACATTCATACGCGCGTAGCCACTCTCACCCCGAGGCAACCTTGCTGGGCAAGAGCGCTGCGCTTTTCCAGCATCAATCCACCAAAGCAGGAGTAGGAGTTTGCGCCTCGCGGCGGCCCGAACCTGGGTAAAACTGCCTGTGTGATCCCTGTCATGCTGTGTTACGCTTCTCCGCTCTTTGTGCAACGTGCCCATCCCCCCGTTGAACCAAAAAGGGGCTCATGGCCCCATAGGTTGTTGTGGTTTCCTACTACATCTTTGGCGCGCCAGGTAGGGGGATCACTTGCGCGAACCCGAGAGCGTAAGCAGCGCGTCATCTTCATTGCCATTTTCATCATCGACGGCTCCATCGACTATGGCGCCCAAGAAGAAGCCCGGTGCCGCCGCTCACCCGTCCACCTGAAGGCCCCGCCACCCGCGACCGCCGACTTCACGGGGAATGCGGAGACACGGGAGGATGTGGGTGCTGCGGGGGACATGGTCGGCGCAGGCGGCGTTGTCACCACTTCCCCCGCGGCCGAAGCAGGAGCGGGAGGCATCGAAGAAGGACAACATCAACAACATCCCGGCGACCATGCTCTGCGAGGTACGGGTAGAGTGATTATTCCTTCTGTACCTCCTGGCCTGGCCGAGGGGCATAGCCACGGTCGTGACGTTCGTCCCGAGGAGAATCGCAATCCTACGGATGCCCTCGCTGCAGGCGCGGTCGCAGGACATGTACTGTCCCCGGAGCAAACTGGCCCAACGAATGCTCTGAACGGAGTCGTTGGCCCACACGCGCCATCACCTTGTCACCACGCCATCCCAGCGACTGGCTCCCAACGACGGGAGCCCGACGCAGCCACCGCCGGCACCGTCAGGAGCCGGGCTACGCTGCAGTCTACATCATCATCACCAATGCCAAGCACCGCTTCGGAGGCCATGGCGCGGGCCTAGCTGCTGCTGAGGTTTCTACTGGTAGCCGATCAGATGGATGAGTGGAAAGCCACCATTCAAAGTCTGATTGGCTTTGCCGAGGCTGGACGCTCACAGCGAGCTGGCCCGCCACGGCCTCCCCAGATGACGACAGCGGCCCATGCTGCTGGACATGCGGAAGGGGCCACCCCCATGGTACAATCCCCACTGCGGCAACCAGCGTGAGGGCCATGCAACCAAGAGCTTGATGACGTCTCCATGGCTTCGTCCGATCCTCGATCACGTCAAGGCCGATGGCGAGCCCCAGAAGACAGGCAGATGGGGGATACGCATGTCACTATCGAGCGACGCCGCGATGACTACCACCAGTCCAATGGGCATGATGGCCCCGACGTCGACGAGCCTGCGCTCGGTAGAGGTGGGTACCTGCCTTTTGAGGCTGGGTGCCCTGCCTTCACCCGAGAGCTGCGGCAAGTCCATTGGCCATCTGCTCGCACGTTCAAGCTAGAGATTCCAGAGAAGTATGATGGGAGACTGAACCCTGCAGAGTTCTTGAGCATCTCAACATTGCTGTTCAAGCTGCCGGGGGAAGAGATAAGAAGGTTTTTGCCAACTACTTCCCTTTGGCACTCAAGCCAAACGTGAGGTCATGGCTGATGCATCTGCCGGAGAACTCCATCTCGACCTGGGCTGACCTGTGCCATGAGTTCGTTGGCGCCTTCACGGGCGGCCACCAAGAACCAGGATGGCCCAGCAATTTGCAGCTTCTCCCGCAGAAGGAAGGAGAGACTCTGCGAAAATAAATGCAAAGGTTTAGCCAAGTCCACATGAATATTCCAGATATCCACCCGACAGCTGTGATAGCTGCATTCCAGTCCAACGTACGCAACCGTCGGATACGATCCAAGATGAATGTCCGGTTGCCCAAGACCGTGAAGGAACTTTATACCTTGGTGGACAGGTGTGCCCGAGAGGAGGAGTTGAGGAAACTCCCTGGAAAAGAGGATGGCGTCGATGTCGACTTAGAAGATGACGACGAGGCCACCAGTCATAAGAAAAGAACAAGAAGCGCAACAAGAAGCGCAAGGATAAAGTGGTACTGGCCGTTGAGGGATCGGGCACGCCTAGTATCGGCAGGAAGGCTAAGGCTGAAGCCCCCAGCAAGTAAGTTGCCGCGTGCACTGACTGCCGGGAGGCTACGGCTGCCGAGAAGGCTGGAAAAGGTGATGGGTTGTATTGCAAGATTCATCGGACCAAGGGCCACGATCTCCAGGAATGTCATCAGGTTGAGCAGCTCGTCAAGAAGCAGAGGGCTAAATATGAGAAGCGTGATAAGGAAAAAGGTCAGAATGGCACTTGCGGGAAGGGCCGAGGTGGTGAAGCAAATTGCCCCGGCAAGGCTCTTCATAACAAAGGAAAACCCACCAGGGGCAGAGAAAGGAAGATTGCGATGATGGCAGTGATGGAGGGGCTGAAGAGGAAACCAGCGAGCAGGAATTCCAGAAGGCCACTGACGCCCTGTGCATTGACGGAGGTGCATCTCTACACTCCTCTCACCGCCAACTTCAACGGTGGGCGCGTGAGGTCAATGCCGTGGAGCCAGCGGTAGAGTCTCAGAAGCCGCTCAAGTGGTCACGCACGACCATCATCTTTGACGGAGATGACCATCCTAACCGCACCACTGCAGTAGGATGCTTGCCATTGTTGGTTTCACCAATGATCCGCAACCTCAAAGTCACAAAGATGTTGGTTGCCGGCGGGGCCGGGTTGAATCTGATTTCCCTAAAGGTCATCAGTAAACTTCAGATATCAGAGGAAGAACTCAAGGTCACGGGCATGTTTCAAGGAATCAACCCCGGTAGGAGCCATCCTATGGGAAAGATCATGTTACCAGTGACATTCAGAGGAGAGTTGAACTACCGGACCGAGAAGGTTGTGTTTGATGTGGTCGACCTCCCGCTGCCATACAATGGAATCCTTGGACTCCCAGCTCTGGCAAAATTCATGGCGGCGTCCCACTATGCCTACAACACCTTGAAGATGCTAGGGCCAGTGGGAGTCATTTCCATTCCATCAGATGAGAAGGATGCAATTATTTGCGTGGACAAGATGTACCGGGACGCAGTCGCGGCAGAGGCCGCGGAAGCCATAGTTCTCGCCAAGGAAATGAAAGGAAAGAAGAAGGCTAGCAGGGATACCAGCAAGGAATCCGGGAAGTGTACCTCTTTGGATTATGCTGCGCCTGTTGATGACTTGCCGGAGAGTTCCAATAGCAAGAGATCCAAGGCCACTGCACTTCCTATGAAAAAGGCCCCGACAGGGCTAGCTGGTCCTGAGGGTACCTTTACGATCAGTGCCACCCTTGATGACAAATAGGAAAGCGTGCTCGTTGCCTTCTTGCGAGCGAATACAGATATGTTTGCTTGGCAACCATTTGATATCCCCGGTGTTCCCAGGGAGGTAATCGAGCATCACCTTGCCGTCTGCCCACATGCCTGACCCGTCAAGCAGAAGGTCTGAAAGCAAGCTTTGGAGCGGCAGCAATTCATTTCAGAAGAGATCAAGAAACTTGAGGCAGCTGGTCTGGTCAGAGG
Organism: Aegilops tauschii subsp. strangulata; assembly: GCF_002575655.3. Taxonomy (NCBI): domain Eukaryota; kingdom Viridiplantae; phylum Streptophyta; class Magnoliopsida; order Poales; family Poaceae; genus Aegilops; species Aegilops tauschii. The sequence goes on along the minus strand of NC_053038.3, from coordinate 198,029,531 downwards.
AGTACTGCATCCAACATGGTTAGTAAACCCAATGGTCGTATGCAAGGCTAACAGAAAATGGAGGCTGTGCATAGATTTCACAGATCTTAACAAGGCCAGCCCGAAAGATCCATTTCCCTTGCCGCGCATCGACCAAATTGTGGATTCCACTTCAGGATGTGAGTTACTCTCTTTTCTGGATGCATACTCTGGATATCATCAGATTTTTATGTCCAAGGAAGACGAAGAGAAGACCTCATTCATCACCCCATGTGGCACATACTGCTTCGTGCGGATGCCTTTCGGGTTGAAGAGTGTTGGGTCCTCTTTTGCAAGAGCAGTCCAGATTGGTTTTGAATCACAGTTGCACAAGAACATTGAAGCCTATATGGATGATATTGTGGTCGAGACCAAGGATAGATAAACCCTCATCTAGGATTTGGAAGAGACGTTTGCTAATCTGCACAAGATCAACTTGAAGCTAAACCCGGAGAAGTGCGTGTTTGGCATCCCCTGTAGCAAGCTACTAGGTTTCTTTGTGTCCCGTCGCTGGATAGAGGCCAACCCCGACAAGATCAAGGCTATCAAGCAGATTCAGGCACCCAAGATGGTTAAGGATGTGAGGCATTTGACAGGGTGCGTTGCTGCGCTTAGCAGATTCATCTCCAAGTCTTTCGAGCGTGCCTTACCGTTCTTTAAGATCTTGAAGAAGGCAGGACCCATGAAGTGTACTCCAGAAGCAGATTTGAAGACTTACTTGTCCTCTATGCCCACTTTGGTTGCTCCCAAACCACAAGAGCCGTTGCTGCTATACTTAGAGGCAACTAATCAAGTGGTTAGCGCAGCCTTAGTGGCGCAGCAGGAAGTAGAAGAGACAGAGAGTGAGAACATCCTAGAAGGCCAGATGTGGATCAGGACAAAGAGGAGCACGGAAGCGAAGGCCACCCAAGGACGCGGCAAGGAAGAAAGTGGTGCAGCGCCCAGTGTACTTCGTCAGCTCCCTATTGCAGGGGGCTAGATCCAGGTACTCTGGTGTGCAAAAGTTGTTTTTTGGCCTTGCCATGGCCTCAAGGAAACTGCACCACTACTTCCAAGCCCATGAGATCACGGTTGTCACCCGCTTTCCTTTGCAAAGGATACTCCGAAACCTTGAGGCTACCGGAAGAATAGTGGAGTGGACATTGGAGTTATCCAGCTTTGGCCTGAAATTTGAAGGCATGTCAACAATTCAGAGCAGGGCATTGGCAGAGTTAATTGCAGAATGGATGCCAACCCCTGATGAAGAAGTGCTGGAAACACTTATTCCCGGCAAGGAAGTGCCCCAAGAATGATTATGTATTTCGATGGTGCCTTCTCCCTACAAGGTGCAGGGGCTGGCGTGCTTCTCGTTGCTCCCACTGGAGAGCACCTGAAGTACGTAGTCCAGATGCATTTTCCCTGGAAGGAGGCGACCAACAATACAACAGAGTATGAAGGACTCCTTGTTGGGCTCAGGATTGCCACTAAATTGGGAATCAAGAAGCTCATCATTCGAGGAGATTCACAGCTTGTGGTGAGACAAGTCAACAGGGATTACCAAAGCCCATTGATGGAGGCATACATTGAGGAAGTGAGAAGACTTGAGGAGCACTTTGACGGATTGCAAAAAGAGCACGTACCCCGTGCGGAAAACAGCATTGCTGATCATCTGTCAAAGTGTGCTGCGCAGAAGTTTCCTGTGGAACCAGGAACTTTTGTTCTCCATCTTACCCAGCCCTCCGTATCCCTAGCAACAATGGCCTGAAAGAGAGGAATTGGACTCCGGTACGCCTCTCCCGGTAGAGCCTCCCGGGGCTCCTGGCTGGGACCCTTCCGGAAACAACTCCCCTTCGATTGCCGGGCTACACCCTCCTGCTGGGCCACTGGTCCCCGTGGTTGAGGAACGTGCCCCCACGAATGACGAGGTCCCGTTAGTCCTTGTTGCCGAGCCCCACGCTCCAACTTGGGCAAGGCACATTGTCCACTTCCTCCAAACCGGAGAACTTCCCAAAGAGCAAGAAGAAGCTGAAAGACTAGCCCGGAGGGATAGTATGTATCAGTTTGTTGATGACACACTATACAGAAGAAGGCCCAACGGTGTGAAATTGAAGTGCATTTGCCGGGAACAAGGAAAGGAACTGCTAGCAGAAATACACAAAGGCATGTGCGGCTCCCACATTGGATCAAGGGCGTTGGTTGGGAAAGCATTCCGGCAAGGATTCTATTGGACCACAACCCCTCCAAGATGCGGTCGAGCTAGTCACCAAATGTGAAGACTGCCAGTTCCATTCCAAGAACATCCATCTGCCTGCCTAAGCTCTTGAGACAATCCCTTTGTCATGGCCGTTTTCGGTTTGGGGGCTCGATATCCTCGGCCCTTCCCCCGAGCTGCCGGGGGCTTTGAATTCTTGTTCATTGCCATCGACAAGTTTACAAAGTGGCCGGAAGTAAAAGCCATGAGAATGGTGACTGCTCAGTCATCTATGAAGTTCTTGAAAGGATTGGTGTGCCGCTTTGGGGCCCCTGCCCGGATCATCACCGACAACAGCACCCAGTTCATGAGCCACGCCTTCATGCAACATGTTCATGCCCTCGGAAGCAAGATCTCATTTGCGTCGCTTGCACATCCAAGAAGCAACGGACAAGCTGAGAGGGCGGACACTGAAGTGTTGTGAGGACTCAAGACAAGAACATTTGATAAGCTGCAGAAGTGCGACTGGCGCTGGATCGACGAGCTGTCGGTGGTTCTTTCGTCCCTCAGAACGACACCAAGTTGAGCTACAGGGCAGACTCCCTTCTCCCTAGTCTATGGGGCAGAAGCAATTATCCCCACGGAACTCATTTACGGGTCACCTCGAGTGCTTGCCTACGATGAAGTAGCGCAGGATCAGCACTGGCGTGATGACACTGTGCTTCTCGAGGAGAACCCTCTCCGGGCTGCTACGCGTGCTGCACGCTACCAGCAAGCCCTGCGTCGCTATCACAGCCGCAAGGTTTATGCCAGGTCTTTTGAGGAAGGCGACCTTGTCCTTAGGCGTGTTCAATCCGCCAAGGGTGCAATCAAGTTGTCGACGAAGTGGGAAGGCCCTTACCGGGTAGTACGAGTCACCAGACCTGGCGCAGTCCGTCTGGAGACCGGAGATGGGCATTCGATTGCAAAACTCTTGGAATATTGAGCATCTCCGCAAGTTCTACCCATAAGGCGAGGCTGTCGGGCCCTGCCCGACAACCACTCTTTTGTAGATGCTTTGCCTCAGTTGCATGTAACCCCTTGTACAAAGCCAGTCACTGACCCTGAGCAACAGAGAAATAAATGAAGCGTCGAGGCCCCCCGACAAGTTGCATGCATGCATAAGCATTTCATGAGCATCGCATGTTCATGTCGATAAGATCGCATCTGGCATCATTTTCATCTGCATAAATTGTAGGCTCCTGCCGAGGACTTGGTCTCTGAGAGGGGATGGAAAGATGCTTCTACACTGCGATCTCCGGCAAGCCAAACAGATAAGTTCTTTCTCTTGTCCATACATGTTCTATAAGTAAAGACTTGTGCATAAGAAAACCTCGCCGCTTTTTGAAACTTAGGTGCTCCCATCCCTTTACTCGAACGTTGCTTCGGTCAGGATGGTCGCAGTGGCCTTTGGTGAAAAAAGATTTGCGGGGGGCTGGTCCCTCTGCATGATTTGTGCCCGGTAAGCCTAACTCCTCGGCAACAAAACAGAGGGTACCGACAGGGTAGCCTGCCGGGGGAAACTCGTTTACTTAAAAATATAGAGGCATCCCACCTCTGCATGGACATATACATGCACAAGTCCCTGGCAAGGTTTATCTTTTTCATTAATATGCTGATCAAACAAGTACAGACCTTACTGGACACAAACATGGATTCAAGAGATTACATTATTTGAACTAAAATTTGGCAAGTGCCTACAGATTTAAGATTGAAAAAAGATAAAATGCCAGTGATGCCTTCAGTTTTTCCTCTCCTTCTTTGAAACTACAGGAAGAGACGAAGAAGGTGGAGGGAAGGCCTGGCTGGGATTCGGCGCCTCCCCAGGATCAGGGCAGCGCCGTTCCCTGGCTAAGAGGAAGAAACCGGAGGGCAGGTGCGGATGGTGGCGCTGCCGGAAGCTTGGACGGGGGCAACGGAGTCATCGGAAAACACGACTCGTCGGAACGGTCGTCCCCGTTCTTGACGCGTCGTGGGTTGCCGCCACCTTCCATACCACTACCACGTGAAGCCTCCATCACGACAACCGAATCAGGCACCATGCTCTCCGGGTAATCCCACAGTGAGCATGGTCGTCCCCGACTGCCCGAAAATCAGGAGCCACCGCACGTTAAGGAAACATGTATGGGAGCAAGGAGCTCTCCCACGCGCCAACCGGACGGTGCCCAGGGAGGTCAGGTCCGCCTTTACCAAAGGCGAGCCCATTCTACGACCTCCCTCCAGCATTGCGAGAGGAGGGCGAATAGGCCACGGTCGACTACCACGCCTTGTGCCCGTTGTGGGCTTTGGCGTGGTGTCGCTTGCGTCGCCCCTCACTAAAATTGAAGCCACGGACGGCCCGACGACGAGCACACCGGAGTCACCACCTTCGGTGCTACCACCGTGCCGCCTGTGCACCCTCCTGAAGCTTGCGGGAAGATGAAGAAGGAATCTCACCCCAACGAAGGCGTAACTGCGCCTCCTCCGGGTCTAGACCAGACTCACTCCCTGAGCATCAGCACAAGCATTCGACATTGCCAAATTCAAGCTATGGCCCGGGGCCTGGCCCCAAGCTCTCCCCTTCGGCATGACCAGCAGAAAGCAGAGGATGGAGGAGAAGGGATGTGAGGATGAATGCCTCCACTCCTTCCCCGCCCCTCCTTTTATAGTAGGGTCGGGGAAGAGAGCCGATCCCACGATGGGTAACCGCCGCACTCCTCCATCAATCCAAGAAGACCGTGCCCCTGCCTTGATGCTCTCCCACACCATGCGCCTTCGTTACCTACCCCACTTGATGCATGGAGCATACGTGGCTAAGGATAAGGGCGTGGTGGGAAGAGTGAATTGGCAGTTACTTGCCCTTGTGTTAAAGTCATTCACAGGCCATTACAAGAGTGGCCCCACCACGATTGGTGTTACGCGACACGCGAAAGAACCGGAAACTGGCCCGAGCTCAAGTTAATGAAGAAGCAAAGAAGATCTCAAGGGGCCAGCCACTTCTACACCCCTGCTTGTGCACTAGTTAAGGCCTATCCCGAAGAAGCCCGGCAGTGCATTCGGGCCAGGCCCGGGGGCTCCTATCGGTGCAACAAACCCTGGGTCCGTTGCCCAGACTATGCATATGCCCAAGAACAAGATTACAACACTAAGATCAGATCAAAGCACGAGGAATCAGTTCCTTGAACGACCCACGTGCAGATCAAGAAGACAAAGACTAGCCAGAAAGACAAGATACCACTACGAGAAGAACCTTCCTTGCCGGGCAGGCGATCCTAGCGAGGTTGGGGTTACCCCGAAAGCGAGCCTCCAAGATTGCCCCGGCCGGCCTGCCGGGGCTCACGGAGGGAAACTACTCCACCACACCACCTCACAGCAACGCACGTCGTCGATCAGTGCGGTATCAAGCTCCTAAGTGACTAAGTGGCTGCCCCTGCCACATGGCAGCCACTTCCTACATAAAATACCTCCAAGCGACACCCGTCCTGAGACGTGTGAAGCAAGCAGGCGCGAAGCTGGCAAAATGGCCCGGCAGTGCCTGTTGGCCGAGCTGTGATGTGACACTGAGCGGCACATTTAATGCGCTCTGTCAGCCCGCAGAGTTAGGTATGATAGCATTGTTTGCTATCTAATCAGTACGTAAAGACTGATTTGCCACTGTGGTGACCCCTTGATCTATAGAAGGAGGCCCATGGCAACCGTAGAAAGTATTCGGACCCCCTCACACTCATACGCGCGTCACCACTCTCACCCCGAGGCAACCTTGCCGGTTAAGAGCGCTGCACTTTTCCACCATCAATCCACCAAAGTAGGAGTAGGGTTTTACGCCTCGCGGTGGCCCGAACCTGAGTAAAACTGCCCGTGTGATCTTTGGCATGCTGTGTTACACTTCTCCGCTCTTTGTGCAATGTGCCCATCCCCCCGCCGAACCAAAAAGTGGCTCATGGCCCCATAGGTGGTCGTGGTTTCCCACGACATTATGCCTTATACTTCAACGTTGTGATGAATTATTACTTGCTCATGAGAAGTTATATGATAATGAATATTGTTGTCATAATAATGATCATGATGCTACCATGTCCACATTTTGTCTTTATCGACACCTCTATCTCTCTAAACATGAGGGCATGATTATCTATATCGGCTTTCGCTTGAGGACAAACGAGATCTAAGCTTGGGGGGAGTTGATACGTCCATTTTGCATCATGTACCTATTGTTATTTCTTGTATTTTTAATCAATAGAACACTTTCTGGAGCAATTCTAATGTCTTTTCTCTCATAATATGCAAGGTTTACACAAAGAGGGAGAATACCGGCAGTAGGAATTCTGGACCTAAAAAAGCTATGCGAGCGATACCTATTGTGCACTTCTCCAAATGAGCTGAAATTTTATGGAGATTTATTTTGGAATATATAAAAGTTATTGGAGAAAATAAATACCAGAGGGGGCCATCCACATGCCCACTAGGCACCAGGCACGCCTACCCCCTGGCGCGCCCTGGTGGGTAGTGCGGCCCCTGGCCAGCCTCCGGTGCCCATCTTCTTGTATATAAGCCCATTTGCCCTAAAAACAAGGAGAAGACTTTCGGGACGGAGCGCCGCCATCTCAAGGCGAAACTTGGGCAGGAGCACTTTTGCTCTCTGGCGGAGAGATCCACCGGGGATACTTCCCTCCGGCAGGGGGAAATCGAAGCCATCGCCATCACCAACAACCCTCTCATCGTGGGAGGGCCAATCTTCTTCAACATCTTCAACAGCACCATCTCATCTCAAAGCCCTAGTTCATCTCTTGTGTTTAATCTTTGTATCAAATCCTCAGATTAGTACCTATGGGAGACTAGTAATGTTGATTACATCTTCTAGCTGATGCTAGTTGGTTTATTTGGTGGAAGATCATATGTTCAGATCTATTATGCCATTCAATACCCCTCCCATCTTGAACATGAATATGTTTTGTGAGTAGTTACCTTTGTTCTTGAGGACATGAGAGAAATATTGTCATAAGTAATCATGTGAATTTGGCATTTGTTCGATATTTTGATGATATTATGTTGTTGATTCCCTTAGTGTTTTATGTGAATGTAGACTACATGACACTTCACCATCTTTGGGCTAAGGGAATGCATTGTGGAGTAGTTATTAGATGGTGGGTTGCTCGAGTGATAGAAGCTTAAACCCTACTTTATGTGCTATTCCGTATGGGGCTGATTTTGATCCATATGTTTAATGATGTGGTTAGATTTTATCTTAATTCTTCTTTCATAGTTGCGGATGCTTGCGAGAGGGGTAAATCATAAGTGGGAGGCTTGTTCAAGTAAGAACAACACCCAAGCACCGGTCCACCCACATATCATATTATCAAAGTAGCGAACGCAAATCAATCAAACATGATGAAAGTGACTAGATGAAATCCCCGTGTGTCCTCTAGAACACTTTGCTTCTTGTAAGAGACCGTTCCGACCTGTCCTGTGCTACAAAAAGGATTGGGCCACCATGATGCACTTTTGTTACCGTTATTATTACTTGCTCACTACAAATTACTTTGCTATCAAACTATCTGTTACTGACAATTTCAGTGCCTGTAGAACATACCTTGCTGAAAACCGCTCGTCATTTCCTTCTACTCCTCGTTGGGTTCGACACTCTTACTCATCGAAAGGACTACGATAGATCCCCTATACTTGTGGGTCATCATAATGATGTTAATATTTCTGATGCTGAGACACAATCTGGTAATGAACATTCGCCAAGTGATAATGATAATAATAATTATGTTCATGTTGATGCTCAACGGGACAATGATAGATAACCTTATAATGCGGGTAGGCCCTATCAGGTACACAGGTAGATACTTGCGAAGGTATTCTTCCCTTCCTCGATATTTTCCTTGCTTCTTCGTTAACCTCTGTTTGAGTCAGTTTCCTATTTTCCCGCGCGTCGTGCAAGACAACATGGGGAAATTTATGCCATGATTCATGGGCTGCCCATGCCCCACGTTCACGGAGTGGTAACTTCCATTTTACACGTTCTACTGCTCCTGCCGTTTCCTCCATGTACGCTGCATGCATTACACAGGGTTGATGGCGGATCCGAAGGGCGCTGGAATGAGTGCCATGACAGAAAACCAGGCGCCACAGATAGGTGCAAGAGGTCGGTCTTGATTCTATGCACCGTCAGCGATGCAAAGGAGTTGGATTGCTGGAGTGGGGCAGTTGCCTCCTGGGAGAGGAGCTAGCCCCCGACCGCGTCCGTCTATAAACGGGGACGTGGGCGAGGTGCTTACTCACACACATCTCCTCCTTCTTCCTCCTGGTATCTTCCTTCCACCATGGTAACGGGGAGAGGGCATGGTGGTACTCTAGCGGTGGCGACGAGGGTCTCTACTCGATAGCGCCACCCTCCTCTTGCTGGGGACGCAGGGGCGGAGACCGGCGTGACTGGACGCGGTAGAGGACGAGGACGCGGCTGTCGTGGTGCCCGAGGTCGAGGAGGACGTGGCGGTGCCTTAATCGCCCCTCCTCTGGTTGCCCTGGGCCCGAACGAAGGCCACGTCAGGGACCAACCGCTGGAATTCCTCGTCAAGTTGTGCGGTCCTCCTCGTAGTCGTCTTCGGCTTCCAACCCCCTTCGCAAGAGTGATGGAAGTAGAAGAGCCGCCAGGACTGAGGCTGCACATGAGGGGCTGCTACAATGGCAGCATGCGGGCGGACGTAGAGTTCCCTGCACCTCATGTCATGCTTCTCCGGCGTGGCTAGAAAACATTTGCTTGTGCCCACAGCTTGGCGGTGGGGCACGTTCTTCATTTCATGTTAATGGACGCCACCCTGCACTCCATCAAGGTCTTCGGGCATTTGGGTGCTCGCTTAGGGTGCAGCGCGAAGAGCTCGACCGACGACGAAAGATCCTCCTCAACCGACATCGACGAGGAGGACAGTGACGCTGATGATGGCAATGCCGATGGGGAGGATGACGGCTCCGACTCCGGCTGAACACCAGCCGCACTGTCACCGTCAGCAAGGCGCTGGCGGCACCACCTTCTGCACCTGCATCTTCTTCCCCCGGCAGAGTGATTTGCGGGGGTGTTGGGTGCGGATGCCTCCGCCTCGTCCAGCTGTCTTCCAGCTAGGCCCAGGCATGCTTCCCCATGGACTCCGGATTCGTCTTCCCTGCCGGTGTTCATGCTGCCTTGTCCCTCTAGTCCTGGCGGTGGTGACCAGGGAATCCCCTAGCCGCTCCCTCCGCCCATCACCTTCATCTGCGCTCTCTCGATCTTGTCAGGCTGCATCCTGCGGGCCCTGACAGGGTCAGGCTGGGCTTCTGCCTAGGCACTCTTTTTTCCCTCTTCACCTCTCGTTGTAGTTCCTAGGAGGAGAGGGACAAGAAAGGGATTACAGGGCACTTATATTTTTTCAATCTAGAACATGTAGGCATTTGCCAAACTTTAGTCTTGAATATGTAATCTCTTCTATCCACATTTCTACTCTCTGAGGTTTTGTACCTGTTTATCTGCATATTGATGAAAAAAGACATGTTTGTCGGGTACTCGTACATGTATTATATCCATGCAAAGGTGGAACTCCTCTATACTTTCAAATAAACAAGGTTTTCCGGCAAGCTATCTTGCCGGTTCCCTCTGTTGTTGCCGCGAGGCTTCGCTTGTCGGGCTTAGGATCGTGGAAGGGAACCGGCCCCTCGTCAAACCTTCTTTGCCAAATGCCACTTCAACCACCCTGACCGAAATAACATTCGAATCAAAGGATGTGAGCACAAATGTTTCAAAGGTGACAAGGTTTTTCTACGCACAAGATTTTTCTTTACAGAGATATGCTATGGATTATTTTTTTAAAGGAAGCTTATCTGTTTGGCTTGTAAGCTTGTTTCCATTCCTCCTTTTTGGGATAGTGTCCATGGCAGGGGCCCTGTAGTTAGTACAGAGGGAGAACATAGCAGCATATGATCTTTTCTAAATGGACATGGCAAATTCATGCTAAACTATTATGCATGCAAGTTTGTAGGCGTCAGCGGCTCATTTTATTATCTTTGCATAGGGTCTCCGCCTGGCTTTGTACAAAGGGTTACATGCGCATCGGCAAGGCTTATACAAAAGGGTGGTTGCCGGGGCTGGGCCCGTCAGCCACGCCTTATGGGTAGAACTTACAAAGATGCTCATCCATGAGTTTTGCACCTTAATTGCATCTTTGGTCTCCAGACGAATTGCGCCAGGTCTACTGACTCGTGCTACCCGGTAAGGGCCTTCCCACTTTGGCGTCAACTTGTTGGAACCCTTGGAGGATTGAACACGCCTAAGGACAAGGTCGCCTTCCTCAAGGCTTCGGGCATGGACCCTGCAGCTATGATAGCGGCCCAAGGCTTGCTGGTAGCATGCAGCATGCACAACAGCCCGGAGAAGATCTTCGTCAAGGAGCACGGCATCATCATGCCGATGCTACTCTTGCTCTACTTCGTCGTAGGCAAGTACTTGAGGTGACCCGTATATGAGTTCCGTGGGGAGTACTGCTTCTGCCCCATACACTAGGGCGAAGGGAGTCTGACCGGTAGCTCGATTTGGTGTCGTACAGAGGGACCAAAGAATCACCGGAGCTCGTCGATCTAGCGTCTGCAGCACTTTTGCAACTTATCAGAAGTCCTTATCTTGAGTCCATGTAGCACTTCTGTCGTGGAATTGTCACGGCAGATGTCCTAGTGTGAGGACTTAGTCGTGAGGCCAACGCATCTATGTGGTAGCTTGAGAGGGGTTGAGCGGAATCGAGAAACACAACACAAGACAAGGGTTTAGACAGCTTCGGGCCTAGGGAAACATCATCCGGTAACAACCCTACATGCTGTTTGTGGCTAGGTCTCATTATCATCACAAGGGAGTCGCCGTAAACCGGCTCTCCTAGTTATGTCTAGCCCTAAGATTATCTCCTCTCTCCTTGGGGTGCCATTCCCCTCCTTATATAAGTTGAAGGGGCGGGTTACATATAGAGTCCAACTCGGATTAAGACTTAAACTATTCTGACTTCTCTTCGTGGGCTTCTTAACATCTTGGCTTCATAACGTCTCGGGCTTACTAACCCTAGGCGACCCTGTCTGCCGGGTTATGACTGTCAACCAGGTTATGAGTGTCTGCCGGTTTATGATGGTCTGCCGGGTTATGATTGTCTGTCGGGTTATGACTCCCTGACGGTTTATGATTGTCAGCCGGGTTATCATTGTCTGCCGGGTTATCATCTGACTTAACACCTGCCGGTTTACCAAGTCCCAGCCGGGTTATAACTCCGGCCGGGTCATACCGTGGGGTATATCCCTGACAACTTCAGTGTTCACCCTCTCATCTTGTCTGTTGGTTTTGGGATGAGCAACAGAGGCAAATGAAACCTTGCTTATGAGGGTTTGAACATACTGCATGAAGGCGCGGCTTGTTAATTGGGTGCCGTTGTCAGTGATCACTCTGGTGGGTACTCCAAAACGATACACCAATCCCTTCAAGAACTTGATAGCTAACTGTGCGTTTACCTTCCTCATAGGTTCCACTTCCGGCCACTTTGTAAACTTGTCGATTGCAACATACAAAAATTCAAAGCCCCTGGTAGCACAGGGGAAGGGGCCCAAGATGTCGAGCCCCCAGACCAAAAATGGCCATGATAAAGGAATTGTCTAGAGAGCTTGAGCTGGTTGATGGATGTTCTTGGAGTGGGACTAGCAGGCTTCACATCTAGTGACTAGCTCAATTGCATCTTGGAGGGCCGTGGGCCAGTAGAAACCTTGCCAGAAAGCTTTTCCAACCAAGGCCCTTGATCCAATATGGGAGCCGCACACGCCCTTGTGTATTTCTGTCAACGGTTCCTGTCCCTCTTCCTGGCAAATGCACCTCAACTTCACACCATTGGGCCTTCTTCTGTATAATGTGTCATCGACAAACTGATACATACTAGCCCTCCGGGCTGCTCTTTCGGCTTCTTCTTGATCTTCAGGAAGTTCTCCTGTTTGAACGTAGTGGACTATGCGCCGTGCCCAAGTTGGAGCATGAGGCTCGACAACGAGGACAAATGGAACCTCTTCGTTCGTTGGAGCGCTTATCTCGACTGCAAGAACCTGTAGTTTAGTGGGAGGGTGCTGCTCAACAAGCAAAGTAGAGTCATTCCGGCAGCCTCTCTACTGGGGACTTCGGGAAGCCCTGCCGGGAGATGCTTACCAGAGTCCAACTTCCTCCTTTTTCTGGCCATCGTTATGTTGGATACTGAGGGTTGATTCAGGTGGAGAACAAAGGTCCCTAGTTCCACAGGAAGCTTTTGTGCAGTGCACTTTGACAGATGATCAGCAATGATGTTTTTCGCATGCGGCATCAAAATGCTCCTTCGTCTTCCTCACCTCCTCCATGTATGCCTCCATGAATAGGCTTTGGTAATCCTTGTTTACATGTCTCACTACGAGACGTGAATCCCCACGGATGATCAACTTCTTGATTCCCAATTCTATTGCGATTCTGAGCCCGGCAAGGAGCCCCTCGTATTCAGCTGTGTTGTTGGTGGCCTTCTCCTGAGGGAAGTGCATCTGAACCACATATTCCAGGTGCTCTCCGGTGGGTGCAACAAGGAGGACGCCAGGCCCTGTGCCTTGCAACGAGAAAGCACCGTCAAAATACATGATCCATTCTTGGGGCGCTTCCCTACCGGCGATAGCTGTCTCTAGAATTTCTTCATCTGTGGAAGGCGTCCATTCTGCAACGAACTCCGCCAATGCTCTGCTCTGAATGGTTGAGGTACTTTCGTACTTCAAGACAAAGCTTGATAACTCTAGTGCCCATTTGACTATCCTGCCAGTGGCCTCATTGTTCCTCAGTATACGTTGTAGTGGGAAACGAGTGATAACCATGATCTCATGGGCTTGGAAGTAGTGGCGTAGTTTCCTTGATTCCATGATGAGGTCAAAAATCAACTTTTCTACTCCAGAGTATCTTGACCTGGCCCCCTGTAATGGGGAGCTGACAAAGTACACTATTCGCTGCACCACTTTCTTCCTTGTCGTGGTCTTGGATTTGCCTTCGCTAGCTTGCCCTTCTTTCTCCTGGTCTGCGCTTGTTCCTGTCGTGACTCGTTCAGCTTCATCTCCAAAGGGAACGGCTGCCGTAGCTGCTTCTTCATCTGTTTCCCGCTGTGCCACCAATGCTGCACTAACCACTTGATTCGTTGCTGCTAGATATAGCAACAATGGCTCTTGTGGTTTAGGAGCGACTAAGGTGGGGGCAGAGGAAAAGTATGCCTTCAGGTCTCACAGTGCTGCTTCCACTTCCGATGTCTACTTCATTGGTCCTGCCTTCTTTGGAATTTTGAAGAAAGGCAGGGCGCACTCGGCAGACTTGGAAATGAACCTACTCAATGCGACAACACATCTAGTCAGTCGCCTCACATCCTTGACAGTCTTGGGTGCTTAAATCTTCTCGATTGCCCTAATATTGTCAGGGTTTGCCTCTATCCCTCGATGTGACACAAAGAAACCAAGTAGCTTGCCGGAGGGCACGCCAAACACACATTTCTCAGGGTTTAACTTCAAGTTGATCTTGTGCAAGTACACAAAAGTTTCTTCCAGATCCTGAATAAGCGTTGATCTGTCCTTGGTTTTGACCTCTATACCATCCATCTAAGCTTCTACATTTCTGTGCAGGTGTGGCTCAAAACCAATCTGTACTGCTCTTGCAAAGGTGGATCCAACACTCTTTAACCCAAAAGGCATCCATACAAAGCAGTACATGCCACATGGAGTTATGAATGCGGTCTTCTCTCCATCTTCCTTGGACATGAATATCTGATGGTATCGAGAGTATGCATCCAAAAAGGAAAGCAGATCACACCCAGAGGTGGAATCCACAATCTGATCGATGTGCGTCAAAGGGAAAGGGTCCTTCGGACATGCCTTGTTCAGATCCGTGAAGTCTATGCAAAGCCTCCACTTCCCATTCGCCTTGCGTACCACCAGTGGGTTTGCTAACCATGTTGGATGCGAAACTCCCTTGACTAAACCAGCTGCTTAAAGTTTCTTGATTTCCTCGGCAATAAATTGTTGCCACGCCAAAGCTTTCTTTCTGACCTTCTGCTTGACGGGCCAAGCATGAGGACAGACAGCAAGGTGGTGCTCGAATACCTTCCTGGGAACGCCGGGGATGTCAGATGGTTGCAAAGCAAACACATCGAGATTCGCCCGCAGGAAGGCAATGAGCGCGCTTCCTTATTTGTCATCAAGGATGGCGCTGATGGTGAACGTACCGGCAGTGCCATCATGCCTTGCTGGGACCTTCTTTACAGTAGGTGAAGCATCCTTGGACCTCTTACTAGTGGAACTCTCCGACAGGTCGTCAACAGGAGCAGCACACTCCAGAGAGGCGCACTTCCCGGACTCCTTGCCAGTGTGCTTGCTAGTCTTCTTTCCTTTCTTCGCTTCCTTGGCGGGGGCAGCATCCTCAACGGCCTCCGTAGCTACCGCGTCTCGGTACATCTTATCCACACATATGATTGCATCTTTCTTGTCTTAGGGGATGGAAATGACGCCCATTGGCCCTAGCATTTTCACAGTATTGTTGGCATAGTGGGATGCCGCCATGAACTTTGTGAGAGCTGGACAGCCAAGAATCACATTGTATGGCAAGGGAAGTTCGACAACTTTGAACACAACCCTCTCGATCCGGTAATTCAGTTCTCCCCCAAATGTCACTGGCAGCGTGATCTTCCCCTTAGGACGGCTCCTGCCGGGGTTGATCCCTTGGAACGTGCCAGTAATCTTGAGCTCTTCATCTGATATCTGTAGCTTGCTAATTACCTTGGGGGAGATCAGATTCAACCCTGTCCCGCCATCAACTAGCATATTTGTGACTTTGAGATTGCGGATTGTTAGTGAAACCAACAACGACAAACACCCTACCACGGTGGTGCGGTCAGGGTGATCCTCTTCAACAAAGATGATAGGCGTGCGGGACCATTTGAGCGGCTTCCAGGAATCTTCTGCTGGCTCCACGACATTGATCTCATGCGCCCACTGTTTGAGCTGGCGGTGAGAGGAGTGAAAAGATATGCCTCCGTCAATGCACATGGCTTCAGTTGCTTTCTGGAATTCTTGCTCACTAGTTTCCTCTTCATCTCTTTCATCACTTTCATCATCACCTTCCTTCTTCTCACGACCTCTAGCGGGTTTCTCTTTCTGCTAAGGAGTCTTGCCACGGCGGCCTCCTCTACCGCCACGGCCCTCCCACCAGCACCTTCTTGGTCTTTCTCCTTGTCACGCTTCTCATACTCAGCTTTCTTCTTCTTGACAAGTTGCTCGACTTGATGACACTCTTGGAGATCATGGCCCTTGGTTCGGTGGATTTTGCAGTATGGACCATTGGATTTCTCGGCTTTTTCTACCGCCGCAGCTTCTCGGCAATCAGTGCATGCGACAACTTCCTTGCCGGGGGCCTCGGTTTTGGCTTTCCTGCCGGTACTAGGGGTGCCAGAACCCTCAATGGCCAGTACTGACTTCTCTTTACGCTTCTTGTTGCGCTTCCGATTCTTCCTCTTCGGGTTAGCGGCATTGTCGTCATCTTATGAATCAACCTCGATGCCGTCCTCTTCCCCGGGGAGTCGCCTCCCTTCCTCCATGCGGGCGCATTTATCCGCCAAAGTGTATAACTCATCCACAGTCTTGGGCAACCGGACTTTCATTTTGTAACGTATCCTTCATCCTTCTATTGCGCATGTTTGACTGGAATGCGACTATTACAACTGCCGGGTGGATATCTGAAATGTTCTTGTGTACCTGGCTAAACCTCTGCATATACTTACACAAACTTTCCCCTTCCTTCTGTGGAAGGAGTTGCAAGTCGCTGGGCCTTCCTGGTTCTTGGTGGCCGCCCGTGAAGGCACCAACAAATTCATTGCACAGGTCAGCCCAGGATGAAATGGAATTCTCTGGCAGGTGCATCAACCATGTCCTCACATTTGGCTTGTGTGCCAAAGGGAAGTAGATGGCGAACATCTTCTCATCTCTCCATCCAGCGGCCTGAACAGAAATTGTGTAAATGCTCAAGAACTCTGCCGGGTTCAACTTTCCATCATACTTTTCTGGTAATTCAGGTTTGAAAATGCGGGATGATGGCCAGCGAACTTGCCGCAGCTCGCGAGTGAAGGCAGGGCACCCGACCTCGAAGGGTAGGTGCCCGTCGTCACTGGGCGTAGGTTCATCGACGTCTGGGCCATTGCGGCTATCAGATTGACGGCGGGTCTCCAGCACCACTCTATGGTGATGCGCGCGTCCTCTCTACGCCGATCTTCCAGGACTTGCCGTTGATCTTGATGGGCTCGCAGATCAGATGAAGCCATTGATGCCTCGTCGGACTCCTGGTCGCGTGGTTCTGGTTGTAGCTTCTGCGCTGACCGTCGCAGAGGGGAATGCACCGCTGGAGTGCCCCCCTCAACACGGTCAGCAGCTGAGGCCATTGTTGTTGCTTGTGGCGCCGCGATGGCTCTGCCCGCTGTGATCCTTTCGCTTCAGCAAAGCCAATCAAACTCTCGATGATGGCTCTCCACTCATCCATTTGATCAGCCGTTGGCGGGAATATTAGCAGGAGTTGGGCCTGCACCATGGCTTCCGAAGCAGTGCTTGGCATGGATGATGAGGCAGACTGCAACGTCGCTCGACTCCTGGTAATACCAGCAGGGACGGTGCCGCTTTCTCGCCCCCTGTGAGCAGGCCACCACGACGGTTCGATGATGAGCAGGGTGTGCCTGATGGTTGACGACCCCGTTCGGCGCTCCATCTTGGTTGTCCTACCCTAGGCAAGGCGTGTGCCCCGTAGCCACACCTGTGATAGGGGCAACTAAGGGGCCACGGCTCGCACCAGAGCACGTGTTGTCGCTGCGGCTGCGCCGACTAGCGCGGCGGGGAGGTGGAGACTGAACGTTCTCCCCGCCCGCGTCCTGTGGACTATGGTCATCGGGTTGTTGATGTCGCCCTCCCCCCGGTGTCTTCCGCTCCTGCTTCGGCCACTGGGGGCACGACAACAGCGCCACCTACGTTAGTCGTGTGACCTATAGCACCCGCGTCTCCCAACGTCACCGCGGCGCCTACGACATCAGCTGCTGCGTGCGGGGGAGCCTTCGAAGTGGAAGGATGAGCTGTTGCACTGGGTTTCTTCTTGGGCGCCATGGATGATGAAACTAGCGATGAAGAAGATGATGATGAAGATTGAGGCGCTATTCACAACCTCGGATTCGCGCAAGCTCTTCCCTCTATCTGGCGCGCCAAAGATGTCGTGGTGGAACACGATCACCTATGGGGCCATCAGCCCCTTATGGTTTGGTGAGGGGCAAGGTCACGTTGTACAAAGAGCAGAAGCCATGGAATAGCACGACAGTGGTGACGCTGGTGGTTTTTACCTAGGTTCGGGCCGCCAAGAGGTGTAAAACCCTACTCCTGCTTTGGTGGATTTGATGGAAAGACCCAAAGAACGGGCAGCGCTCGAGCATGGTAAGGTGGCCTCGGGAGGAGCAACTATGCGCGTACGAGTGTGCAAGTGTCCGAATCCGCCTCTCGTTTGTGATGGCCCTCCTTTTATAGTTGAAGGGGAGACTTGGCCTTTATGGACCCGGCAAGCCTGCCGAGGAAGCCTTGGACTTGCCCTCAGGGCGGCCTCGACCTGACCAGGCTCTCCTGCCCGGCAAGGGAGGCTTTCCCAATGTGACATCTTGTTGCCTTGGCTTGTCTTGGTCTTCTTGGTCTACTCTTTGATCTCCCAAAAAGCTTCTTCTCTAGTTTGATCTTGATTTGGATGTTTGTTGTAGTTGTATGATGCCATCATGCCTGTGTACAGTCCAGGCAACATATGTGAACGTTTGTTGCACCGACACCCCCGAGCCCTATGTTAGTTTCAAGAAACTGACATAGGGTTCATTTTATGCTCTGTTTATAGTCATGTAGGAGCGAATCATGAAGTGCCCCCGAGACTCTGGTCGGATTGACTAAGCCAACCAGAGGATCAAAATCGATATCGGACACGACTAACAACTTTATTTTGCAGGCCTCAGCTTCAGCCCCGACCTCCAACTCCGAGGAGTTGGCAGACCTGAACCACAAATTGGCGTAGTCCAAGGAGGACATGGATGTGCTTAAAAAGAAGATGGGTCAGGCCCAAGGTAAGCGACAAGCTAGTTCTGAGTTGAAAGTATTTTCTTTAGTGATAACATTGACTATTTTAACACTCATGTGTTTGATTGTTTTTGTCAGCTGCCACTGAGAGCTTGAGGCCCTCCGCGCTGAGCTGAAAGAATCACAGCAAGAAACCAAAAAACACAAAGCTGTATCAAAGAAGGCCAGTGAAGAGCTGGCCGAGGAAAAGAGGCAAGAGGCAATGATCAAGCCTTGGTCATAGAGGTCAAGGAGGACCTGAAGGCCTGTACGCAGAGAGCGATGCCCTTCAGGAGGATGAAAGGAAGAAAACCGCCGAGCTTGAGAAATTGAGCTCGGCGTGCAAAGAGGCCCAAACCCAGGCCCTTACGGACCACGACGAGCTTCAACAAGTGAAGCAAATCACTGCTGGTAAGCCATACTTGCTTTGATGCATTTTTGGTGACATCAAGTTCATAGCTGATGCAAATCCGGCGTTCCTCAGACACCTTCGCGGACCTGCAAAGGAGTGCCTCGGATGCCGACCGCTACCATGGCTCCGTTGCGGGAAACTCGGCACATAATATCTTCTAGGGCCAATTCTAGGCGCCATCGCATGCGCCGCTACTAAACAACCAGATGAAGCAGCTGATGGAGATGTTTCGCAAGGCACAACCGCCCACGGAGGACATTTGCGTCAACCCATGGCCCCAAGAGCCGTTGCCAAGCAGCTACTTTGTCCTGGTGCAGCTGCTTCAAAGCGTCATCCCCCAAGTCCTTCACTAGAAGCATTCTGCCTGCCTGGAGGGTGATCAGCACGCGTATGTGTGGGTAAGGACACATTACCATGGCATTGATACGTCTCCGCCCAATCTATAATTTTTTTATTTTTTCATGCCAATATTCTAAACTTTCACATAGTTTTGGCAACATTTATATTATTTTTGGAACATATTGATCCAGTGTCCAGTGCTAGTTCCTGTTTGTTGGGTGTTTTTTATTTCACAGAATATCGATATCAAACAAAGTCCAAACATGATAAAGAGTTATGGAGATTTATTTTGGAATATATGTGAGTTTTGGGAAACAGAATCAACGCGAGACGATGGTCAAGGGGCCCACAAGCTCAGACGGTGCACGCCCTACCCTCGGTGCACCGGGCAGGCTTGTGGGGCCCTTGTAAGTCGGTTTGAGGTGTCCTTCGACCACAAGAAAGATAATATCCGGATAAAAATCTTGTCAAAATTTCAGCCCAATCGGAGTTACGAATCTTCAGGAATTTAAGAAATGGTTTTCGGCCAAAAAACAGGTTCGCAAAACACAAGAGAATAGAGAGAGAGATCCAATCTCGGAGGGGCACCCGCCCTTCGAGAGCCATGGAGACCAAGGACCAGAGGGGAAACTTTCCGCCCATCTAGGGGAGAGGCCAAGGAAGAAGAAGAAGGAGGGGGCTCTCTCCCCCTCTCTCCCGGTGGCGCTGGAACTCCGCCGGGCAACCATCGTGACGCCGATCTACACCAACAACTTCGCCGCTGTCATCACCAACTCTCGCCCCCTCTATGCAGCGGTGTAACACCCCTTCTCCCTGCTGTAATCTCTACTTAAACATGATGATTTATGGCCACATATTATTATTCAATGATGTGTTGCCATCCTATGATGTTTGATTAGATCTCTTTTTGTCCTACGGGTTATTTTGGTATGGTGTGATTGATATGAGTTGTATGTTAATATGGTGCTGTCCTATGGTGCCAAGCGTGTCATGCAAGCGTGTGTGATTACCGTTGTAGGGTTTTGCGATACGTTCATAATTCGCTTGTAGTGGGTGGCGAGAGTGACAGAAGCTTATACCCGAGTAAGGGGGTTGTTGCGTATGGGAGTAAAGAGGACTTTATACTTAATGCTATAGTTGGGTTTTACCTTAATGATCTTTAGTAGTTGCGGATGCTTGCTAAAGTTCCAATCATAATTGCATGTGATCCAAGTACGGAAAATATGCTAGCTCATGCCTCTCACTCATTGCATATGGTAAGTATCTATCATGTTATATTCAAATGCCTATGGACAATCTTTCTCATCGTGCTACAAAAAGCTTTCTATTAAACAACTAACTTTTATTATCTTGCAAATTACTCCTAGTTTGATTCTCGCTAAGTACTTCTAGTTTTATTCTTGCAAACTTATCCTATTACACTACAAAGTAGTTTGATACTTGTTCTAGGTAAAGCGAACGTTAAGTGTACGTAGAGTTGTATCGGTGGTCGATAGAACTTGAGAGAATATAAATTCCATATTTAGCTCCTTGTTGGGTTCGACACTCTTATTTATCGAAAAAACTACAATTAATCCCCTATACTTGTGGGTTATCAGGTATCAAGGCAACGAAAGTGGCTTCAGGCCCCCTGCTAGGAAGAACAGGACTCCCGAGTAGTATATGGCCGAGGTGTTAGAGGGTGCTTGGATCACCGAGCACCAGTGTAGCTAGGACAACTTGGATTGCTAGATGTTACTTTGGAATGCCGAAGTTTGATGTATTGTAAAAGACAAGTTTGTTTTGAATTGTTTGGCCTTATTGTCCAATTTGTTTATTTTGACTCATGTGCGATCGTTTTAATACTGAAAGTGGCTATTCATCGGCTTCCGCCCCCTTGTACAAGATACAAGGGGTGTTTCTACAACAATTGAACTCTTAACTGACGTCTCGGTGCCCGGAGGTGACATATGTTAGTTGAAACTAGGCAATCAAAGTATTTCGGCTTTCTAGCTTTCACTTAGTCATAGGAGCCTGATTGTGGGGCAAGTCACTTGCTCCTGGTCTTTGAAGTGGTTGGCTGTGTCGAGGTTAATTAATTTAACCATTTCAGATCATTTGACAAGAGCCCATCATTCAAAATGGGTAACCTCTAACGATCTTTAGTTTGACACAGTCATCGAATTGCGGACGAGTTTATTCCTATCATGATACTTAGTTTTCAGCTTTCTCCACTGAGGCACTTGACCATTCGAGCTGGAAGTGCAATCGCAGTGGTTCTCCCTTTACACGCTTAGCCGAATAAGTGGAACGTAAGGGGTAAGAACAGGAGCCGGGCAACCCAACTATTGACCAAAGAGATTATTTGAAACTAACGCATATAATTCAATATCCGAGACGCCGAATACTTTTATGTGAGTATAATAATGATTAACCAGGCGACGTTTAAATCTAAGCCCCCGGTTGAGAACCGATGCATTTGAAAAGATATTGTATTGAGATGGCTATCTCTGGCTCAAAGGAAAGAACAAAGGAAAAATGACACAAATATATGTGTGACAACCTTATGTGTCTTTTTCTATGATTTATAGGATCGAACTGTACATGCCAAGCTAATCGAAGAAACTTTAAAAGATACAGAAAATAAGCTGGAGGTTTTTGTATAGTGCAGTCGAAGTAGGGGTTTAAATGTCCTAGTTTGGCCCTGCCATATGTCTGCGCCTCCTTGTTGTCTATCAACTTTACCTTGTCCAATCGAAGGCCTAAACAATGTCGCGTGCTACACCGCCTTCACTATGCTTGACGCATTCGATAGACGGATCCTTTGAAGAGGTTGTATTAAGTAGAGCAAGAACGATAGCTTAATGTTGCTCTATAGGTTGTTCCTGGTCAGCCTTTAGTAGTGCCACAGATAAGACCAGGATACTAGTAGGCCACTGCTTGTTTGAGCTAGGCAGTGTGCCTTTAGTATGCTCCATGGCCCCAATGGAATTTTAAGTCAAAGTGGTGTGCCTGAGGTACGTGACCTTCAACTAAGCAGAGGGAGCCGTAGAGCACACACCACTATTAGTAGGTGTGATCTAGCCGCCGGGAGGCGAATGTAACTCCTCGGGTATGCTTTTATGAGCCTTGTACCTTTAAGTCGACAAGGGTCTTAGATGCCACCTAGGCTACTTGAGCCACAGCTGCAAAAGCCGCTGTCTGTTCGTCTGTGTGCAGGGAGCGTTCGGTGTTACCATCGACTGTAATAAACCCTTTGGTCCTGGCCTCTTGAGCTTCAGATATGCATAATGCGGGACTGCGTTGAATTGAGTAAACTCAGTTCATCCTAGCAATGCGTGAGAGCCACTCACGAAGGGAACGATAACGATGATCAAGTCTTAGTTTCGAAAGTTTTCAGGAGAGCCGAAGACTACCTCTAGCTTGATGGTCCCCGAGCATTGTGCCTCAACACCTGGAATTACACCCTTGAAAGTGGTGTTGTGTCAGCATGTAGCCGACTATCTATGGGGCAGTGCAGCCCCTATGCTGGTTTAGCGAGGGGTGACGATTGATGCAGAGAGCAAACACAATGAGGAGCGCACGATTTTACCCAGGTTCGGGCCGCCCGGAGGCGTAAAACCCTACTCCTGGCTTTGGGTGTATTGGTTGTGTTGAGCACAATTACACGAGCGCTCTCCCCCGACAAGAGGTAGGAAGAGAGCTGCTACACGAATGCCTATGCGTGAGGGTTGCCAAGATTCGAACCCCTTCTAATGTTGCCGTGGACCTCCTTTTATAGCACAAGAGGTTAACACAGTGGCAAATAGGTCATTACAGGGGAGAGTACACTCTGACAGTTAGGACAAAACACATTAAGTGCGCTGTTAGGTGTCATGTGGAGGCTAAAACCCGGCAAGGCTACTTCGCCGCTTGTCCACCTACCTCCTATTACCGTGACACGCCATCAAGACGAGTGTCAATAAAGGTGATTTACTTCTCCAGTAAGCTGACATGCACGGGTTACGTCCACCTAAGCACCTGCGGACACCTCACTAATCAGCGGCCAGCTGGTCAGAGAGCAGAGTGCTGGTGTTGGCAGGAAACCCATGCCCGAAGGTTTTGCCGGGGGTTGACTCGCCGGCTCGTTCCTGCCGGAGTGGGTTCTTCTATTATGAACTTGGGCCTTGTTCAATTGCTTGGTCTTCTTAATGCTCTCCTCGATCTCATGATGAGCGGCTTCTCTGGCATAGCTGTATATTAGACTTGGCACTTGACATAAGAATTTGCAGCACGCCTATGCATAAGTTAGTGCGGCAAACACTCATGTTTGTTGCACCAACAGGAGCCCCCGGGCCTGGTCCATACGTGCCGCCGGGTGTTGTTGGGATAGGCCCAACAAATGCACAGGGCCACACATTGATCTAGCCGGTAACAACGTCGTGTCTTGAATCTTCTTTGCTTGTTCATTAATCTGTACCTGGGTCAGCCCCCAGTCTCATCATGATATATCTGGTGCTCACGAGACGCACGCCGTTTGTGTAAAAAAACCAGGGGCGCCCATGCCCATAGGATGCCATTAGGGCACCCGCCCATGAGTCGGGGTAACTGCCAATTTACCTTTAGTTCACCCACCACCACTTCTGTTTCTGCCACGCAAGCCGCATGCATTGCGCGGGGTTGGTGGTGGACGAGCGGGGCTCGGGAACATGCGCTTTGGCAGAAGATGCAACACCTTGAATTGGTGCAGTGGGACAGTTGATGAAGCAAGACGCCATCCAGGGATGGACAGAGCCTGATTGGTGGAGTGGGGCGGTTGCTCCAGGGTAGTGGAGAGCCAGCCTCCCTTGACTGTGCTATAAAAGGAGGTGTGCGAGGGTGGCGATGCTCATCCACCTTCTCCTCCTTCTCCTTCCTTGCTTCTGTCTTTTGTCATGGCGAGAGGAAGAGGCCGGACTCGTGCTTCGCCCATGGCGGCGAGAACTTCTCCTCAACACCACGCCTTGGTGTCGGCTGCGCCCGTTGAGGTTGGTTCCAATGCACGAGGCAGAGCCACGGGGTGAGGTTGGGGTCGACGCACCGCCCGTGGTCGAGGCGGATGGGTCGGCGCATTCGTCGTTTCTGCTCCAGCTGTTCCACCCCCGGCAGAAGGCCAAATGGGGGACATGGCACTTGAGTTCATCATCAAGATGCACGATCCTCCCCGTAGTCGCCTGCGGCTCCCTTGCCCTTTCGCCAGGGTGATGGAGGTCGACCAACCACTTGGGCTGCGGCTGCGCATGAGCGGCTGCTGTAATGGCGCCGTGTGGGTGAACGTCGAGTTCCTGTGCCTCGCGTCATGCTCCTTAGGCACAGGTGGAAAACCTTTGCCCGTGCCCACTACCTTGCGGAGGGGCATGTCTTTCACTCCAAGTTGGTGCAATCTGACATGCTCTCCGTCAAGGTCTTCGGGCGTTTAGGCACTCACCTCGGGTGCTGCGTAGAAAGCTCGAGCGAAGAAGAAAGGTCCTCCTCGAGCGACAGCGACCAGGAGGACGCCGATGGCAAAGATAGCAGCGGCGGGCATCCGATCATCAAGTGCGAAGATGACGACTCAGACTCAAGTTGAACGCCGGCCACACTGTTATCACCAGCTAGGCTTCGGCGACACCGTCATCTGGAACCGGACCCCAGCAAAGTGATTTGCCGGGGGTGCTTAGTCTGAATGCCACCGCCTCAACTAGCTGGAGTCCGGCATGCTCATGGACTCTGGCTTTGTCTTCCCTGCCGAGCTGCATCCTTCTGGTCCTAGCGGGGGCGACCAGGGCATCGCCTAGCCTCTCCCTCCATCCCTGGCTTCACCTTCCCTGTCGGGGAGGCACTCTCCCGATCATGTCGTGCTGCGTCCCTCTAGTCCTGGCGGGGGTGACCAGGGTGTCGCCCAGGCGCTCCTTGTGTCCTCCTTGCTCTTGACGTAAACCCTAGCAGGAGAGGGACAAGAAAGGCATTACGGAGCACTTTTCTCTTTTAATCAAAAAATGTAGGCCTTTGCCGTGTTTGAGTCAGATTTAAGTATACCCACTTCCATGTTAGCACTTGTATGAATTGTACTTGTTTGTTTCACGCAATTTAAAAGAAAAACCTTCCCGGAACTTGTGCATGCTTTTGCTATTCTGAAGGACCTGCCCTCAGCACTCTTTTGCAAGCAAGGTTTCCGGCAAGCCTCTTGCCGGCCTCCAACGCAACTACTACTAATCTTCGTCGACTAGACTCGAAGCAAGTTAGGAGCGCAAATAAAGGTCGGTTCCTTGCTGGTCTTCTCCAAATGCAGCTACAACTGATCTTGTCGAGTGGACTCGGGGCAAGGATAGGAGCGCGAATGATTGACGCGGCAAGGTTCCCTCATGTGCATGTTTCTTATACGCAGGAGTAACATGGAGTAACGGGGAAATTTACCATAGCCCTCACGAGGCTGTTCATACACTATACTTGTTCATCCTCAGCCCCTTGCGAGGCCAATCCACCACAAAGACGGAGTAGGGTTTTACACCGCAAGGTGGCCCGAACCTTGGTAAACTGCCTTCATCTTTCTCCCCGCTCATGCGAATCCGGTGAGGCTAGGCTATAGGGCAATGAGCCTGAGACTTGAGAGGTTGGGATCTTCGCACACGCCCCAGAGTTCGAACCTTCTTGGGTCTACAGAGTCCTGAATCTGACATTTGGCGTGCCAGGTAGGGGCGTGTCAAAGTCCGCTTCTCCACCGACCGCGCTTCGTCCTCGCTCAGCTACCTCCATGCCGGGCGCCGCCTTGCAGGCATGGCCACCCAAGACGTACGGGAGCGCCGTGGGTTACCCGGCCTTCAACCCCGATCTGCGCCGGGTGCAGTGGCCCGTGAAGTTCAGGCCAACGTTGCCTCCGCGATACGACGGTGCTACGTACCCTGAAGAGTTCCTTCGGTCATACACGCAGGCCATCGAGGCAATGGGCGGTGACAACAAGGCCATGACGGACTTTATACTTAATGATATGGTTGGGTTTTACCTTAATGATGTTTAGTAGTTGCGGATGCTTGCTAAAGTTGCAATCATAATTGCATGTGATCCAAGTACGGAAAATATGCTAGCTCATGCCTCTCCCTCATTGCATATGATAAGTATCTATCATGTTATATTCAAATGCCTATCGACAATCTTTCTCATCGTGCTACAAAAAGCTTTCTATCAAACAACAAACTTTTATTATCTTACAAATTGCTAGATGTTACTTTGGAATGCCGAAGTTTGATGTATTGTAAAAGACAAGTTTGTTTTGAATTGTTTGGCCTTATTGTCCAATTTGTTTATTTTGACTCATGTGCGATCATTTTAATACTTAAAGGGGCTATTCATCGGCTTCCGCCCCCTTGTATAGGATACAAGGGGTGTTTCTACAACAATTGAACCCTTAACTGACGTCTCGGTGTCCGGAGGTGACATATGTTAGTAGAAACTAGGCAATCAAAGTATTTCGGCTTTCTAGCTTTCACTTAGTCATAGGAGCATGATTGTGGGGGCAAGTCACTTGCTCCTGGTCTTTGAAGTGTTTGGCCGTGCCGAGGTTAATTGATTTAACCATTACAGATCATTTGACAAGAGCCCATCATTCAAAATGGGTAACCTCTAATGATCTTTACTTTGACACAGTCATCGAATTGCTGACGAGTTTATGCCTATCATGATAGTTAGTTTTCAGCTTTCTCCATAGAGGCACTTGACCATTCGAGCTGGAAGTGCAATCGCAGTGGTTCTCCCTTTACACGCTTAGCCGAATTAGTGGAAACGTAAGGGGTAAGAACAGGAGCTGGACCCAACTATTGACCAAAGAGATTATTTTGAAACTAATGCATATAATTGAGACGCTGTCGGTGCAACAAACCCTGGGTCTGTTGCCTAGACTGTGGACAGGCACAAGAGCAAGATTGAAGCACCAGCCCAAGTGAGAGGTCAAAGAACCAAGAGATTTGAAGAACCAGCATGCAGCCCAGAGAGACCAAGATCAAGCCAGAGGAGCAAGATATCAACAAGAGAAGGGCCTCCCTTGCCGGCCAGGCGAGCCCGGCGAGGGGCCAGGCCACCCCCAGAAGCAGGCGCCCGAGGCGCCCCGGCAGGGCCTGCCGGGGCTCGCGGAGGCAAAACCACCACACCAACCACTCAAGCACGACCCATGTCGTCGACCAATGCGGTGTCAAGCCGCAAGGTGATTAAGTTGCAGCCATTCGCCACATGGCAGCCATTTCCTACAGAAGAAACCCACAGGTGACACCCGTCCTGTGACGTGTCAAGAGAACAGGCGCGGAGCTGGCAAGATAGCCTGACAAGCCTTGTCGGGCAACCAGTGATGTGACACTAAGCGGTGCATTTAATGCACCCTGTCAGCCCGCAGAGTTAGGTATGATAGCACTGTTTGCTATCATAACAGTGCATAATGACTAATTTGCCATTGTGGTGACCCCTTGATCTATAAAAGGAGGCCCATGGCACCCGTAGGAAGGGTTGGAAAGTTTATGAACCCACACGCCCATACACGCGTAGTCGCGATTGCCCTAAGGTAACCCCTGCCGGGCAAGTGTAATATGCTTCACCATCTCCATTCCACCATCAATCCACCAAAGCAGGAGTAGGGTTTTATGCCTCACGGCGGCCCGAACCTGGGTAAATTGCTTGTGTTCTCTCTACCGTGCTGCCGTACGCTGGTCTGCTATTTGTGCAACGCGACGTCCCCCTGCCAAACTAGCAAGGGGCCTCCCGGTCCCTTAGGTGGCGGCGGATATCCCGCGACATCTTTGGCGTGCCAGGTAGAGGGATCACTTGCGTGAACCGGAAAGCGTGTGTAGCGCGTTATCTTTATCACCATCTTCATCTTCCACGATGCCGTCGACCATGGCGCCCAAGAAGAAGAAGTCCGGTACTTCGGCCCATCCATCCACCTCGAAGGCTCCGCCGCTCGCGGCCTCTAATACCGCGGGGGATGCGGAGGCAAGCGAGGACGTGAACGCTGCTGGGGACATGATTGGAGCAGGTGGCGCCATCACCACTTCCCCCACGGCCGACACGGGGAATGGAGATATCAGAGGAGAACAACATCAGCAGCGCCTCGACGGTCACGCTCCGTAAGGTGCCGGCGAGGGGGTCGCTCCGTCCGCACCCCGTCCTCCCACCAACGGGCACAACCGCAACAACGGCACTCGGTCCGGGGTGAGACATCGCCCTCCGGCTGCCCTCACCACGGGAGCAGCCGCGACGCATACGCCTCCTCCCGGATGAGCCAACCAGACCTCTGCGCTCGACGGAGCCAGTGACCCTCGAGCTCCACCATCGCGCAACCCCGCTGCTCAGGTGGTCGTCCCACAGCAGCGTGGGCATGGCACCGCCGCCGCCACCACTGGCACCGTCAGGAGCCAGGCGACGGTGCGGTCGACGTTGTCAACATCTATGCCAAGCACAGCCACGGAGGCTATGGCGCGAGCTCAGCTGTTACTAAGGTTTTTACCAGCAGCCGAGCAGATGGATGAATGGCGTGCCACCATCCAAAGCCTGCTCGGTTTCGCCGAAGCTGGGGGCTCACGATGAGCTGGCCCGCCATGACCTCCCCAAGCGACAGCAACCTCCCGTACTGCTGGTCGAGCAGAGGGGGCCATCCCCACGGTGCAGCCCCACCACGGCAGCCGGCGCGGGCGCAGCAGAATCAAGACCTCGATGACGTCTCGACGGCCTCTTCTGACGCTCGAGCACATCCAGGCCAACGTCGAGCCCCGGAGGATAGGTGGCGAGGAGACGCGCGCGTCGTCATAGATAGACGCTGTGATGACCTCCGCCAGTCCGACGGGTGCGATGGCCTCAACATCGACGAGCCTGCACTCGGTGTTGGCGGGTGCCTACCTTTCGAGGTCGGCTGCCCTGCCTTCACACGAGAACTGCGGCAAGTCCGTTGGCCGTCCATTCGCACGTTCAAGCCAGAGATACCTGAGAAGTACGATGGGAGGCTGAACCCGGCAGAGTTCCTGAGCATCTACACCATCGCTGTTCAGGGTGCCGGGGGAAGAGATGAGAAGGTGTTCGCCAACTACTTCCCTTTGGCCCTCAAGTCAAACGTGAGCTCTTGGCTGATGCACCTGCCGGAGAACTCCTCGGCAACCAAGATGAAGCTGAAAAAGTAGCCCGGAGGGCCAGTATGTATCAGTTTGTCGATGACACTCTATACAGAAGGAGGCCCAACGGTGTGAAATTAAAGTGTGTCTGCTGGGAGGACGGAAAGGAACTACTGGCTGAGATTCACAGAGGAATGTGCGGCTCCAACATTGGATCAAGGGCATTAGTTGGTAAAGCATTTCGGCAAGGAATCTATTGGCCCATAGCCGTCCAAGATGCGGTCGAGCTCATCACGACATGTGAAGCCTACCAGTTCCATTCCAAGAGAACACACCTGCCTGCCCAAGCCCTTCAGACAATCCCTCTATCATGGCCATTTTCGGTCTGGGGGCTCGATATCCTTGGCCCCTTCCCCCGAGCAATCGGGGGCTTTGAATTCTTGTTCATTGCCATCGACAAGTTTACAAAGTGGCCGGAAGTGACTGCCAGGAGAAAGGTGACTACTCAGTCGGCTATCAAGTTCTTGAAAGAATTGGTGTGTCGTTTTGGAGATACGGCAACGATCATCACCAACAACGGCACCCAATTCATGAGCCACGCCTTCATGCAATATGTTCGTACCCTTGGATGCAAGATCTCATTCGCCTCTGTGGCACACCCCCGGAGTAATGGACAAGTTAAGAGGACGAACCTGAAGTGCTACGTGGACTCAAGACAAGAACTTTTGATATGCTGCAGAAGCACGGTAGGCGGTGGATCGAAGAGCTCCCGGTAGTTCTCTGGTCCCTCAGAACGACACCTAACTGAGCTGCCGGGCAGACTCCCTTCTCCCTGGTCTTCGGGGCAGAAGCAGTTATCCCCACAAAACTTATTTACGGGTCCCCTCGAGTGCTTGCCTATGATGAAGTAGCGCAAGATTAGCACCGGCGTGACGACGATGTGCTACTCGAGGAGAACCGTCTCCGGGCTGCTACGCGTGCTGCACGCTACTGGCAAGCCTTACGTCGCTATCACAGCCGCAGGGTTCATGCCCGGTGTTTTGAGGAAGGTGACCTTGTCCTTAGGCACGTTTAGTCCGCCAAGGGTACAAACAAGCTGTCACCGAAGTGGGAAGGCCCTTACCGGGTGGTACGAGTCACCAGAACTGGCGCAGTCCGTCTGGAGACTCGAGATGGTACTCAGTTGCAAAACTCATGGAATATTGAGCATCTCCGCAAATACTACCCGTAAGGCGCGACTCTCGGCACTACAAAAAAAAGACACATCCGTGACATTTTGGGTCGAACGAATTTTTTTCTGTCATGCTTATGACACTTCTATGATGATAATTGTGACAAAACCCGGTATCATCATAGATGTGGTGGGCTCCTACTTCTATGACAAAAAATCATGATAGAAAATGGGCTTTTCGTCTTGGGCGGGCCGGAGACGCAGCTGCATGACATTCTTTGGGCCGTACATGACGGAAAAAACCATGGTAGAAGCGAGGGCGAGGAAAATATCGGGGAGTTCCCGGTTACGGTGGGTGGTCAGGGCAGAGCGATGACGGAGGTTTGTGCGTTTCTCTCGTACACGTACGCGCGTGTGTGCGAGGCGTTGCACTCTAACTGAACCCGAGCGAGTTGTTGGGCTCTAACTAAACCCGAGCGATTGCACTAGCTATGTTACTGAACCCCGATCGATCTCTTGCTATTAACTGAACCCGAGTGATTCCTTCGCTACTTCTGCTAACTGAAGTCGGATCGAACCTGCTGCCTCCTTCCCTTGATAAATAGTGAGCGTTGTTGGGGGGGTTGGATGAATAGGACCCCGTGGTAGTAGAGGCCGTTGCCGCTAGATGAACAGGACCCCGTGGAGGGCTGGATGAACATGACGACCCCATGGAGGGCTGGTTGAACAGTAGCCGGTGGAGGGTTGGATGAATAGTAGCCCATGGAGGGGTGGTTGAACAGGACCCCATGGAGAGGGCTGGTTGAACAGTAGCCGGTGGAGGAGCGGTGGAGGCTGGACGAACAGGAGCCCGTGGATGAACAGTCGCAGGTGGAGGCTGGAGGAGGTCGACGGTGGATGAACAGTAGCCCGTGGAGGCAGTCGATGGTGGAGATGAACAGTATCCCGTGGAGTCCCGTTTTGCGGTACGCCACACCCCTCCCGATGAACAGGACCCTCGTTTCAACCATAGCACTCCAACCCAAGTCCGTTTCCTCCGTTTTGCGGTATGCCACACCCCTCCCAATCAACAGGACCCCGTTTCGACCGTAGGAGGTCCAAGAGAAGTCCGTTTCCTCTGTTTTGCGGTATGCCAGACCCCTCCCGATGAACAGGATCCCGTTTCGACCGTGGCTGGTCGGACACAAGGCCGTTTCCTCCGTTCTGCAGTACGCTAGGCCTTGTTTCGATCGGTTGTTCCATCCAAGCCGGTTGGCTCCCGATGAACATGACGCATTCCGACCAGTCGGTTGCGTCCCAATGAACAGGACGCTGTTTCTCCGTTCTGACCCAGTCGGTTCGCTGCCCGATGAACAGGACGTCGTTGCTGCCGTCCGTCGCCTCTCCATGTACACAAGCCCTGGCCATCCATATATATATGCGCGAGTACGCGCTCGAGACCCCGCCCGTATGTACGTACGTGGCCGTATTTTTTCCCCTGTGGCTGTAAGTACGTGTACATGAATTAGACAGGACTGCGTGAACTGCTATGTCAGGTGCTCTACAATGACACGCGCCGCTACTTACTCGGCCACGGTTCATACTTGCAGAGAGCCGATCGACCAGTATGTACGTACATGTTCACGACCAGACAGACAACGCTACATACGCTATGACCTGGTGGGTCCCAGTGGTCAGGGAGGACAAGGAAGCACTTCCTTGCATGTGAAGATATAGCTGCTCGGTCCCAGCTGTCAGTGGTAAGAATCGTTTCAGGCACTTCCTTGTGTTCGAAGATGTAGCTGGTGGGTCCAGCTGTCAGCCTCACTGCCTAAAGTCCTCTTTCGATGGCTGTCCTTCATTGACCATGTTGACCACGCTGCGCCGAGAGCACCAAGGCAGTGGACGACGGTGAGGCCTAGGAAGGGAACGACGCGGAGCCGGGGAAGACGCGGCAGTGGATGCCCACGCGGAGGGGAGTACGTGGGTTGACTGCTTCGGCTGCGGTGTGAGGCTGCCATCGCTGGAGAATAACAGGAGGTGTGGGTGAGTATAGAGGGATGGCATGGCGAGCGGTGGCAGCACAGGCGGACATGGGAGGCAGGAGCAGGCGGCATGGCCGGTGCTGGTTTGGGCGGCTGGAGCAAGAAGACCAGAGGTTGAAGAAGCATGACGGCCGTTGGATGGACATCGTACGGTCACTATAGCTAGAATTGTTTATACTGACTAAGTTGACAAAGCCCTTGGTACGCGTCAACCTAGTAGGCCCACAGGTCAGCCTCCGAAACGGTGTGCCCCAGATGTCAGGGGAGGAATCATTTTTTGGGCGGCTGAAGCAAGAATATCCGAGATTGAAGAAGAAGCACGACATCCGTTGGATGGACATCCAACGGCCACTGCTGCTAGAACCGTGTGTTGACTATAAGTTGACAAAGCCTTGCATACGCGTCAACTTAGTTTTTTTTAGGGGACGCGTCAACTTAGTAGTCACACAAGTGTGTGGCAGAGAACATATAGCCCATTTGCAGTTTGTAAGAATGTAAAGCCCATTTTTGAATTCTAATGGATTTACTATGCCCATTTACAGTTTGTTAAAAGTACAGCCCATTTTCTAGCTAGGACAACGATTAATAATTTCAACCAACCGCTCAAAATAGAATTCAATAAAATTTCCCACATTTTGATGGGATCCGAAATATTTTTATCCCGAAATTTCTAGTCAGATTAAATATAATTTCAAAATAAATTTGTATTATGTAAAAATCCAACAAAATATTGCGCGCGCAACAAGTAATGAAATTAAAATTTTCAAATTCCAAAAATAATATATTTTTTAAACTAATTACATGTTTGGTGCATTTTTTTGTAGTTACTGCCCAGTTTTAATAATTACATCCCATTTATTATTTCTTAAAGCCCATTTTCTTGTTAAGCCAAATGCATCCCTCCTAGGAAAGATTTGCAGCCCAGCGGGGCGGAGAATAACAAGTTGACCCGGATATTGTGTACAACTGTCGGCCCAGTTGCATTGCTGTTGTTGAAAAAAAAGGCCTGCGTAGTACAGTACAACCTTACATGGCTACTCAGCCCACATTCAGCGACGCCGGAAAGGCCCAAACAAGGCTTCTGTACAACTTTTTGAAGTCACTGAGCTCAATTAATAACTTAAGAAAAAAGTTAGAGTACATTGGAACCTAATTAAAAGCTGTCACGAGCGAAGAAATAATTCAACGGGTCCCAGTTGTGCGTGTGTGTGTGTTTGTGCGTGCGCGCGGGTGTGTGTGTGTGTGAGAGAGAGACCCATCAGTCGATGCTCGTAAATACATGTTTCAGCCATATGCATTGCTGATGCTCAGTAAAAACTTATATAGTTGACACAATCATATAGAACATCAGAGCACACTGAACTTGCATACAAAAATTTCACACAGGCGGCACAATCAAGGTGGAAGCAGTGGATCGCTACAGGTAGGGCTATGTTGAAACCAACGAACTCGTACATAACGGTTCATCCTCTTTATCAATGACGGGGAAATATCTTGAATGATGTGCAAAGAAAACAGACAGACAACACAATATATAAGTTCTGCTAGAACATTACGTTGACGTACAACCCTTTCTAAAAAAGTTCAGGTAAAAAAAATAGGACAGGTCACAATCAAATGTACTGGCACATTAGTGCTTCGCACCCATAGCTCGGATTTAACTAGTATCTGACAAGATTCAGTTATTACCTCAAACTACAGCGCATCCAGGCAGCCAACCCTGCCTCTTCTCCCAAAGAAGCAGTGGCCTACGCCGCGCGATGGAGTAGGCCCTGTGCCATCCATTGTTCCAAGAAACACAGGGAAAGTCCGAGGTTGAGTCCTGTAATGGATGTCGTCGACGGACCCGGGCACCAGCGGCGGCGGCAGGACTTCGATTGATGGATTGACCACTTCTTCGACATGCACAAACACTCGATACAGGTAAATCCCTAACGTGGTCTGCGGCGGCCTTGGTGGCGACGTATAGTACAACCCTGGTTCCTGCACCGGTATCTCAACACCCATCACCTTCGGTATGGTGGATGGCTTCTTCATCCATGTCATAACCGTCAGAGCCCAGCTGTCTAGAGGAACAAACATACTTACGAGCTCACCTCCAAGGTCGTTGATAAGCTCATTCATGGACTTGTTGTTCCAAGCACGTCGAGGCATGCCGTGGAAGATAAGCTTTGTTAAAAACTCAAGCTCAAAGGGCACCGAGCCCCATCCTGGGTGCCATAGATCAAAGCTCACCAGTGCGCCATCGCAGAACAAACGCTGGGAAGATTCGAACACACGACTCTAGTCAAAAGTTGTCCAGGACCTGACAAAGAAATCAGCCGGTGGCGGACAGATTTCGATGAGCAAGTCACTTATTTGGATGCCATGCGCAATGCCAAGAGCTTTGACAAGGTTGTCCAGCGATACGGGAGGCCGGTCGCTGTTGATGGTTACCATCAGCACTTTGCCGACAAACTGGTCGTCAAGCGCCGCCATGCCACTGTTGAGCGCCCGAAGGCAGGATGGACCTCAGGATCTCCGGCTCAGAGATCCGCATTGACCGGCGACATGATAGTGCGCTTGAGTACAGGGAGTACATGAGGGGGATTTGGAGGAACTGAGTAGGAATCGACATTCCAGAGTTGGGGGATGGGCGGGAGATTGGGGATGAAAAGGTAGCATGAATTTCAAACACGCGCTAATATGCTCTCGGCATGCAAGCGCGCAAAAACACCGGTGGTGCCCACATGTCGGCCTAAGAGTCCCATTTCTTTCTTTTTTTGAGAGCCCGACCTTTTTTGAGGATCTTTTGAGAGCCCGGCCTGAGAGTCATAATTGACCTGTTTGGCATTGCGTTACTACTCGGCCCATATTCAACGACACCTCACTGGCCCAAACAAGTGTACATCATTGAAAAGACACTGAGCTCAAATTATCTATCTACTCTTATAAAAAGAAGAGTTGGTGATGATGGTGTGCCTGCCATCCTGCAATATAGGCCATCCGATCTATATGTAATGGATACGAAGGAAACTATGACAATTTACCCGCACTCCTCTCCACATTTGCAGATAAGGACTTCCCTTGTTCATCCTTTTCTCCCACAAGATCTTGATGTTCCGTGCAACGCACGGGCATCTTGCTAGTAACTTGAAAAAAAGGAGATATACTCTGAACACTAGAGAATGGTGATGCCTTCATTTAGCCCACCAGCAGTTCGAGACAATAAACAGTTCAAAACAACGATATATACAACATTCAAACACTGACTAGTGACTACTACTGACATAAACATCAAGACATGATAGTTCATAAGAAGTCTTGCTACACTACCAAAATGCACCCATCTGCAGCGCTCAGACTCTCGTGATCTAGACGAGAATGACATTCTAAATAGAGGCAACTATTACATAGTAAGAGTGACATAGATGAGGATGACCAAATGACTAGGAATATGCATAACAAAAGAGAGAACTACCCATCCAGAACAAGCAGCAAAGACAACAAGTCATTCGAAGAGGGATGATCCAACACCATCATAATTTGCAGCCCCGCTTCAGCCACCAGTGATTCGGAGACACCAGTACTCCACCCTTTCGATGCAACAGCCCAATTACCTATCAACCTAAAGGCTTGAACCACATCACTGCCTGTCGGACTCGACACATCCAAGGATCAAAGTTAATCCAGATGCCTTTGTCATTCTCACCTTCTTTTGGCTGTAGGTTGTATCGTTGACAATCAGGGGAGTTTGCTCCCGAACTCTTAGGGTTCGCCATGTAGACACAGTTTTCCATAGCAAACAGAGCCTCTCTGCCATCAAGGTCCTTGCCAATGGTGATCTCCTGGTTAATCGGATAATTGAGTCCGAGAAACATAGAGTGTGAACCAAGGCTGTTTACCCGCCTCGAACTCAAAAATCCAGAAGGCCCCAACAAGCTGGTATCCTGGTCATAGACGTAACAACCACTGTCCGGATACTCACGTATTTCCCGGTGCTTGTATACAGTGGGGTTTTTGCAATATAACTTTTCTGGCTCATGTGTCCAAATGATCATCAGTCTTTTGCAGTCGTTTGATCGAGCGAGGAACCAGTTGCGCTTCCTTGTGTTTTGGCAAATGTGGTGTGATTACAAAGGGCAGTGACTGTAGGGACACTACATCATATCAAAAAGGACAGGCATTGTTAATGTAAGATCAACATTGTTCAGAGTATGAGTAGGATAATGCAAGAAACAACATTGATATGTCCTTGTTGGAACTGGGAGGAAAATACAGGGAAATGTATACTGTGTTCGAAAATATAGAAGTGCCATGCATGGTTATACTCATGTTATCTCACAATCGATTCTTCACAGGAAACTACCATGTCATGCATGTTATGTAATCATGTTCTGTCCTCACAAACAAATTCTTCAAGGAAACTAACATGCCATGCATTGTTATATACTCATGTTCTGTGGGCAAATTTTTTGTGAGGATATTATTCTAGCCATTGATTGCTGAAGGGCGAATATAGGTATGTACACATGGTAAGCATTACAGGATTTCACTACTTCCAAATATAGAGTTCTCCATATGCATATTTACTTCCCTAATGTATGGTTAGATGAAACCAACAGTGTGATGCATGTTTCTACATCATGGAAATGAGGAAACCAACATGGCCATTGATACACACTCATATTTAGTAGTATACAGATTACTATAAAACAAGGAGAATATCCATATCTTCTAACCGTTTGATTATTCAGGGGTACAAATTGGTTGTAATGACATGGTCACAATCGCATGAATTAACTCATTCCAAATATAGCTGATTTACGGCGTCTCTAATATATTGCCATAGTTCTACTCAAATTCTGCTCAAACAGGGATTTACCAATCATCACAAAAAGTTCAAACAATGTCATGGCGTCATCATTAACATCAGACATAAACAACTTACACGCGCCGTCCCAGCAATACATGGTGCCATCTGCTTTGTCGATCGCGTAGATGATGCCATTGTGTTCAATAGCATGACATAAGTGTGTATCACCTTTGACGATGATTCCACTGCGTGCTAAGTTGTCTCCAGCTAAAGAAGGCACTGACGTAAAGATAGGCGAGTCCGTGGTCGAACAAGGCAATTAGCTTGAAGTCTGCGTAATCCGGATGTCGTGTGGGCACTTGGCAGAGTACAATCTTCTGCAAAACAAGGTCCGTCCAACTGACGTGGTAATCTAGATGACTTGGAGCGCAATGGTAAAACTCTATATAATCCAACGGAGGAAGGATAATCTCATGGGAGGTCTGGAAGTTCACGAGCACCAACTTTTTCCCGTCGTCTCTGACGGCAGCCATCCAGTGGGAGTTCATGCCGACCCAGTACATACCTACAAAGAAGTTTCGGCTAATGGAGATGGATTGAAGTCAAGGGGCATCATGTATGCCTCCGTATCATCGTGAGCAAATCTTGCAAGACCAGATAGCAACAAGCAGGGTGTCTTGAAAAGCTTAGGGCTCGCTTCGACGATGGCCGTGTGCATGTCCCTCAAGCATGCAGCCAGCCGCAGGGTGCTCAACATATCCATACATGAACAACAAAGGTCGAGGATGTCACTGGGGAGATTGCTCCAATCGCGGCTCATATGGATGTTGTGCGGTTCATGTTCGGCCATGGTGGAGTTTAGAAGGTGGGGTTTTGGGGGGCTTGATTTACGGGGGAGAAGGCTCTCGGTGCTGGAGCGGCTAGAGAGGGAATAGTGGTACTGGGGGAGGCGAGCAAGGCGAGGGTACGCGGGGGCACAGTGAGATGATGAAGAGTGACCTTAGGATCTCCGACGAGACAGAGATGGAGGTGGAGTGGTGCTAGGGGAGATGGAGACGAGGCGAGGCATGCTATACAGCGGCGGTGACAGTGACTGCACAGTGCAGAAGGTGAGGCTGACTTTGGTAACCCGAACACGCCGCCTGGACTGGTGTCACCTCGGGCGCAGGGTCTTGTCACTTTGCTGTGAGGACCGGACGAATAATATTTTGACCATCAAGTGTACCACATTTGTACTACGAGTAGTAGGAACATGAGTAGTACTCCCGTGCTAGCATGACTCTGGGTTCACTTCATCCTCCAGGTATCGTCCATATTGCGAGCAGAACCATATTCTCGTGCATGCGGAAGCGCGAAGACGGCTTTTTCCTTTTTGAGGATAACCACATACTTATTCCTTAACTAGAGAATGTTGTCTCTCCCATGCATGCGCCAATATCCATCCGAACCAGCTATGACACATTTTTTTATCCGTTTGCATAGGTCCCACCTGTTAGGAGGGGTGCAGAAATAAAAAGGAATCATAAAATGTGTCTCGCCACGGTGATTCGAAAGAGTGACCTCAACTAGCCAGTGGAACATGTAGCGCTAGAAGGATGGGCACGTACACGGACAAGTACCACTCCTCAGTCTACCCGCATAGCCTTTTTGTTTAGTCTACCTAGCCGTCTAATCAACTGCCTGCAGGCCACTTCTCCCATTTACTTCTCCATCGGGAACCGATTTTCCTTGGCTTCTTCACCTCTCCTTCATCTTCATTTCCATCTGAACCACACTGCATTCACATTGTTTTAACCTCTTCACATCCTCCTGGAGTAATTCCAAAGCCCCTTTAAATAATCATCTTCTTCAGTTAGACTAGCCATCTAATCCTAATTCTCCAAACCATAGCCCTCCAGTCCAGTGGTTCCAAATGGCGAAAGAGATCCAGATGCAGGTTTTTAGCGTCCAACATGTCCTCATCGAAGGCTCGTTGAGCATAGTTGCCACAGTCACCGACCACCCAAGGGTTGTTCGGAAGTGGATCAAGAATGTATCCAACTCCCTCCAAAAGGTGGAGATGAAGGTCATCGGTCTCGACGCAGAGTACACGGAGCGTGCCACTAGGAAGATCCAACGTGCCGCCGTCTTTCAGCTGTGCCTCGAAGATGATGTTTTGGTGTACCACATCATACATGCGCCCTCCATACCAGGTGAGCTTCACGATTTCTTGTCTCGGGAGGACATATACTTCTGTGCGGCAACCATCGCAGGGGACAAACAGAAGTTGGAGCTGTACAACCTTGATTTGAAAAGCATCGCTGATGTACAAACAAAAATAAAAATTCCTGTAGAAGATTGTGATAAATTGACACCATCCGTATTCGACATAGAAAATTTTGTTCTCGGAACAAATCTTCAGAAGGGTGAAGAGACGCTGGCATTAAGGTCGTCTGGATGGGAGAATTATCCCTTGACGTATGAGCGGATAAAATATGCTGCCCTCAATGCCCGTGTGAGTTTTGAGATAGCTGCAAGGTCCAAGGAGCTTGTCGCGAAGCCGTGTCCACAAAAACTGAGAACAAGAAGAAGAAGAAGAAGCCGCACCAGCAGCAGGGAATTATGAATGAATGAACTATTTCATCTCTTGTAAAAAAATCATTCCGTCTCTATGTATATTGATATAGATGGACTATTTCGATGGTGTGCATGTCTTTGGAACAAGTAGTAGCATGGGTCCGCTTGACTATAAGGAACTATTTATCTTCCTAGCTTTCTCTACCACTCCTTCCAGTGATCGGTATGCAATGCATGTGTCTGTAGACATGACAGCTTGTCCATGGAAGTTCAACTATGGCGACCATCACGTTTCATGCACTGCCACTCGCGATTCCCACGACGCCGCTCCAACCCACGGCACCACGTCCCCCGACGTGCGCCTCACGCCTCTTGGCCGCACCGCCCCTCTGCTTTTGTGTGCATGACTTGTGGGCCAATGAAATGTGGCGAGCATCAAGTTTCTACCACACCCACACACGATTCCCACGACGCCGCTCGAACCCATGACACCACACGTCCCCCAACCTGCGGCTCACCCCTCTCGGCCCCACCGCCCCTCTTCCTTCAGGAGCATTACATGTGGACCAGCCACCTATCGGGTCCACATGTTATTGACTCAAAGGCAGGTGTAGTAAGGCGCTGAAGCTCAGTCCCGAGGGCCCCGAGAGGGAAATGTAACTCCTGCGCCAGGCCTTGTGGTGCTACCGCTGCATGAACTCATGCCAAACTCGAGATTTGTTTCTTTACTATACATGCACACAACGATTTAATGGACATTGTAATCTCAACATGTGATGGGGAGCTCTAAATTTGAATTTGAAACTTATAAAATGAAAAAACTCAAAACAAATAAACTAGGAGAGATGGTGTATACCCTAGGATGTGCCCCATACAAAACAAGTCCCCTGGTTTGTCACCGCGAAGATGCGGTTAGAAAGGAGCACAACGTCTTCGTACTCGTACAGCAACAAATCGGCCGCAGACAGCATGGTCCACCTTTGACCGCCATGTGCAAGGTTCGTGCTATCTTCTTCAATCTCACCGTGGTTCCATCGTACCAATTCAGGCGGTGGCCTGTTGCATGGCTGATCCCAATGTTGGACAAAGGTTCTACGGGAACGGTGTCACCATTGTAAATGTTGTGCAAATTGATGTTGGTACCCTCCCGTACATATGCAAGCCAATCTCCACTCGGACCGAGCATAACCTGTGAAACAGTGGGCAGGGGGAGAATTAGGAAATGGACACGGAAGTAGTCTTTAGAATGCATTTACTATGTGATCAAACTCATCTTACCTGCTCATCGGACAAAATCCGAGTGCCCCTCAACGTCGGCATCTCAAGGGGCGTCAACTTGCAACTACGGCCACGCCGCGCTGGAGAGACCCCCAAGGAAACATCCTCGTGCGTTGCATGGAACATCAAGATGCATTTGTATGAGTAGTTTATCTTGTGAGAGAAAAGGATGAACGAGGGAAGGCCTTATTTGCAAATGTGGAGAGGGGTGTAGGTATCTTTTTGCAAAATTGCCATAGTTTTATTCCTACCCGTCATATATAAATCGGACGGCCTATATTGCAGGATGGCAGGCACACCGTCATGATGAACTCTGTTTTTTTATAAGAAGACTAGCAAGATGCCCGTGCGTTGGACGGAACATCAAGATCTTGTGGGAGAAAAGGATGAACGAGGGAGGGCCTTATCTGCAAATGTGGAGAGGAGTGCGGGTAAATTGTCATAGTTTCCTTCCTATCCGTTAGATATAGATCGGACGACCTATATTGCAGGATGGCAGGCACACCATCATCACCAACTCTGCTTTTTATAAGAGTAGATAGATACTAGCAAGATGCATGTGCGTTGCACGAAACATCAAGATCTTGGGGGAGAAAATGATGAACGAGGGAAGGCCTTATCTGCAAATGTGGAGAGGAGTGCGGGTAAATTTTCATAGTTTCCTTCCTATCCGTCAGATATAGATCGGACATCCTATATTGCAGGATGGAAGGCACACCATCATCAAGAAGTCTGCTTTTTATAAGAGTACATAGATAAGAGAGTAGCAGACTAGCAAGATGCCCGTGTGTTGCACGGAACATCAAGATGCATTTGTATGAGCAGTTTATCTTGTGGGGAAAAGGATGAACGAGGGAAGGCCTTATTTGCAAATGTGGAGATGGGTGTGGGTATCTTTTTGCAAAATTGCCATAGTTTCCTTCCTATCCGTCAGATATAAATTGGACGGCCTATACTGTAGGATGGCAGGCACACCATCATCAACAACTCTGTTTTTTTATAAGAGTAGAGTAGAGATAGAGATAGAGACTACTACTACCAATGTGCTGGCCCGTGCGTTGCAATGGATCAAAAGTAGTAGAATAATACTTGCTCACGGGCTAGAAATATAAACACTCTACTTTTGATATACATTTAACAGTAAAAATAAATCATGCTTTACTCAAAATATATTCCTTGGGCTGTTTTGATGAGGTGAGGGACGGGTGTGGCTGGTTTGAAGATAACAGGTTAAAAAAAATTGGAGCTATTTTTTTACATTTTGTAGCGTGGCACGGCATCCGGTGCACCTAAGCTTCTGAAAA
This sequence comes from Aegilops tauschii subsp. strangulata, assembly GCF_002575655.3. Classification (NCBI taxonomy): domain Eukaryota; kingdom Viridiplantae; phylum Streptophyta; class Magnoliopsida; order Poales; family Poaceae; genus Aegilops; species Aegilops tauschii. Next base: position 197,987,227 of record NC_053038.3, on the reverse strand, counting down.
AAATGAGTTTGGGTCGGTGGCACACCCTGTGGCAAGATGCCCGTGTGGGCTTCTTCTATAACTAGCAAGATGCCCGTGCATTGCAGGGAACATCAAGATGTATTTTTTTACAAAACACTTGTTGTGATTGACCCTTGCAGGAGTAATCCCATGTGTAAAAACTAATGATATCTTGAGAATTTTATCGGAAAAATGGTATCTTTGGAACAAGTTTTCTCTACTACTTCTCCTTGCAGTGAGCGGTATGCAATGCATGGGTCAGCTGACATGACAGCTTGTCCATGGAAGTTGAACCGCAGCGACCATCACGTTTCTTGTTTCTACCATTGCCACACCCACACGCAATTCCCACGACGCCGCTCCAACCCACGGCACGACGTTCCCCGACGTGCGCCTCCTCCCTCTTGGCCCCACCGCTCCGCTGCCTTTGTGTGCATGACATGCGGGCCGGTTGAACTGTGGTGACCAGCAACTTTCTACCACAGCCACACCCGATTGGACGCGGTTTGCCTGCCACTGAAGCTCGGTCCTGTGGGCCCCGAGAGGGAAATATAACTCCTGTGGCAGGCCTTGTGGTGCTCCCGCAGTACGAGCTTGTGCGAAACCCGGAATTTGTTTCTTACTACTACCAATGCGCCGGCCCGTGCATTGCAATGGATCCAAAGTATATCTATTTAGTGGAGTGCACTCTAAACACATTATCTATTTATTTTTCCCTAACCTTTCGTACCCATGCAACCAAGCCACATAAGCTTCATGCGTGCCCCCCACATCATATTATTCATACTATGTTGACTGAAAAAAAGATAAAAACCAAAACAAGATCTTCCCTTTTTTGTTCCTACGATGCTGTGTCGTGCACGTACCTAGTTGTATAGTGGTAGTACTGTACTAGTTGTAGTACAAACTTCGTACTAGTAGGAGTAGTAGTACAGAATGCTCCTACTCTATCAACGAGCCCCATCTGACACCAAATTTCTTGGCTTCCGTGCTACAGCTAGATCTTCCCCTTGTTTCTATTTTCCAACCCGGTGGCGGGCGGGGTGCGGCTTGCTAATGGTTGGTTTCCTCAACGGCGGTCCCACATGAAAGTGAAAATGCTAGGCAACACGCCTTCCCTAGTTATGTGGCGTGCCGGACAGGCCGTGGAGTACTCCCGATTCCCGGGCGTGTGGGGGTGCGACACGAATGCGGCTGGCCTTTTCCTTTTACTAGCAATGTGCCCGTGCGTTGCGACGGATCCAAAGTAGTAGAATAGTAGTACTTGTTCACAAACTTGAAAGAAATCACTCTTGGTTTGATATACATATATACCACTAAAAATATATTACTTTTCACACAAAATATATGTCTCAGGCTGTTTTGATGAGGTGACGGAGGGATGTGGTTGCTTTCAAGATAATAAGGTTTTTTTGCAAATTGGAGCAGAGAAGTGGGCTATTGTTGCAAAAATGCCACAACTTACCTCATAGCCGTTAGATGCAGATCTAATGGTCAGAAATGACGGATGGCAGACACACCACCATCACCAACTGAGTATTTTATAGGAGTAGGAGTAGAGAAACATGTGTAAATTATAACATTTCGTTCTGCTCCTTGGCACGATCGGTAGATAGAAATAACGATTGGAAACGCTAGGGCGGGCTATTTCCGCCAGATAAGCAGGGTACGTAGTAGCTAGGTTGGCGCATCGTCGGTTTGGTCACATGTGGTCTGACATGTTCTAGTGTTTCTAGCAAGATGCCCGTGCGTTGCACGAAGTTGATGGAAAAGGTAAGCACAACTTATAAATTGACGAATGGAATACTAGTTACAGTGATGCATATAATTAAGCAAAGGGATCGCACATGTCGGTATTGACTGGAACGAGAATGCAATAGCACAATAAGAATTAAGGCCACGATGATGCGATCGTAGTGGTGGTTACAGGAGGCAAGAATAAAGATGCATCCATCAACGTACCACCACCTCCTCCTCAACTTAGTGCGCCAGGCCACCGACCAGCGGCTAAGGAGCGGCGGCTTTTGTGGCGAGGTCAAGATGCTTCTCAGCAAAGGCATCCAAGGCTTCCAGCAGGTTGAGGAAGGCCAACGTCGTAGCGTCCTCACTAGCCTTATAGATACCTATGTACACGATTTGCTTGTACACGTGGATGTGTAGGTCGATGAATTCTTGCAAGGCGAGCGCGACCTCCAGGTGGACATTCTTTGTGGCGTCGGCGGGCAGTCGTAGGGCCACCAATGCTTGAAAGAGGTTCCTGCCATGGAGGCCGATTAGTGTGGCAGACAATGAGGAGCCCGGGCAAGCGGGCTGGAGGAGTATGACAATGTCGTCCGCGAGCTTCTTGAGGACGCTGAACTTGTTGGTGGTGGCAACGATCATCTGGTCCAACTAAGAGGCTTAGTTGGCGTCGACGGCGGGCATCCACCAGCCGGTCGCCAACACCGTCTGGAGACGATCCTCGGCGCCGTGCCGCAGGACGGCGTCGTGGACCATATGGCATAGCCGCTGGCTGCTCGCGCGCATCGCCGCCACGAGTCTGGAGTGAGCACTTTTGCACTTAGTTTAGGTGCATAGGCAAATGCTTAGGTGCGTACGATGTGGTAAATGCATTGGAATGGAGGGGCGCCTTTGTATGAGTGCAAACTGGCGTTGCATTCAATCGTGCAGCCTCTTTTCCCGGTCCTCCTCCCATTACTTCCCTCATCCATTCACGATGCTAATTGAAGGAGGATGCATCATTGGCCATTCAACATTTCGGGAACCGCTACCCCCTCCCTCGTCTACATTAAAGACGTATCAGGAACTGCGCCTCCCACTGTCAAATCGAATAGTACTGCGCCGCCCACAGCACGCCCGGCAGAACACACCTCCTCGCCTCCATCAAACCCCTCCGTTAAACCTGCATGCAAACCGAGAAAACTACTCTGGCCCACATCCATTCATGAGCGGGCCGGAGTTAAACGCAACGCCGGCCGAGCTCCTCCCGTCCACCCTCAGTTTAAAAGAGGCCAGACGCCGACTAAGCTCCTACCGTCCGCCCTCTATTTAAACGAGGCCAGACAGACAGCGGGCAAGAATCGCTCCCCTCCGCCGCTCCCCCATCTCCTCCTTCACCATTTTCTCCACTCTTCCGACGGCTTCCGAGGAGCCGTTCTCCAGCATACTACCCGCTGGGTGGCCCGCCAAGCCCTCCAGATACGGGTGAGGCCGCTTGGTGCTTCACCAACCTCGCTTGGCCCGACGGAGCTAGTTGCCCCCCATGCCGGCGCGTGGTTCAGCAACTCGCCGCTCCGGTTCAGCTCAATGAGGAGTGGCGAGTTGCTCCACGCCGGCACGGCGGAGAGCACGCCGGCACGGCGGAGAGCACGCCGGTACGGGCGTCTTCACTGCCGCGCCGTACCGCGCCACCAGTGTCTGTGGTGGCCGCGCCTCCCGTGTCTGTGGGCGCGCCTCTATATATGAGTGTTTTTTTGCTAAGTTACAACTCTCGTTCTTTTGAAGACTTTGTTGGATCGAGTTGTAAACTTAAACCCGATGGTGGTCTGATACTTTTGCTATGTTCTTGTACATGCTATTCCCTCATATATGTTAATGCACGCAGGCTGAATCACATTAGCCACCATATTTCATCATGCATTTCAAATTCTTCATATCATATGTTAAATGCGTGTATGAATTACAAGATATAGGGGGAGATCTCCATGATTCTACTCTTCAAATGTGCATTGCATCAAAAGCAAATTCCTCACTATGCACATCATCAGGGGGAGTTCTTCTATATCTTGCCATCGAATTCCTCAATATCAGTATTTACACTTCATATGTTTATCCACGTCGAAAACTTAACCTATATTGTCATCAATCACCAAAAAGGGGGAGACTGTAAGTGCATCTAGTGCCTGAGGGAGTCCTGGATTAGGGGGTCCTCAGACAGCCAGACTATATACTTTGGTCGGACTGTTGGACTATGAAGATACAAGATTGAAGACTTCGTCCCGTGTCCGGGTGGGACTCTCCTTTGCGTGGAAGGCAAGCTTGGCAATTCGGATATGTAGATCTCCTCCCTTGTAGCCGACTCTGTGTAACCCTAGCCCCCTCCGGTGTCTATATAAACCGGAGGGTTTAGTCCGTAGGACAACAACAATCATAATCATAGGCTAGCTTCTACGGTTTAGCCTCTACGATCTCGTGGTAGATCAACTCTTGTAATACTCATATCATCAAGATCAATCAAGCAGGAAGTAGGGTATTACCTCCATCGAGAGGGCCCGAACCTGGGTAAACATTGTGTCCCCCGCCTCCTGTTACCATCCGCCTTAGACGCACAGTTCGGGACCCCCTACCCGAGATCCGCCGGTTTTGACACCGACATTGGTGCTTTCATTGATGGCTCCTTCGATCATCGGCAATGATGCGATCCAGGGTGAGGTTTTTCTCCCCGGACAGATCTTCGTATTCGGCGGCTTCGTACTGCGGTCCAACTCGCTTGGCCATCTGGAGCAGATCGAGAGCTACGCCCCTGGCCGTCAGGTCAGGTTTGGAAGCTTAAGCTATACTGCCGACATCCGCGGAGACTTGATCTTCGACGGATTCGAGCCCATATCAGGTGCACCGCACAGTTACAACGAGCATGACTTAGCTCTGCCGTCGGACGGTGTTCGGGAGATCACACGTGTGGCCACTCCGGCCCTCAATCCGGAGCAGATCGCGCCGTTCGAGGACGGGTGGATGGACCCCGCCACGGAGGCCGCACACTCAGCGGCGATAGAGCCGAATACTGACCTCACCTCTTATGAGACCTGTGTTGTCGGACACTTGGATTCATCCTCGGCCACGGGCTCCGAACCGCCTGCGTCCGTGCCTATCGAATCTGATTGGGCACCGATCATGGAGTTCTCCTCCGCGGATATCTTTCAGCACTCTCCCCTGGGCGATGTGCTAAATTCATTAAGGTCTCTCTCCTTGTCAGGAGACCCTTGGCCGAACTATGTCCGGCTCGAGTGGGAAGCGGACGCCGAAGAAATTCGTTCCCCACCCACCACCCACTTAATAGCCACTATCGACGACTTAACCGACATGCTCGATTTTGGCTCCGAAGACATCGACGGTATGGACGATGATGCAGGAGAAGAACAGGAACCACCGCCCACAGGGCGCTGGACTGCCACCTCATCATATGATATATACATGGTGGACACCCCCAAAGAAAGCGATGGCAATAAGGCAACGGAGGAGAATCCCCTCGAGAAGCAATCTAAGCACCGGCGTCATCGGCGCCGCTCTAAGCCCCGCCATAGCAAAAGCAGCGATACCGGCACAAGAGACAATAACGCCGCAGATAGTGCCGAAGACGAAGACAATCCCCTCCAGCCAGGCTTCGAGCGGGAGGATGGGCAAGCTAGCCCTAAGGAACAGGCAGCAGACGAAGAATCAGAGGATGACAATTACATGCCTCTCTCCAAACACGAGGTGAGCCTCAGCGACGAAGAATTTATCGTGCCTGAGGATCCCGTCGAGCAGGAGCGCTTCAAGCGCCGGCTTATAGCCACAGCAAAAAGCCTGAAGAAAAAGCAACAACAGCTTCAAGCTGACCAGGATCTGCTAGCGGATAGATGGACTGAGGTCCTGGCGGCCGAGGAATACGAACTCGAGCGCCCAACCAAAAGTTACCCAAAGCGCAGGTTGCTACCCCAACTCGAGGAGGAAGCATTAAAGCCTACACTTCCAGCGTATGATGCGGCTGACCAGCCACCTCGTGGCCGAGACAAAACGGCATGTCGGGACAAAGTCCAGCCCGCACCCCGTCGCCAGTTAAACAAAACCACCAAGGCCCGAGGCAACACGCAGGGCCTGCGAGACATATTGGAAAACAAAGCAGGGCATAAAAGATCGATCTATGGATCACAGGGGCGCGCCCCAATGCGTGACGACGACCGCCATGCCGGATATACTAAAAGAAAATCCGGCCGGACTGAACACAGCAGACAAGACTCGTACGAACTGCGTCGTGATATAGCCAGGCACAGAGGCGCCGCACACCCCCTATGCTTCACTGATGAAGTAATGGATCATGAATTCCCAGAAGGGTTTAAACCCGTGAGCATTGAATCATACGATGGTACTACAGACCCCGCGGTATGGATAGAGGATTTCTTCCTCCACATTCACATGGCCCGCGGGGATAATCTACACGCCATCAAGTATCTCCTGCTAAAACTCAAAGGGCCAGCTCGGCATTGGCTGAATAGCTTGCCGGCAAACTCCATCGGAAGTTGGGAGAACCTGGCAGACGCATTCCTGGACAACTTCCAGGGCACTTATGTGCGACCACCGGATGCTGACGATTTAAGTCACATAACACAACAGCCCAGAGAGTCAGCCAGGAAATTCTGGACTCGGTTCCTAACTAAAAAGAACCAAATTGTCGACTCTCCGGATGCCGAAGCCCTAGCGGCCTTTAAACATAACATCCGTGACGAGTGGCTCTCCCTACATCTCGGCGAAGAGAAGCCAAAATCCATGGGAGCCCTCACGACACTCATGACCCGCTTTTGCGCGGGCGAAGATAGCTGGTTGGCCCGTAGCAACAACACAGCAAGCAACCCTGGCACATCAGAGGCCAGAGGTAGGAATGGCAAACCCCGACGCAACAAACACAAGCGCCTCAAACATGGTGAAAACACCGAAGATACGACAGTCAATGCCCGATTTAGTGGCTCTAAGTCCGGTCAGCGGAATGGGCCACTAAAAAATGACAATTCGGGTCCGTCTAGTCTGGACCGCATACTTGACCGCCCATGCCAAATTCATGGCACCCCAGGAACATCAGCCAATCATACCAATAGAGAATGTTTGGTCTTCAAACCAGCCGGCAGGGCAGGCGCCAAAAACAAAGATAATGGATCTCCAAGCGATCATGGCGACGAGGAGCCCAGATCACCGAATACAGGAGGGCAAAAGAAATTTCCCCCGCAAATCAAAACGGTGAACGTGGTAAACGGCACCCACACTCCCAACCCGGACCGGATGCGCACCCTTAGGGATGTCGACTTAACGGAACCAGTCGTCCCACAATATAAACTAAGGCCGATCACCTTCAATCGCACGGATCGTCCGGTTAACACCAATCAGGGCAATCCAGCCGCACTAGTCCTCGACCCAATAATTGACGAGTTCCACCTCACACGAGTCCTTATGGATGGAGGCAGCAGTCTAAACCTGCTTTACCAGGACACAGTGCGCAAGATGGGCATCGATCATTCGGTGATCAAGCAAACTAAAGCCACCTTCAGAGGTATTATACCAGGTGTGTAGGCCAGCTGTACAGGCTCCATCGCCCTTGAGGTAGTCTTCGGATCACCAGACAATTACCGTACCGAAGAGTTAATCTTCGACATCGTCCCCTTCCACAGTGACTATCAGGCACTGCTTGGACGAACCACGTTCGCTCGATTCAACGCGGTGCCACATTACGCCTACCGTAAGCTCAAGATGCCCGGTCTGCGCGGTGTCATCATAGTTAATGGCAAGGCCGAACTTTCCCTCGGCACCAAGGAGTATACCGCTGCTTTAACAGCAGAAGCAACAAGTGGCACCTTCCAATCAAACCTCGAGTCGACGGCCAGGCTCCCGGACACCGCCAAAGGACTCTGAACTACTTCGCGACAGGATAGCCCGGCTTGTCCGGAGCTCAATTAAACACTTCGGCGAAGGCCAGGACAGGCTGCATACCGCGGCTCAACCACTCTCTGGCACAGAAACATTTCTTACATTTCCTTTCCAGGTTCACCCTTGCGCCGACCAGGATTGGCAATATGGAAGCAGCTCGAACGCGCAAGGGAATCCTTAGATATTCCCCGCAATGACCATCCGACTGTACTCCGGATCCGCACACAGCTTCTTCCCCCCTGGTCTCAGCAGGTTCCACAGTCATATCTCTTTTTTATCACATTACCTGTACTCATACGCATCGACGTACCATTCAAATACAACATGTGGATTTATATGACGCTTATCTACTGTTATTTCTTATTGAAATTCTTTTTTCAAGTGGCATCTGTACACCGCGATATGCCTTAAATATGCCAGGGGCTTCGTTTTACCCATAATACGGCAATAAAGTCCGAACACCTTCATGGAAGTTCGGCACCCCGAACTTATAGCATTATATGCATCAGCTCCGAATCATGTCTTGGGTCAAATGTTGGGTTCGCCCGGCTCCCATGTTTTGCCGCCTTACGTTCCGCTATATCGGCTAAGGCGGCACAGGGAGAACTACTGCGATTGTGTCCCGGTTCTTCCGAACGAGCACCTCAGTAGAGAAAGCCGAAAACTGATTGTCATGATATGGCGAGAGCTGGTCAGCTGTTCGAGAGGTTGTAAAATATTTAAGGATTTCTCCCGCATAATGCCATAACCAATGCAGCGTGCGATGGATCGGTTTTTCTTCCGATCAGGTGCTTATAGAGCCCCTCATGCGGTCTTCCGAACACCAGGGGCTGCGCCTACCTTCCTTTCCTAAAGCTCATATGGCTAAGTGAGAGTGATAAAGCCCTATAGTCCGATTGCCTAGTTCGTTGTGCTGAACACCTCCTTCGAAGGACCCAAAAATGGGATAAAGAGTGATCAGGTTTATCTCGAACACCCCCGTACTTCTTACGTGGGGGCAGAAGCCGACGACTGGCCAACTCTCAGGATTAATATATAAAACGGTCGCACATGTTATAACAAGCAATAAATAATAGAAATGACCTTGTTCAACATTACAAAGGACAACATGATTGTATTCATGGAAACATAATGTCCTTGGTGCATTGCTCCGCCGCAAGGCAGGATCCTTTCAGGACGCTTTCATAATATAATTCGGGCTTGCGGTGCTCCTTTCCCTCTGGCGGTCCCTCGGTCATCAGCTTTTCGGCATCCATCTTCCCCCAGTGCACCTTTGCACGGGCGAAGGCCATTCATGCACCCTCTATGCAGACCGACCGCTTGACGACGTCAAGTCGAGGGCAGGCACTCACGAGCCGCTTCACGAGCCTGCAGTAGCTGCTTGGAATCGGCTCGGCGGGCCATAGCCGGATAATCAAATCCTTCATGGCTAGTTCGCCGCCCTATGCAGTTCGATCAGCTGTTTCAGTTGATCGGCAAAAGGCACCAGATAATTCGATGCCAGATTTTGCGACCAGAAGAGCTTATGCGCAGTGTTCCTTTCTTCGGCTCGGTAGAATTGGGCGGCATCCGATATGCTGCGGGGCAGTTCCGCAAATACCCTGGAGAAATCCGAACTAAAAATTAGAAACGTGATTTTCTCCTCAAATACTTGCTTTACATGGAAAAAAGCCTTACCTGCCGTGATCTTCCTCGCCTCTTGGATCTCCTGCAGGGCGCCTTGGGTTTCCCCCCGGGCATCGCACGCGACCTGATGAGCCTTGGCAAGTTCGGATTCTTTCTGTGTTAAACTCTGCTCCAAGGTCTCGCATTTCTTCACGGCCTCTTGAAGCTCCTGCTCAGCTTCAATAACCCTGGCCTCGTGCTTCTCACGAAGAGCCTGCTCTACGGATGCCTTTTCTTCGGCCTCCGCAACAGCCTTCCCCAGAGCCTCGACTTTGGTCATCGCCCCTGGCGCAAATCATGAAACATATTTTAACATACTGAATATTCGTTCGCACTGAACGCGAACAAGGCTTGCGCATACCTTGTTTATCTTCCAACTGCCTTTTCAATGGGCCAAGCTCTTCTTTGGCACGCTCCAGACTTTGATTTAGTCCGGAGACCTCCGCAGTATGAGAGGCAGCATCCACTGCAGACGCCTGGTTATAAAAAAAGAGAGATAGATGTCATCAAGTGAGTCTTCCTGCGAACATAAATTTGATCCTCTGTCCGGTTCTTTCTTTCACCGAACAGTGTATCAGGGGCTACTATCCATACTATGACACTCTTCGAAACCTCATAAAACATACCTCAAAGCCTCTTATAAGGCTGATACAGGCTTCATTCAGTCCACTCTCAACAGACTGAATCTTCTCAATCACCGCACTGATAAGGGCACGGTGTTCATTGACGATGGAGGCGCTCTTCAGCGCCGCCAACAAAGTATCCAGCACCTCTGGTTGGACAGAGGTTGCCGGTGGAACAGGCACGCCCCCTCCAGCCATGGGAGGCCGCCTGCTTGATTCTGGAGCCGTACTGGTCTCCGGAATCGCGTTCGGCTGAGGGCCAAATTCAAGATGGCCCCCGCCGTCGACTCCCATGGGATCTTCTCCCCCATGTCTCCGGCCCCTGAAGTTTGACCTCCAGGCGCCGCCTTCATGATCTTTTCCCCCCTCCTTGGCCGGGGTCCTTCTGGGACGAAGCCTCGGTGTTATTCACATATTTGGGGGAAGGGGCCTTCGGAGGCGTCCCGCTCTCCATAGCATCCTAGCTCAGGAAATCCTCTAATGAGGATTGTTCGGTGTGGGACCTCGCCGGACTACAAAAAATATGGCTCAGGTTAAAATATTATGCCATGATGAGTCTGGACGCATAAATGTGTTCGGATTTTATATACTCACGAGTTCACCAGGGGCTGGGCCCTGGGATCCCACGCGGGGCTGCTGTCGTCGGCGGCAGTGGACTCTTCCGGAAGAGGAGTTTTTCCCCTTTTGGGCGACTCGGCCTCCAAGTGTATTGAGGCCGTCCTCTTCTTTCTCCCCCCCCCCCCCCGCCAGGGATTCGTCTTCCTCCTCCTCGTCATCCTCTTCGGAGGCAGAACAGGCATTGGAGCCTTCGGATATTGTGTCCGAAGTGCCGCGGCGATGAAGGCCGCCCCGGGTCTTTTTGGCCTCCTTCTCGGTCTTCTTCTTCGGCGCCTTGTAAGGCGCCGGGACCAGCATCTTCGTCAGAAGTAGGTCGGCCGGTTCTTCGGGCAGCGGGGCCGGACAGTGGATCCGCTCCGCCTTCTTCGTCCAGCCCTAGGAGAGTTGTGGAAAACACATCAAGCATTTCCCTTGGGTTATGCGGATAAAACGTATAATGACATACCGAGCTTGCAGGGCGGGACAGTTGGTACCCGCGGTCCTCGGCTGAGTCCGGGCATGATTTGCCGGACTTAAAAAGCACCTTCCAGATGTCTTTGTGCGAGGAGCCAAAGAGCTCTCGCAGGGTCTGGTGCTTGGCCGGATTGAATTCCCATAGATTGCAAGTCCGGTGTTTACAAGGCAGGATCCGGCGAACTAACATCACCTGGACTACATTGACAAGTTCGATGTTCTTGTCTTCCATATCTTTAACGCGCGTCTGGAGCACAGGTAGTTCGTCGGACGAAGACTAGTTCAGGCCCTTCTTGGGCCAGGACGTAAGCCGCAGAGGGGCTCCAGATCGGAACTCGGGAGCAGCGGCCCATTCCGTGCCGCGTGGCTCAGTGATGTAAAACCACTGCTGTTGCCACTCTTTGACGGAATCATTAAAAGTACATGTTGGCCATGTGATGTTGAGCATCTTGCTCAACATAGCACCCCCGCACTCGGCGTTCTCGCCGCTTACTACCTTGGGCTTCACATTAAAGATCTTCAGCCATAAGCCGAAGTGTGGCGAGATGCGGAGAAAAGCCTTGCACATGACGATGAATGTCGAGATGTTGAGGAAGGAATTGGGGGATAGATCATGAAAATCGATCCCGTAATAATACATGATGCCACGAACGAACGGGTGGAGGGGAAACCCTAGCCCGCGGACAAAATGAGGGAGGAATACAACCCTCTCGTGGGGTTCCGGAGTAGGGACGATGTGTCCCGCCGTCGGGAGACGGTGGCTGATTTTCTTCACCAGGTACCCGTCCTCCCGAAGCTTTTTGATATCCTTCTCCCGGACGGTAGAGGCCATCCACTTGCCTCCTGCTCCGGATCCGGACATTTTTGGAAGGCCTTTGTGGGCGGAGAAGACGAACGCTCGGGCGCTGGAGCTCGAGCGAGGGGGAATGGATCGGGAAGAAGAAGGCGTAGGTACGAAAGGGAGTCCTTATCACCTTATAAAGGCAGCAGGGATTCTGCGCCTCCCCACTTGCCTGGTAAACTCGCTTATTCCCCAAGCGCCATGATTGATGGCACGGTTGGGTTACCCACACCCATATTGATGAGAATCCCGTGATAAGGGGACACGATCTCTGCTTCAACAAGACGTGCCAAGAAAACCGCCTCGAAATATGTGCAGTAGCTGGTTGAGAAAAGCGGTTCGAATAATGACCGGGCCGTGGTATCACGCTATGAAATTTGTCAGCAGATTAGATTTGTGGGATATTGTACTCTCTACGGTGGTATGTGGAATTTGTTTTGCAGAGCCGGACACGATCCTTGTGTTCAAAATCTTCTATGGAGTATTCGGAGGAGGAACCCGCCTTGCAATGCCGAAGACAATCTGCGCGCCGGACTCATCGTCATTGAAGCCTGGTTCAGGGGCTACTGAAGGAGTCCTGGATTAGGGGGTCCTCGGACAGCCAGACTATATACTTTGGCCGGACTGTTGGATTATGAAGATACAAGATTGAAGACTTCGTCCCGTGTCCGGGTGGGACTCTCCTTTGCATGGAAGGCAAGCTTGGCAATTCGGATATGTAGATCTCCTCCCTTGTAACCGACTCTGTGTAACCCTAGCCCCCTCCGATGTCTATATAAACCGGAGGGTTTAGTCCGTAAGACAACAACAATCATAATCATAGGCTAGCTTCTAGGGTTTAGCCTCTACGATCTCGTGGTAGATCAACTCTTGTAATACTCATATCATCAAGATCAATCAAGCAGGAAGTAGGGTATTACCTCCATCGAGAGGGCCCGAACCTGGGTAAACATTGTGTCCCCCGCCTCCTGTAACCATCTGCCTTAGACGCACAGTTCGGGACCCCCTACCCGAGATCCGCCGGTTTTGACACCGACAGTGCCCCTTAGTGATTTTGGTGTATTGAAGACTTATAGGTTAAGGGACTAATGTGTTTGTGAGTGTACATAGGTCTATAAGTCTATGAGGAGTTTGATACTTACACAGAAAGTCGACACCTAAAACTGAATGTCTTCGATTGAAGACTTTGGATTTCTGAAGACTTTGAAAGTGAAGAAATTGGTGTGACCATGAAGACTTGATATTCATACGAGGAACATAAAGCGTGAAGACTTTTGTTTTCGCAGTTTCATTTTCTCTTTCTTGAGTCATAGGAAACAGCGTACTATTAAAGGGGGTCGAGGAAAAACTAAGGAAAAGTTTCCAAGTGATGCTCATCTCAAAATCCTACACCTTCGAATCCTTTCGAGTGAAGCCATTGGAAATCTCATACAGTTCAGTCGATTTCTTCAGTGACAGAGGCGAAGTTCTTCTGGTCTCTGAGGAATTTGTTCTGACTGAGGAGTTAGGAATGCACCAGTGCGGATTGCCTACAAGTGAGGAACATGATAGCCCTGAGGAATTTGAGCCTCAAATTCCCGACCGTTGCTGTGCTACGCGGCAGCTGTCCCAAAATATCTACCCACCTAACGGTCATATCATTGGAGGACATTTATGTCTTATCATGTCGGGCTGCTCCCTAGGCTATAAATAGCCGCCCCCTACAACCACTAGTTGGTTGGCTGCTCCGAGAGAAACTGACACTTGTCATTGAGAGCATCCCATCCTCCGAGGACTTTGAGCAAAAATCATCAAGTGAGGAAAACCCACCAAACACCTACAAACCCAAAGTGATTGAGCATCACTGAAGAGATTGATCCTGCGTGGATCCGACGCTTGTTACCTTTGAAGACTATGCATCTTCCAAAAGGTTAGGCGTCATGGTCTAGAGCATCCAAGAGGAAATTGTGGATCGCCGAGTGACCGAGTTTGTGAAGGTTTGGAAGTCACCTGAAGACTTACCACGAGTAATTGGGCAAGGTCTGTGTGACCTTAGCTCAAGGAGAATACGGTGAGGACTGTGTGTCCGGGACTGTGTGTCCTCAGGTTGAAATACCTAGCCGCTCCAACCAGACGTACAACTGCCACAGAAGTTGGAACTGGTCTACCAAATCATTGTCTTCACCGAGCTAACTGGTTCTACTTCCTCATCCCTTCCATTTCCTCATTACTGTGTTGTGTGCTTGTTCATATCTGTTTGAAGACATTGACTGAAGACTTTCTCAATTTCCTCAATTCAATTTCTTCATTCTGTTTGTCTTCATCATGTTTTATCCTCTTCTTACACTTTCTGTGCTCTGTGTCTGTTTTCATTTCATCATGATGTCCATGTTTATGTCATGTCATGTGTGCATCTGAGTACTTATTCCGCTGCAAATAGTTCTTCACTTAGGAATTTCCTCACCCTGAAATTCCTCATTGAAGAATTCTTAAAAATCGCCTATTCACCCCCCTAGTCGACTTAACGCACTTTCAATTGGTATCAGAGCCAGGTTCCCCCTTGTTCTGTGTGATTTTGGTTTAACCGCCTGGAGTTTTAGTTATGTCGACCGCAGGTATGATCAAGGTCTCTGCTGGGTGTCCTACCTTCGATGGGACGGACTACCCCAACTGGAAGAATAAGATGCGAATGCATCTTGAGGCAATTGATAACGATCTCTGGTATGTTGTGGAAAATGGTGTCCCCTCTGCCACTCCTACCATCAACGCTGCTGACGTGAAGAGATTCAAGCAACTCGACTCTCAAGCGAAGAATATCATATGTGGCCATCTGAGCAAAGGGCAGTATGGTAGAGTGAGTGCTTTAGAGATAGCTAAGCTTATCTGGGATAGGCTGTCCAAGGTCAATGAAGGAGTCTCAACACAACGTGACTCTCGAGTTGACGTTCTTCGCAATCTCTTCAACCGCTTCAAAAGACTCGACAATGAAAATGTTCAGCAAACCTTCGATCGCCTCACTAAGACCTCAAATGAGCTTCAAGCACTTGGTGCCACTGACATCACCGACCATGAGGTGGTGAAGAAATTGCTGAGATCGCTTGATTCCTCATTTGATACTCTAGCATTGATGATACAAGAAAGTGGAGACTATAAGTCACTTGATCCCGCTGATATCCTCGAGAGGCTAAACACTCATGAGTTCCAGCTTGCTGAGAAGAGAGATCTCTATGGACCAAGCTATGGCAGATCACGTGCTCTGAAGGCCAAGACAGTGTCTGAATCTGAAGGTGAAGATTCTGGTAGCAGCCTTGGTGATCCTGAAGAACTGAGCCAGGAGCTAGCAATGCTCGTGAAGAAATTCCAGAAGTTCTCAAGATGTGGTCGCTTTGGAAAATCCTCAAGAAGTGATGATTCCTCATCCCGTGACTACAAGAAGAGACTGTGCCACAAGTGCAAGAAACCTGGTCACTACATACAAGACTATCCTCAGTGGGAAATGGAATCAAAGAACAAGAAATACAAGGATTACAGTTCTGATGACTCAAAGAAGAAGAAGAAATCTTCAAAGTCTTCATCTCACAAGAAGAGCAGCTCTAAGAAGGCTCAGGCATTCATTGGAAAGGAAATGGACTCTGAAGCTGAATCTGAGGAACATGAGGAAGAGGAGGCATCTGAGGAGTTAGAATCTGGTGGCGAGCTTAGCCCTCGCTACTGCGTTCGTCAGCAAGTCCATCTTCAACACTAAAGAAAATGGCTTCCACAACAAGGCTGATGACGACGATGATGACTACTCTCCCACCTAGTGCTTCATGGCAAAGGGTGCCAAGGTACTCAAATATCCCTCCTCTGAATCAAGTGAGGATGAATCTGATGAAAACCTCAAGCCTAGCTACTCTAAACTTGCTAAGATTGCTGTGAAACAACAAAAGGCTTTTGAAAATGATGAGGACATCAATACCATTGTTACACCCACAGGCCCTGCTGCTATACATACTGGACCAATTACTAGAGCTCGCGCACGCCAATTAAATTACCAGGTACTTTCGTTTCTTGGTAATGATTCTAATGTTCATGAGAATATGATGCTGCCTAAATTGGATACATTTGTTTTGCTTACAAATCAAGGGCCTAGCTTGGAGAAGGATGAACATTGGAGCAAGAACAAGCATGGAGATGATGGCATGCGCATGGGGAACAAGAACGGAGTTACAAGTGATGATTTCAGGACGTTGAAGCCACCATAATGCGTGCATGAAGCCTTGGACGAAATATACAAGATGCTACTTCATAACTTTCGTCCAGAGGCTATTCTAGGTGCTGCGTCACCTTAATATTGGGCCAGGCCCATGTAATTTCGAAATACATAAGTATAGGCTGTTTTTAGAGTCCGTATGTGTGGGGAAACAAGAGATAGGGTTGGTTTCGGACCCCTTCCTCAAGGGCCACGAAATTCCCCCCTCTTCCTCCATATATACAGCCCTTAGGGCGTCGTTTAGACTTTGGGTTTTGTTTAGATTAAAAGTTCGCCATAGCTGCAACTTCGCGTACTTCGTTTGTGTTCAGCGACCAGACAAAGGCGTCACAGAACTCCACCTTGATCAATAAAGCTTTCATCTTATATTCGCAATATCCAGATTGCAATCTCAGTTTCTTGCTTGTTCTTCGTTTGCTCGCAGGAAACAGACCCTCGTGGTCAGGTTGATCGTGCTCCGGCGTGGTCGATAACCTCTCGGAGTTGGTTTAGCGATTGCTAAGGCGCGACGTCCTTGCACGTTCGTAGTCGGATCGTCAAAGTCGACTTCCATCAAAGCGATATTCATCATCTCATCGAAAGACGGGACACCTTTGCCTCTATCAGAAAAGGTTCAAAATATGCTAGATAAAAGTGATTATATGTTGGGTGAAGAAATGGATCGCACCAAAACTTTGACTGAAAATCTTCAGAGACTTCAATCCAAGTTTGATAATCTTCAAAGCCATCATAACACTCTCTTATCTGATCAAGAGAAGCTTTCTTATGAATTTCTTCATAGAAAGCAATATCTTGAGAAGCTAAGGGTGAGTTATGGAGATCTTCAGAAGGAGCGTGATTCATTACTTGCTCAACAAATCAGTGCTGCTCAGGAAGAATTTATTCCTCCATGTTTGAAGTGCATTGAACATGAATCTGCTAATTCTTCACCTGAAAGTTCAAATGCATATATTGCTGCAAATTCTTCACCTGTCTCGGCTATCACTGATTCCTCATCTGAGGATATTGCTAGTATCACTGACAATGCAGTGCTGAAGGAATTGTATACGACAGGCATGTACAAAAGCCTCAAAGGGCATCAGGCTCTTTGTGATGTGCTTAAAAAGTATATCCTCAACAGGAACCCTAGGAAAGAGGGTATTGCCTTTGAGAGGAAACTCAATGCTGATGGAACATACTGGAAGCCTGAGCAGTACCCCAAAACCTCATGGGTTGTTGCAAAGGGACCTCCATTTGATCCATCTACTTTATCTGGCTTTACATGTGAATCTCTTCATTCTTCTGATGAGTCATTTGACTCCAACTATAAGTTGTTCAAAAATCAGAATGGTAAAGTATTTGCTTATGTTGGCACTAACTGCAGGAACGGTTCCCCTATGAAGAAAATCTGGGTTCCCAAAAGGTGCATTGAAAGTCTTTAGGTGAATGTCATCATGACACCACCTGTGAAGAATAGGAACCCCAGATCAAATTCCTCATATGGACCAAATTCTTCATATGAATCCAAGTCCTCATACGGACCAAATTCCTCACGTGGATCAAATTCCTCAAAAGGATCAAAATCCTCATATGAATATCGTCGTGCTAACACTTCTATTTCGCAGGGAAGATCTAAGAGCTATGAATATGAGCATTCTTCTTCTAACCATTATGTTCATAAGTCCTCGAAGAATTTCTCTGCTTATTCATATGCTTACACTAACTCCTCTTATGTGAAACGAAGTGGACTGGCTTCTATGCCACCACTCTCTTATGGAGCTCGCAGAATGATGAACTCTTTGCCACCCCTTCAGATGTGGGTGGTGAAGAAAAAGAACTAATCTCTTATGCAGGGCCAGGTCTCCAGACGTACTTAAACGTCTGAAGAATTTGCTGGAGACCTGAAGATGCTTGAAAGGACGCAAGCTAATCATGAGGAAATGAACTTTCATTTCTCACATCCTCATACTGCTTTATCTGTTCTATTGCTTGATGAAATTGATCTGATGAAATTGATATCATATTCTTCACTAATGAAGAATATGAGTTCGTAAGCTACACTAATTCATCTGCAGGATGTTCAACCCAAAGCCACTGAGTGGGTCCTCGATAGTGGATGTACAAATCACATGACTGGTGACAAGAATCTATTCATTGACGCTCCCTTATCTCCATCGCATCTGAAGCATATCACTTATGCTGACAAAGGCAAAAGCAAGTCTTCGAAAGCTTTAGGAGAGGAGATTTTAATATTGTTGATTTCTCCACAGGACCACAACCAGCTATATGTCTACTTGCAAAAGCCTCAGAAGGCTGGCTATGGCATCGACGACTTGGTCATGCTGGCATGAGGAACTTGCACACGCTCATGAAGAAGAAGCATGTCATTGGCATAGAGAATGTCAAATTCCTCAAGGATCACTTGTACGGAGCCTGTGAAGCTGGAAAGATGACCAAGGCCAAGCATCCAACGAAGACTATCATGACAACCACTCGACCATTTGAATTGCTTCACATGGATCTCTTTGGTCCTAACCATTATTCCGCATTCACCAATGAAGCATCTCTATATGGCTTTGTTGTTGTTGATGATTACTCTCGTTACACATGGGTATATATCGTCACTTACAAACGTGAAGTGCAGGAAGTCTTCAAATGATTTTCCTTGAGGGCTTCAACCAACTTTAGTGTGAAGATCAAGCACATCAGAAGTGACAATGGAACTGAGTTCAAGAATACTGGTCTTGATGACTTACTTCATGAACTTGGTATTACTCATGAGTTATCTACTCCTTATACTCCTCAGCAGAATGGCATTGTGGAGCGCAAGAACAGGACTATTGTTGAGATGGCTCGCACTATGCTTGATGAATACAAGACACCTCGTCATTTCTGGACTGAGGCAATTGATACTGCGTGCCACATCATCAACAGGGTATATCTTCACAAATTCTTCAAGAAGACTGCATATGAACTCCTCACTGATAAGAAACCCAATGTGAGTTATTTCAATGTCTTCGGTGCTAAATGTTGGATTAGAGATCCTCATCACAATTCTAAATTTGCACCGAAAGCACATGAAGGTTTTATGTTTGGTTACGGAAAGGACTTGCACACCTACAGAGTCTTCAACAACGTTCACCACAAGGTTGTTGAACCTGTAGATGTGCAGTTCGATGAAAGTAATGGCTCGCAAAGAGAGCACCTACCTCCTGTGCTAGATGAACAATCTCCTGAGGAAACCATCAAGTTCAAGGCTACTTAGGATGTCATTCCCACCAAAGAATCTGCTGGAGAAGTTATTCCAAAACGTGAAGAACATCAGGCTAGTGCACCTGAGGAAAATGGCTCTGAAAAAATGCTGATCCAATTCCTCATTGCCAACTCGCTCATCCTCAAGTTGCGAATGAAGTGCAGATTGAGAAAATCATCAGCGACATCAACGCACCAGGTCCTCTCACACGCTCAAAAGCTTCACATTTGTCTAACTTTTGTGGGCACTTTGCTTTCGTCTCTATCACAGAGCCTACTAAGGTAGATGAAGCATTTCTGGAGCCTGAGTGGATTCAAGCTATGCAAGAAGAATTACATCAGTTCGAGCTCAACAATGTCTAGGAACTTGTCAAGCGACTAGACCCTCGCAAGCACAATATCATCGGCACCAAGTGGATCTTCCGCAACAAGCAAGATGAAAATGGCCTTGTGGTGAGGAATAAGGCACGGCTTGTAGCTCAAGGCTACACACAGGTTGAAGGAATTGATTTCGATGAAACTTTTGCACCTGTTGTTAGACTTGAGGCTATTCGCATATTACTTGCTTATGCTAACCATCATAACATCATATTATATCAAATGGATGTGAAAAGTGCATTCCTCAATGGTAAGCTTCAGGAAGAAGTATATGTTGCTCAACCCCCATGTTTTGAAGATCCAAAGCATCCTAACAAAGTCTTCAGACTCAATAAGGCCCTCTATGGCCTCAAGCAGGGCCCTCGGGCGTGGTATGATATTTGAAGGAATTACTCATGAAGAAAGGCTTCAAAGCCGGTTCACTTGACCCAACTCTTTTCACCAAAACCTATGATGATGAATTATTCGTGTGCCATATATATGTTGATGATATTATCTTTGGCTGTACTGACCAACGTTACAGTGATGAATTTGCCTACAGGATGAGTGAAGAATATCAAATGTCTATGATGGGAGAATTGAAATTCTTCTTAGGTCTTCAGATACGTCAACAACGCAATGGCATATTCATATCTCAGGAGAAATACCTCCATGATGTACTGAGGAAATTCGGCATGCAAGATTGCAAAGGCGTCAAAATCCCTATGCCCACAAATGGCCATCTATGCACTGATGAAAATGGTATTGACTTTGATCAAAAGGTATACCGCTCCATGATTGGTTCTTTATTGTATTTATGTGCATCTAGGCCAGATATTATGCTTAGTGTTTGCATGTGTGCCCCCTTTCAAGCTACACCGAAGGAATCACACCATAAGGCTGTGAAGCATATTCTTCGATATCTAGCTCACACTCCAACACTTGGATTATGGTATCCCAAGGGCTCGGCTTTTGATCTCATTGGATATTCAGACTCTGACTATGCTGGTGATCGTGTGGACTGCAAGTCAACATCAGACACATGTCATTTCCTTGGACGATCCTTGGTATGTTGGTCCTCAAAGAAACAGAACTGCGTATCACTCTCTACTGTTGAAGCTGAGTACATTGCTGCTGGTTCGTGCTGTGCTCAACTGCTATGGATGAAGCAAACCCTCGAGGACTATGGCATCTATGTGAAGAATGTGCCTCTCTATTGTGACAATGAGAGTGCCATCAAGATTGCTCATCACCCATTACAGCACTCGAAGACAAAGCACATTCAGATTCGTCATCATTTTCTTCGTGATCATGTGTTGAAGGGCGACATCTCTATCGAGCACGTGAAGACTGAAGAACAGCTAGCCGATATCTTCACAAAGCCCTTGGATGAGAAGAGATTTAGCAAGTTGCGGTGTGAGCTAAATATCTTAGAATCTTCGAATGTCCTTTGAAAAGGACACACATCCTAACATTTATGCAAATTTGATGACTTAGATGTGCAACACACGAAGTAACGTTTTTCTTCAATCAATGAAGACTAACACCCTAAGTGTGAAGAAATTAACGAAGCATTTGATTCTCAGAGCCCTACGACAATTGTACGCGGTGTCTGAAATCAGCATTCTTATACGGTGGGTTACGCCACCAACAACAGTTGAAATTCTTCAATTTGAGTTTTTCTTCAATTTTGAAATTCCTCAGTTGTTCATTTTCCTCAACTTTGTATTATCTTCACTCTCTCCGTCGTTTTTATTCATTGTCTATACAAATATATGAGTTTATGTCCTCTACAGCATTCACTTATTGCTATTTCTTCAAGTTGCTTTTTCTGCTAAGTGAATGTGATCGGACCCTTCCCCCTCTATGCTAAACTCAACCCAGTCTATTCACAACTTCTTCATGTGTGTTCTATTTGAAACCCGTTCAAAATCTTCACTGTGCCCGTGATAGCTGAAGAATTTGCGAACGAAACCTTAAAATATTCTAATCTGAATTTTTGGCTTTTGCCGCTCAAATCGTTCCACACTCCACGATATGATTATCTATTCACCCACGATCTCACACGATCTCCACCTCACAGTATGTGGGTGACACATGTCGCACGAATGAGAAGGGTCAGGGGCACGTTCGTCCATTTTCCTCGGGCGAGCGGTTTTTCACCTCGACTATTTTCACTCCGCTCGACCTCACTCCCTCGCTCGAGCTCTCAAAACCTAGCGCCGCCGCTACTTCCATCGTTGCCGGTGAGGAAGAGCTTCGCCGCCTCGACCTTGTCGCTGTCGTACTCGCGCCGGCCGCGGATTTCTTCACTCCGCCGCCGCCGTAGCTGTCTTCCTCAGCCAAGTTAGGGTGTGGAAGATCTGAACTGACGAGCTTCAAATCTACTAGTCTCAGTTCGTTGTGTTCTTCGTCAAGGGTAATTAAAAGTCACTTTTACTGCCCTTGTTGATTCATATGATTTCTACAAAATCTTCAAAAGGTGTTTATTCTTCAATCTTCACACTCTAAACACCTCGCACAAACATCTGTTCTTGATCTGTTTCCCTAAGCAACATCTTTCTTCAAGATTCCTCAATTGTGTGGATTTCCAATCTATACAACTCTGGAACCTAAGTCAAAGAACGCTTAGTGAAATTCCTCAAGACACATCTGGTCAAATTCCTCAAACTTGTTCCTTTTGCAAAAATCTTCTGAGAACGCATATGACCTCTCCAAATTCTTCGCACCTATACTCTGTTCACAGCTACACATGTCCGCTGCTGATCACTAGGTTCTCATCAACTTAACTCATTTGCAGCGTTCCTCGAAGAAAAGTTGCATACCTCTTCAGAGAACTCAATAGTTCAAAATCCTCAGCTGAAGAAAATGGCAGATGGCAAGAAACCTCAGAAGGGTGGAAACAAGTTGGAAGTCAACAATGCTTTTGAGATTCCTGATGACATCTATGCAGGGTACTGCACTCCTCCTCATCAAACGAAGAATGAGCGCAAAGTGTGCATTCAGAGGATAGAGAGGAGATGGGCGAGAGAATGGAGGGAGTACAGATATGTGACTCCCAAGTATATGAAGAAATTCGCAGTACACCCTCCATGCCCAAGACCTCCCTTTGCACCAGGCCAAGTTGCTGATCCCTCAAGCATCAGAAGAGGTGAGGATTTCCTGAAGGAATGGGCCAAGCGTCAAGCTAAACTGGCCAAAATGGCAAAAGAGGCAGTGAAGAAATTCAATGAAGACTCTGCTGCTGCCACTGCTGAGGCCTCTGCTAGCAAGACTAAGAAGGCTATGGCCAAGAAGCCCGCTGATAAGCCCAGTGCTTCTGCTTCAATGCCCTCACGGCCCAGTTCTACAAAGCCCTCATAGCAAATTCCTCATGATGCTCCAGCTCCTCCAAAACCCTCAGCTCCTCCGGCAAAGTCCTCAGCACCTGTGCATCTCGCCTCGTGTCAAAGGACCACAGGAAAATCAATTGCCTCAGGAGCCTCTGCAAGTTCTTCAGCTCCTCCAAATTCCTCAACAGGCCCTACTTTGCTAAAGACCAAGGCCACTGCTGGACGAGGCACTAGACCAAGTCCTCACAAGAAGCAGGTTGCCTTTCAAGTACCGTCCGATGAAGACGAAGCTGATGATGAGGAACTTGCCAAAATCATCAGAGATAGACATCAGAGGGCCGCTATAGCCAAAGGAAGTGAAGTTCCTCTCTTATTGGATCCAAAGTTGACCCTTGAGTACATTGATCTCTGGCACAAGGACCCCAACACACCTGTGCCAAACTTGAAGCTGACTCCTGGCCAAAGTCACATGCTGACCGCCTTCATTGGCGAAGAAAAATGGAAATTCGAGAAGGCCAGGCAGTTGAAGAAAGCGTAGTACAAAAAGGAGCGCTTGCTGAAGAAGAATGTTGTCAAAATTACAACTGATGAACTTGTAGCTCTGCAATCTGAGATCAAGAATCTCAGTGATGAATTTGATCGCTACTATGCTGACCGGCTTGGAGCCAAAGTCAGGTTTGTTAAGTTGACTGAAAAATTCACTTCAAAAGCTGAATCTCCTCAGGCTGAAGCATCTGCTCAGCCGACTGAAGAACATGCCAGCACCGCTAATGAAAATCAGGCTGCTGATGAAACTGCCAGTACCAGGGCTGATGATTGCATTCCAGCTGCTGATGACATTGCCAGGGCAACCACTAGTGTTGCGCCTGAAGAACAAGCCAGGCCAGCTGAGGCATCAACCGCTGTGCCTGAAGAATCTGAACCAACCAGGCAAACTGAAATAGTTGTGCCTGAGGTAACTGAACCAATTTCCTCTGCTCCTCCTGCACCAACACCAAGTCCAGTTCTTCCTTCTGCATCAGAAGCGAAGAAAACCAAAGCTGCGGAGCGAGCAGCAGTAAAGAAGAGGAAAGCATCTACTTCATCTCAGTCTTCAGCACCAAAGAAGATGAAGACATTGACAAGCTCTTTTGAGAATCCCATTGATGTTGTTCCTGTCTCCAGTATGCCATCAAAGGAACTTGTTCCTTTTGGTGAAGATTATGAGATCCCAAGCAGATTGGATGAAGACGTCCCTTCTGCTGCTTCTTCAGAGCAGTTGGACGAAGAAATTGAAGCGGATAATATTCCTTCAACCCCAATCATCTCATCGCCTATGCCTCAGTTCATAGCTGAAGAGGCAGGTGTTGAAGAATTAAGTGAAGAAGATGAAGACGTGGACATTGGGAGCACCACACCTGTGATGAAGATGACTTTTGGGAAAGTCAGCACCCCAGCTATCCTTTGTTCACGCCACTGCAACAAATCCCTCAATCCCCAGTGCACACTGAAGTTCTAATGGGCTCTGAAGAACCTCGCATCACTCCGTCCACTCCTGAAGAAATTCCAGCCACTAGTGCTGATGAAAATGCTGCTGAAGAAATGAAGACCCAGGCTGCAACTGAAGCTGAAACTGAAATTCCTCAGCCTGTGGTTCCTAAGAATGCGATTCTTGAGGCTGTGATGCCTTTGACTGATACTCCTCAGCCCAAGCCGAAGAATCCCTTCTCTAAGAAGCAAAATGTCAAGGCTGATGACTTCTTCCATGAGCATGTGTTCTTCACAGATTACAACCCATATGACTCTGCTCGTCTTAGAAGGAAGCGTTTTTGGACTGCCAGCCAAGCAAACTTCTATTCTTCACTGCTTTTTGATAAGGACAAAGTCTTCGACCATGAGCATATTCCTCACGTGGACATGGAATCACTGCCTTGCTTCACGCCAGTCCTCAGTGTTCTTCACGATGCTGGACTGCTCAACTTCTGCACAGATATATGTGATTGGAATGAAGAACTAATTCTTCAGTTCTATGCAACGTTGCACATCACCGGCAATGCTAAAGATGTGAACTCTTGGATGTTAGGCTGGATGACAGAAAATACTCACTTCAAAGCACCGGCCTCTGAATTACTTCATGCCCTGCCTGTCAGTCCTCCCCTTGAAGTTGCACGTTGTATATATCATGAACCTAAACTTACTGACCACTATATGCAAGTGTTGATGAAGCCGCTGAAACCCGGTCAAGCCCCAAGGACCAAATTCCTCGTGAAGGAATTGATGTATGTGCCACGGACTGTCTATCGCATCTTGACCAAGACTTTTAGTCCAATCAAGGGCCACGACTATAATGAAGAAGAGGTCGTTGGCATCATGAAGAATCTGCTATTCAACATCATTCATGGCGTTCTTGTCAACTACCATGATTTCTTCATGAGGACTCTGTCCAATGTTGCATTATCTCCTTTTGAATTGAAGGCTTGCGCTCC
Source organism: Aegilops tauschii subsp. strangulata (assembly GCF_002575655.3). Taxonomy (NCBI): domain Eukaryota; kingdom Viridiplantae; phylum Streptophyta; class Magnoliopsida; order Poales; family Poaceae; genus Aegilops; species Aegilops tauschii. The sequence goes on along the minus strand of NC_053038.3, from coordinate 197,961,740 downwards.
CTGGATTATGATATTCCTCAGATTAAGGTCTTCAATCAATTACAAGGCTGGCAATTTCAACCATGGTAGCTACTTGCCCCCCATTGAAGTCCTCAAGTGGACATTTTCCTCAGCTGATGAAAAGGGCAAGGCTACTGCTGTTATTGATGAAGGCATCCGTCCATTGGATGGTCAGTTCCGCAAAGCTGCATCTTACTCCACCAATGATGACTCTGCCACTCATGACTCTGCCGCCAATGCCTCAAAACAAAATCCTCAAGGCACAGCTCCAAGGGTGATGACTGATCGTGAGCTTCTCCTCAGTCCTCACCAGAAGGTTGATCGCAACCATTAATGGGTAAAAAGGCAGTTTGGTTCAGTTCTTCACAACATGACTGCTACACACAATTCAGTGAAGAAGAACCACTACTACCTCCATGAAGTATTCAATCGCACCTGGGCTGTTCTGTCTCATCTTTATGGTGAAGAAGATCTGAAGCAGATGGGCTTCAAGCAAGACTTTGACTGGTCTCAGCCTCCGGCGAAGAAATTCAAGAAAGTCAAAGTTCCTTCCTTGGTAGCCAGCTCTTATTCTTCATCTTGCGAGACTAATGAGCATGAAGATTTGGACGACACTACGACAGGCCCTACTTCAACAACCGACCCCAACAACGCTAGCGCTCCTCCATCGACTTCATGATGAGATTCTTCAGGGGCGTTAGTCCTCATTTTTCGTTCCTTTTGGTCATTCAATGACAAAGGGGGGAGAAATTTGAGTTAGTCTTCAAGCGGGTCTCTATATATGGGCGTTTTTTTGCTAAGTTACAACTCTCGTTCTTTTGAAGACTTTGTTGGATCGAGTTGTAAACTTAAACCCGATGGTGGTCTCATACTTTTGCTATGTTCTTCTGCATGCTATTCCCTCATATATGTTAATGCACGCATGCTGAATCACATCAGTCACCATATTTCATCATGCATTTCAAATTCTTCATATCATATGTTAAATGCGTGTCTGAATTACAATATATAGGGGGAGATCTCCATGATTCTACTCTTCAAATGTGCATTGCTTCAAAAGCAAATTCCTCACTATGCACATCTTCAGGGGGAGTTCTTCTATATCTTGCAATCAAATTCCTCAATATCAGTACTTACACTTCATATGTTTATCCCCGTTGAAAACTTAACCTATTGTCATCAATCACCAAAAAGGGGGAGATTGTAAGTGCATCTCGTGCCCCTTAGTGATTTCAGTGTATTGAAGACTTATAGGTTAAGGGACTAATGCGTTTGTGAGTGTACACAGGTCTATAAGTATATGAGGAGTTTGATATTTACAGAGATAGTCAACCCCTAAAAATGAATGTCTTCGACTGAAGATTTTGGATTTTTGAAGACTTTCTGAAGACTTTGAAAGTGAAATTGGTGTGACCATGAAGACTTGATATTCATACGAGGAACATGAAGCGTGAAGACTTTTGTTTTCGTAGTTTCATTTTCTCTTTCTTGAGTCATAGGAAACACCGTACTGTTAAAGGGGGTCGAGGAAAAACTAAGGAAAAGTTTCCAAGTGATGCTCATCTCAAAATCCTACACCTTCCAATCCTTTCGAGTGAAGCCATTGGAAATCTCATACAGTTCAATTGATTTCTAAAGTGACAGAGACGAAGTTCTTCTGGTCTCTGAGGAATTTGTTCTGACTGAAGAGTTAGGAATTCACTAGTGCGGATTGCCTACCAGTGAGGAACATGATGGCCCTGAGGAATTTGAGCCTCAAATTTCCGACCGTTGCTTTGCTACGCGCCAGCTGTCCCAAAATATCTACCCACCTAACGGTCATATCATTGAAGGGCATTTATATCTTATCATGTCGGGCTGCTCCTTAGGCTATAAATAGCCGCCCCCTACAACCACTAGCTGGTTGGCTGCTCCGAGAGAAACTGACACTTGTCATTGAGAGCGTCCCATCCTCCGTGGACTTTGAGCAAAAATCATCTAGTGAGGAAAACCCAAACCCAAACACCTACAAACCCGAAGTGATTGAGCATCACTGAAGAGATTGATCCTGCATGGATCCGACGCTTGTTACCTTTTAGGACTATGCATCTTCAAGACAGTTAGGCGTCATGGTCTAGAGCATCCAAGAGGAAATTGTGGATCGCCGAGTGACCGAGTTTGTGAAGGTTTGGAAGTCACCTGAAGACTTACCACGAGTAATTGGGCGAGGTCTGTGTGACCTTAGCTCAAGGAGAATATCGTGAGGATTGTGTTTTCGGGACTGTCTGTCCTCATGTTTAAATACCTAGCCGCTCGAACCAGACGTACAACTGCCACAACAGTTGGAACTGGTCTACCAAATCATTGTCTTCACCGAGCTAACTGGTTCTATTTCCTCATCCCTTCCATTTTCTCATTACTGTGTTGTGTGCTTGTTCATATCTGTTTGAAGACTTTGACTGAAGACTTTCTCAATTTCCTCAATTCAATTTCTTCACTCTGTTTGTCTTCATCCTATTTTATCTTGTGCTTACGCTTTCTGTGCTCTGTGTCTGTTTTCATTTCATCATGATGTCCATGTTCATGTCATGTCATGTATGCATCTGAGTACTTATTTCGCTGCAAGTAGTTCTTCACTTAGGAATTTCCTCACCCTGAAATTCTTCATTGAAGAATTCTTTAAAATCGCCTATTCACCCCCTAGTCGACTTAACGCACTTCCACCAGTCCAGCACATTTTTGTTGTGGACCATGCTGGAGATATATCTCCATGTCTACTCTTATACTCCCTCTGTTCCTAAATATTTGTCTTTTTCAGATTTCAAATGGACTACCACATACGGATGTTTATGTAGACATATTTTAGAGTGTAGATTCACTCATTTTGCTCCGTATGTAGTCACTTGTTGAAATCTCTAAAAAGACAAATATTTAGGAACGAAGGGAGTAGAAAACAGAGTTGGTGATGATGGTGTGTGTGCCATCCTGCAATACAGGACGTCCGATTTATATCTAACGGATAGGAAGGAAACTATGGCAATTTTGCTAAAAGATACCCACACCCCTCTCCACGTTTGCGAATAAGGCCTTCCCTCGTTCATCCTTTTCGTTCACAAGATAAACGACTCATACAAATGCATCTTGATCTTCCGTGCAACGCACGGGCATCTAGCTAGTTTCTTTTAAAATAGTTACTGCGATAATTGGGTTGAAGTAATATATTTTATGTCTGCCCCGAATGATTTCAGATTCACTAGTAGTAACAAAGAAAAGGTTGCCTTGTTAATTAACAGAAAATAGGGTGAAAACTATCACATGAGGCCGGTAAAAACAAGGCACACTGGGTTCAGTGTCATCGTCACTATAGCTGTGCGCGCGCGAGAAGTCTACATATCGAGAGGGCTACGGAGAGAAAGACGTATCGAGTGTGTCTGAGCGAGGCACAAAGACACAATGTTTGAGAGGCAAACCAATTGACAGATTAAGATCAGATAGAGTTGTCACCCTTCTGCTGTCGTTGTTGGGGTGGGGTGGGGAGTTGCGAGAGAGAGAAAGACGTATCGAGAGTGTGCGCGGTAGGCACAGAGGCACAACTAGCGAGTGTGTGTGTATGTGTGTGTGTTTGAGAGAGAAGCAGGTGATAGATTACTATGAAGATTGAGGTGCCACCCTACTCCTTCGGTGTCGGGTAGGTGTGTGTGTGTGTGTGTTTGAGAGAGAAGCCAATTGATAGATTAGTATCAAGATCGAGGTGTCACCCTACTCCTTCGGTGTCGGGAAGTGTGTGTGTGTGGGTGTGGGGGGGCAGTGACACTTACATATCTCTACTCTTATAAAAAACAGAATTGGTGCTGATGGTGTGCTTGCGATCCTGCAATATAGGCCATCCGATTTATATCCGACGATAGGAAGGAAACTATGGCAATTTTGCAAAAAGATACCCGCACCCCTCTCCACATTTGCAAATAAGGCCTTCCCTCGTTCATCCTTTTCTCCCACAAGATAAACTACTCATACAAATGCATCTTAATGTTCCGTGCAACACATGGGCATCTTGCTAGTAGGGAGAAGGAGTTTGTGTGACACATATCTATATTAAGGGATAGGTAGATAGCATGTGTGCGAGGCATACTTAAAGCATCACGGAGATAAACAAACGGTGTGCATGCAAGTGCCGGAAAAAATGAAGTGAGAAACAATGTCTATGCGCGCGGGCGCGTGTGTGTGTGTTTGAGAGAGAGAGAGAAAGAGAGATAGAGAGAGAACGAAATCTCAAAACAGAACGTGCTCTGCTGGAATCCCATTGTATGTATTCATATGGTTCCAGAACTCGAGTTAACCTTAGGCATATGTGTGAGAGACATAATTATACTTTGAGACATTAGTGGCTATGGGTGGGCGGAATTAAAGGGGTGGGCGTGTTCGACAGAGAGAGAGAGAGTGTGTGTTTCTGTGTGAGAGACTTGTAGGACGGGCTAGAAAGACGAATTCTAACGTTGACGGAGGGAGAGAAATACACGAAGTGCGCGTGTGTGATTCCGATGCCCACGGGGAAATGAGATATGTATGCGTGTGAGAGAGATTGCACAATTCATTCACGTATCACTATCTAGCGATCGTGGACGTGCATACTTGAACAAATCAATATCTACTTAGTATCGTGGCCAAAGGTACAATATCGATTCAACTCTATAAAGATTGGACATTTACATATCACATTTTTTCTATCTAAATGAACCTTTTCAATTGTGCATGCCAAAGTTACAGTGATGTTTCTTCAAACAACCAATGTAGCTATCATGTACATGCACCATTGTTAGTCTTGCATTCAAATTCATTAGTCTTGGATGATTTAAGGTTCTATTATGAAGTAATATATGTAATATTCATATATGAATTCAATGGGTATGCAATTTATGAAATGGAGGCTATGTAATCATATGAGGTAACACTTTTAAGTAGCGGACTACAATATCTAGACTACAATATCCATTTCTTTTTGTGTGCCTCTACACTAACACGTCAATGCATTATGTTTAAAGTAAATAACCAATGACACTAAATTATCTACTCACACGAGAAATACATAGGCTGAGCGTTTGATCGTTTTTTGTGAATGCACCTCTACACCCGTACGATTGGGCGCGCCCATGTGAACGTCCAAGTTATCGGTGCATCATTCCAAGTTAATGTCTTTTTTCTGGGGTGGACTTCACACCAGTTATTAACTGCTCACGCGTGCCCCGTGTACACAGTCTCGCCTGACCTTCCCGCTAGGACGGTCCAAAATTAGTTGAAACTGGATATGAACGATCCCGCGGGCGGCAAAATCTCCCGCCTCCTTCTAAAATTTCCGCCACCTAGTCTTTAGCATGTGAAATTCCCCTTTTGTCCTTGGTGCACGGAGAACAACAGTTAAAATACCGCCCTCATCTACATAATAGGTCGGGGTTGCTTTGGTAACTTCCGGTTCCCCCCACCACACGGCACCCCCATTTCCTCTCCCCCTCCCACAAAAACTACTAACTCCACAGCACCAGAGCATCTTACATCACGCCGTCCGTACTTCATCGGCCTTTCTACCCCTCCCCTCTCGAAACCCTAGACTGCTCATCCACCGGCGTACCGGAGCCCATTCACTGCCAGCGGCGTCCACCTCGCCGGATCTGCTTCTGTGTCCACATCTACCCCTCCCACCTCCCTAGAAACAAGTAGACTACTAATCCACCACTGTACCACAGCCCATTCAGTGCCAGCCTTAACCACGGCCCCGGATATGCTTTGCCGGTACTCTCGTCAACAGTAGCGCATCTGCAGCAGCTCCTTCGTACTCCCCGCCGGAGACGCTTCGTCCACACCCCCCGGAGCTGCCCCACCGACGCCCCCGTCGACGGCCTTTGATCCTCTTCGCCGACACCTTCCTCAACCCTACTGGAGCCACTTCGCTGACACCATCGTCAACCCTACCGAAGTAGCTTCGCCTATACCATTCTCAACCCTACCGTGGCCGCTTTGCCAACTCACAAGTCCACGACCTCAGATCTGCTTCGTCGCACCCTCATCCAACATACCGCTGCAGCTTCTGACGCCCCGTCCACGGCCGCAGATCCGCATCGTCGACACCATCCTGAACCCAACCACCGGAGCAGCTTCACCGACGCCCTCCTCCACGACCACAGATCCGCTTCGCCCACACCGTAGTCCACCCTACCGGAGCCGCTCCACAAACACCCTAGTCGACAATTCTAGATCTCCTTACCGGACCCTGTCAGCCAGCGCAGCGTCATCACCCTTGATGTTTCTAACCTGATTCCAACTATCTGGCAAGATGCCAAGCACCCTCGACGTCCTAGGTACTAGTCACCTTTAAACCCGTCCAGTGTCACCTGCCCGATGTACTTCAAATATACTAACAGGTCACTGTTACATGTTATGCAGCTGGAAAAAACTACAAGACGATGTTTCTTCTGGATCTAACAGCTTGGCCGACCAAGATCCTGGACTGAGGCATTGCTATGATCTTGTAAGTGTGTCTCTCTCTCTTGTATTGTTGTGTGCCTGCCTGCGTGCTTTTTCTAGGATTTTTGACCAGTAATCCCTTTGTGCAGACAATGATTTCTACTACTGGCTGCTAAATTAGATATGTAGATGTCATACATGATACTACCTCGTACCCCTGTTCCCAAATATAAGTCTTTCTAGTGATTCCACTATAGGCTACATAAGGAGCAAAATGAGTGAATCTACACTCGACAATGCATCTATATACATCTATATGTGGTCCATACTGGAATCTCTACAAAGACATATATTTAGGAACAGAGGTAGTACATTACACAAGATCGTAGGTGGCATGTAGGAATTCCAGTGCACTACATTAGGCTCCCTTAGAGTGCCTGCTAGTCCAGCACATAGAGTCATGGCTAGTTTATGCTATGCACACAATCGTTAATTGGTGGTTTAAATATGCGCAAGGGATATGCAATGTATTATCATGTAGAGATGTCTGAAATTAGCCGTGTCAACTTGCAGATAGGGTTACACAATGAAAAAGTACAAGATGTATGTGGCAATTTCATGGAACATCGCAAAAAAGGAGAGGTAGCGGTGAGCCTATACAGTGTGCTATGGTAGGTCACTCCTCCATTGCAATCATCGTGACATGTTATTTGTATGTCAGTTCTACTAGCCAAGTTTCTTACGGACAGTTATTACGAGTTATCCTAAGAAAATAAGCACCTGTGAATATAGGCTCCAGGTAATAAGCCAACTAGTTCTTTTCATTGCCTTCCTTTTCAGCTTATCTTTGGTATGATCAGTGAAAAGTCTAGATTGCATTATATTTTGTTATTTTGCTGCCCATATGAAAATTAATTTGACTTGCAAACATCACAAATTGAAACCAGTGCAGTAATTAATATGATAGGAAAACAGACCATCACTATTTATTCAAAATGCAAATACAAAGATACCATCTACTTGGCACAATATACTTTGGTCAATGTCTTCCATAGAGATCCCATTGCCTAATTTAAACGAAGAATGCATGACCCACATTTAAATGAAGAACAATTATTTATTGAAATTCGATGGTCCAAGTGGCTGGTTATTATCATATAGAAGCACCACCTGAAGGCATTATATAGCAGCAGCAGCTCATAGCAACTCATCATACAGCAGCAGCACCAACAATGTGCATTTCATCATATACCATCAGCAACTCATAGCAATTCATCATATGACAGCAGCAGGAGTAGCTCATAGCAATTCATCATATAGCAGCAGCAGGAGCAGCGATGCGGAGCATCCTACGATCATCCCCATGTCCACTTCGACCACTCCCCATGACCCAAGGATACATAAGATGAGACCTCGACTATACGCCACTAGACGCAAGGTGAACTCGCCCCTCTCCGAACCATCACTTTCCACATGTGAGACATGGCTACTACCTCAAATATATGTGTTGTGCATGACCAGGAAGAAAGAGGAAGACCATGGACAAGACGGCGAGGACGCCAAGCGTGAGGAACAAGAGAAAGGGCTGACAGCAAATCACATCCACTGGATGACCGGCCCTTACCGGACGTCCGACGCCTGGAGATTCAGCCTACCAGATTAGCTACCGCCGAGGGACTCTACAGCGCCCGGACGACCGCCAGATACTGGACGTCCAATGACCATCAGCCACCGGATGACCAACAACGTCCGCAAATCCGACGAGGGCTATCCCGAGCCAAAAAGTCGGATGTCCGACAAGTACCGGACGACCGGACCGTCGCGAGCCACCGAACGTCCGGTACCCGTCGGACGACCGGCGCCTGTCTGTGCGCAGAGTATCGAGCCGAGGCCCATGTATCCCCCACTTACCCCTTCGTGGCCCTAGACTATATATACTCTTCCACCTCCTCCTAGTTAAGGTTAACGTTTTGATAGCTCATATGTGAGATAGAGCCTCGCTCATCCATCCAGATCTACTCCACCGCGAGAGACCGACACCTCTTCGGAGAAGATCCCCTTGGATTCAAGACCCCTAATGGGAAGACCTCAAGACCTCCTCTCAGAGAAGAATCAGTTACCTATGTATCATCCTTTGTTGGATTCGGACCGTGTGACCTCTGTGTGTACTCGGATCGTTGGTTTGAGTGTTTCTCTTGTGTTTCCCTTCGTGATTTCCCCTTGTGTTCTTTGTGTTCATCGCGGGATCTGCTCCTTTCGTGAAATATTGGCCGTATAGGGTTCCACCCTACATCATCTTGGTATCATGAGCCACGTTGCTCACTATTTCGGAGCCTCCCCTCTTTGTTTTCTAGCCTTTTTTTGTTGTGTTCTTCCCTAATTTCGAAAATCCTCACCAAAAATAGCCCCAATTTTTTTGTGATTTGTTGGTGTGATGAAGTTTTGTTGGATTTGATCCATGGATTTGCTTGGTTTCGAGTGGATCTAGCATTTCCCCAAGTTTCTCTATCTTTCATCCAAGAAATCTTATCAATTTTGACCCCAAGATCCCCAATTTCCGCCCAAAATCACGTCCCGAATCTCGGATCTCGAGTTGACCCTGACCCACCGGACGATCGACTATTTACCGGACGTCCGAAGCCCCAGGAACCACCGGATGTGCGGACTCCACCGAAAATCCGACACCCCGATCCCGAGCTGAAATCAGCGGATTTCTGACCCGACCGGACATCCGTCCATTACCGGACGTCTGCTACCTGTAGATATCAACTTCGGCTGACTTTTGTTTCGGCCATAACTAATTCATTCGAACTCCCACTTTGACGTTGTTTAGCTCGTTTTGAAGCAATTGACATCCCCCTTCCCACAAAAATACTACCATGATCATTTGACACCATCATATTTTTGGAACTTTGGCATCTTTGCCTAGGGCTTCCACCATAACTTCCACAAAACCACCATAGCCTTCCGCAACCTAACCAATTTTGTTCCCCTTCGCATTAGTGGTTGTTTGAGTTGTGATTTGAGTCTCCTAAGGTGTTTAGCCTACTTAGGGATGGTTGCTTCTCCGTCTACCACCACCATAACTTCCGATAGGCTTACCCACCATACACTTCCGCCACCCCAACTTAACCCAATTTTGTTTGAGTTGTGAGTTGTGTCTCCTAAGGTGTTTCAGCTACTTAGGGACGGTGACCTTCAACTTCGACTCACATAACACAATCACCTTCCACTTCTGCATTGCCTACTCGCATAACCCATCATTAAATTACCACCGCTTTCCACTACCACCATTTGACATGTGCCTTTGAGATTTTGAGTTTGCGGTTTTTCCGTTTCCTAAGGTGTTTCGGCAAACTAGGAACGGGTCGACATCGGCAACACCGCCTCTCATCATTGCCAAGGACGGTAACCTCAACGACACCATTGTATATTCCCCTAGCAATTGCATTGATAACCCCTAGCCCATTTTGCGTCACTTGCCAATCGAGACTAGCCATTTGAGTATTGCCGGCAACGTTACTTGTGCACATTAGTGATCTACACCATCCATTGCATACATACCATATCATATTGGAATCATATCATCTCGTGTGCCTCAAGTTTGTTCCCACATATACACAATTGCTATCTTGGTTTGTGCATTTCGCATAAGTGGCCATATAAAAAAGGAATAAGCTGTTAAGCAAAAAGAGAAAAACAAAGAAGCTTGTAAGCAATAGCCATAGCATCATACCACATTGCATAAGATTTTCATATCCGATCATCTTGGATCATCTTGAGAAACACCGGGAACCATACATACATAGCATACTTGGGATAGAAGTTGATACATTTTTCATATCATAGGTTGTGCACAAGTGTCGTATCCGCCTATAGAGCAATCGTGCTAGCGTCTCTCTTCAGTTGTGCAACACGAGCGTTTTCCGTGGATTCCACATTTTGAGCTCATTCCTTGGTTGCACGACCCCATTTATCTATCCGTGTGTGCGTTCCCGTGTGCCATATATTGCTATTGGTCTACTTGTTTTACTTGTGAATTTTTGAATCGCTTTCAACATTATTGACTCTTGCTAACATTTGCATCAAATTTTTGTGCCACTATCCTCACCGAGCTCCACCATAAGCCTTATTTGTGTAGGTGTGAGAAATCGACGAGAAACGGTACCAATTGTGCTATTTCCTTGTTACATCATTGAGTGATCATTGATCCATCTTCAACATTGGTCAAGGTACATTTGGTATAGTTCTTCTCTTTCTGCCACTCATATTTTCTCGAGTCTTGTGATGGATAGGCAAGGCATTTCATCTTAGGTCTTCCACGACAACGACGGCGCGAACAACTACATCACCAAAGCATCCATCTTCGGCCTACAACAACAAATGCAAGGTGCACAATCTACCTTGCGAGAGCGCCTCGACAACCTCGCCATCGACATACGACACTCCGAAGCAAGGAAAAGGGACTACATCGACACCAAGTTGGGCGAGATAAAGGATCAACTACGAGGCATGGTGGCCGACTACAAGTCTTCTTTCCCTTCATCATCCTTAAGGCGGCGGCGAGGAAGTCGACCATCTTCGGAGCACCCACGTGACACAAGCGCAATTCGTCCACGTCCACATCTCCATGGAGACCATTCTCACATTCATGATCCACATCGTCATGAATGGCAGGTCACCTCCAATCATCATGTGCACAACGATGACGAACGACATCTACTACGAGCTCAAGCACGACAACAACAACATAATCATGAAGATGCTCGAGATGCGCCTACCTACAAGTCCCAACAAGCTCTACATCAAGCTATGGGCAAACTTCATGAGCACAAGAGAAGACCGCGAGACAAGCACCACCAAGAGGAAGCTACGGCTACTACCACCACCACTTCGGCATCTTCGCCAAGTGCTATCAAGGCATCTTCGCCTTTGAACGTACGGCATCTTCGCCTACTTCCCAATAGTACGCGTACAATGACTTCATCAAGTCCAAGGCGACCACCTACAAGCGAGAGCGACACTTCCATCTTCGGAAGCCCCTCAAGGAAGATGGCTGAGCATAGGAATTTCCCTTCGGTCATGGAGACGAGCTACGAGGTGCCACATCATATGGGCCTCTAACAATACGGTGACAAGAAGGTTGAGCATGGGACCATCCCTTCAACCAAGGCGGTGATAGGAGTTGAGCATGGAGACATTTGCATCAACATCTCTCCGACACTCACATATGAAGAGTTGCCCCAATTCCCATGTGAGGAGAGCCACCACCACATGAGTGACATGAGTGACTCCACCATATGTGACATTGAGTGCATTTCCTATGAGAGGACGAGTGTGACCACCACTAGCCCCACACTTGAGAGCATGCCACACATCCTATGTGAGGATGAGAGCCATTTGAGTGACTCCACCAACCATACGAGTGAGAGCATCCTTGAGGGAATGAGTGAGCCACAACACTTAGTGCGTGAGGTAGTTGACACGGCATGTGAGACCACTATGATTTCTAATGACTTACCCTCTACTCCGAGTGTGTTTTCTTCTTTGGTGCTAGGTCTCCTACATGATGACACGCCTATCCTCGACGAGTCCATACCTCCAATGGAGACGACGATGGCCATGGTGGACGATGATGCAACCCCCACATGGTTCCATCAAGATGAAGATGACCAAGACTTGGTATTCGACACCTCACCTACAATACATGAGCGATTATCCAAAGGTAACATAGGTGATGGTGCTTCTCTTGTCCCACTAGTGGACTATCTTGTGAATGATTGCTTGCATGATGATGATCACCTTATGGATTCACCACATACCATGTCTTTCTCATGCTTAGATATGCCACCCATTTATGATGAATATGATGAAGATCATGTTTATTTGCCTAGTTGTGATGCTATGCTCCATAGGATATCATGTGAAAATTCGATCGGCGACTTCATGTTTGACAACCCTTTAAACTTGTCATATGCTATGAGTGAGATATCCCATATTGCATCATTACAAACTCACCGTAGTAACTATGCACGCCCCATTAAAATAAATCCCATTTGCACTTATGGCATAGATGACGAGATGATGGTCATTGGCTTTTGTTTTTCATGTGATGATATTGCCATGCTTCCTTTACATGATTTGCGCAATTCATCTACTATTGATCACATTGTTCCAAATATGCATTGTTTTGGATGTTGTCAATATTCTCAATGTGATGTTTCCACTAATTCTTATGAGGAGACCCCCATAGTTTCCTCATACATATTAGGAGATTTTGATGCATTCCATACTTTGCATGATTCCCATAATTGCGTGCACCATATGTATTCCATGAATAACAATGCTCTACATATTTCTTGTGATGCTTTACACAATTTGAGTCTCCATTATGCTATACATAATAACAAACCTATCATGATGGATGACATGTTTCTATATCATGCATCTCATTTATTTGAGCATTGGATATTTTGTGCTAACCAACACATCCACGTGTGCATCATGATGGATGATGTGTACATATACCACGCACACACAATTTTCCTTTTGCATTTTTTTGTAGGTACTCACATATACTCGTCAATCTCTCAATCCCAAGAGTTGACGAAACGAGCTCCTGAGAGCAACGATGACTTGGGATCCTGTGGACTATCCTTACCACCATTCCCTTCGCGCAAGGACTGCGCGCATCTTTTCTACTTAACTCTCACACGGCTATGGGCTATATATCACTTGTTACCTTATGCCCATACTAGCGTGTTCACTTTGCATGATACACCTCTTTCTATGATTTTGCCATGCAATTATGACCCTTGCGTGCATTTACCCATGATTCACCATTATACTACTTCTATGTGTATTTGCATGCTTGGTGGAGATACTTGTTGCTATTACCATGCTTTCCTTGTGCCTCATGCTATTGTTGATTCTTGTCTCGGGAGAGTCATGTTGTTCCGTTGCTATTTACATAGGACTTCTTGCCAATACCATGAACCTACTTTGCTCATATCTTCCTTTCATGCTTTTGCTATGTCATGTGAATTATTTATGCACACTATTTGTACCCATGACATGCTTGCCATGATCCCTTCTAGTACGTTGCATCTTCGCACTACTAGCTTGCTTGACTTGATCGCTATGATTGCTTGCTTTGTCGCGTCACCCATGTTCCACTATTACTCGCTTTCTTGGGTTGATGACATATATGTTCGTGCCTCTCACATGATACATCTTGTCCATTGTCGCTTGCATCCAATTGTTGCATTTATGCTTATTGATCTTGGAGACTTGGACACTTTACTTGTGATGCATGCTTGCTTGATTGCGCCTATTGTATTTGGTTGTTCTCGCATCATGTGCCTCCATACTATGAAATTCTCCATTGTCCTTCCTTATGACGAGCATGATGCATACACTTGTTGGGTATCTTACCACACGGATAGGTTTTGCACTTCCACTAACCTCATTTGTTTTTCCGAGTGTTTGTTATGTTCTTTCGTTTTGAAGGATTCACAAGGTGGTACCATCACGAGACAACTTGGTCATGTGAAGGCGTACACGATGCGCGACACCAACATTTTCGACATTCTCATAAAGGGTGAACTCCTTCCCTTTGAGCCATCCTCAAATACGCATATTGGATGGGTCATTCTTTCATTGTTGTTTCCTTCTTGTTGTCTACATGATACATCTCGCGAACGGAGGAGCTACATTGAAGATTGGCTCTATGGACCTTCACATTGAGGAGTGCTCGGACTTATTGGATGCACCTTCGAACCTCCCCTCATGCCACGACATCGAGCATTGGTACATCAACACTCCTTTGACACATTGCACCAACACCTCCATATTTGTTGATTGTGCTCACACATGTCATGCTCGATGGACATGTCATACACATGACAAGTTTGCACCCCATGCATGGATTGACTCACATTACGCTTGTCTTGTTGCATCTATTTCCATGTCAACCATGATATATGAGCTTGTGCATTTCCTTAGCAAATTTGTTGTGATCTTCCTTGATGGATTATTAATACATCATGATCATATTGCCCACCATCAATTGCATGACAAAATAATCACATTGAGCACCAATTACCATGTTCATGCTTTTGACAAACCGTCCCATTATGCCATCATTTTGCACAATGGTCGCATTAATCACATACCTAACTCCTTTGTGCACACTACAAATGCTTTTGCTCCCATGAATGCTTTGCATATCATTCTATATCATCTTGTTAAGCTTCATGCGCTTTGTCACGAAAAATCTTGCCGAACGGACTCATTCTTACATGATGGACACCTTGTGCGCGCTAACCATTGTATTTCCAAGTGTCGCTTGTGTTTTCTCTTTTTGCGTGTATACCACTCCGGAGACACCTTGGAGTACTTGGATTGCGCCATGACTTCAACTATGTCCAACTACATGTCCGTCCACGACAACCGTTTCCATGGTGATGAGGATCACGATCCGAGGTCGGATCTTTCCCAGGGGGGGAGATGATGCGGAGCATCCTACGATCATCCCCATGTCCACTTCGACCACTCCCCATGACCCAAGGATACATAAGATGAGACCTCGACTATACGCCATTGGACGCAAGGTGAACTCACCCCTCTCCGAACCATCACTTTCCACATGTGAGACATAGCTACTACCTAAAATATATGTGTTGTGCATGACCAAGAACAAAGAGGAAGACCATGGACAAGACGCGAGGACACCAAGCGCGAGGAACAAGAGAAAGGGCTGACAGCAAATCACAGCCACCGGACGACTGGTCCTTACCGGACGTCCGACGCCTGGAGGTTCGGCCTGCCAGATCAGCTACCGCCCAGGGACTCTACAGCGCTCGGACGACCACCAGATACCGGACGTCCAACGAACATCAGCCACTGGACGACCCACAACGTCTGGAAATCCAACGAGGGCTATCCCGAGCCAAAACGCCGGACGTCCGACACGTACCGGACGTCCGACACGTATCGGACGTCCGGTACCTCTCGGACGACCGGAGCCTGTCTGTGCGCAGAGTATTGGGCCGAGGCCCATGTATCCCCACTTACCCCTTTGTGGCCCTAGACTATATATACTCCTCCACCACCTCCTAGTTAGGGTTAGCGTTGTGATAGCTCATATGTGAGATAGAGCCTCGCTCATCCATCCAGATCTACTCCATCACGAGAGACCGACACCTCTTCGGAGAAGATCCACATGGATTCAAGACCCCTAACGGGAAGACCTCAAGACCTCCTCTCTGAGAAGAACCGGTTACCTATGTATCGTCCTTTGTTGGATTCGGACCGTGTGACCTCTGTGTGTACTCGGATCTAGCATAAGTGTGACCTAATCTCGTTGGTTTGAGTGTTTTTCTTGTGTTTCCCTTCATGATTTCCCCTTGTGTTCTTCGTGTTAATCACGGGATCTGCTCCTTTCATGAAAGATCAGCCGTATAGGGTTCCAACCTACATCAAGCAGCTCATAGAAATTCATCATATAATAGCAGCAGGAGCAGCTTATAGCAACTCATCATATAGCAGCAGCAGCTCATAGCAATTCATCATAGGCAGCAGCTCATAGCAATTCATCATATAGCAGCAACAGGAGCAGCTCATAGCAATTCATCATATAGCAGCGGCAGGAGCAGCTTATAGCAACTCGTCATATAGCAGCAACAGCAGAAGCTCATAGCAATTCATCATATAGCAGCAGCTCATAGCAATTCATGATATAGCAGCAACAGGAGCAGCTCATAGCATTGCATCATACATAAGCAGTAGAAGCGGCTCATAGCAATTCATCGTATAGTGGATCAGAATGAAAATTTGGCAAAATATCAGAGGAGATCCTCACCTTGTTGGATGAGCTCATCCTTCAACTGCACCTCAAGGCCACGGCCTGGGAGTAGGGAAGGGGGAATAAAGTGCCTTCTGCCGTAGTGTGGCATCGGCCGTAGTTGTGCAGCGTCCGCCGGAGTAGTGCGTTGGACAGACCACAGTGGAGCAGCTGCCGAAGACCATGAGAATGAGGGGTGGCGCCAAAGGGAGGAGCAACTGGGGATATTTGGCCCTACCAACCGGCCATGTAGTCTAGCTGGACAGAGCATCGTCGAGAACTAGGCCAGATGGGACCAGTGGCGATGACTCGCTGGAGGAACCCTAGCGCTGCAGGCAGGTGATCGAGGTAGAGGGAAAGGGGAGAGGAGATGCAAGCGGGCAGGGCAATGAACGCTTGCGTGTTTGTTTTTACTTGAGGGTCAGGTGTGACGCGGGCGTGAGCAGTTGCATTTTGAGTGTCATATAGGCAGACAACAGAGTCATTTCACTATTCGCTTTCCCTTCAATTTTTAGTGAGCTTCTACACGAAACACCCCCCTCCAAAGCGAGATAAATTAAGCCCAAGTCCATAACTCAAAAATGAATTATTTACATCTTTAATGGCTTATTTTGACAATAAGCTCTGAAAAGGCGGAATAGAACTGGCCCTTAACCAGCAATTCAATTATGCGTGCAATGATGAATCACTCCTGCCTGCTATAGTGTACATTTAGGCATCATCATACATGGCATAACCTAATACATGTGCATTCCATTGTAGAATATGGAATATGCATTGTTTATGTTAGTTCATGTTGCACATGTTGTTTAAATGCCCCTTAAATCTGGTCAATCAAGTGATGGTCTTTAAGCCTCCTTCTTTGCTTCTTTTCTTGATATGTAAGATTTGCTCACACATCTGTTCAATTGCTTGTTTGCATCAGCCAGCCATACTAGGACTATTTGCTTTGATTACTTGCTATTCTTGACCTAACACTCTAACAGAGCTTGTCAACGATTTAAACACTAAGGGCTGCTGTAGTGGGGGCTTGTCTAACTCATAGGTGAAATAAAGGTTTGGTTGTACACTAAAGTAGGCTCTCCAAGAGTACCTGGAGATCCAGTTCGAAGGTATGCCTAGATTTTACATAGTGCACACATAGTAAATGCTCATTTCATTGTGTGCAAGTGCAAGAGATGTGGCATGTTTCATTATGTGGTGTTGTTTTGTTATAATCTCATCCTTTTGTGTTGTTCACAGACGGAAAAGTATGCATATTTATCTTCCAAGGAGACGAGTAACTAGTTTGTGTCACCTTGCAGAGGGGGTCCAATGAATATAAGATTGAGGATTTCCATGTACGAGATGTTAGGAAGGAGCCTTGGAAGAGAAGTAGGAGCAGCGCTGAGCCTATTCACCTAGTTAAGGAAGTCAATGTATCCAACTCAACAGTTAAATTCCTTCTTTGTTTCAGGCATAGTTAATTTGCTCTTTTCAATTGCTTTATTTGTCCTTAGTTAATGAGATGCCCAAACAATGATGCTTGATGTTGGGTACTTGTATAACTATTAGTTGACATAATTAAAGGCCTTACCATTTAATTACTCTGGCGAAGTGTGCCTGAAGCTTTGAAGTCTATTAACCAACTATTACTGCATGAGGCTCCCAATCTAGTTTATACTAGGCTAATGATTGCATAGTTTTGCTTAGTGTAGTAGGTTTGTATGAATCCCTCTGCTGTTCATTATGCTCCCTAAGACTTTAATTGATCTACAGAATGGCCAACTACTTGCTTACTTATACACAACGTGTTGCGTCGTGGAATTGTCACGTCAGATGTCCTAGGGTGAGGACTTAGTCGTGAGGCCAGCGCATCTACGTAGTAGCTTGAGAGGGGTTGAGCGGAATCGAGAGACGCAACATAAGATGAGGATTTAGACAGCTTCGGGCCCCGGGAAACATCATCCGGTAATAACCCTACATGCTGTTTGAGGCTAGATCTCATTACACTCATGAGGAAGTTGCCGTAAACCGGCTCTCCTCTAATTGTGTCTAGCCCTAGAGATTATTGATTGTTGCCTGTAGCTTGTCCCTCTTTGGGGAGCCCTGCCCCTCCTTATATATGTTGAAGGGGCGGGTTACATGTGGAGTCCTATTAGGATTAGGACTAGTCTATCTGTAATACAAACCGAATACAAGTCCAGGTCTTAACTCCTTGTAAGACAAATATTCCTCACGCCTTTCCTTGTAAACCGGCCCACCATAGTATGAATCGGCCTTCATGAACCGCCCATTGGGCCATCGGGTCTTATCGCTCCTCTGACCCGCCTGCCGGATTACCAATGAATCGTAAACCGCCAGGTCCAAACGGGTCGCCAGTGGATCGTCAATTCTCAGCCGGGTCTCAAGTAAACCGCCAAGTCCGGCCGGGTTATACTTCCGGCCGGTTTACGCCGCGGGGTATATCCCCGACATTAGCCCCCAGTTTAATTTGGATCTATCCATGTCAAACTGATCCTGTAAAACAAACACGAGAACAAATTTGACAGATTATGCTCCGGGTTAAGAATTCTTGTAAACCGGCATCTGATCATCCTTAAGTCCTTGTCATTTCCTCCTTCTAGAAAATCCGAGTCAATAGGCCAGCTTCATAATCAATTTGCTTGCAGAAGATATTTCGTAAATAAAGAATCCATTTGAATCCGCCTTCAATGCGCTGACTTGACAAAAATATTGGTCTTCAAATATTCAACTGATATCCACCGGTTTGAAAATGTAGAACTTGCTGGTTTATCATTGTCAAAATTGCCGGTTTATAAATATTGATGGCACCGGGTCATAATTGTTGCAGACACCGGGTCATAGTTGTTGCAAACACCGGGTCAATCTGGTTAGCTCAAAACTGAAAATTGGAAGATATTCCTCCTTTATATGCATAATACTTGTAGCCCCCAAGTCTTGAACAGAA
The DNA here is from genome assembly GCF_002575655.3 of Aegilops tauschii subsp. strangulata. Classification (NCBI taxonomy): domain Eukaryota; kingdom Viridiplantae; phylum Streptophyta; class Magnoliopsida; order Poales; family Poaceae; genus Aegilops; species Aegilops tauschii. Next base: position 197,942,508 of record NC_053038.3, on the reverse strand, counting down.
CAAAGTGATGATTTGAGACTTGTTTCCATATAATTACTGCCACTTTGAAGAAATCCATGTTGTTCATCTCTAGTAAAAACTGAATACTCCATATGTTGTAGCCCCCAAGTACCGGGTTGTCATGCTTGCAGCAACCTGGGACTTGTAATTGCTTATAAAAACTTCAATCAGTGTAGCCCCCAAGGGTCGGGTCATTATGCAATAATGAGCGGGGACTTTGTAAATATAATCATGTAGACTTGAGCAGTGATGTGTAGCCCCCAAGGACCGGCTTAGTAAGATAATACTGAACCGGGACTTGACATATACTTCAATGAAAATAACATCTTATAATGTAGCTTCCATCGTAGGGCTTGAACCCACGTCCACAAGGTTAAGAGCTTTGTGCTTTACCAACTGAGCAGTGGATCCTTCAATATAATGGACGAAAACTTGTGTACCTTAATTGTTGACAGGAGCAATTGGTAGCCCCCATGGGCCGGCTCATTATGATATGATGAGTTGGGTCTTCAATAAGACTAGTAAAAATGACTTTGCATTAGCCCCCAAGTGTCATGGTGCATGCTTGCAGCGACATGAGACTTGCATGTAATCTCAATTAGAATAATGTAGCCCCCAAGTGCCGGGTCGTAAGCCTGCAGCGAATCGGGACTATTCCTTCCATTGTAGAATAAATCATATCCTTTGATAAAATAATAGCCATTGCGCTAAAGCGACTTTGTAAACCTCAATAATACCGGTTACTAATAACCATAATAAAAATCCAGCCATGTTGGCTATTCAAGATAATATAATCCAGTATGAAAACCTTATTCATTCAATATCATAATGAAAATTCAGCCAAGTTTGGCTATTTGAATAATATAACCCAATGATTTATAAGCGCATGATTCCAATGGCGCAATCCAAATATATACTGGCGATTTATAGTCCAAAGCCAGGCCGGGTTAACAAACAACGGATAATTTTCTCATCATATACTGGCGACTTATCGTCTTAAAGACGGGCCGGTTTAATAAACACCGGATAATTTATCATCATACTGGCGACTTATAGTCGAAAGCCAGGCCGGGTTAATAAACGCCGGTGATTTATAATCATGCTTTATTCAACCTGTTTCTGCATACAAAGAGTTTAAAGTGTCCTGGCGGTTTACCGCCGGACGGGTCATAATGCCCAACATATAACCCGGGTTTATAACCAAGGCTGCACTTAAAAATAATCAAATATGAAATATATCATACTTGTGACATTGAATCACATCGTTGGTTTACCAACTTTTTGTAGTAAGGGTGATAACCCAAATTTTGAGTACTGATAACTCCTTCCATATTGTGTCGGTCTATGATAAAACCGTACCGGGTTGTGATAAACACCGGATTAACCATATATAATACTGGCGACTTGTAGTCAAAACCAGACCGGGTTGATAATCTCCGGATTATGACTGATCATACTGACAACTTGTAGCTGACAACATAATCCGGGTTGATAAACACCGGTTGAAAACATCACAAATCTTAGCAAAAGAAAAAGAAACTTAGCAAAAGGCAAATAAAACCGTTGTAGTCGAGGCTTTTCACGGGCTGCCAGGCCCCAAATTTGATCAAGAGGTGTTGCTATGGTTCGGGTTCGACCAAGCCCCCAAGTGATGCTGTGGCATTACGCCGATCAAAAGGCTGTGACGCCCCCGATTTGACCGTACACTAATCATGCACGCAAATGTGTACGATCAAGATCAGGGACTCACGGGAAGATATCACAACACAACTCTAAAACATAAATAAGTCATACAAGCATCATAATACAAGCCAGGGGCCTCGAGGGCTCGAATACAAGTGCTCGATCACAGACGAGTCAGCGGAAGCAACAATATCTGAGTACAGACATAAGTTAAACAAGTTTGCCTTAAAGAAGGCTAGCACAAACTGGGATACAGATCGAACGAGGCGCAGGCCTCCTGCCTGGGATCCTCCTAACTACTCCTGGTCGTCGTCAGCGGCCTGCACATCGTAGTAGGCACCTCCAGTGTCGTAGGTGTCGTCGTCGACGGTGGCGTCTGGCTCCTGGACTCCAGCATCTGGTTGCGACAACCAGATAGAAAGGAAAGGGGGAAAAGAGGGAGAGAAGCAACCGTGAGTACACATCCAAAGTACTCGCAAGCAAGGAGCTATACTACATATGCATGGGTATATGTGTAAACGGGCATATCAGTGGACTGAACTGCAGAATGCCAGAATAAAAGGGGGATAGCTAGTCCTGTCGAAGACTACGTTTCTGGCCATCTCCATCTTGCAGCATGTAGAAGAGAGTAGATTGAAGTCCTCCAAGTAGCATCGCATAGCATAATCCTACCCGGCGATCCCCTCCTCGTCGCCCTGTTAGAGAGCGATCACCGGGTTGTATCTGGCACTTGGAAGGGTGTATTTTATTCAGTATCCAGTTCTAGTTGTCATAAGGTCAAGGTACAACTCCGGGTCGTCCTTTTACCGAGGGACACAGCTATTCGAATAGATAAACTTCCCTGCAGGGGTGCACCACATAACCCAACACGCTCGATCCCATTTGGCCGGACACACTTTTCTGGGTCATGCCCGGCTTCGTAAGATCAACGCGTCGCAGCCCCACCTAAGCACAACAGAGCGGTCAGCACGCCGGTCTAACCCTATGCGCGCAGGGGTCTGGGCCCATCGCCCTATGCACACCTGCACGTTGCGTACGCGGCCGGAAGCAGACCTAGCCTAGTGGCGTTCCAGTCCAATCCGGCGCGCGCCACTCAGTCGCTGACGTCAAGAAGGCTTCGGCTGATACCACGACGTCGGGATACCCATAACTACTCCCGCGTAGATGGTTAGTGCGTATAGACCAAATGGCCAGACTCAGATCAAATACCAAGATCTCGTTAAGCATGTTAAGTATCCGCGAACGCCGACCAGGGCCAGGCCCACCTCTCACCTAGGCGGTCTCAACCTGCCCTGTCGCTCCGCCACAAAGATCCACTTGCGGGTACTCCTACGAGCCGACCCGACTTTAGTCATCACATGTGTCATGTATGTAGTATATAAGTATATACCCGTGATCACCGCCCAGGTGATCACGGCCCGATAGTATAGCACAGCAGTCGGACAAGAATGTAGGGCCACTGATGGAAATCTAGCATCCTATACTAAGCATGTAGGATTGCAGGTAAAGGTATCAACAGTAGTAGCAAGGATAGGCTATGCATCAGGATAGGATATCGGAAAACAGTAACATGCTACACTACTCTAATGCAAGCAGAATAGAGAAGAGTAGGCGATATCTGGTGATCAAGGGGGGGGGGCTTGCCTGGTTGCTCTGGCAAGTAGGAGGGGTCGTCAACTCCGTAGTCGAACTGGGCAGCAGCAGTGTCGGTCTCGTAGTCTACCGGAGAGAAGAGGGGGAAGAAACAGTAAATACAATGCAAACATAAGCATGACGATGCGTGACATGACAATGAACGGTGCTAGGTGTGTCCTAACGCGACAGTAGGTGGTACCGGCGAAGGGGGGGAACATCCGGGAGGTATTCCCGATGTTTCGCGTTTTCGGACAGACGGACCGGAGGGGGAAAGTTGCTAGTTCGATAGGTTAGGGAGGTGTGGTGGACGAACGGACTGCGTATTCGGATTCGTCTCGTCGTTCTGAGCAACTTTCATATAGAAAACATTTTCATCCGAGTTACGGTTTAAAAGATATGAATTTTCAAAGATTATTTGAATTTCTGGAATTATTTAATTAACAGAAAAAGGGATATGACGTCAGCATGACGTATGAGTGACGTCAGCGGTCAACAGTCCGGTTGACTGGTCAAAACTGACACGGGGGACCAACCTGTCATAGACAGTGGGTTAACAGAGGATTAAACTAATTAATTTTTAGTTAATTAACTACTGGGCCCACCTGTCAGTGAGTGATTAGATTAATTAATTATTTTTATTTATAAAACATTTTCCTTTTCTTTTTCTTTTTTTATTTTTGCGGCGGGGCCCGCATGTCAGTGGCTGGGCCTGCCCAGTCAGCACGTTGACTGGGTGGACCCAGTCAACGGGGCCCACGGGCCCACTGGCAGTGGCACTGGGGGGGGCCCAGGCCAGCCACGTCGGCGGCCGGCGCCGGAGCAACTCCGGCGACCAAAACAGCGGCGGCCCCTCGCCGGAGTTGGCCGGAATCGCGCTACGGGGCTCGGGGAGGAGCGGGGCTAGGCCCATTCGAAAGGGCTCGCAGCGCCGCATCCAGGGGTGGCCGGGGCTTCGCCGGACTTGGCCGGAATCGGCGCCGGCGAGCGGCGGAGGCGGCGGCGCGCACGGGTGCCCGACGGAAACGAGGCTACGGCGGGCTATCGAGCAAGCGGAGGGGCTGGGGAGCATCTACGTGCGGTGGGGAGTGCTGCGGGCTTGGGCCCGTGACCAAAAGGTCACCGGAGACCCGCCGGCGGCGAGCTCTGCGGCGCGGCGTTCGGGCGCGCGCGGGGAAGAAGCTAGGGGGCGCGCGAGAGAGAAAGGACAGGGGAGGAGGGGGGAGAGGCTCACCGCGCGGCACACGGAGGCCGGTGAGAGCTTAGGAGCAGCAGGTCGGCGCCGGGGAAGAAGGGGGTCGCCGGCGTCCGAAGTTGAAGACGAGCTCGGGGAGGCCGTTGCAGTGGCTCCGAGCTTCAACGGAGAGGCGGAGGTGGTGTAGTCGAGGGCGGCTACGGCGTATGACACGGCGAGGTGGCGATTGGGGCACGGTGGCCGTGTGAACGACGGGAACGGCGGCGAGCGCGTCGGGCGGTGGGGATCGAAGGGGAGAGGGAGGTGGATCTGACGGGGGAGGCGCAGCGGCCGAGAGGGAGAGCAGGGGTGAGTGGGAGAGGGGCCCGAGGAGGCGGGGGGGCTGGCGTCCTTATCCCCCCCGTCGCCGGCGAGGGGGTGCGGCGGGGACGGCCCCTGTTCTGACCCCGGTCGGGGGAACAGGGGAGGGGGGCGAGTGGGAGAGGTGGGCTAGGCCGGGGGTCGGCCCAGTCGGGCCAGGGGTCCAGTGGGGGGGGGAAGGGCCTTCTCCTTTTTTTCTTTTTCTCTGCCTGTTCTGTTTCTTTTGCCTTTTCTTTTTATTTGTTTATTTTCTTTTCTGTTTTATTTCATTTAAAAGTATTTAGGTATTTTATAAAAATGTGTTTTCTCCACCATAATTACCAGTGTATTATTTGGCACCCACCGAACATTTTTGTTCAAATTTTTGAAAACTTTTATTTTCCACTTTGATTTTAATTGAAGTTTGAACTAGGAGTTTGAAAAGAAATTTGATGCAATTGTGAGCAAGCCCTGTTTAGCAACATGATTAGCTTAATCACAGGGAGTTACTGTAGCATGATTCTCGGGGTGTTACAAATCTCCTCCACTACAAGAAATCTCGTCCCGAGATTTAGGAGGTAGATGGAAACAGTGCGGGGTATTCTTCGCGCAGACGATCCTCTCGTTCCCAAGTGGCCTCATCTTCAGAATGGTGCGACCACTGGACTTTGAGAAACTTGATCGCCTTCTGACGTGTGCGGCGTTCAGCTTGGTCGAGAATGCGGACCGGATGCTCCTTATAGGAGAGGTCTTGCTGCAATTCGAGCACTTTATGATCCACAGCTCGGATTGGATCCTTGAAGCAATGGCGGAGCTGTGACACATGGAACACATCGTGAACCTGAGAAAGGTTCGGCGGTAGCTCCAGTTGGTATGCCACTTTTCCACGCCTTTCGAGAATAGTGAATGGGCCAATATAGCGAGGAGCTAGTTTGCCCTTGATCCCGAAGCGGTGAGCACCCTTCATAGGTGTGACTCGAAGATAAGCCTTTTCGCCAGGTTGATAGACCATGTCTTTATGATGACGGTCATACTGACTCTTCTGACGTGACTGAGCAGTCTTGAGATTCTCGCAAATAATGCGGACTTGTTCTTCGGCATCTTGGATAATATCCGGGCCGAAGAGTGGACGTTCCCCAGTTTCTGACCAGTTCAGAGGGGTTCGGCACTTTCGTCCATATAGCACTTCGAAGGGGGGCATCTTCAGACTAGCTTGATAGCTATTATTATAAGAGAACTCAGCATACGGGAGAGATTCCTCCCATTTCTTGCCGAAGGAAATAACGCAAGCTCGTAGCATGTCTTCGAGAACTTGGTTGACGCGTTCAACTTGTCCTTGCGATTGAGGATGAAACGCAGTACTGAATGACAGATGAGTTCCCATAGCTTCTTGGAAACTTGCCCAGAATCTTGAAGTGAATAAGCTGCCACGGTCTGAGCTGATAACCAATGGAATACCGTGGAGTGAAACAATCCTGGACATATAGAGCGTTGCCAACTGACTAGCAGTGATCGTTTCTTTGACCGCCAGAAAATGTGCAACTTTGGAAAGCCGGTCAATGACGACAAGAATAGCATCATTACCTTTTTGTGACTTGGGAAATCCAGTGACGAAGTCCATCTCAACATGGTCCCATTTCCATTCAGGAATAGAGATAGGTTGCAGAGTTCCAGCAGGCCTTTGATGTTCTGCTTTGATACGACGGCAAACGTCACACTCAGCAACATAACGAGCAATGTCTTGCTTCATATTAGACCACCAGAATCTCTGACGGATGTCTTGATACATCTTTGTACTACCAGGATGGATACACAGAGGTGTATCATGAGCTTCTTTCATAACTTCCTGTGTCATATCCAGGTTTTTCTCTGCACATGGCACCACTAGGCGGCCCTTGAAGTATAGGGTGCCATCTTTAGCAATGGTGAAGAATGAGGGCTTTCCTTCTGCGAGGTAGCGCTTAATCTTGTGGGCTTCAGAGTCATACTTCTGTAGCCTTTTGATGCTATCCACGAGATCTGGTTTAGCAACTAGGGTATTGAGGGAACCCTGGGTAACAACGTGGAGGTTCACCTTGCCAAACTCCTTAGGAGGGGGAGTGAGTGCACCCGAAGGGACAATATGGAGGTTCAGCTTCCTGAATTCTTCAACAAGCGAGGGCTGAACTTTGTGAACCTGGAGGTGGTTGCAGTAAGACTTGCGGCTCAAGGCATCAGCCATTACATTAGCCTTGCCTGGCGTATAGGAAATACCCAAGTCAAAGTCTGCAACAAGCTCCATCCATCTCTGTTGACGGAGGTTCAGATCTGGCTGAGTAAACAGATATTTCAGACTTTGGTGGTCAGTGAAGATCTCGCAACGATTACCGAGAAGGTAATGTCGCCACTGCTTCAGCGCATGAATGACAGCAGCAAGTTCGAGGTCGTGAACTGGGTAGTTCTCTTCGTGAGGGCGCAATTGCCGAGAGGCATAAGCAATCACTTTGCGGTCTTGCATTAGGACACAGCCTAATCCTTGACGGGAAGCGTCGCAGTAAATGACAAAGTCCTTCTTAGTATCAGGTGGAGCTAGAACTGGAGCAGAAGTCAACTTGTCTTTGAGTGCTTGGAAACTTTCCTGACATTTGCCTGTCCATTGGAACTTGACACCCTTATGCAACAGGTTAGTCAGAGGCCTGGCGATCTTAGAGAAGTTCTCGACGAATCGACGGCAATAGCTGGTGAGACCGAGAAAACTTCTGACTTGCTTAACATTCTTGGGAGGAGTCCAATCAAGAATAGCCTGAACTCGCTCGGGGTTGACGGCAATACCATCCTTAGAGATGACATGCCCAAGATAGGTTACTTCCGGTAGCCAGAATTCACATTTGGAGAACTTGGCATATAGTTGATGTTCTCGTAGCTTCTCCAGCACAAGTCGAAGATGTTCGGCATGTTCTTCTTCGTTCTTGGAACATACCAGGATATCATCCAGATGAACCACGACGAACTTGTCGAGGTAATCCATGAATATATAGTTCATCAGACGAGAGAAGGTGGCTGGAGCATTGGTTAAACCGAAAGACATGACGGTGTACTCGTATGAACCATAGCGAGTCACGAAGGCGGTCTTTGGGATATCCTCTTCGCGAACACGGATCTGATGGTAGCCCAACCTCAAGTCGAGCTTAGAGAACACTGACGAACCCGCCAGTTGATCATACAGATCATTGATCCGAGGAAGAGGGTATTTATTCTGAATGGTAGCTTGGTTTATAGGACGGTAGTCTTGAACTAACCGGTTTGTCCCATCCTTCTTCTTGACAAAGAGAGAAGGTGCTCCCCAAGGAGAGCAACTTGGGCGAATGAATCCTTTGCGAAGAGATTTGTCGATTTCTTCCTTAAGCTCAAGGAGTTCATGCGGCGGCATTTTGTAGGGTCGCTTGGCTATAGGAGTGGTGCCTGGTTTCAAGTCGATGATGAATTCGACAGCTCTAGCAGGGGGAATCCCTGGAAGTTCTTCAGGGAAGACGTCGAGGAATTCACGCACGACGGGAATGTTTTCAATGCCCTCGAGTGGTGCAGCGTTCAATGCATTCACTGCATAGAGCCTTGCCTCGGCATTTTGCACCAGATGAGCTTGGTAAGCAACTATTTCATCTGAAGGGTGTAGCAGATGGACGGTCTTAGTGGCGCAAACTATAGAAGCAGTATGCGCTTTCAACCAATCCATACCCAAAATGAGGTCGATGTTAGACGACTTCAGGATAATGGGAGAGGCATAGAATTCCAGCCCTTCGATTTCCACTGGGACATCGATGCCAACCAAGGAGGTTTGACACTGTCCCACGGGGGTTTTGACCAGTACCGAAGTGTTCATCTCCTCACATTTAACGTCGTGCTTGTATGCAAAATCTTCTGACATGAATGAATGCGATGCACCTGTATCAAATAAAACGGATGCTGGTACTGAATTTACGAGGAGTGTACCCATCACAGTAGCAGGCTGGTCTTGAGCTTCGTTGAGATCAACGTGGTTGGCATGAGCACGACCATAAGACTTAGCATTGTTGTTGCGGGGCTGATTGTTACCACGGCCAGTTGCTGGAAGGGCCAGTTGATTCTGGTTCTGGTTGCATTCTCTAGCACGGTGTCCTGGTTGACCACACCTGAAGCACAAGCCATTATTCGGAGTGGGAACAGGAGCTTGGGATGGTGGAGCTGGAAGTCTTGACTGCCTAGATGGTGGTGGAGGCAGACGAGGTGCAGCATAGGTCTGCCTTGGGGCAGATGCATTTGGACGGTACATGCTGTTCGGGATCCATATCTTACGCTTCTGTGAGGGCGAGCCCGAAGATGAGCCCGTGTCACGGTTGCGCCTGTGAGAGCTCTGGTATTCCTGCAGACCAGTTTCGACATTGATGGCCTTGTTCACCAAGGTGGAGAAATCAGCAAAGTCATGCACTAGAAGTGCGAGCTTGATGTCAGCTTGAAGGCCATCACGGAACTTCTCCTGTCTGCGTGCATCAGTTGCAATGTCTTCTTCAGCATAGCGGGACAAGTCCAGAAACTCCCGCTGATAAGCTTCGACAGTTTTGTTGCCTTGGGTGAGGTTGCGGAACTCACGCTTCTTCCGGTCTATGACTCCCTAAGGAATGAAGCGGGCACGGAAAGCAGCTTGGAAGTCTGGCAATGTGATGATTGTTCCAGCTGGCAGAGTACGCCTGTGGCTGTCCCACCATTGAGCTGCGGGTCCCTTCAAGAAGAAGGAAGCAAAGGTGACATAGCTGGCAGGGGCTACATCAGCAGACTCCATCTCATAGGTGATGTCACGGAGCCAGTCATCAGCATCCAGAGGCTGAGTTGAGCTGCGGTAGATGGTTGGGTTGAGGCGTATGAAATCTTGAAGAGTCACTTGAGCTGGCTGCTGGTTCATATTGGGGCGAGGGAACTGAGCCATCATATTTTCCATGAATTGGCGGTTCAGTTCAAACTGTTGGATCATACCAGCCATGTACTCAGGTGGTGGTGGGGCATCACCACCACGACCACGACCACCTGGTCTAACCATCCTGCTAATATATAACAGGGGTAGTTCAGCATTGAGAAATTTGCAATGACAAGAATCATTCATGATGAAACATGCCTAATGAAAGGAGCACGATAGCTACTACATAGTAGTCGGCATAACTTTACAAAAGGGGTCATGCATAGAGTTCAGTACATAGAGTTCAGTACATAGACTAATACATCATAGGCGGCACACAGGCTCGCGGCGACTGCAACTAATACTACAAGCAAGCCTACATCAGTCCCAAGAGGTACTGTGGAGGTAATCGTAGCCCGACAGCTGGTAGTGAGGCAATGGATAGCCCTCCACGTCAGCAGACTGGGGGCCGCGGATACTCAGGTGTAGAGCCCGACGCTCAGGTGGCAGAAGAGGACCAAGTGCGGGGGAGTAGCCTCCCACCTCTGGCCAACCGACACCGTGGGGCATCACGGTCCTGGCTGGGTAGATCGCAGTACGCGGTACCTGTCCAGATCGGACAAAGGGGTGCAGCAGCGTCAGAGCACGGTAAAGGTGCTGACGGGTGGTGTACATCTCGTGGCGAAGAGCTCGGTTAGCTCGATCCAGCCCATCAGCATGCAGAACCAGGTGCTGATGGTAGAAGGGCTCTCGGGTGACAGTGGAGTAGGCAGCAGTATAGTATCCCTCCGCACCAACATCAGATGCGATAGCAATGTGCCTAAAAGGGGAGGTGTCCAACTCCTGATACTCTCCACGAAGACGTGTCAGAGCAGCATAGGCAGCATCGTGGACAGCCATATCGATGGTCACACCAACACCATGTGCGGTGTGCAGCACAGTAGTGGAGTCGTACTCCCGAGAGTAGAGGTGGACGATGGCACGGTACTGCTCCTGGTTAAAGTCCTGGTACTCCTCGTAGACGGTGTACTCAGGGTGCCAGCGATAACCCAGATAGGTCATCATCTCAGCTAGCACCGCAGGTGATCCCGAGGCACCAATGGCCGTCGTGTGGCGAACGACCTGCCTCGTGGGTTCCATCTGAAAGCAAAGACGTTTCAAAGGAGTCAAATGACAGTGTGTGAATTGTTCAAAATACTATTCTAAGAAACAACTACGGCTTATCCAACTTTGGGGTGAATGTGGTCACGGGATCCTAGTGTTAGAGTTAGTAAATTCGTTTAACCCGAGTAGAAGAGAGTTCAGAGTCCCAGAGTAAAGGTCGAGGAGTAAAAGATCCTAGTACCACCCAATGGCGACGTGGGCCCGTAAGACACACAGCCATGTTAGTAAAAGTTTTGTAATGTCTAGACTCGACTTCGGCCAAGGAGTGTGGAAATGGGGATTCCTACAGGCAGTCGGCTCTGATACCAACTTGTGACGCCCCCGATTTGACCGTACACTAATCATGCACGCAAATGTGTACGATCAAGATCAGGGACTCACGGGAAGATATCACAACACAACTCTAAAACATAAATAAGTCATACAAGCATCATAATACAAGCCAGGGGCCTCGAGGGCTCGAATACAAGTGCTCGATCACAGACGAGTCAGCGGAAGCAACAATATCTGAGTACAGACATAAGTTAAACAAGTTTGCCTTAAAGAAGGCTAGCACAAACTGGGATACAGATCGAACGAGGCGCAGGCCTCCTGCCTGGGATCCTCCTAACTACTCCTGGTCGTCGTCAGCGGCCTGCACGTAGTAGTAGGCACCTCCAGTGTCGTAGGTGTCGTCGTCGACGGTGGCGTCTGGCTCCTGGACTCCAGCATCTGGTTGCGACAACCAGATAGAAAGGAAAGGGGGAAAAGAGGGAGAGAAGCAACCGTGAGTACTCATCCAAAGTACTCGCAAGCAAGGAGCTATACTACATATGCATGGGTATATGTGTAAAGGGGCATATCAGTGGACTGAACTGCAGAATGCCAGAATAAAAGGGGGATAGCTAGTCCTGTCGAAGACTATGTTTCTGGCCATCTCCATCTTGCAGCATGTAGAAGAGAGTAGATTGAAGTCCTCCAAGTAGCATCGCATAGCATAATCCTACCCGGCGATCCCCTCCTCGTCGCCCTGTTAGAGAGCGATCACCGGGTTGTATCTGGCACTTGGAAGGGTGTATTTTATTCAGTATCCAGTTCTAGTTGTCATAAGGTCAAGGTACAACTCCGGGTCGTCCTTTTACCGAGGGACACGGCTATTCGAATAGATAAACTTCCCTGCAGGGGTGCACCACATAACCCAACACGCTCGATCCCATTTGGCCGGACACACTTTTCTGGGTCATGCCCGGCCTCGTAAGATCAACGCGTCGCAGCCCCACCTAAGCACAACAGAGCGGTCAGCACGCCGGTCTAACCCTATGCGCGCAGGGGTCTGGGCCCATCGCCCTATGCACACCTGCACGTTGCGTACGCGGCCGGAAGCAGACCTAGCCTAGTGGCGTTCCAGTCCAATCCGGCGCGCGCCACTCAGTCGCTGACGTCAAGAAGGCTTCGGCTGATACCACGACGCCGGGATACCCATAACTACTCCCGCGTAGATGGTTAGTGCGTATAGACCAAATGGCCAGACTCAGATCAAATACCAAGATCTCGTTAAGCGTGTTAAGTATCCGCGAACGTCGACCAGGGCCAGGCCCACCTCTCACCTAGGCGGTCTCAACCTGCCCTGTCGCTCCGCCACAAAGATCCACTTGCGGGTACTCCTACGAGCCGACCCGACTTTAGTCATCACATGTGTCATGTATGTAGTATATAAGTATATACCCGTGATCACCGCCCAGGTGATCACGGCCCGATAGTATAGCACAGCAGTCGGACAAGAATGTAGGGCCACTGATGGAAATCTAGCATCCTATACTAAGCATGTAGGATTGCAGGTAAAGGTATCAACAATAGTAGCAAGGATAGGCTATGCATCAGGATAGGATATCGGAAAACAGTAACATGCTACACTACTCTAATGCAAGCAGAATAGAGAAGAGTAGGCGATATCTGGTGATCAAGGGGGGGGGCTTGCCTGGTTGCTCTGGCAAGTAGGAGGGGTCGTCAACTCCGTAGTCGAACTGGGCAGCAGCAGTGTCGGTCTCGTAGTCTACCGGAGAGAAGAGGGGGAAGAAACAGTAAATACAATGCAAACATAAGCATGACGATGCGTGACATGACAATGAACGGTGCTAGGTGTGTCCTAACGCGACAGTAGGTGGTACCGGCGAAGGGGGGGAACATCCGGGAGGTATTCCCGATGTTTCGCGTTTTCGGACAGACGGACCGGAGGGGGAAAGTTGCTAGTTCGATAGGTTAGGGAGGTGTGGTGGACGAACGGACTGCGTATTCGGATTCGTCTCGTCGTTCTGAGCAACTTTCATATAGAAAACATTTTCATCCGAGTTACGGTTTAAAAGATATGAATTTTCAAAGATTATTTGAATTTCTGGAATTATTTAATTAACAGAAAAAGGGATATGACGTCAGCATGACGTATGAGTGACGTCAGCGGTCAACAGTCCGGTTGACTGGTCAAAACTGACACGGGGGACCAACCTGTCATAGACAGTGGGTTAACAGAGGATTAAACTAATTAATTTTTAGTTAATTAACTACTGGGCCCACCTGTCAGTGAGTGATTAGATTAATTAATTATTTTTATTTATAAAACATTTTCCTTTTCTTTTTCTTTTTTTATTTTTGCGGCGGGGCCCGCATGTCAGTGGCTGGGCCTGCCCAGTCAGCACGTTGACTGGGTGGACCCAGTCAACGGGGCCCACGGGCCCACTGGCAGTGGCACTGGGGGGGGGCCCAGGCCAGCCACGTCGGCGGCCGGCGCCGGAGCAACTCCGGCGACCAAAACAGCGGCGGCCCCTCGCCGGAGTTGGCCGGAATCGCGCTACGGGGCTCGGGGAGGAGCGGGGCTAGGCCCATTCGAAAGGGCTCGCAGCGCCGCATCCAGGGGTGGCCGGGGCTTCGCCGGACTTGGCCGGAATCGGCGCCGGCGAGCGGCGGAGGCGGCGGCGCGCACGGGTGCCCGACGGAAACGAGGCTACGGCGGGCTATCGAGCAAGCGGAGGGGCTGGGGAGCATCTACGTGCGGTGGGGAGTGCTGCGGGCTTGAGCCCGTGACCAAAAGGTCACCGGAGACCCGCCGGCGGCGAGCTCCGCGGCGCGGCGTTCGGGCGCGCGCGGGGAAGAAGCTAGGGGGCGCGCGAGAGAGAAAGGACAGGGGAAGAGGGGGGGAGAGGCTCACCGCGCGGCACACGGAGGCCGGTGAGAGCTTAGGAGCAGCAGGTCGGCGCCGGGGAAGAAGGGGGTCGCCGGCGTCCGAAGTTGAAGACGAGCTCGGGGAGGCCGTTGCAGTGGCTCCGAGCTTCAACGGAGAGGCGGAGGTGGTGTAGTCGAGGGCGGCGACGGCGTATGACACGGCGAGGTGGCGATTGGGGCACGGTGGCCGTGTGAACGACGGGAACGGCGGCGAGCGCGTCGGGCGGTGGGGATCGAAGGGGAGAGGGAGGTGGATCTGACGGGGGAGGCGCAGCGGCCGAGAGGGAGAGCGGGGGTGAGTGGGAGAGGGGCCCGAGGAGGCGGGGGGGGGCTGGCGTCCTTATCCCCCCCGTCGCCGGCGAGGGGGTGCGGCGGGGACGGCCCCTGTTCCGACCCCGGTCGGGGGAACAGTGGAGGGGGGCGAGTGGGAGAGGTGGGCTGGGCCGGGGGTCGGCCCAGTCGGGCCAGGGGTCCAGTGGGGGGGAAGGGCCTTCTCCTTTTTTTCTTTTTCTCTGCCTGTTCTGTTTCTTTTGCCTTTTCTTTTTATTTGTTTATTTTCTTTTCTGTTTTATTTCATTTAAAAGTATTTAGGTATTTTATAAAAATGTGTTTTCTCCACCATAATTACCAGTGTATTATTTGGCACCCACTGAACATTTTTGTTCAAATTTTTGAAAACTTTTATTTTCCACTTTGATTTTAATTGAAGTTTGAACTAGGAGTTTGAAAAGAAATTTGATGCAATTGTGAGCAAGCCCTGTTTAGCAACATGATTAGCTTAATCACAGGGAGTTACTGTAGCATGATTCTCGGGGTGTTACAAAGGCATTGCTATGGTTCGGGTTCGACCAAGCCCCCAAGTGATGATGTGGCTTTACGGAGATCAAGAGGCGTAGCCATGGTTCGGGTTCGACCATGCTCCCAAGTGATGCTGTGGCATTACGCTGATCAAGAGGCGTGGCTATGGTTCGGATATGACCAAGCCCCCAAGTGATGCTGTGGCATTGCGCCGATCAAGAGGTGTAGCTATGGTTCGGATACGACCAAGCCCCCAAGTGATGCTGTGGCATTGCGCCGATCAAGAGGTGTAGCTATGGTTCGGATACGACCAAGCCCCCAAGTGATCAATAATATGATAAGCCAATAAGGCACGATACCCATGTTTGAACCGCGCATCATGGCAGCAGGTCCTCTTTGGCACCCTTTAACTTTTTGCAAGAGATAAATCCTTCTTGAACCGGGATTTTGAACCAGACATTGAGAGCTTCAAAGCTTTGTGGGAGAACAGATTTCCCTTAACCGGATTGCAAACCGGAATCTTCATTTTCAGCCGGAAATTTTCTGACGGCCTTTCAACTCGAACTTGCGAGAAGTTAATTCCTTTTTGAACCGGACATTTTTAAACCGGATTTGAGCGCTTCAGAGCTTTGCGGGAGAACAGATTTCCCTTGAACCGGATTGTAAACCGGATATTTGAGAGCTTCAGTGAGACTGACTTCCCTTGAGCCGGATTTTAAACCGGAATCCTTTCTGATGACCCGGAACTTCTTCATTGAGCCGGGTTTTTGTAACTGTCATATATTTTCTAAGCCGGAAATTTTCTGACGGCCTTTAAATTTTCATCAATATAACAGTAGCCTCCGGGACCGGGTTATCTTTCCCTCCATCGTCCTAGGGTTCTTAATTTTGCTGAAACTAGCAAGATTTGCTGAGTCATGTCATCGTAGCCCCCGAGTCTCAAGGTGACTCGAGGAGTTGGATTGAGATTCTCCATATTTGACCGTGATATAAACCGGCATAACTTGTATATCATTGGTGTTGATAGCACGATGTGAATCCATGGAAGGTTGAGGCGACTGCGGCGGTTTATAAATGATCTGTACGAGCCGTGTCAACAACTCGGCCAATGGTTCCTTCCAACTGGCTATTTGAAGTTATCCAAACTGTAGTGGCGGCGACTTGCGTGCCTGCCCATTGAGCTATCCAGTGCAGACGGCGGTTGGTAGTATATAATAATTTGCCTCCAATTTGTTGAAAGAAAAATCGGGCTACCCAAGCTGTGACTTGCTTTATATTCAATAAACAGCTCATGCAGATAGGTGCGGCCCGGTATGCTGATGTAGACCAGGCTGCGAGAGACGGACGACAAGGACGACCGCAACATCAGAGGCGGCACAGACAGATGAGTCGGCTGCGGCGTTGTAAACCGGTGCGGACGGGGAAAATCGGCACCGATGTTGTAAACCGGCACGGACGGGCGAGTTAATGTAGACCGGGTCCGCAGAGGCGGTGTCTTTGTGCACGTCCATTGAACAGCAATCAAATGCGATCCCGGCAAGTCGATGTAGACCGGGCCGCAAGGGCGGCGACTTGTGCGCGTCCATTCAACGGGTAATATGTCACGGATTATTGCCGGGCGGAACATTATCAGTCCGTGCTCCATACCCGTGGTATAAACCACATTTGTAGTGAATAATTATCCTGTATACAAAAATATACCGATCAAAGTAATTGTTCTTTTTTAAAGAAAGCAATATATATTATAAAAATATAATGGATGGATTTCACCTGATATGTCAGGCCAGTAGTTATCCTCCTCATTATAAGCGGGTGTGGACGCGTGACCCGACCGCGAAAGTGGACGGGCGTGTCATCCGTGGCGTTGTAAACCGGTGCGGTCGCGAGAGACGGCCACGGAGTTGGAAGCTGGTGTGGGAGTCCGTTGAGTAACGACGACCACCTGTGCCAAAATACGTTGGTGTGCCTCCATCTCCACAGTATAATATCACGTTTTGTCATAAATAATTGCCCTGCATAAACAATATTGCAGACCAAGGCAAAGATAAAACTGTTTTTTGACAAAAATAATATGTACCAATAAAATATATTTTAGATGGATATCACCTGATGTGCCAGGCCGGAAATAATCCGCCATGAAATTGATGATCACTAAGTGAAGTAGAAATCGCTCACGGACGGGTCGGCCGCGGCAGACGGCCACGGCGTTGTAAACCGGCGCAGTCGCGAGAGACGGCCACGGCGTTATAAACCGGTGCGGGAATGACGACCAGCTGTGCTGAAATGATGTCGGCATGCCCCCATCTCGGTGGCATAATACCACTTTGTAGTGGATTTTGTCCTGCGTAAAATATATTGAAAGACAGAGTATTTTTTCTCAGAAGAATTAATATGTGCTAAAAATACTGAGAACAGATAGCACCTGATTTATTCGGACGACCAATGGTCCTTAGTAGCGTCCACAGATAACTCCAGTAATGTTTGCCATGCAAATGTTGACTTGCCTCAAATTGCCTGTACAATAGTTCTTATCTCTGCTCATTCTTATTACTGATAGGGGCAGAAACAAACGGTGGGTCAGCAATGTTGTAGGTAAGAGCCTGAGTCCGCGCGAATCATGATGGCTCATGCAGCATAGTGACAGTGTTAACAGGCGATAGGGCGGTGCGCGCAGTGCCCTTTGTCCCGCAGAGATTTGACTGGTGTTTTACGTGTTCAATGCCGAATTTGCCGACAACATCAGGAGGAGAAAACCCTTGAAGCAAATGCCCTTGAGACGGACGTGTGAGGCCATAGCTCAGGCGGCCGCGAGGCTAGACAGTCCGACGCCAGCCACAGTGGCTCGATGCGGCGGGAAAGGCCGCAACGATGGTGACCGCTGTGGGTCCCCCAACAACCCGGAGCGAGGGCGAGGTGGTAATGGCGAGTGAGACTGCGCGTGCCCAGGCGGGCGACGGGGCGAGGCTGGGAAAACGAGATGGGCGGAGGTCCAGTCCGCGAATTCCCATCATTAACTCTCCTGAGACCCGGATCTGGCTCCCCTTTTTTTATCCTTTTCTTTTGAGGTTTGGCCACGTGACCAGCTGCTTTGTCCGGTAGCCGATTTTTTTGCCTCCCTCTTTTTTTGTTTCCTTTCTATCAGGACTTGCTTCCCTGGTAGGACTCGGACTTGCTTTTTATTGCATGTACTCATCAATGCAGAGTTTGCCCAGGAGCCGATCGAGTTGGACAACGATACAGACGACCAAAAAACAATGGAGACAACCGACGCTGACAACGATGACTCTATCAATCTCGACTCCGGGCGATTCAAATCTCTGAACGCTGACCGGAAAAAATCCCATACCTTCAGTAAATACGATCAACCATATCCAGTAAACACTCTCGCCATCCGGTGCGGCGATAGAGCCGCTGTTATTTGTTGATGACGATTGGACTGAATTTCCATGAAGTCCAAGGTTGCTCATGACGGGTTATCGTGCATGATTTCCCCGTGCCAGTTCTTCTTCATGGGACCAATCACGAGCTTCTTGACACCTGGGAAAAATCCCTCCAAGAACTCAACACCACCGTGCACAGGCCCCACGGTGGGCGCCAACTGTCGTGGAATTGTCACGTCAGATGTCCTAGGGTGAGGACTTAGTCGTGAGGCCAGCGCATCTATGTAGTAGCTTGAGAGGGGTTGAGCGGAATCGAGAGACGCAACATAAGACGAGGATTTAGACAGCTTCGGGCCTCGGGAAACATCATCCGGTAATAACCCTACATGCTGTTTGAGGCTAGATCTCATTACGCTCATGAGGAAGTCGCCGTAAACCGGCTCTCCTCTAATTGTGTCTAGCCCTAGAGATTATTGATTGTTGCCTGTAGCTTGTCCCTCTTTGGGGAGCCCTGCCCCTCCTTATATATGTTGAAGGGGCGGGTTACATGTGGAGTCCTATTAGGATTAGGACTAGTCTATCTCTAATACAAACCGGATACAAGTCCAGGTCTTAACTCCTTGTAAGACAAATATTCCTCACGCCTTTCCTTGTAAACCGGCCCACCATAGTATGAATCGGCCTTCATGAACCGCCCGTTGGGCCATCGGGTCTTGTCGCTCCTCTGACCGGCCTGCTGGATTACCAATGAATCGTAAACTGCCAGGTCCAAACGGGTCGCCAGTGGATCGTCAATTCTCAGCCGGGTCTCAAGTAAACCGCCAAGTCCGGCCGGGTTATACTTCCAGCCGGTTTACGCCGCGGTGATGTATATCCCCGACATGTTGTCTAAATTTGTAACTTGTCTGTGTTTTGGATTTGGCCCCAACATCATGCTCCTCTGGTGAGCTAAGAGAGATTTCTGTATGCGGGCTGCACAGACTACCATTTTTATAATTTTTAAAATATCACCTGCTTATGCTTCACGACGTGTAACATTATTGTTAGTCATGTTTTGCCATGTAAAAAGTAGTCTGTCTTGCTCGCTTCACTATTGTAACTATATTTTTGCCCTAGTGATGTGTACTTACAGAAACATTTCAGGATGAAGTGACATCAACACAAAGATCTGCCAGCACTGCTGCATGGCCGTTACCGAATGATTATGGATCGGAATTGGAATGTGCTGATGTTCTCGAGCATCAACTAGAGGTGGCAAGACAACGTGTACATGATTCTCAACGTACAACCAACAAGTTGAGACTGGACATGCAGGTATTAGATGTAGGATTTAAAAACTGAAACAAGACACTGAGGTAACCACGAAGGAATTGGAGATTTTGCAGACTGGAATTTGTGCTATCTGAATCCGGCCAATCCGATTTTCTGAAGAGATTATAGTTCAAATGGTAAGTTCTGTTGATGTGTGTCCATGATGTATGAGCTTTATTTGTCCAGTGTATGTAATTTGCTGTTTGTGTACACTTTATTATCACTGGTGCCGAACTATAATGCCTAGTGGGTATATTCGGCTGTAATTTCTTTATTGTATAGTGTAGGATTATTCTACGTTTCTATGCCTTAGTCTTTTTTATTGTATAGTGTATATTTTTTAGAGGCGATAGTATAGAGTAGGATAATTCTTGAATATGCTATATCGTTGAAACGGGGGCCAACACGCCCAAACATTTCCTGGACGCCATACAAACGAACAAACATGTGTAGTCAAAGCGTGCCTTAATTGGGCTGGTCAAAATAATATTAAGTGGATCCCAAATGATGTGGCCCACCATAACAACGGCTCTTAGCAGGCCGTTAATAGGCCAAAAGCTCGATAGGGCCGTATAAATGGAAATGGCCCGCGGGCCTCTAGCAGGATGAAATACATGTCAATTTTGTCTCGGCCCTTTTACTTTACGGGCTAGTAAGAGGCCGAAAGTGTTATGGGCCAGAGGAGGCCCAGTTTGCAAACTAGGATTTTAACAGGCCGAACGTCGCGTTGGGCTGAAATGATGCCCTATGGAACATGGGCCTCTAATGGACCTAATGTCAAAGGCCCAACTGTAGTGCGGGCCGTTAACAGGCTGAGAGACAAAATGGGCTAGGAGTTGGCCCATTTACCGAATGGGCCGAGGACAGGCCTAAAGTCACAGCGGGCTAGAATTGGCCCAACTGTAGAATGGGCCGAGAAAAGCCCAAAAGACGTTCCGGGCCGTTAATGGGCTAGAACTGACGATGGGCTGCTAATAGGCCGAAAGAAGCTCAGGACGCAATTTGGCCCAAAGACGTAGCGGGCCGTTAACGGGCTTAAACTGACGATGGGCTGGAAATTGTCAAATCTAGAATTGGCCTTTGATGGGCCGATTCTGTGTAACTTGTATGGGCCGTGCTTGTAAATGGACCTGACTCAAGTAGGCCACTAATGGGCCAGCCTGCTTATTTTGACAGGCCCGACCTTTTAACCTGAATGGGCCACTATTGGGCCGAGACACGTGTCGACGTATCATAGGCGCGTTCCGTCCATTCGCTGGATGACAACTGTCCGAACGCCGGGCCGACACGTGGATCTGCCGGCCAATGAGAATTTTATACTTGGAAAATCCCTATTGGTCCACGCTTTTAACGGGTTATCGGATCCAAACCGTAACCCGATAGCTTAACGGCAACCCATTATGGTGGATGCCACGTGTCGGGCACCCTTGACAAAAGCACTTCTATGACACGTGATTTATCGTCATGGAAGTGGACACTTCCGTGATGATAATTTTGGTAATGTCATGGAACACTTCTACGACAGCACAAGTATGACTATCTTGATTCTGTCATAAAATCGTCATGGATGTATGTGCATGACAGAAAACGTGACCTACTGTGACAAACACGTATCATGACGGAAGTGTATTTTTTTGTAGTGCGGGTCCTGCCCGGCAGCCACCCTATTGTACAGGCCTTGCCTCAGCTGCATGTAACCCCTTGTACGAAGCCGGGGCGATGACCCCGTTCAAGAGAAAATAAAGAAGCAGTGTAGGGGGGGCCCCAACTAAGATTGCATGCATGAATGAGCACACAAAGATCACTACATAAGCATTTCATGAGCATTTGCATATGCATATAGATAGGATCGCATCCTGCATTCATTATCATCTACATGAAGTTGCAGGTTCCTGCCGTGGACTTGGCTTCGACAAGGATTGAGAAGATTGCCTGGCACAGCGATCCCTGACAAGCCAAACAGATAAGTTTTACCACATGTTCATTAGTGTTCTGTAAAGCTATAACTTTGCATGAAAAAACCTCACCCCTCTTTTGAGACTTAGGTGCTCCCATCCATGACTCGAACATTGCTTCGATCAGGATGTCGCACTGGCCTTTGGTAAAAAGGAGTTGGCGGGGGGCTGGCCCCTCTGTCTGTTCCCCAGCAGACATAGCACTCCGGCAAAAAAAGAGGGTGCCGGCAGGATAGCCTGCCGGGGAAAACTCGTTTATTTACATTAAAGAGGCACCTCACCTCTGCATGGACATACACATGCACGGGGTCCCGGCAAGGTTCATCTTTTTCATTTATATGCTAATACAAGTACAAGCATTACAGGACAAGAAGATGGACTCGAGGGATTACATTATTTGAATTAAAATTTGGCAAGTGCCGGTAGATTTAAGATTGAAAAAAGATAAGTGCCCCGTCATCCCCTCTTTTCGTTTTCCCTCCTTCAGGCACGGAAGGAGAAAAAGACGAGAAAAGGAGCACCCAAGCAGTAGCCCACCCTGGTCTTGTCAGGGCCCTTCAGGCATGGCCTGACAATACCGGGAGTGGCGAGGCTACGAAGGAGGAGCGTGGGGGACGGGGCGGCGCCTTCTGGTCGCCACCACCAGAGCCAGCAAGAAGCCCCGGCTTGAGTGCCGGTGGATTCATCCACCAAAGCTCAGCCAGAAGACTGCTGGAGGCGAGGAGAAGGCGCCAAGAGAACATCCCTCCCCAGCTATCACCCGAAGAGGCTGATGATGACGGTGCCGGGGAGGGAGGGGAAGAGCGAAAAGACGAGGTGGCAGGTCGTCGGTCGGAGGCGAAGGCATCCACGCCCACGTACTCTAACCTAACTCGCTGCCACCCGCCTTCTTCATCTTCCCTCGCTTTCTCCTCACCACCGCTGCTCTCGGGAAGCGCCAAGACTCCAGCCCGACGCCTCTAGCGTAGAAACAGCAAGCAGCCAGAACAGCCAGGGGGCTCGAGGTGTGCCGCTCCCCAACTTGGCGGGTAGGAAGGCGCACCTCTCGTCGACATCAGCCCCAAGGCTCCCGGGAGGGGCAGTGCTAGGATTACCAACAATCTCCAGCCCCGCCTCCCGGCCGAGCTTCGAAGGAACCAATAAGTTTGCCGCAGCAAGGACCAGGCTCACTCCCAGAGCGCCAGCACCAACATGAGGCAGCAATAGCCCCAAGCAGGAGCCCGGGGGCTGGCCCCAGGCCCTCTCTTCGACATAGCCAGCAGAAGCGAAAGATAAGAAGAGGAGGAATGCAAAGATGGATGACTTCGCCCTCCTCCGCCCTCCCTCTTATAGGTCGGGCGGGGAGGGCAGCTGCTCCGTCAATGGGCGGCCACTGTCCTCTTCCGCCAATTCAAGACGACTAGGCCCTCACCATGATGCTCTCCTGCACCACGCGCCTCCGTTACCTACCCTGTGCGATGCATGCAGCATACGTGGCCAAGGATAAGGGCGCGCTGTGGGAAGAGTAAATTGGCAGTTTCTACCCCGTGCGTTAAAGTCTTTCACGGGCCATCCCTGGAGCGGCCCCACCACTATTGGCTTTACACCACGCGCGGGGAAACCGGAAACTAGCCCGAAATCAAGGCTGATGAAGCAGTAATGAAGACCTCAAGGGGCCAACCCCTTCAGCAACCCTGCATGTGCACTTATTAGGCGCTACCCCGACGACTCTCAGCAGCGCGTTTGGGGCAGGCCCGGGGGCTTCTGTCGGTGCAATAAACCCTCGGTCTGTTGCCCAGACTGTGCATAGGCACAAGAGCAAGATTGAAGCACCAGCCCAAGTCACAGATCAAAGAACCAAGAGATTTGAAGAACGAGCATGCAGCCCAGAGAGACCAAGATCAAGCCGGAGGAGCAAGATATCGACAAGAGAAGGGCCTCCCTTGCCAGGCAGGCGAGCCCGGCAAGGGGCCAGGCCATCCCCAGAAGCAGGCGCCCGAGGCGCCCTGGCAGGGCCTCCCGGGGCTCACGGAGGCAAAACCACCTCACCAACCACTCAAGCTCGACCCACATCGTCGATCAATGCAGCGTCAAGCTGCAAGGTGATTAAGTGGCAGCCATTCACCACATGGCATCCATTTCTTATAGAAGAAACCCACAGGTGACACCCGTCCTGCGATGTGTCAAGAGAACAGGCGCGGAGCTGGCAAGATAGCCCGGAGACCTTGCCGGGCAACCGGTCATGTGACACTAAGTGGTGCATTTAATGCGCCCTGTCAGCCCGCAGAGTTAGGTATGATAGCACTGTTTGCTATCATATCAGTGCATAATGACTACTTTGCCATTGTGGTGACCCCTTGATCTATAAAAGGAGGCCCATGGCACCCGTAGGAAGGGTTGGAAAGTTGATGAACCCACACCCCCATACACGCGTAGTCGCGACTGCCCTGAGGTAACCCCTGCCGGGCAAGTGTACCATGCTTCACCACCTCCATTCCACCATCAATCCACCAAAGCAGGAGTAGGGTTTTATGCCTCGCGGCGGCCCGATCCTGGGTAAATTGCTTGTGTGCTCTCTGTCGTGCTGCCGTACGCTGGTTTGCTCTTTGTGCAACGCGACGTCCCCCTGTCGAACCAGCAAGGGGCCTCCTGGTCCCATAGGTGGCCGCGGATATCCCGCGATAGACGCCGAATACTTTTATGTGAGTATAATAATGAGTAACTGGGCGATGTTTAAATCTGAGCCCCTGGTCGAGAATCGATGCATTTGAAAAGATATTGTATTGAGATGGCTATCTCTGGCTCAAAGGCAAGCAAAAAGGAAAAATGACACAAATATATGTGTGACAACCTTATGTGTCTTTTCTTTGATTTATAGGAGCAAACCGTACATGCCAAGCTAATCAAAGAAACTTTAAAAGATACACAAAATAAGCTGGAGGTTTTTGTATAGTGCAGCCGAAGTAGGGGTTTAAGCGTCCTAGTTTGGCCCTGCCATATGTCTGCGCCCCCTTGTTGTCTATCAGCTTTACCTTGTCCAATTGAAGGCCTAAACAATGTCGCGTGCTACAGCGCCCTCCCTATGCTTGACGCATTCGATCGGCGGATCCTTTGAAGAGGTTGTATTAAGTAGAGCAAGAATGATAGCTTAATGTTGCTCTATAGGTTGTTCCTGGTCAGCCTTTAGTAGTGCCACAGATAAGACCAGGATACTAGTAGGCCACTACTTATTTGAGCTGGGCAGTGTGCCTTTGGTATGCTCCACGGCCCTAATGGAATTTTAAGTCAAAATGGTCTACCTGAGAACCGTAACCTTTAACTAAGCAGAGGGAGCTATAGAGCACACACCACTATTTGTAGGTGTGATCTAGCCGCCGGGAGGCGAAGGGAACTCCTCGGGTACACTTTTATGAGCCTTGTACCTTTAAGTCGACAAGGGTCTTAAATGCCGCCTAGGCTACTTGAGCCACGACTGCAATAGCCGCTGTCTGTTCGTCTGTGTGCAGGGAGCGTTCGGTGTTACCATTGACTGTAATAAACCCTTTGGTCCTGGCCTCTTGAGCTTCAGATATGCATAATGCGGGACTGCATTAAATTGAGTAAACTCAGTTCATCCTAGCAGTGTGTGAGAGCCACTCACGAAGGGAACGATAACGATGATAAAGTCTTAGTTTCGAAAGTTTCCAGGAGAGCCGAAGACTACCTCTAGCTTGATGGTCCCCGAGCATTGTGCCTCAACACCTGGAATTAAACCCTTGAAAGTGGTGTTGTGTCAGGGTGCAGCCGGCTATCAATGGGGCAGTGCAGCCCCTATGCTGGTTCAGCGAGGGGTGACGATCGATGCAGAGAGCAAACACAATGAGGAGTGCATGATTTTACCCGGGTTTGGGCCGCCCGGAGGCGTAAAACCCTACTCCTGGCTTTGGGTGTATTGGTGGTGTTGAGCACAATTACACGAGCGCTCTCGCCCGGCAAGAGGTGGGAAGAGAGCTGCTACACGAATGCCTATGCGTGAGGGTTGCCAAGATTCGAACCCCTTCTAATGTTGCCGTGGCCCTCCTTTTATAGATCAAGAGGTTAACAAAGTGGCAAAATGGTCATTACAGGGGAGATTACACTGATATAGAGATATCATACCTAACTCTGAAAGTTAGGAAAAAACGCATTAAGTGCGCTGTTAGGTGTCATGTGGAAGCTGAAACCCGGCAAGGCTGCTGCGCCGCTTGTCCACCTACCTCCTATTACCGTGACATGCCATCCAGATGGGTGTCAATAAAGGTGATTTACTTCTCCAGTAAGCTGACATGCACGGGTTACGTCCACCTAAGCACCTGCGGACACCTCACTAATCAACGGTCAGCTGGTTAGGGAGCAGAGCGCTGGTGTTGGCAGGAAACCCATGCCCAAAGGTTTTGCTAGGGGTTGACTCGCTGGCACGTTCCTGCCGGAGTGGGTTCTTCTGTTATGAACTTGGGCCTTGTTCCAATGCTTGGTCTTCTTAATGCTCTCCTCGATCTCACGAAGAGCGGCTTCTTTGGCATAGCTGTATATTAGACTTGGCACTTGACATAAGAATTTGCAGCGCGCCTGTGCATTAGTCAGTGACGCAAACACTCATGTTTGTTGCACCAACAGGAGCCCCCGGGCCTGGTCCATACGTGCCGTCGGGCGTTGTTGGGATAGGCCCAACAAATGCACAGGCGCACACATCGATCTAGCCGGTAACAACGTCGTGTCTTTAATCTTCTTTGCTTGTTCATTAATCTGTACCTGGGTCAGCCCCCAGTCTCATCATGGTAGATCTGGCGCTCAGGCGACGCACGCTGTTTGTGTAAAAAAATAGGGGCGCCCATGCCCATAGGATGCCATTAGGGCGCCCGCGCGTGAGTCGGGGTAACTACCAATTTACCTTTAGTTTACCCACCGCCACTTCCGTTTCTGCCACGCAAGCCGCATGCATTGCGCAGGGTTGGTGGTGGACGAGCGGGGCTCAGAAACATGTGCTTTGGCAGAAGATGCAACACCTTAGATTGGTGCAGTGGGACGGTTTATGAAGCAGGACGCCATCCAGGGATGCACAGAGCCGGATTGGCGGAGTGAGGTGGTTGCTCTAGGGTAGTGGAGAGCCAGCCTCCCTTGACTGCGCTATAAAAGGAGGTGTGCGAGGGTGGCGATGCTCATCCACCTTCTCCTCCTTCTCCTTCCTTGCTTCTATATTTTGTCATGGCGAGAGGAAGAGCCGGACTCGTGCTTCGCCCACGGCAGCGAGAGCTTCTCCTCAACACCACGCCTTGGTGTTGGCTGCGCCCGTAGAGGTTGGTTCCAGTGCATGAGGCAGAGCCACGGGTGAGGTTGGGGTCGATGCACCGCCCGTGGTCGAGGCGGATGGGTCGGCGCATTTGTTGTTTCTCCTCCAGTTGTTCCACCCCAACAGAAGGCCAAATGGGGGACACGGCACTTGAGTTCGTCGTCAAGCTGCGCGATCCTCCCCGTATTCGCCTGCGGCTCCCCCGCCCTTTCGCCAGGGTGATGGAGGTCGACCAGCTACTTGGGCTACGGCTGCGCATGAGCGGCTGCTGTAATGGCGCCGTGTGAGTGAACGTCGAGTTCCTCGTGCCTCGTGTCATGCTCCCTAGGCACAGGTGGAAAACCTTTGCCCGTGCCCACTACCTTGCGGAGGGGCATGTCTTTCGCTTCAAGTTGGTGCAGTCTGACATGCTCTCTGTCAAGGTCTTCAGGAATTTAGGCGCTCGCCGGGTGCTGCATAGAAAGCTCGAGCAACGAAGAAAGCTCCTCCTCGAGCGACAGCGACGAAGAGGACACCGATGGCAAAGACAGCGGCGGCGGGCATCCGATCATCAAGTGCGAAGATGACGAATCAGACTCCAGTTGAACGCCGGCAACACCGTCATCACCAGCTAGGCTCTGGCGGCACCATCATCTACAATCAGACCCCAGCAGAGTGATTTGCGTGGGTGCTTAGTCTGCATGCCACCGCCTCCTCCAGCTGGAGTCCTGCATGCTCGTGGACTCTGCTTCGTCTTCCCTGTCGGTGTCCCTGCCGAGCCACATCCTTCTGGTCCTAGCGGGGGCGACCAGGGCATAGCCTAGCCGCTCCCTCCGTCCCAGGCTTCACCTTCCTTGTCGGGGAGGTACTCTCCCGATCATGTCGTGTTGCGTCCCTCTAGTCCTGGCGGGGGTGACCAGGGTTTTGCCCAGGCGCTCCTTGTGTCCTCCTTGTTCTTGACGTAAACCCTAGCAGGAGAGGGACAAGAAAGGCATTACGGAGCACTTTTCTCTTTTAATAAAAAAATGTAGTCCTTTGTCGTGTTTGAATCGGATTTAAGTATTCCCTCATCCATGTCAGCACTTGTATGCTTTGTACTTGTTTGTTTCCCGCAATTTAAAAGAAAAACCTGCCAGGAAATTATGCATGCTTTTGCCATTTTGAAGGACCTGGCCTCAGCACTCTTTTGCAAGCAAGGTTTCCGGCAAGCCTCTTGCCGGCCTCCAACGCAGCTACTACTAATCTTCGCCGACTAGATTCAAAGCAAGTTAGGAGCATCAATAAAGGTCGGTTCCTTGCTGGTCTTCTCCAAATGCAGCTACAACTG
The DNA here is from genome assembly GCF_002575655.3 of Aegilops tauschii subsp. strangulata. Classification (NCBI taxonomy): domain Eukaryota; kingdom Viridiplantae; phylum Streptophyta; class Magnoliopsida; order Poales; family Poaceae; genus Aegilops; species Aegilops tauschii. Next base: position 197,914,357 of record NC_053038.3, on the reverse strand, counting down.
ATCTTGTCGAGTGGACTCGGGGAAAGGATAGGAGCGTGAATGATTGACGCGGCAAGGTTCCCTCATGTGCATGTTTCTTATACGTAGGCGTAACATGGAGTGACGGGGAAATTTAAAATGAAACAAACTTATCTTTTTTTGTTGTACTTCTTATCACTTAGACAAGGAAGAGCTGTCGTAGGACCGAATAAACGAGTCCGTCTCCGTCTCCATCTTCCCCCGGGAAAGTTGCTCGCAAGGGATCCTTCTGCTTTTATCAGAAAAAGAGAGGAGGTAACATGAAGCCTTCAACGGCATGTTAGTTATTTTATCTAAAACCAGTGTAATCATATCAAAATCAGGCTTAAGTAGGTAAGAAAATATGCATGCAAGTTTTGAAAACACTTGGTTTTATTCAGTTGTGCACAGGGTCTGCACCTGGCTTTGTACAAAGGGTTACAAGTATTGGAGACTATGCTTGTACAAAACAGATTGCCGGGGCAAGGCCCGACAACCGCGCCTTATGGGTAGAATTTGTGAAGATGCTCAATATTTCATGTCGACGTTCTGGGAACCAGGGTACCCAGACTTGCCTGCCTGCGGCCCACGGCATGGCTCCCACGACGGCCTGGTACAGCCCATCTGCAAGACCACCAAGACAAGACCCTCGCGAGGCGGGCGGCACCAAGACCTCCAGAGGGAGCGGCCTCCCGAGAGCGGAGATTTCTATGCAGGTTCCCAGCCTCCCGAGGCTGCGATGACGTGAACCATGGTCAGGCGGGCACCAGCAGGTGTAGAGGAGAAAGTTTCCCTTTCGGTGCTAAGGGAGCAAGGACGAGCGCGGGTTCCTAAAGAATCCCCCAAAGGTTTCCATTCCGGTGCTACAAGTCCAAGACCACGGGCTCGGCACGGCGGATGTCATCACCGAGCCCACCACTGCGTCACGACCAGAAGCTTTGTAGAGGAAGACCATCTTTCGTCAGGATTAGATGCACTACTTGTCCCCTTTCAAATTGGCCGTTGTGAGATCCCTTCCCGCCTAAGTATCGAGGGAAGAGGACCAAGGCCATTATAAATATAGGTTAGCCACCACCCTAGAGGGGGATCCGATCCGCGGCCTAGAGGAGATTCTTTCCACCTTCACTACAATAGCCCTCGTGAGGCTATTCATACACTGTACTTGTTCATCCTCATCCCCTCGTGATGCCAATCCACCACAAAGAAGGAGTAGAATTTTACACCGCAAGGTGGCCCGAACCTAGGTAAACTGCCTTCATCTTTCTCCCCGCTCACGCGAATTCGGTGAGGCTAGGCTATAGGGCGATGAGCCTGAGACTTGAGAGGTTGGGATCTTCCCACACGCCCCAGAGTTTGAACCTTTTTGGGTCTGCGGAGCCCTGAATCCACATTTGGCATGCAAGGTAGGGGCGTGTCGACGTCTGCTTCTCCGCCGACCGCACTTCGTCCTCGCTCAGCTACCTCCATGCCGGGCGCCGCCTTGCAGGCATGGCCACCCAAGGCGTACAGGAGCGTCGTGGGTTGCCCGGCCTTCAACCCCGATCTGTGCCGGGTGCAGTGGCCCGTGAAGTTCAGGCCAGCGTTGCCGCTGCGGTACGACGGTGCTCCATACCCCGAAGAGTTCCTCCGGTCATACACGCAGGCCATCGAGGTGGCGACAACAAGGCCATGGTGAACTAGTTCCCCCTGGCCCTCACTGAGGCCCCTCAATCCTGGCTCCGCGGCCTCTCGCGCGCCTCGACCTCCTCTTGGTAAGAACTCGGCGACCAGTTTGTCGCACGCTTCACGGCTCCAGCGCCCCACGCGGTCGCGTGCATCATCGGCGGGTCGCAGGCGCCTGCTTCTGGCCGCCACATCAAACAGTTTCTCCGTCGGCAGGGTGCTGCTTGGTCACAGCACGAGGCTGTGCAAGGCCGCGTCGGGCCTGAAGCCGACATCACCGACGATTCTAGAGACCACCCCAACACCACGGCGGCGGCAGGTGCCCTTCCCATGCTATGCACGCCCACAATCAGCAACGTCGCAGTGACTAAGACCCTCATCGATGGATGCGCCGGCCTGAACGTCCTCTCGGTGGAAAACTTTGACCTGCTTCAAGTGCCGTATAACCACCTCCTTCCCACCAAGCCTTTCTCGGGGGTGGTCAAGGGCTCGGCCACCCCTGGGGAAGATACGCCTCCCCGTCACCTTCGGCACGCGCGACAATTACCACACCGAGCTCATCGACTTACTTTTGGATTTTTTTATTTGATTTGGCATTATTCAACAATAAAAATAAAAATTTGGCAAATTCCTTTTTTTAATTATGTGGTCATTATGAGAACCAATCCTACTACTTCTCGTCCCAGGGTTTCCACAATTGAAGAAAAAAGTACAGGTGGTATCAATCAAATTATTGGACCCGTGCTGGATGTCAATTTTCCCCCAGGCAAGTTACCTTATATTTATAACGCTTTGGTAGTCCAGAGTACAGACACTGACGATAAGCAAATTACTGTGACTTGTGAGGTACAACAACTATTAGGAAATAACGCGTACAACGCCATCCTGGGGTATCCGGCCCTCGCCAAGTTCATGGCGGCGACCCATCCAGGCTAAAACGTCGTCAAGATGCCGGGCAGCAGCGGCGTCATCACGGTGGTCGGGGATACGAAAGACGTGGTCCGGGTTCTCAAGCTTGCCTACACGGACGTGAGTCTACTATGCAACCTTCTTCTTGTAGACTCGTGTTTGGCCTCCAAGTGCAGAGTTTTGTAAGACAATAGCAAATTTCCCTCAAGTGGATGACCTAAGGATTTTCCATCTGTGGAAGGCGTAGGATGAAGATGGTCTCTCTCAAACAACCCTGCAACCAAATAACAAAGAGTCTCTTGTGTCCCCAACACACCCAATACAATGGTACATTGTATAGGTGCACTACTTTGGTGAAGAGATAGTGATACAAGTGTAATGTGGATAGTAGATATAGGTTTTTTTAATCTAAAAATATAAAAACAACAAGGTAACTAGTAACAAAAGTGAGCAAAGACGGTATTGCAATGCTTGAAAACAAGGCCTAGGGTTCATACTTTCACTAGTGCAAATTCTCTCAATAATGATAACATAACTGGATCATTAAACAATCCCTCAACATGGAACAAAGAATCACTCTAAAGTTTCAATCGGAGAACGTAGGACGAAAACGTGCATCAACCCCTATGCATAGATTACCCCAATGTCACTTCCGGAATCCGCGAGTTGAATGCCAAAACATACATCAAGTGAATCAATAAAACATCCCATTGTCACCACAGATATCCCATCGCAAGACATACATCAAGTGTTCTCAAATACAATACTCAATCCAACATAACGAAACCTCAAGTAGCAAGACTCAATTCATCACAAGTTAGAGGGGGAGAAACACAATATGACCCAACTATAATAACAAAGCACGCGGTACATCCCCAAGCTTGAGATCTTGTGTCTCCTTAATTCCTCTCATATCACGGTTTCCCTTATTCTTAAAAACTTCAGCCACACAAAACTCAACAAGAACTCGTGAGATAAGTTAGCATAAATCCATGCAAAACCTTATCATTCTCTACTAAAGAAAATCAGTAAATTATAATTTGACATTGCATACTAAATTCCTCTGCATATTTAATACTCCTATCCTCAAATAGAATCATTAAACAAGCAAACATATGCAAACATGAAAGCAATCTGTCTAAACAGAACAGTCTGTAAAGAATGCAAGAGGATCCATACTTATTTAACTAAAAAAATTCTGAACATTTAGCACACTATAGAAAATTTAGCATTTCATATTGTGTCAAAATTTAAAGCTTTTAATCACATTCTGACATTTCTAAGGAATTTTTGCAATAGCGACAAACTTTCTGTTTTGAAACAACAACTCATATACTTGCAAATTGAGCATGGTGAAGGCTATCCTTGACACTTTTATTGAAACAAAAGATACAAAATGTTATTCTAAATGACAGCAAGAAAATATCAACAAAATAAAATGATGCTCCAAGAAAAACTCATATCATGTGACGAATAAAAATATAGCTCCAAGTGAGGTTACCGATAATGTTGGAAGCGAAAGAGGGGATGCCTTCCGGGGCATCCCCAAGCTTAGTTGCTTGGGTATTCCTTGAATACTACCTTGGGGTGCCTTGGGCATCCCCAAGATTAGTGTATTGCCACTCCTTATTCTCCTCATGTCGATATCTCACCCAAAACTTGAAAACTTCAATCACACAAAACTTAACAGAACTTCGTGAAATATGTTAGTATGATAAAACAAATCTCCACTTTTAGGTACTGTCAAGACAAGATTCAAAAAATTTCTAACATGATGCCTACTATACCCTATCATCTCTACAATTTATATTGAGCAATATAAGCCATAAAACCATAAAACAATCAAACTATGCATTCAAAACTGAATCTGTCAAACACAGAACAGTCTGTAATGATCTGAACAACCACCATACTTCTGCAACTTTAAAAATGCTGAATAGTTAGGACAATGTAGGGAATTTGTATATAAATCATGTGTCAAAAATTCAGATCAAAAGCACGTTCCAGTGAATTTTGAAAATTCCTGGACCGGGAGCAAAAGTTTCTGCTTTTGCACAAAATCAAGTCAACTATCATCCAGACTATCCTAAAGGCTTTTACTTGGCACTTTATTGAAACAAAAGCTATAAAACATGATTAATACAGTAGCATAATCATGTGAACAGACAAAAATAGTAGGGGTAAATATTGGGTTGTCTCCCAACAAACGATTTTCTTTAATGCCTTTTTAGCTAGGCATGATGATGTACATGATGCTCACATAAAAGATAAGAATTTAAATATAATGAGAGCATCATGAAGCATATGACTAGCACATTTAAGTATAACCCACTTCCTATGCATAGGTATTTTGTGGGCAAATAATTTATGGGAGCAAGAATCAACTAGCATAGGAAGGCAAAACAAGCATAACTTCAAGATTTTCAACACATAGAGAGGAAACTTAATATTATTGCAATATGTAGAAGTGTATGTTCCTTTCTCATAATAATTTTCAGTAGCATCATGAATGGATTCAACAATATAACTGTCACATAAAGCATTCTTTTCATGATCCACAAGCATAAATTTTTTATTACTCTCCACATAGGCAAATTTATTCTCATCAATAGTAGTGGGAGAAAACACAACAAAATAACTATCATGTGAGGCATAATGCAATTGAAAATTAAAATCATGATGACAAGTTTCATGGTTATCATTATTCTTTATAGCATACATGTCATCACAATAATCATCATAGATAGCAACTTTTTTCTCATAATCAATTGGAACCTCTTTCAAAATAGTGGATTCATCACTAAATAACACTACTAGGAAAAAGCCTAGCAGCAGCGCGGGTTTTTGGCCTATCAGTAGCGCGGGGTGCCGCGCTACTGATACGGTGCTACAGCTAAAGGTTAGCAGTAGCGTTTGTTAACCAGCGCTACTGCTATATCCACCTAATAGTAGCGCTTCCTGCAGGAGGCGCTACTGGTAATTACAAGTAGCGCATCTGACTGCCCGCTCTACTATTATTATTCCGTATTCTATTTCTTTTTTATTTTATGTCATATTCATACACCTTTATACAAGTTTTCATACAGTAGCAATTTAGAGATTATTTTTACATTATAATGTGTTATTACATCACTGGGTGAAAGAACCGTGGACTAGTTTCAAGTGGATGGACATCGACTTGAAACTAATCTGTGGTTCTTTCACCCAATGGTATAATAAATATCATCATCATCCTCATATCATTAACAACTTATCATCATAATACATCATTGTCATATAACACCTCCTCGTGATCATCATTTTCATCAGTGAGACATCATATAGCAAGTTGTTCACTAGTCATAATCACAACTCCTCATCAGCATCATCAACTCTGACACATTGTAGCACATAATAACACATTGTACCTAGGACCCCTTCTCTCTCATAGAACCTACTACCCTCTCTTAGGTAAAATAGTATAAAACAAGATAGGCCCTGACTCTCCATTATGGAGAACGGAGATTATCCTGTCTCCAATTCTTGCACTTCGCACAATGTTGCTTCCAAGTAGCTCCCTACAATTGACCATACATTTTTTTCCAATCTTTGATTGTCATGTCTTCATCGATTTTAGAAATCCGGTATGAACATGAGTGATTCGTAGGATGACCTAGCCGTAAGTTCAAAACATCAAGGCGACCTTTCGGAAACATCAGATGAGGCACACAATCTTTCAGGATTTTCTATTGAAAAACATAGTAATAACTTCGTAGTTAGCAATGTAGTTGAGTATTAGAAGAATTTATGCAAAAGGTGCACGGATGTCGTAATAGTAAAAAATCTTACCATGACATCTCCATGGATGTTACCGTAGTTCAACACGTCACTAGTGGCACGTAATGACCATAATGTGGAGGAGTTTGATAATAGATATTGTAATTCTCAAGATCCGTAATAAATGATTTTTCTCCTGATAAGTTAATTCTGAGCCATTGGTGTAGTAGGTTCTATCTACCATCTTCCTCACATTCTTTGAAGAATGAAAATAAGCTATCAATGGAGATAAGCTGTCAACTATTTTGAAATAAACAATATAAATTACTTAATAACTATGTTTGAGAAACTCACATAGCGGTAGAATTGGAAGTGTATCAACAAGGACCCAAATGTCCATATTGTCTTGGGCGATGTCAGGATCACGAAGATCCATGGTGACAAGCATACCCTCATGAAAAACATACATCTTGCAAAGTGCGTCCCAATTTGGGCAACCAAAATGGGATACGCTCTCAGAATTGTGTAGATTTACATCAAAATCCATACCATGATGGGTCCTTAGGTGAATTATCTTTGTTTCCATACTTTCATGGTCTTCAAAATCCATCCTCTCCAAGACATAGCGTCTTGCATGGCATGGGATAAGCTAGTTGAATTGTAAAAGACGAAAATTGCACGTTGAAGTAGCAGAAGTCATGCTTAATTACGAAAAAAACACTTGTCGTCGTTGCGTACCGTTTCAACATCGAAGGTCTCCTGGAGCTTAATGCTAAAGCGCCGACGTTCGTCCAGGTGAGGCTTGTCGCACAGACCCCGGTCGTCACTGCACCAGTCGCACTCCCCCGAGAGACTTTCGTCGTCCGACGACGACATTTCCTAGGTTCATAATTCAAAGATTAAACTTGTACAATTAAATATATGTACTACAAAAACTAAATTAGATCATTATTATTCATCACGGGTTGACTATCGGTCTGCCGAGTCTTTTCTTGAAAACTCTCAGCTCACGTGGTGTATATATTCGACCATCGGTGATGGTAGCTACTCCTATCATTCCAATGGGCAGTACACCAAAATGTCTAGCACCTTGGAATGAAGAAGAAGCTACCCACATGATAATAGTCGGCATTCTTCTTCTCTCATATATATGGTGGAGTCCCGACAGACTTGGTGTATACATTCGACCATTGGTAATGGTCGCTCCTCCTTTTGTCCCCAAGTGCATTACACTAAAATGTCTAGCACAGGGGAACGAAGGAGAATCGACCCCCACAACAACAGTAGGGATTCTTCTTCTCTCATATATGGTGCAGACTTTCTCCCTCACTCATTTGTTGACTTTCATGTATGGAGCCTCGACAGACTTAAAGTTAACCTGAAATGTCGTTTAATTATCTTTCTAGAAAATCTAGGCCACTCGATATTTCCTACATATTCTAGCACAAGTCATGCCAAAATTCACGGAAAAATCCGGCATGATCTTTGCTAAAAAAGGACATATCGAGCGCATGAAATTTGCTGGAACGGAAATTAATCAACACTCTGGCAAAACATAGGCCACTCGGAGGTGTAACCTGCAAACATGGCCGGCCACTTGGGCAAGCACATATCCTATTTGAGCAACACAAGATATACATGTTTATATCTACATCATATGAGCATTCAAACTTGATGGCCATTGCATTTCAATGGTTGAAAATATGAACAAAAATAGTTCAAAATATTTTATAGGACTCATATTGACATGGAGATTTGGCTAGTCTCACCTCGTGGTCGGAGGGGGTCGGTGACGGGGACGACGGCGTGGATGATGGAGGGGCTCCTTGATTTCTGCAAAAACAAAAACCCTATAAGCTATCAACTAATCAAATGCATACGCCTTGCATAGTGCTCTCCAATTTGAGCATTCAAAATAGGAGTAGTTCTCCAATTTGAGCATTCAATAAGCAAAACCAAATCATAAAATAAATTAGTACTCAAATTAGAATGCATTCAATAAGCAAAACTAAATCATCTCTTGTGTCCGTACATCATCGAATATTATCACCAATAAATCTCGAATAGTATCATACATATAACATCACTAATACAGCTAAAACCCTAGCGAACGACGGGTATCAGCGCGGGCGGTGGACACCCAAAGAGAAGGAACCATCACATGATCATTGCGCCAGTGAGATCCCTGAAGAACCTGCCAGGTATTGGAGAACCTGCCCCCAATGAAAGCATGTAGCGACGGACGTGCTCGTCCTCCTCGCTGACATGGTGACGTACCACCTCCGTGGGGTCCTCAAGCCTCCGCACTGTCACTGGCCCACGCAACCGCCACCAAAGAAGGTTTGGGTCAACGACGCACTACTAGGAAAAGGGCTATAGATAATATGGACACTAATGGCGCACCAGACATGCGGTGCGCCACTACTATATAGAAGTGGCGCACCGTGTGCTGGTGCGCCATTAGTGTGATAGACACTAATGGCGCACCACAACCATGGTGCGCCACTACTAACAATTTTTTTTATTTTTTCCAAAAATACTAATGGCGCACCGTGTGCTGGTGCGCCATTAGTGTGATAGACACTAATGGCGCACCACAAACATGGTGCGCCACTACTAACAAAATTTGTTTTTCTTTTTTTCCAAAAACACTAATGGCGCACCGTGGCACAGTGCGCCATTACTAGTTTTAACTAGTAATGGCGCACTAGTCACCCCGTGCGCCACTACTATCATTTTTTGTTTTGTTTTTTTGCAAAACTACTAATGGCGCACCGCTAGCTGGTGCGCCATTAGTAACCAGGGTTACTAATGGCGCATTTGTTGGTGGTGCGCCATTAGTAACCTGGGACCAGCTAGATATTTTGGACAGCCACCTACACACTCACTTTCCCCACTTCATTCTCTCCACCACCTCCTCCAAGCTTGTCTCGGCTGCCTCCTCCTCCTCACCTCATTTGCACCATAGATTCATCCAAATTAAGTGGTTAAATTACCTTTTTTGATAGGTAAGTAGTGGGAAAGCTTTCTTTATGTTGTAGATCTACTTTTTTGTCCCTCCAACAACGTGCACATGCACTTTTCATGGCCTAGCTAGATCTATGTATGTTTGTGGTGTTGCATATGTTTGTGGTGTTGCATATATGTCTGTGTTTGCAGGTACCGGTATTTGAAATGCGATAGTTGCAAATATTTTGCCGGAATGTTGATTCATTTCCGTTTCGGCGAGAATTTTGGCACTATGCATTGTTTTTGGTCCTATTTTTAGGCAAAGTCATGCCAAATTTTTTCTTGGTTCTAAAATATCGTTTTGCTCTACCCCGCAGGCGACCATGGTCCGCACGATGATCGAAGGCATCGTGAATAGGTTTTTGAGCTCCGCGAAGGCCGAGATGCTTCAAAAGAATGAGACGGAGATAAGATGTCCGTGTCGAAGATGCAAGCTGAGGAGCCTTATGGACCCGGATTCCGTACAGGTGCGGGACCACCTGCTCTTGCGTGGTTTCATGGATGGCTATCGGTGGCAAGGTGATGAAGATGATTATGAAGTCGTCCATGGGGGCCGGCCGGCAAGAAATGAGGAAGGGCAGCAAGACAACCGCAGCGAGGGTGGGCGAGAAGACGAAGAATCTCCAGGACATGATCACGAAGTAGATGCAGTACACAGTCATCATGTAGAAGATGCCGGACATGATGATGAGGAAGATGCCGGAGCAGACGAGGGGCATGATCATGAAGATGAAGATGCCGGAGCAGACGACGATGGACCATCGATGGGCTGGGTGCAGGACCCTCATATTCAAGAGCTGCTTCTCAAGCAGACGGATAACGCAAGAGCTGCCGCCCGAGAGAAAGCCAAGCTGGATCAACTGGAGATAGACGCGGTTACTCCATTGTATGAAGGATGCAGGCCCGAGGATACCCGCCTGAAAGTAACGCTCATGGCTCTGGAGATGAAGGTAAAACACAAAATGACCGACGCATGCTTCGACGAGAACATGTCATTCTGGCACGAACGTCTTCCCAAGGGGAACAAGTGCCCGACCAGTTTCGAGGAGGAAGAAAATCGTGTGTCCTCTGGATTTACCGCACGTGAAATACCACGTGTGCATGAACAATTGCATCATTTATCGGGACGAGCACGCGGAGTCTACCATATGTCCGGTGTGCAGAGTCACTCGATACAAGAAGAGGAAGAAAGCTCCTCGAAAAGTGGTGTGGTACTTTCCGATCACTCCTCGTCTGCAGCGGTATTTCGCGGACCCTAAGGTAGCAAACCTCCTGCGTTGGCACGCGGATAGGGAGGAGAAGAAGCGAGAAGATGACGCAAATGATCCAGAGATAAATAAAAAAGACAAGATGCTGAGTCACCCTAAGGATGGGAGCCAGTGGCACGCGTTGAACTTCGAACACCCAGAATTTGGGAACGATCCAAGGAACATCATGCTGGGCACGAGCACCGATGGAGTCAATCCGTTTGGCAACCAGAGAAGCACACATAGCACCTGGCATGTGTTTGTGTGGATGTACAACCTTCCCCCTGGTTGTGCATGAAGAGGAAGTACATTCACATGAGTATGCTAATTGAAGGGCCGAAACAACCAGGGAACGACATCAATCTGTATCTGGGGCTGCTGAAAGAGGAGCTAGACACGCTGTGGAAAACGCCAGCCAATACGTGGGACGCCGCAGAGAAAGTATATTTCCCTATGAGAGCCGCACTGCTCACGACGGTGCACGACTATCTCGGTTACGGATATCTCGCGGGGCAGGTGGTCCACGGATTTTCTAGATGCGTCAGGTGCATGGATGACACAATGTATCGCCAGCTAGATAGAGATCCTGGGTCTTCGAAAATCGTGTTCATGGGACATCGAAGGTGGCTTCGCGACGATGACTCATGGAGGAAACGCAAGGATCTGATCGATGGTGAAACCGAAACCCGAAGACGCCCGCGTGCGAGGAGCGGCGAGGAAATAGACGAGCTATTGAAAAATTGGAAAGATTGCCCACTGCCGGGAAAGAAGCAAAAGGCGCCAGAGCCGGGAATGAAGCAAAAGGCGCAAGATCCACTGCTGAAGGTATGGAAAACGAGGTCTGTTTTCTGGGACTTGCCGTACTGGAAGATCCACCGTGTGCCTCACAGCCTTGATGTCATGCATATCACGAAGAACGTGTGCGAGAGTCTGCTTGGTACCCTACTCAACATGCCATAGAGGACCAAAGATGGGCCGAAAGCAAGGGCAGACTTGAAATCAATGGGCATCAGGGAGGAGCTTCACGCTAATGATGATGATGATGAGGCGAAGCAGGACACGGAAAGTCGTCGCAAAGGCAAAAAGGCCAAGAAGACCGGAAATGACTTCCCTCCCGCGTGCTTCACTCTAAGTTAGGAGGAGATCGATCAGTTTTTCACCTGCCTCGTAGGAGTAAAACTTCCTTACGGTTACACGGGAAAGATAAGCAGATACCTAGACTCAGCGAAGCAGAAGTTCAGCGGGATGAAGTCTCACGACTGTCACGTGCTGATGATGCAGATACTTCCAGTTGCAATCCGTGGGATCATGGACGCGCACGTCCGTGAAACGCTATTTGGCCTATGCAACTTTTTCGACGTCATCTCTCAGAAGTCGGTTGGCGTGAGGCAACTCAGAAGGCTACAGGAAGAGATCGTGGTGATACTATGCGAGCTTGAGATGTACTTCCCGCCCGCATTCTTCGACGTTATGGTGCATCTGCTGGTCCATATCGTGGAGGATATCATCCAACTCGGGCCGATGATCCTGCACAGCATGATGCCGTTCGAAAGGATGAATGGTGTCATCAAAGGATATGTTCGCAACATGTCACGTCCAGAGGGAAGCATAGCCAGGGGCTTTCTGACCGAAGAGTGCATCTCCTACTGCACGAATTATCTAGGCATCGAGAACCCCGTTGGTCTGCCCGTCAACAGGCACCTCGGCAGGCTCGCTGGATGGGGTCACCGTGAGGGTCGCCGCGAAATGCATGTCGACTTCGAGGGTTGACTCGCCGACTTTGAAAGAGCAAACCTAGTCGCGCTACAACACATAGACGTGGTCGATCCTTGGGTGGTAGAGCACAAAACCTTTATTGAGAAGACGTACAATGACCGAGGCCAACAGAGGACGGACGGAGATATAATCAAAGAGCACAACTCATGTTTCACGCGTTGGTTCAAGCAGAAGCTTTTGTCGTACCCTTTACATGAGGATTCTTCCGCGGAAGAACAACTCATATTCGCCTTGTCACAGGGCGCCGAGCACAACCTGATGACGTATGAGGCGTACGATATCAACGGCTACACATTCTACACTGAGGGAAAGGACATGAAGAGCGATGGTTATCAGAACTCCGGGGTAACGATGGAATCCTACACCGGTAAAGACAAGGACAGATACTACGGAAGGATCGAGGAGACCTGGGAACTGAGCTACGCTGGAGAGAAGGTCCCGATGTTCCGTGTCAGATGGGCCAAGAGCGTCCTAAAAGAAGACCGGTATTTCACCACCATGGTTATACCCGAAGCCAAATCCAAGACCGCGGGCGCAAACGTCACCGCGAAAATGAGCCATGGGTACTGGCTTCCCAAGTGGACCAATGCTTCTTCATTACCGACCCGTCAAAGCCCAGCCGTGTTGTCGTGAGGAGAGGCAAAAGGAAGATCATCGGAATGGATGGAGTCGCCAATGAGCAAGATTTCAACAAGTACGGCGACCCGAAGATGGAACATGACGACGACGATGAAGTACCAGCATACACCACAAGAAGAAGCAGGACCACCCTACCTAAAGGACGTCCGTTCAAGAGAAGAACTCCATTTATGAAAAATAAGGGCAAGAAGATTGTGAACAGATAGCTAGCTAAGATCGATTGTATTTAAATTGTAGCCTTCATTTCTCGATTGTATTTCGACATATTGAAATGATATTTCTTTTGTTCTAGTGTCCTCATGAATATTTATTTATGTTTATTATGGTATTGAATTTCTAACTCACAAAAAGTATTGAATTTGTTAATATTGAATATTCATGAGGACACTCGATCTCGATCCCCCTCCATCTCGATCGCTATCCCCCCTCGCCAGATCCCCCTCGCCGCCGAGCACCCCCCGCACCCTCCCCCGCTCCACCGCCGACGACGACCCCCCGCACCCTCCCCCGCTCCACCGCCGCCGAGCACCCCCCGCACCCTCCCCCGCTCCACCGCCGCCGCCAACCCCCCGCACCCTCCCCCGCACCACCGCCGCCGCCGACCCCCCGCACCCTCCCCTGTCTCCTCGCTCGGTTCCCCCGAACAGAATCGGCCGAGCGCACCACCCACCGCCGAGGGGGTGAATTAGGCAACAAAAAATCCTTAAAAAATTACTAATGGCGCACTGCTAGGGGGGTGCGCCATTGCTATCCAAAAAAAAGATTACTAATAGCGCACCTCTATGGGATGTGCCATTGCTGTACAAAAAAGAAAGATTACTAATGGCGCACCGCCAGGGGGTGCGCCATTGCTATCAAAATAAAATTACTTATGGCGCACCGCTCTGGGGTGCGCCATTGCTAACCCTCCCCCCCACAAAAATCCCCAGTCCCCTTTCTATCTTCCCCATCTCTCACCCGCCCACTGCCCCGACCCGTACTGCGCCGCCGCCGCCCCCACGCCCCCGCCGCCTCCCCCACTTCGACGACCGCCGCGCCCGCTCCGACGAGGTGCTCCGACGAGCAGGGCCAGCGCTAGGGTTCCAGCGCCACCGCCGGATCAACGCCCCGCCTCCACAAGGAGAGGAGGAGCCTTGCCGCCGCCACCGAGGGGAAGAGGCCACCGCCGCCACCGAGGGGAGGAGCCTCGCCGCCACCGAGAGGAGGAACCTCGCCGCCAGGTCTTCAACGCCCCACCGCCGCGAGAACGTCGACGTTCTCCTCCGCCGGTTCGAGGTGATTCCTACCCTCTTCTCCACTTCTCCATCTCCTCCCCTGCAAACCCTAGGGCCGACTCTTCTTGCTCCTCGTCCCACACCCAATGGCCATTGCTCGGTTTTGCAGTAGTTCCCTATGTCCATCGATGAGGCTGGCTGCCTCCATGGCCATCCTTCTCCTCTCCTAGTTGGCTCTGTCGTGGAGTTTGTTTGTCTGCCTGTCTCTTCTAATTGTAGAACATGACACAGCTTCAATAGCCTTCAAATATTGGTTGTAATTTAGGTGGCTATTTAGTTGTTTTTTTATCAACATGCAGTGAATTGTATGGACACTCACCCTCCAGGGTTGGCTTTCACCTGTACACACTCCAGGCTGGTACTGGGATCATTGCTCGGGGGGTAGTACTCTCTGAAATCCCGTGAAATGAATCTTAGTTGCACTTTTATGTAGTGAGGTAACTGCAAGGTTCAGCCACTGCACTTTTGTGAGGAAGAGTGTTCTTACACAATACATTTTTTTTCATGATCATAGAGGATACAGATTGCTAGTGCAAAGCAAAACATACCTGCACTTTATCAATACTGTTCTTAACAGCCTGCTTTTTATTCGTAAGATCAGTAACCTTGTTTTTTTAATGAAAGGGGTTGCCCCCCTGCCCCAATTTTATAGATTGAAGCAGAATCAGTAACCTTGTTGTATACTGATGTAACATCTGAAAACACGTAACATCTATAAACACATATTAGAGGGTCAGCATCTTAGGCAAAATCTCTGCATAAAGAGACAAACAAGATTTTTATCACGCATATCATTCCAAGTTGACATTTCTTAGATTCCTAAATTAATACACAGAACAGTTTGACTACCAAGTTAGTTGCTGCATAAATATATGGGTCGTTATTTACCGAATCCATCGACCTGGAGCACTGATCGTTGTTATTGTTCCCTAGTGTCATGGCCTGGGGTGTTATTTGGTTCATAGTCTAATATGTATGCATTAAAAATTTCTGCTCGATATTCTTCTCTAACAATTACAACAGTGTAATATCTTAGCCTAATTAATATCTCTGGGCTTGTAGTTGACATTTACCTTTAAATCATGTAATCTTCCTTGCTAGTGTTGTGTTGTCGATCCATGCTAGTTCTTTTTAGAAGTAATGTAAATGTTGTGTTCCAGTGCAATGACAACAAACTTGAGAGGCACTACCTGATGCATGGCGATAGGTAGGCTATTAGGCGTTTCTTGAATTGGGGGGCGGTGGTGTTACAGGGGAGCATCAGAATTGGAAGTTGAGCCTTGGGAAATGGTTCAGATGTTTCTTGGGTTGGTTTACCATGGAATTAGGGAACTTTGGAGTTGATTTTTATTCACTTGATGATTTATTTAGTGCAAGAATTCTCATGGCTGGGTCTCAGGTTCAGGCATGTGCAGTGGGATCTGATTTCCTCCATCAGTCTATGGTAGACAAACTGAGCGTTGTGGCCATGCTTGATGCAGGAGCTCAAGAACCTGCGGCCTTAGCTCTACTCCGCCTCCGAGTACTGCGAGAAGTCCTACCTCAACACCCACCAGAAGCAGATGTGAGTAGCCACCTCTGCTGTTCCTCCTCTCCTCCATTAGAAGCATATCCTAATTTCTGTTCTAGTGCAGTTTTGTGTATCTCTAGCTCATTAGGATATGAAGATGCTACAAGCACTTGATCTGCGACTCACATGTGGTGTAACATATGGACTTTGAAATGTTTTACTTTCATGACATGATTAGGAACATAGCAGAACATAGAGCATTGCTGTGGCAGTACAGTATTCTCTTGGATTATTTAGATACCTAGTGAGTAGTTACCACCAATGTGGTTTGAGTTTTAGCTTGTAACATGGTGGAATTGGCTTAGCAGGGGGACTGGCCTCACTAGTAACATTCAAGCCCTTGATGGTCTTTGCGTTTTACTTGTGTTGTTGACAGTAGTTAATTAAACCTATTGCTGCTGATGTTATGCCTGTATTCACTGCTGCTGCTGCTGCTGTACTTGTGATGATGTTGTACTTGTGATGATGCTACTTGTGATCTTCTGAAATGACCCATTGGCGACTTCATTACGCGGGGATAATGATTTTGCAGGTACCCCGAGAGGCCCTTGAGTTTGTCGGAATGTCGATTAACTTCCATTCCGGCAAATTCGGGTACTCCATATGTCCTATTTTCAACAAAGGTCATGCTGAAATTTTCCGTGAATTTGAGCATGACTTTGCTAAAAATAGGACATATGGGGTACTTGCGACTAATGCATGGGCCGGGGTATCTTAGTACTTAATAAGTAGGATCAACTACCCCTTTATTCTTGCTGCATTAAACCATAGGTGGCAATAGAGCCAAGTGATTAGGCCCAACTTAGAATTCTCCTTCCCTTTTCTTGATAGGGTATATTATTAGAAGATACCCATATATATCAGTCAACCTAGGGTGCCTCGGCATCGATAAACCCTAAATGATGAAAACTTAAGTTAGCATTTAGGGTGCCTCAGCGTCGACAAACCCTAAATTATAAAACCTTGGCTTTTAGGGTGCCTCGGTGTCGATAAAAACCTAAATGATGAAAGCTTAGGCCTTTAGGGTGCCTCGGCGTCGACAAACCCTAAATGATAAAAGCTTAACTTTTAGGATGCCTCGGTGTCGACAAACCCTAAATGATGAGACCATGATCTTGTTCCTTGACAATAACCAACTTTTTGACCAAACTTTTTCCTATTTAGAGCGAAACATGGCCCACAACGATGAGGCCGGCGGTTCGGGCGGCAAGGCATTCTGGGAGCTGTCCCAAGAGATGGAGGAAGAACCTCACCGCTATGAGGACGCCGCGAAAGACACCGATCCTGACTACACAACCCCTAGTGGCGTCGGGGATGACACCACTGATGGTGCCGCCGAGGATGCCAACACTGATGATGGCAGCGCACGCACGGATGGCAGCCAACCGAAGAGGCAACGGAAGGACCGGCGCCCGAACATGCTCGGCATCGTCAAGGAGGAATTTACTGAAGTGAACTGCGACGGGGATCCAACGGCACCCAAAGAATTAGTCAAGGGGTACTCGGTTCAGCTCGGGTGCATTCTCCGGAGCACCGTCTCGATCAACACCGAGAACCTAAGGCATAAGGACCGAGGGAATTTGCGCAACCTCCTCTTCACGAAGCTGCACGAACGATACAAGTTCCCCGCAGACTTTGCAAACACACGCCTCTCAGGGAATAAAGTGAACAGTGCCGCCCTCACGAAGATGAGCACGGCCCTGTCTACTTGGAGAAGCGCGGTGAAGAGAATGATTAACAAAGGTGATAGTTATGAGAAGATCAAGGCGAAAAATCCTTCGATTAGCGAAGATGACTACAAGGAGTTCAAGATCAAGTGCGAGAGCGGCGCATCCGAGGAATCAAGTCAGTGGGGGAAAGAGATGCGGTCCCGGCGGTTACAGAGTGGCGGAACCTATATGGGACAAGGAGGACGTGGAGCGTGCCGAGCAAGGCCTACCGCTCCGCTTCGAGAAATACCGTGAGAAGCAGACCAGGCACTATGTCAGGGCCAGGTACAAGGAGGACCCAGTAACAAAGGAGCTTACCACGGATCCGAAGACCAAGGCGCTTGAGAAAGTTCTGGTAAGGAATACACCCCCGTGTAATTAGCTACATATATGGTTGCATTCTAGTTAATGAAGCCAAATTTCTAAATGGTTCACATTCCTTCCGCAGGAGACTGAAAGCAGTAGCGCGGGGTCATCTCAGAGCTCCCCAGCTTGGGACAGCACTCTAAATAGGGCGTTGAACATAATGAAAAACAAGGATAAGCTCAGTAAGCCATCGTCAGCTGGTCGTGTGGCCGGCAAAGGCTTGTCCACAAAATGGTCGTCATACTATAACGCTAGTGGGCGAAAGGAGAAAAAGACCAGCTTGGAAAGCTAGTCGCGCGAGGTTCAAGAACTCAAGGCACAAGTGGCGCGGATTCCGAAGATTGTCCAAGAGCAAGTGCAACAACAACTGGGAACGACACTCACCGCCATTGTGCCTAGCTTGATTGAGGGGCTGCAGGCGTGGATTGCGGGCGGCCAACAGGGGCCGCCCCCGGTTCCTAGCTTCACAGCCAGCAACTCGCACAACGCGCAGGCGGCGCCATTGGTGTCTCCGGCGGAGGCGGTATTGGTGTCTCCGGCAGAGGCGGTATTGGTGTGTCCGGCGCCGGCCCGGGCATTGGAGCTTAATGCACCCGGGTGTACGCCGGCCGGCACCTCAGCAGCAAGCGGCCCCTCCGTCAGTTGCACGCCCGCCGTTGGCGGTGCCTCGACATTAGCCGAGCTCGACGCCATCACGGTAACTAAGCCTCTCGGCCGACGACTTCATCTCCTTGCCTTTGACTGGGCATCCCTGACGCCCTACATGTTTTCGCAGGGCGCCACCGACATTCCATGCACTCTCCTGCACTTCGTGGGCGGCGAGTTGATCGATGTCGCCAAGGGCAGAATCGTTCAACCAAGCAACCCCGTGTTCCACGGTAATCCGATGCCACCCACTGTGTATAGGGTTGAACTGGTTCGGGTGCTGCCAGGCTGCGACAAGTTGTTACCTCCAATTCGACCCGCTGGGGCCGACGAAGATGATGTGATGACCCTCAGCGCCTGCGTAAGCTGGCCCCTGCTTTGGCCGAAGAGCCAGATTCGTTTGGGGGCGGGGGACACCACCCCACAGACAACACCGCCAGTCGTGCCGGCGCCAAGCCATGGCAAGACCGCCGCAACGCTACCGGACATGCCGGACATCCCTATGGCACAGGATCCGGACATGCATATGGCACAGGATCCGGACAACGACGACAACGACGGCGGTACATTTACCAACGTCGATAAGTACTTTGCCGAACATGGGTACGGTGACGAATTCTTCGGGCCTCCTTCTCAAGAACCCAACCCTGAAAAAGACGACCGCGATCGAGCTGGTACCGCGGAGAAACCCAATTGCAATAGGCGTCGTCTGGCGTTCAGTTCTCAGGAGACGCCTCCAGCTGCCGTCTTCACCGAGCCTCAGATAGCCGAGGTGCGAAATATTATCAGCCCCAACACACTCAAGAAGGCGGTCTCTGAGCAGAATGCGATCCCATTACAGGAGATGAGGAAGAAGGGACGGAAACGAAAGAATAACAAGGGCGGTGCGAGCCAGCCGGCACCGAGTACGATCCATGCTCAGGACGGGCCACCTTCACCTAAGGATATCTCGAGGAGGGTGCATGTGGCGGGTAGGCCGATGCTACCGACTAATCTGCTCAATGCTGCAACCAGTGCTATGCGGAGTCTGCATGACAGTGTTCTTTCTTTGGAGAAGCGGCATCTCTCCGAGAATGATGTGGCATACCCGGTTTTTGTGGCCAAGGTGCCAGAGGGCAAGGCTTTGTGGATAGCGCCATCGGGGGTACGATCGTCCTGCGGTTTGATGACATCTTCGCTATGTTTAACCTTCATCCGCTGCACTACACCTTCGTTCGGCTATTTTCGCTGAGTATGGAGATGCGGATCATTAGAGACAAGACCCCGGACATCGTGATAGTCGACCCCTTCTACATGCGTGCCAAGATCTCGGGCAGCGCTGGGGACCGGCAAGTCGCGAGTTCATACCTCGAAGGCGTCATTCTGGCAAACCCAGATAAGCATAACTTCCTCGTGCCTTACTTTCCCGAGTAAGTCATCCCCTCACCGCCCCGTAACATATGATTTCTTAGATTTCGATCGTTCTTTTTTTTTCTAACATTCTGTGTTTTGTGCAGTGACACACATTGCACACTCATCCTCTTAAGCCCGAAATATTCCATGGCCACGTATTTCGACCCGGACCGTCAGTCAAAGAAAGACTACACAAATATCAAGAAAGTTCTTGATGATGTTCTCCCCGGCTATGCCAGATCTGGAGGCACCTTTAGCAGGCCAGTTCGTAGGTACGGCAAGCACATCTTCAGCCACAATACGACGTTCTCCTGCGTCAAGCAGCCGACTGGCAGTCAGAAGGATGCCTACTACGCCCTCCATCACATGCGGGCGATCGTACGGGACAATAATCACCTTCTGCTACCAAGTAATCTCAAAGATTGGGCTGCACGCTTGTCGGCAATCCAGGACGTGGACATCAGACAAGAATTCTTTCGCATCCAGTCGGAGTTTTCGGAAATCATCCATCAAGATGTCCTTCGTACCTCGGGGCAGTTCTATCTCAGACATCAACCGTCCAACAGTGAGATAGAAACAACGCTACAAATGCAGGCTGACAACGCCCGCGATTTCATGACCATCACGAAAGATGGCGGCTTCATCCACGCTCCGGTACCTGAGTCGAGTCGAAAGTAGTGATCCTATGTAGTTCTGAAATGTCGATTGGCTCATGTTGTAATACTAAACTTTAATGAACTTGTATGTCTCTTTGGTTTGGACAGTCGTTCAACTTATATGTAATCGATGCTATTTATTAGTAGGACCATGAATCGTGCTATTAATGTGTTGCTTTTCTCTTCCGATCCTTTTGTTGCATACTTATATATTGCTTATGTATTGTCTGTGAATTGCTACTAACTTTTTGTTTGGCTAGTGCATAGAGATGCCATCATATGTCGTGTACAAGGGTAAGGTTCCCGGAGTCTACGACGACTGGGCGGAGTGTCGGAGACAGGTTCACCGTTTCAGCGGTAACAGTTACAAAGGGTACACCACTAGGGCGGAAGCTAGATACGCGCGCTATCTAGCGGGAGAGAGGAGGGAGCGGAGGAGGAACCTGATGAAGACCAGTTTCATCGCGATGATGCTAATCGTGATGACCGCAGCTCTCTTCTATGTGATGGTAGTTTAGATGATCGATATCGACTTGTAATGTGAAGACAAACTCACTACTCGCAGTTTCGAGACTTGTAATGTTCTAACTTTGTTCGGTCTTTTGAATTCGGAGACTAATATGATGAATTGTATTCGGAGACTAATCTTCTATTGTATTCGATAACTCTGCTGTTTATATGTTGTGCTGTCTATATTCTGTGCAGTAATATGTTTTGTAACCTGTGCAAATATTAGAAAAGAAAAAAAATCCCTAATATTCATACTAGTGGCGCACCACCCAGAACTTTAGTGGCGCACTGCAAAATGCACACTAGTGGCGCATCAGCAACAAGTGCGCCATTAGTAAGCCAGAGACATGGTTACATATGGCCCCCTGGGAGGCATTCTAATGGCGCACCGTATGGTCTAGTAATGGCACACTACATGGTGCGCCATTAGTATCTGGTATACTAATGGCGCACCTGTGGTGCGCCATTAGTAATAAAATCTAATGGCGTGGTGCTAGTGGCGCACCTGTAGTGCGCCATTAGTAGGCAAAACAGGTGCGCCACTAGCAGGCCTTTTCCTAGTAGTGACGGGCTGGCTTCTCACCAAGCTCTGCCCCCTGGAAGGTTGCACCTCCCAGTACCAGCCCAGCGGAGCCCAGTCCCGCACATGGCTCCTCTAATCAAGCAGGTGTCCTCCGACGAGTCGATGACGAGGATGCGGGATAGGCATCGTCGATGTCGATGTGGGAATAATTGATTTAACTAAATAATAATAACAAATGTGACATGTTCAAAATATGACATGTCCACTTCAAAACGAATCAACCTAGAATTCTGTTAAATACACCTAAAAATAAACTAGTTCTATTAATTTTCTTACAAAAATAAATTAGTTCTATAGTAAAATTTGAATTAGATCATCAAATCTCATATACCTAAATTTTCTTACTAAAAATAAACTAGTTCTATTAATTCAACTAGTTCAACTAAACACTTACTGTCGGGGATATACCTGTCAGGACCCCGATTCTAAGTCACACCGATCTAGCCTGTAACACCTCATATATCTTTGCGGCCTCACGCACGGTATTCCCACGGGTGTCGCCTTACCATGGCCCGGGACCGTTTGCGCCTTTTGGCTCACGTATATGATAGTGTCGCTAGCATCCATATGACAGAGAACTCGGGCCGACATGACTAGTCGTGAACCCAAAGTGGCACTAACTTACGGGGATAGACATATATGAATCAACATCGAGCATGTCGGTCAGCAGCGTGCGAATCCGGGCTGTAGCACTGGGCTAACAGGACTCCGGGAACCCGGGCTGTAGCAGGCTAGGCAGGACTCTGGATGTCACCGCGTGACATTTACCCGAAGGGACAGACATAGGAACGAGGTGAATCACATGCCGGCCAGTCAAGTGTTCCGGAGCAGTAGTGCTGGGCTAGCAGGACTCCGGTGAACCGGGCTGTAGCGGACTACTATGGCTCATGGAAGCACAGACAACATTTCCCCATCAGAGAGGCTACCAAGGATAAACAACTAGGTTCTCGGATCCCACACATACCAAGCATTTCAATCATACACACAACATGCTCGATATGTGTAAATACAACATGGCACCACAACATAACTCTACGACTCAAGTAATTATTCATTAGGCTCTGAGGAGCAAGATATTACAAACATGGGTCTCTTGACCCAGCATTTAGAGCATACAAGTCAAAGCACATGCGGAAGCTTAACATGTCTGAGTACAGACATCTACAAATGGAAAAGGCTGAGAAGCATGACTATCTACCAGATCCTGCCGAGGGCACAAGATCGTAGCTGAGGTATCAAGCTAAACGTCGAAGTCCACACGGAACTACTAGCGAGACTGACGTCTCTCTGCAAAACATAAAATAGGCAAACGTGAGTACAAATGTACCCAGCAAGACTTACATCAGAACTAACTACATATGCATCGGTATCAACAAAGGGGGTAGTAGAGTTTAACTACAGCAAGCCAGCTTTGACTCGGTGGCTATCCTGTACTACGACTGCAAGTAACTCTTTTGAGGTGGCGCACACGACTCCACATATTCACCAATCAATACACGACTATGTATCCGCTCCCGTCTACCTACGAGAACGCCATCCATAGCACTCACGCTTATCTTGCGCATTTTAGAGTATCCACTTCAAGTTATCTATGAACTGTACAGGCAGCCCAGAAGTCCTTTACCGCAGACACGGCTATTCGAATAGATGATGTTAACCCTGCAGGGGTGTACTTCTTCACACACGCTCTCACCACTTACCGTCGTTTACACGACATGTACTCGGCAACCTTCAAGCGGAAGCCCAACGAGGGTGTCGGCCACGGCCTACCTAAACACTCAAGTCTCTAGTCCAGGTTTATCGCCTATTCAGGTTCCATCCGCAGGGAGTTCAGCCGAGGTTTCCACATACGGCCCCGAACGATGTGTACAGGGTTCCGCGACACCAAACGGCCGCCCGGCATACCCGGCCACGTGCCTACCGCATCACAGCCCACCCCTCGGGTCAGCGCTGCGCACGGCCTCTAGCATAATACAAACACCAGAAACTACTTGCAACTCCTGGACAGAGGACAAGGGTGGTTAAGAAGCCGAGAGGGTCCATTGGTTTCGGGCCCAATGCATGGTAGTAGCTGTTCATGGATCACAAACACAGATCTCAGTTCCTGAGGATGGCTTCAATGAGACAACCCACCATGTACTCCAACATGGCCTCTCACCGCTACCTTTACCAAATCGTGTTCTCACACTTAGCTCACACATAGTAGGACATGTTCATCACCATTCCAATTCATCCCCGATGAATCGGACCTGACTCAACTCTAAGCAGTAGCAGGCGTGACAAACAAGCATGAATGAGTAGGCACATCAGGGCTCAAACAACTCCTACTCATGCTAGTGGGTTTCATCTATTTACTGAGGGAATGACAGGTCATGCAGAGGATAAGGGGTTCAACTACCGCAGCAAGTAACAGATGAATCGTTGTTGTCCTAATGCGGTAAAAGAGAGCAGGAGCGAGAGAGTGGGATTGTATCGGAATGAACAAGGGGTTTTTGCTTGCCTGGCACTTCTGAAGATAGTATAGCTCTTCATCGGTGTCATCGAACTCATCGTCGGTGCGTCGTCTACTGAGAGGGGACAAACACCGGAAAACAAGGAAGAACACAATCAATGCAATGCACAATATGATGCATGATCATGACATGGCAATATGTTGTGGTTTGAGCTAATGCAACTATAAGCCAGATTAAATGAAGTTGGTTTGAACCAAGGGTTCAAATTCAAACTCCATATGTGCTTATTTAAATGCCAATTATGCAAATTGCCATATACAGCAACCTTAGGTTATTCAAACATGCATGCAAAAGGTACAGATGGATAGATTGGATTTTTCTGATCATTTTCATATATAATTTGTTTGATTTGGAGTTACGGATTAATTTCTATGAATTATTGAAGTTTGGACATTTTGTGAAAATAAATAAATCAAATAGATTTATTTAAAATCCAAAAAAGCATTACCGCGTCATCACAGGGTCAGCACGACGTCAGCAAGTCAAAGGCGCCAGCCCAGGTCAAACCTGACGGCCGGGACCCACTTGTCGGTGAAACAACTAATTAACAGGGTTAAGTTAATACTAACTAAACTGTCAGCGGGCCTGGGCCCACATGTCAGTGACTTGGTGGGTTAAATAAAAGTTAATTAGCGGTAAGCTAATATTAGCAGGGCTCTGGGCCCACCTTTCGTTGACCCAGGGGAGTCAAACCCCAGGTCAAACGAGGTCAACTTGCCGGCGGCTCGACGCCGGCGACGACAGGCGCGACGGAGGGGCTCGGAAATGAGCCACAGGGCATCATTTTGGCCGCGGTCTGTTGCGTTCAAACGCACGCAGTGGCGCGCATCAAGTGGTGGCAGCGATAGGTGCTAGGGTGGCCGGAAAAGTGGCCGGCGACAAGGTTCAGCGGCGGCAGCAGCTCGGGCATCCTCGGGGCAGCGCTACAGAGCACGGGAGGAGGCGCTGCGGGTGTCTACGGGCTCATGAGATAGTGCTGAGCACGATGGTGTGCTCGGGCACGAGCTGCGGTGGCTGTGGCCACCGCGGCGAGAAGTTTGGCGGCGGAGCGGGTCGGTCTCCGGCGGAACGACGGCTATGGCGTGAAAACGGGTCAACGGAGAGGGGAGGGGTTCGAGGGAGAGGCTTACGGCGGTTGCAACGGTGCAGACGGTGATCTCGGAGAAGGCCAGGAGCGGTCGGGGCGGCGTGATGGATCTCCGGTGACCGAGGAGGAAGAAGGGGTCGGGGACGATGAAGTGAGGCACGTCTGCTCGCGTGGCTTGACAGAGGTGATGTAGAGGTCGACGGAGGAGCTCCTTGGCGCGTCAGAGAGGCGAGGGGAGCATGGTGGCTGCAAGCTTCACAGCGGCGAGCGCTCGGCAGCGTCGGCCATGGCGATCAGAGGAGAGGGAGAGGGCAAGGGGGGAGGAGTGAGGTGTCGAGTGGGGTCGGGGCGTCTCCGTGGCGTGCGAAGGGAGCTCGGGAGCGTGAGGCAGGCAGGGAGGAGGTGGAGGCCTCGGGCGCGCAGGCGTCGACACGCCTCTGCCTACTGGCAGAGGTTGAAGACAACCGCTCCGGCCAGTGGGCTGGGCCGTCCAGCTGGCCGCGCCATGTAAGTGGCCCAGGTGGGTTTTCTACTCTGTTTTAGTTTTTGTTCTGTTTTCCTATTTATGTAAAATTTGTTTTAATTTGGTTTTCAAACCAAATCACTTTTAAAAATTCTGAAAATAGTTATGGGCACTAAATGAATTATTCCAGAGGCCCTCAACTAATTCCAAAATTGTTGGAACATTTAAAAATATTTGTAGTATTTAAATGCCCCAATTCAAATACAATATGAGTTAATTCAAAAATCCAGAATGGCCTAAAAATATGTGCATCATTTTTGGCAGAGGTTCTAGACCAATTCAAAAATGATGGACATTTATTAAGGGCATTTTGGGTTCATTGAAAAGATTTAATTTTGACCCTTGTTGAATTTCATTTGCTGCTAGGGTTTATCAGTCCCCATTTCAGCTTTACATAAAATTTAAACATGATGCAACACACAAGTGCTAGCCTAGTGCAAGGTAAAGCTAGGGATGTGACAACTCACCCCCACTAAACAAGAATCTCGTCCCGAGATTCAAGACGTGAGGTAAGTAGAACGAGGGGACACAAAGCTAACACGATCTCATGATCCACCTTCCCTTCTCGAAGATGTTGATTCATTGCTTCATATTGATCTTGACGTCTTTGCTTTCGATATCTTCGTCCAACACGATGACGACAAAAGGAAACTCTAAAGGAAATGATCTCCTCGAAGATCGAGCACTCAAGATCAACTCATGGAGTGAGACGTTAGAACATCTCTTGAGCTGAGACATGAAACACGGATCATGAGTGATGGAAAGGAGGTAGATGACAAGGTTCTACTGGGTAGGCAAAAATTCCACGCTGAAAAGGATGGTGCATGATTTCAAGATAGCGATGAAATAATTGCCATGATTCCATAATGGGGCACCTTAGGGGAGGTGACTCGTAGAATTATTCCCTTAAGTGGCAAAAAGAATTACTTTGGATGCAAAGATCATTGAAACTCTTTATACCAGCCTAAGGCAATCACAATCGATCTTTTGAAGGAGTTCAAAAGAATGACATACTCAGACTAGAATGGATGATGTGGACTACCTTGTTGAAGACAAAGCAATGGATGATTTTTGCTTATCATCGGAAATGGATGGGACCCATGGTAGGACCACTTTTGAAGATGATCCTGAACAGCAATTACTGAGAAGGGCAGCCCATGGGAAAATGGCACAATGGCAGTGCAAGCTAGGAACACAATGCAAATGTTGGAATGTTCCAACCATCATATCTGCCTGAGATTCAGATCTGGTTAGTAACAGGATATTTCAGACAGCATATCCAGAAAAGGGAAGTTTGCAACACAAGCCGACGAAGATGATGTTGCGAGATTCTCAGGAAATGAACTATGGTAGTAAGCTCCAAAACATGAGCTGGTTCTACTACATACATGTGAACACACTGTCCCAGACAAGCATGGCCACATAGTAGTCTTATAATAAAACACTACCGAGTTCGATGGGGAACCATCAACAAGGATATCGAAGTCCTTGCATAAGGCATGCTCTTAAGAAGGAACTTCTTCTCCTTGAACAAGTCATTCAGTGGCTTGGTGTGCTAGGAAACACATATAGAATGGAGGTAGCGAGCCTGTCAAACCATAGCATACTTCGCACATGCATGACTGACTTGGGATGGTACCAGAGGAAACAAAAACAATCTTTCTCGAACTCACGGCGGCAACTTGCACCAAATGCACATGAATCAGAGAAAGTCCCTTCTTTCATCCAACATATGCTTCATGAACGGGACATGAAGATAATGCTTTTAGAAGTTTCCAACACTAGCAGGATGTTCAACACGAATCATGGAGGAGATAAAAATGTTGCTGATGGGCTCAACAACAATTCATCCAGGTTTCCATATAAGTGGAATTCCACAATTATGTGAACAAGGTGATAGCATTGGTCAGACCCAAAAGATATAATGGTGTATGCTCGAAGAAACAACCACGAGTAAGACAACATTACGAATATCGTTGGTTCTGATTTGATTTGATGATAGCCCATACTCAAGTCAAAGTCTGGACAAGACAATAGATCCAACAATTGATCCCGAGGACCAATCGATGAAGATATCATCTTTCTTCAACACACACTCAAAAGGATATCCCTTAAAATGAACTAAGTCGGACAAGCTTTTATCTTCCAACTCTCCAAGTTGTTGTTTAGCTTAACCAACTAGCTCAGGAGTATCCAACACAGATTCTTGGAGAAGGGGTGGTTTATAAGAAACCAACTTGATCACGAACTCAACATAGCAGTCAGGTGACAACCTGGTTATACTTCCGAGAAGATATACGGAAAATCACGAACCACCGATATGTCACTAAGCTCGAGAACAATCTTGCTTTTCAGGGCAAGACGATATGATTAGAAGAGCAAGGGATTAATCCTAACTCAAAGATCGAAGAGTGCACCAGAAATAAGGACAAGGTAGCACGATCAATCATAATATAGTGATCCGATAACCAACACGCTAAGAATGATATTAATGTCCATTAACTACCAAGCAACACGGTTGCTAGGAGTATTGATTTCACACATCATGGTTCACTTGTCGGCATTCCAGTTGCGACAACACGGAACCAAGGAATGAGAAATGATGGCAAGAAGTATCACTGCGTCAAAAATTCATGTGAGATGGTGCAATTCTCATGACAATCTTTACATAAAGGGGGTAATACTCTGAGGTTGAACAGAACAAAAGCTGGATTGGCATTTTGATCTGAGAGATATAACTACTTTGACCAAATCCTAGATATGGATGAGGTACTGGAATTTGATTCTCCTAGTCATTCCGGAATAGAATGGCTTGACGGCCCACAAGAGTAGTAGGCATCGATAAACACGAGTGCACGACTACTCCTGACTAACAATTGACAAACGGGGGTCAGAATACAAATAAAGAGGGACAACTCAAGGAACATATAACTTTCTGAGTTGTGGATGCATAGGTTAATATGTCGAACCAAGTTCAACAGGTTTCTTCCAGATAACCCATGCAGAAAGGTAGAACTGGCAGAATCACAATTATGAATGGAGAACTCCTCAAGAGTACTCTGATTGTGATCTTTTGGTTCAAAGAACTTCTGCCTTAATGGTTCATGGTATTTGGAAGAAGGAAATACCACGGACCTCGAGGACTGTCGCAAGGTTACTAATATCCTAAAGGAACGAGCAACACTATCTACACGAATTAAGTAGAGTGAATCTTGGGTTCAAGAACCCAGAAATAGAATGCCTACTAACTAAATGGCATCACGGGATGCTTTCGAGAGTAATGGCCAAAATCATCACACTGGGAATACAAAGCATTGCTAGATTACTAGGTGACTCCCTAAGACACCTAGGGTCGTAATAATAGCTCCAACATATATGTCGAGGCAATAGAGTGCCTCAACTCACCGATTAGTGTGGTTGAACTGGCCCAAAGGGACATCGGGAACGGAAGGAAGGGATTTGCAAATGCATCAGACTATTAGAAACCTGGGATGACTCGGACAGCATAATGGCTGTAAATGCTCAAAAGATTTGAGACATTCTACAAAATGGTGGCATAACCACTTAACATCACAATATCAAAGTTCTGAGATCAACTGTGAACACACGGAAGTAGTAGAAACTGAACTGGGCTTAAATCCATTAATCCTATAAGTCTCTTATCATAGTAACTCGTTATCCTGACAGATAGATGAGAAGGCCTAGTTCTTAATCCCCGTAGAAAGGAAGAGGATGACTCACATCAGAAGGGTATAAGGTAAAGGAATAAAAAGAGCCTTTAGTTCCCTTCCACAATCAATTCCCTTATATAACTAAAGAATTCCTAGACTCAACTTCGACCAGTTTGGCTTGGTAATCCTACAGGCAGTTAGGCTCTGATACCAACGCTGTCAGGACCCCGATTCTAAGTCACACCGATCTAGCCTGTAACACCTCATTTCACTTTGCGGCCTCACGCACGGTATTCCCACGGGTGTCGCCTTACCATGGCCCGAGACCGTTTGTGCCTTTTAGCTCACGTATATGATAGTGTCGCTAGCATCCATATGACAGAGAACCCGGGCCGACATGACTAGTCATGAACCCAAAGTGGCACTAACTTACGGGGATAGGCATACATGAATCAACATCGAGCATGTCGGTCAGCAGCGTGCGAATCCGGGCTGTAGCACTGGACTAACAGGACTCCGGGAACCCGGGCTGTAGCAGGCTAGGCAGGACTCCGGATGTCACCGCGTGACATTTCCGTGAAGGGACAGACACAGGAACGAGGTGAATCACATGATGGCCAGTCAAGTGTTCCGGAGCAGTAGTGCTGGGCTAGCAGGACTCCGGTGAACCGGGCTGTAGCGGACTACTATGGCTCATGGAAGCACAAGACTACATTTCCCCATAAGAGAGGCTACCAAGGATAAACAACTAGTGATAGAGGCAAAGGTGTCCCGTCTTTCGATGAGATGATGAATATCGCTTTGATGGAAGTCGACTTTGACGATCCGACTACGAACGTGCGAGGACGTCGCGCCTTAGCAATCGCTAAACCAACTCCGAGAGGTTATCGACCACGCCGGAGCACGATCAACCTGACCACGAGGGTCTGTTTCCTGCGAGCAACGAAGAACAGGCAAGAAACTGAGATTGCAATCTGGATATTGCGAATATAAGATGAAAGCTTTATTGATCAAGGTGGGGTTCTGTGACGCCTTTGTCTGGTCGCTGAACACAAACGAAGTACGCGAAGTTGCAGCTATGGCGAACTTTTAATCTAAACAAAACCCCAAAGTCTAAACGACGCCCTAAGGGCTGTATATATGGAGGAAGAGGGGGGGAATTTCGTGGCCCTTGAGGAAGGAGTCCGAAACCAACCCTATCTCTTGTTTCCCCACACATACGGACTCTAAAAACAGCCTATACATATGTATTTCGAAATTACATGGGCCTGGCCCAATAATAAGGTGACGCAGCACCTAGAATAGCCTCTGGACGAAAGTTATGAAGTAGCATCTTGTATATTTCGTCCAAGGCTTCATGCACGCATTATGGTGGCTTCAACGTCCTGAAATCATCACTTGTAACTCCGTTCTTGTTCCCCATGCGCATGCCATCATCTCCATGCTTGTTCTTGCTCCAATGTTCATCCTTCTCAAAGCTAGGCCCTTCATTTGTAAGCAAAACAAATGTATCCAATTTAGGCAGCATCATATTCTCATGAACATTAGAATCATTAGCAAGAAACGAAAGTACCTGGTAATTTAATTGGCGTGCGCGAGCTCTAGTAATTGGTCCAGTATGTATAGCAGCAGGGCCTGTGGGTGTAATAATTGTATTGATGTCCTCATCATCCTCCCCTTCTTGAAATGAAGTCGTCCTCGACGGAAGCTCATCTTCCTCACCCAAATAAGGCTTCAAATCTGCAATATTAAAAGTGGGACTAACCCCAAAATCTGCAGGCAGCTCAAGTTTATATGCATTATCATTTATTTTCTCTAACACCTTAAAAGGACCATCAGCACGTGGCATTAGCTTTGATTTGCGCAAATCAGGAAATCTATCCTTACGCAAATGTAACCAAACAAGATCTCCAGGTGCAAACACAACATGTTTTCTACCCTTATCTCCAGCAAGTTTATATTTAGCATTCATACGCTCAATGTTTTCCTTAGTTAACTCATGCATTTTTAAGATCAATTCAGCACGTTGTTTAGCATCAAAATTAACCTTCTCCGAAGATGGAAGAGGCAACAAATCAATAGGTGCACGAGGTAGGAAACCATACACAATTTCAAAAGGGCACATCTTAGTAGTAGAATGCAATGAACGATTATAAGCAAACTCAATATGAGGCAAGCAGTCTTCCCACATTTTCTTATTATTCTTCAAAACAGCCCTAAGCATAGTAGACAATGTTCTATTGACTACTTCAGTTTGTCCATCAGTTTGGGGGTGACAAGTAGTACTAAAAAGCAGTTTAGTCCCCAACTTAGCCCATAAACATCTCCAAAAGTGGCTAAGAAATTTAGTATCACGATCTGAAACAATAGTATTTGGCACACCATGCAAGCGAATAATTTCACGAAAGAACAAATCAGCAACATTAACAGCATCATCGCTTTTATGACATGGTATAAAGTGCGCCATTTTCGAGAATCTATCCACGACAACAAATATGCTATCCCTCCCCTTCTTTGTTCGAGGTAAACCTAAAACAAAGTCCATAGATATATCCTCCCAAGGAACACTAGGTACAGGCAAAGGCATATATAAACCATGAGGATTGAGTCGTGACTTAGCTTTTTGACATGTAGTGCAGCGAGCAACAAAACGCTCAACATCCCGTCTCATCTTTGACCAAAAGAAATGTGTAGCAAGTACGTCCTCCGTCTTCTTCACGCCAAAGTGTCCCATTAATCCTCCTCCATGCGCCTCCTGCAACAACAAAAGACGAAGAGAGCTAGCTGGAATGCATAGCTTGTTAGCACGGAACACAAATCCATCATTAACGACAAACTTGTTCCAGGTTCTTCCTTCTTTACAATTCTGCAATACATCTTTAAAATCAGCATCATGCACATATTGATCTTTGATGGTCTCCAAACCAAATATTTTGAAGTCTAGTTGTGAAAGCATAGTATAGCGACGAGACAATGCATCAGCAATAACATTTTCTTTACCCTTCTTGTGTTTAATGACATAAGGGAAAGTTTCAATGAATTCAACCCATTTAGCATGTCTACGATTCAGTTTAGCTTGACTTTTAATATGTTTCAAAGATTCATGATCAGAATGTATAACAAATTCTTTGGGCCATAAATAATGTTGCCATGTTTCTAAAGTCCGAACAAGAGCATATAGTTCTTTATCATAAGTAGAATAATTCAGACTAGGCCCACTCAATTTTTCAGAAAAGTATGCAACAGGTTTACCATCTTGTAATAACACACCTCCTAATCCAATGCCACTAGCATCACATTCAAGCTCAAAAGTCTTATTAAAATCAGGAAGTTGGAGTAAAGGAGCATGTGTCAACTTATCTTTCAATACCGTGAAGGCTTCTTCCTGTGCGGTACCCCAAACAAAAGGCACATCCTTCTTTGTAAGCTCGTTGAGAGGTGCAGCAATGGTGCTAAAATCTCTCACAAAACGCCTATAGAAACCAGCGAGTCCAAGAAAACTCCGCACTTGTGTGACCGTTTTGGGCTGCGGCCAACTCTCAATAGCTTCAATCTTGGCTTTATCAACTTCAATTCCCTGTGGAGTAACAACATAGCCAAGAAAAGATACTCGGTCGGTGCAAAAGGTGCACTTCCCAAGGTTACCAAACAAACGTGCATCACGTAGAGCAATAAAAACAGCACGTAAATGTTCCAAATGTTCTTCCAAAGATTTGCTATAAATCAGTATATCATCAAAATAGACCACCACAAATCGTCCAATGAAAGCACGTAAAACTTCGTTCATTAGTCTCATGAAAGTACTAGGTGCATTAGTTAACCCAAAAGGCATGACTAACCACTCATATAAACCAAACTTAGTTTTAAATGCAGTTTTCCATTCATCTCCCAATTTCATACGAATTTGATGGTATCCACTACGCAAATCAACTTTGGAGAATATTGTAGAGCCACTCAATTCATCAAGCATATCATCGAGCCTAGGAATAGGATGACGATAACGAATAGTAATATTATTAATGCCTCTACAATCAACACACATACGCGACGTACCATCCTTTTTCGGCACGAGTATAATAGGAACAGCACAAGGACTAAGAGATTCGCGTATATAACCTTTGTCGAGCAGCTCCTGTACTTGACGCATAATCTCCTTCGTCTCCTCTGGATTGGTACGGTATGGTGCACGGTTGGGTAGCGATGCACCGGGAATTAAGTCAATTTGATGCTCAATCCCTCGAATAGGTGGTAATCCCGGTGGCACGTCTTGTGGGAAGACGTCAGCGAACTCCTGCAAAATGTGAGTGACAGCAGGGGGCAAAGAGGAAGGCACGTCCTCGAATGAAAATAATGCCTCTTTGCACACAAAAGCATAGCAAACAGATTTGCTGAAATCTAGTTCATCAATATCAGATTTTGTGGCAAGTAAACATGCACTTTTCAATTTAATTTCAGAAACAACACTAGATGGTTTATTATTAGGTTTCATTTGTTGCTCAAATTCCTTTGCCACAATCTGATTTTCACTCTTAGTTTTCTCCTGTTTTGCTTTATTAGCTCTATTAATGTCATCTTTCAAAATGGAATCAGGAGTCATAGGAAGCAAAGTAATATTTTTATCCTTATGAACAAGAGTATACTGATTGTTTCTACCATGGTGTACAGAATTTTTATCAAATTGCCATGGTCTACCTAGTAATAAGGAACATGCTTGCATGGGTACCACATCACAATCAACATAATCAGCATATGTAGAGATACTAAAATGCACACGAACAGTACGTGTTACCTTAACCTTGCCGCTGTTGTTGAACCATTGGATGTAGTAAGGATGTGGATGTGGTCTTGTGGTGAGAGATAGCTTCTCCACCATCTCCATGCTAGCCAAGTTGTTACAGCTCCCTCCATCTATGATGACGCGAACAGAACGTTCCTTCACAACTCCCTTTGTATGGAACAAATTATGCCTCTGATTTTGCTCTGCTTGTGTGACCTGCACACTCAAAACACGTTGAGCAACTAAACATTCATACCGGTCAGCGGCTTCAGGAGCCATGTATTGCGTCTCATTTTCAGAATCATCTCCACCATGTTCTTCACGTGTAATAAGAGCCAAAGTCTCCTCATCATAGTCACTAGCGGACTCATACCCACCATCCTCAGTAGCAATCATGACACGCTGAGATTTGCATTCTCTCGCAAAATGTCCTCTTCCCT
This sequence comes from Aegilops tauschii subsp. strangulata, assembly GCF_002575655.3. NCBI lineage: Eukaryota > Viridiplantae > Streptophyta > Magnoliopsida > Poales > Poaceae > Aegilops > Aegilops tauschii. The sequence goes on along the minus strand of NC_053038.3, from coordinate 197,879,646 downwards.
TACAACGACGACAAATAATATCACTTGTGTGCCCTGTCGATGCCATGGAAGAAGAAGAGCTCTGCACAGGCCCGGCAGGTGTGCTCTTGGCAGAGAGTGGTGGTTGTGCCTGCTTTCTTGTATCACGGTTGGAGGTGGCACCTGATGGAGGTGATGGTGAAGTGGAAGTAGAAGATGCACGCGGTGTCCATGATGAAGGTCGACCTGCAGAAAAGTTAGTTCGCGCCAATGGCTGTCGATCCTGCACTTCACGTTCAGCTTTACAAGCAAGATGGAATAAACGAGTGATATTATTATAATCCTTATACTCTAGAATGGTCTGAATCTCTTTATTTAATCCACCCATAAAACGTGCAAGCATAGCTTCATTCTCCTCAACAATACCACATCTAATCATGCCAGTTTGTAATTCCTGATAATATTCTTCTACAGAATTTTTTCCTTGTCTTAAACGCTGCAATTTTTGAAGTAATTCACGTTGATAATATGGTGGAACCCAACGAGTACGCATAGCAGTTTTCAAAGCAGCCCAAGTAGCTGGAACAGGATATAATCTACAATGTTCAGACCACCAAACACATGCAAAGCTAGTGAAAGCACAAACAGCAGCAGGAACACGTCTCTCCTCAGGATATTGTAAACATGTAAATCGTTGTTCAGTTTCTAACTCCCAAGTAAGATATATATCAGGAACATATCTACCCTCAAATGGTGGAATATTCAATTTCAGTTTAGGGAGATGGTCATGATCTCGTACCTGAGGTGGTGGTGCCGGCCTACCGTTGCGAATATATACCTGAGGTCGACCTGCTGGTGGTGGTGCTGGTGGCTGCACGTAGTTCTGATTTTGATCAACCTCATCCTCATAATCGCCCGCATAATCGTCATCCTCCTCAGCCGCCGCAGGAGCAGGAGCCAAAGAAGCATCAACAGTAGGGACAGCAGCACCCGAATTTTGACCAATCTCAATTGGAACGCGCTGTGCCCGTCCCACTTGATTTGGAAGGCGGCGTTGGAGATGTGGTTGTTGTTGTTGTAGAGGTGCGACATGTGCAGCCGGTGGTGGTTGGGGAAGACGCTTTAGTAATTCAGTAAACTTGTTATCCAGCTTTGTCTCAAACGACTTCTCCACGGCATCTATCTTCTCCATAGCCTCTTCAAATCTGTTTAGCACATCTCCCACCTGGCCACTCATCATTTGCTGAAATTTATCATGCAACTCCTTGTTCGTCATGTTCGCCCAATCAGTCTCATCGGCTTGTGAACCTGCCATGGTTAGCAGCAATAGAAACACAAAAGAATATGATCCTGCAGACTACTAGAAGTGGTGGGATGGTGGTGTGTCACAAAACCTTCAAGCGAATCTCAAATTCTTACCAGTTCTTACCCAGCAGCAGGTGGTGATCGGCAACCGTTGTAGTCAAAAACTCTCAAAGCTTGGATATAGCGATTACCAGGGAGAGTCAAACGCACGATGTAGACTTAGGTGGAGCTGGGAAGGCTTATAATATGGTAGCAAAATGGTAAGCAATAATCAATTCAGAGATGCAAAGTTGAATAAACGCTCAACGACGGTACTGTGCTGGTCCTAGGCTAGACCGTGCTAGAGACGCGAGCCTAGAACACTAACAAAATCACGGCGCTGCACGTAAACAAGGGAAAAGCACACTCAGGAATTTTTTTTTTCGCTCTTTTTTTTTTTTGCGCTCTTTTTTTTTTTTTGCGCTCCTCCTTTTTTTTTTTTTGCGAAAAAAATCACTATAATGGCGAGTGTCTCAAAACTCTTCCCAGGTCAAACTGACAGGATGGGCACAAAATTTTTTGACTATTTTTTTTTCGGAAATCAGGGCAGCGACGACGAAAAAGTGCGACAAAAAATCACTATGATGGCGAGTGTCTCAAAACACTACCCGGGGCCTAAAAATAGGATAGGGAAAAAATATTTTGGGTTGCCGAAATTTTGGCCTAAAAACTGCCCGGGGGTCTCCAGACTTTTTTTTTCTTTTTTCCGAGACCTACTCAGGCAAGGAAACACGAAACGGAAAATATATGGATCTCTAAAACCAACCGAATATGAAAAGAACTCGGATTGGTGGTGGATATATGGCGGTAGGATATGGCAGCGGTGGTGGTATATGGATACGGATTCAAAGCGGTGGCGGATAAGCAATGGTGGTAGATGGCAAGGCGATGATGATGGTGCGGCGGCGGCGTGACAACTTATGACCAGAACTCGAAACTCTAAAAGACTAGACTCTAAGACCAGCAACTTGACACGACGATGCAACCGCAAATTCAACAAAGCAAAAACCCTAAAAAGATTATGCAAAGGCTCAGATTGGTTCGGATATGATGAACTAACCCTAATTTTTTTTTGTGGCTTTTTCGTGGACTGTAGGTATGAAGAACAGACTCGATCTAACCTACGAAAAACTGTAAAATCTCACCGAGCAACCTGGAAATCTGATACCACTTGATAGAGGCAAAGGTGTCCCGTCTTTCGATGAGATGATGAATATCGCTTTGATGGAAGTCGACTTTGACGATCCGACTACGAACGTGCGAGGACGTCGCGCCTTAGCAATCGCTAAACCAACTCCGAGAGGTTATCGACCACGCCGGAGCACGATCAACCTGACCACGAGGGTCTGTTTCCTGCGAGCAACGAAGAACAGGCAAGAAACTGAGATTGCAATCTGGATATTGCGAATATAAGATGAAAGCTTTATTGATCAAGGTGGGGTTCTGTGACGCCTTTGTCTGGTCGCTGAACACAAACGAAGTACGCGAAGTTGCAGCTATGGCGAACTTTTAATCTAAACAAAACCCCAAAGTCTAAACGACGCCCTAAGGGCTGTATATATGGAGGAAGAGGGGGGGAATTTCGTGGCCCTTGAGGAAGGAGTCCGAAACCAACCCTATCTCTTGTTTCCCCACACATACGGACTCTAAAAACAGCCTATACATATGTATTTCGAAATTACATGGGCCTGGCCCAATAATAAGGTGACGCAGCACCTAGAATAGCCTCTGGACGAAAGTTATGAAGTAGCATCTTGTATATTTCGTCCAAGGCTTCATGCACGCATTATGGTGGCTTCAACGTCCTGAAATCATCACTTGTAACTCCGTTCTTGTTCCCCATGCGCATGCCATCATCTCCATGCTTGTTCTTGCTCCAATGTTCATCCTTCTCAAAGCTAGGCCCTTCATTTGTAAGCAAAACAAATGTATCCAATTTAGGCAGCATCATATTCTCATGAACATTAGAATCATTAGCAAGAAACGAAAGTACCTGGTAATTTAATTGGCGTGCGCGAGCTCTAGTAATTGGTCCAGTATGTATAGCAGCAGGGCCTGTGGGTGTAATAATTGTATTGATGTCCTCATCAACTAGGTTGTCGGATCCCACACATACCAACCATTTCAATCATCCACACAATATGCTCGATATGTGTAAATACAACATGGCACCACAACATAACTCTACGACTCAAGTAATTATTCATTAGGCTCTGAGGAGCAAGATATTACAAACATGGGTCTCTTGACCCAGCATTCAGAGCATACAAGTCAAAGCAAGTGCGGAAGCTTAACATGTCTGAGTACAGACATCTACAAATGGAAAAGGCTGAGAAGCATGACTATCTACCAGATCCTGCCGAGGGCACAAGATCGTAGCTGAGGTATCAAGCTAAACGTCGAAGTCCACACGGAACTACTAGCGAGACTGACGTCTCTCTGCAAAACATAAAATAGGAAAACGTGAGTACAAATGTACCCAGCAAGACTTACATCAGAACTAACTACATATGCATCGGTATCAACAAAGGGGGTAGTGGAGTTTAACTGCAGCAAGCCAGCTTTGACTCGGTGGCTATCCTGTACTATGACTGCAAGTAACTCTTTTGAGGTGGCGCACACGACTCCACATATTCACCAATCAATACACCACTATGTATCCGCTCCCGTCTACCTACGAGAACGCCATCCATAGCACTCACGCTTATCTTGCGCATTTTAGAGTATCCACTTCAAGTTATCTATGAACTGTACAGGCAGCCCAGAAGTCCTTTACCGCAGACACGGCTATTCGAATAGATGATGTTAACCCTGCAGGGGTGTACTTCTTCACACACGCTCTCACCACTTACCGTCGTTTACACGACATGTACTCGGCAACCTTCAAGCGGAAGCCCAACGAGGGTGTCGGCCACGGCCTACCTAAACACTCAAGTCTCTAGTCCAGGTTTATCGCCTATTCAGGTTCCATCCGCAGGGAGTTCGGCCGAGGTTTCCACATACGGCCCCGAACGATGTGTACAGGGTTCCGCGACACCAAACGAGCGCCCGGCATACCCGGCCACGTGCCTACCGCATCACAGCCCACCCCTCGGGTCAGCGCTGCGCACGGCCTCTAGCATACTACAAACACCAGAAACTACTTGCAACTCCTGGACAGAGGACAAGGGTGGTTAAGAAGCCGAGAGGGTCCATTGGTATTGCCCCAATGCATGGTAGTAGCTGTTCATGGATCACAAACACAGATCTCAGTTCCTGAGGATGGCTTCAATGAGACAACCCACCATGTACTCCAACATGGCCTCTCACCGCTACCTTTACCAAATCGTGTTCTCACACTTAGCTCACACATAGTAGGACATGTTCATCACCATTCCAATTCATCCCCGATGAATCGGACCTGACTCAACTCTAAGCAGTAGCAGGCATGACAAACAAGCATGAATGAGTAGGCACATCAGGGCTCAAACAACTCCTACTCATGCTAGTGGGTTTCATCTATTTACTCAGGGAATGACAGGTCATGCAAAGGATAAGTGGTTCAACTACCGCAGCAAGTAACAGATGAATCGTTGTTGTCCTAATGCGGTAAAAGAGAGCAGGAGCGAGAGAGTGGGATTGTATCGGAATGAACAAGGGGGTTTTGCTTGCCTGGCACTTCTGAAGATAGTATAGCTCTTCATCGGTGTCATCGAACTCATCGTCGGTGCGTCGTCTACTGAGAGGGGACAAACACCGGAAAACAAGGAAGAACACAATCAATGCAATGCACAATATGATGCATGATCATGACATGACAATATGTTGTGGTTTGAGCTAATGCAACTATAAGCCAGATTAAATGAAGTTGGTTTGAACCAAGGGTTCAAATTCAAACTCCATATGTGCTTATTTAAATGCCAATTATGCAAATTGCCATATACAGCAACCTTAGGTTATTCAAACATGCATGCAAAAGGTACAGATGGATAGATTGGATTTTTCTGATCATTTTCATATATAATTTGTTTGATTTGGAGTTACGGATTAATTTCTATGAATTATTGAAGTTTGGACATTTTGTGAAAATAAATAAATCAAATAGATTTATTTAAAATCCAGAAAAGCATTACCGCGTCATCACAGGGTCAGCACGATGTCAGCAAGTCAAAGGCGCCAGCCCAGGTCAAACCCGATGGCCGGGACCCACTTGTCGGTGAAATAACTAATTAACAGGGTTTACTAACTAAACTGTCAGCGGGCCTGGGCCCACATGTCAGTGACTTGGTGGGTTAACTAAAAGTTAATTAGCGCTAAGCTAATATTAGCAGGGCTCTGGGCCCACCTTTCGTTGACCCAGGGGAGTCAAACCCCAGGTCAAACGAGGTCAACTCGCCGGCGGCTCGACGCCGGCGACGACAGGCGCGGCGGAGGGGCTCGGAAATGAGCCACAGGGCATCATTTTGGCCGCGGTCTGTTGCATTCGAACGCACGCAGTGGCGCGCATCAAGTGGTGGAAGCGGTAGGTGCTAGGGTGGCCGGCGACGAGGTTCAGCGGCGGCAGCAGCTCGGGAATCCTCGTGGTAGCGCTACAGAGCACGGGAGGAGGCGCTGCGGGTGTCTACGTGCTCATGAGATCGTGCTTAGCACGATGGTGTGCTCGGGCACGAGCTGCGGTGGCTGTGGCCACGGCGGCGGCGCGGGTCGGTCTCCGGCAAAACGACGGCTATGGCATGAAAACAGGTCAACGGAGAGGGGGGGTTCGAGGGAGAGGCTTACGGCGGTTGGAACGATGCAGACGGCGATCTCGGAGAAGGCCAGGAGCGGTCGGGGCGGCGAGATGGATCTCCGGTGACCGAGGAGGAAGAAGGGGTCGGGGACGGTGAAGCGAGGCACGTCCGCTCGCGTGGCTTGACGGAGACGATGTAGAGGTCGACGGAGGAGCTCCTTGGTGCGTTGGGGAGGCGAGGGGAGCACGGTGGCTGCGAGCTTCACGGTGGCGAGCGCTCGGCAGCGTCGGCCATGGCGATCAGAGGAGAGGGAGAGGGCGAAGGGGGAGGAGTGAGGTGTCCAGTGGGGTCGGGGCGTCTCCGTGGCGTGCGAAGGGAGCTCAGGAGCGTGAGGCAGGCAGGGAAGAGGTGGAGGCCTCGGGCGCGCAGGCGTCGACACGCCTCTGCCTACTCGCAGAGGTTGAAGACAACCGCTCCGGCCACTGGGCTGGGCCGTCCAGCTGGCCGCGCCAGGTAAGTGGCCCAGGTGGGTTTTCTGCTCTGTTTTTGTTCTGTTTTCCTATTTATGTAAATTTGTTTTAATTCGGTTTTCAAACAAAATCACTTTTAAAAATTCTGAAAATAGTTATGGGCACTAAATGAATTATTCCAGAGGCCCTCAACTAATTCCAAAATTGTTGGAACATTTAAAAATATTTGTAGTATTTAAATGCCCCAATTCAAATACAATATGAGTTAATTCAAAAATACAGAATGGCCTAAAAATATGTGCATCATTTTTGGCAGAGGTTCTAGACCAATTCAAAAATGATGGACATTTATTAAGGGCATTTTGGGTTCATTGAAAAGATTTAATTTTGGCCCTAGTTGAATTTCATTTGCTGCTAGGGTTTATCAGTCCCCATTTCAACTTTACATAAAATTTAAACATGATGCAACACACAAGTGCTAGCCTAGTGCAAGGTAAAGCTAGGGATGTGACAATACCCCCGCGATGTAACCCGCCGGATGTATGACCCAGTTGGAGCTTGGCGACCCGCTCGGACCTGGCGGTTTACAGGCAACCCGTGTGAACATTGTGACTCACTGGTAACCCGGCGGACGGGTCAGATGGACGACAAGGCCCAAGGCCCAGAAGGCCGGCTCATGTTATGGTGGGCCGGCTTAAGAGGAAAGGCCTGAGGAATATTTCCCTTACAAGGAATCAAGACCCGGACTTGTATCCGGCTTGTATTAGAAAATAGACTAGGCCTAATCCTATTGGGACTCCACATGTAACCTGCCCCTCCAGCTTATATAAGGAGGGACAGGGCACCCCAAAGGGGGGAGATAATCTTGAAGTCTAGACACGACTAGAGGAGAGCCGGTTAATGCGGCGACTCCCTCATGAGCATAATGAGACCTAGCCACAAACAGCATGTAGGGCTATTACCGGATGATGTTTCCCGGGGCCCGAAGCTGTCTAAACCCTTGTCTTGTGTGTTAATCCGCCTTGCGTCTCTCATCCCGATCAACCCTCTCAAGCTACCACATAGATGCATTGGCCTCACGCTAAGTCCTCACATTAGGATATCTTCCGTGACAAATCCACGTCAGTTGGCGCCCACCGTGGGGCCTGCGCACGGTGGTGTTGAGTTCTTGGAGGGATGTCTTTAGGGATCGAGGAGCTCGCGACTAGACAGATGAAGGTTTGAGTTCAAGAAAATTAAGATTGGGTCGGGTGTGCTGTCGCCGCTGCAAGTTGAAGATGTGTTCGAGATCAATCAATGCAAAGATCACATCACAGTGACCAACAGGAGTGCGAGAGAAATTGCAGCGTGTTATACGATCGGGGAGCGGTCGAATCGCAAGTCGTCGAGACCGTATTTTCCTGTTGCAGCACGTTTTTTCAACGCGCCATGTCCCGAGGTGTTTTGTCGGTACTGCGACTTCCGAGTCGTAGGCCGTCCATCAATCGTACCAACTACTACTACGCGTTATCATACAAAGGTACAAATTGATCTAGGCTCCTGACGTGGGTTGAGTACTAGTTCAATTTTCTGAATTGTTATCTCGGATAGCTATACATACATGGAGGCGGGCTGTACAAGGAAATATGAGCCGAGATGTCCAATCAGTAGCGCTGCACAGAAGAAAGAAAGAAAAAAGGGCGTGGGGTTGCCAAGTCAACCACGACCCGGATTGGATGGGATCATGGGTGTGCACTCGTTCCACCACCGTCGCGGCCATCGCTGCGCCTCGAGCCCGCTTCTGAGCCGCCCTCTGCTTGCGCTGTGGCCATTACTGCACCCCGGGCCACCCGCACCAGGCCGGCCTACCTGTGTTGCCCCCTTCGCCGGTCACGCCTCGCCTCTTTTTTCCGCCGTGGCCAAGCCGCCAAACGGCTGAGTCACCGCTCAAGAGCCACCGACCGCACCCTGCGATTCAACCCCAACAACGTCGCCGCCGCGGCCCTCCGCTGCGTCAAATCGCCATTCCGTCTCGAGCGCCCGCCGTGGCTTACCTGAGCCGCCCCCACGAGTTGCCAGGCCACCGCCTTGTCGAGTTTTGACCTCGCCAGCTGAACCCTCGCGCTGAGCCGCCCCGCGGCCGTGGTCTTGACTCGCCGGCGTGTTCATCTAAATCGCCATGGCTTTGAATCACCTCCGCCATCGCTAAGTGACCTGCATCCATTAAGCCGCCACGGCAGAGAGCCACCTTGTTCGCTGCCTCAGATATGTTGCTCTGAGCTGCCCCCTGCTCTGTTGAGCTGTCGTCTTCCGCCATTACGGGCTTGTCGAAGCTGCATATGGCCTGTACAAACAGCCACCCCGAGCAACCGCCCCGGTCTCGCGTCCGTTGCATTGAGCCGCCCACACCGACGGGCCAGAGTCGCCGTCTGCTGAACCGCCCCAGATGTGAGTCGCTTCACTTTTGAATCGCTGCACCTCGGGCCGCAAGTCGCGACTAACAGCTACTTCAAGTCGCCATCACTCTGCGCCCCTGCGCATCGTCGCCTGTTCCAGAACCGCAGCTGCGCCCGTTTATGTCGAGACGGTCCGTTGAAGAGCAAAGCTAGCTAGCTTTGTAAGTTCCAAGCCGGCTGCGCGATGTCTCGGCTGCAAGTCGCCGTCGTGGCCTACGTTGAGCCGCCTCTACTGTGTTGAGCCGCCAAGAGTCGTCGGTCTGCCTGAACTGCCAAGACTTTATTGAGTCGCCGGTCTGCGTGAACCGCCGGGACTATATTGGGTCGCCGGTCTGCCTGAGCCTCCTTTTTCGCGATGAACGGATCATCCGTCGTCTGAACAAATCAGGTGATATCCATTTAAATTTATCTTATTAGAACATATTGTTTTTGTCAAAGAATAGTTTATCTTTTCCTTGGTCTGCAGCATTGTTTACGCAAGACAATTGATTCACTGCAAGAGCGATCTTCGTGTCATGGATGTATGGCTCGCGCCACCATTATCATGCGTAGCATCTAACCGTGCAAAGATGCTCAGCGAATATATGTGCAAACCGCCGTTTTTTACGGCCAAATTTACATCAACCTTACGTGGTTGACTCGCCCATCCGCGCGCGGCTTACCGCGCCTGCGATTGGCTCGCCCGTACGCGCTGGCTTACAACGCCGCGGTCGGCTCACTCGTGATTGATTCCAGCTTCACCGTGGTGATCATCAATTCTGCGGACAAGTTGTCTACTGCAAAAGGGATTATTATTCACTGAGCTGTTGAATAAATCATACCGGTTTATATCACGATCAAATATGGAGAATCTCAAGACAACTCCTCGAGTCGTCTTAAGACTCCGGGGCTACAATGACATGACTTAGCAAATCTTGCCAGTTCTAGCAGATTCAAGAACTCCGGGTCATTGGAGGGAAGATAACCCGGTCCCGGAGGTTACTACTATATTGATGAAAATTTAAAGGCCGATAGAAAATTTCTGGCTTAAAAATGAAGGATTCCGGTTTAAAATCCGGTTCAAGGGAAAACTGTCTCTCACAAAGCTTTGAAGCTCTCAATAACTGGTTTGAAATTCCGGTTCAAAAAGAATTCATCTCTCGCAAGTTCGAGTTCTCAGAAATATTAAAGGTTGCCAAAGAGAACTTGCTGCCATGATGCGCGGTTCTAACATGGGTATCCTGCCTTATGGGCTTATCTTATTATGGTCACTTGGGGGCTTACTGCTCACTGAGCATAGCTATGCTTACCCTCTTGATCCGGCTTGTACGCCTTGATTACAAATAACATGGGGTCTTCCTGCTCACTGTTCATAACTATGATTACCCTCTTGATCCGGCTTGTACGCCTTGATTACAAATAACATGGGGGCTTCCCGCTCACTGAGCATAGCTATGACTACCCTACTAATCCGGCTTGTACACCTTGATTGCAAGTAACTTGGGAGATTTCTGCCCAAGATGAATTGTTACCAAAGAGAACTTGCTATAATGTGCAGTTCAAACATAGGTAACCTGCCTTGTTGGCTTGCTAAAAATTATTTGGAGGCTTCCTGCTCAATGAGCATAGCTATGACTACCCTGCCGATCCGGCTTGAACGCCTGGAATGAAATATTACTTGGGGGGTCTTTGTTAATGGACAGAGCTTTGTTGACCCTTGTAATAGGCTTGGACGCCAGGTGTATTCACCAAAAAATCCGGGTTATCCTGCCTTTGTACGTCTGTCACTCCGCCCAGGTAATCCTGGAATGACTCGTTGTACTCTTGACAGTCAATCTTATAAAGACCCTGAACTTGTCAAAGTTAAAATCGGCGATTGGTCATGTGAGGCCCGACTTACAAGGTTGAATGAAGGTTTAACTCAGTGGATGTGCGGCCCTTGAAAAGCACTTTACTTTGAAGGCTAAGCAGCTTATGAAAGCCTTGGTTTTGTTTTATATTTGATTTGAACATTTTTTGAGAATCATCTCTTGAGACATGTTAATACATGGTTGAAAACCGATGAGGGCTATGTTGCCTTATGGTTCATATATGAATTTATCCGGCGTTTGTTAACCCGGCCTGGCTTTGGACTTTAAGTCGCCAGTGTGTCATGATTATACGTTTGGAGCTCTGCGCTCTAAGCTTTGGGCTATTACCCTTACTGCATGAGGCATGATAAGCCGGCAGTATGAATTTGTGGATAGGGCGTTGTGCTCTACATCTTTGGTCTGTTACCCTTGCTGCATCTGGCGTTGTAAGCTGAACTGATTTCACAGGCCATGTAGCCTTGATTATATGACTCATCATTGAGCATCTTTGGGTTTGATAACCCGCCCTAATAGTAGACTTTAAGTCGCCGGGATATTTTGCCTTGAGCAATCAAAATGATGATATTTCATGACTCCGGGTTGATACTGGACCCGGATTGTAATTATCACGGCATCACCATGGTATTAATCTACATGTATGTCTTCCAATAATGGTATGAACATGTTGGGTTTGGTAAACCGCCCTGGCTTTGGACGTTAAGTCGCCAGTATATTTTGGATTGCGCCATTGGAATCATGCGCTTATCAATTATTGGATTGTTATCCTCACTGGATGTGGCGATGTAAGCCAGCAATTTTAGCCAATTTTCCAGGTATGTTTTTAAATTGTTTGATGAATATGCGAGGTTTGATAACCCGCCCTGGCTTTTGACGTTAAGTCGCCAGTATGTTTAGGCTTTAATGGCCTTAATTCTGGTCTTTCCCATAATTGCATAAGACTATATTATGTTTGGGTTGTTACCCGCCTTGGCTTTTGACGTTAAGTCACTAGGGCATATGTTGTTTAAACTCCGTGCAGGATTTGCAGAGCTATGACCTACATAAATGATTAAGTTCAAGCCCATCATCAAAAATTGAAATTGATATTTCAAAAGGGTTATCAATTATTGATTTTCACAAAGGTTATAAGTCGCCGGGTTACAAAAATCCCGGATTACAATGGATGCGTATTAAGTCGCCATCGGCCAAGAGCCGCTGGGTATTTAAACTCTAGATTTACTTATCAACCGATAAGGTATTCAAATCTTTAATAGCCAAACTTGGCTGGATTGTCATGATGATATTGAATGATTGAGGTTTTCATACCGAATTATATTATTCAAATCTTGAATAGCCAACATGGCTGGATTTTTGTTATGGTTATCAATAACCAGTTTTATGATTGAGGTTTTCGAAGTCGCTTCAGCGCAATGGCTATTATTTTATCAATGGATATGATTTATTCTACAACATAAGGAATAGTCCCGAGTCGCTGCAGGCTTACGACCCGGCACTTCGGGGCTACATTTATTCAAGTTGAGATTACATCAAATATGCAAGTCCCATGTCACTGCCAGCATGCACCATGGCACTTGGGGGCTAATGCAAAGTCATTTTTTGCTGACCTTATTGAAGACCCGACTCATCACATTGTAATGAGCCGGCCCTTGGGGGCTACTAATTGCGGATGTGAAAAATTCAAAGTACACAAGCCTTAATCCATTATATTGAAGGGTCCATTGCTCAGTTGGTAGAGCACAAAGCTCTTAACCTTGTGGTCGTGGGTTCAAGCCCCACGATGGAGGTTATATCATATGATGTTATTTTCAATGAAGTATATATAATTCTACATGATTGTATCTACAAAGTCCCTGCTCATTATGGTATAATGACCCGGCCCTTGGGGACTACACTTGTTGAAGTTTTTATGAGCGTAAGGCAATTACAAGTCCCGGGTTGCTGCAAGCATGACAACCCGACACTTGGGGGCTACATATGTGGAATATTCAGTTTTGATTAGTGACTGACATGAACAACTTGGATTTCTTCAAGGTTGCAACATTTATATTGAAGCAAGTGTTAAGCTGTTACTACGCTCCCTTCTTAAGACTTCAGGGCTACAGGTGATATGCATATAAGGGAGGCTCTACATATTTAAGCCGGTTGAAAATCAGATGAGTATTTCAAGACCAATATTTTTGTCAAGCTAGAGCATTGGAAGCTGAGTCAAATGGATTAGTCTTTATAATATTTTTTCTGCAAGAAACCAATATCAGCAAATTGATTATGAAGCTGGCCTATTGACCCGGATTTTTCAGAAGAAGTGGCCGGATTTTTTGCATTGGCAAAGTTTGAACATATCTGCTAAAGGAGATTTGCTATGAGATCATGGACACGCATCCAGGAGGAAATGACAAGGACTTAAGGATGATCAGGTGCCAGCTCAGGAAAACTTTTAAACTGGAGCACAACCTGTCAAAATTTATTCTTGTGTTTATTTTACAGCATAAGTTTACCATGGATAAATCCAAGCTAAACTGGGGGCTAATGTCGGGGATATACCCCGCGATGTAACCTGCCGGATGTATGACCCGGCTGGAGCTTGGCGACCCGCTCGGACCTGGCGGTTTACAGGCAACCCGCGTGAACATTGTGACTCACTGGTAACCCGGCGGCAGGTTAGACGGACGACAAGGCCCAAGGACCAGAAGGCCGGCTCATGTTATGGTGGGCCAGCTTAAGAGGAAAGGTGTGAGGAATATTTCCCTTACAAGGAATCAAGACTCGGACTTGTATCTGGCTTGTATTAGAAGATAGACTAGTCCTAATCCTATTTGGACTCCACATGTAACCCACCCCTCCAACTTATATAAGGAGGGACAGGGCACCCCAAAGGAGGGGAGATAATCTTGAAGGCTAGACACAACTAGAGGAGAGCCGGTTTATGCGGCGACTCCCTCATGAGCATAATGAGACCTAGCCACAAACAACATGTAGGGCTATTATCGGATGATGTTTCCCGGGGCGCGAAGCTGTGTAAACGCTTGTCTTGTGTGTTAATCCGCCTCGCGTTTCTCATCCCGATCAACCCCTCTCAAGCTACCACATAGGTGCGTTGGCCTCACGACTAAGTCCTCACAATTAGGATATCTGCCGTGACAAATCCACGACACTTAATATAAATAAAAATAAACTAGTTCTTACTAAAAATAAACTAGTTCAACTAGTTCTATTAATTTTCTTACTAAAAATAAAATAGTTCTATTAATTCAACTAGTTCTTACTAAAAATAAACTAGTTCAACTAGTTCTATTAATTTTCTTACTAATTCTATTAAACACTTACTAAAAACAGTAAAAAACTATATTGAACTTGTTCCCTAAACTAAACACTACTACCCTAATTAACATCTAGTTAAACCCTACTGCCCTAGTTTTAAGCATCTACAAGTACTAACTAATTAAATGAACCCTAGCTAGGTACTTAAGCATCTACAACTACTGCCCTAATTAACATCTAGTTTTCAATTATATGTACTTAACTACATTGGGTGCACAACAACTATATAACTACTTAAGCATCTACAAGTAGTAGCTAATTTGATAAACCCTAACTAATTAGATGAACCCTAAAATTTGATGAACCTTAGGTGTCACAGCCCTAGAATTGCTTGTAACTAATTGCATGAAAGCATTCATGTCATCATGTTTAAATTCAAGAAATTTGAATTGGGGATTGATAAACCCTAGCACCAAATGAATTAAAATAGGTTCAAATAAAATCTTTATCAATGAACCCAAAATGCTCTAAGAAAAGTTCATGATTTCTGGTTAAGGTCCAAACCTCTGCTAAAAATGATGAATATATTTCTAGGTCATTTTTGGATTCTTGAATTAACACAAAAGTATTTGAGTTGGAGCCATTTAAATTCTATATATATTTTAAATGGTCCAAATATTCTGAAGTTATTTGTGGAGATCTGGAATAGTTCATCTAACATCCACAATAATTTTCAGAATTTATTAAAATGATTTAGTGCCTAAACTAAATCAAAACAAACAGAAGAAAATAAAAAAACAAAAACAGAAAAGAGGGAAACCTTACCTGGCGCTCACCTGTGGCCCAGCAAGCCGGCCTAGTCCACTGGCCCCTGCCAGTCATAAACACGCGCGACCACGTGCCGAGCCACCTCCAGGCAGCCTGCCTGTGCCTCGACGGTCTGGACGTCGACACGCATCCTCCTGGCCTCTCTCTCCCTCACCCGTGACCTCTCCCCTCCCCAGGCAATCTCTCTCATCGGCCGAGCGGCACCGTCACTGCCCTTCGTTGCCCTCGCAGCTACCGCCTCCTCCTTGCCTTACGGACGTCTCCCCGAGCTCCACCGTGTCTCCCTCGACCTCCTCTCCCAGCTATGCAACACCGAATGCCCCCGAACGCAACCGACCCCGTCGTCTTCAACCTTCGGCTCTCCAAATCGCCGGAGATGCTCCGACGCCGTACGGCCTTCCTCGAGCCCGACGAGTACTTCGTTCGACGCATGTGAGCCCCCGGTCATTTTATTGTCGTAGCCACCGCCCCCTTGCTAACAGTCGTCGCCGCCGCACGGGCTCGTCGTCGGCGAAGCCCCGGTGACCAAATGGTCGCGTGCGTCCGTTGCACTCGCAACGATCCGTAGAGCAACTCTAGCATGACACACAACTCACTTGCAAGCCGCAGCACTAACCCCGCACCCACCCGAGCTCCGGCCGCCGCCTCGCTCGCCGCCGTTGCTGATTCCGACCACCCCAGCACCTCCCGTTGCTACCAAACGACGCGCCTCGCCGCGACGCGTCCGTAGAGCCCAGCCACGCGAGCTCTCGTCGCCGGATATGGCCGCACGAGGAGCGCTGCCGCGTTCTGCTTAGCACCAGTGGCTAATCGCCGGTTAGGTGACGTGGCAGATTAGGTTAGCCACTAACCCCGTGGTTAGTTTAACCCGGTGACACTAACAGTGGGCCCCAGCGCCCACTAATCTTGTAATTAGGCTAAACACACCCCTGTTTAACCCTGTGACACTGACGTGTGGACCCCATACGTCAGGTTTGACTCCAGTCAGCACTGTTGACTCGTTGATGCAAGCATGATGCAGCGCTGACGCAGTAATTAACTTTCTGGATTGAAAATAATCAGGAAATCCAAGAAAATAGCCAAACTTCAAAAATTCATAGGAATTAATCTATAACTCCAAATGAAGTAATTTATATATGAAAAATTATCAGAAAAATCCAATCTATCCATTTATGCTGTTTTCATGCATGACAAAGCAACTTAACCTTGATGTATAGATCAAAACATGATAATGCACATTATAAATTCATAACTTGAGTTTGAATTTGAACCCTTGGTACAAATTAGCTCAAACCCTTCTAGTTTTAGTTGCATTAGCTCAAATCACATCATATTGCCATGTCATGTTCATGCATCATATTGTTGCATTGTATTGATTGTGTTTCTTCTCTGTTGCCGGTGTTTGTCCCCTCTTAGTGGACGTAGTTCCGACGATGAGTTCGATGACACCGATGAAGAGTTATGCTATCTTCGGAAGTGTCAGGCAAGCAAAACCCCTTGTTCATTCCGATACAATCCCACATGCTGCGGTAGTTGAACCCCTTTTCCTCTGCATGACCTGTCATTGCCACAGTAAATAGATGAAACCCACTAGCATGAGTAGGAGTTGTTTGAGCCCTGATGTGCCTACTCATTCATGCTTGTTTGTCATGCCTGCTACTGCGTAGATTTGAGTCAGGTCTGATTCATCGGGGATGAATTGGAATGGTGATGAACATGTCCTACTGTTGAGAGCTAAGTGTGTGAACACGATTTGGTAAAGGTAGCGGTGAGAGGCCATGTAGGAGTACATGGTGGGTTGTCTCATTGAAACTGTCCTCAGGAACTGAGTTTTGTGTTTGTGATCCATGAACAGTTACTACCACGCATTGGAATGCTTAAGTACCCCTCTCGACTTATTAATCAACCTGATCTCTGTCCAGGAGTTGCAACTAGTTTCTGGTGTTTGTAGGTAGTGCCTGTAGTCTACCAAGTGGCACCCGGTACAGGTGGGCTTGGGACAGACTAGGCACCGTGGCACGATGTACCAAGCGTAGATCCATCCGACGAGGTAGGCTTGGGAACCCTGCACACATCGTTTAGGGCCGTGAGCGACACCCCGGCCAGATCTCCTTGCGGATGGAACCCAAATAGGCGATAAACCTGGACTAGAGACTTGTGTGGTTAGTCAGGTCGTGGCCGACTCCCTCGCCAGGCTTTCGCTTGAAGGCTGCCGAGATAGACGACGTGTACATGGGGGTAAGTGGCGAGAGCGTGTGTGAAGAAGTACACCCCTGCAGGGTCAACATCATCTATTCGAATAGCCGTGTCCGCGGTAAAGGACTTCTGGGTTGCCTGTACAGTTCATAGACAATCGAAAGTAGATATTCTAAAATGCGAAAGACAAGCGTGAGTGCTATGGATGGCCTTCTCGTAGGGAGACGGGAGCGGATCCATAGTGGTGTATTGATATGGTGAATATGTGGATTCGTGTGCGCCACCTCAAAAGAGTTACTTGCAGTCGTAGTTCAGGATAGCCACTGAGTCAAAGCTGGCTTGCTGCAGTTAAACCCCACCATCCCTTTGTTGATACTGATGCATATGTAGCTAGTTCTGATGTAAGTCTTGCTAGGTACATTTGTACTCACGTTTGCTTAATTTATGTTTTTGTAGAGAGACTTCAGTCTCACTAGTAGTTCCGCATGGACTTCGACGTTTAGCTTGTTACCTCAGCTACGATCTTGTACCCTTGGGAGGGTCTTGTAGATAGTCAGGCTTCTCAGCCTTTTTCATTTGTAGTTGTCTGTACTTAGACATGTTTATGCTTCCCCTTTTTGCTTATATGCTCTGTATGTTGGGTCATTAGACCCATGTTTGTAATACTTGGCTCCTCGGAGCCTAATGAATAAATACTTTGAGTTGTAGAGTTTTGTTATGATGCCATGTTGTATTTGTACATATCGAGCATATTGTGTGTATGATTTGAAATGCTTGGTGTGTGTGGGATCCGACAACCTAGTTGTTTATCCTTGGTAGCCTCTCATACCGGGAAATGTCTCCTAGTGCTTCCACTGAGCCATGGTAGCTTGCTACTGCTCCGGAACACTTAGGCTGACCAGCATGTGTCCTTCTTCGTTCCTGTGTCTGTCCCTTCGGGGAAATGTCACGCGGTGTCTACCAGAGTCCTGCTAGCCTGCTACAGCCCGGATTCTCCGGAGTCCTGTTAGCCCAGCTGCTACAACCCGGATTCACTCGCTGATGACCGACACGTTCGTTGCTGGGTCATGTATGCATGTCCCTGTAAGTTAGTGCCACTTTGGGTTTATGACTAGTCATGTCGGCCCGGGTTCTTGGTCATATGGATGCTAGCGACACTATCATATACGTGAGCCAAAAGGCGCAAACGGTCCTGGGCCAGGTAAGGTGGCACCCGTGGGAATACCGTGCGTGAGGCCGCAAAGTGATATGATGTGTTACATGCTAGATCGGTGTGACTTAGGATCGGGGTCCTGACAGCTTTGGTATCAGAGCCTGACTGCCTGTAGGATTACCAAGCCAAACTGGTCGAAATCGTGTCTAGAAATGCTTTAGTTATATAAGGGAATTGATTGTGGAAGGGAACATAAGGCTCTTTTTACTCCTTATACCTTATGCCCTTCTGATCCGAGTCATACTATCTTTCCTACGGGGTTAAGAAACTCGGCTTTCTTTTCTTTCTATCCGGATCACGTGTTACTAATCTGTAGACTTATAGGAATGATGGATTCAAGTCTCAGTTCAGTTCCTACTAGTTCCGTATGTTGAAAGTTGGTCTCGGAACCTTGATATTGTGATGATCGAGTGGTTACGCCACCATTTTGCAAGATGATTCAAATCTTTTTGAGAATTTACTGCCGTTATGCTATCCGAGTCATCCTAGGTTTCTAACTAGTCTAATGCATTTGCAAATCCCTTCTTTCCGTTCCCGATGTTTCTTTGGGCCAGTTTAACCACACTAATCGGTGAGTTGAGGTACTCTGTTGCCTCGACATATATGTTGGAGCTATTATTATGATCCTAGGTGTCTTAGAGGATCACCTAGTAATCTAGCCATGTTTTGTGTTCCTAGTGTGATGATTCTGGCCATTATCCTCGAAAGCATTCCGTGATGCCATTTAGTTAGCACGCCTTCTATTTCTGGGTTCTTGAACCCGAGATTCACCCTACTTACTTCATGTTGATAGTGTTTGCTAGTTCCTTTAGGATATTAGTAACCTTTGCGATAGTCCTCGAGGTTTGTGGTGTTTCCTTCTTCCAAATACTATGAACTATTTATGGCAAAAGTTCCTCGTTGAACCGAAAGATCACAACTAGAGTGCTCTTGATGAGTTCTCGATTCTATGTTGTGACTCTGCCAGTCCTACCTTTCTGCATGGGTTATCCGGAAGAAACATGTCAAATTTATTCAACATGCTAACCGATGCATCTACAACTTAAAGAAATCATATGTTCCTTGGAGTTGTTCTCTTTAGTTGTATTCTGACCTCCGGCTATCATAAGATAGTAAAGAGCATGTCTTGCATTCGTGTTCATCAATGCCTATTATTCTTGTGGTCCGTCAAGCCGTTCTATTTTAGAATGACTAGGAGAAACAAACTCCAGTACCTCATCCATATCCAGGATTGGGTCAAAGTAGTTGTGTTCCGCAGATTAAGAATGCTAATCCAGCTTCTAGTCTATTCCACCCTGGAGTATTACCCCCTTATGTCAGGAATATCATAGGAATTGCACAACCTCTTATGGATTCTTGCCGTAGTGATACTCTTCGCCATCATCATTCATTCCTCGGTCCCGTGTGCCGCAATCGGAATGCCGACAAGTGAATTGTGATGTGTGAAATCAATACCCATAGCAACTCCGTTGCTTGGTAGTTAATGGACAATACTCTCATTCTTAGAGTGCTGGTTATTGAATCATCGTACTAAGATTGATCGTGCTACCTAGTCCATATTTCTGGTGCACACTTCGATCAATGAGTTAGGATTGTGCCAATCCCTCGCTTATTTGAACATATCGTCTTGCCCTGAAAAGCAAGATTGTTCTCGAGCTTAGTAACATATTGGCGGTTCATGAATTTCCAAATATCTTCTCGGAAGTGTTACCAGGTTGTCACCTGACCGCTATGTTGAGCTCGTGATCGAGTTAGTTTCTTGTAAATCACCCCTTCTCCAAGAATCTCTGTTGGATACCCCTGGGCTAGTTGGTTAAGCTAAACAACAACTTGGAGAGTTGGAAGATAAAAGCTTGTCTGACTTAGTTCATTTCAAGGGATATCTTGTGTGTATATGTTGTAGAAAGATAATATCCTCATCAATTATTCCCCGTGATCAATTGTTGGAGCTATTGTCTTATCCAGTCTTTGATTTGAGTACGGGCTATCGTCAAATCAAATCAGAACCAATGATGTTCATAATGTTGTCTTACTCGTGGTTGTTTCCTCGAGCATACACCATTATATCTTTTGGGTCTGACCAATACTATCACATTGTTCACATAATGGTGGAATTCCAGTGATATGGAAATTCCGATGAGTTGTTGTTGATCCCATCAGCAGCATCTTGTCTCCTCCATGATTCATATCGAACGTTGAGCTAGTGTTGGAAACTTTGTAAGCATTGCCTTCGTGTTCCGCTCATGAGGTGTATGTTTTGGTGAAAGAAGTGACTTTCTCCAAGTTCACGTGCATTAGGTGTAAGTTGCCGCCATGAATTTGAGAAATGTTTGTTTTGTTTCCTCTGGAATCATCCCAAATCAGTCATGCATACGTGCGAAGTATTCTATGGTTTGGTAGATTAATTACCTCCACTCTATATTTATTCCCTAGCACACCAAGCCACTGATTGATTTGTTCAAGGAGAAGAAGTTCCTTCCTAAGAGCTAATCCGGACTTGTGTAAGTACTTTGATATCCTCGGTGATGGTTCCTCACCTGAACTTTGGTAGTGTTTTATTATAAGACTACTATGTGGTCATGCTTGTCTAGGACAACGTGTTCACATGTGTGCAGCAGAACCAGCTCATGTTTTGGAGCTTACTACCGTAGTTTATTTCCTGAGAATCTCGCAACGTCATGTCGTCAACTTGTGTTGCAACCTTCCTTTTCAGACATGCTGAGTCTGAATCATCTCGCCACCAACCAGATCTGAATTTCAAGCAGATATGATGGTTGGGACATTTCAAAGACTTTGATCTTGGTTTTTCTGTATTCCCGGTAAGTCAATGTAGAGGTCATTTTGCTGAGTCAAGATATCATCCACTCCCCATGAAGATTTGACTTATTCTGGAAGTTGATCCTTACGGTCCTTCGTGTTCCCGAAGTCCGACCTTTACTTGATGACCATGTTGATGCCACTTTGAATCATGATAGTGGTATCTTAAACATCAAGGAGAACATTAGAAGCGGAGTGCTAAATGTCTCTCGGTCGATCATCCAGATTTTGTTTCCTTGGCATTGCTAAGGTAAAATCTGAGGAAGTGTTGTCTTTCTTTGCATCTGCATCCTCCATAGCTACTCATCATGGTAGTATGAAGTGTTCCTAGGATCTTTGACATGGATGTTGGTAAAACCTTGATGAATATGGAAATGCTCAAGTTCTTGAGAGCACGCTCGGTCACTGGGTTATATCCTCGGCATCATTTGGAATGTGCCTTCCGTTGCCGAGTTGTTCTATAACTCCAGTTTCTTTTCAACTTAGTATGCCATTCCTTTAAATTCTTTCAAATGATCAATTGTGAATTGCCTTAGGCTGGTATGAAGAGTTCCAATGATCTTTATGTCAAAAGTAATTCTTTTTGCCACTTAAGGGAATACTTCTATGAGTCACCTACCCTAAGGTGCCCCGTTATGGAATCATGGCAATTTAGCTCCTCGCTACTTTGAAACGCATCCACCATCCTTTTAAGTGTGGGATTGTTGCCTACCAAATTGAACCCTTGTCATCTTCCTGTTTCCATTGCTACTGATGTGTCTTTTGCGTCTCAACTCGAGAGATATTGTTATTTCTCATTCCGTGAGTTGATCGTCAATTGCTCTATCTTCGAGAAGATCGATTCTTCTAGAGTTTTTCCTTCTTCTCATTGTCATGTTGGATGAAGATCTCGAAAGCAAAGACATCAAGATCAATATGACGCAGTTGGATCATGAAGAACGTGTTAGCTTTGTGTCCCCTATGTCTTCTTACCTCGCGTCTTGAATCTCGGGACGAGATTCTTGTTTAGTGGGGGTGAGTTGTCACAGCCCTAAAATTGCTTGTAACTAATTGCATGAAAGCATTCATGTCAACATGTTTAAATTCAAGAAATTTGAATTGGGGATTGATAAACCCTAGCGCCAAATGAATTCAAATAGGTTCAAATAAAATCTTTTTCAATGAACCCAAAATGCTCTAAGAAAAGTTCATGATTTCTGGTTAAGGTGCAAACCTCTGCTAAAAATGATGAATATATTTTTAGGTCATTTTTGGATTCTTGAATTAACACAAAAGTATTTGAGTTGGAGCCATTTAAGTGCTATATATATTTTAAATGGTCCAAATATTCTGAAGTTATTTGTGGAGCTCTGGAATAGTTCATCTAACATCCACAATAATTTTCAGAATTTATTAAAATGATTTAGTGCCTAAACTAAATAAAAAATAGAACAAAATAAAAAAATAAAAACAGAAAAGAGGGAAACCTTACCTGGCGCTCACCTGCGGCCCAGCAAGCCGGCCCAGTCTACTGGCCTCTGCCAGTCATCCCCTTCCTCACGCCAAGAGGACAGGGGCACGCGCCCGACGCGCGTGGCCACGTGCCTGGCCACCTCCAGGCAGCCAGCCTGTGCCTCGATGGTCTGGACATCGACACGCATCCCCCTGGCCTCTCTCTCCCTCACCCGTGGCCTCTCCCCTCCCCAGGCTCTCTCTCACCGGCCGAGAGGCACCGTCGCAGCCCTTCGTTGCCCTCACAGCTACGCCTCCTCCTCGCCTTACGGACGTGTCCCCGAGCTCCGCCGTGTCTCCCTCGACCTCTCTCCCAGCTACGCAACGCCGAACGCCCCCAAACGCCGCCGACGTCGTCGTCTTCAACCTTCAGCTCTCCAGATCGCCGGAGATGCTCCGACGCCGTACGGCCTTCCCCGAGCCCGATGAGTACTTCGATCGACGCGCTGTGAGGCCCCGGTCATTTCCCCCTAACCCCGCCTCTGTTTGATTGCCGTAGCCGCCGCCCCCTTGGTAACAGCCGCCGCCGCCGCACGGGCTCGTCGCCGGCGAAGCCCCGGTGACCAAATGGTCCCGCGCGTGCGTTCGTTGCACTCGCAACGATCCGTAGAGCAACTCTAGCATGACACACAACTCACTTGCAAGCCGCAGCACTAACCCCGCACCGACCCGAGCTCCGGCCGCTGCCTCGCTCGCCGCCGTTCCTGATTCTGACTACCCCAGCACCTCCCGGTGCTACCAAAAGACGCGCCTCGCCGCGACGCGTCCGTAGAGCCAGCCACGCGAGCTCTCGTCGCCGGAGATGGCCGCACGAGGAGCGCCGCCGCGTTCTGCTTAGCACACGGGGCTAATCGCCGGTTAGGTGACGTGGCAGATTAGGTTAGCCACTAACCCCGTGGTTAGTTTAACCCGGTGACACTGATAGTGGGCCCCAGCACCCACTAATCTTGTAATTAGGCTAAAGACACCATTGTTTAACCCTGTGACACTTACGTGTGTGGACCCCACACGTCAGGTTTGACTCCAGTCAGCTCTGTTGACTCGCTGATGCAAGCATGACGCAGTGCTGACACAGTAATTGACTTTCTGGATTTAAAATAATCAGGAAATCCCAGAAAATAGCCAAACTTCAAAAATTCATAGAGATTAATCTATAACTCCAAATGAAATAATTTATATATGAAAAATTATCAGAAAAATCCAATCTATCAATTTATGCTCTTTTAATGCATGAAAAAGGAACTTAACCTTGCTGTATAGATCAAAACATGATAATGCACATTATAAATTCATAACTTGAGTTTGAATTTGAACCCTTGGTTCAAATTAGCTCAAACCCTTCTGGTTTTAGTTGCATTAGCTCAAATCACATCATATGGCCATTTCATGTTGATGCATCATATTGTTGCATTGCATTGATTGCGTTTCTTCTTTGTTGCCGGTGTTTGTCCCCTGTAGCGACCCGACCTCAAACGGTCAAGTCTGTGTGCTTCAGTGTCATCTCTAGATCGGTAATGCTGACACACACAGTACTCGAAAGATTTATAAAAGAGTAGCAATCACACACTTATTACATCGAATGTCTCAAAAGAGAACTTATTACAATAAATATGGCTTAAGGCCATCTAATACGATAACAGCGGAAGGCTTGGAAGATAAAGTGAGTCCGTCAACTCCAACGGCATAGCTAAGCTGCACGGCAACGACCTAACGAACCTTACTCTTCGTCTGGAAAGTGTGCGACATAATACGTTGCAGCCCGAAAACGGGTCAGCACATGGAATATGCTGGCAATATAACACAGTAGAGCAAGAACAGAATAATGCTATCACTACATGCATATTTGGCTGGTGGAAAGCTCTATGTTTACAGTTTTTGCGAAAAGCCAATTTTTCCCTACAACAAAGGAATAGATTTTATTTTAACTATCATGGTAGTTGAAACATCATTGAGAAGGTTCCTCCAACTCAATCCCAATTAAAGTAATTATCAACCCAACAATATTAATTTAGAGTGATGAGATACTTATGATACTCCAAGTACTAGATACTCAAGATTGTCCATAACCGGGGACACGGCTAACCATGATTAGATTGTACACTCTGCAGAGGTTTGCGCACTTTTCCCCACAAGACTCGATCTCCTCCGTTGGATTTCTCGCACTACAAGGTGTTTGAGAAACGGATGACCGAGACATAGCCTTTCAGAAACATTAACTCTTTACTCCGGGCAGACCATACCAAACCTACATCCCTCTACCTGCTGATCCACCTCTTCAAGAGCTCACGCAACTTACTCAATTATGCTAGAGCCCATAATAGCTTGTGGCTGCACACGGAAGTTTCTGGCATGAAAATATCTCAGTTCCCTTTGAGCCTGGGTGGCGGACCTTAGGATGATCACACGGGTACTCCGGGATATCCTAGAACAACACTGGATTCTCCAGGTGCCCGATAAGCAATCCACCCAGATGTGTATTAAAGTTGCCACCTTGAGTTGAACCATTAATTAACAATCTCACATCTGTCATGGATACACTCAAACCCAATCCACGTCTACGAGCATAGCATAGCAATATAAGCAATACATAGAAGTAACTCCCAGGGTTTGAATATAACAGGGCAATAGGTTCTACCCCATCAACTACTTCCCAACCCACATGTTAATCACATCCTAATCATGCAATGTTTGAGGATTGGAACTAATGCATAAAAACTGGGTATGAAAGAAGTATGATCAATGTGTTACTTGCCTTGCTGACGATCCGCAAAACCTAGGGACTCGTAGTAGCACGCTTCGCACTCCGGTAATTCTATCGCAAACAAACAATAGCATACATAAGCAATCAAGCAAAAGACGCACGGGCAAAACTCAAATAAGAAGTATTGACCAGAAGTTCAACTTAAGAACTCCGGTTTGCAAAAAGAATCAAATCAAACGGAGCAACGAAACTCAAACTGCGAAAGAAACAAGATCCGTTTACTAATCTGAACTAAAGTCAAATTTTACAGTACCAAAATCTTGTTCAAGTTGGTTAAACAGAAAGAGGGTTTCGAGACAAAGATCTAGGTGCTTGAATCGCCTGATTCTGATAAACGAGCGAAAAGATAAACTAAAACGAAAATCGGATCAGAAATCACGATCGAAAATATCGCGGAAAATCCGAGAAAAAGAAAAACTGACGAACAGGCTAACGAACGAACGTTCGGTGCCTGCGGTTAAACGGTGAAAACCGTTCGTTAAAATGAACATAAAATGGGCGTTCGCTAAATAACTAAACCGAACCGGATCAAGAAAACGAATCTAGGGTTTCGAAAAAAAACCAAAACGGTTTTCTCATGAAAACCGAGGCGGCTACCTCGAGTCCGGCGAGGTCCGGCGACTCAGGCGCGGCGGTGGCACCGCGGGCGGCTGGGCTGGCTCGGGGCACGGGGTCTCGGGCTTTATAGGCCGGCCCGAGGAGTCCTGGCCGGTTACGGCCCGGAGTCGGTTCACTTTTTTTTAAATAATTCCGACGTGCAGAAAAAGAAAGAAAAGAAATACTAAACGGACTCCCAAAATCCCGAAATAAATTTTCCCCGTCCTCTAAAAATAGGACGGACAAGGTGAACATTTATTTGGGCCTAAAATGCAATTTTGAAAAACGCATATTTTTCCTAATTCAAATAAAATAGCGAAAACTCCGAATAAAATCCAATATTTGATTTTAATATTTTTCCTCCAGTATTTCATTTATTTTGGTGAAGTCATATTATCTCCTCTCATATATTTGAATACGAAATATTTTTGGAAAGAAAAATAATTAAAACAAATAATCCTCGTTTCAATATTTGATAAAATTCAAATATGAAAACAGGAAATCCCCAACTCTCTCCGAGGGTCCTTGAGTTGCTTAGGATTTCGAGGATCGCGAAACGAAATGCAGCAAAAATATGATATGCATGAATGATCTATGTATAACATTCCAAATTGGAAATTTGGGCTGTTACAAACCTGCCCCCCTTAAGATGAATCTCGCCCTCGAGATTCGGGTTGGCTAGAAAATAGGTGTGGGTGGTCTTTGCGAAGATCATCCTCTTGTTCCCAGGTGGCTTCATCCTCGGTATGGTGGCCCCACTGAACTTTGCAAAACTTGATAACCTTGCTACGGGTGACTCGGCTGGCAAATTCAAGAATCCTGACTGGCTTCTCCTCATTGGTCAAATCACTGTCCAACTGAATTACCTCCAAGGGTACTGTAGCTCTTAACGGTATATCGGCCATCTCAGCATGACACTTCTTCAGCTGTGAAAGATGAAATACATCATGAACTCCTGACAGTCCTTCAGGTAACTCCAACTTGTAGGCAACTTCTCCCCTACGTTCCAAAACACGATACGGTCCTACAAATCTCGGGGCTAACTTTCCCTTAACTCCAAAACGTTTCACTCCTCGCAAGGGTGATACTCGCAGCTAGGCTCTGTCTCCAATTTCATAGGTTACCTCCTTGCGTTTCGAATCTGCATAACTCTTCTGCCTGGACTGAGCTACCTTCAGTCTATCTCGGATCAACTTAACTTTCTCATCGGACTCCTTGATCAAGTCTGGTCCAA
This sequence comes from Aegilops tauschii subsp. strangulata, assembly GCF_002575655.3. Taxonomy (NCBI): domain Eukaryota; kingdom Viridiplantae; phylum Streptophyta; class Magnoliopsida; order Poales; family Poaceae; genus Aegilops; species Aegilops tauschii. Next base: position 197,852,485 of record NC_053038.3, on the reverse strand, counting down.
ACAACTGTCGGTCTCCAACTTCATCCCACATCAACGGTGGTCTGCACCTTCGTCCATACAGGGCTTCGAATGGTGCCATCTTCAAACTAGCTTGGTAGCTATTGTTGTATGAGAACTCCGCGTAGGGCAAATTGTCATCCCAACTAGATCCATAATCTAGCGCACAGGCCCTCAACATGTCCTCCAGAATCTGGTTGACTCTCTCGGTCTGTCCATCCGTCTGCGGGTGAAACGCTGTACTGAACTCCAATCTCGTTCCCAAAGTCTGGTGCAGTTGATGCCAAAACTTTGAGGTAAACTATGTTCCTCTATCTGATACGATGGTCCTCGGAACTCCATGCAGACATACGATCCTGGTCATATATATCTTGGCCAACTTCGCACTGGTATAGGTTGTTTTCACTGGGATAAAGTGAGCCACTTTGGTCAAGCGATCAACTACTACCCATATAGAATCATATCCTAATTTGGTCCTGGGCAATCCGGTGATAAAATCCATGCCAAGTTTATCCCACTTCCATTCGGGTATCGGCATAGGCTGTAACAATCCTGCTGGCTTTTGATGTTCTGCCTTCACTCTCTGACATACATCACATATGGCTACATACTCGGCAATTTCCTTCTTCATACCTGTCCACCAGAAACGTTCCTTCAAATCCAAATACATCTTGGTGTTTCCGGGGTGTATCAAGTATGGTGAGTCATGAGCCTCCTGAAGTATTAACTTGCCGATCTCTGTGTTATTGGGCACATAAACACGGTCCTCAAACCTTTGGCCTTTCCTTTGCTCATTCCCTCTTTTATCTCGGCAATCTCTTTGCCATCCTTCTGAGCTTCTCGAATCTTTCCTAACAATGTAGACTGAACCTCCATTGTTGCAACAAAACCTCTAGGAACAATCTCCAATCGAAGTTCCCTGAGATCCTCTGCTAACTCCTTTGGCAATCCCGTGCTCCCTAGGGTGTTAGCATAACTCTTCCGACTCAAAGCGTCTGCTACGACATTGGCCTTGCCTGGATGATAGTGCAGCTTCATGTCATAATCCTTTATAAGCTCCAACCATCTCCTCTGCCTAAGGTTCAGCTCCTTCTGTGTAAATATGTACTTCAAACTCTTATGATCCGTGTACACATCACAACGGTTTCCAATAAGGTAATGTCTCCAAGTCTTGAGCGCATGCACTACTGCTGCTAACTCCAGATCATGCGTGGCATAATTCAATTCGTGCGTTTTTAGTTGTCATGAGGCATACGAAACAACTCTTCCGTCCTGCATAAGCACACTTCCAAGCCCTAGGCGAGAAGCGTCGCAATACACTTGGAAATCCTTGCGTATATCTGGCAGAATCAGTACTGGGGCTGTAGTCAAACATTTCTTTAACTCCTGAAAGCTTGCCTCACATTCGTCCGTCCATTTAAATTTGGTATCCTTCTTCAATAACTCCGTCATTGGCTTTGCAATCTTGGAAAAATTGTCAATGAACCTTCGGTAGTATCCCGTGAGTCTAAGAAAACTGCGGATCTCGCTAACTGAAGTGGGTGCCAACCATTCAGTGACTGACTGAACCTTGGTGGGGTCTACCGCTATACCTTCTCCCGATATAACATGTCCAAGGAATCCGACTTCCTTCAACCAAAACTCGCATTTGCTGAACTTGGCATATAACTGGTGTTCCCTGAGTTTCTCGAGAACTAAACGCAAATGCTCTTTGTGCTCCTCCTCATTCTTCGAGTTACCATTATATCATCAATGAACACCACAACAAACTTATTCAAATATTCCATGAACACTTTGTTCATCATGCTCATGAAGTAGGCAGGGGCGTTAGTCAGTCCAAATGACATGACCGTATATTCATACAACCCGTACCGTGTGGTGAATGTTGTCTTTGGTATATCCTTCTCTCGAATCTTCAGCTGGTGATATCCTGATCGCAGATCGATCTTTGAAAACACCTTAGCTCCTTGCAGTTGGTCAAACAAATCATTGATCATCGGCAGTGGGTATTTGTTCTTGATCGTCACCTCGTTTAACGCACGATAATCAACAACCATTCTTAGAGACTTATCCTTCTTCTCAACCAAAAGCACTGGGGCTCCCCATGGTGATGAACTCCGTCGAATGTAACCTTTCTCCAATAAGTCCTTGATCTGCTTCTTAATCTCCTCCAGATCATTTGCGGGCATCCGATAGGGTCTCTTTGATATTGGCCCTGTACCTGGCAATAGCTCTATCAAAAACTCGATGTCTCGATCCGGTGGCATGCCTGGTAATTCCTCTGGAAAAACATCCGGGTAATCCTTCACTACAGGCACTTCCTCCTGAACAACTCCCGTGAGGGTATTTACTTGGCTCCTCCTAGGCGCATGCCTAGATACATACTTAATCCTTTTCCCCTCCGGGGTGGTGAGATAAATCGACTTACTAGCACAATCAATGCTTCCTCCATACTTTGACATCCAGTCCATGCCTAATATCACATCCAATCCTTGTGACTCCAAGATTATTAGGTCGGACGAAAAAACATGGCTACCAATGGTTAAGGGTATCTGGTCGCACCATCGACTAGCCATAAACTCTGCTCCAGGTGAACTCACTAACAGAGGGGTCCTAAGGGTTTGGGTTGGTAGTTTAAACTTATCCACGAATCCCTTTCATATATATGAATGCGATGCACCAGTATCAAAAAGAACAAGGGCGGTAAAGGACTTAACCAAAAACTTACCTATAACCGCGTCTGGCTGCTCTTCAACCTCCTCCACGTTAACGTGGTTCACTTGTCCTTTGTTGAATGGATTGGGCTTCTTCCCAGCACTCCCATTGTCGTTTCCATTCTTCGCTTCAGAGCACTCCGTGGCATAGTGTCCAGTCTTCCCGCATTTAAAGCAAGTAATGTGACTTAGATCTCTCTTGGCGGCTGTGGCTGGATTGGGGCAGTTCTGGTTGTTGTTTGTTCCGTTCCCAGTCCCATTCTTAGAACCATTGTGGTTATGCGAACTTCCTCCGGTGTGGTTATGACCTCCATGGTTATGAACAAGTCCCCCCGAGTTCGGGGTTAGGCGAGGCTTCTGCTGAGCTCCTGAGCTATACCTCCCTTGCCCATACTTCCTCTTACGGCTCTCAATTTGCTGCTGCTTCCCTTCAATCATAAGAGCCTTATCTACCAACTCCTGGTAGTTGTTGAATGTTGCCACCATCAGCTGCATGCTCATCTCATCATTCAGCCCTTCCATAAACTTCTCCTGCTTCGTGGCATCTGTGGCCACATCATAAGGGGCATAACGAGATAACTTGCTAAACTCATCCACGTACTGAGCCACAGTACGGTTCCCCTGGCGTAAGTTGCAAAACTCACGCTTCTTCATATTCATAGCTCCAGTTGAGACATGGGCTGTGCGGAAAGCTTGCTGAAACTGATCCCAAGTGACGTTGACTATGGGGAAAGTGGCCGTATAATTCTCCCACCATGAGGCTGCTGGTCCATCCAATTGATGTGCGGCAAAGCGCACCTTCTCAGCATTTGTACATCCTGCGGTGGTCAACTCCCTTCCAATACGGCGTAGCCAATCATCAGCAACTATAGGCCCGGTGCTACTGGAAAACACCGGCGGCTGCAACCTCAAAAAGCGAGCTAAGTTGTCAACTGGAGGCGGGTTGTTGTTGTTGTTGTTGTTGCCCTGGTTCTGGACTAGCAATTGCATCAAGGCATTCTGCTGCTGGATCAACTGAGTGAGCTCTGGCGGGAAGGCAAATCCGGTGTCACGTCTCGGAGGCATCTGATGGGTTTAGAGGGGAGAGATTAGAATAGAAAAGGGGTCTAGTGAGAAAGCACTACCCATATGCACATGAGACAAACACAAACATTTCACTCAATCAATCAAGCAAGGGCATACAAACGGTCTAGAACTATCGTAAAAGTGCTCAACTACTACTATATACATGGGGGAAATACTACTATCATTTGGTGGTCGTCTAGAAATTTTGATCGGTGGAAGACTCCATGATGTCTGCTCCAGCTTTGTCTTCAAAGTCATCATCACTGGGGTCGGAGTCGGTGTCGTCGATGATGATGTAGTTCTCCGGGCAAGTGGGATCTTCGTCCTCTTCTCCCGGCGCGGGATCTCCCATGAATACTCCGATCTTCTTTATCAGGTCGTCATTCTTCTCCAATAGTGTTGCAATTTCCTCCTCATATCCATCACGTGTAGACTTGAGTTCTTCTTCCAGCTCGATGATCCTTGTCTTCGCCTTCTTCAAATCTATCATGTCTGCGCACATCTGATTCTCCTGGCATTGAATGTGCTGGTTTAACTCCTGGATGAAAGCTGCAATGGATCTGTCCTTCTTGGTGCTGATCATCTCCCATTTCTCATCTCGGCGCCCACATATTTGGTAGATAGTGTCCTTAATATCCTTGTTGTAGACTTCTCCAATGCGTCCCATGGTAATGTGGGCTGCCATGCTCTGGCCTAGACTCCAGGTGGGTGCTTCAAAAGAAAATTCTATGGGCTTGGTGGTTGGCGAGAACGTCCTTCCTGGAACTTGAACTTGAATCATCCAGCGCTCCTCTTCTGGTAAAGTGGCATTGTACGTCCCGGTGAAGCTTGGTATTCTGATGTTCAAGTACCTAGTGACTTCCTTCAGGTGGCGTCCAAAGGGTGTGTCTTCATCCGGTTGTGCAAACTTGTTCTTCAAATCCGCCATCCTAAAGAGTAGAAAATGGAGAGGAGTCAGAAATGAGAAGAGAATAGTGATCTAGGGCTTTTCTTAGTGGTCGTGTCCTACACTCAGCGTGTGCTGACACCATCTTGTAGCGACCCGACCTCAAACGGTCAAGTCTCTGTGCTTCAGTGTCATCCCTGGATCGGTAATGCTGACACACACAGTACTCGAAGGATTTATAACAGAGTAGCAATCACACACTTATTACATCGAATGTCTCAAAAGAGAACTTATTACAGTAAATATGGCTCAAGGCCATCTAATACGATAATGGCGGAAGGCTTGGAAGATAAAGTGAGTCCATCAACTCCAACGGCATAGCTGAGCTGCACGGCAGCGACCTAACGAACCTTACTCTTCGTCTGAAAAGTCTGCAACATAATACGTTGCAGCCCGAAAACGGGTCAGCACATGGAATATGCTGGCAATATAACACAGTAGAGCAAGAACAGAATAATGCTATCACTACATGCATATTTGGCTGGTGGAAAGCTCTATGTTTACAGTTTTTCCCTACAACAAAGGAATAGATTTTATTTTAACTATCATGGTAGTTGAAACATCATTGAGAAGGTTCCTCCAACTCAATCCAAATTAAAGTAATTATCAACCCAACAATATTAATTTAGAGTGATGAGATACTTATGATACTCCAAGTACTAGATACTCAAGATTGTCCATAACCGGGGACACGGCTAACCATGATTAGATTGTACACTCTGCAGAGGTTTGCGCACTTTTCCCCACAAGACTCGATCTCCTCCGTTGGATTTCTCGCACTACAAGGTGTTTGAGAAACGGATGACCGAGACATAGCCTTTCAGAAACATTAACTCTTTACTCCGGGCATACCATACCAAACCTACATCCCTCTTCCTGCTGATCCACCTCTTCAAGAGCTCACGCAACATACTCAACTATGCTAGAGACCATAATAGCTTGTGGCTGCACACGAAAGTTTCTAGCATGAAAATATCTCAGTTCCCTTTGAGCCTGGGTGGCGGACCTTAGGATGATCACACGGGTACTCCGGGATATCCTAGGACAACACTGGATTCTCTAGGTGCCCGACAAGCAATCCACCCAGATGTGTATTAAAGTTGCCACCTTAAGTTGAACCATTAATTAACAATCTCACATCTGTCATGGATACACTCAAACCCAATCCACGTCTACGAGCATAGCATAGCAATATAAGCAATACGTAGAAGTAACTCCCAGGGTTTGAATATAACAGGGCAATAGGTTCTACCTCATCAACTACTTCCCAACCCACATGTTAATCACATCCTAATCATGCAATGTTTGAGGATTGGAACTAATGCATAAAAACTGGGTATGAAAGAAGTATGATCAATGTGTTACTTGCCTTCCTGACGATCCGCAAAACCTAGGGACTCGTAGTAGCACGCTTCGCACTCCGGGAATTCTATCGCAAACAAACAATAGCATACATAAGCAATCAAGCAAAAGACGCACGAGCAAAACTCAAATAAGAAGAATTGACCAGAAGTTCAACTTAAGAACTCCAGTTTGCAAAAAGAATCAAATCGAACGGAGCAACGAAACTCAAACTGCGAAAGAAACAAGATCCGTTTACTAATCTGAACTAAAGTAAAATTTTACAGTACCAAAATCTTGTTCAAGTTGGTTAAACAGAAAGAGGGTTTCGATACGAAGATCTAGGCGCTTGCATCGCCTGATTCCGATAAACGAGCGAAAAGATAAACTAAAACGAAAATCGAATCAGAAATCACGATCTAAAATAATTGCGGAAAATCCGAGAAAAAGAAAAACTGACGAACAGGCTAACGAACGAACGTTCACTCTCTGCGGTTAAACGGTGAAAACCGTTCGTTAAAACGAATGTAAAACGGGCGTTCGCTAAATAACTAAACTGAAAATAAACTGAACCGGATAAAAAAACGGATCTAGGGTTTCGAAAAAAAACCAAAACGGTTTTCTCACGAAAACCGAGGCGGCTACCTCGGGTCCGGCGAGGTCCGGCACGGCGGGGGGGCGGCGGCGGCAGCGCGGGCGGCTGGGCTGGCTCGGGGCTCGGGGTCTCGGGCTTTAAGGGCCGCCCCGAGGAGTCCTGGCCGGTTACGGCCCGGAGTCGGTTCAGTTTTTTTTAAATAATTCCGACGTGCAGAAAAAGAAAGTAAAGAAATACTAAACGGACTACAAAAAATCCCGAAATAAATATTCCCCGTCCTCTAAAAATAGGCCGGACAAGGTGAACATTTATTTGGGCCTAAAATGCAATTTTGAGAAACGCATATGTTTCCTAATTCAAATAAAATAGCGAAAACCCCGAATAAAATCCAATATTTGATTTTAATATTTTTCCTCCAATATTTCATTTATTTTGGAGAAGTCATATTATCTCCTCTCATATATTTGAATACGAAATATTTTCGGAGAAAAATAATTCAACAAATAATCCTCATTTCAATATTTGATAAAATTCAAATATGAAAACAGGGAAATCCCCAACTCTCTCCGAGGGTCCTTGAGTTGCTTAGGATTTCGAGGATCGCGAAACGAAATGCAGCAAAAATATGATATGCATGAATGATCTATGTATAACATCCAAAATTGGAAATTTGGGATGTTACATCCCCTCTCAGTGGACGTAGTTCCGACGATGAGTTCGATGACACCGATGAAGAGTTATGCTATCTTCGGAAGTGTCAGGCAAGCAAAACCCCCTTGGTTCATTCCACTCTGTCGCTCCTGCTCTCTTTTATTGCATTAGGACAACAACGATTCATCTGTTACATGCTGTGGTAGTTGAACCCCTTTTCCTCTGCATGACCTGTCATTGCCACAATAAATGGATGAAACCCACTAGCATGAGTAGGAGTTGTTTGAGCCCTAATGTGCCTACTCATTAATGCTTGTTTGTCATGCATGCTACTGCTTAGATTCGAGTCAGGTCTGATTCATCGGGGATGAATTGGAATGGTGATGAACATGTCCTACTGTTGAGAGCTAAGTGTGTGAACACGATTTGGTAAAGGTAGCGGTGAGAGGCCATGTAGGAGTACATGGTGGGTTGTCTCATTGAAACCGTCCTCAGGAACTGAGTTCTGTGTTTGTGATCCATGAACAATTACTACCACGCATTGGAATGCTTAAGTGCCCCTCTCGACTTATTAATCAACCTGATCTCTGTCCAGGAGTTGCAACTAGTTTCTGGTGTTTGTACGTAGTGCTAGTAGTCTACCAAGTGGCACCCGGTACAGGTGGGCTTGGGACAGACTAGGCGCCGTGGCACAGTGTACCAAGCGTAGATCCATCCGGCGAGGTGGGCTTGGGAACCTTGCACACATAGTTTGGGCCGTGAGCGACACCCCAGCCGGATCTCCTTGCGGATGGAACCGGAATAGGCGAGAAACCTGGACTCGAGACTTGTGTGGTTAGTCAGGTCGTGGCCGACTCCCTCGCCAGGCTTCCGCTTGAAGGTTTTTGAGATACACGACGTGTACATGGTGCTAAGTGGCGAGAGCGTGTGTGAAGAAGTACACCCCTGCAGGGTTAACATCATCTACTCGAATAGCCGTTTCCGCGGTAAAGGACTTCTGGTTTGCGTGTACAGTTCATAGACAATGGAAAGTAGACACTCTAAAATGCGCAAGATAAGCATGAGTGCTATGGATGACCTTCTCGTAGGGAGACGGGAGCGGATCCATAGTGGTGTATTGATATGGTGAATATGTGGACTCGTGTGTGCCACCTCAAAAGAGTTACTTGCAGTCGTAGTTCATGATAGCCACTGAGTCAAAGCTCGCTTGCTGCAGTTAAACCCCACCATCCCTTTATTGATACTCATGCATATGTAGCTAGTTCTGATGTAAGTCTTGCTGGGTACATTTGTACTCACGTTTGCTTAATTTATGTTTTTGCAGAGAGACTTCAGTCTCACTAGTAGTTCCGCGTGGACTTCGACGTTTAGCTTGTTACCTCAGCTACGATCTTGTACCCTTGGGAGGGTCTTGTAGATAGTCGGGCTTCTCAGCCTTTTCATTTGTAGTTGTCTGTACTCAGACATGTTTATGCTTCCGCTTGTTGCTTGTATGCTCTGTATGTTGGGTCATGAGACCCATGTTTGTAATACTTGGCTCCTCGGAGCCTAATGAATAAATACTTTGAGTTGTAGAGTTTTGTTGTGATGCCATGTTGTATTTGCACATATCGAACATATTGTGTGTATGATTTGAAATGCTTGGTATGTGTGGGATCCGACAACCTAGTTGTTTATCCTTAGTAGCCTCTCTTACCGGGAAATGTCTCCTAGTGCTTCCACTGAGTCATGGTAGCTTGCTACTGCTCCGGAACACTTAGGCTGGCCGGCATGTGTCCTTCTTCGTTCCTGTGTTTGTCCCTTCGGGGAAATGTCACGCGATGTCTACCGGAGTCCTGCTAGCCTGCTACAGCCCGGATTCTCCGGAGTCCTATTAGCCCAGCTGCTACAACCCGGATTCACTCGCTGATGACTGACACGTTCATTGTTGGGTCATGTATGCCTGTCCCTGTAAGTTAGTGCCACTTTGGGTTTACGACTAGTCATGTCGGCCCGGGTTCTTGGTCATATGGATGCTAGCGACACTATCATATACGTGAGCCAAAAGGCGCAAACGGTCCCGAGCCAGGTAAGGTGGCACCCGTGGGAATACCGTGCGTGAGGCTGTAAAGTGATATGATGTGTTACATGCTAGATCGGTGTGACTTAGGATCGAGGTCCTGACATTAGGAACCCTAGCTCGGCAGAGGTTGGGGAGGAGGAGGAAGAGGTGTAGGCGTGCTCACCTCGGGCGCCGGCTGAGTTAGGGAGTGGCCGAGGGTGGGGTACGCGGCGTCGAGGTCGGGGTCGGGGCTCGGGCGCGCGTGGGGGGCGGCGATGTAGGGAGAAGATAACGGCGGCCACCGCGGGCAGCAGATGGCGTGCGGAGTGCTACGGTAGAGCGCGCGGCGGCCGACGGTGATGTAGGGCGACGACGGCGGTGACAGCAGATCGAGGGGGGATTTGGGGGAAGTGGTCGGGGGGGGGGGGAAGAACCGCACGGTTAAGTCAAAAATAGCAGTAGCGCTGGCCCAGAAAAGCGCTACTCCTATATTAGCTATAGCTAACTTAGCTATAGCGCTGTCTAACAGAATGCACTACTACTACGTTAGCTATAACACTTGTCCTGGAAGCACGCTGCTGCTACGCCTTTCTCCTTTATTTTATTTTTCATTTATTTCCTTCACATTTTCTTTTTTTCCTTTCCCCTTTTTTTATTTCTTTCATTTTCATTTACTTTTCTATATGTGTTTCATTTTATTTTCTTTTCATTAGCAGTAGTGCTTTCCGCATAAAACACGCTGCTACAACCATCTTAGCAGCAACGCGCTTTGCATAAGCTTGCTGCTACTATTCCTAGCCTGACGAGAACAGTATGGGAATTGTAGTAGTAGCGGTTCTTTGTTCAGACGCGCTACTGCTATAAACTTAGCTGCATCGCGTTTGTTTGCCGGGTGCTAGTGCTAAGTAGTAGTAGCGCTTCATATTGACCCGCGCTACTGGTAAGTTTTTGTGTATAAGGTTTTCCCTAGTAGTGTAAAGTCATGACCTCTCCAAGTCCACTTTCATAGTTATAACAATATGATTCAACACTCTCCAAAATAGCGGGATCGTTATTTCCTAGAGTTGACACTCTTCCAAACCCACTTTCATCAACATAATCATCATAAATAGGAGGCATGATTTCATCATAATAAATTTTCTCATCAAAACTTGGGGGACTAAAAATATCGTCTTCATCAAACATAGCATCCCCAAGCTTGTGGCTTTGCATATCATTAGGATCATGGATATTCAAAGAATTCATACTAACAATATTGCAATCATGCTCATCATTCAAAGTTTTATGCCAAACATTTTATTAACTTCTTCTAACACTTGAGCACAATTTTCCTTTCCATTATTTTCATGAAAGACATTAAAAGATGAAGCATATGAGGCAACCTCAATTCCATTTTTTTTGTAGTTTTCTTTTATAGACTAAACTAGTGATAAAAATAAGAAACTAAAAGATTCAATTGCAAGATATAAAGATATACCTTCAAGCACTCACCTCCCCAGCAACGGCGCCAGAAAAGAGCTTGATGTCTACTACGCAACCTTCTTGTAGACTCGTGTTGGGCCTCCAAGCGCAGACTTTTGTAGAACAGTAGCAAATTTCCCTCAAGTGGATGACCTAAGGTTTATCAATCCGTGGGAGGCGTAGGATGAAGACGGTCTCTCTCAAACAACCCTGCAACCAAATAACAAAGAGTCTCTTGTGTCCCCAACACACCCGATACAATGGTAAATTGTATGGGTGCACTAGTTCGGCGAAGGGATGGTGATACAAGTGTAATATGGATAGCAGATATATATTTTTGTAATATGAAAATATAAAAACAGCAAGGTAACTAGTAACAAAAGTGAGCAAAAACGGTATTGCAATGCTTGAAAACAAGGCCTAGGGTTCATACTTTCACTAGTGCACTGTCAACAGTGATAACATAACTAGATCATATAACAATCCCTCAACGTGCAACAAAGAATCACTTTAAAGTTTCCATTGGAGAACGTAGGACGAAAACGTGCATCAACCCCTATGCATAGATTACCCCAATGTCACTTCGGGAATCCGCGAGTTAAGTACCAAAACATACATCAAGTGAATCAATAAAACATCCCATTGTCACCATAGATATCCCATCGCAAGACATACATCAAGTGTTCCCAAATCCAATACTCAATCCAACATAACGAAACCTCAAATAGCAAGACTCAATTCATCACAAGAAGGTAGAGGGGGAGAAACACCATATGACCCAACTATAATAACAAAGCACACAGTACATGAAGCGAGAGAGAGAGATCAAACACATAGCTACTCGTACATACCCTCATCCCCGAGGGTGAACTACTCCCTCCTCGTCATGGAGACCACCGGGATGATGAAGATGGCCTCCGGTGATGGTTTGCCCCTCCGGCAGGGTGCCGGAACAGGCCCCCGATTTGTTTTTCATGGCTACAGAGGCTTGCGGCGGCTAAACTTCCGATCTAGGGTTCTTTTTTGGAGGTTTGGGTTGTTATAGGAATTTTTGGCGTCGGTCTCATGTCAAGGGAGTGCCCGAGATGACCACAAGCCCGGAGCCCCTCCCAGGGGGGGGTGGGTAGGGTGCGCCTAGAAGGCTTGTGGACTCCTCGTCCACTTCCTGGCCCAATTCTTGTGCTTCGGAGGTCTCTTTTGGTCCATAAAAAATCATCGTAAATTTTCAGCCCGTTTCGAGAACTTCTATTTCTGCACAAAAATGACACCACGGTAGTTCTGCTGAAAACAACGTCAGTCCGGGTTAGTTATAATCAAATCATACCAAAACCATATAAAATTGTTGTAAACATGGCACGAATACTTCATAAATTATAGATACGTTGCAGACGTATCAGGCCGCGGCCGCTTCATGCCCTGCCGCCGGGGGCGTCGTGGAAGCTTAGGAGGTCGCGCCCGCAAAGAAAAAGCAACTATTCTCTCAGGACCGGGCCAAGACAAAGCAGGTTCCTGTCGACATTGGGGGCTCGGGCACCACCTTCACCATTGGTGCGGGCCTTCCCCCAGACCAGGAGGAGGTGCTGGTTGGCTTCCTGAGGGCCAACAAAGACGTATTCGCGTGGGAAGCGTCCGACTTGGTTGGTGTCCCATGGGAGGTAATTGAGCACCACTTGATGGTGTGCCCTAGTGCACGCCCGGTGAAGCAAAAAGCGCGGTGTGAAGCACAAGAGAAGCAAGCGTTCATCATGCAGGAGGTTGTCAAGCTCCAAGAGGCCGGCGTCATTCAGGAAGTACGGCACCTGGATTGGTTGGTGAATCCTGTGATCGTCCCCAAGAAAGGAGGGAAGGAGCGCATGTGCGTCGACTTCACGAGCCTGAACAAAGCTTGCCCTCGGGACCCTTTCCCGCTCCCATGTATCGACCAGATCATGGATTCCACTGCCGAGTGCGATCTGCTGTTTGTTGTGGATGCTTTCTCGGGATATCATCAAATGAAGATGTCAATAGAGGATGTCGAGAAGACAACTTTCATCTCCCCGTGCAGCGTCTACTGCTACACATGCATGCCCTTCGGGCTGCGAAACGCTAGTGCAACTTTCCAGCAGCTAATGCACATCGCGCTCGGGCCGCATTTGGGGAGGAATGCAAAGGCATACGTCGACGGCATCGTGGTCAAGTCGTGGGAGGCAAGGACCCTAATTAAAGACCTGGAAGAAACATTCTCTAACCTGCACAACATAAACCTGAAGCTCAATCCGGAGAAGTGTGTGTTCGAGGTCCCGTCCGGCAAGCTGCTGGGTTTCCTAGTGTCGCACAGAGGGATCGAGGCCAACCCCGAGAAGGTCAAGCCAATAGAGAGGATGAGCCTACCTCAGACCCTCAAGGAGATGCAGAAGTTTGCGTGGTGCGTGACCTCCTTGGGGCGCTTCATCTCCAAGCTAGGCGAGCATGCCCTCCCTTTCTTCAAGCTGATGAAGAAGAAGGGCATGTTCGAGTGGACCCCGAAAGCTGAGGCGGCCTTTGAAGACCTCAAGCGATACCTCACGAGGCCGCCTGTCATGGTGGCGCCTCGTCCATGTCAGCCCCTGGTGCTTTACTTGGTGGCCACTCCCCACTCGGCCAGTGCAGCACTCGTGTCGGTCTGGGGAAGGACCTGCCGGCGCGGGCTCGAAGCAAGGCGGCCCGCAAGAAGCCGCACAACCTTCGCTACCCCAAGGCGAGGATTCCGTTGCTTCATCGGCCTGCGAGCCTCGCGGATCCCTCGTGCCCCCCGCCGAGCAAGACGTCCCCGACTCCTCACCCCTCGTCGAGCATCCGGTGTACTTCATTAGCACGGCATGGCGCGATGCATGCGCACTCTACCCTATGCAATAGAAGCTCCTGATCGCACTCCTCGTTGCCTCAAGGAAGCTGCGTCACTATTTCCAAGGCCATCCCATCAAAGTTGTATCAGCGTATCCCCTGGAGAAGGTTCTGCGCAGCCCCAACACCACGGCGAGGGTTGCAGAATGGAACATCGAGCTGCAGGCCTTCCAGATGGAGTTCAGTACGACCAGGGTCATCAAGGGGGGGCGGAGTGGACCGACGCTCCTGATTGGGGTCTGGATGAGGGCCAATCCCTAGTGCACGGCGATGAAGCACCCGTCGGATGGGTCATGCACTTCGACGGTGCCTTCGCATGGCAGGGCGCGGAGGCTGGAGTCGTGCTTGTCTCACCGACCAAGGTCTATTATGCCGTGCAGCTCTGCTTCCAGCGCGACGAGAAGGTCTCCAACAACATTGCAGAGTATGAGGGCTTGATTGCTAGCCTCAGGGCCGCGGCCACCCTGGGAATCAAGCGGCTCACCATCATAGGCGACTCACAACTCCTCGTCAACTTCTCCAACTAAGAGTATAAACTGAAGGACGAGCACATGGAGGCTTACCTGGAAGAGGTACGTCAAATTGAAAAATGCTTCCTGGGCTTGGAATTGTACCACGTCCCGCGTGGCGCGAACAAGGAAGTAGATGACATCGCCAAGAGGGCATCCCACCGTGAGCCCTAGAGGCCTGGCATCTTCAAGGAGAGGCTCCACAAGCCGGCAGCGCCCCCGTGGCCGCGGGCCCGGCGTTGCTCAAGGAGGAGTTGCTGCCGGCCTCGACCTCAGGAGCCCCAGCTTGTGGTCGATGTTAGGAGCCCGCCTACTCCTGGCACTGGAACCTCAGGCGGGCTACTGGACCAATGAGTTCAAGGCGTACCCGCTCCGCGACCCCTTGCCAGAGAAGGAGGAAGACGTGGAGCCCGTGGTCCGCTAGGCCACTTCTTATTGCTTGCAGGACGGCGAGCTATACTGGTGACGCCCCAACAACGTCTCGTTGCGGTGCATACCCAAAGAACAGGGCGTGAGTTGCTGGTTGATATCCACGGCGGGGACTGCAGGCACCACTCCTCATCGCACACCCTCGTGGGCAAGTTGTTACGTAGCGGTTTCTACTGGCCGACGGTGGTCAGCGACGCCACTGAGCTGTTGCGATCCTGCGAGGCCTGCCAGTTCCACGCCAAGCAGATTTACCAGCCCGCACAAGGTCTCCAGACCATCCCGCTCTCGTGGTTGTTCGTGGTCTAGGGGCTGGACATCTTGGGTTTGTTTCCTCAAGCAGACGGTGGTTACCGATACCTCAACATCGCCATCGACAAGTTCACCAGGTGGGCGGAGGTGGAGCCCGTACGCACCATCCCCGCCGGCTCAGATGTCAAGTTGATCACGGGCCTCGTGGGCCGTTTTGGTGTTCCCAATTGTATCATTAATGACAATGTCTCCCAGTTCACAAGCAACCTCTTCAGGACGTATTGCGCTAACCTTCGAACGCAGATATGCTACGCTTCAGTGGCGCACCCACGGAGCAACGGCCTGGCCGAGCGCGCCAACCTGGTGATCCTGAGGGGCCTCAAGGCAAGGATATTCAAGAAGAAGCTCGAGGCTTGCGGCAGGGGTTGGCTCGGTGAGCTTCAGTCCATGCTGTGGTGTACGAGGTCAGGCCGGTCCTCCCGTATGAGGTCAGGCATCGCTCCCTGTGGGTCCTGGCATTGGTCGAGGCATGTTAGGATACCTCGTGGGGAACAGACCTCGTGCTTGGGGAGGAAGCCGTCGCTAAGTCTCGCTCCATGCAGCGAGGTACCAGCAGGCACTGCGGCGTTACCATACCACAACGTCCGCTCCCGGACCCTCGAGGTGGGAGACCTCGTCTTGAGGCGGGTCCTTTCCAGGGAGGGCCTTCACAAGCTCTCGCCCATGTGGGAGGGCCCGTTCAGGGTCGCCCACGTCTCCAGGCCTGGCGTCGTACGCTTGGAGACGCAGGACGGGGTCCCCATACAGAATGCTTGGAACATCCAGCACCTCCGGAGGTTCTACCCGTGACACTCTCAGTAATAATGAGTGGGGCTGTACACGCCCCAGAGTCTCCTGAGTGCCGCCACTGGGCCTCACAGGGGCTCCCAGCCACACCCAAGTGGAAGCCCCATCTCCGCGCTGGCGGACGACACGGTCAATCAGCGAGTATGCCCCACGCCTAGTGGAAGCCCCATGCTCCGTGCTAGTAGGAAGACTAGAAAACTAGCGTAGGTGTCGGACGCAGCTGTTCTTTTGCTTGGTCTTGTAACCCATTTGCCATTTCCTGGAATGAAACTTGCAGTTCTCGCGTCTTTATACGAAAAAGGGGGGAATTTCCTTTTCTTTCGTCTTCTAGAAGTGCTTCCTCTTTTGAGTTTCGTCTTTGAGAAGTGTGGCAGTTGCCCGTGGCTCCCTCCATTACGTCCCGCAAGCCGGGGCTGGGCATGGTGTCTACGATTGAACCGGCCTAGGCTGCTCCAGTAGCAGGCTTGCTCATGCATGCACCTCGCCAAGACCCTGACGGGCATCACGCCTCGGCACGCTAACTACGGTCAGCCCTCTCTAGGTGGCTCTAGACCTACGGTGATCGACAGTCACGGTTCGGCTCATCGCTAAGGAACCCTACATGAATTGCATCCCGGCGCCTCGCGGGGTTCGGTGCTTGGCAAAGACATCCCTGGAGGTTCTGGACCCTCGTAAGTCCTCCGGAGACCTCGCGGGCAGCATGCCATCCAAGGCCTCGAAGCTTGTCAAGGGGCCTTCTTAGGCCGCTCCGGCACTCTGATTGCACCATCACTAGAAGAAGCTCCGGAGGAGCGCGCCCCCACGACGCAGGTACCTGCCAAGGGCCATGAGCACACCAAGCTAAGTTATTCTAATCACGCCAGGCAGGAACCTTTCAATTATATGCAATATAATGCTAGAGTAGGAGCAGGAAACACTAATATAAAGGCTCAAGTGCCGCAATTCATTACACGCCCCCGTGGGGCTCTTCGCGACTCTTGATGCAGGAAATAAAAAACAAAGCAAAAGAAGCGGCCTCCTGAGCTGCAACTTCGCGTACTTCGTTTGTGTTCAGCGACCAGACAAAGGCGTCACAGAACTCCACCTTGATCAATAAAGCTTTCATCTTATATTCGCAATATCCAGATTGCAATCTCAGTTTCTTGCTTGTTCTTCGTTTGCTCGCAGGAAACAGACCCTCGTGGTTAGGTTGATCGTGCTCTGGCGTGGTCGATAACCTCTCGGAGTTGGTTTAGCGATTGCTAAGGCGCGACGTCCTCGCACGTTCGTAGTCGGATCGTCAAAGTCGACTTCCACCAAAGCGATATCCATCATCTCATCGAAAGACGGGACACCTTTGCCTCTATCAAGTGGTATTAGATTTCCAGGTTGCTCGGTGAGATTTTACAGTTTTTCGTAGTTTAGATCGAGTCTGTTCTTCATACCTACAGTCCACGAAAAAGCCACAAAAAAAATTAGGGTTAGTTCATTATATCCGAACCAATCTAAGCCTTTGCATAATCTTTTTAGGGTTTTTGCTTTGTTGAATTTGCGGTTGCATCGTCGTGTCAAGTTGCTGGTCTTAGAGTCTAGTCTTTTAGAGTTTCGAGTTCTGGTCATAAGTTGTCACGCCGCCGCCGCACCATCATCATCGCCTTGCCATCTACCACCATTGCTTATCCGCCACCGCTTTGAATCCGTATCCATATACCACCACCAATCCGTATCCATATACCACCACCGATCCGTATCCATATACCACTACCGCTACCATATACCACCACCGCTGCCATATCCTACCGCCATATATCCACCACCAATCCGAGTTCTTTTCATATTCGGTTGGTTTTAGAGATCCATATATTTTCCGTTTCGTGTTTCCTTGCCTGAGTAGGTCTCGGAAAAAAGAAAAAAAAAGTCTGGAGACCCCCGGGCAGTTTTTAGGCCAAAATTTCGGCAACCCAAAATATTTTTTCCCTATCCTATTTTTAGGCCCCGGGTAGTGTTTTGAGACACTCGCCATCATAGTGATTTTTTGTCGCACTTTTTCGTCGTCGCTGCTCTGATTTCCGAAAAAAAAAATAGTCAAAAAATTTTGTGCCCATCCTGTCAGTTTGACCTGGGAAGAGTTTTGAGACACTCGCCATTATAGTGATTTTTTCGCAAAAAAAAAAAAAGGAGGAGCGCAAAAAAAAAAAGAGCGCAAAAAAAAAAAAAAAGAGCGAAAAAAAAAATTCCTGAGTGTGCTTTTCCCTTGTTTACGTGCAGCGCCGTGATTTTGTTAGTGTTCTAGGCTCGCGTCTCTAGCACGGTCTAGCCTAGGACCAGCACAGTACCGTCGTTGAGCGTTTATTCAACTTTGCATCTCTGAATTGATTATTGCTTACCATTTTGCTACCATATTATAAGCCTTCCCAGCTCCACATAAGTCTACATCGTGCGTTGGACTCTCCCTGGTAATCGCTATATCCAAGCTTTGAGAGTTTTTGACTACAACGGTTGCCGATCACCACCTGCTGCTGGGTAAGAACTGGTAAGAATTTGAGATTCGCTTGAAGGTTTTGTGACACACCACCATCCCACCACTTCTAGTAGTCTGCAGGATCATATTCTTTTGTGTTTCTATTGCTGCTAACCATGGCAGGTTCACAAGCCGATGAGACTGATTGGGCGAACATGACGAACAAGGAGTTGCATGATAAATTTCAGCAAATGATGAGTGGCCAGGTGGGAGATGTGCTAAACAGATTTGAAGAGGCTATGGAGAAGATAGATGCCGTGGAGAAGTCGTTTGAGACAAAGCTGGATAACAAGTTTACTGAATTACTAAAGCGTCTTCCCCAACCACCACCGGCTGCACATGTCGCACCTCTACAACAACAACAACCACATCTCCAACGCCGCCTTCCAAATCAAGTGGGACGGGCACAGCGCGTTCCAATTGAGATTGGTCAAAATTCGGGTGCTGCTGTCCCTACTGTTGATGCTTCTTTGGCTCCTGCTCCTGCGGCGGCTGAGGAGGATGGCGATTATGCGGGCGATTATGAGGATGAGGTTGATCAAAATCAGAACTACGTGCAGCCACCAGCACCACCACCAGCAGGTCGACCTCAGGTATATATTCGCAACGGTAGGCCGGCACCACCACCTCAGGTACGAGATCATGACCATCTCCCTAAACTGAAATTGAATATTCCACCATTTGAGGGTAGATATGTTCCTGATATATATCTTACTTGGGAGTTAGAAACTGAACAACGATTTACATGTTTACAATATCCTGAGGAGAGACGTGTTCCTGCTGCTGTTTGTGCTTTCACTAGCTTTGCATGTGTTTGGTGGTCTGAACATTGTAGATTATATCCTGTTCCAGCTACTTGGGCTGCTTTGAAAACTGCTATGCGTACTCGTTGGGTTCCACCATATTATCAACGTGAATTACTTCAAAAATTGCAGCGTTTAAGACAAGGAAAAAATTCTGTAGAAGAATATTATCAGGAATTACAAACTGGCATGATTAGATGTGGTATTGTTGAGGAGAATGAAGCTATGCTTGCACGTTTTATGGGTGGATTAAATAAAGAGATTCAGACCATTCTAGAGTATAAGGATTATAATAATATCACTCGTTTATTCCATCTTGCTTGTAAAGCTGAACGTGAAGTGCAGGATCGACAGCCATTGGCGCGAACTAACTTTTCTGCAGGTCGACCTTCATCATGGACACCGCGTGCATCTTCTACTTCCACTTCACCATCACCTCCATCAGGTGCCACCTCCAGCCGTGATACAAGAAAGCAGGCACAACCACCACTCTCTGCCAAGAGCACACCTGCCGGGCCTGTGCAGAGCTCTTCTTCTTCCATGGCATCGACAGGGCACACAAGTGATATTATTTGTCGTCGTTGTAAGGGAAGAGGACATTTTGCGAGAGAATGCAAATCTCAGCGTGTCATGATTGCTACTGAGGATGGTGGGTATGAGTCCGCTAGTGACTATGATGAGGAGACTTTGGCTCTTATTACACGTGAAGAACATGGTGGAGATGATTCTGAAAATGAGACGCAATACATGGCTCCTGAAGACGCTGACAGGTATGAATGTTTAGTTGCTCAACGTGTTTTGAGTGTGCAGGTCACACAAGCAGAGCAAAATCAGAGGCATAATTTGTTCCATACAAAGGGAGTTGTGAAGGAACGTTCTGTTCGCGTCATCATAGATGGAGGGAGCTGTAACAACTTGGCTAGCATGGAGATGGTGGAGAAGCTATCTCTCACCACAAGACCACATCCACATCCTTACTACATCCAATGGTTCAACAACAGCGGCAAGGTTAAGGTAACACGTACTGTTCGTGTGCATTTTAGTATCTCTACATATGCTGATTATGTTGATTGTGATGTGGTACCCATGCAAGCATGTTCCTTATTACTAGGTAGACCATGGCAATTTGATAAAAATTCTGTACACCATGGTAGAAACAATCAGTATACTCTTGTTCATAAGGATAAAAATATTACTTTGCTTCCTATGACTCCTGATTCCATTTTGAAAGATGACATTAATAGAGCTAATAAAGCAAAACAGGAGAAAAATAAGAGTGAAAATCAGATTGTGGCAAAGGAATTTGAGCAACAAATGAAACCTAATAATAAACCATCTAGTGTTGTTTCTGAAATTAAATTGAAAAGTGCATGTTTACTTGCCACAAAATCTGATATTGATGAACTAGATTTCAGCAAATCTGTTTGCTATGCTTTTGTGTGCAAAGAGGCATTATTTTCATTCGAGGACGTGCCTTCCTCTTTGCCCCCTGCTATCACTCACATTTTGCAGGAGTTCGCTGACGTCTTCCCACAAGACGTGCCACCGGGATTACCACCTATTCGAGGGATTGAGCATCAAATTGACTTAATTCCCGGTGCATCGCTACCCAACCGTGCACCATACCGTACCAATCCAGAGGAGACGAAGGAGATTATGCGTCAAGTACAGGAGCTGCTCGACAAAGGTTATATACGCGAATCTCTTAGTCCTTGTGCTGTTCCTATTATACTCGTGCCTAAAAAGGATGGTACGTCGCGTATGTGTGTTGATTGTAGAGGCATTAATAATATTACTATTCGTTATCGTCATCCTATTCCTAGGCTCGATGATATGCTTGATGAATTGAGTGGCTCTACAATATTCTCCAAAGTTGATTTGCGTAGTGGATACCATCAAATTCGTATGAAATTGGGAGATGAATGGAAAACTGCATTTAAAACTAAGTTTGGTTTATATGAGTGGTTAGTCATGCCTTTTGGGTTAACTAATGCACCTAGTACTTTCATGAGACTAATGAACGAAGTTTTACGTGCTTTCATTGGACGATTTGTGGTGGTCTATTTTGATGATATACTGATTTATAGCAAATCTTTGGAAGAACATTTGGAACATTTACGTGCTGTTTTTATTGCTCTACGTGATGCACGTTTGTTTGGTAACCTTGGGAAGTGCACCTTTTGCACCGACCGAGTATCTTTTCTTGGCTATGTTGTTACTCCACAGGGAATTGAAGTTGATAAAGCCAAGATTGAAGCTATTGAGAGTTGGCCGCAGCCCAAAACGGTCACACAAGTGCGGAGTTTTCTTGGACTCGCTGGTTTCTATAGGCGTTTTGTGAGAGATTTTAGCACCATTGCTGCACCTCTCAACGAGCTTACAAAGAAGGATGTGCCTTTTGTTTGGGGTAACGCACAGGAAGAAGCCTTCACGGTATTGAAAGATAAGTTGACACATGCTCCTTTACTCCAACTTCCTGATTTTAATAAGACTTTTGAGCTTGAATGTGATGCTAGTGGCATTGGATTAGGAGGTGTGTTATTACAAGATGGCAAACCTGTTGCATACTTTTCTGAAAAATTGAGTGGGCCTAGTCTGAATTATTCTACTTATGATAAAGAACTATATGCTCTTGTTCGGACTTTAGAAACATGGCAACATTATTTATGGCCCAAAGAATTTGTTATACATTCTGATCATGAATCTTTGAAACATATTAAAAGTCAAGCTAAACTGAATCGTAGACATGCTAAATGGGTTGAATTCATTGAAACTTTCCCTTATGTCATTAAACACAAGAAGGGTAAAGAAAATGTTATTGCTGATGCATTGTCTCGTCGCTATACTATGCTTTCACAACTTGACTTCAAAATATTTGGTTTGGAGACCATCAAAGATCAATATGTGCATGATGCTGATTTTAAAGATGTATTGCAGAATTGTAAAGAAGGAAGAACCTGGAACAAGTTTGTCGTTAATGATGGATTTGTGTTCCGTGCTAACAAGCTATGCATTCCAGCTAGTTCTCTTCGTCTTTTGTTGTTGCAGGAGGCGCATGGAGGAGGATTAATGGGACACTTTGGCGTGAAGAAGACGGAGGACGTACTTGCTACACATTTCTTTTGGCCAAAGATGAGACGGGATGTTGAGCGTTTTGTTGCTCGCTGCACTACATGTCAAAAAGCTAAGTCACGACTCAATCCTCATGGTTTATATATGCCTTTGCCTGTACCTAGTGTTCCTTGGGAGGATATATCTATGGACTTTGTTTTAGGTTTACCTCGAACAAAGAAGGGGAGGGATAGCATATTTGTTGTCGTGGATAGATTCTCGAAAATGGCGCACTTTATACCATGTCATAAAAGCGATGATGCTGTTAATGTTGCTGATTTGTTCTTTCGTGAAATTATTCGCTTGCATGGTGTGCCAAATACTATTGTTTCAGATCGTGATACTAAATTTCTTAGCCACTTTTGGAGATGTTTATGGGCTAAGTTGGGGACTAAACTGCTTTTTAGTACTACTTGTCACCCCCAAACTGATGGACAAACTGAAGTAGTCAATAGAACATTGTCTACTATGCTTAGGGCTGTTTTGAAGAATAATAAGAAAATGTGGGAAGACTGCTTGCCTCATATTGAGTTTGCTTATAATCGTTCATTGCATTCTACTACTAAGATGTGCCCTTTTGAAATTGTGTATGGTTTCCTACCTCGTGCACCTATTGATTTGTTGCCTCTTCCATCTTCGGAGAAGGTTAATTTTGATGCTAAACAACGTGCTGAATTGATCTTAAAATGCATGAGTTAACTAAGGAAAACATTGAGCGTATGAATGCTAAATATAAACTTGCTGGAGATAAGGGTAGAAAACATGTTGTGTTTGCACCTGGAGATCTTGTTTGGTTACATTTGCGTAAGGATAGATTTCCTGATTTGCGCAAATCAAAGCTAATGCCACGTGCTGATGGTCCTTTTAAGGTGTTAGAGAAAATAAATGATAATGCATATAAACTTGAGCTGCCTGCAGATTTTGGGGTTAGTCCCACTTTTAATATTGCAGATTTGAAGCCTTATTTGGGTGAGGAAGATGAGCTTCCGTCGAGGACGACTTCATTTCAAGAAGGGGAGGATGATGAGGACATCAATACAATTATTACACCCACAGTCCCTGCTGCTATACATACTGGACCAATTACTAGAGCTCGCGCACGCCAATTAAATTACCAGGTACTTTCGTTTCTTGCTAATGATTCTAATGTTCATGAGAATATGATGCTGCCTAAATTGGATACATTTGTTTTGCTTACAAATGAAGGGCCTAGCTTTGAGAAGGATGAACATTGGAGCAAGAACAAGCATGGAGATGATGGCATGCGCATGGGGAACAAGAACGGAGTTACAAGTAATGATTTCAGGACGTTGAAGCCACCATAATGCGTGCATGAAGCCTTGGACGAAATATACAAGATGCTACTTCATAACTTTCGTCCAGAGGCTATTCTAGGTGCTGCGTCACCTTATTATTGGGCCAGGCCCATGTAATTTCGAAATACATAAGTATAGGCTGTTTTTAGAGTCCGTATGTGTGGGGAAACAAGAGATAGGGTTGGTTTCGGACCCCTTCCTCAAGGGCCACGAAATTCCCCCCCTCTTCCTCCATATATACAGCCCTTAGGGCGTCGTTTAGACTGCGGGTTTTGTTTAGATTAAAAGTTCGCCATAGCTGCAACTTCGCGTACTTCGTTTGTGTTCAGCGACCAGACAAAGGCGTCACAGAACCCCACCTTGATCAATAAAGCTTTCATCTTATATTCGCAATATCCAGATTGCAATCTCAGTTTCTTGCCTGTTCTTCGTTTGCTCGCAGGAAACAGACCCTCGTGGTCAGGTTGATCATGCTCCGGCGTGGTCGATAACCTCTCGGAGTTGGTTTAGCGATTGCTAAGGCGCGACGTCCTCGCACGTTCGTAGTCGGATCGTCAAAGTCGACTTCCATCAAAGCGATATTCATCATCTCATCGAAAGACGGGACACCTTTGCCTCTATCACGCCCCCTCCCCCTTTTATAGGCGGAAGAAGGATAACCGGCGCCCCTCCACGTTATGAGTGATGATGAACGTGCTGCATGCACCAGGCTGCTGTCAACTCGGAGCGGTTGCCGAGGCGACATGGGGAAGTGGAGGCGTCAGTGTCCCGTCGGGCACCACGCGTCAGCCTGGCCCGCAGGCGATTGGGGCCCGCGGCACTCCACCCTTGCCCCTTGGCTTCGCCTTGAAGCCAGCCCGAGCGCACCTTGGGCTCGGGGGCTACTGTCGGCGTTCTGGGAACCAGGGTACCCAGACTTGCCTGCCTGCGGCCCAGCGTGGCTCCCATGATGGCCTGGTATGACCCATCTGCAAGACAACCAAGACAAGACCCTCGCGAGGGCCCTGGCCTCGCGAGTAGGACGACACCAAGACGTCCAGATGGAGCGGCCTCCCCAGGCGGCCTCCCAAGGAGCGGAGATTTCTATGCAGGTACCCAGCCTCCTGAGGCTGCGATGACGGAGCCATGACGACCATGGTCAGCCGGGTGCCAGCAGGCGCAAAGGAGACAGTTTCCCTTTCGGTGCTAAGGGAGCAAGGACGAGCGCGGGTTCCCAAAGAATCCCCCAAAGGTTTCCATTCCGGTGCTACAAGACCAAGACCAGAGGGTCGACACGACGGATTTCATCTCCGAGCCCACCGCTGCGTCACGACCAGAAGTTTTGCAGACGAAGACCACCTTTCGTCAGGATAAGATGTACTACTTGTCCCCTTTCAAATTGGCTATTGTGGGATCCCTTCCCGCCTAAGTTTCGAGCGAAGAGGACCAAGGCCACTATAAATATAGGTTAGCCACCATCGTAGAGAGGCACCGATCCCCGACCCAGAGGAGATCCTTTCCACCCTCACTACCATAGCCCTCACGAGGTTGTTCATACACCGTACTTGTTCATCCTCAACCCCTCGTGAGGCCAATTCGCCACAAAGCAAGAGTATGGTTTTACACCAAAAAGGTGGCCCGAACCTGGGTAAACTGCCGTGTTTATCTTTCTCCCCATTCATGCGAATCCGGCGAGGCTAGGCTGTAGGGCGACGAGCTTGAGACTTGAGAGGTTGGGATCTTTGCACACGCCCCAGAGTTCGAACCTTCTTGGGTCTGCAGAGCCCTAAATCCAACATTCCATGAGTTTTGCACATGAATGCCTTCTTCGATCTCCAGACGGACTATGCCAGGTATGTTGACTTGTACTACCTAATAAGGTCCTTCCCACTTTGGCGTCAACGTGTTTGCACCCATGGCGGACTGAACGCGCCGAAGGACAAGGTTGCCTTCCTCAAGGCTAACGACATGAACCTTGCAACTATGATAGTGGCGCAATGCTTGCTCATAGCGTGCAGCACACACAGCAGCCCGGAGATGATCTTCCTCAAGGAGCACGACATCGTCATGCCGCAGCTGCTCCTGCTCTACTTAATCATATGCAAGTACTCAAGGTGAATCATATGTGAGTTCCGTGGGGAGCACCACGTCTGCACTATAGACTAGGGGGAAGGTTTTCTGACCAGCGGCTCAATTTGGTGTCGTCTTGACTGACCAAAGTACCACCGGCAACTCTTCAATCCAATGCCTCCCACACTTGTGCAGTCTGTCAAAAGTTCTTGTCTTGAGCCCGTACAATACTTCAGCATTTGTTCTTTCTGCTTGCCCATTGCTCCTTGGGTGGGCAACGGATGCAAAGCATAACTTGCTCCCAAGGTTCTGAGTATATTTTATGAAAGCGTGGCTCGTGAATTGTGAGCCGTTGTCAGAGATGATCCTCACTACAAAAAAATACACTTCCGTGATGATACGTGTTTGTCACAGTAGGTCGCGTTTTTTGTCATGCATGTACATCCATGACAAATTTATGACAGAATCAAGATAGTCATACCTGTGCTGTCGTAGAAGTGTTCCATGACATTACCAAAATTATCATCACGGAAGTGTCCACTTCCATGACGATAAATCGCGCGTCACAGAAGTGCTTTCGTCAAGGGTGACCGACACGTGGCATCCATCGTAACGGAACGCCGTTAAGCTATCGGGTCGAGTTTTGGATCCGATAACCCGTTAACAGCCCCGACCAATGGGGATTTTCCACGTGTAAAATCATCATTGGCTGGAGGAGACACGTGTCAGGTCTGCGTTGGCACAGGTGTCACTCATCCAATGGGCGAGACGCGCCTATGATATGTTGACACGTAGACCGGCCCATCAAGTTTAAATGGGCCGGCCCAACTGAAGGCCCACAAGATTTTGCGGACCATAATGGGCCGGCCCAGCTAAAGGCCCACGAGATTTTGCGGACCATAATGGGCTGGCCCAGCTAAAGGCCCACAAGATTTTGCGGGTCATAATGGGCCAGCCCAGGTAAAGGCCCACAAGATTTTTGTGTGCCATAATGGGCCTGCCCAGGTAAAGGCCCACAAGATTCTTGCGGATCATAATGGGCCGGCCCAGCTAAAGGCCCACGAGATTTCGCCGACATTAATGGACCGGCCTAGCTGTAGGCCCACAAGATTTTGAGGACCCTAGTAGGCCGGCCCATTAACTGGCTGCCATGTTTTGGGCCAAATGTCGGCCCATATTTGATCCGGTCCATTAATGGCCTGCCACGCTCCGGGCCTAATAGTGGCCCATATGAGATCCGGCCCGTTAAAAGCCTACCATGTTCTGGGCCAAATTACGGCCCAGATCAGGCCCGGCCCTTTAAGAGGCTTTGGGCTCAATTATGGCCCATATCAGATTCAGCCTGTCAACTGGACACTATGCTTTTGGGCCCACTTGCTAAAGGCTCACTTAGTAATTCGGCCTGATATTAGTTTTGGCCTGTTAATGGCCCGTTTAACATTTCGGCCCTATATTAATTTTGGCCTGTTAAAAGACCGTCATATAGTTGGGCCTAACTACGGCCCGGTTTGCATCCGGCCTGCTCGCAGCCGATATCTGATTGGGCCAAACAAGGACCGAGACAATTTTGGCCTGTTAAAAGCCCGTGATTTGATTCGCACAATCATGGGTCGGGGTTCATTTTGGGCTGCTGCCGGCCCGTGAGCTGTTCGGCACGTTTCAGGCCCAACCTACATCGTGATTGCATGACGGCCCGATTATGTACCATAATTTTATGGTTTGGCCGGTTTACTGCGAAGACAGGATATATATACAGTAAAATAGCTGCAGCATCGTGAATAAGAAAAAACCTAGACTATACAATAAAGAAATTATGGCATATTACATCCACTGGGCATCAAAGTTCGCCACTATGATAATAAAGCACAAGCAGACAGCAGATTACATACACTGGGCATCAAAGATCGCCACCAGTGCAAATAAACACGCTGACAAAATAATATACAAAACCGACAGCACTTCAATAGAGTTCAAGAAAGGTTAGCCCTGCTGGGGAGCTGCAGCGCAAGCAGCTGAGCAAGATGATGAGACTGCGCTTGTTCAACACTTATATCTTCCTCACTCTGAAAGATAAACAAGCAGACAGATGACAGGTTTTTCACATAAAAGTATCAGTGTTGACAATTCATCACATTTCTTACTGACGAATAAAGTGACACAGTTTAAAATTGCATTAACACAATATGGTATTGTTTAGGTCAAGACATGGCAGGAAATGACATTGTGAAGGAGTTGGCAGCTTCACGACACCACTGGATTACAGATCAAGAACTCATAAGTATCAATGGTTAGTGTGCTGTCAATTTATACCATTTCAGATTGGCAAATAAAGAGACAGTTTAAATAATAGTAGAATGATATGACATTGTTCATAGTTAAGACATTGCAGAATATGACATTGTGCTATAGTGGGTAGGTTCACCACACCACTGGATTACGGATGAAGAACAGAAGCATACATGCATAGCAAAATAAGATCACCTGCTCTGTATAGTTTAATTTACATGGTATGAAGAAGGAACTTGGTTGTACAGCTGAAAACTTAAATTGAGAAAGGACAAACTTTTGTTTATGAACTATATAATAAACTTTAAACAAGCAATTTGATGCAAACACCAAAAATAAACAGATGTTGCAGTCATGCCTAACCAAATATATACAACAAAGTTTGAAGGCTTGAGATGGACAAACTTACATTATTGGTGAAGACAGGCTCTATAAAGGCCTTGTCCATGCTGATGGGGGGGGGGCAATTCAAGAAGTTTACCACAGAATCTTCTTCAAAAGCATTGCCTTTATTCTACATTTTGTTAAGAGTAAATATAGATGTGATAATATACGAAAAAATGGAGAATATTTAAGATAAGATGAAGAGTGATGCTACATAACCAAGTAGCTATAAATGTAAGTGCAGCCATACAGGCAAAAGGTACAGCCAAGAGCAATGCACAGCTAAACTTCTTCAGTACCAACCTTATGGTAAGAGTAAATATAGATCTGATGTGTAGAAAATGGAGGGCAAAGGAAAATAAGTTGCAGAGTGATGGTACATGAACAACTACCTGTCATTATAAGTACACTGATAAAGGACAGCATGTACTTACAAGAACAATGCAGAGCTAAAAAAAACATTGGCATTGGATATATTCTACACTAATGTAACCATTCATACAGATCAGATAATTTGGAGCGAACAATTGATAAGCAAGCTATCATGCATACTGCTGTCACATAATGAACCAGCTATGTATGCAAGTACAGTGATACAGGACAACAGGTACTTACAAGAGCAAAGCAGCGGGCAGCATATTTGCGATATCCTGTCGTTCTTGTCAAACCGGAATTCTTCTTCGAGCAGATTTCCTGCAAAAAAGATCCGTAAGGCACATGCGGAAAAGTAGAAGTTCAAATTGTCATGTGATTTCATAGACAGTACCTCATCCTAGGAACGAGACCAGTTCATAACAAGGTTTTTCCATTCAATGTCTTCTAAATTTAGCACAGGAGACTTCACCGGAAATTCGTTTATAGACTTGCCATCAAAGTGTGATTTCCTCAGGTAACACCGATACTGCTGCAATGCTTCCTTGAAAAGCACAAGCAAGCTTTGCTCATCATGATTATCCAGATTGACCCTCGCCTAGTTACAACAATGTAATGTAAATCATTGATGTGTTCAATCAGCAGAAAACAGGAAAATAATAACCATGAATAATAGCACTTACACGTAAGTTGGACAGGAAGATGTGAAAATGGTGTTTGTCTTCACAATAATCTTCCCATGATGGGAATATATGCACGTAGTCCCTAACAACATTGAAAGCATTGTCTTTTAAACTGGGAATAAATGGAATGGGGTTCCAATCTGCAGGAATTGGCCGTCTCTGCAGTTGGGATAGGTCTTCGGCCGGTGGACTTGCTGTACTTTTTGCTGGAGTGGGATTTTTCTGTGGTACAGCTGGTGCTATGGCAAATGAAATCGGTATACCTTTTGCTGGAGTGCAGGTCCTGTGTGGTGGGGCTAGTGGTGTGGCCAGTGAAGTATGGGTACAGTCTGCTGGAGTCGGTCCTACGTTTTGTGTCACTGGTTGTACAGCCAATATAAGTGGGGTGCTGTCTGATTTCTCCAGCACCACCACGTTTTTCAAGGACTTTGCTGGTGCTCCTTTAGGTTCGGCAATCACCCTCTTCCTTTTTGATGTCTGATGCACAAGAACAGCATTTGAGTGGAAAAACATGGTATGATGACAGATGGAATATGTATATGATGAGTAAACTAAGCAGATGGCGGTGCAACAAAGTAGAAGAAATGCAAGACAACACATGCAAGATACCCGCAATCAATAAAACATTGCCAAATTAGAACAGGCACCTTGATGGGTGAACAGGACAGGCCATCTGCCTTTGACTCCTCGAGGTTAGAATAGTCATTAGGATCATATTCTGAACAAGAATCAACAGGTGGGGAGCGTATGAGTTTCATTGCATCCAGAATGGCACTCAATGCCTTGGTGCCAATTTTGTAAGTCATTGCAGTGTTTAGCTTCAAGAGTGGACTGCTGCTAGTGCGACACAAAGCAGCTACATAGATCATAGTGTAGATATAACGGGAAAACCTTAAGCATCAGAGTAAAATCAGCAAAGTGGAACTTGCTGGAATATATGTGCTAGTATTGACGGTACGGCTAGAAAGGCTTCGGATACTAGCTCTCTTCAAGTGAAGGTGCGATACTGTTAATATCAGTGTAACTCTCAAAGGCGACACAGCTCCCCGCATTTCCTTGCTATTCTTATAGGATTCAAGTGGGCAGGCCACTACAAATCCTATTCCTATGTTTACAAGATCCTACGAATCAAAGAGGCTCAAAGTGTCCATCACAACCGACCGTATAGACCTCTACACTGCAAATGTCCCTGCTCATCTTTAGTATACTGTACTACTATCATACTCCCTCCGTTCCAAAATATAAGTCTTGGTAGAGATTTCCAGTATGGATCACATACAGATGTATCCAGATACATTTTAGAGTGTAGATTCACTCATTTTGCTCCATATGTAGTCCATGGTGGAATCTATACAAAGACTTGTATTTAGGAACGGAGAGAGTACATATTAAAGAAGAACGGAAGAGGAACATGGTAAAGAAGAGCAAGCAGATTTTGGATAATAAAATGTTGGTTGCGCAGTGCCCACACATGATGAACCAGAGCGCATTAAGAATGCAACTCCCAGCTGTCTCTCGACCATTTCAGGCGGTTGGATGAAGATCCTACGTCTCCTAACCCTTCTTCTTCCTCGTCTCTGATTCTTCCCATATAGAACACCGCACGGGCCGCCGGCCGGACCACCGGCACCCACCGCCTGTGTTCCTCTGCCACCCCCACCCCCACCCCCGCCCCAACCCCCACCCGCGTCGAGTTTTCTTTGTTGGGCGAGGCCCCACAACCACCCGAGCCCCTTCGATCGCACCGGCGAACTCCGGCGAGCTCTGAAAAATCGACTGACCCAATTTTGAAATTTAGTCTACTGTGATTTAACTACTGTGGAATATAAAAGGGGAAAACCATAAGCATTGGGAGTATAGTGTTGAGCGTGCCATGGCGGATCTGAAGGTGCAAACCATACAAAGGCAACTTCGCAACCAAGACAAGAAATCAGAGTAAAGCAGTGGCGATCTATTTTCTTGCTGCGATAAATAAGTTGAGCAGATATGAAAGAGTACCGCCTCTAGTGCGGCGCCGTGTACGCATCTGCTGAGAATTTGACGGTGCTGCGGTAGCGATGGCTGTCGGCAGCGTGGAAGTAGATCTAGGAGGGTAGACGGTGGCGGCGGGGCGCGGTTGACGAGACGGTCGTAGGAGCGGCGCCGGCAAGGTGGACGACGGCGGGGATGAAGCGAGAGGACGGGATGCAAGGATCCCGGTCCGAAGCCGTGGATGAGAGAGGTCGATCTCTTGTAATGGACGGCGGCGTGGGGGTATCAGCTCCGGCATGGTGGAGGAGGACGACGGTGGATGGGGTGGCGGACGGCGGCGGACGGAGGAGGGTGGGGTGGAGAGGGTGTTTCGGCGCCCACGGAGTACGAATGGGGAAAAGGGAGGTAGAAAGGAAGGGGGGAACCATGTATTCAGGGCGCGCTTGTCTCAAATGCGAGGAAATTTACAAACTTAGCCCCGGTTTCAAATTTCTACTACATCACAACAACATTAGTCGGTTGGGGATAGGACGGTAATCTCGCATACACCGAATATTTGCCGACGAGAGTTTGTTTTTGGCGCCCACCGTGTATGGATATGAACCGGGGAGGGAATCGATTTCGGCCGAGGACACACTGTGTTTTGGTGCCCACCGTGTATGAATCCGGGTGAGAGGCGGTTACGTCACGTTTGGGTGAAATTACAAACATACCCCTATCGAAACCTATAGAAATCCAGCAGATAGGCTTTGCGTGGCAGGGATAGGTAGTAGTGATTTCGATCTCGCAGATTTTGGTTTTGGGCGGTTACTGCGACTTTCCCCGCTTCGTTCAAATTTTGCAGAGTGCACGTTTACCGTGCCAACTCAATTCGAATCCCGTTTGTATTCTATTTTTTCCGGGCGGGATCCATTTTCAATTGGAATTACATTCTATATACATCATTTTTTATATATACTTTCAAAAGCACAACAAAGAATTCTGCTCCTTTATATGTATAATATGATTTACAAATACAACGATCTTGAAATCTTAAGGTTGAATTCGAAAAAATTTAACCAAATTATGTTCTACTAAAATGTATGGATCAGTAATATCTACATATTAAATAACATAGATGTGCGTGAATTCATATGAGTATGCATGTTTGATAGATCAATTTTGGTTCGAGTATGGATTACATGTATCATCATCTCGAATTCAAATATTTGAATCCCTTTTTTGTTCACTCCTTTCACGCCCATCTCTCTCGCATGCATGCTCCTTCAGGTAGCTATCACTCTCTTTTCTCCAGCTCACCCGCACGCTCACTTCATGTTTCTCCTATCCTCGCAAGCATGGTCTCTCGACGTCTCCCTTGAGAAGTGTCACACTCTCCCTATCATTATACATTACACGGTTTTCATTATCTCTCACGTCTCTACTGTTCTCTAGTATCACTCGGTACCTAAGCTTTCTTTTTCACCGCCGCACACACAGTCTCCACTCGTCTTTCACTTTGTCCTTCTCTCTATGGGATTCTCTCACACACCCTATATGTCTCTACATATGACTCATACCACTAAAATTACTCTCTCTCTCTCTCCTGTAGACACAACATTTGTTGCGGTCTCCTTTTCGTCTCCATCCCAGACTGACATTATTCATTTGTTTACCAATCAGACAACCCCGACTACCGTCTCCTCTCTCTCTCTCACAGACACACACACACAACTCCTGCTTGCACTCCCCTTCCCGACTACCGTCTCTCTCTCACACACACAAAACTCTCGCTTTCGCACCCCGACTCGTATTTCTCTCACAAACATTTATCGACTAGCTAGCCTCTCGATAGGTTTATACACCCGCACACTCGTGCTTCCACCATCGCATACATGTCTCTCTCCCGCTCCTTGTATCTATGTAGATTTTTCTTCCCTTCTTGAGACACGCCCTCTCAACTATCGCCTCATTTTAAGCTGATACCTATCGCACACACACCCCTTGTGTCTTTGTCACACATGCACTCCGTCCTCCTCCACTCTCCCTCTCTCTCACACACACATGGGCTTTTTGCAACAACTAGCAAGATGCCCATGCGTTGCACGGAACATCAAGATGCATTTGTATGAGTAGTTTATCTTGTGGGGGAAAAGGATGAACGAGGGAAGGCCTTATTTGCAAATGTGGAGAGGGGTGTGGGTATCTTTTTGCAAAATTGCCATAGTTTCCTTCCTATCCGTCAGATATAGATCGGACGGCCTATATTGCAGGATGGCAGGCACACGATCATCACCGACAATGCTTTTTATAAGAGTAGGGATAAAAAATAGAGTTGGTGATGATGGTGGGCCTGCCATCCTGCAATGTAGGTCGTCCGATTTATATCTGACGGATAGGAAGGAAACTATGGCAATTTACCCGCACTCTTCACCACATTTGCAGATAAGGCCTTCCCTCGTTCATCCTTTTCTCCCACAAGATCTTGATGTTCCGTGCAACGCACGGGCATCTTGCTAGTAAGAGTAGAAATTAGACATATACCACTTCTCGAATCTTGAAACCAACAACATTCCTCCCTTATCTCATCAAAACCGCCAAAGGAATATATTTTGAGTGAAACATAACATATTTTTAGTGATATACGTATTTCAAAACTAGACTTTTTTTCTATCAAATCGGTGAATATGTATTAATCTACTTTGATCGTGTGGCAACGCATTGGCACATTGCTAGTAGTTATTATAATTTTTTGGACACCAGACAAACGGTGGAGTACATATACGAAGAGAAGAGGCGCGCGCACGCAGTCGGCCTCTCGCTGTCTCGCACACATGAGTGTTACGTAAAGGTGACGTTAACAAATAAACCCTAAAACCCTAGGTGCACGATTGCTGCATTCGCGGGTACCGGGTACGTGGTGGAGCACCTTTGTAGGAATAGTCAGCTCGCGTGATAATTTGATCCGTAGGAGTTGATGGTCGGGACCATAGGTGAACGACTTGGAGCGCGGTGGCTCGCCAGTTGCCACAGATCGAGTAGCCATGTTTAAAATATCATTTTTTTAGCGGGGTTAAGAGTTCCGATTTTCAATGGCGCGTTATAAGTAGTAAGTAGTTTTTAGAACGATTGGTATGGAGCGAAAATGGAATTCATAGTACTACGTACCTCCTTGGCGTATGGTTGTATGGTTTTTTTTTTGCGATGGAGGTTGTATGGGTTTATGTTGCGAGATGTTGAACCTGGTAGTTCTAGGGCAAATACTATGGTTTAGATTTAGATGCTGGTTTTCAGTAATGAAAATCGGAAGGGGAAACCCTTCTTTGATTAAAAAAACTACTACCTCCAGTCTGGTTTACTAGTCCCCATCGTACTTTGGGTCAAAGTTTGTCCACGAATTTTACTTGTAAAATGTGAATGGAAAACGAGATTTTGTTATACCCAAACAAAAAAGGACTGGAGGGAGTGATTGCTCTGACACGGACGCGACCTCTCATAGCGCAGGCATTGAACCGGCGCGCCGGCCAAGAGGGCCGCACTCGCTGCAGGCCCGGCTGAGCATGCCTCCTCGCCGCGTGCAACCAGCTTAAGACTGCCCCGCCTGCCTTCATTGAATCCGCGCGTGTGCCGGCAACATGTCCTTCCGCGAGCCGGCAGGCATTTTAGAACACAAAAAATGACTAAAATATAATTAATTTACGCATGGTCTTGACTTGTTGTGCTCGCACTGGTAGCAGGAACTAGTAGAGGATTTTCTTTATTTATAACTCTCCTCACATTTTTTTGGCTTTGAAGCGAATCATGGTTGTGGACATTATGTATAAATGTGTAGATATCTATGAACATGAGTTTGATGTGGAAGTTGAACTTGGAATGTCGGGCTTGCGCGTGAACTATATCATGTCCAATGCTTCGTCTGTTATTGTTTGGAAAGTAATTGCTGTTATTACATGACCCGAAAAAAAACAGTTTGTGCCACATCAGTAGATGCACGGACATCACAACAGGCATGCTGACTGGATAAACATTTGAACCTAGCTATTATGAAGGAAATTTTGTATTGACAATAGTTTTAGATAGCAGGAGACGCCTAGCCTGCTCTGCCTCTGCTAGCTTATTTCTGGCTTCTTCCATCTCTTCTTTGGCTTGGGTGAAGAGAGCATCTGATTGCTCTTTTCGCTTCTTCAGGAACTCAGCTACATTCTCAAGGGCCGCTGCACACTTTCTTTCAGCCTTTACTAATGCCACGAGGACACGAACAGCCGACGACTCCACCTGGCTTGTGTGTAATCCAGCATCATCTGGGAATTTGCACCTTGTGTCTAATCCAGCATCATTAGGGAACTGGCACCTTGTGTGTAATCCAGCCTCATTTTGGAAACATGATCTCGAGGTTGACCATACTTCCCTCCTCGCAGGAACTGCATCCTGACATGAAGTTCCTTCTTTTTTAGATCAATACTCAGAGCAACCTAGATCCATTTAGTAGAAGCCAGATAAACAGAACTCGGAGAAGTGAATTCAAAAGGAAAAAAATAAAAACAGACTACAAGGTGAGAACACCCACTTCCTACATCAAGCTAAAAACGAAAGCATTAGGACGATTAAGACTCTTCTTATTACACATCGAAGAACACCACGCTTAAGAGAAACAGAAACTACAACATATACACATCGAAGAACACGAGGCTACACGAAAGTAATTGAAAGGGTGTTACTTACCAAAGCTCGTTTTACAGGTTCGGTGCAGCTCCTCTTTAACTTGCCACGCTCCTTGAAGATGTCCCGAATATCCCGTGTTTGGTCTTCATTGCTCCTCTGCATGTTCGCACTCGTGGTTTTAAAATCTCAACATGGCAAGAAAAATATACTACTAGTAATACTCGTGCATCTTGTGGGCAACATTAAAGCACTCGTCTGCCATGGTAGAGCATCTCCAACAGAATCGCAACGCGCGGCGCTTTAAAAAAGCGTTTACAGTGCTGAGGTCAAGAAGTAGATACTAGAGAGTAGAGGATTGTTCTCAGCATAGATAGATAAAAAAAGATAATTCAACTACTCCTCGTCGTCCGACTCCTCCTCGGTGATGTCCTCCTCCGACGTCTGACTGTAGGCGTGAAGATACCGATCGTCGTCGGATTCCCAGGGCGACGCCGCTCCTAGCCTCATGTTGAATTGAGTGTCCGCTTTTCGCCTACGCTTATCCTCGCGATAGGCGGCTCGCTCCGCCCTCCTCTTATCCCTCTCCGCCCTCCTGTGCGCGTAGAACTCGTGCTCTTTGATGATGTCCTGCGGGAAGTGTTGCCGCCACAACGTCATGGCTTCCTCGTCCATCTCGGCGATGCCGAGACGGTGCTCCCGCCTTCGGTTGTCGCGACGATCCTTGTCAGTGCTAAGCCGCGGCAGAGGCGCGAGCTCCTGCGCTCGCTCCTGCATCGGCACATTGGGGAAGTTCAATGTTCTATGAGGCCACCAGAGGCGCCACACCGCCGCGTCGTACGCGCGGGCGGCCTCATTGGCGGTGTCAAAATTGCCGAGGCCGAGGCGCATCCCGCGGAACCGGATCTCGGCGGAGAAGCCACCAGAGGGGCGCGCGCGGACGCCGCGGTATCCCCAAGTTCCCCGGCGACGTGTCGGCATGGTGGCGCGGCGGCGGCGAGGCAAAAAAGAGCGGGGAGAGAGCGGTGGCGAGGCACAGAGCGGGGAGAGAGCGGTGGCAAGGCACAGAGCGGTGGGAGGGCGTTGGATTTTATAAAGCGCGCCGGACGCCGCGCGCCAAAACTAGCGCACGCCCGACCACTTTTTCCCCCGCGCGCGCGATCCTTTCCCGACGTCTCTGCTATCTCTGCTCTCTTCTCTACTGTTATATTTATTTTATATTTAATATTTAATATATATCTCTACTTCCTTTACTGTCTACTTTTTTTCTTGCAATATAAGCCGTCCGATTTATATCTGACAGATAGTAAGGAAACAAATGGGAATTTTGAAAAAGATACCCATACCCCTCTCCAGATTTGCAAATAAGGCCTTCCCTCGTTCATCCTTTTCTCCCACAAGATAAACTACTCATACAAATGCATCTTGATGCGTGCAACGCATGGGCATCTTGCTAGTTCTAAAAACCTTTCCATCATTTGCCACACTACTGGTTGCAGATGAAAAACCTACCCAAGCACAGCGCGATACAGGAGCGACGCACAGTTACAAGCTGATATTCTGTTGGACAATGGAGGCTATAACCAATTAATTTTACGGGAACAATAGCACCCAGGAAATTTGAAGGGTAGGTATGAACAAAATTGGAACTGCACATGTACTACTAAGTGATTCAATACACACATTACCAATCGAGGAGGAGAACGATGGTCGTGGCGGCCTCTGTGAGTCATGGTCGGCAATGGGAGTCAATTCATTGTCCACGACGGTGGTACTTCTGCGCTTGGCGTCAGCTTCCGGGAAGCAGATCCGAGACCGTGGAAGACGATGCCGGGGAAGAGGCTCCATGTACGACGACGACGGTGGACCGGCTCCAGTGCGGCGTACGAGGTCGTCGATGAGGCAGATGCGCTGTGGTGGACGAGTGCGCCGATGTAAAGGGGAGGAGGACGAAGGCTGCGGTGCCGTGGAGAAGTCTATTTTGCGGTGGGGATAGAAAATGGGGAGTATTCAGGTGTACTTACTCTGGGTGCCGGGGTGGGGTTGGCTGGGTAGGGTGAACCTGAAGTTACGAAAACAGCCCCCTACCAAGCGTCATCCGTAGGCCTGTTCCGAAGGCTATGATGGTAACTTCCCACTGCTTGAATCAGGGTTGCGGGAGATTTTCCCGCCGACCTCAAAATTTTGTGACACTGGACTCCCCGTGTGGCGTGTTGAGTGATTCGGCTAAGCAACTAGCGAGTAGTAGTAGTAAACTCTGCATATTAGGTTTGACCAAAGTCAAACTTCCTAAAGTTTGACCAAGTTTATAGAAAAATATAAACATTTACCATAACAAATATGTATGATGTGAAAGTACATTCAATAATGAATCTAATGGTATTTATTTGTTATTGTATATGTTAATATTTTTTGTTATAAGCTTTCTGAGAGTTTACAAAACTTGACTTTGACCAATGCTAATACGCAGACTTAAATAAAAATGGAGGGAGTACACATTTCTTTTCTTAGTTTGTAGTGAACTAATCATTTGTTGAAATTGTGAAATAAATATATTAGGCTATTGACTTCGAATGTAATGGTCTATACAATTCAATAGTTACAATCATTGTCGAATCCCAAGATGTATACAAGGTCTATAGTACTTCACAACATGCTCAAACTCACACACACACACACACACACACAAACACAGACACACAAAGTAAACTAGAAGACCGTTCTCTCATGTATACACAACGTATCGGCATCTGTCTATGTCTCGCTCATGCATGATCATTTGCACATTTACACCTCTCTATGTCTGTATCACACGCACACCGTCTCCACATTGCCCTTCCGCCACAACACACATATGGACACATACACACGTTCTCTCTCAATCACACACACAAAATCAGTATTAAAAAAAACTAGGGCGCACCTAAAACGTCCAAATCCAAATAAACACGAACTGGAGCTAAATCCAAATATATGGAAATATTGCAGCGTCAAGAACTTTCACAGGAAAAAAAAGTTGAGTAATATTCGAGGATTGTTTTCACACACACAAAAAGGTTCGGTGGATGTCCTTCGAGCGTGACACGGTGACGCACCGTTCGATCGACCGCGCGGCCGCGGTTCACGCGCTTGCACATGATTCCGTATCGTGGCTGTGGTACTAACTAATAAAAGCGCTGCCTAAGTCTAATGTTTACGTGTACTAGTACGGTTTTCTTTTAAGTTTGACCAACCTTATATATAAAACCAGAGTAAGCTCCCACACGCGCACTCATCAATATGCCGCCGCCGCCGTTGCGCATGCCGGCGCCCGCCTGCTCCGGCCAATAATTTCTCGCCCATCACCGCCGTGTCGCCGCCATCCCTATGCCATGAAGCCGAAGGCTCGCCCGCTCACGTCGTCTGCAGTCCCTCCTCGCGATGCCGCCGCGCTGCCAAGCACGCGAGCAGCTGGTGGAGCCGCGTCTATGCACGCAGCGTACGAAGAGGAGGACGAGCGCGTGCTCTAGCACGCCGGCGAGGAGGAACTAGCGTGTCATTGTCGTCTCCGCCCGCGCGGAGGAGGCACGCATGGTGGCTGTCGCGGCGGAAGCCGGTCGCGCGCGCGTCGAGCCCGCAAACCGGGTGCGGACGCGGAATCTACCTTCGAGACCTTGAATGCCACGTGGATCCTGCAATCTGAAGGAGCAATTTGGGTCAGTCGACTCATGTGAGCCGTTTGATGCAACATGGATGGCTAGAAGGGCTTCTTCCACCTCTTCTGCCGTCTTCTTCCTTCGCTCCGTCGAACTTCTTTCACAAATCGACTAACCCAAATTATACTACTAGTACGAACGTATTAAGTACAGTAGGAACACGAAGATACGAGCAATAGTACTAACTGCAAGAAGAACAGTAGTAAGACATAGTACTAGTACTACTGTACGTACTAAAGAGTTCAAATAACGAGAAAGAACATAAACATAGTTCTGTTGGGGCCTCAGCACAACACACCCTTGAAAATAAACTAAGCAACTAGTCTGCTTGACACTGCAGTAGAACCAGCATGAGCGACGACACTGCCACCTACTCGGAGTCCGAGTCCACGTCCTCGACTTTGTCCTCGTCCCTCTTCCTCTTCCTCTTCGCCGACGCTTCTTTGCTTGAACCGGACACTGGGCTCTGCTTCTTCATCCAACCCTTGTAGATATTTAAACAAAGGTAGGCATCCCTTGCTGCGTACAGGATGTGATATTCATCTAATGTCTTCGAATCCCATGCATGATGAAACTCGTGATGAGGTTTCTTCAGTTTAGCGTACGAAGGATCAATCATGGCTGCTGCCAGGGTCAGCATTGAAGGTTGAGAGGAGGACACCAGGCTTGCCTTCTGGAGATCGAAGGGCTGGCCTACAACGAGACCTATCCGACGCAGGACATCCCTGTCGTTCTTAAAGCCTACAGTAACGACTTTCACTCTTTTTTCCTTGAGGAAGTTCTTACAATCCTGGCACTCAACGTCGGCATGGCATATGTGGTAGACCAAGCAAACGTTATGTACGCAAACCTGGATCACGGCGGGCTTCTTCCTCTCTTCGTCCTTTAGATCCTTCTCTCGTCCCAGGACCGTGGTGTACTCAACATCTAGCCCAGCGACCCACTCATCCGTTGAACTGTTGAACATGCGTAGGAAGCGAGCAAGCCATGCTTTCACCATCTCGATCCACGTGTGTAGATGACGATGAACTGATCGCCGGTGATGGCTCTAACCTGGTACTCAGCGGCGACCATGGAGATTTGGGAGGCCATGGATTTTGGAGGAGGGTTAGGAGAAGTTGAACTGTTGTACTATGCAAAAAAAACTGGGAGCGAACTAATGTGAAAGGACAGGACGACTGGGAGCGAACTGTTGTAAGGTAGAAGACGGGGACGAGTAGGGCGTGCGAACGGCGTGGGGTTGCTGGCTTGCCCGGTGGATAAATAGCTGCAAGCCCCCAAAGAGTTCTCGAGAACTATGCGGGACCCACTAGATGTCATGTCTACTAGACCCATATCGTAGGCCTGACGGTATAGCTTCTGCCTGTTCGCACGCCATGCCAGCGCATGGATGTAACTTCACTTAATTCCGTCAAACGTCGCGCCTCCCACGACCTTTGCCACCCTCGCGCGGTCGCGCCCTTTGAGACTTCGACCGGCTATAAATGAGCATTTTTTTGCCTTTTTTTAGACAAGCAAATTTTTTTCCCTACTCCGCATGCATGATACTCCCTCTGGTCCTTTTTACTCCTGTCAACCGTTTGCAAAGTGTTTGACCAAATTTATACTTTTTTTGAACACCACCTTATATTAATTAACCAGCCACACCAGTACACTCATTCGATACAATATTCACCACACAGGGCGGTACGTTATTTACAACAATACCATCTAATCTATTGTCAAAGCTATACTTAGCGATTAAGTGTGCCACCTTATTGGCCGAACGGCTAATCTTTGAGAATTGAAGATTGTTGATCAACTTCGAGATGCTCAACGCTTTCATCTTCAGGTCACGCATAGCAGACCTGTCATAGTCCCCCGATGCAAGAGACGCTACCACAAAAGCACAATCAGTCTCTAAAATTACAGGATTATGAAGAGAAATACCTATGTAGAGACCGGCAATGCAAGCCCTAAGCTCCGCTTCCTCCACGCTTTGACACGCATCAATGAAATCCCACAACCAAATTTATACTAAAAATATCAATATCTACAATACTGATTATAATGCATATAAGAGAGAGATGATTATAGTAACATAGGTAGATACCGTAACATAATAAGTGTGATGCTACTATGTTTCATCCATGGCAACAAATGAGACCACCTATGATACTAATCTATGATACTATGCACTATAGAGGTAGTAACATAGACTAGTAACATATGCATGTTACTGGTCTAAGTTACTCCCCACTATGACCAGCCTTAGAGTACCACTACCTCCCTTCTAGTTTAAAGGGCTCGATTCAAAAATTTCACCTACTCTTAGCAAGATAGTAGAGGCGGTGGAATAGTTTTTGAAGTCTGCAAAAGTACTCAACTAGTGTTGTCGTTCTTCACAAAAAAATGTGTTTACCAATGCATGCATGAACACTAGTTACTCTAACCCCCCTCTCTTCTTTAATTCTTTGCCACATCAGCATGTTTGCTATTCCCGTGTGCATGATACCAGCTAAGATACCACCATTATGGCCAGCCTTAATCATCGCATGCAATAATTTAGTGCACCTTGAAATATGAACATGTGTGGGGCGTGTATGTTTTTAATGACTTGAGACTATACCTAGCCCGGCATGCAA
The DNA here is from genome assembly GCF_002575655.3 of Aegilops tauschii subsp. strangulata. Lineage (NCBI taxonomy): Eukaryota > Viridiplantae > Streptophyta > Magnoliopsida > Poales > Poaceae > Aegilops > Aegilops tauschii. Next base: position 197,810,347 of record NC_053038.3, on the reverse strand, counting down.
GATGACTTATTATGCACCGTTCCCCATACCTGCAGGAAGCCCGTTCGTCTCCAAATCTTTTCCTCTCCATGTGTGGAAACAATATGCCTGCCAAACTCTCCTTCTCCCTCCGGCGGTCCCACCACTCCACCCCGTGTGAAAAAATCTGCATGCATGACTCTCCTCCCCCATGCTCGTCCAATCCGTTGTGACCAGCAATATTTCCACCCCTTCGGTCCCCCGTAATTTACTCCAACAAATATGCCCACGTAGCTGTTACTTAACTGCAGGTGCATTGGGTCACTGACATATGGGCCCAACAGGGGTCTAGCCCACATGTCAGTGACGCAACTGGACCTGCAGTTAAGTCAGTGCAGCTCAGTCCATATCTTACGTAGGTGTTCCATTGCTCGCTATAAATACTGCGCCTCCCATGACATCGCTATCTCCTCCCCCTCACGTTCACGTTCATCGCTATCTCCTCCCCCTCCCTCTCACGTCGACCACCATGGCATCGCCCCTCCCAAGCCCTAGGAGCCCCTCACTGCACCGCGCGGACGGTCACGCATCGCCGTTCCGTTCCTCGCCGCCACTAGTCGAGGAGGACGCGTCGGTGTTCCGCTCCTCGCCGCTACGCGACGCGTCGCCATTCCGTTCCCCGCCGCCACTAGTCGAGGAGGACGCGTCGGTGTTCCGCTCCTCGCCGCGACGCGACGCGTCACCGTTTCGTTCCTCGCCGCCACTAGTCGAGGAGGACGCGTCGGTGTTCCGCTCCTCGCCACGACGCGTCGAGGTGGACGCGTCGGCATTCCCAATCTCGCCAGCACGCGCGCCGGAGGACGCGTCGGCTCCCTGCTACGAGGAGAACGCCGCGCCGCCCGCCGAGGCCCCCCAGCCTTGAGGAGCTTTGGAAAGAAATGGATGTCGCCTTGTGGGAGGCTTTGACTCCAGCAGAGCGCGCCAAAATAGAGGCGGAGAAGAAGGCCGAGGAAGAGAGCGCACCGCGGAACAAGCTGCCTGGGAGGCCTATGTTGCGTCCGAGAGAGTCAGGCAATTGGCTCTTTGGCAGAAGGCTCGTGCGAGGGCCGTGAGGGTGGCGGAGGACGCCCGTGCCGACGCCCTGAGTGCAGTCGGGCCCAAGCGCCTCATCTACGCTTGGCGGTACGTGGACCGGGTGCACGCTTCCAGCGAGGAGGAGTACCTGTTGGCGCCGGATCACCACACCGGTGAGATCGCGCTCGCCCGCCGGCAAGCCGCCAATCAGCACCTCGCAAGTTGCGAGGCTGAGGAAGAGGCGTTGTGTCGGCACGCTGGGAAACGGCCGCGCACCAGGGCACTCGTGGCGCGCCGCAAGCGCTCCTGCGAGCGCCGTGGCTTTTAGGAGGAGTATAATTTTTGTTTCGTAAGGCGATCTCATTAGTTTTGGGACGCAAATGATAAATCCCGAACGTTCAGGAATTTTCAGCATCCTCAATTAAGTATGTAAAAGGGAAAGTTTGGAAACCTTGTGTATTCGTACGCATTTTGCAAGTACGTGCATATAGCACAAACTTTACTATATACTATCGCACTACACGTCTCTCTCGATATATGCTTGCAGACTGTGCTACTCCCTCCGTCCAGGTCAATAAGTCATCTTTGGTTGTGCACCGTGACCAAGAAGGAGGGAAGACTTATACACCTAGACGGAGGGAGTACTACTATTACTTATGTACGTGCAAATGCACGTTTTAACATTACGATGCGGTTTTTGTAAAAGTAGAAAAACAGCACTAGTCAAGCTTGTGAAACGATTCAATGCAAAACAAATGCAAAAATGCTCGTTTGATTGTTTACTTTTAGCTTCCTTCTCTGTGGTTATTTCTCTATCGTACTTTGTATGGAGTATCTCACTGGTTGGAAAGGGATGCAAATTCCCAAACCGCTTCCTACACCCTGTATCAAATTTTTTGCCTAACAAGTTGTGCCGTGCAATTGGAATTCCAACTTGAGTACTACTACTAGTAGGAGTACCAGGGGCCAGTTCTTTTAGGCTTCTAGATTAGTAATCCCATAAGAGCAAGTACAATAGAGCTGAGTCAGCGGGCTATAAGAAATAAACTAGTATATTTCTGCTTAGTTGGAGGAAAGAGAAGAGGAGAGAGAAGGTAAGCGGGCTCTTCGTGAAGAGCCAGCTCTAGCACGTGCTCCTAGGCACTTTGTGAGAATGAGAAGTGGGCCACATAATAAAAAGGTAGTACACTCTTTTGATCTATTATTGTACATGTTAGCTATAAGATAGGATGTAGATGACATGGCACTGGCTTATAGCCAGCAGCTGCCTATACTATTAACCATGCTCTAACTACTACCTCTGATGAGGACATGACTACCTTGGATACGACCAAAAATATTGCATACATGCATATTTGTCAGGTGATTTCTAGTGCAAACTATTCAATAATCTATTTATGTTATCCAGAACAAAAATACTTCACACACTTTTGTGTTTTGTCTAATTGCAGGTGTATGGCACATTTGTACAATCCACATATGAAGATAAGGCAAAAGGAGAAGTTTAGGTTATGTTCAAAAAGTCCTCTCACGTCACTTTTGGGCCAAGAGAAGATAGAGTCCAAGTCTCTCACGTTCTGGATTCAGATTCGGACTGCACAGACATACCTGACTCAAAACGCCAACAACTTTTTCATACGGACTCCGAATTGGGTGATTCTTTTTTTGTTGGAAACTAGATTTCGTGCTCTTTCCAACCCAATTGGATTCACCTTTAAATTCGTCTGGAGCATTGAGTTATGGTCGAAACAATCTGACGTTGCACCAGAATCCGAGTCAAACTACAAGTCCAAAGGTGTTGCATCACCTCCACTTGGGCCCATGAGCCTTGTACGACCTAGGGTTGGTTTTAGGCTTCCTTGGGACGTCCTCCCACCTCCTTGGCCGCCACCCCTTGCTCCTATATAAGTAGATCCATCTAGTAGTTTTTTTCTTGGAATTTGTTTAGTTAAAAGTTAGCCATTGCAACTTTGTGTACTTCGTTTGTGTCCAACGACCAGACCAAGACCGCTTACGGATTCCCACCACTATCAATACTTCATATATATTTGCAATATTCAGATTGCATTATCATATTCTTGCTCGTTCTTCGATTGCTTGCAGGAATAGACCTTCGTGGTCAGGCTGATTGTGCTTCCGGCATCGTCAGTAACCTCAGGAGATTGGTTTAGCGATTGATAAGGCGCAACGTCGTGCACGTTTGTAGTCGGATCGTCAAAGTCGTCTCCACCAAATCGATAGTTATCATCTCATCGAAAGATCGGGACACCCTCGCCTCTATCAAGTGGTATCAGTTTTCAGGTTGCTCGGTGAGAATTTCCAGTTTCCCCTAGATTAGATTTATTTTCTTACCTATTGTCCAAGAAAAAGCCACAAAAAAGTTAGATCTATTCATCCTTTTGTCCAAGCCAGTCTGAGCCTTTGCAATTTTCTATTCGTTGTTTGCATTATTGAATTATCGGTTGCATCGTCGTGTCGAGTTGCTGGTCTTAGGGTCTAGTTCGTTTAGAGTTTCGAGTTCTGTTCACATTAGTCACGTCGCCGCTGCATCGTTATCCCTTCTGCTGTCCACCACACCATCCATCAAATTCCACCACGTGCTACCCATAGTTCATTGTCACAATCATAGTTGAGGTCGTTCACATCTTCGCTTGATCCAATCTGCATCTTATCTAGTTTGTCTTGGAAAGAGGGAGAGAAAAAAAAAGATAGAGAAAAAAAAGAGAAAAAAAAGAAAAAGAAGTCAGAAAAAAAAGAGAAAGAAAAAAGTGTGAGAAAAAAAAGAGAGAAGAAAAAAAACAAAATTCGGATCGATCTAGACTCAATCTCGTAGTTGAATTCGGATTGGAATCTGTTTTGTGCACTGTTTAGTAAAACAGGCATACCTTCCTTATACGAAGTCCGTTTTGACTCCGCGAGTACTCAAATGAAAGCTAGCGATGAGCCGCATCTAAATAGTTGCAGAGACTTGTTCAATATTTGACACCTCAAAATCGTCTTCTAAATAGGTCTTTTTGCCCTCCGAAGTTCGCGGACGCAGCTTATTCCAGTTTTTCAAGCCAGTTTCAGAATTCTTTCACTCCTCATATCAACTCGGAATTGAGTGATTCTTTTTTGCATTGGAAAGCTTGAGTTAGTAGCATTCTTTGAAAAAATTTATCAGAAAATTGGCACAAACTTTTCAAGAGGAAAGTTGGAGAGAGTTGTTGTATATCCTGCTTGGCAGTTGTTTTTCATCATTATCTTTACTGCCGTTGTGATCTTCACTTATATCTTGCTGTCCAGAGCTACTTAGTATCCTTCATTGATGCTAGTTGTGCTACGCCGTGACCTCATTAGTGTTCTAGGCTCGCGTCTCTAGTCCGGTCTAGCCTAGGACCAGCACAGTACCGTCGTTGAGCGTTTATTCAACATTGCATCTCTGAATTGATTATTGCTAATATTTTGCTACCATATATAGCCAACCCAGCTCCACATATTTCTACACCGTGTATACGTACGTTCCCCTGGCAATCGCTTTACTCAATCTTTGGAGTTATTTGACACCGCTGGTTGCCTGTCACCACCTGCTGCTTGGTAAGAACTTTTAAGATATTGATATTTGCTTTACTGTGAGCGCTTTACCACCACATCCTAGTAGTTCATAGGAACATTATTCTTGAATTTTGTTTCTTGTTTCTACTAATCATGACAGGATCTAGAGTCAATTCATGGGGTTTGTCGATCGTGGGAGATGTGCCATCACCTATGCAAATACCACAACCGTCACGAGAGGTGCACAAACATCCAAATGCACATGATCAGGTTAATGTTTCTATACCACCATTTAATGGCCGTTTTAGACCTGCTTTATATATTGAATGGGAGTTTGACCTAAATAATATATTTGCTTCCAATAATTTTGATGTACGTAAAAAAGTTAAGGTTGCGGTTGGTTCTTTCACTGGTTATGCTGTAGTTTGGTGGAGTGAATATTGTCGGTTACACCCTAATGATATACCTACTACTTGGGATGATTTGAAACTTGCCATGCGACATACATTCGTTCCCGCTTATTATACTCGTGACATGATTACAAAGTTGCAACATTTAAAACAAGGTAGTGACACCGTAACGAAATATTATGATACTTTACAAACTACCTTGCTGCATTCCTCTTTAGAAGAAAGTGAAGAAGATTTTATGGATAGATTTTGGGGAGGATTAAATCGTGACATTCAGGAGATACTAATACATGAAGAGTGTTATCCTATGGACCATTTGTTTCATCTTGCTTGCAAAGCTGAACAGGAAATAAAACGACGTGTTGCGCACAAGGAGAACAAGCGCGAGATGCACATTCCAAGAGTTGATACGGTTGTCCCTTCAACTACTAAGCATACTATGACAACCACATCCGTTGTTGTGAGGACTACATCACCTCCACCATGTGACACATCATCACCGAGAGTGCCTACCTCATCTGAGTTGATCATAAGAGGTAATGACAAAGGTACTAATCTTCCACTTCCACATGAGTATGATGAATGTCTTGTCAATTTAAGTGCACCATGCGGTGAGCTACCCACTACTTTGATCACACCAGCTACCTTAGAGGACTATGTTGATGATTTGACTTTGCCATGTGATCAAACAATTTTGAGTGAGCCCATTGAATTAACTATCGATGCAAAAGAATCAAGTGAATCAGGGAATAAATCAGATTTGGATCAAATATGTTTGAAAATAATTGTGCCAATGTTTAATCATTTTGATATGACCTCTAATCTTGGTGATGGTTCATCAATGTTGGGATGGTTTAATGATGAATATTGTCAATCTTTTCATATGAATAAGAGCTTCACTTATATGTGCAAACTGAGTTGCAATACTTTCATGCCTTCTACTTCTTGTGATAATATTTTGGCTTTATATTTTATTAACTATGAAAGTTACTCATGTATACATGTGTCATATGTGCAAAATCCATGGGAAGTAAAAATGGATGACATATACATATACAACATGTACACCTTGTCTCTTTTGTTAGCCACATTTCAGATTAAGCAACGCCGAGGACGGCTTTGTTTTCAAGAAGGGGAGGATGATGAGGACATGACTACCTTGGATACGACCAAAAATATTGCATACATGCATATTTGTCAGGTGATTTCTAGTGCAAACTATTCAATAATTTATTTATGTTATCCAGAACAAAAATACTTCACACACTTTTGTGTTTTGTCTAATTGCAGGTGTATGGGACATTTGTACAATCCACATATGAAGATAAGGCAAAAGGAGAAGTTTAGGTTATGCTCAAAAAGTCCTCTCACGTCACTTTTGGGCCAAGAGAAGATAGAGTCCAAGTCTCTCACGTTCTGGATTCAGATTCGGACTGCACAGACATACCTGACTCAAAACGCCAACAACTTTTTCATACGGACTCCGAATTGGGTGATTCTTTTTTTGTTGGAAACTAGATTTCGTGCTCTTTCCAACCCAATTGGATTCACCTTTAAATTCGTTCGGAGCATTGAGTTATGGTCGAAACAATCTGACGTTGCACCAGAATCCGAGTCAAACTACAAGTCCAAAGGTGTTGCATCACCTCCACTTGGGCCCATGAGCCTTGTACGACCTAGGGTTGGTTTTAGGCTGCCTTGGGACGTCCTCCCACCTCCTTGGCCGCCACCCCTTGCTCCTATATAAGTAGATCCATCTAGTAGTTTTTTGCTTGGAATTTGTTTAGTTAAAAGTTAGCCATTGCAACTTCGTGTACTTCGTTTGTGTCCAACGACCAGACCAAGACCGCTTACGGATTCCCACCACTATCAATACTTCATATATATTCGCAATATTCAGATTGCATTATCATATTCTTGCTCGTTCTTTGATTGCTTGCAGGAATAGACCTTTGTGGTCAGGCTGATCGTGCTTCCGGCATCGTCAGTAACCTCAGGAGATTGGTTTAGCGATTGATAAGGCGCAACGTCGTGCACGTTTGTAGTCGGATCGTCAAAGTCGTCTCCACCAAATCGATAGTTATCATCTCATCGAAAGATCGGGACACCCTCGCCTCTATCAACCTCCGTCCTGGTTTATGGGTCACCATTGTAATCTGTGTCCAATTTTGATCATAAATTTAACTAATGAAATGTTAGTGCATGTCACATGCACTACTCCATCCGTCTAGGTGAGTAAGTCATCTTAGGCTGTGCACCGTGACCAAGGAGGAGGAGAAAACGAGTGTTTATTTGCTAATTAATAGTATTGCATGCAATGAACTAACCACTTCATGTCGTGTTTGATATCTCAAGTCATTAAAAGCATGCACACTCTTTATCTCTTATTGGTTGATATGTCAAGAAACAAGAAACGAGGTAGAAGTTAATGCACCGCGCCTAAGTGTTTTGGGATTATTTGGTTTTCGTAAGATGACTTACACACCTAGACGGAGGGATTACAATGGTGAGGAATAAACCAGTTAAATCTTTGGTCAAAATTTAGCACAAATTACAATGGTGAGGAATAAACCAGGATGGAGTAGTAGTTTAGAAGCCCAAATAAATGAGTGAGGCGCCTTATTGTTACTCTCCATTGTGACTAGTCTTGTGGGAAAAGCTGGGGAAGCCGCCAAAAGAACTGGCCCTAGGAATAGTAGCTAGGGATCGAGTGTGCGAGATGAACCGGAGAAAGTAAATGCAGAGAGATGAAATGCAAAAAAGACGGAGGGGTGTGATGGTTTCTTCTCCGTTTATTTTACCAGGCCACTTATTACTGGGAGTGGTTGGGTTTTGTCCAGGCCGTCCATGAAACGGGAGTGGCTGTAGGGGACGTTGCGCCAGTTGAATATATGAGCAAGTTACTACGAGCTTTAATCCGAATAAGCACAAAATAAATCATGACGGCTATAACAGAGATGAAACTAATCATGTGGACTAGCATAGTAGTAGGATACAGAGTAGAAACATGAATTCTACCACGATTTCGAACTGGAAGGACAGAAACACATACGGTGCAACGGGAGGAGCACCGTTGGCGTTGAGGTTGTCGCCTATGTCCAAACACCACGTAGACACGGTCTTTGAGCACGGTTCGTAGTCGTTCCATGCTCGGGCATTGAAGTTTGTAACTATTTTAGATTAGAATATACTACTCCTCCGGTGCTAGTAGTAGAGCAGAGTCCTACTCTACTACTCTACTCAAGCAAGTTAGGGCATAGCACTATAGGGAGTACCAAAACTGTGATCACTCAAGCAAGTTGTCTGGCATCGACATGACCCTACGCTGCTGGTATGTGTCTCGTAAGTCAAGCGGCGTGCTGTAGTCATCATCACCTGCCCACTTCCCGTAGCACATATTCGCTTCTCCATCTTTGTCCGCACATAATCTCGTCCAATCTTCCATCCCCGCTAACAATGGCAGAACCGAGCAGCGTCCACCGAAAGAGTGGCTGGAATTCGCTCCCCACAGAGGTAATCAAGCTCATTGTTTCGCGTGTGGACAATCTCAGTACCATGCCGCTCGCCGCGTGCTCGTCGGGGCTGTACCGTTTACTCAAAGCCCTCAGGCCGGAGCTTTTTAAGCCAGCTCCTTGCTTGCTGATGCCGCCTGATCTTCAGAAACGGCGTGTCACGCAGCATAACGATCGTAGGGTGGCGAGCATCAACCCCCTTGACTGCGATCCGATCCCCGTCAGCCTCAACTACATTAACGGTATGTACTGGGTCGGCATGAACACGTCTTGGATGGTGCTCGTCGACGGTCGCGGCAGCTGGATGCTCGTGGAGGTCTACACCCGGCGATTGATCCCCCTTCCTTCGATTAACACTGCACTGCTTTGGCACCGTGGCCCAGAATACTCGGAATCTTACAGTAGCCAACATGATACCAAGTTTGATTTGCTCAAGGTTGTAATCTGCCAAGTGCCCACAAGATCTGCGAATTATAAAGACTTCGGGCTAATTGCGTTCTTCAACCGCGGTCTCGCCTATCTGACAGGTCACTGCTGTAAGTGGAGAAATCTGCACGTCCATCGCAGGATCATACATCCTCCATGGTTCTCTGATGCCATTGAACACAAGGGCTTCATTTACGCTGTCGACTCCTTCTATGGCTGGACGTATTGCTGGCCTACTCCAGTCATCGCTTACAGCAGTATGTTACTTTCCTATGATATCATGATGGCTTGCTTATATTACTGTCAACATTTGCTGAAAAAATATTCATGCTCATAACATGCTGTTCTTAAGATTGACTAAATCAAGAGCCCTTTTTTATCTGACTCCAACTTGATATGATGTTGTAGGCCGCCTGGTGTCCCTACCCTTCCTAATCCCAGAACCTTTCAAAGAAAAGCGGCATGGCAGTTGCAGGTGGTTCCTGGCTCGATCAGACGACGGTGAAATATTGATGATCATTCGCATGTACCGGACATGTTGTTTCGCGGAATACAATCACAGTCACTGCAAGGTCTTTGAGCAGGATCCCAGCTTCTCTGGGCCTTCAGGAATTTTTGACTGGAGGCTGGTAAGTAGCCTTGGTACACGCTCTCTGTTTGTCGGACTGAATTATCCGATTAACCAGGAGATAACCGACGGCAAGGATCATGATGGCAGCGCGGTTTCGTTCATCAGGCAAAACTGTGTGTACAGAGCGTACCATGCGTCTCTGCATGCACCATACCCTGATATGTGCCGCCACGCTCTGCAGCCCAATGTAGGAGAGAGGGTCGCAAGTATCAGACTTCGACCTGCTGGCTGGAGTTTCCCCCGTCAGGCACCCATCTGGTTCAAGCCGTCAGCCAATCTCCACAGCTTAATAAATAGTAACGTCTAACTGAGCCAGTTAGTTAGATGCGTACACTTGGTGTAGTAGGATCTTTATTTAGTTTGATGCATACACTTGTTCTTTTTTGGTAGCCCTTTTGTAATGATGGCTGATGTTTGGTTTGGAAGAGAGAGCTGCGTCTTCACTCTTCTGGCCTGCTTACTGCTTCTGTTGCACCCCCAGCCCTGGTTGCTGCTGCTGCTGTTTTCAATGTACAATCAGTAGTATATTTCGTCTGTTGGTTGAATAAATGTGTTGTTAGAACGACAAACACAATGTTTTGGAAGTCGTTGCACGGTTTGATCCTTTAGTACCCCGTACCGTACGTAGCGCATACTATTTTTCGTACGGAACACATTTTCCACTTGTTGATAACATGCAACCCACTGATGAAGGCCCAATAGAGAAGCCCATAATTAACTGGAAGGGAGGCTCTCACATGAACCCGGCCCAGGTACATGCTCATGGTCCCCTAAACATAAATAAGTAAATAAATAAATAAAGCTAAATGTTCATGCACCAGTTCTTTGGGAAAATTGGTAGCCCAGTATTTCTTTTTGAAGAATACCCAAGCTAGGCCTATCTGTTTTCTCCTAATTACTGGGCTGCAAATCTTTCAAGACGAGGAGGGATGCATTCCGGCCTGGCTTAAGAGTATGGTCAGTGTCTGTTAAAAGTAATATCAAAAGGGGTTGAAAATTCCAAAAAATTCATAGCAAATGGGATTTAAGTTTCTTTTTTTTTGTTCTCACTGATATCTTATACGTATTTCATTGGATTTAACATGACATAGTACTAATTTATTTTTAAATTTGTTTTAGTATGGCTATTAATTTTTGGATTAAGAATATTTTGTTCCCCAGCAAAAATTTGCGAATTTTCAAAATTTCCCACATATTTAGTTTTTTTTTTACCCTGGTACTGACCAGAAAATGGCCAGCAATTCTAAAATGGAAAAAGGGCTGCAATAAATTCCATATGAATTAGAAAATGAGTAAAAATTTATAAAAATAATAGCAAATGGGCTGTACACGCCACAGATTTCGAGGCTCACTTGTTTACGCAAGGCTTTGTCAGTGAACACACGATTCTAACAGCAGTGACTGTTGGATGTCCATCCAACGGCCGACGTGCTTCTTCAATCTCTGATCTTGCTGCTCCAGCCGCCTAAACTAGCGCCGGCGGGACTGCCTGCTCCCTCCTCTTGTGGCCCGCTGTGATGCCGCGCAGGCTTCCCCGGCCCACCCTACCCCCTCCGCTGGCCTGGCCGCACGCAATAAACTGCCTCCTTATTACACGAAAAAATGATTCCTCCCACTGACATCTGGGGTGCACCGGTTGGGAGGCTGACCTGTGGGCCTACTAAGTTGACGCGTACGCAGGGCTTGTCAACTTAGTCAACAAACGATTCTAGCAGCAGTAACCGTTGGATTTGAATCGAACGGTCCTGCTGCTTCTTCAATCGCTGTTCTTCTTGCACCAGCCACCCAAACCAGCGCCGGGGAGACCGCCTGCTCCTGCCTCCAGTGGCCGGCTGTGCTGCCGTTGAGGCCTCATCGCCCCCTACTACTCCCACCGCTAGCGAGGCCCCGCGGCGACGGCAGCCTCACACTGCAGCTGAACCAGTGAACCCTCGTACTCCTCTCCGCGTGGGCATCCACTTCCGCGTCTTCCCCGGCTCCGCGTCGTCCCCTTCCTAGGCCTCGCCGTCGTCCACCGCCTTGGTGCTCTCGGCGCGGCGTGGTCCATGACATTCCATCGGAAGAGTACTGTACATGGAGAGGCTGACAGCTGGGTCCACGGCCACAGCCCAGTTTTTTTGTGATTTGCCAAGTAAGTCGCTTTGTCAGGCCTGTTGGGCTGCAAATCTTTCAAGACGAGGAAGCTTTCATTCGGCTGGCCGAGAAAATGGCCCATCAGTAATGAGAAATGGGCTGTACATTTTTAAAACACATCAAACCAGCAATTAGTTTCAAATATCTTTTTTTTAATTTCGAGATTTTATATTACATTAATTTTTATGCGTGGAGGATTTGTTGGATTTTATATTGATATACATTTATTTTTAAAATCAGTTTGAATGTGAGTCGAAATTTCGGGATTAAAAACAGTTCGGACCGCACCGAAATATGCAAAATTTCGTATAATTTTTTAACCGTGGCCACAATATGGCTTGTAATGCTAACAAAAAGAATATGGGCTCCAAAAAAACCTTAATAATTAGCAAATGGGCTGTAAATTATTAGAATAATGGCAGATGGGTTGTATGCTGTTTTCCACAGATTTGAGGCTTTCCTAAAAAAAGGTTGACACACAAGCACTGACTGTTGGATGTCCATCCAACGGTCGTCGTGCTTCTTCAATCTCTGCTCTTCCTGCTCCAGCCACTCAAACAAGCGCCGGCGGGACTGCCTGCTCCCTCCTCCCCGCGGCCGGCTCTGCTGCCGCGCAGGCCTCATCACCCCACCGTACTCCCATCGCTGGCCTAGCCATCCCTCTACTCACCCACACCTGCTGTTATTCTCCGGCGACAGCAGACGAACCAGTAAACCCTCGTACAATCGTACTCCCCTCCGCGTGGGAAACAACTGCCGAGTCTTCCCTGCCTCCGTGTCATTCCCTTCCTAGGCCTCGCCGTCGTCCACCGCCCTGGTGCTCTCGGCGCGGCCTTGTCAACGTGGTCAATGACCGACATGCATCTGAATTGGACTGTATGTGGAGAGGCCGACAGTTGGGTCCACGGCCGCACGCAAGGAAATGCCTCCTTATTACGCGCAAAATAATGATTCCTCCACCTGACATTAGGGACCCACCGAAAGGGCCTCTGTATTTCGTGAAAAAAACGTTACCGCCGCTGACAGCTCGGACCCACCAGCTATATCTTCGCACGCAAGGAAGTGCCTCCTTATTACGCACAAAAAATGAATACTCCCCATGTTAGCTGGGACCCAGAATAGTGGCAGGCTGACTTGTGGGCCTACTAAGTTGATAGGGACGGAGGGCTTTGTGAACTTAGTCCATATGCACGATTCTAGCTCCAGTGACCGTACGATGTCCATCCAACGGCCGTAGTGCTTCTTCAACCTCTAGTCCTCTTGCTCCAGCCGCCCAAAGCAGCGCCGGTCGTGCCGCATGCTCCTGCCTCCCGTGGCCGGCTGTGCTGCCGCTGAGGCCTCACCGCCCCTACTATTCCCAAAGCTGGCCAGGCCCTGCGACGACGGCAGCCTCACACCACAGCCGAACCAGTGAACCCTCGTACTCCTCTCCGCACGGGCTTCCGCTGCCGCGTCTTCCCCGGCTCCCCGTCGTCCCCTTCCTAGGCCTCGCCGTCGTCCACCGCCCTGGTGCTCTCGGCGCGGCGTGGTCAACGTGGTCAAGGAACGACTTCCATCGGACGTGGACTGTACGTGGAGAGGCTGACAGCTGGGTCCACGGCCGCAGCAAGGAAGTGACTCCTTATTACGTGGAAAATAATTATTCCTCCACCTGACAGCTGGGACCCACCGGACGGGCCACTGTATTTCACGAAAAAACGTTTCCCCCTGACTGCTGGGACCCGCCAGCTACATCTTCGCACGCAAGGAAGTGCGTCCGAAAAAAAACGATTTGCCCCCCTGACTGCTGGGACCCACCAGCTACATCTTCGCAGGCAAGGAAGTGCCTGACAGTCGGGATCCACCTGGTCGAATCGTACGTAGCGTTGTCATTCTGGTCGCGAACGTGTGCTTACATATATACTGGTGGATGTAGAGGCGCGCACGTGTCGTAGTAGAGGCGCGTACGTGTCGTAGTAGAGGCGCGCACGTAGCATGTACACGTACGTACAGCGGCCAGGGTGCAAGAAAGAAAATACAGCCACGTATGTGTACATACGGGCGGGGTCTCGAACGCCTACTCGCGCACACGTACGGCCAGGGCTCGTGTACATGGCTGGGTCGGAACGGAGAAACAGCGTCGTCGTCGTGTTCATGGGGAGCCAACCGGCTGGGTCGGAACGGAATGCGTCGTCGTGTTCATCGGGAGGGCTTGGACGGAACAGCCGATGGAAACGAGGCCTGGCGTACCGCAGAACGGAGGAAACGGCCTTGTGTTCGACCGACCACATTTGAAACGGGATCCTGTTCATCGGGAGGGGTCTGGCGTACGGCAAAACGGAGAAAACGGACCTCCTACAGTGGAAACGGGGGTCCTGTTGATCGGGAGGGGTGTGGCATACCGCAAAACGGAGGAAATGGACTTGTGTTGGAGCGCTACGGTCGAAACGGGGGTCCTGTTCATCGGGAGGGGTGTGGCGTACCGCAAAACGGGACTCCACGGGATACTGTTCATCTCCACCGTCGACCCCTCCAGCCTCCATGGGCTACTGTTCATCCACCGTCGACCTCCTCCAGCCTCCACCTGCGACTGTTCATCCACGGGCTCCTGTTCATCCAGCCTCCACCACGCGCTACTCCACCGGCTACTGTTCAACCAGCCCTCTCCACGGGCTCCTGTTCAACCACCCCTCCACGGGCTACTGTTCATCCAGCCCTCCACCGTCTACTGTTCATTCTGCCCTCCACGGGGTGGTCCTGTTCATCCTGCCCTCCATGGGGTCCTGTTCATCCAGCCCCAACCGGCTCGATCGATCGGGGTCCTGTTCATCCAGAGGCAACACCACGGGGGTCCTGTTCATCCACCCCCACCGGGAACTGTTCATCCAAACCCCCCCAGCAATGCTCACTGTTCATCCAGAGGCAGCATCGATCGGCTTCAGTTAGCAGCAGTAGCGAAGGAATCGCTCGATCGGGTTCTGTTACCAGCCATCGATCGATCGCTCGGGTTCAGTAACGCGTAGCCTGCAGTGCAATCGCTCGGGTTCAGTTAGAGCCCAACGCCTCGCTCGGGTTCAGTTAGAGCCAACGCCTCGCACACATGCGCGTACGTGTACGAGAGAAACGTGCATCGCTCGGCCCCCGACCTCCCACCGTAACCGGGAACTCCCCGAAATTTTCCTCGCCCTCGCTTCTACCATAGTTTTTCCGTCATGGACGGCCCAAAGAATGTCATGCAGCCGCGTCTCCGGACCGCCCAGGACGAAAAGCCCATTTTCTGTCATGATTTTTTGTCATAGAAGTAGGAGCCCACCACATCTATGATGATACCGGGTTTTGTCACAATTATCGTCATAGAAGTGTCATATGTATGACAGGAAAAAAATTCATTCGGCCCAAAATGTCACGGATGTGTCTTTTTTTGTATTGCCTGTTCGGGAGCCCGAACTGGCAAACCAATCCTTTGAAGAACTTGATGGTTGACTGTGCTGTTACCTTTCTCACTAGCTCTACTTCAGGCCACTTTGTGAAATTGTCGATGGCGACGTAGAAGAAGTCAAAGCCCATAGTAGCACAGGGGAAGGGACCCAAAATGTCAAGCCCCCAGACCGAAAATGGCCAGGATAGAGGAATTGTCTGGAGGGCTTGCGCTGGTTGATGTACGCTCTTTGGATGGAATTGGCATGCTTCACATCTCGTTACTAGCTCAGTTGCATCCTGGAGGGTAGTGGGCCAATAAAAGCCCTGCCGGAAAGCTTTCCTGACAAGGGTTCTTGCTCCTATATGGACCACATACCCCCCCCCATGTATCTCTGCCAACAACTTCTGTCCATCTTCTCGAGTTACGCACTTCAATTTCATTCCATTGGGTCGCTTTCTGCACAAGATGTTATCCACAAACTGGTACATACTTGGCTGACGGGCTACTTTGTCAGCTTGCTCTTGCTCTTCGCGAAGTTCTCCTGTTTGGAGAAACTGGACTATCTGTTGTGCCCATGTGGGAGCTTGGGGCTCAACGCCAAGGACTAAAGGCATCTCTTTAGCTACAGGAGCACTGGGCTCATTGGCAAGAATCTGGAATTCCGCAGGAGGCCGCTACTCACTGGAAGTCGTATCGATGTTCCCGGCAACTACCTTGTCGGTGGCTTCTGGGAGCTCTACCAAAAATTAGTTGCCGGTACTTATCTTCCTTCGCTTCTTGGCTCTCGTTGATGGGGTAACTGTGGGTCGAGTCAAGTGGAGCACAAAAGTACTTGGTTCCAAGGTAGCTTTTGGGCAGCACACTTTGACAGCTGATCAGCAACGCTATTTTTCGCATGAGCGACGTGCTCTGTTTGTAGACCGTCAAAGTGTTTTTCCAACTTTCTTGCTTCATCCATGTACGCTACCATCAACGGGCTCTGGTAGTCCTTGTTCACTTGCTTCACTACAAGCTGTGAATCTCCTCGGACAATCAGCTTCTTGATTCCCAACTCTACCGCAATTCCGAGGCCCGCAAGCAGTCCCTCATACTCATTAGTATTGTTGGTCGCCTCCTCCTGGGGGAAATGTATTTGAACCACATACTTGAGATGCTCTCTGGTGGGCGCGATGAGCAACACCGTGGCGCCAGGGCCTTGCAGCGAGAAAGCACCATCAAAGTACATGATCCAATCCTTCTTAGTTTCCTTCCTAGGGAGCACTGATTTATGGATCTCATCATCTGGTGTTGGTGTCCATTCCACAATGAATTCATCCAATGCCCTGCTCTGGATAATTTTTTTCAATAAAGGGCATTTTATTGACTCAAAATGTAGCATCAAGCGGATACAAAACATAATGAGCATCACCCAGCCTCTGCATAACTAACATGCACACAGCCAAACAAAAACAAATTCAAAGAAGATAAAAAGGCGACATATCAGCAACAGTAGGACCGAGAGTCCGCCTATGTCGAAGGAGTTGGTGCGGCTATCCGTAGATTATGCTGCCACCCATGCTGGGTGAAGACCTCCCTGGCCACCCGCTCCAACCGCGTACACACCGCCTTGAATAGCGTTTGATACTCCGTTCGGTGTAGTGTAGACCACGTATGAAGCGAGTGCGTACAACGGAAAATAACCTGCAACGGAGAGGTGTTTTTGCCCTCGAAAACGAAATCATTTCTACATAGCCAGAGTGCCCATAATAAGGCATATGCTCCCACCCGAATTAGCATTTTGAACCTATTTGAAATGCCTACCAACCAATGACCAAAAATATTGGCAACACTTGTGGGTGGATACAAATTGGATGCTATTTGGATGGCTGACCACGTAGAGCGCACAAACTTGCATTTAAAAAAGAGGTGTTTGACTGTCTCGTCATGAGTACAAAAACTACACTTCTTACTTCCGTGCCAATTGCCACGGGCGAGATTGTCTTTGGTTAGCACAACTCCTTTTCGAAGATACCACATAAAGATTTTAACCTTTAGTGGAATCTCCGACATCCAAATTTTCTTGTTATTATCCACTAGGACCTCTTAATGCATGAGCGCATGATACATAGAGTCGACTGTGAAGGACCCAGATGTAGTGAGGTTCCAACAAAACACATCCCGTCCTTGTGTCCGGTTTATCGACTCCAATCGAGATAATAAAATTTTCCATGACATATGACGGGGGCTAATAAAATCTGGCCTAAAAGAAATATTTGGAGGAAATGAACTGAGCACATGCGCTAGAGTATCATTCTTATCGCGAAAAATGCGGCATGAAGCTGCATATTGTTCTTGGAGGCTGGCATTGCCTAGCCAGTTATCCTCCCGAAATGAATCTCTGACCCATTTTTTATCGCAAAGGATCCAAAACGGAAAAGGTGTTTGTTCACCGCCATTAGACCAGCTAAAAAATGTGAGTCACTAGGTTTCCAATAGGCCTGTGACACAGCTTTTTGGCCTAGATACTTATTGCGCAGCAGGGTTTGCCAAACACCATCCTCAGTAAGTTGTTTGAACAACCATTTACTAAGTAAGGCATCATTCTTGACCTGAAGGTCATGAATGCCAAGTCCACGTTGGTCTTTCGGCCTACAAACAATGCTCCATTTGGTTAGCCTGTATTTTCTCTTTTCACTGTCCATTGCCAAAAGAATCTGGATATGAAATAATCCAGCCTCTGCAAGACCCCTCTTGGGAGTTGGAAAAAGAGAGCATATAGAGAACCATATTTGTGAGGACTGAGTTGATTAAGACCAGTCGTCCTCCAACAGAGAGCAACTTGCCTTTCCAACTACTCAACTGTTTTTCTAAGCGCCCCTCTACATGTTTCCACTCTGCATTAGTGAGACACCGATAATGAATCAGAATTACCAAATATTTAATCGGGAATTGGCCTTGCGCACAACAAAATAGGTCGGCATACTCAGCCGCTACCTCACTGGCTTCTCCAGAGCAGAAAAAATCACTTTTATGGAAGTTAATTTGAAGGCCTGATATCTGCTCAAACGCTGAAAGTAATAATTTTAGTTTTCGAGGCTTATCCAGGTCATGTTCCATAAAAAGAATTGTATCATCGGCATATTGCAGAATAGAGAGGCCACCATCCACAAGGTGGGGCACTACTCCTGCAATTTGACCGTCCTGCTTGGCACGATCAATCAGAATAGACAACATGTAAGCCACGATGCTAAATAACATTGGAGACATGGAGTCACCCTGTCGTAGCCCTTTTTTCATCTGAAAGTAATGGCCTATGTCATCATTGACTTTGACAGCCACACTACCTCGAGTAACAAAATTTTGGATCCACTGGCGCCATTTATCGGAGAATCCTTTCATTCTTAGGGCCTATTGAAGGAACGACCATTTGACCTTATCATAGGCCTTTCCGAAGTCAATCTTGAACACTACTCCAATCATGTTTTTATGGTGCACCTCATGAATGGTCTCATGTAGGATTAATACTCCATCGAGTATATTTCTACCTTGCATGAAAGCCGTTTGAGATGGCCGGACAACATGGTTAGCAACCGTGTTGAGCCTATTAGTAGTCACTTTGCGGAAAATCTTGAAGCTGACATTAAGGAGACATATGGGTCTATATTGCTGGATTCACTCAGCCTCCTTAATTTTCGGCAACAAAACAATCTCGCCAAAGTTAAGCCTTAATAGATCAAGTTGGCCAGCATGACGACAATTGAACAACTCCAATAGGTCAGTCTTGATGATATCCTAGAAATTCTGATAGAATTCTGCGGGAAGCCATCAGGGCCTGGAGCTTTCTTATGTTCCATTTGAAACACCGCCGCTCTCACCTCCTCCTCAGAGAAAGGTGTCGTGAGGATATCGTTCTCTTCTGCTGTGACTTGTGGAATATCATATGTTCGGGTCTCGTCAAGGGTGAAGTTCCCTTCATCAGGTGCCCTAAACAAAGATTTGTAGTATTTGGAGATATAATTTTGAGCTCTGCCTGACCTTTGATCTGCCCCTCATCTTGTTGGAGATTGAATATACACTTCTTCCTATGCCGACCATTGGCGACAAGTTGGAAGTATCTTGTATTACTATCTCCCTTCAAGATGAAGTCGACTTTGGATCTTTGGTAATATTTGGTTTCCTCTTCTTGCAAAATACGTGCAATCTTCTCATTGGATTGATTTTTCAATTCAATCTCTTGTTGTGAAAAGATGTGAGTTTCTGCTATTTTATCGAGGTCATCAATAATGGTGGCGAGTCGTTGCTTTTCTTTTTTGTATATTCCATTGGTGTGTTTCGCCCATCCAGATAGGTATCGCCTTATGGCTCTTATTTTAAAGTTCCATCTCTGAATAGGTGTGCGACCAATTGCGGGTCTCTCCCTTATATTTTTGATTATGTCTGGAAAGCCTTCTCGATGCAACCATCCCAATTCAAACTTGAAAGGGCAGCGAGTGGATGGGTTTGTAGAATTAGAATCAAGAATGATGAGCGGATGATCCAATAGCGCCTCGATACACTCTAGGGCCCGCACAGTTACCAAAGGAAATTTTATCTCCCACTCGGTATCCATGAGCACCCTGTCAAGCTTTTCGTATGTTGGCACAGAATGATTATTGGCCCAAGTGAATTGTCGGCCAGACAAACTGGCTTCTCTAAGATTCAAATTGTCAATTACAACATTGAATAGGAAAGGCCAGAGAGTGTCAAAGCGGTCATTATTTTTCTCTTCCTGGTACCTAAGGATATTAAAGTCCCCTCCAATAAGCATTAGATGTGGGTTATCCTTAGCCAGGTTCACCAATTCTTGAAGGAAAGCGGATTTATGCTCATCTTGGGCAGCCCCATAGACTGCAACTAGACTCCATGTAAAGTTGTCAGCTCTGTTTCGGAGGTGGAATTTCATGTGAAAGTCACCAGTCGAAAAGGCTAACAAATCCATGGTTGCGGTTTGTATCCCAAGTAAGATTCCTCTAGACCTTCCATGTGCTGGTAGACTATGCCATGTGAAGTCGAAACCACCTGATAAGTGGTCTAGGACATGTGCACAGAAGTCACATTTACTAGCCTCGGAAATTGCCAAGAAATCCAACCCATGTTCTCTCACACAATCACCAACGTGTTTATGTTTAGCCAAGTCTGAAAGACCTGTGCTATTCCAAAACATGCCTCTCATGAGGAAACTTAGGTGGGGGTGGACTTCTTCGCCTTCTTAGGCTGTTTTTTTCTTCTCTTTTTTGAGGAATGGGATTTAGATTTACGTGAAGATGTTGTGAAGTCACAAAACATTGACTCGGGTCTTGCATCATCCAATCCTACCTCAGTAACCACTCCAACCAAGTGGGAGAGAAGCGAACCATCATATGTGGCATCCGTCTCCTCCTCCTCCTCAGTATCGGGGTTAGGTAAGGTGCTCATACACTTAGGAGAAACCTTTAATCGGGCAATCTCCATGTGTTTTAGCGCTCTCACCGAAACAAGCACATCATCATAATTCTTTCCAACAGCAATTCCAACATTATTTAAACAAGATGAAATGCAAGAACCAGAAAAAGAAAGGAATTATTTATTGTAGGGTGTACCTATTGGCGAGTCGAGGTTATGCTCCGCCTAACGCCGCATCACCTTGGAGAGGGGAATTCTCATCCGTGGCTGATGACCCATCAGCAAAGGAGACGTGATGACCGCTATGCCAGATGTGAGTAGTCATTGTAGTAGAAAGACTCGTAATCCGTGGCGCCGGAGTAGACGGGGGCGACCCCAAAGGAGTAGCAAATCCTACCAATACAGCAGCAGATGTACTAGATGGAACCACAATAGCTGTGCCAGATGGAACCACTGCAGCCGTAGCAAGTCGAGGTGCAGTCTGCTGTAGCGAGGTCGCTGACTCGGGAGCAGGCGAAGCCGTGACCTGGGCATAGAGCTGCTTTGTCGGGCATTCCTTGGCAGCATCGATGGGCGACGAGCCAGATGATCCTTGCACGGCCGGCTGCGAC
Organism: Aegilops tauschii subsp. strangulata; assembly: GCF_002575655.3. Lineage (NCBI taxonomy): Eukaryota > Viridiplantae > Streptophyta > Magnoliopsida > Poales > Poaceae > Aegilops > Aegilops tauschii. The sequence continues at coordinate 197,789,258 of NC_053038.3, read as the reverse complement.
GCATGTATTGTCGTCCCCGTGCATGCATGCGTGCTTGATGCAACAGACCCAACAACTGGTGTGGACGTCCAGGTATGTTCGCCCATGCATGCCTGCTCGCCTAGCATGCGCGGCGAGAGCAAAAGATGCGGCTGCTACTGCGCATGTTGGCCCAGCGTTGCACTAGCCCCTGGGGCCGCAACGGCGCTTACTTTACGTGGTGACGACGACAAGGGCAGCGAAGCATATCCTGTAGCAAGCTCACCGTTCATGTTTGAAAGCCATGTATAATGCGGTAGCTCAGATAACGGCATGGCGAGGGATGTAGTCTGCATAGGCACTGGAACGCTTGAACTTGAATTTGGAGAACTGACAATCTCTGAGTTTCCATTCTCCGCCTTTTTATTCAAATCACCATCATATTCTTCAGTATCACGGTCATTACCTCTATCTCGACTATGGTCACGCTTCCACATAAAAGGAATAAATTCCGCATCTGGAATATAGTATTCCTTCTGAACCTGATAGTGGAAGGTATAGTCGTCCAGCTTGACAAACGCCTCAGCGGATGCGAATTCTCCTCCCAATAAATCATCAGAGGATAAAATGTCCAAGGAGTGCACCGCAACCTGAATGCGAACAATACTGTGGCGATGCAAGGCATAAAGATCAACGTCTTGAGTGGCTCCAATGACCTCACCAACAACCCAATGTCCGAGAAAGTGTCGAAGCGAGTGTGGGACGCCGACAACATGCACCCAAACAGTCTCAAGAGAAACATAAGATGGGACATCTTCCATGTTCCATTCTTTGAAAGAAATCTGAACGTTGTGTGACTTGATTCGAACCTCTAGGTCCACCATTCGGTGAAGATCCTCGAAGGAGGGAAACGACACCAAGAAAGTATCCTTGCCATGAGGGACAGCCTCCCACTTCCATTGATCCTGGGTCCAAACAAACTTAGCAAACTCTTCTTCAAGCACCGCTGCAGGAATCTCACCACCAGAGACCATGACCAAGGCGGTTGGTAATGCCGGTGGAGAACTGTCGATGTCCTTGCTCGCGTACTCAGGAATTTGAATGAACCTGCTAGCATTTGTTCCTTTTCCACAGAAAGATGCCAATGGCCGTGGTTGCTTTAGCACGGGACAATGAAATAATGCGTGTTTGAAATTGTTGCAGATGTAGCAATAGTGCAACACTGTACAATTCTTGGACATCTGATCGTCAGCTCGGCATTTGAAGCAGTGCATTTTATGTTTCTTTGTTTTAGCCACAATAGCACAACCCTTGACTGGTTGAACATCTCGGGCTGGCCTGGGGTTGGACTGTACTGGAGCCGAGGGAGCGACTTGCAGAGTCGTTGCAAGTATTGCCGACCCTGTACTCACCAGCGGTGGAGCCCTACTGGCCTTTTGTTTCTTTCTTTTGTTATGCCGGTTGGACAAAGCTACATGTGCAGGAAGTGTTGGCACACAGAAGACCATCAGCGGAGGTGCAGCAATCGACGGGGTAGTCTGCCTAGCCATAGTAGTTGGGGCTCCCGTCTGCGGCGGCCCGGCCGAGTAGCCAAAACAAGCGAACCGTTCCTAAGAGACAGCTGCAGAAGGGGACTGCGCTACACACTGCCCAACCATTCAACCACTCCAGGGCGATCGCGGATTGCTGCTAAACATTGTCGGAGGAGGGTTCGCGCAGATGGCATTGGCAAAGGAGGGCGAAGGTGGAGGCCCGATGCATCGAGGTGCACGAGATTGATCCCGCGACGGAGTAGGATGCACACACCAAGCCCGTACGACTCCTTCCCTATGAGAAAAATCCGCCCGACGGGGCCATCTCGACATTTGTGCCTCGCTAGCATAGACCCCACCGGTTGGAGGAGTCAGCTGCTCGCCCCCAGGTGGCGGCTGCCCATGATTTTGAATCGCCTCGGTCAAGCCATCCGCAACAGGATCCACCGGCACCGCCTCTACCAGGGATGGTGACACGTCCGGCATGAATGTCGCGAGGGCGACCGGCTGCACCGCACGGGGACGAGGCAGAGGCCCCTTCCAGGGACGTATGGGCACTCCATGGCCAACACGACGCGCGATGGCCGGCGACGGCCCGGGAGCTACTCGATCCGGAGATGTTGTGCGACCAGATGACACCGAATTAGCTGGAAAAGAACCGCTGCAAGCTGTGGATTGTTGATGTGCTCTCAAACTTGAGTGCAAAGCTCGACAACTCCAATGCCAATTCCACTATCCTGCCTCTAGATTCCTTAGGATACGCTGCAACGGAAAGTGGGTGACCACCATGATCTCGTGTGCTTGAAACTAGTGGTGCAGCTTCCTCGAGGCCATGATTAGGCCGAAGAACAATTTCTGCACGCCCGAGTACCATGATGTAGCCTCCTGTGGAAGGGAACTAACAAAGTAGACTGGGCGCTGCACCATTTTCTTCCTTGAAGTAACTTGTCCCTCAACTGTTTTTCTTTGCACTATTTTCTCCTTCCCGGCGTCCAGCTGTCATGGTTCAACACGATCACCTATGGGGCCGTCGGCCCCTTGTGGTTCGGAAAGGGGGAGGGGCACGTTGCACAAAGACCGGAGACCATAGAGCAGCACGACAATGGTGACGCGGGTGGTTTTTACCGAGTTCAGGCCGCTGCGAAGCGTAAAACCCTACTCCTGCTTTGGTGGATTGGATGGAGGACCATGACGAACACGCAGCGCTCAAGCCCGGCAAGGTCGCCTCGGGGAGAGCAGCTACGCGCGTATGAGTGTACAAGGGTCTGAATCCTATTGTAGGTCGCCATGGCCCTCCTTTTATAGGCTAAGGGGTTACCACAGTGGCAAAAGTAATTATACACTGATTAGATAGAAAATAGTGCTATCATACCTAACTCTGGCAGTTAGGATAAAGTGCATTAAATGCACTGCTAGGTATCACGCTGAGGATGAAGCCCGGCAAGCCTGTCGTGCCACTCAACCACCCTCTTGTCTGTCCGCATGACACGCCTCCGGATGGGTGTCATGCAGGGTGAATCTACTTCCCAAATGGCTGCCATGTTGATGCGGAGCATCCTACAGACATCACCATGCCAAGAGTTCATTCGGCAAGTGACATGTGCGACATCTACTTCACATACATAAAGGTGAATCCTCTCCTTTACACGTGCTTACTTGTCCCCTTCGAGGATGGTATACTACTTGACTCTCCATCGTGCATGCATAGGTATTATCGAAGCTTCACGAATCTCGAGGAGGAGTGCAAGCGCCAAGGAACAACTACACCATCCACGAGGGAAGTGTGGAAGAGAAGGAAGAAGAAGCATGGACAAGCTTCTAGAAAGCCCGAAACTTCCGGCTTCTACCGGAACGCCCGGCCCCTGGACCTTCTGGTCTGCCTGGAACCTCCGGCCCCCGGAGTCCAGACCAGCCCCGAGTATGCCAACTCTCTGGATAGCCCGGACCCTGCCCGGAACCTCCGGCGCCCGGAACTTTCGGCCCTGCTTGCGCGCAGACACTCAGCCCGAAGCCCATGTACCCTTTCGCCCCTCACTTACCCCTTCGTGGCTACCACTACATATACACATCCCCCTCCTCCATTCTAGGGTTAGCATAGTTTTAGCTTATTTGAGATAGAGCTTTGCTCATCCTTGTGGTTCTTCTCGATCGAGAGACCGTGGCCTCTACGGAGAAGATCCACACCAGGTTCAAGACCCCTCACGGGAAGATCCCTCACGGATTCAAGACCTCCTCACGGAGATGAACTAGTTACCCTATGTATCGTCCATTGTTGACTTTGGATCGTGTATCTCTTTGTGTTTCGAGGATCTATGATAAGCACATTTCATATATACAATTTTGGCATAGAAATGTATTATTTGTTGAGTTCTGACCATCAATTCTTGCTATGAAATATTGAGTATTTGAATGGAAATCATATAAAGGGATCATTTACTAGTCTTTGGTCTATTTTGCAGAAATATGCGCAAAGGCACTATAAACTTCAAGATCCGGACTAGTGGCTAAGAGAACCAGTCAAGTGAAAAGAAAGAAGAAGGACGGAGGGACTTGTGTGTGAAGAAATGATGCTCCAGGGACAAGTTAAAGAAGAAAGGGACCTTCTTGTGCAGAAAGAAGAAAAGGACAGGGGCCAACATGCAAATGGAAGATCTGATCGAGGGGGTCAAATCCCTAGCGCTCTCAATCCCCAAATCGGGCCAGTCCAGCGTGGCGGCGCGCCAACCAGCCACCGCGCCACCCAATCATCCATCCACTCCCTCTCCACCACGCACCACCAGTACCACCCCATCTCCACTACGCCGCCAGCAACCACCATCTCGAGCTCCGCCGCCGCGCCTACATCGACCTGCCAGCTGCTCATCTTGCACCCCTGCTGCTGCTCTTCCTTGTGCCCCCGTGCTACTGCCTCTCCTTCCCTCCGCTGCCTGTTGCTTCTCCTTTGATCCATTTGCTACTACTCTTCTTCTCCCGCGTCCCCTGCTGCTCCTCACTTGCTGAAGCTCTGCTCTGAACCTCTCCCTTGTCCCTACTGCTGCTGCACTCCTCTTGCTGCTCTATGTTCCAAGAACAGGAACACCTGAATCTCTATCTACTATATTCTGTTGTGTATTAGTACTATTCGTGTCTGTATGTCAGTTAGTTTACTTTAATAATTCAAATCACTTGTGATCTTTGTGTTGAATGTGCTTTCAGTGTTCTTGAGATGTGTAAAACTATTCAATATTCAGTTTACAATTTCTGAAACTTTTGTGATTCAGTGGTGTCTCTATGTTATACATATTATCCTGTGTACTCCTTGCTGCAGAAAATTTCACTTTGTAAGTTCCTGTGATAGCTCCAGTACATGTGATTTTTATGTTGTCTCAAGTACCTGTTATATATATACATATGTGTGTGTCTGTGATGTGATACATTTATGTTCTGTCCTACAACCTTGTTTCTTCCCCTGTTAATTGTTAGATATATATGTTCATGTCTTTTTAATTCCTTAGCCGTTTGATGTTTGCTTGTTATAGCATTTTCTTTCTCAAGCATTACGAAAATACCAAAAGACAATGAGTAAAATCAGAATCTCCCTGTGCTCTTTGCATTTTCTTTGTCGACAGTCTTTGGGAACGACCTTGTTAGTTTAGGTTTTACTTTCTGCATCCGTCTCTTAAAATTGTGTTACCAAGATTTAGCCGAGCATAGTCGTCGTTGCCTAGTCCCTGTGGGGAACACGGCACTCGCAGTTCGGGCGAAATATCCCACTGTACTTACAATTGATCATTTTGGCGCCGTTGCCGGGGACTAGCGTCGAGCGATTTTGTTTGGCAATAGACTAGGTTTTTCTTTTTTTTTTGTGACATTTACATGTGATATATATCTAACCCCTAACCTCTGTTCTACTTATTTTCTCTTTCTTTTCTTGTTCATTTTGTAGGTTGAATTGTCTTCTTGGAAAAGGCGTTCTACTCAGATCATCATGCTTATGTGAGCAATAGCACAAATAGCTTGGAAAGTGTTCAGGACCTGATAAGTAAGATTTCCTATCAATTAGATGAATTAGCTCGGCAGCGAGATATAGTTTTTGAGGATAGGCCTCGTACGCAGGGGAACGGTGACGACACCTCCTACGCTGGTCACGTTCCCCACGGTGTCCGCGTCCCCCGATGCCACCGCAGCTCCCATAGTATCAGTGGCTGCATGTGAGGGGGCCTTCGATGTGGAAGGGTGAGCTGTTGCGTCGGACTTTTTCTTGGGTGCCATGGACGATGAAGCCGTCGATGAGGAAGATGATGATCAAGCTTGACGCGGTGTTTATGACTTCGGGTTCGCGCAAGCGCCTCCCCCTACCTGGCGCGCCAAAGATGTCATAGTTCAACACGATCACCTATGGGGCCGTCGACCCCTTGTGGTTCGGCAAGGGGGAGGGGCACGTTGCACAAAGAGCAAAGACCATAGAGCAGCACGACAATGGTGACGTGGGTGGATTTTACCCAGGTTCGGGCCGCTGCGAAGCATAAAACCCTGCTCCTGCTTTGGTGGATTGGATGTAGGTCCGTGACGAACATGCAGCGCTCAAGCCCGGCAATGTCGCCTCGGGGAGAGCAGCTACGCTTGTATGAGTGTACAAGGGTCCAAATTCTATTCTAGGTCACCATGGCCCTCCTTTTATAGGCTAAGGGGTTACAACAGTGGCAAATCAGTCATTATAAACTGATTAGATAGCCAACAGTGCTATCATACCTAACTCTGGTAGTTAGACCAAAGTGCATTAAATGCACTCCTAGGTGTCACGCTAAAGATGAAGCCCGGCAAGCCTGCCGCGCCGCTCAACCACCCTCTTGTCTGTCCGCATGACACGCCTCCGGACGGGTGTCATGCAGGGTGAATCTTCTTCCCAAATGGCTGCCACGTGCCAAATGATAGCCAGGTAATCACTTGGGGGCTCGACACCGCACTGAAAAGTGACTTGCGTCGCTACGCGGTGGAGCGGTGGAGTCTTGGCGGGGTACTTGCCATTGGCGGCTCCGGCAAGCCTGCCGGGGAAATCTTGGGACTTGTCTTTGGTGAAGCCTTGACCTGACCAGGCTCGCCTGCCCGGCAAGGGAGGTTTTTCCTTAGTGATATCTTGTTCCTTTGTCTTGTCTTGGTCTTCTTGATCCACCCTCAATTTCGCAAAGAGCTATCCCTCCAGCTTGGTCTTGTCTTGTCACTGTAACCTTGCCCTTGTGCCTGTGTACAGTCCGGGCAACATACGCCAAGGTTTGTTGCACCGACACCAGCCTTAGCGAGGAGATGGCTACTTCTTCGATGGGGGTTCCTGCCATGGTCGCTGTCTCATCATCAGCTTCTTTTTGCACAACTAGTGCAACACTGACCACTTGATTTGTTGCCGCTAAATATAGCAGCGACGATTCTTGTGGTTTACGTGCGACTAGAGTTGGCGCAGAGGACAAGTATCATTTCAGGTCTTGTAGCGCATCCTCCACTTTCGGAGTCCATTTTACCAAACCTGTCTTTTTCAAAATTTTGAAAAATGGTAGGGCACGCTCAGCAGACCTTGAAATGAACCTGCTCAAAGATGCAACACAACCGGCAAGACGGCTCACACCCTTGACGGTCTTGGGTGCTTAAATCTGCTCAATGGCCTTAATCTTGTCACGGTTCGCTTCGATCCCACGCTGTGATATAAAGAATCCAAGGAGCTTGCTGGAGGGGACACCAAACACACACTTCTCGGGGTTGAGCTTCATGTTCATCTTTCCGAGGTTGGCGAACGTTTCCTCAAACCCTGGATTAGAGTGGACCTGTCTTTGGTCTTGACCATGATATCATCCATGTAGGCTTCTATGTTTCTATGCAACTGTTGCTCAAACCCGATTTGAACTGCTCTTGCGAATGTTGAGCCCGCACTCCTTAGTCCGAAAGGCATCCGTACGACGCAGTATGTGCCACATGGAGTAATGAATGCGGTTTTCTCTTCATCTTCTTTGGACATGAATATATGGTGATACCCAGAGTAGGTGTCAAGAAACGAGAACAGATCACAGCTGGCAGTGGATTCCACAATCTGGTCAATGTGCAGCAAGGGGAAAGGGTCCTTTGGGCATGCGTTGTTGAGATCAGTGTAATAAATACAAAGTCTCCATTTCCCATTTGCCTTGCGCATGACGACCGGATTCGCCAACCAAGTTGGATGTAGCACTCCTCTAACTAGGCCAGCTGCCTTGAGTTTCTTGATTTCTTCTGCTATAAATTGCTGCCATTCCAAAGCTTGCTTCCTGGCCTTTTGCTTGACGGGCCGAGCGTGAGGGCAGACAGCAAGATGGTGCTCAATTATCTCCATGGGAACACCGGGAATGTCAGATGGTTGCCATGGAAACACATCTACATTCGCCCACAGGAAAGTAATGAGCGTGGCTTCCTATTTGCTATCTAGGGTGGTACTGATGGTGAAAGTACCATCAGTACCATCCTCCCTTGCCAGCACTTTCTTGGTCGCAGGTGGAGTGGCCTTGGATCTCTTGCCGGTAGAACTTTCTCGCAAGTCCTAGACGGGCGCGCAGCACTCCGAAGAGGTGCGCTTCCTTAAAGGCTCACCGGGCGTCCTTGAGGGAGTCCTGGACTAAGGGGTCCTCCGGCGTCCGGCCTGTTAGCCATGGGCCGGACTGATGGGCTATGAAGATGCGAAGATCGAAGACTGCACCCATGTCCGGATGGGACTCTCCTTGGCGTGGAAGGCAAGCTTGGCGACCAAATATGTAGATTCCTTTCCTTTGTAACCGACCTTGTGTAACCCCAGATCCTCCTGGTGTCTATATAAACCAGAGGACTTAGTCCGGAGGGGGGATATACCCATTACCATAGACATACAGGCTAGACTTCTAGGGTTTAGCCATTACGATCTTGTGGTAGATCAACTCTTGTAATACTCATATTCATCAAGATCAATCAAGCAGGAAGTAGGGTATTACCTACATAGAGAGGGCCCGAACCAGGGTAAACATCGTGTCCCCTGTCTCCTGTTACCATCGACCTTATACGCACAGTTAGGGACCCCCAACCCGAGATCCGCCGGTTTTGACACCGACATTGGTGCTTTCATTGAGAGTTCCATTGTGCCGTCCCCGAAAAGGTTCCGATGGCCCCGTTAATCATCAACAATGACGCTGTCCAAGGAGGAACCTTCCTCCCCGGACAGATCTTTGTGTTCGGCGGCTTCGCACTGTGGGCTAACTCGCTTGGCCATCTAGAGCAGTTCGATAGCTACACCCCTGGCCATCAAGTCAGATTTGGGAACTTGAACTACGTCGCGGACATCCGTGGAGACTTGATCTTCGCCGGATTCGAGACCGCGGCAACCGCTCCTGGTGACCTTGACGAACATGACCTAAATCTGTCGTCAGACCGCTTTCAGGAGATAGCTCCTGTAACTGCTCCGGCCTTAGATCCGGAGCATACTTCGTCATCCAAGGACGGGAAGCTCAACCTCGGCACGGAGGCCATGGATCTTGCGGCGTTGGAGCCGCACATGGACCCAAACTCATGGAACATCTGCGTCACCGGAACTCCGGACTCGTCTTCGGTCATAAGTTCCGAACCATATGGGCCCGCGGACGCCGAACTTGATCGTTTATCGATCTTCGAATTCGGCGCTACAGACATCTTTCAGCATTCACGTTTGGGCGATGTGCTAAACTCATTTAAAAACCTGTCCTTGGCAGGGGACTCACAGCCGAACTATGTTCGGTTCGAGCTAGGGGCTGATGATGGAGAATCTTGCTTCCCACCCGCCACCCACTTTATAGCCACAGTCGAAGATTTAACCGACACGCTTGATTACGTCTCCGAAGACATCGACGGTATGGACGACGATGCCGACGAGGAGCACGGCCAAAATCCGCCATTTACTGGACGATGGACGGCCACTTCCTAATACGACGTATACATGGTAGACACGCCTAAAAATAACAGCGGCGATGACAAGGAAAACCCAGCAAAGGAGGACCCTCCTAAAACACAACCAAAGCGCCGACGTCAGCGGCGCCGCTCTAAATCCCGCCGCAGCAGGGACAACAACACCGGCACAGGAGACGACAACACTCCAGATGGTGCCGAAGACACAGAAGAACCCGATAAACAAACTGCCAAACAGAACAATCGGGAATCAGGGCATGTCAGCCCTGACGAACAGGCCATAGAAGAAGACTCGGAGGACGGTAGTTACCGTCCGCCCTCCGAGGAGGAGGTGAGCCTCGGCAACGAAGACTTCATCGTGCCTGAGGAGCCTCTCGAGCAGCAGTGCTTTAAGCTTCAGCTATTAGCCACTGCGAGGAGCCTGAAAAAGAGGCAGCAACAGCTTCAAGCTGATCAAGACCTGCTCAATGACAGATGGACCGATGTCTTGGCAGCCGAGGAATACAGCCTTAAACGCCCAACCAAAAGTTACCCGAAGCGCAGATTACTACCTTAGTTCGACGATGAGGCGCCAGACCCTGCACCAGCATCACGCAATGCGGCTGTTCGGCCACCGCGCGGTCGGGATAAAACGGAAACCCGAGCCGAAAACCAGACTGTCCCACCCCGCCGTAAAGGCAGGGATAAGACAGCTCGGGGCTATACATATGACCTCCATCAAGACCTGAATAGTAGAGCACAACATACAAGATCGATCTACGGATCGCGAGGACGCGCCTTGACGCGTGAGGACGGCTATCTATTTGGGCGTGACAAACCCAGTTACGCCTGGGCCGAAAACCGTAGACGGACTCCAACAGAGCTATGTCGCGATGCGGCCCAATATAGAGGCGCCACACACCCTCTTTGCTTCACTAACGAAGTAATGGACCACGAATTCCCAGGCGGGTTTAAAACCCGTAAACATCGAATCATACGATGGAACAACCGATCCTGCGGTATGTATCGAGGATTTTATTCTCCACATCCACATGGCCCGCGGGGATGACCTTCATGCCATCAAATACCTCCCACTAAAACTTAAAGGACCAGCTCGGCACTGGCTAAATAGTATGCCCGAGGATTCTATTGGTAGCTGGGAGGACCTGGAAGAAGCTTTCCTCGACAACTTCCAAGGTACATATGTTCGACCACCAGATGCCGATGACTTAAGTCACATAGTTCAATAGCCCGAGGAGTCAGCCAGGAAGTTCTGGACTAGGTTCCTAACTAAAAAGAACCAGATCATCGACTGTCCGGATGCCGAAGCCCTAGCGGCCTTTAAACATAGCATCCGTGATGAATGGCTCGCCCGCCACCTCGGCCAAGAAAAACCAAAATCTATGGCAGCCCTCACGACACTCATGACCCGCTTTTGTGCGGGTGAGGATAGTTGGTTGGCTCGTAGCAAAAACACAGCCAGCGAGGCAGGCCCCTCTGAGGTTAAGAACAGTAACGGCAAGCTCCGGCATAACAGACACAAATGCCGAAGCAATAGTGATAGTACCGACGACACTACAGTCAACGCCGGATTCAGCGGCTCCAAGTCTAGCCAGTGGAAGAAACCGTACAAAAGAAACAATCAGGGACCATCCAGCCTGGACCTCATACTCGATCGCCCGTGCCAGATACACGGCACCCCAGACAAACCAGCTAATCATACCAACAGAGGTTGTTGGGTTTTCAAACAGGCCGGCAATTTAAATGCCGAGAACAGGGAAAAGGGATCGCAAAGCGAGGACGACGACGAGGAGCCCCGGCAACCGAATACAGGGGGGCAGAAGAAGTTTCCCCCCAAGTCAAAATAGTAAACATGATATATGTCACACACATCCCTAAAAGGGAATGCAAGCGCGCACTAAGGGACGTCTATGTGATAGAGCCAGTCGCCTCAAAATTCAATCCATGGTCGTCATTTCCGATCACCTTTGATCGTCCGGATCACCCGACTAGTATCCGTCATGGCAGTTCAGCCGCACTAGTCCTGGACCCAATCATTGACGGGTTTCACCTGACGCGCGTCCTTATGGATGGAGGTAGCAGCCTGAACCTGCTTTATCAGGATACAGTGCGAAAAATGGGCATCAATCCATCACGGATCAAGCCCACAAAGACTACCTTCAAAGGAGTCATACCATGTGTCGAGGCCCACTGTACGGGCTCAATCATGCTAGAAGTCGTCTTCGGGTCTCCGGACAACTTCCGAAGTGAGGAGTTAATCTTCGACATCGTCCCCTTCCACAGCAGCTATCACGCACTGCTCGGACGAACTGCATTTGCCCGATTTAATGCAGTACCACACTATGCTTATCTCAAGCTCAAGATGCTCGGTCCACGCGGCGTCATAACGGTCAATGGAAATACGAAACGCTCCCTCCGTACAGAAGAAGACACGGCTGCCTTAGTAGCAGAAGTACAGAGCGGCCTTCTCAAGCAGAACCTTAATTCGGCTGCCGAGCCCACGGACACCGTTAAGAGGGTCCGAACTACCCTGCAGCATGACAGCTCGGCTCGTCAGGAGCTCGACTAGCAATCCAGCCTCCGTCCTAGTCCCGATCAAGTGGTGGCATTCGTGCCGCGCGTACATAACTACGCGCTCAAAATCCCATGGGCATCGAGGGAGGCATAGTTAGCTTGTGATCCATAGTACGGCTTAACCGACATCGAATACACACATCCTTTCACTTTTTACCTATTTCCTTTTCAGGTCTCAATTCTATAGGCCCCATCTGGCGGTCGGGTCATCAGCCCTCTTGAAGGATAAACACACCAAGGCGGCGAGAAACACAGACACATGGGGGACTTTCTAGGTGATTCCGTTAACGATAACTCTACCTATCTTCCAGGACCCACATGCAGCTCTCCCTTGGTTTTGGCATGTTAAATAGCCTATTGCTTATTGCACTACTTGTATCAAATGCGCCTCGACGTATTAATCAAATTACAATGGAAACAGTTCGTGGCCCGAACTTCAGGGCCATAGCGTATTATTTTCGTACCTTGTCTGTGTCCCTTTGTTTTTTATTTCTTTCCCTCCCGTGGGTAACCTTATCAAATAGCACTCGTACACTTTGGTGCGTTTCATGTTTGCCAGGGGCTGCTCAGCACCCCACACTAGGGCAACAAAAGTCCGAACACTTTTTATAAGTATAGTTCGGCACCTCGAATTTAGCATTATATGCATTGGCTCCGAATCATGTCTTTGGTCAATAGTTGGGTTGCCCGACTCCTGTGCTTGCTACCTTACGTTCCGCTATATCGGCTAAGGTAGTAAAGGGAGAACTACTGTGATTGTGCCTTGGTTTATCCAAAGGAGCACCTCAGTAGAGAAAGCCGAAAACTAACTGTCATGATGTGGCGAGAGCCGGTCAGCTGTTCGGAGGTTGCAAATCGTTGGAGATTTCTTCCTCATTACGCGAAGGATTGGTACTTCCCGATCAGACGCTTATAGCACTCTAGTTCGGATACTAGGGGCTGCGCCCATGTTTTTATTGTCGAACTCCTATGGCTAAGTGAGGGCGTTACAGCTGCATAGTCTGGTTGCCTGGTTCGTTGCGCTAAACAACTCCATCAAGGACCATCTAATTGGATCAAGATTGTTTAGATTCCATCCCAAACACCCCCATACTACCTACCTGGGGGCAGAAGCCGACGACTGGTTAACCCTCAGATTTCATACAACACGGCCGCACATGAAGTAAAATTTTAAAAACATAACAAGTATTATATTGCACAATCACTTTGTTTTATCATACAAAGTAGGGGGAGCTCGAATACATTCATTCAAAGATAGTGTCTTTCGCACAATGATCCAAAACAATGCAGGACCCCTCCAAGACATCGCTGAAGTATCGCTCGGATGTGCGGTGCTCCTTGCCCTCCAGCGGCCCTTCGGTCGCTAATTTGACAACGTCCAACTTCGCCCACCAGACCTTGCAGTAGGAGAAGGCCAGACGTGCGCCTTCGATGCAGACGGACTGCTTGATGACGTCCAGCCGAGGACAGGCATCCACCAGTCGCTTCACGAGGCCGAAGTAACTGCCGGGTATAGCTTCGGCTGGCCACAACCGGATTATTAAATCCTTCATGGCCAGTTCGGCCACCCTATGCAGCTCGACCAACTGTTTTAGCTGGTCGCTGAAGGGCACCGGGTGTTCCGGCGCAAGATACTACGACCAGAACAGCTTCTCCATGGATCTTCCTTCTTCGGCTCGAAAGAACTCTACGGCGTCGGCCACACTACGTGGCAGATCTGCAAAGGCCCTGGAGAACTCTGAATCCGGGTTAGTAAAAGATATTTTCTCTTCACATTTTTGCTTTGCATACTGAATGCCTTACTCGCCGCGATCTTCCTGGCCTCCTGGATCTCCTGGAGGGCCCCCTGGGCTTCAATCCGGGCCGTCTCCGCATTCTGACGAGCCTTGGCGAGTTCGGTCTCTTGAACCGACGCATCGCGCTCCAAGGTCTCGCACTTCTTCACCGCGTCTTGGAGCTCCTGTTGGACCTCGTTGACCCGGGCCTTGAGCTTCTTCCGAGCGGCCTGCTCCTTGACAGCCTTCCCTTCGGCTTTGGCCAGGGCCTTTTTCAGGGCCTCGACCTCAGTCGTCGCCTCTGTACATATCATGGCATTTCGGTCAATGCATATCATTTTACATTTTTTCGACTACATAACAGGTTATTACATACCTTGTTTTTCCTGGAGCTGCCTCTTCACCTGGCCAAGCTCCTCCTCAGCCTCCGCCAGTCTCCGCTTTAGTCCGGAGACTTCGGCAGCATGCGAGGCTACGGCCAACAGCGACGCCTGTGCATACATTTCAGACAAATTTAGTTAGTTTCCTGCAACAGGAGATTGATCCTCTGTCCGACTTTTTCTTTCCGAACACCGGACAGTGTCTCAGGGGCTACTGTCTATATTGGGATTTTCTCTTTTTCGTGTCGCTTACCTCAAAACCTGTCAGCAGGCTGCTGTAGGCTTCGGTTAGTCCGCTCTTGGCGGACTGAACCTTTTCAATTACCGTGCCCATGAGGGCACGATGCTCATCCACAATGGAAGCGCCTCGCAGTGCTTCCAGCAGATTATCCAGTGCCCCTGGTTGGACAGGGGTCACCGGTGGAATAGGCTTCCCCTTCTGTCGAAGGAGGTTGCGTGCCGGATTCCGGAGCCGCATCGGTCTCCGAACTCGAGTCCGGCTGAGGGCCGAACTGAATACGGCGCTCCCCACCAGTCCTCATGGGGATTGACTCCCCCTGGTGTCCGGCGACGGAGGTTTCGCCTTCTGGCACCTCCCGAGCCTCTCCCCGGCCTGGAACGGTCCTTCGGGACAGCACCTCCGCGTCGTCCTTGGCCTTGGGGGAGTGAGCGGCCGGCGGTGACTCGCTGGCCATCGCCTTGGAATCCAGCGAACCTCCTGATGAGGATCGCGGGGAGCTATTGTGGGCCAGACTGCAATAACATCACCAGTCATATCAATACAATGAGGAGGAGAACCTTTATGGGCGGGTATAAGTCCGAGCACTTACGATGCGGCCCGCGACTTAGTGCGGGGGCGTTGCTCCGGACTGCTTTCGACGTCCCATGCTGAGCTGCCCATGAGTGGGCCTTTCCCCTTCTTGGGCGCCTCCGCCTCCAGAATGGTGGAGGCCACCCTCTTCTTCTTCCCCTCATCAGGGGTAGGGTTGTTTTCATCCTCCTCCTCATCGTCGTCGTCTTCGGCGGCGAAGGAGTGAGTCTTGTCTTCGGACGTCGCGTCCGAAGCGCCCTTGCGGCGGGGGCCACTCCGGCCCCCCTTGGCCTTCCCTGTGGCCTTCTTCTCCGGCACCTTGTAGGGCGCCGGCACCAGCATCTTCGCTAAACGCGGGATGACTGGTTCTTCAGGCAGCGGAGCCAGACATTGGATCCGCTTCGCCCTCTCCATCCAGTCCTGAAGAAATGATGACGATAAAAGCGTAAGCATCATCCTTGAAACGAGCAAGTAGGAGATGTGGTAAAAATAACATACCTCACTGGCGGGGTGGTTAACATCATGCCCACGGTCCGAATCCGTGGCGGGTGGTATCTCGTTGCCCTTGATGAGCAACCTCCAGGCATCTTTGTGAGAAGTCTCAAAGAGCCTCGTCAGGGTATGGTGCTTCTTTGGATTGAACTTCCATAGCGGGAGGCTTCGGCTTTGGCACGGTCGAATCCGACGAACTAGCATCACCTGGATTACATCGACAAGTTTGACATTCTTGTCCACCATGCTCTGAATGCGCGTCTGCAGCGTTGTCAGCTCATCTGGCGAACACCAGTTTGGGCTCTTCTCAACCCAGGAGGTGAGTCGCATTGGAGCACCGGGGTTGAATACGGCAGCTGCGGCCCAGTTGGTGCCATGGGGTTCTGTAATGTAGAACCATTGTTTATGCCACTCCTTGACAGTCTCCACGAAAGTGCCTTTCGGCCAGGAGACATTGGACAGCTTACTCACCATGGCTCCTCTGCACTCCGCGCGCTGGCCATCCACCACCTTCGGCTTCACATTGAAGACTTTGAGCCACAGCCCGAAGTGTGGTTGGATACGGAGGAAGGCCTCACAAGCGACGATGAACGCCGAAATATTGAGGAAGGAGTTGGGGAATAGATCATGGAAGTCAATCCCGTAATAGTACATCGGCCCACGGACGAAAGGGTGGAGTGGAAACCCTAGCCCGCGGAAGAAATGAGGGATGAATACCACCCTCTCGTTGGGCTTCGGCGTGGGGGCGACTTGTCCCTGGGCCGGAAGGCGGTGGGCGATTTCCTTCGCCAAGTACCCGGCTGCCCGAAGCTCAGTAATGTCCTTCTCCTTGATGGAGGAGGCCATCCACTTGCCTTGGCCTCCGGATCCGGACATGGTTGAGCACTGGCTTGAGTGGGAAGAAGATGAGAACATGGGCGCTGGAGCTCAAGAGTGGGAGGGCAAAGGAAGATAGAAGGCGTGGGAGAAGAAGGGGGAATCCTTATCCCCTTATAAAGGCAGTGAATATCGAACGCCTCCCCACTCGCCTTAAAACTCGCCTATTCCCAAGGGCTGTGTAAACAGGCACGGTTGGGTTACCCACGCCCGAATTGATGAAAATTCTGCAATAAGGGGACACGATCTCTGCTTTGACAAGATGTGCCAATGGAAATCGCATCTCGAAACTCGGTATGTCACACAAAACGGTTCGATATAGTGACCGGGCAGACGTGATGTCATGTTACAAAAAGTTGTCAGCGGATTGGACTCGTGGAATATTATATTCTCTATATGGCTGTGTGGTGCATTTTATAGGTCCGGACACATTCAATACGTCCGAAGACTATCTTGGAGTTCGGAAGGAGGAACCCGTCTTGCAATGCCGAAGACAGATCTACGCGTCGGATACCTTGTCATTGAAGCTAGGTTCAGGGGCTACTGAGGGAGTCCTAGACTAAGGGGTCCTCGGGCGTCCGGCCTGTTAGCCATGGGCCGGATTGATGGGCTGTGAAGATGCGAAGACCGAAGACTGCACCCGTGTCCGGATGGGACTCTCCTTGGCATGGAAGGCAAGCTTGGCGACCAAATATGTAGATTCCTTTCCTTTGTAACCGACCTTGTGTAACCCCAGATCCTCCTGGTGTCTATATAAACCAGAGGACTTAGTCCGGAGGGGGGATATACTCATTACCATAGACATATAGGCTAGACTTCTAGGGTTTAGCCATTACGATCTCGTGGTAGATCAACTCTTCTAATACTCATATTCATCAAGATCAATCACGCATGAAGTAGGGTATTACCTCCATAGAGAGGGCCCAAACCTGGGTAAACATCGTGTCCCCTGTCTCCTGTTACCATCGACCTTAGACGCACAGTTCGGGACCCCCTACCCGAGATCCGCCGGTTTTGACACGAACAGTCCTGCCAGGCTTTTTGAAACTTTTCATCCTAGTGGGAGCTATTGTTTTACCAGTTTCTACTACGACCGCGTCCCTGTAGAGCTTGTCCATACAGATGATTGCTTCTTTGTGATTTCAGTTAATGGAGATGACACCCATGGGCCCTGGCATCTTCAATGTATTATAGGAGTAGTGGGACGCTGTCATAAATTTGGCCTAGGCTAGGCGGCCAAGGATTCCATTCAATGGCTAGAGGATCTTAACCACATCAAACACTACCTTCTTAGTTCAGTAGTTTAGGTCCCCACCAAACGTCACCGTTAGCATGATCTTTCCCTTTGATTGACTCCTTCCCGGGTTAATCCCCTAGAACGTCCTTGTTCTCTTGAGCTCCTCCTCAGGTATCTGCAGCCTCTCAATCACCTCCGGGGAGATCAAGTTCAAGCCAGCCCTGCCGTCAACTAGCACCTTCATGACTTTAGGTTGCGTATCGTTGGTGAGACCAACAATGGCAAGCACTCAACCGCAGTTATGCGAGCAGGGTGGTCCTTGGCATCGAAAATGATAGGCATGTGAGACCACTTGAGGGGCTTTCGCGCATTTGCTGCCTGGTCTGCTGCAATGAATTCCCGCGCTCATGGCTTGAGATGACGGTGGGAGGAGTGGAAATATGCACCTCTGTCAATGCACATGGCCTCAGTTTATTTCTTGAATTCTTGCTTGTTACACTCATCATCCGCATTGTCACTTTCTTCGTCTTATTCTTTCTTTTCTCTGCCCCTGGAGAGCTTTTCTTTCTTCTGGATGGCATTGCCACGGTGTCCACCTCGTCCGCCACGACCTTTCTTGCCATATCCACTAGTACCTTCCTGACCTTTCCCCTCGTCCTGCTTCTCGTACTCTGCTTTCTGCTTCTCAACTAGCTACTCAACTTGGCGGCACTCTTGGAGGTCATGGCCCTTGGTACGATGAATCTCGCAGTATGGCCCGTCAGACTTGCCAGTCTTCTCCCCCGTAGCGGCAACCTAGAAATCAGTGCATGGAGCTGCCCCCTTTCTGGTACCCTTCGTTTTGTGTTTCTTGGCGGCGCTGGAGTTGCCGGACCCTTCCACAGCCAGAACTGTCTTGCCTCTACATTTTCTGTTGCGTCTTCGATTCTTCTTTCCCGGGGTGGTTGCATCATCATCATCAGAGTTGATCTCAGCGGTGTGTTCCTTCTTCAGCACGTGCACATTTATCCGCCAACATATACAGTTCATTGACATTCTTCGGCAAATGGACATGCATCTTCTCCCGCATCTTGCGGTTGCGCACATTTGTGTGGAATGCGGCAACCACGGTCACGGGGTGGATATCCGGTATGCTGCGACGTACACGGCTAAACCTCCGGATGTACTTGTGCAGGCTTTCTCCTTCTTTTTGTGGGATCACTTGCATGTCTCTGGGCAACTCTGGAATTTTCTGTCCTCCGGTTAAGGCACCAACAAACTCATTGCAAAGATCTGACCACGAGGAAATGGAGTTTTCCGGCAAGTTCATCAACCAAGATCTCACGTTGGGCTTGAGTACCAACAGAAAGTAGTTGGCTAGGATTTTCTCATCTCTTCCACAGCTTGCACAACAATCGTATATATCCCCAAGAACTCTGCTAGGGTTTGATTGCCTTCGTATTTTTTCCGGGACTTCAAGCTTAAACGCGCAAATAGACGTCCAATGGACTTGCCACAGCTCACTTGTGAAGGCGAGGCACCCAACCTCGTAAGGTAGGTGTCGGTGTCAAAACCGGTGGATCTCGGGTAGGGGGTCCCGAACTGTGCGTCTAGGATCAATGGTAACAGGAGACGGGGGACACAATGTTTACCCAGGTTCGGGCCCTCTCTATGGAGGTAATACCCTACTTCCTGCTTGATTGATCTTGATGAAATATGAGTGTTACAAGAGTTGATCTACCACGAGATCGTAATGGCTAAACCCTAGAAGTCTAGCCTATGTGTATATGGTAATGAGTATCTCTATCCAGACTACGCTCTCCAGTTCATATAGACACCGAAGAGATCTAGGGTTACATGGAGTCGGTTACATCAGAGGGAATCTACATAGTCGGTAGCCGAGCTTGCCTTCCACGCCAAGTAGAGTCCAATCCGGACACGGGTACAATCTTCGGTCTTCATGCCTTCACAGCCCATCAGTCCGGCCCACGGATAACAGGCCGGACGCCCGAGGACCCCTTAGTCCAGGACTCCCTCAGTAGCCCCCGAACCAGGCTTCAACGACGAGGTGTTCGGCACGCAAATTGTCTTCGGCGTTGCAAGGCGCGTTCCTTCTCCAAGTAATATATTCGGCCGTTGATCCAATATCGCTCCCCTCGGCTTCTGTGCGCTAATGACTTCGTCTTCCACGTGTCGAGCAAATGCGGAAAGTTAGGGTATTTTTGCGAATAACACCCCATCCACGCAAGGCAGAGCGCCTATTTAAAGACACTGGATCTTAGATCCAGGCGACACTGCACCGAGAAAATCCCCGGAGACTGCCAGGAGAAACCATTCCATCATGGCTAGCATTCCCAGCTCCTCCTCCCGCTCCAGCCCAAAGAGAAGCGAGTGGGAGAAGTGCTTTGTGACTCATAGTCAACTAGCAAAGTTGCAAACGCGGGGATTTCTTCCTCCCGCGGATCTGGTCCCTGTCCGAGCAGGGTCGGCCTCCTTCAATGGCGTGACTTAGGCGGAGGACTTCCCTAATTCATCCGGGGAGGAGCGAGTGTGCTTCGTCCCCTACCTACTAAGAGGCGTTGGATTTCCCGTCCATCCGTTCCTCCGGGGGCTTCTGGAATATTATGGCCTCCAGCTGCACAACTTCACTCCCGCCTCTATCCTGCACATCGCAGGTTACGTCGCTCTATGCGAGTTATTTCTGGGCGTTGAAGCCCATTTCGAACTGTGGAGAAAATTGTTCTGACTTGTCCCGCGCAACCACGAGGGGTCAATATTTGAAGTGGGCGGAGCCGAAGTGTGGTGCATCGCCGATATCGGATACCTGTCCAGCACACCAAGGAGGGCAGCAAAGGAATGGCCTTCCGAATGGTTCTACATTGAGGACGTTGCGCTTCCCTACCCAGTTCAAAAGGGTCTCCCTAAATTTGCAAGCGTCCGGCTAAAGAAACGCCATAGTTGGCGTCCCCGGAGCCTTGAAGAGGATGACAGCGCGGAGGTTCATCAGCTCCTGGGCAAGATAAAGACGCTCGCCCAGTCCGGATTAACAATGGTTGAGGTAGTGGCGATCTCCCTAGTGCGAGGGGTTCAGCCGCTTCAATATAGAGGGCTCCCGATGTGGCACTACAACGGGAAGGACGACGCCTCCCGCTGTGGTCGGAAAGGTCCGGACACCCCTGCCGCTCTAGCCAAGATACTGGCCGAGCTGTTCAAAGGGAAGGAAGAGGAATTTCTTCGCATCAATCACAGAGATGGATATTCTATGTATAATCCTCCCAGTTGGGTAAGCCCCAATCCTTCTGCTCTACTCATTCTACCTCCCGGATTACCTTTGATAAATTTCTAATCCGCTTATAACAACATTGGCGAAAAATCACCGAGGGGTTTCACAGCCCCGCTCCACAGCCTGAGAACCACAATCGGGAGCTGGATCCTGGGTTCGAAGAAGATCCGGATATATTCGTGGTGCTCGCGGAAGGGGTGTTTTACCAGGCGAGCTACGATGGCACGGAAGTGGCCATTATCGCCGATTACCCTGGTCTTCTTCCTGCTTCCCACATAAGTCATCAAGAGAAAATCTCACTCGCAAGAGCTTCCTCGCACTGCCTTACCCATCGCACTATCTCGTGCTCCACAGGGGAGGCGTTCGGCGCGTCACGCTACTTCGGGGGCGGCTCCAAAGAGAGCGGCTCCGGCGTCGAGCAAGGCTTCCAAAAGGAAGGTCGGTGAAGACACGACCGGTCCGTCTCAAAGAGTGATAGAGGCGAGGGTGTCCCGATCTTTCGATGAGATGATAACTATCGATTTGGTGGAGTCGACTTTGATGATCCGAGTACAAACGTGCACGACGTTGCGCCTTAGCAATCGCTAAACCAATCTCCTGAGGTAACTGACGATGCCGGAAGCACGATCAGCTTGACCACGAAGGTCTATTCCTGCAAGCAATCGAAGAACGAGCAAGAATATGATAAAGCAATCTGAATATTGCGAATATATATGAAATATTGATAATGGTGGGGATCCGTAAGCGGTCTTGGTCTAGTCGTTAGACACAAACGAAGTACACGAAGTTGCAAGGGCTAACTTTTAACTAAACAAATCCCAAGCAAAAAGCTACTGGATGGATCTACTTATATAGGAGCAAGGGGTGGAGGCCAAGGAGGTGGGAGGACGTCCCAAGGCAGCCTAAAACCAACCCTAGGTCGTACAAGGCTCATGGGCCCAAGTGGAGGTGATGCAACACCTTTGGACTTGTTGTTTCACTCGGATTCTGCTGCAGCGTCAGATTGTTTCGTCCATATCTCAATGCTCCGGACGAATTTAAAGGTGAATCCAATTGGGTTGGAAAGAGGACGAAATCTACTTTCCAACAAAAAAATAATCACCCAATTCGGAGTCCGTATGAAAAAGTTGTTGGCGTTTTGAGTCAGGTATGTCTGTGCAGTCCGAATCTGAATCCAGAACGTGAGAGACTTGGACTCTATCTTCTCTTGTCCCAAAAGTGACGTGAGATGACTTTTTGAACAGAACCTAAACTTCTCCTTTTCCCCTATCTTTATATGTGGATTGTACAAATGTCCCATACACCTGCAATTAGACAAAACACAAAAGTGTGTGAAGTATTTTTGTTCTGGATAACATAAATAGATTATTGAATAATTTGCACTAGAAATCACCTGACAAATATGCATGTATGCAATATTTTTGGTCGTATCCAAGGTAGTCATGTCCTCATCATCCTCCCCTTCTTGAAAATAAAGCCGTCCTCGGCGTTGCTTAATCTGAAATGTGGCTAACAAAAGAGACAAGGTGTACATGTTGTATATGTATATGTCATCCATTTTTACATCCCGTGGATTTTGCACATATGACACATGTATACATGAGTAACATTCATAGTTAATAAAATATAAAGCCAAAATATTATCACAAGAAGTAGAAGGCATGAAAGTATTGAACTCAGTTTGCACATGTAAGTGAAGCTCTTATTCATATGAAAAGATTGACAATATTCATCATTAAACCATCCCACCATTGGTGAATAAACCTTACTTGCATCAAATTTACATGCTACAACATACTTAAATAAGCAAACATGCAATAAGTCATTTGACACAGAATCATCACCAAGATTAGAGGTCATATCAAAATGATTAAACATTGGTTCTTTTGCATCAACAGTTAATTCATTGGGTGCACTCAAAATTGTTGGTATTTCAGTTGTTTGATCACATGACGCATTCATGACAGTAACATGATTCTCTAAAATAGGTGATGCGCTCAAATCAACAGGTAACTCAACACATGATGTATTCAAGTTAACTAGGCATGCATCATTCTCATGTGAAGTTATATCATCAATACCTTTACAGTTACCTTGTCGCAAAGATGTAGCTGATGTAGGTACGGATGATGGCAATGTACCATACTCTTGAGATGATGTTGTGCTCACAATCTGAGGTGTGGCTGCTCTAGTAGGTGCAACGGTGGAGGAACCAAGCGGTGGTGGTGATCATGAACTAGAATAGTAGTTGTTGTAGTCACCCAATGCATCCTCCTGTAACTGTCTCTCAAAGGTACAAGCACGAACATACATACCAGTAATGCAATGAGGAATATACTGAAATCGTGCCTGAATATCATGGTTCAAACCACCAAAAAATCTATTCATTGTATCATCCACTGATTCTTCTATGTCACAATGATGCATATAAGATTTGAACTCTTGGTAGTAAGCATGAACAGTGTTACTGCCTTGTTTTAATTGTTCCAATTTGCGAAGCAATTCACGACGATAGTAAGGAGGAAAAAATTGTTGTCTCATTACAGCTTGCAAATCTTTCCAAGTTGTGGGTTGGTTATCAATGTTTTTCTTACAATGCACACTCCACCAAACAGAAGCAAAACCAGTAAATGCTCTAGTGGCAGCTCGTACTCGCTCAAGTTCAGAAAAGTCATGGTGACTAAAAAATTGCTCTACTTCAAGCTCCCAAGCTAGATAAATAGCAGGATTAAATCTACCCTCAAATGACGGTAAAGAGATAACCTGACCATGTGCTTGTGTGTGTTGTCCCAACTCTCGTGATGGTGAAGATGTGTCCGTCGTCCAAGAACGTCTATCTCCGGAACCTGTCATGATTAGTAGAAACAAGAAACAAAATTCGAGAATAATGTTCCTATGAAATACTAGGATGTGGTTGTAAAGTGCTCACAGTAAAGCAAATATCAATATCTTACAAGTTCTTACCAAGCAGCAGGTAGTGACAGGCAACCAGCGGTGTCAAATAACTCTGAAGGTTGTGTAAAGCGATTGCCAGGGCAACGTACGTATACACGGTGCAGAAATATGTGGAGCTGGGTTGGCTATATATGATAGTAAAATATTAGCAATAATCAATTCAGAGATGCAATGTTGAATAAACGCTCAACGACGGTACTGTGCTGGTCCTAGGCTAGACCGGACTAGAGACGCGAGCCTAGAACACTAATGAGGTCACAACGTAGCACAACTAGCATCAATGAAGGATACTAAGTAGCTCTGGACAGCAAGATATAAGTGAAGACCACAACGGCAGTAAAGATAATGATGAAAAACAACTGCCAAGCAGGATATACAACAACTCTCTCTCCAACTTTCCTCTTGAAAAGTTTGAGCCAATTTTCTGATAAATTTTTTCAAAGAATGCTACTAACTCAAGCTTTCCAATGCAAAAAGAATCACTCAATTCCGAGTTGATATGAGGAGTCAAAGAATTCTGAAACTGGCTTGAAAAACTGGAATAAGCTGTGTCCGCGAACTTCGGAGGGCAAAAAGACCTATTTAGAAGACGATTTTGAGGTGTCAAATATTGAACAAGTCTCTGCAACTATTTAGATGCGGCTCGTCGCTAGCTTTCATTTGAGTACTCGCGGAGCCAAAACAGACTTCGTATGAGGAAGTTATGCCTGTTTTACTGAACAGTGCACAAAACAGATTCCAAACCGAATTCAACTACGAGATTGAGTCTAGATAGATCCGAATTTTGTTTTTTTTTTCTTCTCTCTTTTTTTTCCTCACACTTTTTTCTTTTTCTTTCTCTCTTTTTTTTTCTCTGGCTTTCTTTTTTTTTTTTTTTCTCTCCTTCTTTCCAAGACAAACTAGATAAGATGCAGATTGCATCAAGCGAAAATGTGAACGATCTCAACTATGATTATGACAATGAACGGTGGGTAGCACATGCAGGAAATTGATGGATGGGTGATGGACAGCGGAAGGGATAACGATGCAGCGGCGGCGTGACTAATGTGAACAGAACTCGAAACTCTAAACGAACTAGACACTAAGACCAGCAACTCGACACGACGATGCAACCGATAATTCAACTATGCAAGCAATGAAAAGAAAATTGCAAAGGCTCAGACTGGCTTGGACAAAGGATGAATAGATCTAACTTTTTTTGTGGCTTTTTCTTGGACAATAGGTAAGGAAATAAATCTAATCTAGTAAAAACCGGAAATTCTCACCGATCAACCTGAAAAACTGATACCACTTGATAGAGGCGAGGGTGTCCTGATCTTTCGATGAGATGATAACTATCGATTTGGTGGAGTCGACTTTGACGATCCGACTACAAACGTGCACGACGTTGCGCCTTAGCAATCGCTAAACCAATCTCCTGAGGTTACTGACGATGCCGGAAGCACGATCAGCCTGACCACGAAGGTCTATTCATGCAAGCAATCGAAGAACGAGCAAGAATATGATAAAGCAATCTGAATATTGCGAATATATATGAAGTATTGATAATGGTGGGGATCCGTAAGCGGTCTTGGTCTGGTCGTTAGACACAAACGAAGTACACGAAGTTGCAATGGCTAACTTTTAACTAAACAAATCCCAAGCAAAAAGCTACTAGATGGATCTACTTATATAGGAGCAAGGGGTGGAGGCCAAGGAGGTGGGAGGACGTCCCAAGGCAGCCTAAAACCAACCCTAGGTCGTACAAGGCTCATGGGCCCAAGTGGAGGTGATGCAACACCTTTGGACTTGTTGTTTGACTCGGATTCTGCTGCAACATCAGATTGTTTCGTCCATATCTCAACACTCCGGAAGAATTTAAAGGTGAATCCAATTGGGTTGGAAAGAGGACGAAGTCTACTTTCCAACAAAAAAATAATCACCCAATTCGGAGTCCGTATGAAAAAGTTGTTGGCGTTTTGAGTCAGGTATGTCTGTGCAGTCCGAATCTGAATCCAGAACGTGAGAGACTTGGACTCTATCTTCTCTTGGCCCAAAAGTGACGTGAGAGGACTTTTTGAACAGAACCTAAACTTCTCCTTTTCCCCTATCTTCATATGTGGATTGTACAAATGTCCCATACACCTGCAATTAGACAAAACACAAAAGTGTGTGAAGTATTTTTGTTCTGGATAACATAAATAGATTATTGAATAATTTGCACTAGAAATCACCTGACAAATATGCATGTATGCAATATTTTTGGTCGTATCCAAGGTAGGCATGTCCTCATCAAAGAGGTAAGGATTTGAAGGTATACATTAGTAGTCACATCCAACTGTAACTTGTACGTCTGTTTGGTACCAGGAAAAAGGTTCACCGGACTAAGTCCGAGGGTCCAGCCGGCCGTACTCCCAGCGCCCAGGATTTAGACCCCGTTGGAGAGGTGGAAGCTGATATAGGAACGGTGTCGGACTGTCCTTCGGCTGAGGGTTCAGAGAATATGTCCGTTACCAACTCGGAAGTGGAGAGCGCCATGAATCATCGGCGCTGTAGGGCTATTTTACGAGACCCCAAGTTCTCGGAAGAGGCATTCAATGCCTTCAGCTCGGCTGATGCGCACATCCGAGCTGCTCGAAACGGGCTTAGTAGAGCCACAAAGCAGCATTTAACACACGTGCGGGTAAGTTTTCTTTGTCCGAATAGGATAGCCATATGCCAGTAGCCCCCGGGACTGAAAGCAGTTGGTACAACTGATTTAAGGACCGTTGTATCACCAGGTTCTTACAGAGAAGAACAACCTGCTAACCCAAGAGCTGGAACAGTGTCGGGTGCAGCTAATGCTGCTACCGCTGAACTGGAATACTTCAAGAAGCTGTCCACTGGTAATGTTCCCCTCCATCGAGGAACAATAATTGTATACCGACTGTGCTAATACTGCCACTGATCGCATAATAGGGTCGCCTGATCAACTTGAGAAGAAGTTGAAGATTGCCTAAGAGGGAGAAAGAGAGGCAAAGAGGCAACACGCCGCAGGCGAGCGTGTGCTGACCCGCGTCAGGGACGAGAAAAACAAGCTACAGGATTCCAACACTATGTTGGGTGAAGAGTTGAAAGATGTGCGGGCCCAGCTAGCCGACTCCGTGAAGGAGAACAAGAAGCTGTGGGGCGGCATATTCAGTATGCTTCCGAACTTTTTTTTTTAAGTAGTTCGGAGATAAATGGAACGGATATAGCTATGTTTGCAGGTATATTGACGGGCCGTCCTGAAGAGGAGGTGTCCGGATCAGCAAGTGATCTGCTGCAAAGACTGTCGCAAGTGCACGAGCATGCTTGGCTGGCCACGCGGAGTGTTGCCAAGGCCTTATGGCCATCCGCCTCCCCTCCAGGAAGTATGGAGAAGCTTGTAGAGCTGTTCAAGGGAGCGCAGCGGCGTATCCGATTATGGAAGATATCAGCCTGCCGAGAGGGTGCGCGAGAGGCCTGGGCCAAGGTGAAAACGCGATACACCAAGCTGAATCCTAATCACATGGCCCGGGTTGGACCGTTAGGGCCAAATGGGGAAGAAATTCCCATTAGTTTAGTATATGACCAAGTAGAGGTGGCCGCCAAATATTCCCAACAGGATTGTAACTTAGACTGCATGTTAGATGGTATAGAGGAGGAAGTGTTTGAGTCCAAGTGACTATGTACTTTCCTCACCATGTGGAATTCTAGCTGAATCGTCATTTGTCATGGCAGACCTTTTCGCTTCAACCTCCGGACCCGAAGGTGCGGAGTGTTTCCGAATACCGTCACGGCCGAATAGGCCGGGGTATGCGTGGAAAAATAAGCGTAGGGGTCATAGTTGCTTGAACAGACAAGTTGTATCCGGCTAGTTATTTTATATTTCACTGAGATTGTAAGAAACATCCTCCAGGGAGAATAGTTCCGTTAAGGATTCCTTTCCCTGGGTGTGCATGCATTAGTAGACATGTCCGAATTGTGATGTGAAAATCGCAGTGTGTATAGCTTCTGGGGGTTCACAATAGAGTGAGTGCAAAGAATATTTTTCATCCACCGACCGAATATTCCGTTAAGAACGCTAGCTTTCGGCTTCACCCAGTCTGAGGTACACATCCGGATGACCCGGCAGTAATAATCGCAGAGGTGCTCCCTTTACCACCTAGCTGAACAATCGGGAATGTAGGGTTAAGCACAGGAGCCAGGCAACCCAGCTTGGCCAAAACTTAAGTCATATCGATGCATATAATGGTAAAGAAAAGACATACGGGAAAAACGCGTATGTATGATGAGCTTGACGCTCGCAAAATAATATTAACAAGCTTCTGTTCAAGAAGCCCCCAGGTATAATAGACGTACATATGTAAAGATGTGTACGTCAGCGGTGTTCGGTCGAGCCGTATGAGAGCTTGAAAGCGAAAAAAATAAAGGTGGAAAAGAGAGAAAAAGTAATGGAAACTACAGGGGAGAAGGGGACGAACAAAGAATTCGGCGCTAGGCATAAAACCTTCGGAGTCTGGCTGCGTTCCAGGGGTTCGGCTCTAGGCGATTGTCTGGTGCATCACGAAGACGGTACGCTCCGCCGGTAAGAACTTCGTCGATTATGAAGGGAGCCTCCCATTTGGGCTTGAGTTTGTCCTTTTTCTTCTCCGGCAAGCGTAGAACAAGTTCGCCAACGTTGTAAGTCTTGGCCCGTACTTCTCTGCTTTGATATCTTCGAGCCTGCTATTGATAAAATGCTGAACGAGCTTTGGCGACGTCGCGCTCCTCCTCCAGGGCGTCTAGGCTGTCCTGCCGATCCAACTCGGCATGTTTCTCTTCGTACATACGCACTCGAGGTGAGTCATGTATAATATCGCAGGGCAATACAGCCTCTGCACCGTACACCATGAAGAAAGGTGTGTATCCGGTAGTACGGTTGGGCTTGGTCCGCAGCCCCCAGAGTACGGAGTCGAGCTCCTCGGCCCAGTGCTTGTCTGATTCTTTGAAAGACCACACTAGCCTGGGTTTGATGCCGCTCATAATAAGACCATTGGCTCGCTCGACTTGACCGTTAGTTTGCGGGTGGTAGACAGAGGCGTAATCAAGCTTAATGCCCAGATTAGCACACCAGGTTTTCACCGCATCGGCTGTGAAATTGGAACCGTTGTCGGTGATGATGTTGTGCGGGACACCATAACGGTGCACCACATCGGATATAAATGCAATCACCGGTCCGGACTCAGCCGTTTTAACTGGTCTAGCCTCTATCCACTTGGTGAATTTGTCCACCATGACCAGCAGATATTTTTTCTTATGGCATCCCCCTTTAAGGGGTCCAACCATGTCCAAGCCCCAGACCGCAAAGGGCCATGTAATGGGGATTGTTTGTAGGGCGGTTGGGGGCATATGGCTTTGGTTGGCGAAGAGTTGGCATCCAACGCAGCCCTAGATGAGGTCCTGTGCGTTTGCTCGAGCCGTAGGCCAATAAAATCCTATCCGGAAGGCTTTGCTGATAAGTGCCCGGGCTGCGGCGTGGTGCCCACCGAGACCGGCGTGAATTTCTGCCAAGAGTTGCCGCCCCTCCTCCTCGGAGATACACCTTTGAAGGACTCCGGTAGTGCTTTTCTTGTAGAGCTCTCCTTCGTGAACTTTATAGGCCTTCGAACGCCGGACAATGCGGCGAGCCTCGTTCTGATCTTCTGGGAGCTCCTTCCTATTAAAGTAGGCCAAGAATGGTTGGTCCACGGGGCAATTACTGCCATGATGAGGTGGGCTGATGGTGTTATTTCGGTGGCCGAGCCTCCGATGATATCGGCGTGTTCGCTATCTATGTTTGTGTTCGGAACGGGACTGTCGTTGCTGTCTCCCCCTTGCCACACCACGGATGGCTTAAAGAGCCTTTCGAGGAAGATGTTAGGTGTACTTTCGCGGGCGACATGATGAAATTCGAGCCCGTCGAACCGAGCCGGCATCTTTAAGACGGCATTGCGATAAGCTGCCATCTTTGGATCTTTGGCATCAAAGTCTCTATTAATTTGGGATATTGCGATGTTTGAGTCCCCGCGCACCTCCAGGCGTTGTATGCCCATTGATACGGCCAGCCGAAGGCCATGTAGCAAGGCCTCGTATTCGGCTACGTTGTTGGAGTCTGTGTATAATATTTGGAGAACGTACTGGACGATATCTCTTGTGGGGGACGTTAATATGACGCCCGCCCTAGTCCTGCCAACATTTTGGAGCCGTCAAAGTGCATAACCCAGTTGGAATACGCGCCGTACTCTTTAGGGAGTTCGGCCTCTGTCCATTCGGCGACGAAGTCATCCAGTACCTGTGATTTGATGGCTCGACGTGGTTTGTACGTGATGTCGAATGGCAGGAGCTCAATGGCCCATTTGGCAATCCGGCCCGTTGCATCCCGGTTGTTGATTATATCATTGAGGGGCACTTCGGAAGCCATCGTGATCGGCGACGAAGTCATCCTGTACCTGCGATTTGATGGCTCGACGTGGTTTGTACGTGATGTCGAATGGCAGGAGCTCAATGGCCCATTTGGCAATCCGGCCCGTTGCATCCCGATTGTTGATTATATCATTGAGGGAAACTTCAGAAGCCATCGTGATCGAGCACTCCTGAAAGTAGTGTCGCAATTTTCGAGATGCCATGAAGACTGCATATGCTATCTTTTGATAGTGAGGGTACCGGAATTTTTGCATGGTGTGAGGACGGTGGATACGTAGTATACCGGCTTTTGGAGTGGAAATTTGTGTCCGTCCTGTTCTCGCTCGACGACGAGTACGACGCTCACCACCTGGTGTGTTGCCGATATATATAGGAGCATTGGTTCGCCGACGTTTGGCGCGGCCAGGATTGGGTTGCTTGCCAAAGGGCTTTTATTTCTTCTAGTCCGGCTGTCGCCGCGTCTGTCCACTCGAAGTTATCAGTGCGCCGTAGAAGGCGATAAAGGGGCAGCGCCTTTTCCCCCAACTTGGAGATGAAGCGGCTTAAAGCTGCCACGCACCCGGTGAGTTTTTGGACCTGTTTGAGTTCGGTTGGCGTGGCCAACTGTGACAGAGCTCGGATTTTGGCTGGATTTGCTTCAATTCCTCTATAGGAAACGATGAAGCCCAGTAGTTTACCGGCGGGGACGCCGAAGACGCACTTTTCCGGGTTAAGCTTGATGTCGTATGCGCGGAGGTTGTCGAATGTGAGACGCAAGTCGTCTATTAGTGTTTCGACGTGTCTAGTTTTGATGACGACGTCGTCCATGTAGGCCTCCACTGTCTTGCCGATCTATTTCTCGAGGCATGTTTGGATCATGCGCTGGTAGGTGGCGCCGGCGTTCTTGAGGCCGAAAGGCATGGTGTTGAAGCAAAACAGCCTGTATGGTGTAAGAATGTTGTTGCGGCTTGATCGGACTCCTTCATTTTGATTTGATGGTATTCGGAATATGCATCAAGGAAGCACAGCGATTCGTGTCCTGCGGTAGCGTCAATGATTTGATCAATGCGAGGAAGGGGGAAGGGATCCTTAGGGCAAGCCTTGTTAAGTCTTTGAAATTGACGCATAGGCGCCAGGATTTATCCTTCTATGGTACCATTAACAAGTTTGCCAGCCAGTCCGGATGTTTAATATCTTTGATGAATCCGGCCTCGATGAGTTTGGTTAGCTCCTTCCCCATAGCTTGTCGTTTGGGTTCGGAAAAGCGTCGCAGTGTTTGTTTGACCGGCTTATATCCCTTTAGTTTGTTGAGGTTGTGTTCGGCCAACTAGCGCGGGATTCCTGGCATATCTGAGGGGTGCCAGGCGAATATATCCCAGTTTTCGTGCAAGAAGTCTCACAGTGCTGCGTCGACTATGGGGCTGAGTTGCGCTCCGATAGAGGCTTTCTTCTTCGGGTCTGTTGGATGGACCTGAAATTTGACCGTTTCTTCTGCTGGCTTGAAGGAAGTAGATTTGGGTCGTTTGTCCACGATAACATCGTCTCTATCCACAGTGGAGCGTAGTGCGGTTAGTTCTTTAGCCGCAAGGGCCTCAGATAATGCCTCGAGGGCCAAGGATGCGGTTTTGTTCTCGGCGCGGAGTGCTATATCCGGATCGCTGACGAGGGTGATTATTCCATTAGGCCCGGGCATTTTTAGCTTCATATACCCATAATGAGGTATGGCTTGAACGCGCATGAAGACCTCTCGCCCTAACAGGGCGTGGTATCCACTGTTGAAAGGGGCCACCTGGAAAGTTATTTCTTCGGACCGATAATTCTCCGGCGTGCCGAATACCACATCAAGTGTAATTTTTCCCGCACACCGCGCTTCCCGACTGGGAATGATACCTCGAAAAGTTGTGCTGCTTTTCTCGATGCGGCTCCTGTCTATTTCCATCTTGTGGAGCGTGTCCTCATAAATGAGGTTTAGTCCGCTGCCGCCGTCCATGAGGACTTTTGTAAGACGAAAACCGTCCATGATGGGACTAAGGACTAATGCAGCTGGCGCTCGGACTGTTCTGTATTTGGGTTCGTCGCTGGCGTTAAAGGTTATGGCCGTGTCGTTCCAGGGGTCAATTGCGGCGACCTGGCAAACTTTGGCGAGATCGCGCAGTGCCCTTTTACGCTTATTGTTTGAAGCGAATGTCTCGAAGACTGTCAATACTCTAGTGTCGTCGTTTGCTGGAGGGTGCTGTTCTTGGGTGTCCTTAGGATGTCCTCGCCGCTCTTGGCTACCTGCCGAAGTATCCAACATGCTCTAAGGCTGTGGGTTGCCACGGTATCCGGCGTCGTGTGTATTTTGAATGGGCCGTTGAGCCATCCCTCCAGAACGGTGTCGTGCAGCATGATGGGTTTATGTTTTTTGACTGTTCGGCTGGGCGTGCCACGGGGGTGCGTCCTCTTCGCCTGTAGGATGAGTTGGGTTGGGACCGACGGTTCCCAGCGAGCTGCCAGAGTTTTCCAGGCGCTTTCCATCGCGCTGTACTTTTGTACAATAGTTGCTAAGTCAGTGAACTTTAGTATGCGGCGGCGATTGATGGCGTTGAGGATACCTTCGTTTGCGCAGTTGTTGCCGAATGCTGCTATCGCGTCTTCGTCGCGGCAATCTTTTACCTTATCTTTGACAAGGAGGAATCTGGCCCAGAAGTGGTGGACCGTTTCCTGAGGATGTTGTTTGATGCTCATGAGAGCGTCTAGGTCCGGGTGGGTGGGGGGAACGAAATCCGAACCCTGACCCAATTTTGGATCCGAAGTTTCAAGATCTACCGGACCTGGCAGTTCGGGCTCTGGGATATCGACTGATTTTTTAGGCTCATCGTCTGACTCCATGTTCGGGGGACGGGACATGCCTTTCTGCCGAAGAATATCCGGCCCTTCAAGATCGGAGATCCAAACATAGTTCGTCTTCAATATAGTAGAAGAGTTGCTCCGCTCCTCGACTACCCTATCTGGTGGGTGATCGGCGGAGTTTTAATTTCTCTCTGGTCGGGTTTAAGCCCAACCCGATCGTAGTCTGTAGCGACCCCCAAGGCGGCCATGCGATCCAGGAGTTCGTTCAATGTTGATAATTCCGTTGGATCCATCCGGGCGGAGTATTCGGGATCAACGCGAAGGCGATTTTCGATGACTTGAGAGGTCATCGTCGGCTTAAGGGCCGACCCGGCGGTCATGACGAAGCCGCCCAGCCGGAGGGTTTGGCCTGGGGCCAGGGTTCCTCCGAAGATGATATTATCCTTGAGAACAAGGCAAGCCATCACCCCTCTTGGCGACGGCACAGTGGAACTCTCAATGAAAGCACCAATGTCGGTGTCAAAACCGGCGGATCTCGGGTAGGGGGTCCCGAACTGCGCGTCTAGGATCGATGGTAACACGAGACGGGGGACACAATGTTTACCCAGGTTCGGGCCCTCTCTATGGAGGTAATACCCTACTTCCTGCTTGATTGATCTTGATGAAATATGAGTGTTACAAGAGTTGATCTACCACGAGATCGTATTGGCTAAACCCAAGAAGTCTAGCCTATGTGAATATGGTAATGAGTATCTCTATCCGGACTACGCTCTCCGGTTTATATAGACACCGGAGAGATCTAGGGTTACATGGAGTTGGTTACATCACAGGGAATCTACATAGTCGGTTGCCGAGCTTGCCTTCCATGCCAAGTAGAGTCCAATCCGGACACGGGTACAATCTTCGGTCTTCATGTCTTCACAGCCCATCAGTCCGGCCCACGGATAACAGGCCGGACGCCCGAGGACTCCTTAGTCCAGGACTCCCTCAGCAAGTACCTGCCAACAACGGGCTTTGGCTAATTGACGTCTGGGCTGTTGCGTTCGTCCGATTGACGGCGTGCCTCCTGGCGTCGCTGGATAGTGGTGCGGGTGTCCTCTGCCTGCCTTTTCCAGCAACACTTGTCTCTGATTCCACTGCATCTGCGGATCCGAGGAAGCCATAGATGCATCGTCGATCTGCACATATTGCTGGTTTTGCTGCGGAAGTCGAGGTTGCCCCTAAGATTGATGCCGGGTAGAGAATTGCACCGTGGGTGCAGCACCTGCCCAACGGCCCTCAGCTTGTGCCACAGGAGCACTTGGTGGGCACCGTGAGGGCTCCGCCAACTGGGACATGTTCGCATCGGCAAACTCGATCAAACTCTGAATAGTAGCCCTCCACTCGCTCATCTTGTTAGCCACAGGGGGGAATCCAGCAGCATCTGCGCCCGCGCCATCGCCTCCATCGCCGTTTGGGGCATGTTAGAGCGCGAGGAATGCGACATTGCTTGATTCCTGGCGGAGCTAGCAGGAGCAGCGTTGTGGTCCCATTGCCGAATCATGAGGGCGGTAGTGGGATGGCGCGGTGGGAGTGGCGCATGGAGATCTTGAACTTGATCAACTGGTGACTTGCCATGCGGGCGTCGTTGTGGAGGCACAATAGCACTGCTCGGCGTCTTGTCGCGTCCATCTTGCGACAGACGTGGTATGTGTCTCGATGTCGTCTCCCCCGAGGTCACTAGGGTTGGGCAGCGGGAGGATCTTGGCTTGCGCCGGACCGGGCGGTGTCCATCCGGTGCTTGCGCTCGTACAGGTGGGGGGGAGCGGGAGTTGCACGTCCGCACCATTGTCGTGGATGTCGCCAGAGGGTCATGGGAGCTGACTGGCTCTGGTGCACCTATTGTCCACTCCCGCCGCGGTGGGCATGGATATAGCACCTCCTGTAATGGCCGCACCCCCCATGGCTTTCGCACCACCCGCCGGAGTGGTGCCGCCCGCGCCATCTGTAGGCGAATGCGGTGGGAGTCTAGACAAGGATGGTTTTGTCTTCATGGAGCCCTTCTTCTTGGGCGCCATGGGTGATGAAGAAGATGCAAAACTTCATGAAGCCAACGCGCTAATCGCTGCTTTGATATACGCCAATGGAGATCCCCTGCCTGGCACGCCAAAGATGTCGGCGTGGACCCGACGAGCAATGGGGCAGTGCAGCTGTCGTCGTGGAACATGATCTCCTATGGGACCATCGGCCCTTTTTAGTTCGGCAAGGGGGAAGGGAACGTTGCACAAAGAGCAGAAGCCATGGAACTACACGACAGAGGTGACGCTGGTGGTTTTTACCCAGGTTCGATCCGCTAAGAAGCGTAAAACCCTACTGTCGGTGTCAAAACCGGCGGATCTCGGGTAGGGGTTCCCGAACTGTGTGTCTAAGGTCGATGGTAACAGGAGACAGGGGACACGATGTTTACCCAGGTTCGGGCCCTCTCTATGGAGGTAATACCCTACATCCTGCTTGATTGATCTTGTTGAATATGAGTATTACAAGAGTTGATCTACCACGAGATAGTAATCGCTAAAACCCTAGAAGTCTAGCCTGTATGATTATGATTGCCCCTAGGGACTAAACCCTCCGGTTTATATAGACACCGGAGGGGACTAGGGTTGTACATAGTCGGTTACAGAGAAAGGAATCTTCATATCCGAATGCCAAGCTTGCCATCCACGCCAAGGAGAGTCCCATCCGAACACGGGTGAAAGTCTTTGGTCCTGTATCTTCACAACCCATCAATCCGGCCCATGTCAAACAGTCCGGACGCCCGAGGACCCCTTAATCCAGGACTCCCTCAGTAGCCCCCGAACCAGGCTTTCAATGACGATGTACCCGGCGCGCAGATTGTCTTCGGCATTGCATGGCGGGTTCCTCCTCCGGTGACTTCAAAGAGCTGTATTCGGCCCTCCATTTAATGTCGTACCCATCGGCTTCTGCTTCCACGTGTCGAGCGAATACGAGAGGTCGCGGTATTTTTTGCACATAACACCCCGGCCATGTAGGAAAAGCGTCTATTTAAAGAGATTCGATCTCAGATCCATTCCACACCATGCGGAAAATCCTCAGAGCTTGCTAGGAGGAGCCACTCCAACATGGCTAGCACTCCCAGTTCTCCTCCCGTCCCCACGGCTCCGAAAAAGGCGATTGGGAGAGATGTTTTGTATCCCACGGTCAGCTGGTGAAGCTCCAAACACAGGGATGTCTTCCCCCCGCGGATCTAGTCCCCGTTCGAGCAGGATTGACTTCCTTCAACGGCGGGGCTCAGGCGGAGAATCTCCCCAATCCGTCCAGGGGGAACGAGTGTGCTTTGTTCCCTACTTGCTAAGAGGCGTCGGATTTCCAATCCACCCGTTCCTCCGAGGACTTTTGGAGTATTATGGCCTCCAACTACAAAATTTCACTCCTGCCTCCATCCTGCACATCGCGGGTTACGTTGCTCTTTGTGAGCTATTCCTGGGCTATGAGGCCCATTTTGAATTATGGAGGAAACTATTCTGCCTCGTCCCTCGTAACTAAGAGGGATCAATATTCGAAGTGGGTGGAGCCGAGGTATGGCACATCGCTGGGACCGAATACCTGTCCGACACGCCGAAGAACGCGTCCGAAGAGTGACCTTCCGAGTGGTTCTGTATTGAGGACGTCGCCCTTCCTGACCCAGTCCGAATGGGTCTTCCCGAATTTTCAAGCGCTCCGTTGAAGAAACGCCACAGCTGGCGCCCTCGGAGCCTCGAGGAGGAAGATAGCGCGGAAGTCCATCAATTGATGGGCAAGATAAAGACGCTCGCCCAGTCCGGATTATCAATAATCGAGGTAATGGCGACTTCTATAGTGCGGGGGGTCCAACCACTCCAATACAGAGGGCTTCCCATGTGGCATATAATGGGGAAGATGATGCCTCACGCTGCGGTCGGAAGGGTCCAAACACCCCCGCCGCTTTGGCCAAAATATTGGTCGAACTGTACAAAGGGGAGAAAGAGGAGTTCACTCATCTCAAACGTCGAGATGGATTTTCCAGTCCTCCTAGCTGGGTGAGTTCCAATCCCGCCATTTACTCTATCCCCTCCTTGAGTCATTCTTAATGAACATTAACCCATCCATTTGTAACAAGAATGATGGAAGGTTACCGAGGTGATCCATAGTCCCGCCCCACAGCCAGAGGATCACAACCGGGACCTTGACCCCAGATTCGAAGAGGATCCGGACATATTTGTGGAGCTTGAGGATGGATTGTTCTACCAGGCGAGCTATGACGGCACGGAAGTGGCCATCATCGCCGACTATCCTGGCCTCCTCCCTAACTCGCATGTAAGTAATCAAGAGACACCTCCTTCGAAAGAGCTTCCTTATTACACCTCACCCACAACACTATTTCGTGCTCCAAAGGGGAGGCGCCCGACACCTCGACGTGCGCCAGAGGCATCTCCTAAGAGAGCGGCCCGCACCAAGAAAATCTTCGAAGAGGAAGGCGAACGACAACATGACAGAGCCTTCATCAAAGAGGTATGGTTTTTGATCAGGCCCCCTGGCAGTCACATCAAACAGTGACATTATCCGCTGTGTCTTATCAGGAAAAGCGTTCGTCGGACTATGTCCGGGGATTTTACCGGCCGCGCCTCTACAAGTCAGGTTCCTGACCCTGCCTTAAAGGCGAGGGCTA
This sequence comes from Aegilops tauschii subsp. strangulata, assembly GCF_002575655.3. NCBI lineage: Eukaryota > Viridiplantae > Streptophyta > Magnoliopsida > Poales > Poaceae > Aegilops > Aegilops tauschii. The sequence goes on along the minus strand of NC_053038.3, from coordinate 197,751,583 downwards.
ATACGGGAGTGACGACGGATTGTCCTTCGGCAGAGGAGTCGGATGATGTATCCGTCACAAACTTTGAAGTGGAAAGCGCCATGAACCATCGGTGCCGGCGGGCCGCTCTTCGCGACCCCGGCTTTATGAAAGAGGCATTCAATGCCTTCAGCTCGGCTGATGCATATATCCGAGCTGCTCGAGGTGGGCTTATCAGAGCCACTGACCAGCATTTGAAAGATATGCGGGTAAGTACACATTTGTACAAATCTAATACTTATATACCAGTAGCCCCCGAGACTTGAAGCAGTTGGTACAACTGATTTAAGGATCGCTGTATTACCAGGTGCTCACAGAGAAGAATAGCCTGTTGTCTCAAGAGCTGGAAAAGTGTCGGACCCAGCTAGCTGCTGCCACCGCCGAACTGGAGAAATCCAAGAAGTCATCGCCTGGTAATGTTCCCCTCCATCGAGAAAATATAATCATATACCAGCAATATTAAAATGTTTTGTACTCCCCCTGGCAGGATCGTCAGATCAACTGAAGGAGGCCCTGCAAGTCGCGCAAGCGGGGGAACAAGAGGCCAAAAGGCAACTGGCCGCGGGCGAACGTGTCCTGACACAGGTCAGTGATGAGAAGAATAAGCTGCAGGATTCCAACACCCTGCTGGGCGAAGAACTAAAAGATGTGCGAGCCCAGCTAGCCGACTCCGTGAAGGAGAATAAGAGGCTACGAGGCAGTATATTCAGTATGCTTTTCGAACTTGCCTCCATATAATTCGGCGAGGACATGGACTGACAGATTTATGTCTGCAGGTATGCTGACTGGCCGTCCTGAAGAGGAAGTGTCCGGATTTCAAGGTGACCTGCTACAAGAGCTGTCCCAAATGCACGAGCGAGCTCGGCAAACAATGCAGAGTGTTGCCAAGGCCTTATGGCCATCCGCCTCCCCTGCAGGAAGTATGGCGAAGCTCGTGGAGCTATTCAAAGGAGCACGGCGGCGTATTCGATTATGGAAGATATCAGCCTGTCGAGAAGGTGCGCAGGAGGCCTGGGCCATGGTGAAGACACGATACACCAAGCTTGATCCAAATCATGTGGCCCGGGTTGGACCTCTAGGGTCGGACGGAAAAGAAATTCCCGTTAGTTTGGTATACGACCAAGTAAAAGTAGCCGCAAAATATTCCCAACAGGATTGTAAGTTAGACAGCCTGTTAGACGGCATAGAGGAGGAAATTTTTGAGTCCCAGTCACTATGTACTTTCCTTTACATATTTGTCCCTAGCCAGATTGTAAAACGATCGTCATGGCAGACCTTTTCGCTTCGACCTCTGTACCCGAAGGTACAGAGTGTTTCCGAATACCTGAGCGGCAAGATAGACCGGGGTATGCGCGGAAACCAGGCGTAGGGGTCATAGTTTCTTAAACAGACAAGTTGTATCCGGCTAGCTATGTTATATTACATTGTAATTGTAGGAAACATCTTCCAGAGAGAATAGTTCAGTTAAGGGTTCCTTTCCCTGGGTGAACATGCGTTTAATATGCATGTCCGAACTGTGATTGAAAAATCCCAGTATACGTAACATCTGGGGGTTCATAGTGTAATGAGTGTGAAAACATCTTTAGTCTGTCGATCGAATATTCCCTTAAGAACGCTAGCTTTCGGCTTCACCCAGTCTGAGGTACACATCCGGATGACCCGGCAGTAACAATCGCAGAGGTGCTCCCTTTATGCCCTAGCCGAACAAACGGGAACATAGGGCATAAGCACAGGAGCCAAGCAACCCAGCTTGGCCAAAACTTAAGTCATAACGATGCATATAATGACGAAGAAAAGGTACATATGAGGAAAAAACACATATGTGGTGAGCTTGATACCCGAAAAATAATAATAAGCTTCTGTACAAGAAGCCCCCAGGTATTATGGTCGTACATATTTAAGAATGTGTACATCGTAGGTGCGCGGTTTAGCCGCACGAGAGCTTTAAAGCTAAAAAAGGCAAAAAGAGAGGAAAAAGTAATTGAAACAAAAAAAGAAAGGGGGAAGAAGACGAACAAAGAGTTCGGCTCTAGGCGTAGAATCTTCGGAGTCTAGCCGCATTCCATGGGTTCGACTCTAAGCGGTTATCTGATGCATCACGCAGGCGGTACGCTCCTCCGGTGAGAACTTTGTCAATGATGAAGGGACCCTCCCACTTGGGTTTGAGTTTGTCCTTTTTCTTCTCTGGCAAGCGTAGAACGAGTTCGCCAACATTACAAGTGTTGGCCCGCGCTTCTCTGCTTTGATATCTGCGAGCCTGCTGTTGATAAATTGCTGAACGGGCTTTTGCAACGTCGCGCTCCTCCTCCAGGGCATCTAAGCTGTCGTGCCGATCAAGCTCGGTCTCTCTCTCTTCATACATGCGCACTCGAGGTGAGTCATGAATAATGCCGCAAGGCAACACAGCCTCTGCACCGTACACCATGAAGGGTGTATATCCGGTAGTGCCATTGGGCGTGGTCCGCAGCCCCCAGAGTACGGAGTCGAGCTCCTCAACCCAGTGCTTGTCTAATTCTTTCAAAGACCACACTAGTCTAGGCTTGATGCCACTCATAATAAGACCATTGGCTCGTTCGACTTGACCGTTTGTTTGCGGGTGATAGACGGAGGCGTAATCGAGCTTAATGCCCAGATTGGCACACCAGGTTTTCACCTCATCGGCTGTGAAATTGGAGCCGTTATCGGTGATGATGTTGTGTGGTACACCATAACGGTGCACAACACCGGATATGAAGTCTATCACTGGTCCGGCTTCGGCCGTTTTAACTGGTTTGGCCTCAATCCACTTAGTGAACTTATCTACCATGACCAGCAGATATTTTTTCTTATGGCTTCCTCCTTTAAGGGGTCCGACCATATCAAGCCCCCAGACCGAAAAAGGCCAAGTGATGGGGATTGTTTGTAGAGCGGTGGGTGGCATATGGCTTTGGTTGGCGAAAAGCTGGCATCCGACGCAACGTTGGACAAGGTCCTGTGCGTCTGCTCGGGCCGTCGGCCAATAGAAACCTGTACGGAAGGCCTTACTTACAAGGGCCCGAGCCGCGACGTGGTGACCACCGAGACCAGCATGAATTTCAGCCAAGAGCTGCCGTCCCTCTTCTTCGGAGATACATCTTTGAAGTACCCCGGTAGCGCTCTTCTTGTAGAGCTCTCCGTCATGGACCTTGTAGGCTTTCGAACATCGGACAATGCGGCAAGCCTCATTCTGATCGTCAGGGAGCTCTCGCCTATTAAGGTAGGCCAAGAAGGGTTCGGTCCATGGGGCAATTATCGCCATGATAAGATGGGCCGATGGTGTTATTTCGGTGGCTGAGCCCCCGCTGATATCGGTATTGTGTTCGGAATCTGGGGGTGTAATCAGATCTGGACTAGTGTTGCCGCTCTCCCCTTGCCACACCACGGATGGCTTGAAGAGCCTTTCCAGGAATATGTTAGGCGGGACGGGGTCGCGCTTAGCGCCGATACGAGCAAGGACATCCGCCGCGTGATTACTCTCTCAAGCCACATGATGAAACTCGAGCCCCTCAAACTGAGCCGACATTTTGAGAACGGCGTTATGATAGGCCACCATATTCGGATCTTTGGCGTCGAAGTCTCCATTTATTTGGTATATTGCGAGGTTTGAATCCCCGCGCACCTCCAGGCGTTGTATGCCCATGGAGACAGCCATCCGAAGACCATGCAATAAGGCCTCGTATTCAGCTACATTGTTGGAGTCTGTGTATAATATTTGGAGTACATACTGAACTGTGTCTCCAGTGGGGGACGTTAAGAACGCCCGCTCCTAAGCCCGCCAGCATTTTGGAACCATCGAAATGCATGACCCAGTTGCAGTATGTGCCGTACTCTTTAGGGAGTTCGGCCTCTGTCCATTCGGCGACGAAGTCGGCCAGTACTTTGGATTTAATGGCCCGGCGCGGTTTGTATGTTATGTCGAATGGAAGGAGCTCAATGGCCCACTTGGCAATCCGGCCTGTGGCATCGCGGTTGTTTATTATGTCATCCAGTGGTACTTCGGAAGCCACCGTGATCGAGCACTCTTGGAAGCAGTGTCGCAGCTTCCGGGATGCCATGAAGACCGCGTATGCTATCTTTTGGTAATGAGGGTATCGGGATTTGCATGGTGTGAGGATAGTAGATACGTAGTATACCGGCTTCTGAAGTGGGAATTTGTGTTCGTCCTCCTCTCGCTCGACGACGAGCACCGCGCTCACCACTTGGTGCGTTGCCGATATGTATAATAGCATGGGTTCACCGATGTTCGGTGCGGCCAGGAGTGGTTTGCTCGCTAGAAGAACCTTTATTTCTTCCAGTCCGGCCATTTCCGCATCCGTCCATTCGAAGTGGTCGGTGCGTCGGAGAAGGCGATAGAGTGGCAGTGCTTTTTCTCCTAGTCTGGAGATAAAGTGGCTTAAAGCTGCGACACATCTGGCTAGTTTTTGGACCTGTTTAAGGTCTGTTGGGGTAGCCAATTGTGACAAAGCTCGGATTTTTTCTGGGTTTGCTTCAATTCCTCTATTGGAAATGATGAAGCCCAACAGTTTTCCAGCGGGAACGCCGAAAGCACACTTTTCCGAATTAAGCTTGATGTCATATGTACGGAGGTTGTCGAATGTGAGACGCATATCGTCTATCAATGACTCGACGTGCCTAGTTTTGATGACGATGTCATCCACATATGCTTCAACTGTCTTGCCGATCTGTTTCTCCAGGCATGTTTGAATCATGCGTTGGTAGGTGGCCCCGGCATTTTTGAGACCGAAGGGCATAGTGTTGAAGCAGAATGGCCCATATGGGGTAATGAATGCCGTTGCAGCTTGGTTGGACTCCTTCATTTTGATTTGATGGTATCCGGAGTATGCGTCGAGGAAACACAGTGAGTCATGTCCTGCGGTAGCATCAATAATCTGATCGATGCGAGGGAGGGGGAAGGGATCCTTAGGGCATGCCTTGTTGAGGTCTTTGAAATCGACGCATGGGCGCCAGGATTTATCCTTCTTTGGCACCATCACTAGGTTTGCTAGCCAGTCCGGATGTTTTATTTCTCTGATGAATCCGGCCTCGATTAACTTGGCTAGCTCCTCCCCCATGGCTTGTCATTTGGGTTCAGAAAAAGCACCGCAATGTTTGCTTGACCGGTTTATATCCCTTCAGTATGTTGAGGCTGTGTTCGGCCAACCTGCGTGGGATTCCTGGCATATCAGAAGGGTGCCAGGCGAATATGTCCTAGTTCTCGCACAGGAACTCTCGTAGCGCGGCATCAACCGTTGGGTCGAGCTGTGCCCCGATGGATGCTGTCTTCTTGGAGTCCGTCGGGTGGACTTAAAATTTGACTATTTCATCTGCTGGTTTAAAGGAGGTGGATTTGGGTCGCTTGTCCAGGATTGCGTCATCCCTATCCACAGTGGAGCGCTGCACAGTTAGCTCTTCGGCCGTGAGGGCTTCAGACAGTGCCTCGAGGGCCAGGGATGCGGTTTTGTTTTCGGCGCGGAGTGCTATGTCCGGATCACTGGCAAGAGTGATGATACCATTGGGCCAAGGCATCTTGAGCTTCATGTACCCGTAATGAGGTATAGCTTGGAAGCGTGTAAATGCATCTCGCCCCAATAGGGCGTGATATCCACTGTTGAAAGGGGCCACTTGGAAGGTTATCTCTTTGGACCAATAATTCTCCGGCGTGCCGAATACCACGTCGAGTGTGATTTTTCCCGCACATCGCGCCTCCCGACTGGGAATGATTCCTCGGAAGGTCGTGCTGCTTTGCTCGATGCGGCTCCTGTCTCTTTCCATTTTGTTGAGTGTATCCTCGTAGATGAGGTTTAGTCCGCTGCCACCATCCATGCGCACTTTCGTGAGCCGCAAACCGTCCACAATTGGATTGAGGACCAAGGCGGCCGATGCCCGGACTGTCCGGAATTTTGATTCGTCACTACCATTGAAAGTTATGTCCGTGTCGTTCCAAGGGTTTGTTGCTGTGACTTGGTAGACTTCGGCGAGCTCGCGGAGGGCCCTTTTGCGCTGATTGTTTGAAGCAAAAGTCTCGAAGACCGTCAATACGCTGAGGTCGCCGTCTTCCGGGGGGTGTTGCTCTGGGGTATTTTTGATGAGGATATCCTCGCCGCTCTTGGCCACTTGCCGGAGTATCCAACATGCTCTAAGGCTGTGGGTTGGTATGGTATCCGGTGTTGTGTGTATTTTGCATGGCCTATCGAGCCATCCCTCCAGAACGGTTCCGCGCCCCGTAATGGGCTTAGATTTCTTTACTATTGGTTTAGGTGCCCCGCGAGGATGCATCCTTTTTTCCTGGACGAAGGGTTGAGTGGAAACCAGTGGTTCCCAGCGAGCTGCCTGAGTTTTCCAGTCGCTTTCCATTGCGCAGTACTTCTGTACGACATCCGGAAAGGAAACATAGTAACGACCAAGGTCTTCGTCGAACACCCACTTGAGCTCGGTGGCATCGCCTGCATTGGTATCATCGGCACCTGCAACTATGTTTGTAGTATCTGTGAGTCACGAGGACTCAGCAATCTCGAAACCCGCAACATCAAGACTATTTAAGCTTAACGGTAGGATGTGGTTATAAGGTGGAGTTGCAGCAAGCACTAAGCAAATATGGTGGCTAACATATGAGTACAAGAGTAAGATGAGGAACTACGCAACGGACGCAGAGCTAGAAGTGATCAAGAAGTGATCCTGAACTACTTACGTTCAAACATAACCCCACCGTGTTCTCTTCCCGAACCTCATCGAAAAGATACCATCACGGTTACACACGCGGTTGGTGTATTTTAATTAAATCAAGTGTCAAGTTCACTACAACCGGATATTAACAAATTCCCATCGGCCACATAATCACGGGCACGACTCTCAAAAGTTTAAATCCTGGAGGGGTGTCCCAACTTAGCCCATGACAAGCTCACGATCCGCGGAGACAATCGTCCATCGCGGGACCCTCTGATCAGACTCGGAATCCCGGTGCACAAGACATTTTGACAATGGTAAAACAAGCCCAGCAAGACCTCCCGATGTGCCGACACCCTGATAGCAGCCATGCGTATCTCGTCTCAGGCCACGGCGGATGAGCGACGCGTACAAGTGCCAACATAACCCAAGTGGCCCTGGGACGGCCCCGCACAATGCTCTAGGTTGGACCAACAATCATGAGGAGCATTGGCCCGGGGGTTGATTAAGAATCCTCGGGTTAATTACTCCTTATGCAAATTTTAGTTGTTATTAGGTAAATGGTAAAACCAATGTTGGGCCTTGCTGGAAGAGTTTTATTCAAAGTGAACTGTCAAGAGCGGCCCATAAACCCTCATCGTGTTAGGGACGCAAAATCAAGGAACATAACACCCGTATGACGGAAACTAAGGCGGCAAGAGTGGAACAAAACACCGAGCAAGAGGCCAAGCCTTCCACCCTTTACCAAGTATATAGATGCATTAATTAAATAAGAGATATTGTGATATCCCAACATATCCATGTTCCAACATGGAACAACCTGCACGACACCTGCAACTAGCAACGATATAAGAGGGGCCGAGAAAAAGCGGTAACATAGCCAAACAACGGTTTGCTAGGAAAGGTGGGTTAGAGGCTTGACATGGCAATATGGGAGGCTTGATAAACAAGTGGTAGGTAGCGCGACATAGCGATAGAACGAACAACTAGCAAGCAAAGATAGAAGTGATATCGGGGGTAATGATCATCTTGCCTGCAAAGTTCTCAGGGTTGTCGAAAGCTTGCTCCTCGTAAACGTACTCGACGGGATCCTCATTCACGAACTCGTCTCCCGACTCTACCCAAAGCAAGAACACAAGCAACGGAACACAATCAATAACGGTACAATGCGCAAGCAGCATGATGCAAGACATGGCATGGAATGCAAGGTATGATGTGCAATGCATATGGGTACTCCGGAAGGGAAAAAATGATCATGGCATCAACTTGGCAAACCAAGCATGCAGCTGGATTGGTTGGGAGATTTCGGTTGAAATCGATATAAAGATCACCGGAAACGGATGCACGGTATGCAAATGCGGAGCAAAACAAGTACAACGCAAAACTGTGCTTAACAGTAACATAGCACTTAAGATGCATCATGAAAATAAGCTACAGAACTCCAACATAAAAAAAACACATGGCAGTGAAGTACAGGTGAAGCTCTACAAATTATGAACACTGAGCTACTTCTAGAACTCACTAGAACAAGTCTAAAACAGCATGGAAAAAATGCAAATGACAACAGTTTAACAGACTTGGCAGAAATTCAGCGAGCATAACAGAAACAGCATCAGGTTGCAATGTTTAAGCCTAGTAAACTATATGCTACATGAATATGTTACAGTAGACAAGATCATGAAAGGATAGTACTAAATTCACTTAATAAAACTCCCTTACTGAACTTGTCCCAAAGATCTACAGAATTGATGATAGCAGCGATGCAAACATGGCAAATGATATGAACAGATTTCAGACTTGGAGGAAATCATGGCATGGCATAAAGAGATTCATGATAGCAACTTTGCAAGCTTGTGGCACTCATCACAGTGCACTAAATGGCATGAAATAAAATCTAGCATGAAGTAGACATGAAAATGAAGGTACCCATGTGCAAAACAACCTCATAGCATGTTAGAATTAAATCACACAAAAATGACAAAACAGTAACATGATGTAAAATCAGAGGGTCATGACCTTGCTCGAATGCAGAAAATAATGCCACCAGTGTATTGGCGGGATTTTTTACCCCAAAAACATATATAATATGTGTAGGTTACTGTAGAAAAATCATCACAAATGCTATAAGTGAAAAACTCGCCTAAATGGAATATGACAGAAAAGGCAAGTTTCTCTAATGGGAAATGTCCAGAAAAGGACTAGCCTGAAATGGAAAGATTCCATATCCAGAAATGGAATATCCCTGGAATTTAAAACAAAAGAAAAAGAAAAGAAATGAAGAGGGGATGGCAGGTGGGACCTGGTCCCCTCAGAGGCTGACGGGTGGGTCCCGCAGGGTCAACATGGCGGAGGCTCACGGCGTACTCGAGCAGGGAAAATAGAGGAGGGGCTCGCCGGGGTGCAGAGACGGCGGAGAGCTTGTCGGAGCCTCTCCGGCGACCAAAAGATGCGGGGGCAGGGCGCAACGGGATCGCCATAGGATCCTGCACCCGCGGGTGTTGCAAAAAGCATCGGGCGACGCCGCAGGCGTCGGCGGTGTCGTGCTACAGAGGCGACGCGGTGAGGATGGACGCGACGACGCGGGGGAGCCAGACGAGCGGCAGAGAGCACGGATCGAACGCGGGCGACATGGGGAACCTACCGGACATGCTAACTGCGACGAGCGAGGTCGTGGTGCTCGCTAGAGACGAGGCCCGACGGCGGCGCGTTCGGGCGGAGATGGCAACTTCGCTTAGAGCATGCAAACGAGGGGGAAAGAGATATGGGGAGATGCGCGTGCTCACCACAAGCACGGTGGTGCGCTTGGTTGGTTGGGAGGTGGACGGAGACGGTGATGGCGGCGATCGAACACGTACGGCGGCCGAAGTTGAAGACGAGGAAGAAGTGGTCGTAGCAGGGGTTCCCGGCTCCACGTAGACGACGACGGGGAAGACGAGGGACACGGTAGGCGCGGCGGAGGGCATCGACGAGCACGCTGGCGACGAGCTCGCGCACTTCGATGCGTTCGGGACGGCGGTGGCGCGACGGATCTGGTGGTTCAGTGGCCCTGCGGCGGCGGTGAGGGGAAGAGGGAACCCTAGCGGGTAGGTAGGGAAAGGAGGGATACATTATAGAGGGCCAGGTGGAGCGGCGACGTGCTCGTGCTCGCGGTCCCCATGGCTAGAGCGGGAGGAGAGGGAAAAGGTGGGTGCGGGGGAACAGGGATTCGCTGACTAGCGGGGCCAGGCAGGCCACGTGGCGAGGGGCTAGCGGAGGTGCCTACGCGCGTGGGTGAGAAAAACAGAGAGAGGGAGGCCGCGCGGGCTGGCGCGCGCGCTCGTGGGCTGCGGGGCTGGGCTAGATGGGCCGCGGCTCGGCTAGAGCTGCGTTGCCGCTGCTGGGCTGCTCTGCTGTTGCTGTTCCATTCTCTTCTCTTTTCTTCAGACAGAAAATATAAAGAGAAATGCTCAGGGGAAAGGAGAGGTGTATGAGAGATATGAGAATATCCTTATTACCCTGTAATTACCCACTATTTGATAAAATTGAGTTGGGCATTTTTAGAGATAGAAAAATAGATCAAGTTTGAATAAAATTCAAACTTGAGGTATTTTTGAACCTAACCAAAACAAGTCCAAATAAGTTGAAACTTGGCAGAGAGGTTTAGGACATGGCGCAAGATTTATAGGGAGAAGATGAACATTAATGGGGAAGGGAAAAAATGGCACTTGCAGAAATGGAAGAAAAGGAAGGAAGGATGAGGAGTGATGGTGCAACAACCACACAAGGAGCATGCAACAAGGTATCATGCATGAATATGACAAAGCACACAATGATAATGAGCATGCAAACAGACACAAGCACAAATACAATATGACAAGGTAAACATGGCAATGCAATGAGATGAATATGCACTATATGATGATGACATGGCAACCAACAATAATGCTAGAAAGAAAACAACAAAATGACCCAAAATGAAGGAAGTCAAAATGGAATTGATCATGTTCAAAGTTGGATATATTTCCAAACTGGGAAGTTTTACATCTGGGGTGTTACACATCTATTTTCCGATTCGTGTTTCCTTGCCTGAGTAGGTTACGAAAAAAATAGTCTGGAGACCCCCCGGGCAGTTTTTAGGCCAAAATTTTGGCAGTTGAAAATATTTTTCCCTATCCTGTTTTTAGGTCCGAGGGAGCGTTTTGAGACACTCGCCATCGTAGTGAGTTTTTGTCGCACTTTTTCGTCGTCGCTGCCCTGATTTCCGAAAAAATGTCAAAAAAAATTCGTGCCTATCCTGTTATTTTTACTTGGGAAGAGTTTTGAGACACTCGCCATTATAGTGATTTTTCGCCAAAAAAAAGAGCGCAAAAAAGAGCAAAAAATATTCTAGAGTGGGCTTTTCCCTTGTTTCTGTGTCGCACCGTGATTTTGTTAGTGTTCGAGGCTCGCGTCTCTAGTATGGTCTATTCTAGGACCACTGGACCAGCACGATACTTTTGTTGAGCGTTTATTCAACTTTCCATCTCTGAATTGATTATTGCTGATCTTTTTACTACCATATTATAAGCTATCCCAACTCCACATACATCTACGTCGTGCGTTTGACTCTCCCTGGTAATCGCCCTATCCAAGCTTTGAGAGTTTTGACTACACGGTTGCCAATCATCACCTGCTGCTTGGTAAGAACTGGTAAGAATTTGAGATTCGCTTGACGGATTTGTGACTTTAGAACACCACGGCCACTTCCTAGTAGTCTATAGGATCATATTCTTGCGTTTTTCTCTTGCTGCTAACCATGGCAGGATCACAAGCCGACGTGACTGACTGGGAGAACATGACGAACAAAGAGTTAAATGATAAGTTTCAACAAATGATGAGTGGACAGGTGGAGATGTGCTAAACAGATTTGAAGAGGCCATGGAGAAGATAGATGGCATTGAGAAGGCATTCGATACAAAGATTGATAACAAGTTTAATGAATTGCTCGCGCGTCTTCCACAGCCACTGCCCGCTGCACCTGTCGCACCTCTACAGCAACAACAAAAACATCGCCTTCCAAATCAAGTGGGACGAGCACTACACGTTCCCCTTGAGCCTGGTCAAAATTCTGGTGCCGCTGTACGTATTGTTGATGCTTCTGTAGCTCCTACTGCTACTGCAGAGGTGGAGGACCATTACGAGGATGAGGTTGATCAAAATCAGAACTACGTGCAACCACCAGCACCACCACCACTAGGTCTTCCTCACGCATATCATCGCAATGGTAGGGCTGCTGATGCGGAGCATCCCACGTTCATCCCCATGTACACTCCGACTACTCTCCAAGCCCCGAGAGGACATATGACGAGACCTCGAACATACACCATTGGACACAAGGTGAACTCGCTCGTCTTCAATCCATCACTTTCCACATGTGAGACATGGCTACTACCTCAAATATATGTGCTATGCATGACCAGGAACAAAGAGGAAGACTATGGACAAGACGGCGAGGACACCAAGTACAAGGAACTACCGAAGAAGCTCCAGCGAGCGGACGTCCGGACGACTCCGGACGACCGGCCTCTCACAGCGAGCGGACGTCCGGCCCTTGGCACACGACCGGCGCCTGAAGACCAGCCTACGCCAGCTACAGACCTCCCAGCGAGCGGACGTTCGACCCCGCACCGGACGTCCGGCAAAATTAACGGAAGTCCGAGACTTCCGGACGTCCAGTGTCCCGACCACAGAACACTTTCAGTGTCCCGACCACAGAACGCTAGCGGATGACCAGTCCCCCTGGAACCACCGGACGTCCGGTGCCCAGCGGACGTCCGGTCCCTGGCTGTGTCCAATTGCGGGCTGAGGCCCAAGTACCCCTTCACTTCGCCCCCATTTGCACTATGACTATAAATAGGACACCCCCTCCTCCTAGTTAGGGTTAGCATTGGTTTAGATCATACTTGAGATAGAGCTTTGCTCATCCATACGGATCTACTCCACGAGAGAGACCGCGACCCCTCTTCGGATAAGATCCACGTTGGATTCAAGACCTCCTTTACGGAGAAGACCATCATCAAGACCTCCTCACGGAGAAGAACCGGTTACCTATTGTATCGTCCCTTGTTGACATTGGATTGTGTATCTCCCCTTGTGTTTCGAGGATCTAGCGCATGTGTGATCTATTCTTGTTGGTTGGGTGATTTCTCTCGTGTTTCCCTCGTGACTTCCCTTGTGTTTTCCCCTCGTGTTCTTCGTGTTCATCGCGGGATTCGCAACTTTCGTGAAAGATCGGCCGCATAGGGTTCCACCCTACATCATCTTGGATCAGAACAAGGTTGATCACGAATTTGGAGCCTCCCCTCTTCGTTTTCTAGCTTGATTTTGTTGTGTTCTTCCCCAATTTCGAAAATCCCCATCAAAAATAGCCACAAATTTTTTTGTGATTTGTTGGTGTGATGATGTTTTGTTGATTTTGATCCATGGATTTGCTTGGTTTCGAGTGGATCTAGCATTTCCCCAAGTTTCCCCATCTTTCATCCACGAAATCTCCTTAATTTTGACCCCAAAATCCCAAAATTCCGCCCAAAATCGCGTCCCGAAACTCGCATTTCGCGTTGACCCCGACCCACCGGACGACCGTCACTTTCCGGACGTCCGGACCCCCCACGAAGCACCGGACGTCCGTCATCCACCGGACGACCGGCACCACCCAAAGAGCCCACCAGACGTCCAGCCACCGGACATCCGTCCATCTCCGGACGTCCGTAACCTGTAGATATCCATTTCGGCTGATTTTTGTTTTGCCCATAACTAATTCATCTGAACTTCGATTTTGACGTTCTTTAGCTCATTTTGAAGCTATTGACATCCTCCTTAATACGAAAATAACACCAACATCATTTGAGTCGATCAAATTTTGTGAATTTTGGCATCTTTGCCTAGGGCTTCCACCACATCATCCGCTACACCACCAACGACTTCCGCAACCTAACCCATCTTGATCCCCATTGTATATGTGGTTGCTTGAGTAGTGATTCGAGTCTCCTAAGTTGTTTCGGCTACTTAGGGACGGTTGCTTCTTCATCAACCACCACCACCACTTCCGCATAACCTTACCCACCATACACTTCCACCTCAACATAACCCAATTTTGTTTGAGCTTGTTTGAGTTGTGGCTTGTGTCTCCTAAGGTGTTTCGGCTACTTAGGGACGGCAACTTCAACTTTGACTCGCATAACCCATCATCCCACTTCCGCATTGCCAAGTGCAAAACTACCACCGCTTTCCGCTACCAGCGTTTGACTTTTGTCTTTGAGATTTTGAGTTCGCGGTTTTTCCGTTTCCTAAGGTGTTTCGGTTACTTAGGGACGAGTCTCCATCATCTTGATATCCACATCAAGAACACCGCCACTTATCATCACAAAGTACGGTAACCTCAACGACACCATTGTACATTCCCCTTGCAATTGCATTGATAACCCCTAGCCCATTTGCGTTACTTGCCTAACGAGACTAGCCATTTGAGTATTGTCGGGCCACGTTACTGGTGCACATTAGAGATCATTGGTCCATAACTTCCATTACATACATACCATATCATCTTGGTATCATATCATCTCTTGTGTCACAAAGATTGTTCCCGCATATACACAATTGCTATCTTTGTTTGTGCATTGTGCAAAAGTGGCCATACAAAAAAAAGAATAAGCTTTTAAGCAAAAAGAGAGAGCAAAGAAGCTTGTAAGCAATAGCCATAGCATCATACCACATTGCATATAAGATTGTCATATCCGATCATCTTAGATCGAACACCGGGAACCATACATATATAGCATACTTGGGATAGAAAGTTTATCCTTTTGCATCTTATAGGTTGTGCACAAGTGTCGTATCCGCCTATTGAGCAATCGTGCTAGAGTCTCTCTTGAGTTGTGCAACACGAGCGTTTTCCGTGGACTCCACATTTTGTGCTCATTCCTTGGTTGCACGACCCCATTTATCTATCCGTGTGTGCGTTTCCGTGTGCCATTTATTGCTATTGGTCCACTTGTTTCACTTGCGAATTTGTGAATCTCTTTCAACATTATTGACTCTTGCTAACATTTTGCATCAAATTTTTGTGCCACTATCCTCACCGAGCTCCACCATAAGCCTTACTTGTGTAGGTGTGAGAAACCGACAAGAATTGGTACCAATTGTGCTATTTCCTTGTTACACATTGAGTGATCATTGATCCATCTTCAACATCGGTCAAGGTACATTTGGTATAGTTCTTCTCTTTCTCCCACTCATATTTGCTCGAGTCTTGTGATGGATAGGCAAGGCATTTCATCTCCGGTCTTCGACAACAACGACGGCGTGAAACACTACATCACCAAAGCGTCCATCTTTGATCAACAACGACAAATGCAAGGCGCACAATCAAGATTGTGAGAGCGCATCGAGAACCTCTCCATCGACATTCATCACTCCGAAGCAAGGAAAAGGGACTACATAGACAACAAGCTTTCTGCACAAAAGGAGGAGCAAGATGCAAGGATGGAGGAGAATCGGGCCTTGATCAAGTCTACTTCCAATTCGTCATCTTCAAGGCGGTGGTGGCCAAATCGATCATCTTCGGAGCGCCCAAGCGATGCAAGCGCAAGTCGTCCACGTCCACATCTCCATGGCGACCACCATCACGTTCGTGATCCACATCGTCATGAAGGGCAAGTCACGTCCAAGCATCATGTGCACGACGACGACGAACGACATCTACTATGAGCTCAAGCACGACAACGACATCATCAACATGAAAATGCTCAACAAGCGCAAATGCACAAGTCCCAACAAGCTCTACTTCACGACAAGGCCAAGCTTCAAGAGCACAAGCGAAGACCGCGAGACGAGCACCACCAAGACGGAGCTACGGCTACCACCACCACTTTGGCATCTTCGCCAAGTGCTATCAAGGCATCTTCATCTCTGGACGTACGGCATCTTCGCCTACTTCTCGTGAGTTTGCCTACATCGACATTTTCGACAACAAGGCGACCACCTACGAGCAAGGGCGACACTTCCATCTTCGGAAGCCCCTCAAAGAAGATGGCCGAGCATGGGAAATTCCCTTCGGTCATGGAGACGAGCTACGAGGTGCCACATCATATGGGCCTCAAACAACAAGACGGTGACAAGAAGGTTGAGCATGGGACTATCCCTTCAACCAAGGCGGCGATAGGAGTTGAGCATGGAGACGTTTGCACCTACACCTCTCCGACACCCACATATGACGAGATGTCCCAATTCCCATGTGAGGAGAGCCACCACCACATGAGTGACATGAGTGACTCCACCATATATGACATTGAGTGCATTTCCTATGAGAGGATGAGTGTGACCACCACTAGGCCCACACATGAGAGCATCCCACACATCCTATGTGAGGTTGAGAGCCATTTGAGTGACTCCACCAACCATATGAGTGAGAGCATCATACCGGGAGTGAGTGAGCCACAACACTTATTGAGTGAGGTAGTTGACACGGCATGTGAGGCCACTATGATTTCTAACGACTTAACCTCTACTCCGAGTGTGTTTTCTTTGGTGCTAGGTCTCCTACATGACGACATGCCTATCCTCGACGAGTCCATACCTCCAATGGAGACAACGATGGCCATGGTGATGATGATGCACCCCCCACATGGTTCCATCAAGATGAAGTTGACCACGACTTGGTCTTCGACACCTCACCTACAACACATGAGCGATGCTCCAAAGGTAACATAGGTGATGGTGCTTCTCTTGTCCCACTAGCGGACTATCTCACCAATGATTGCTTGCATGATGTTGATCCACCTATTCCCATGCTTCATGCTAGTGCGATGTCCTCATGTCATGACTTACCAATTTATGATGAATATGATGATGAGCATGTTGAATTGCCTAGTTGTGATGCTATGCTCCATAGGATATCTTGTGAAAATTCTTTTGGTCACATCATGTTCGACAACCCTTCGAACTTGTCATATGCTATGAGTGGGATCTCCCATATTGCATCATTTCAATCTCAACATAGTAACTATGCATGCCCCATTAAGATAAATCCCATTCGCACTTATGGCATAGATGACGAGATGATGGTCATTGGCTTTTGTTTTTCATGTGATGATATTGCCATGCTTCCTTTACATGATTTGCGCAATTCATCTAGTATGCCATGCCATGATCACATTGTTCCAAATATGCTTTGTTTTGGACATTGTCAATATTCTCCATGTGATGTTTCCATTAATGCTCATGAGGAAACCCCCATAGTTTCCTCATACATATTGGGAGATTTTGATGCACTCCATACTTTGCATGATTCCCATAATTGTGTGCACCACATGCATTCCATGAATAACAATGCTCTATATATCACTAGTGATGCATTACATCCTTTGAGTCTCCATTATGCTATACATAACAACAAACCTATCATGATGGATGACATGTTTCTATATCACGCATCTCATTTATTTGAGCACTGGATTTTTTGTGCTGACAAACACAAGCACGTGCGCATCATGATGGATGATGTCTACATCTACCACGCACACACAATTTTCCCTTTGTCTTTGTTTTGTGTAGGTACTCACGTATACTCGTCAACCTCTCAATCCCAAGAGTTGACGAAACGAGCTCTTGAGAGCAACGATGATTTGGGATCCCGTGGATTATCCTTCCCACCATTCCCTCCGCGCAAGGACTACGCGCATCTCTTTTACTTGGCTCTCACACGGCTATGGGCTATTTACCATTTGTCACCTTATGCTCATTTTCCCGTGTTCACTTTGCATGTTATGCTTGCTTCTATGCCTTTGCCATGCAATTGTGACCCTTGCTTGCATCTACCCATGATTCACCATTATGCTACTCCTATGTGTATTTGCATGCTTGGTGGAGATCCTTGTTGCTATTGCCATGTTTATCATGTGCCTCATGCTATTGTTGATTCTTGTGTTGGGAGAGTCATGATGTCCCATTGCTATTTACATATGGCCTCTCGCCAATACATTGATGATACTTTCATCCTATCTTGCTTTGATGCTTGTGCTATGTCATGTGAATTATTCATGCACACTATTTGCACCCATGACATGTTTGCCATGATTCCTTCTAGTACGTTGCATCTTCGCACTACTAGCTTACTTGACTTGACCACTATGATTACTTGCTTGGTTGCATCACCCATGTTCCACTCTTACTCGCTTTCTTGGGTTGATGACATATATATTTATGCCTCTCACATGATATGTCTTGATCATTGTCTCTTGTCTCCATTAGTTGCACATCTCATATGCCATTATAGTGAGTGCACCCATGCTATGTTTATTGATCTTGGAGACTTGGACATATTACTTGTGATGCATGATTGCTTGATTAAGCCTATTGTATTTGGTTGTTATCGCATCATATGCCTCCATACTATGAAATGCTCCCTTGTCCTTTCTTATGATTAGCATGATGCATACACTTGTTGGGTATCTTACCACACGAATGATAGGTTTTGCATTTACGCTAACCTCATTTTTTTTCCGAGTGTTTGCCATGTTCTTTCGTTTTGAAGGATTCACAAGGCGGCACCATCATGAGAAACTTTGGTCATGTGAAGGCGTGCATGTCGACATTCTCATAAAGGTGAATTCCTTCCCTTTGAGCATCCTCAAATACGCATATTGGATGGGTCATTCTTTCATTGTTGTCTCCTTCTTCTTGTCTACATGATACATCTATTGGAGGGAGGACCGGCATTGAGATTGACTCTATGGACCTTCACATTGAGGAGCGCTCGGACTTATTGGATGTACCTCCGGAACTCCACTCAAGCCACGACATCGAGCATTGGTACATCAACACTCCTTTGACACATCGCACCAACACATACATATTCGTTGATTGTGCTTCCTCATGTCATGCTCGATGGACATATCATACTCACCACAAGTTTGCACCCTATGCATGGATTGACTCACATTATGCTTGTCTTGTTACATCTATTCCCATGTCATCCATGATGTATGAGCTTGTGCATTTCCTTAGCAAATTTGTTGTGATATTCCTTGATGGCATATTCATACATCATGATCACATTACCAATCATCAATTGCATGATAACATAATCATATTGAGCATCCATTGCCATATTCATGCTATTGATAAACCGTCTCACTATGACATCATTTTGCACCGTGGTTGCATTGATCATATTCACAACATATTTGTGTGCACAATGAATGCTTTTGCTCCCATGAATGCTTTGCATATCCTTCTATATCATCTTGATAAGCTTCATGCACTTTGTCACGAACAATCTTGCCTCACGGACTCATTCTTCTATGATGGACACTTTGTGTGCACTAACCATCGTATTTCCAAGTGTACTTTGTGTTTGCTCATTTTGCATGTACCACATACCGGAGACACCTTGGATTACTTGGACTGCGCCATATTTTCAACTCCGTCCAACTACAAGTTCGTCTACGACAAACGTTTCCATGGTGATGACGATCTCGATCCGAGGTCGGATCTTTCCCAAGGGGGAGGAGATGATGCGGAGCATCCCACGTTCATCCCCATGTACACTCCGACTACTCTCCAAGCCCCAAGAGGACATATAACGAGACCTCGAACATACACCATTGGACACAAGGTGAACTCGCTTCTCTTCGATCCATCACATTCCACATGTGAGACATGGCTACTACCTCAAATATATGTGCTATGCATGACCAGGAATAAAGAGGAAGACCATGGACAAGACGGCGAGGACACCAAGTACAAGGAACTACTGAAGAAGCTCCAGCGAGCGGACGTCCGAACGACTCCAGACGGCCGGCCTCTCACAGCGAGCGGACATCCGGCCCTTGGCGGACGACTGACGCCTGAAGACCAGCCTACGCCAGCTACAGACCTCCCAGTGAGCGGACGTTCGACCGGCACCGGACGTCTGGCAATATTAACGAAAGTCCAAGACTTCCGGACATTCGGTGTCCTGACCACACAACTTTCAGCGGACGTCCGGCGCTAGCGGACGACCGGTCCCCCTGGAACCACCGGACGTCCGGTGCCCAGCGGATGTCCGGTCCCTGGCTGTGTCCAGTTGCGGGATGAGGCCCATGTACCCCTTCACTTCGCCCCCATTTTTACTATGACTATAAATAGGACACCCCCTCCTCCTAGTTAGGGTTAGCATTGGTTTAGCTCATACTTGAGATAGAGCTTTGCTCATCCATACGGATCTACTCCATGAGAGAGACCGCGGCCCCTCTTCGGAGAAGATCCACGTTGGATTCAAGACTTCCTTTACGGAGAAGACCATCATCAAGACCTCCTCACGGAGAAGAACCGGTTACCTCTTGTATCGTCCCTTGTTGACTTTGGATCGTGTATCTCCCCTTGTGTTTCGAGGATCTAGCGCATGTGTGATCTATTCTTGTTGGTTGAGTGATTTCTCTCGTGTTTCCCTCGTGACTTCCCTTGTGTTTTCCCCTCGTGTTCTTCGTGTTCATCGCGGGATTCGCTCCTTTCATGAAAGATCGGCCGCATAGGGTTCCACCCTACATCAGCTGCACCACCACCTGAGGTACGAGATCGATCTTGACCATCTTCCTAAACTATAATTGAATATTCCACCATTTGAGGGTAGATATGTTCCTGATATATATCTTACTTGGGAGTTAGAAACTAAACAACGTTTTACATGTTTACAATATCCTGAGGAGAGACGTGTTCCTGCGGCTGTTTGTGCTTTCACTAGTTTTGCATGTGTTTGGTGGTCTGAACATTGTAGATTATATCCTATTCCAGCTACTTGGGCTGCTTTGAAAACTTCTATGTGTACTCGTTGGGTTCCACCATATTATCACCGTGAATTATTTCAAAAATTGCAGCGCTTAAGGCAAGGCAAAAATTATGTAGAAGAACATTATCAGGAATTACAAACTGGCATGATTAGATGTGGTATTGTTGAGGAGAATGAAGCTATGCTTGCACGTTTTATGGGTGGATTAAATAAAGAGATTCAAACCATTCTAGAGTATAAGGAGTATAATAATATCACTCGTTTATTCCATCTTGCTTGTAAAGCTGAACGTGAAGTGCAGGATCGATAGGCATTGGCGCGAACTAACTTTTCTGCAGGCCGACCTTCATCATGGACACCGCGTGCATCCTCTACTTCCACACATTCTACTACACCGACACCTCCATCAGCTGCCACCTCCAGCCGTGATACAAGGAAGCAGGCACCACCACCACCATCTGCCAGGAGTACACCTTCCGGTTCCGCACAGAGCTCCTCTTCATCCATGGCATCAACAGGGCAAACACATGATATTATTTGTCGTCGTTGCAAGGGTGGAGGTCATTATGTGAGAGAATGCCCATCTAAGCGTGTGATGACTGCTACTGAGGATAGTGGGTATGAGTCCGCTAGTGACTATGATGACGAGACTTTGGCTCTTATTACAAGTGAAGAACACGGTGGAGATGATTCTGATCATTAGACGCAATACATGGCTCCTGAAGATGCTCACAGGTATGAATGTTTAGTTGCTCAATGTGTTTTGGGTGCGTAGGTCACACAAGCTGAGCAAAATCAGAGGCATAATTTGTTCCATACAAAGGGAGTTGTGAAGGAACATTTTGTTCGCGTAATCATAGATGGAGGGAGCTGCAACAACTTGGCTAGCATGGAGATGGTGGAGAAGCTATCTCTCACCACAAGACCACATCCACATCCTTACTACATCCAATGGTTCAACAACAGTGGCAAGGTTAAGGTAACACGTACTGTTCGTGTGCATTTTAGTATCTCTACATATGCTGATTTTGTTGATGTGGTACCTATGCAAGCATGTTCCTTATTACTTGGTAGACCATGGAAATTTGATAAAAAATATGTATGCCATGGTAGAAACAATCAGTATACTCTTGTTCATAAGGATAAAAATATTACTTTGCTTCCTATGACTCCTCATTCCATTTTGAAAGATGATATTAATAGAGCTAATAAAGCAAAACAGGAGAAAAATAAGAGTGAAAATCAGATTGTGGCAAAAGAATTTGAGCAACAAATGAAGCCTAATAATAAACCATCGGGTGTTGCTTCTGAAATTAAATGGAAAAGTGCATGTTTACTTGCCACCAAATCTGATCTTGATTATCTATATTTCAGCAGATCTGTTTGCTATGCTTTTGTGTGCAAAGAGGCATTATTTTCTTTCGAGGATGTACCTTCCTCTTTGCCTCCTGCTGTCACTAACATTTTGCAGGAGTTCGTTGACGTCTTTCCACAAGAGGTGCCACCGGGATTACCACCTATTCAAGGGATTGAGCATCAAATTGACTTAATTCCCGGTGCATCGCTACCCAACCGTGCACCATACCGTACCAATCTAGAGGAAACGAAGGAGACTATGCGTCAAGTAAAGGAGCTGCTCGACAAAGGTTATATACGCGAATCTCTTAGTCCTTGTGCTCTTCCTGTCATACTAGTGCCGAAAAAGGATGGTACATCGCGTATGTGTGTTAATTGTAGAGGCATTAATAATATTACTATTCGTTACCGCCATCCTATTCCTAGGCTAGATGATATGCTTGATGAATTGAGTGGCTCTACAATATTCTCCAAAGTTCATTTGCGTAGTGGATACCATCAAATTTGTATGAAATTTGGAGATGAATGGAAAACAACATTTAAAACTAAGTTTGGATTATATGAGTAGTTAGTCAGGCCTTTTGAGTTAACTAATGTACCTAGTACTTTCATGAGATTAATGAACAAAGTTTTACGTGCTTTCATTTGATGATTTGTGGTAGTTTACTTTGATGATATACTGATTTATAGCAGATCTTTGGAAGAACATTTGGAACATTTATGTGTTGTTTTTATTGCTCTACGTGATGCACGTTTGTTTGGTAACCTTGGGAAGTGCACCTTTTGCATCGGCCGAGTATCTTTTCTTGGCTATGTTGTTACTCCATAGGGAATTGAAGTTGATAAAGCCAAGATTATAGCTATTGAGAGTTGGTCGCAGCCCAAAACGGTCACACAAGTGAGGAGTTTTCTTGGACTCACTGGTTTCTATGGGCGTTTTGTGAGAGATTTTAGCACCATTGCTGCACCTCTCAATGAGCTTACAAAGAAGGATGTGCCTTTTGTTTGGGGTATCGCATAGGAAGAAGCCTTCATGGTATTGAAAGATAAGTTGACACATGCTCCTTTACTCCAACTTCCTGATTTTAATAAGACTTTTGAGCTTGAATGTGATGCTAGTGGAATTTGATTAGGAGGTGTGTTATTACAAGATCGCAAACCTGTTGCATACTTTTCTGAAAAATTGAGTGGGCCTTGTGTGAACTATTATACTTATGATCAATAATTATATGCTCTTGTTCGGACCTTAGAAACATGGCAGCAATATTTATGGCTTAAAGAATTTGTTATACATTCTGATCATGAATCTTTGAAACACATTAAAAGTCAAACAAAACTGAACTGTAGACATGCTAAATGGGTTGAATTCATCGAGACTTTTCCTTATGTTATCAAACACAAGAAGAGTAAAGAAAATGTTATTGTTGATGCATTGTCTCGTCGCTATACTGTGCTTTCACAACTTGACTTTAAAATATTTGGTTTGGTGACCATCAAAGATCAATATGTGCATGATGCTGAATTTAAAGATGTATTGCAGAATTGTAAAGAAGGGAGAACATGGAACAAGTTCGTTGTTAACGATGGATTTGTGTTTCGTGCTAACAAGCTATGCAGTCCAGCTAGCTCCGTTCGTCTTTTGTTGTTGCAGGAGGCACATGGAGGATAATTAACGAGACACTTCGGCGTGAAGAAGACGGAGGATATACTTGCAACACATTTCTTTTGGCCAAAGATGAGACAGGATGTTGAGCGTTTTGTTGCTCGCTGCACTACATGTCAAAAAGCTAAGTCACGACTCAATCGTCATGGTTTATATATGCCTTTGCCTATACCTAGTGTTCCTTGGGAGGATATATCTATGGATTTTGTTTTAGGATTACCTCAAACAAAGAAGGGAAGGGATAGCATATTTTTGTCATGCATAGATTTTAAAAAATGGCACACTTTATATCATGTCGTAAAAGCGATGATGTTGCTAATGTTGTTGATTTGTTCTTTCGTGAAATTATTCGCTTGCATGGTGTGTCAAATACTATTATTTCTCACCATGATACTAAATTTCTTAGCCACTTTTGGAGATGGTTATGGGCTAAGTTGGGGACTAAACTACTTTTTAGTACTACTTTTCACACCCGAACTGATGGACAAACTGAAGTAGTCAATACAACATTGTCTACTATGCTTAGGGCTGTTATGAAGAATAACAAGAAAATGTGGGAAGAATGCTTGCCTCCTATTGAATTTGCTTATAATTGTTTGCTGCATTCTACTACTAAGATGTGCCCTTTTGAAATTGTGTATGGTTTCCTACCTCGTGCACCTATTGATTTGTTGCCTCTTCCATCTTCGGAGAAGGTTAATTTTAATGCTAAATAACATGCTGAATTGATCTTAAAAATGCATGAGTTAACTAAGGAAAACATTGAGCGTATGAATGCTAAATATAAACATGCTAGAGATAAAGGTAGAAAACATGTTGTGTTTGCACCTGGAGATCTTGTTTGGTTACATTTGCATAAGGATAGATTTCCTAATTTGCACAAATCAAAGCTAATGCCACGTGCTGATGGTCCTTTTAAGGTGTTAGCGAAAATAAATGATAATGCATATAAACTTGAGCTGCCTGCAGATTTTGGGGTTAGTCCCACTTTTCACATTGCAGATTTGAAACCTTATTTGGGTGGGGAAGATGAGCTTCCGTCGATGACGACTTCATTTCAAGAAGGGGAGGATGATGAGGACATCAATACCATTGTTACGCCCACAGTCCCTACTCCGACATATACTGGACCAATTACTAGAGCTTGCGCATGCCAATTAAATTATCAGGTACTTTCGTTTCTTGGTAATGATTCTAATGTTCATGAGAATA
This sequence comes from Aegilops tauschii subsp. strangulata, assembly GCF_002575655.3. Classification (NCBI taxonomy): domain Eukaryota; kingdom Viridiplantae; phylum Streptophyta; class Magnoliopsida; order Poales; family Poaceae; genus Aegilops; species Aegilops tauschii. The sequence goes on along the minus strand of NC_053038.3, from coordinate 197,726,870 downwards.
TGATGCTGCCTAAATTGGATACGTTTGTTTTGCTTACAAATGAAGGGCCTAGCATGGACAAGAGGGATGATCACTTGAGCAAGATCAAGCATGGAGATGATGGCATGCGCAAGGGAAACAAGACTGGAATTTCAAGTGATTATTTCAGGACTTTGAAGCCACCATAATGAGTGTATGAAGGCTTGGACGAAATATACAAGATGCCACTTCCTAAATTTTGTCCAGAGGCTATTATAGGTGCTGCGTCGCCTTATTTTTGGGCCATGCCCATGTAATTTGGAAATACTGTAGTATATATTGTTTTTAGAGTCTGTATGTGTCGAGAAACAAGAGATAGGGTTGGTTTCGGACCCCTCCCCCAAGGGCCATGAAATCTCCCCCTCTTCCTTCATATATACAACCCTTAGGGCGTCGTTTAGACTATGGGTTTTGTTTAGATTAAAAGTTCGCCATAGCTGCAACTTCGCGTACTTCGTTTGTGTTCAACGACCAAACCAAGACATCACAGAACCCCACCTTCATTAATAAAGCTTTCCTCTTATATTCGCAATATCCAGATTGCAATCTCAGTTTCTTGCTTGTTCTTCATTTGCTCGCAGGAAATACACCCTCGTGGTCTGGTTGATCGTGCTCCGGCGTGCTCAATAACCCTTCAGAAGTTGGTTAAGCGATTGCTAAGGCGCGACGTTTTCGCACGTTCATAGTCAGATCGTCAAAGTCGACTCCCACAGAAACGATAGCTATCTCATCGAAACATCGGGACACCTTCGCCTCTATCAATTTCATCGTCCCCGAGGAGCCAGCGGACCAAGAGCGGTTTAAACGGCAACTTATTGCCACTGCACGAAGTTTGAAGAAGAATCAGCAATAGATAAAAGTGAACAAGACAACCTCAACAACAGATGGTCAAAAGTCCTAGTAGTCGAAGAAGGGTACGACTATGAGCGGCAAACCAAAATCTACCCTAAGCCCAAACTGCTGCCACAATTCGATGACGAGGCTTTCGAGCCTGCACCCTCGAGGACGGGATAGGCCGGCTGTAGAGGCTGAATACCCACCTGCTCCCCCTTGCCACATAGGCAAAGATCCAACACAACCGGAGTACGAATATGATCTACGACACGACCTCGCCGCTATAGAGCAGGTTAGACAAGATCCATCTATGGACCAAAAGAATACGCCCCGACTGGATGGAACGGATACCAAGTTGGCGCGACCGAAACAATAGAGTTCTGGAGCAGCGCTAGGCCGAGTTGGCAGCCGACCTCCGATGCGATGTAGCCCGGGTTAGGGGCGCCGCTCACCTGATGTGCTTCGCGGATGAAGTAATACCGCACCAGTTCCCCGAAGGGTTTAAACCCGTGAATATTGAACAATAAGAGGGACTACAGACCCGGCCATGTGGATCAAAGATTTTCTTCTCCACATTCATATGGCTCGAGGCGACGATCTCCAGATTTCAGATATTCTATTCCTCGCATGCGAGAAAGACATGGATGAATTCAAAATCATAGAATACAAAGAACTAGCATGCAAAGTTCTACATAAGACGTCATCATCTCTAATAAAACATATTTGATCCAAATCTGATTTGTTTTCTAATTCACATGGTTATTTCTCATCAATAGTTCATTCAATGGGTCCACTCAAAATTGTTGTTATTGCATTTTTTTGATCACATGGCAAAGTCAAGTCATCTACATAGTCCTCTAAAATAGGTGGTGTGATCAAAGTAGTGGGCAGATCATCACATGGTGCATTTAAATTGACAAGGCATCCATCATACTCATGTGGAGGTGGAAGTATAATACCTTTGGCATTACCTCTTAAGATCAACTCAAATGATGTAGGCACTCTAGGTGGCGACGGGTCATGTGGTGGAGGTGATGTAGTGCTCACAACAACGGATCTTGTTGCCATAGTAGGCACAGCGGTGGAAGGAACAATCGTCACAACTCTTGGGATTTGCACCTTCCACTTGTTTGTCTTCTGGGCAACACATCTTGATATCTCCTGTTCATCTTTCAAGCAAGATGAAACAAATGGTCCATAGGATAACACTTTTCATGAATTAGTATCTCCTGAATGTCACGGTTTAATCCTGCCCAAAATCTATGCATAAAATCTTCTTCACTTTCTTCTAAAGAGGAATGCAATAAGGTAGTTTGTAAATCATCATAATATTTCATTATGGTGTCACTACCTTGTTTTAAATGTTGCAACTTTTGAATCATGTCACGAGTATAATAAGCGGGAACAAAAATATATCGTATGGCAAGTGTCAAATCATCCCAAGTAGTAGGTATATAACCAGGGTGTAACCGACAATACTCGCTCCACCAAACATAAGCATAACTTTTTTAGGTTCAGCCAAATTATGGGAAGCAAATATATTATTTTTGTTGAACTCCCATTCAATATATAAAGAAGGTGTAAAACGGCCATTAAATGGGGGTATGGAAAGATTAACCTAATAATGCACATCTGGATGTTTGTGCACCTCTTGTGACAACTGTGGTATTTGCTTAGGTGTTGGCACATCGCCAACGATCGACAAAGCCCATGAATTGATTCTGGGTCCTATCGTGATTAGTAGAAACAAGAAACAAAATCCAAAAATAATGTTCCTATGAACTACTGGGATGTGGTGGTAAAATGCTCACAATATAGCAAATATGGAAGTCTTACAAGTTCTTACCATGCAGAAGGTGGTGACCGTCAACCAGCAATGTCAAGTAACTCCAAAAGTTGGATAAACGATTGCTAGGAGAACGTATGTATGCACGATGTAGAAATTTGTGGAGCTGGGTTGGTTTTATATATGTGGAAAAAAGGCTACAACCACGTTAATGAATGCAAGCTGAAATTTCACTCAAAGTGGTCGAGTGATAGTCCTAGGCTAGACCGTACTATAGACGCGAGCATGTGACATAAACGAATTCACACCCTAGTGTCAAACGTACGACTGACTAGGTACAAGCATGATAAAATAGCAGTCAAGAAAAGGAGCATATTGAAACTGGCTGCGCTGAAGCAATAAGTGGCAAAGAAAAACAATAGCGGACGTGCACTTCTGATTTTGGACATTCCAACGGAACCAAAAAGTCACCTTAGGATAGCAAACTTGCCTTTATTTGTTCTTTTCTTAATCTCTCGGTCTAATAGAGACAACACACGAGTAAGCCCAAAATCAAAACAACGAGCAATTTGTACTCTATTTTTTGGGTTTCTTACTCTGATGCAACTGCGCGCCCAGTGAAAAGAAAAAAAAGATGGTAACGTGTCCAAGGACTAGTTAGTCATGCGTGTCCCAAAAGTATAACTCTTGTACGAGTACTAGTTACCTTCCAACTGACATTCAAAAGCCATCCCTTTTTATAAGGAGATCTAAACGGATCATCAATCTTTATTTTCGTTCCTTTCGTGTATCTAAAAAAACATCAGGGATTAAACGCTGCAAATAAAGCAACCGATATACATCGGGTTGTTCCCTGTCCAACTCAGATAGCACTGTCCTGGCGGCTGGAACGCTAGCCACCGCCAGGAGAGGCCAATCTTCTAGTGCCATTCTCCGGTGTCTCCCCTCCGTCGGCGACCTCGGTCGTCGGTGGCGAGGGGGGTCACTAGATCCACACGCGTGGATCATTTTTACTCCCTCGTATTCTAGGTTTTTAGCCAGTTCATCGTCTTGCTTCGACGGCGACAATGACAGTGCTGAATAAAGTTTCTTCATATCCACACCCATTATGGTTGGAGATGGATTTGGAAACCAGTCTGTTCAAGCAAGTATGGCGCGGCGGCGACATCCTCATGGTGGAGCTACGTCCTTGGGCTCTGTGGTTGCGACGGCGTTTGCTCCAGCATCAGCGCGGAGCTTGGGAGGTAGTTCAGGAGAGGATGCAGATTGTGGTCTACATCAACGACATCTAGAAGACGGAACGCGTGTTGGGTTTGTGGTTCGTGGGTGGCAGGTATGGTTTCCTCCTTCGGTGTCTTAGTTGTGGTGGGGTGCCAGATCTAAAGTTCGGTGGCCTGTCTAGGGTGTTGCCTCGGTCTGACTCGTTCAATGGCAAGGGCTTCACTTTTGGTGAGCCACCTTGGAGGTCTGTAAAGCTGCATATCAACGATGGAGCTGTGTCGAGCTCGGGTGAGGAGGTGATCCACCATTCTTTTCTTCGGTGGCTACTATGGTGGTGCTGGAGGCAAGTGAGGGCATTGGTGTTAAGCTCAAAGATATTCTGCTATCTTTTCAGTTTTTTCATGTCGGTCCTTACGTGACTTGTACTTTGATCTTGATGATAAGAATGAGACACGTATTACCATGCATAAAAAACCGATGGAAACCTTTTCTTCTCTTCTTTTTTCAAGGTCTATCTCTAAACGTCCTTCCAAATTTGCTTGTATTGACTTTTTTAGGCCGATCAGACCTCCCCTTTTCTCTCAATTTGTTTTGCCTTCCATACCAAGTAGTATTGCAATCCGATGGAAATATTTTTTTCTTTGGCTATCTCCACTTCCCAAATGAACTGCAAGTTCCAAAGGAAACATATCTGAACACAATCTCCTCTTTTAATCTCTATTTCTTGTTGTTCCAATAGTCCAAAACGAATCTGCACAGAAAATCAGAACTAATGTACCTTCCTTTTTCTTCTACTAATATTTCTCTCTCTTCCAAATAACACAATGGAAGCCATGTCCTATTTGTTTCCAAACTCCTTATTCACTTTCCAAGTAGGATACGGCTGAAACCAACCTTTCCAAACCAAAACAGCTAAAGATCATCACTTTCCTCTTTTTTAAATATTATTTTTTATCGAAAATCCAAACATGGAAACAAACAACTCTCCTTGATCAACGTCCAGATTTCTTTTAAATATTTATCTCATTCCAAAAGAAAAGAACTCGCGTGGGCGTTACTTCCAAAAATGCCAACATACCTGTTTTTCTCTAGTAGATCAAACGAATCCGGACTGCTTCTATCTCTTGGTCTCTCTGTCTCTCCAAAAGCACCTACGGGATCAACAATTCCCTTCTTATTTTGACGGATCTAACCTTGTCTCCAAAGCTCTCTCTTTTTAGGATCTTTTCTCAACATTTTCTCTCCACAAGATGAATCATGCTCGATGATGAACGATAGTAGTGGACGGATGGTGGTGATGGCGGTAGCGGTGGCGAAGAAAATAAATGGCAATGAAAGATGACAATCAAGTGGATTATGGTGTAGCAGACGCGACATGAACAAAACGTGACTAGAACTCGAAACTCTATAAGACTGGACACAAAAAAACCAGCAACTCGACTCACGATGCAAAATAAAATTCAACAAAACAGAAACTAAGTAATAATGGCGAAAATGTTCAGACTATCTGGGACAAAGATGAAATAATCTAACTTTTTTGTATAGCTTTTTCTTGGACTCTAGGTATGAATAACAAATGCAATATAGACTATGAAAAACTAGAAAATATCACCGAGCAACCTAAAAACTGGTACCACTTTGATGATCTGACTACAAACATGCACGATGTTGCGCCTTAGAAATCGGTAAGCCAACTCCGAGAGGTTATTGATCACGCCGGAGCACAATCAACCTGATCGCGAAGGTCTATTCCTGCAAGCAATCAAAGAACAAGCAAGAATATGATAAAGCAATCTGAATATTGTGAATATATATATGAAGTATGAATAAAAGTGGGGTTCTAAAAGCGTTCTTGGCCTGGTCATTGGACACAAAAGAAATTCACGAAGTTGCACCAATGGCTAACTTTTAACTAATTAAAACTCAAGTCTAAACGGTGCCTTAAGGGTTGTATTTATAAGGGCAAAAGAGAAGGGATTTGGTCCACCCTTGGCAAGGTGGGACTAAAACACCTCCCAAGTCATTTCCTCCACAATACGGACTCTAAAAACAGCCTAATAAGAGGTATTTCAAAATTACATGGGTCTGGCCCAAAAATAAGGTGGCGTAGCACCAATAATAAGCTATGGACAAAATTTATCAAAGGACATCTTGTATATTTCATCCATCTTCCTGATGTCATCATGGTGGCTTCAAAGCGCGACCATCTCCACTGGACCTCTGATCTTGTTCTCTTCGCACGCGCCTTCATCTCCATGCTTGATCATGCTCCAATGTTCATCTTTCTTGTCCATGCTAGGCATTTCAATTGTAAGCAACACAATGTATCTAAGTTAGGTGGCATCATATTCTCATGAACATTAGAAACTTTACCAAGAAAGGAAAGTACCTCATAATTTAGCTGGCGTGCATGAGATCTAGTAATTAGTCCAATAGGTATAGTAGCATGGGTTGTGGGTGTAACCGTGGTAGCCATGTCCTCATCAAACGGGGTTGCCAGGAGTATTGATTTTACACATCACGGTTCACTTGTCATCATTTCGGTTACAACCAACATGGAGGCCGAGGAATAAATGATGATGGCGAGAAGTATCACTATATCAAGAGGTCATAAAAGGTTGTGAAATTCGCATGACATTCTTGACATAAAGAGGGTAATTCTCAAAGGTTGAACGGAACAAAACTGGATTGGCATTTTGACCCAATCCTTGATATGGATGAGGTACAGGAGTTTGTTTCTCCTAGGCATTCTGAAAAAGAATGACCCGACGGACCATAGGGGTAATAGACATTGATGAACATTAATGCAAAACTACTACTGACTATCAATTGATAGACGAAGGTCGGAATACAACTGAAGAGGCACAAGTCAAAGGACCATATGATTTTCTGAGTCGTGGATGCATAGATTAACATGTCTAACAAGGCTCAACATATTTGTTCCGGATAACCCATGTAGAAGGAAGGGATTGGCAGATTCACAATATAGAGTAAAGAACTCATCAAGAGCACTCTTACTGTGATCTTTTCGTTCAAGGGGAAGGCCCGCCATGGCTGGTTCATGGTATTGGAAGAATGATATACCACGAACCTCAAAGACTACAAAAAGTTACTACACATCCTAAAGGATCTATAGTCACTATCGACGGAGATAAGCATAAAGAATCATGTGTTTTAGGAACCCATGGATAGAATACCTACTAACTAACGTGGCATCACGGGATGCTTTCGAGAATGATGGCAAAAATTATCACACTGGGGATGCAACACAAAGGTTGAATCTCTGGGTGGTTTACTTAACATAACATGGTTTCCTATTAACTTCAACATACATGTTAAGGTAATGGAATACCTCAACACAACGATTTGTGTCTCTAGTCTTGCTAAAACACATCGGGAACAAGGAGCAAAAGGTTCTAGATGCATCAGATTATATAGAAACCCGGGACAGCTCGAACGACATAACGGCTATACGGTCATGAAAAATGAGACAACCTGCAAGGGAACTGGCAACACAACAACTGAATCCTATGGAAAACACAGATCCAAGAAGACAACACCTCTAGCATAGTAACTCATATTCCTAACGGATAGATGAGAAGCCAAGTTCTTAAACCCCGTAGACAAGAAGAGGGTGACTCGGAATCAGAAGGAGACGGGATAATGAGTAGAAAATATCTTACATTCCCTTCCACAGTCAATTCCCCAATACAATTAAAGCATTTCTAGACTCAAATTTGACTAGTTTGGCTTGCTAATCCTATAGGCAGTCAGGCTCTGATATGAAAGCTGTCATGACCCAACACAAAGCACTACAATCATACATACACACAACATGCAAGTATGTGTTGGTACAACATGGCATCACAACATAACTCTACAAGTCAAGTATAGATAAGGCTCGAGCGAGCCATACATAACATGATATTACAAACATGGATCTCATGACCCAACATACAAAGTCACACAAGCAACGCAATCATAAACTTGTCTAGGTACAGACAACTGAAAAGAAAGAAGGCTAGAAAGCTCGTCTATCTACAAGACTCTCCATAGGAACTAGACCTTTGTCTGGGATTCCCAAGCTACTCATCGAAGCCCACGTGGAACTACTAATGAGACTGAAGTCTCCTCTGCAAAAGCATAAATTAAGCAACCATGAGTACAAATGTACTCAGCAAGACTTACATTAGAACTATCTACTTATGCATCAGTATCAACAAGGGGTTGTGGAGTTTGACTACAGCAAGCCAGCTTTGACTCAGTGGCTATCTTGTACTATGACTACCAGTAACTCCTTCGAGGTGAGAAAGTGCACACGAGTCCATATATTCACCATATCAACACACCACTATGGATCCTTTCCTATCTCCCTACGAGAATCCCATCCACAGCACACACACTTATCTTGGGCCTTTCAGAGTATCCACTTCAAGTTATCTATGAACCATATAAGTCCCCAAGTAGTCCATATCCAAGGACGCGACTATTCGAATAGATCATATTACCCTGTAGTGGTGTACTTCTTCACACACGCTATCACCACTTATGACCAAATAGACGTCATGTATGTCGGTAACCTTCAAGCGGAAGCCTGGCGAGGGTGTCGGCCTGTAAGGCCCACGATGCGGCTATATCTCTCACGTGTCGAGGCACGACTTAGAGGCATAACCGCATTATGGTTTAGTCGCAAGAAGGGTCATCTTCACACAATCCCATGTAATGAACAAGAATGGGATAACGAGAGTTGGCTTACAATCGCCACTTCACACAATACAAAAATATAAATCATACATCAACCAAAATACACACATAGACCGACTATGGTCAAGATCCAAAAGAAAATAAGATAACCCCAAATGCTAGATCCCCGATCGTCCCAACTGGGCTCCACTACAGATCATCAGGAAAAGACACATAGTAACGACCACGTTCCTCATCGAACTCCCACTTGAGGTCGATCCCATCATCTGCACTGGCATCGTCGGCACCTGCAACTGTTTTGGTAGAATCTGTGAGTCACGAGGACTCAGCAATCTCACACCCGCGAGATCAAGACTATTTAAGCTTATCGGAAAGGATGGTGAAATGAGGTGGAGCTGCAGCAGGCACTAAGCATATATGGTGGCTAACATACGCAAAAGAGAGCGAGAAGAGAAGCAACGGAACGGTCGTCATCTAGTAATGACCAAGAAGTGATCCTGAACTCCTACTTACGTCATTAATAACTCAAACCGTGTTCACTTCCCGGACTCCGCCGAGAAGAGACCATCACGGCTACACACAGTTGATGTATTTTAATTGGGTCAAGTGACAAGTTCACTACAACCGGGCATTAACAAATTCCCATCTGCCTCATAACCGCGGGCACGGCTTTCGAAAGATAATACCCTGCAGGGGTGTCCCAACTTAGCCCATCATAAGCCCTCACGGTCAACGAAGGATAAACCTTCTCCCGGAAAGACCCGATCAGTCTCGGAATCCCGGTTTACAAGACATTTCGACAATGGTAAAACAAGACCAGCAAAGCCGCCCGAATGTGCCGACAAATCCCGATAGGAGCTGCACATATCTCGTTCTCAGGGCACACCGAATAAGCGAAGCGTGCAGGTACCAACATAACCCAAGTTGCCAAGGGACGGTCCCGCACGGTGCTCTAGTTTGGACCAGCACTCAGAGGAACACTGGCCCGGGGGTTAAAATAAGATGACCCTCGGGCTCGCGAAAACCCGGGGAAAAAGGCTTAGGTCACAAATGGTAAAACCAAGGTTGGGCCTTGCTGGAGGAGTTTTATTCAAAGCAAACTGTCAAGGGGGTCCCATAAATCACCCAACCGCGTAAGGAACACAAACTCAAGGAACATAATACCGGTATGACAGAAACTAGGGCGGCAAGAGTGGAACAAAACACCAGGCATAAGGCCGAGCCTTCCACCCTTTACCAAAATATATAGATGCATTAATTAAATAAGAGATATTGTGATATCCCAACATAATATCCATGTTCCAACATGGAACCAACTTCAACTTCACCTGCAACTAGCAACGCTATAAGAAGGGCTGAGCAAAAGCGGTAACTTAGCCAAACAACGGTTTGCTAGGAAAGGATGGTTAGAGGCTGACATGGCAATATGGGAGGCATGATATAGCAAGTGGTAGGTAGCGCAGCATGGCAATAGAATGAACAACTAGCAAAGCAAAGATAGAAGTGATTTCGAGGGTATGGTCATCTTGCCTGCAAGGTTCTCAGAGTTGTCGAAAGCTTGATCCTCGAAAGCGTACTCAACAGGTTCCTCGTTCACGAACTCGTCTCCCGGCTATACCCAAAACAAGAACACAAGCAACAGAACCACAATCAATCACGGGAGATGCACAAGCAACATGATGCAAAACATGTATGATATGCGAGATATGATATGCGATGCATATGCGTGCCCCGGAAGGAAAATGATGAACAAGACAGTAACTTGGCAAACCAAGCATGCCACTAGAAAGATGAGATGATTTCGGTCGAAATCGATATAAAGATCACCGAAAACGGATGCACGGTTTGCAAATGGCAAGCAAAACAAGAATGACACGAATCTGCGATTAACAGCATGATAGCACATAAAATGCAACAACTAACAATGCTACAGCACTCCAACATAGCAACAAAGCATATGACAGTAAACTACAGGAGATGCTTGACAAAATATGAACACTGAGCTACGGCTAGATCTCAACACAACAGGATCAAACAAGCATGGCAAAAGTGCAAAAGATAACAGGTTCACAGACTTAGTGAAATTACTGGACATGCCTGAAACAGCATCAGGTAGCAATGTTCCGAGCATGAAATCAACATGCTACATGACCTCAAGATAGCAAAACAAGGCATGGCAGTATTATACTAAACGCATATGACAAAAGTCCCTTACTGACCATAAGCCAAAAAGGATCAGAAGATATGATGGCAACCATGTAAACATAGCAAGTTTCGTTAACAGGTTTCAGACTTAGCAGAAAACAGAGCATGGCAGAAACAATAATATGAAGGCATCTTGGTGAGCTTGATGCACTCACCACAAGACAATGCATGACAACACAAGCATACCTATAGCAAGATGGCATGTTTATGAAGCTATCCATGGCAAGAGCAAGTACATAGCATGTATGAAACAACTACAACAAGCTTGGCAAAATTGAATAACAAGTAAACAATCTGCCAGAAATATTTTATAGCAAAAGTAGAGCAAGATTGAGTCATGCTATGCACTCCATAATTGCAAACAAGGGCTGGAATGAATCAATTACAACAATAGCTACAAAACATCCTTACTGAGCATCCCCAAAATATGCATGGATCTCTCTGTAGCATCAAGTTTACATGGCAACAAAATAACAACAGACAGACTTAGAGAAATCACTAAGTTCCTGAAATCAGAAACATTAAGGAGCCTAGTTTGCATACTTGTGCTAGTCACCACAGAGATCACAAAAATACATGGCATACACCTCTGGAAAGATGGCATGGCATACAAAAAAACACATGTAGAACTCATGCCCATAAGATGCACAGATTAAATGATACAAAAATAACAAATCCTCAAGTTCTGATAAGTAACAGCAGATAACAGCAACTAGCACTCTTGCACCAGAGATTTGGGCATCAAGATGAACTAAAATGAACAAGGTGCAATGGAACAAAATGTAGAGCATCACGATCCGAACAATTCGATATATTACACGCGCGAAACAGAGCTATATGCGGAGGGTTATGATGCGTTGAACAGGTGCACATGCTGTAAAAATAATATGACGGAAATATTTCAGGATACGGGAAAAGTCAACCTCGAGGTTCACAGATCGGATCGGGGCGAGAGGAGCTCGGGCCCGCCGGAACTTCGGCCGGAGGGAGAGGGACGGCGAGGGAGACCGGAGGGGGGCACCGGAGCGGCGGCGGACGGCGGCGCCGGCGGCTGGGCGCGCTCGGCCGCGGGGTGGCGCACGGTGGCGGGGCGGCGCGGCGCACGGCGGCGGCCGGCGGACGGAGGGCGGCGGCGCGGCGCACGGGAGCGGGGGAGGCGCGCGGCGGCGTACGGGCCAGGAGGGCCCGCGGCGGGCCTGGCGGGCCGGCGCGGTGGAGGCGGCCGGGGCGCTGACGTGGCGGCCTCCGGTTCGCCGGGCGCGGCGGCGGGGAGGTGTCCGGCGCGGACCGGACACGTCCGGCGGCGGAGAGGGAGCGGGGCTAGGGTTGGACTGCGAATGTTTTCGGGAGGGGATGCAAATATATAGCTAGAGGGAGCTAGGAGAGTCCAAATGAGGTGCAGTTTTCGCCCACACGATCGTGATCGAACGACCTAGAGCATGGAAGAGAGTTAGGTGGGTTTTGGGCTGTTTAGAGAGGGTTTTTTTGCTGTAACACACAGAAGGCATCTGCGGTTACCCGGTTAACCGTTGGAGTACCAAACAACCTCCAAATGGAATGAAACTTGACCGGTGGTCTACCGGTGGTATACCAAGGCCACTTGACAAGCCTCGGTCCATTCCGAGAATGTTCAACACCCGCTCATGAAAAGAAAACAAGAGGGGTGCGCCGGAGGAGGTGGGAGCGCTGGATTGCAAAACGGACAACGGGGAAAATGCTCGGATGCCTGAGACGAACACGTATGCAAATGCAATGCTCATGATGACATGGTATGAGATGCATGACATGAAAAAAATACAAAACGACAAAGAAAACCCGACCACGGAGGGAATATCATAACATATAGCCGAAAATGGCAAGAGTTGGAGTTACAAATATGGAAAGTTACATCCGGGGTGTTACAACACTCCACCACTACGAGAGGATCTCGTCCCGAGATCTAGGACTGAAAGAACTTCGGATATTCGGAACGGAGATGGTCCTCGCGTTCCCAGGTGGCTTCTCGGTCGGAATGGTACGACCACTTCACTTTCAGGAATTTGATAGACTTGTTGCGAGTCTTGCGCTCAGTTTCTTCAAGAATAGCAACGGGGTGCTCATGACAAGACATATCTTCTTGGAGGTCAATCTCTTCGAAGTTGATGGTGCGCTCAGGCGTCTTGAAGCACTTACGAAGCTGTGACACGTGGAACACATCGTGCACGTTCGCGAAGTTGGAAGGAAGCTCAAGTTGATAGGCGAGGTCGCCTCTTTTGCCAATGATCTTGAAAGGACCCACGTATCTAGGGGCAAGCTTCCCTTTGATACCGAAGCGACGAGTGCCTTTCATTGGAGAGTCGCGGAGGTAGACATGGTCTCCGATCTCGAAAGCCAAATCACGGTGCTTACTATCATAGTAACTCTTCTGGCGCGATTGCGCGGCTTTGAGATTATCACGGATGACTTTACACATTTCTTCAGCTTCAGTGATTAAGTCATTGCCAAGAAGTTGGCGTTCACCAGTTTCTGACCAATTGAGAGGAGTACGGCACTTTCTGCCATAGAGAATCTCGAATGGGGCCTTGCCCGAACTCGCTTGGAAGCTGTTGTTGTAGGAGAATTCGGCATATGGAGGACAATCTTCCCATTTCATGCCAAAAGAAATGACACAAGCCCTGAGCATATCTTCAAGAATTTGATTGACTCACTCGACTTGGCCACTAGTTTGACGATGGAAAGCTGTGCTGAAGCAAATGTTTGTGCCCATGGCCTTCTAGAAGGAGTCCCAGAACTTAGAGGTGAAGATGCTTCCACGATCTGAAGAAATCAATTATGGAATGCCGTCCAAGGAGACAATCCTGGAGGTGTATAGCTCTGCCAACTGAGCTGCTGTGATGGATTCTTTGATTGGAAGGAAATGAGCCACTTTAGAAAGCTTGTCGATGACAACAAAGATAGCATCATTTCCGCGCTTGGACTTTGGAAATCCAGTCACGAAGTCCATTTCGATATGATCAAACTTCCACTCTGGGATAGCAAGAGGTTGGAGGAGACCAGCTGGTCGTTGGTGTTCTGCTTTCACCCTTCGACAGACATCACATTCATTCACGAATTGGGCGATTTCTCGCTTCATTCGAGTCCACCAATATGACTGCTTGAGGTCATGGTACATCTTCGTACTTCCAGGATTAATGGAAAGGAGAGAATTGTGCGCCTCGTTCATTATGACTTTCCTTAGATCACCTTTAGGAACCACAATCCGGTCCTCGAAGAATAAAGTGTCTCTATCATCAATGCGATAACACTTGTATTTGGAAAGACCCTTGTCTATACCACGTTTACCTTCTTCACCATGGCATCCAGGAGTTGTGCCTCACGAATTTGATCTTCCAAAGTAGGAGAGACTATGAGGTTGGCAAGAAAGCCTTGAGGAACAACTTGGAGATTCAGCTTGCGGGAAGCTTCACAAAGATCCGGTTGGAATGGCTTGAGGATTAAGCTGTTGCAATAAGCCTTCCTGCTTAAAGCATCTGCAATGACATTGGCTTTGCCTAGAGTATATTCAATACTCGGATTGTACTCTTGAATCATTTTGACCCATCGAGTCTGCCTGAGGTTGAGGTTGGGCTGAGTGAAGATGTACTTGAGACTCTTGTGATCGGTGAATATGTCCACTTGTCTTCCCAACAAGAGATGTCTCCACGTTATTAATGCATGGACAACTGCCGCCAACTCAAGATCGTGAGTGGGGTAGTTCTTTTCATTGGGCTTCAACTGACGAGAGGTATAGGCCACAACTTTCTTCTCTTGCATTAACACAACACCGAGACCTTGGAGAGAAGCATCACAGAAAACTTCAAATGGCTTGGATTCGTCAGGAGGAGTTAAGACAGGAGCTGTGACTAGTTTATCTTTGAGAGTGTTGAAAGCAACGTCACACTCAGGAGACCAGACATACTTCACATGCTTCTGGAGGAGGTTGGAAAGAGGCTTTGCAATCTTAGAGAAATTCTCAACGAATCTTCGGCAATAGCTTGCAAGACCAAGAAAACTGCGAAGCTGCTTGACATTCTGAGGAAGTTCCCAATTCACAATTGCGGACACCTTCTCAGAATTAACAGTGATGCCCTTGGCAGAGATGATGTGACCAAGGTAAAGAACTTCATCAAGCCAAAACTCACATTTGGAGAACTTCGCATAGAATTGATACTCTCTGAGCTTATCGAGCACCAATCGCAAATGTTTGGCATGATCCTTCTTATTCTTGGAGAAAACCAAGATATCATCGAGATACACCAGCACGAATTCATTGGTATAGGGGTTGAAGATGAAATTCATCATCCGAGAGAATGTTGGAGGAGCACTGACAAGGCCGAAAGACATGACAGTATATTCATAAGAACCAAAGCTTGTTCTGAATGCTGTCTTGGGAATATCTTCTTCACGAACGCGAATCTGATGATAACCCATACGAAGGTCAAGCTTGGAGAATACTTTGGCACCTTTGAGTTGCTCGAATAGCTCATTGATGTTGGGAAGTGGATACTTGTTCTTGATTGTCTTCTTGTTCAATGGACGGTAGTCGACACAAAGTCGGTCCGTGCCATCCTTCTTCTGGACAAAAAGAACACCACAACCCCATGGAGAAGAACTCGGTTTGATCAAACCCAGACGCTCTTGTTCATCGAGCTGTTTCTTCAATTCCTTCAGCTCCTTGGGTCCAAGCTTGTATGGACGCTTGCAAACGGGTTCAGTTCCTGGCTCAAGATCGATAACGAACTCAATTGGCCGGTGAGGAGGCATACCCGGAAGCTCTTCTGGAAAGACATCTTGATACTCACAAACGACTGGAATTTGAGAGATGGCATTCAATTCGCCCTTCTCATTGAGAGAAAATAACCGAATGGTTTCATCACGGGCGGCATAAATGATAACATCCT
Source organism: Aegilops tauschii subsp. strangulata (assembly GCF_002575655.3). Classification (NCBI taxonomy): domain Eukaryota; kingdom Viridiplantae; phylum Streptophyta; class Magnoliopsida; order Poales; family Poaceae; genus Aegilops; species Aegilops tauschii. The sequence goes on along the minus strand of NC_053038.3, from coordinate 197,711,183 downwards.
CAGAAGAGTGTGTCAATTGAATTTCCCTGGCAGCACAATCAAGTTGAGCCTTGTGCTTAGAAAGCCGTCCATCCCGAGAATTAGATCAATATCCGAGTCACCAAGAACAACTGGAGAAGACAGAAATTTATAGTTTCCCATCTTGATGGAAACATCCGGAACCATGGAACTTGCATTCATGCATTTGCCCGGAGAGACAACCGCTAACGGTCTAGGCAAACCTTGAAAAACCAACTCATGCTTGGATGCAAATGGTCTTGATATGAAAGAAAGCGATGCACCAGTATCAAAAAGAACTTTTGCAGGAATATCATTAACAGGAAGATTACCCATTATCACATCAGTCGATTCCTCCGCTTGAGCTGCATTCATCATGTTCACCTTTGCAAACTTGGAATTATGCTTGACCACTGCATTGCTGGAAGATCTGGCACGAGGAGGAGGCGGAAGACGCCTTTGGTTGAAGCATTTGTTAGCATAGTGACCTTTCTGCTGACATTTGTTGCACGTCACCTCTGAGAGTGGACGATGATAAGGAGCATTGGACTTCGGAGCTTGATTCTGAGACTTGTTCTGATAGCCAGGGTTGGAAGAGTGGGAAGAACCATGGCCGCCTTTGTTCTTCTGCTGGTAAGGCTGACGAAACGGAGGAGGAGGAGGCAACCAGAACTTCTGTTGCTTAGCTGCCACAAGTGAGGAAGAAGAAGACTGAACTGCGTCTCTGACTCTCTTCTTAGAAGCCTCACACTTGAGTTGAAAAGCCTCTTGCTTCAGTGCCATATTGTAGAATTGATCAAACTAAGTAGGCTCAACAAGAACGAGAGCTAACTGCAGATCCTCTCTAAGGCCACCTCTGAAGTGATAGATCATGCTCTTTTCATCAGGAACGTCTTGTTTAGCGAAGCGAGCAAGTTTCCGAAACTGGATGTTGAATTGATACACAGACATGTTGCCTTGCTTGAGATTGCGGAACTCCTCACGCTTGCTCTCAACAACACTTTGTGGAATGTGGTGCGCTTTGAAATCCCGACAGAAGTCAGTCCAAGTGATCACACGACCTCCTCTGGAATCTTTGTATTGTTGATACCAATCAGCAGCTTGGTCCTTGAGCTGAAAAGAAGCGAACTTGACATAGTCCTCGGGCCTGACATTGCTACATTCAAAATGCTTGTTGATGTCCACGAGCCAATCATCGGCATCCGTGGCCTCGGCACAGTAGCTGAAAGACTTGGGTTGATTTGCGAGAAACTGGTTGAGAGTAGCGAAGTGAGGCTGATTGTTGCCTTGACCTTGATTTCCTTGATTGCCTTGCCCTTGGGTGCGTTCTTGCAAGAGTTGTAGAATCATCTGAGCATTGGCGTTGGTGGCTGCCATGATAGCTTGCCATGCCTCCGGAGGCGGAGGTGGTGGCGGAGGGTTCGCTTGACTCCCTTCATTGCGATCCGGATTCTGACGCGTTGGCGGAGCCATCCTGAAGAGGGTGACATCTATTAGCATCTTGATAGACAAATAGTCAAGTTGAATCAACGAATAGAAATTGCAACATATAGTCTTCACAATAAACATTCGAACGAGGATGAACGAATGAATTCCATAGTAAATCATCACACTTCCATAAGTTGAGAAGCCACTTAGAAAAAGGTATGGAATCAACATTTGGCTTCGAAGCAACTCGAATACCACAATTCAAAACAAAACAAAGTATTGGCTTGCAGAATAAGCCGGAACAAACATATGATAGATATTTCGTCCGAAGTTTTTGTGGTGGGGCCCACACGGGCTCAATCGTACAGCACCATCATGTACAAGGCAGTGCACATGACATACGAAGCGTCCCCGAGTCGGCATAGCCAAGGACTCTTTAAGACACTACGAGACCACTGTAAAACCAACCGTGGAAAGGCGGACCACTAGACGTCGAACCCCAATCTCATATCATGCGTCTGTCGGAAAGATATCCTAAGAGCTACTTGAATTCCCACCTATAAACTCCCGAAACTTTCTGGTTATGCAATCTGGTGTTGGGGATACAGGGGACACAAAATATATCACCCAAACTAGCAATCCCTAGATCCAGCTGTATCCATCCGTCAACACATAACCAAGAAACCTTCGGAAATCGTGTACCTCAACCTTCGAAAAACATCCGTTATACGATTATGGCAATACTCCCGAACTCCCGCCCTAGTACTGGGTGGCGTCGAGGTGATCTCACCAACAACTGCATAAAAGAGATTTCGATGTCGGCGAAACTCAGGTATTCCAGAACTGCAACAATAAAATTGTGACGACAACACCTCGGAGCTCAACTCCCCGGGACACTGCCACAACCCCTAAATGTCAGGAGGCACCAAGAACAATGTTCTCGTCACAAAACCATCGGAACGATTCCAAGATACCCGCGTGATCCTCAAAAAAATTAGTGAAATTTGAGGAGAGAATAGTCAAAATTTCTACGTCAGGAGGCCTCACCAGAGCGACGAAGGGACTGAGGAGTAAAAGAATCCTACTCTCCGATATATATAATCCTAAGACACAAAACATTTTTGTTCTAGACTCAACAACGCCAGCGATTCGATCAATAAGGGAGCTCCTAAGTCGGGGATGGCTCTGATTACCAACTTGTAAAGCCCACGATGCGGCTATATCTCCCACGTGTCGAGGCACGACTTAGAGGCATAACCGCATTGTGGTTTAGTCGCAAGAAGGGTCATCTTCACACAATCCCATGTAGTGAACAAGAATGGGATAACGAGAGTTGGCTTACAATCGCCACTTCACACAATACAAAAATATAAATCATACATCAACCAAAATACACACATAGACCGACTATGGTCAAGATCCAAAAGAAAATAAGATAACCCCAAATGCTAGATCCCCGATCGTCCCAACTGGGCTCCACTACTGATCATCAGGAAAAGACACATAGTAACGACCACGTTCCTCATCGAACTCCCACTTGAGGTCAATCCCATCATCTGCACTGGCATCGTCGGCACCTGCAACTATTTTGGTAGAATCTGTGAGTCACGAGGACTCAGCAATCTCACACCCGCGAGATCAAGACTATTTAAGCTTATCGGAAAGGATGGTGAAATGAGGTGGAGCTGCAGCAGGCACTAAGCATATATGGTGGCTAACATACGCAAAAGAGAGCGAGAAGAGAAGCAACGGAACGGTCGTCATCTAGTAATGACCAAGAAGTGATCCTGAACTCCTACTTACGTCATTAATAACTCAAACCGTGTTCACTTCCCGGACTCCGCCGAGAAGAGACCCTCACGGCTACACACACAGTTGATGTATTTTAATTGGGTCAAGTGACAAGTTCACTACAACCGGGAATTAACAAATTCCCATCTGCCTCATAACCGCGGGCACGGCTTTCGAAAGATAATACCCTGCAGGGGTGTCCCAACTTAGCCCATCATAAGCTCTCACGGTCAACGAAGGATAAACCTTCTCCCGGAAAGACCCGATCAGTCTCGGAATCCCGGTTTACAAGACATTTCGACAATGGTAAAACAAGACCAGCAAAGCCGCCCGAATGTGCCGACAAATCCCGATAGGAGCTGCACATATCTTGTTCTCAGGGCACACCGGATAAGCGAAGCGTGCAGGTACCAACATAACCCAAGTTGCCAAGGGACGGTCCCGCACGGTGCTCTAGTTTGGACCAGCACTCAGAGGAACACTGGCCCGGGGGTTAAAATAAGATGACCCTCGGGCTCGCGAAAACCCGGGGAAAAAGGCTTAGGTCGCAAATGGTAAAACCAAGGTTGGGCCTTGCTGGAGGAGTTTTATTCAAAGCAAACTGTCAAGGGGGTCCCATAAATCACCCAACCGCGTAAGGAACGCAAACTCAAGGAACATAATACCGGTATGACAGAAACTAGGGCGGCAAGAGTGGAACAAAACACCAGGCATAAGGCCGAGCCTTCCACCCTTTACCAAAATATATAGATGCATTAATTAAATAAGAGATATTGTGATATCCCAACATAATATCCATGTTCCAACATGGAACCAACTTCAACTTCACCTGCAACTAGCAACGCTATAAGAAGGGCTGAGCAAAAGCAGTAACTTAGCCAAACAACGGTTTGCTAGGAAAGGATGGTTAGAGGCTGACATGGCAATATGGGAGGCATGATATAGCAAGTGGTAGGTAGCGCAGCATGGCAATAGAACGACCAACTAGCAAAGCAAAGATAGAAGTGATTTCGAGGGTATGGTCATCTTGCCTGCAAGGTTCTCAGAGTTGTCGAAAGCTTGATCCTCGAAAGCGTACTCAACACACTACTAGAAAAAGGGCTATAGATGGGATTGACACTAATGGCGCACCAGACAAGCGGTGCGCCATTAGTATATACTAATGGCGCACCACCTTCTGATACGCCATTAGAGTTGAAACTACTAATGGCGCACGTGGCCTAGGGTGCGCCTAGTAATGGCGCACCTGGCCCAGGGTGCGCCATTAGTATCAAAAAAAGTACTGGATCTAAACATGCATATGGCACAGGATCAGAACGACGACGACGACGATACATTTGCCAACGTCGATCAGTACTTTGCCGATCATGGGGACGGTGGCGACTTCATGGGGCCTCCTTCTCAAGAACCCAACCCAACAAAAGACGTGTGCGATCTAGCTGGTACCGCGGAGAAGCCAAGTTGCAACAGGCGTCGTCTGCAGTTCAGCTCTCAGGAGATGCCTCCAGCTGCCGACTTCACCGAGCCTCAGATAGGCGAGGTGCCAAATATGATCAGCCCCAACACACTCAAGAAGGCGGTCTGTGAGAAGAACTCGGTCCCATTACAGGAGATCAAGAAGAAGGCACGCAAAAGAAAGACTAACAAGGGTGCGGGCCAGCCGGCACCGAGTACGATCCGTGCTCAGGACGGGCCACCTTCAACTGCGGATATCTCGAGGAGGGTGCATGTGGCGGGTAGGCCGATGCTACCGAGAAATATGCTCGATGCTGCAACCGGTGCTATGCGGAGTCTGCATGACAGTGTTCTTTCTTTGGAGAAGCGGCGTCTCCGAGAGAAGGATGTGGCATACCCGGTTTTCGCGGCCAAGGTGCCAGAGGGCAAGGGCTTTGTGGATAACTCCATCGGGGGTACGATCGTCCTGCGGTTTGATGACATCCACGCTATGTTGAACCTTCATCCGCTGCACTACACCTTCGTTCGGCTATTTTCGCTGAGTATGGAGATGCGGATCATTCGCGACAAGACCCCGGACATCGTGATAGTCGACCCCTTCTACATGCGTGCCAAGATCTTGGGCAGCGCTGGGGACCGGCAAGTCGCGAGTTCTTACCTCGAAGGCGTCATTCTGGCAAACCAAGATAAGGATAACTTCCTCGTGCCTTACTTTCCCGAGTAAGTCCTCCCCTCAACCGCCCCGTAACATATGAATTCTTAGATTTCGATCGTTTTTCTTTTAACATTCCGTGTTTTCTGCAGTGACACACATTGCACGCTCATCCTCCTAAGCCCCAAATATTCCATGGCCACGTATTTCGACCCGGACCGTCAGTCGAACGTAGACTACACAAATGTCAAGAAGGTTCTTGATGATGTTCTCCCCGGCTACGTCAAATCTGGAGGCACCTTCACCAGGCCTATTCGTAAGTACGGCAAGCACGAGTTCTCCCACAATACGATGTTCTGCTGCGTCAAGCAGCCGCCTGGCGGTCAGAAGGGTGCCTACTACGCCATCCATCACATGCGGGCGATCGTACGGGACCATCATCAACTACTGCTACCGAGTAGACTCAAAGATTGGGCCGCGAGCGTGTCGGCAATCCAGGACGCGGACATCAGACAAGAATTCTTTCGCATCTAGTCGGAGTTTGCGGAAATCATCCATCAAGATGTCCTTCGTACCTCGGGGCAGTTCTACCGCAGAAATCAACCGTCCAACAGTGACATCCACACAATCCTACAAATGCAGGCTGACAACGCCTGTTGTTTCATGACTCCCACGATAGACGGCGGCTTCATCCACGCTCCGGTCCCTTGAGTCGAGTCGAAAGCAGTGATGCTGTGTCTAGTTCTGAAACATCGATTGGCTCATCTTGTAATTAAACTTTAATGAACTTGTAGTATGTCTCTTTGGTTTCGAGAGTCCTTCAACTTAGATGTAATCGATGCTATTAATGTCTTGCTTTTCTCTTCCGATCGTTCTGTTGCATACTTATATATTGCTTACGTATTGTCTGTGAATTGGTACTAACGTTTCGTTTGGCTACTGCATAGCGATGTCGTGGTATGTCGTGTACAAGGGTAAGGTTCCCGGAGTCTACGACGACTGGGAGGAGTGTCGGAGACAGGTTCACCGATTCAGCGGTAACAGTTACAAAGGGTACGCCACTAGGGCCGAGGCCGAATCTAGATACGCCCGCTATCTAGCGGGAGAGGGGAGGGAGCGTTGGAGGAACCGGATGAAGACGAGTTTCATCGTGATGATGCTCATCGTGATGACCGCAGCTCTCTTCTATGTGATGGTAGTTTAGATGATCGATATCGACTTGTAATGTGAAGACAAACTCGCGGTCTCGAGATTGTAATATAATGTTCTATCTTTGTTCGGTCTTTTTAATTCGGAGACTAATATGATGAATTGTATTCGGAGACTAAAATGATGAATTGTATTTAGAGACTAATCTTCTATTGTATTCGATGAATCTGTTGTTGATGTGTGCTGTCTATATTTTGTCCAATTATACATTTTGTAACCTGTGCAAAAAACAGAAAATTAAAAAATAAAAGAAACCTAATATTCATACTAATGGCGCATCACATCATAGTGCGCCATTAGTATGCCAAAGGATACTAATGGCGCATCACTAAACAGTGCGCCATTAGTATGCCGAAGTTACTAATGGCGCATCCTGTTGTTGCGCGCCATTAGTATGCCAAAGCACCTGGGTATACATGGCCCCCTGGGAGGCATACTAATGGCGCACTGTTGTATATACTAATGGCGCATCTGGGGTGCGCCATTAGTATACCAGATACTAATGGCGCACCAGTGGTGCGCCATTAGTAAAATATACTAATGGCGTGCTACTAATGGCGCACCACTAATGCGCCATTAATGGCCAAATTAGGTGCGCCATTAGTAGGCCTTTTCCTAGTAGTGACAGGTTCCTCGTTCACGAACTCGTCTCCCGGCTCTACCCAAAACAAGAACACAAGCAACGAAACCACAATCAATCACGGGAGATGCACAAGCAAGATGATGCAAAACATGTGTGATATGCGAGATATGATATGTGATGCATATGCGTGCCCCGGAAGGAAAATGATGAACAAGGCAGTAACTTGGCAAACCAAGCATGCCACTAGAAAGATCACCGAAAACGGATGCACGGTTTGCAAATGGCAAGCAAAACAAGAATGACACGAATCTGCGATTAACAGCATGATAGCACTTAAAATGCAACAACTAACAATGCTACAACACTCCAACATAGCAACCAAGCATATGACAGTAAACTACAGGAGATGCTTGACAAAATATGAACACTGAGCTACGGCTAGATCTCAACACAACAGGATCAAACAAGCATGGCAAAAGTGCAAAAGATAACAGGTTCACAAACTTGGTGAAATTAGTGGACATGCCTGGAACAGCATCAGGTAGCAATGTTCCGAGCACGAAATCAACATGCTATAGGACCTCAACATAGCCAAACAAGGCATGGAAGTATTGTACTAAACGCATATGACGAAAGTCCCTTATTGACCATAAGCCAAAAAGGATCAGAAGATATGATGGCAACCATGTAAACATAGCAAGTTTCGTTAACAGGTTTCAGACTTAGCAGAAAACAGAGCATGGCAGAAACAATAATATGAAGGCATCTTGGTGAGCTTGATGCACTCACCACAAGACAATGCATAACAACACAAGCATACCTATAGCAAGATGGCATGTTTATGAAGCTATCCATGGCAAGAGCAAGTACATAGCATGTATGAAACAACTACAACAAGCTTGGCAAAATTGAATAACAAGTAAACAATCTGCCAGAAATATTTTATAGCAAAAGTAGAGCAAGATTGAGTCCTGCTATGCACTCCATAATTGCAAACAAGGGCTGGAATGGATCAATTACAACAATAGCTACAAAACATCCTTACTGAGCATCCCCAAAATATGCATGGATCTCTCTGTAGCATCAAGTTTACATGGCAACAAAATAACAACAGACAAAGACTTAGAGAAATCACTAAGTTCCTGAAATCAGAAACATTAAGGAGCCTAGTTTGCATACTTGTGCTAGTCACCACAGAGATCACAAAAATACATGGCATACACCTCTGGAAAGATGGCATGGCATACAAAAAAACACATGTAGAACTCATGCCCATAAGATGCACAGATTAAATGATACAAAAATAACAAATCCTCAAGTTCTGATAAGTAACAGCAGATAACAGCAACTAGCACTCTTGCACCAGAGATTTGGGCATCAAGATGAACTAAAATGAACAAGGTGCAATGGAACAAAATGTAGAGCATCATGAGCCGAACAATTCGATATATTACATGCGCGAAACAGAGCTATATGCAGAGGGTTATGATGCGTTGAACAGGTGCACATGCTGTAAAAATAATATGACAGAAATATTTCAGGATACGGGAAAAGTCAACCTCGAGGTTCACAGATCGGATCGGGGCGAGAGGAGCTCGGGCCCGCCGGAACTTCGGCCGGAGGGAGAGGGACGGCGAGGGAGACCGGAGGGGGGCACCGGAGCGGCGGCGGACGGCGGCGCCGGCGGCTGGGCGCGCTCGGCCGCGGGGTGGCGCACGGCGGTGGGGCGGCGCGGCGCACGGAGGGCGGCGGCGCGGTGGAGAGGCGAGGCGGCGGCGCGGCGCACGGGAGCAGGGGAGGCGCGCGGCGGCGTACGGGCTGGGAGGGCCCGCGGCGGGCCTGGCGGGCCGGCGCGATGGAGGCGGCCGGGGCGCTGACGTGGCGGCCTCCGGTTCGCCGGGCGCGGCGGCGGGGAGGTGTCCGGTGCGGACCGGACACGTCCGGCGGCAGAGAGGGAGCGGGGCTAGGGTTGGACTGCGAATGTTTTCGGAAGGGGATGCAAATATATAGCTAGAGGGAGCTAGGAGAGTCCAAATGAGGTGCGGTTTTCGCCCACACGATCGTGATCGAACGACCTAGAGCATGGAAGAGAGTTAGGTGGGTTTTGGGCTGTTTAGAGAGGGGTTTTTTGCTGCAACACACAGAAGGCATCTGCGGTTACCCGGTTAACCGTTGGAGTACCAAACGACCTCCGAATGGAACGAAACTTGACCGGTGGTCTACCGGTGGTATACCAAGGCCACTTGACAAGCCTCGGTCCATTCCGAGAACGTTCAACACCCGCTCACGAAAAGAAAACAAGAGGGGTGCGCCAGAGGAGGTGGGAGCGCCGGATTGCAAAACGGACAACGGGGAAAATGCTCGGATGCCTGAGACGAACACGTATGCAAATGCAATGCTCATGATGACATGGTATGAGATGCATGACATGAAAAAAAATACAAAACGACAAACAAAACCCGACCACGGAGGGAATATCATAACACATAGCCGAAAATGGCAAGAGTTGGAGTTACAAATATGGAAAGTTACATCCGGGGTGTTACACGGCCACAACCTGACTAACCACGCAAGACTCTAGTTTAGTTTTATCGCCTATCATAGAACTAAACCATAATGGAAGTCCGACCGAAGTTTCCATCACGGTCCAAACAATATGTGCAGGGCTCCCAAGTCCACCTCAACGGATGGAACTACGCTTGGTACACCGGGCCACGGTGCATAGGATGTCCAAAGCCCACTTGTACCGGGTGACACTTGGCAGATTACTAGCATGACCTACAAACACCAGAAACTAGTTGTAACTCCTGGACAGAGATCAAGCCGATTAATAGTCGAGAGGGGTCATATTTCAGGGCCCAATGTGTGGTAGTACCTAGTCTTGGATAACATACATAGAACTCATTTCTTAAGGACAGTCTCAATGATACAACCCGCCATGTACTCCTACATGGCGTCTCGTCGCTACCTTTACCAAATCGTGTTCACAAACTTAGCTCTCAACATCAGAACACGATCACAACATTCCAATTAATTCCCGGATGAATCAGACCTGACACAACTCTAAGCAATAGTAAGCATAACAAGCAAGCATGGATGAGTAGTCACAACATGGATCAAGCAATTCCTACTCATGCTAGTGGTTTACTATTTACTATGGCAAGGACATGTCATGCAAAGGAATGGGTTCCACTACCGCAGCAGGTAACTGTTAAATTGTTGTTGTCCTAATGCAATAAAAGAGAGTAGGAGCGAGAGAGTGGGATTGTATCGAAGTGATCAAGGGGGGTTTTCTTGCCTGGCACTTCTGAAGATAGTATTGTTCTTCATCGGTGTCAAAGATCACAACATCGGAATCGCCTGCTACTAAGAGGGGACAAACACATACAACAAAGAAGGAACACAATTAATGCAATGCACAACCAAATGGATGATATGCCATATTAAGGTACTGAATTACCTAATGCAACATTTACCAAAATTCATTGAAGTGGAATATTGCCATATAGCATTTTCCAAACTCCAATTCTAATTATTAATTTTCCATATCCATGAATTGTCCTAAATAGCGATGTTAAGTTCCTCAAACATGCATGATCACGTCATAAACAGATTCTTCATTTTTTGATAATTTTTCATATATATATATATATATATATATATATATATAATTTCCATTGGAGTCACAGTTGAATTTATACGATTTTTCAAGTTTAGAATATTTTTTCTATAATTCCAAAATCATTTCTAAAATTCAAATACAGCAAATACTTTTGTTACACGGTGTTGTGCTAGCGATAGTCAATGATAGGTGGGGTCAGTCAAATGTGACGTGGCTGTGGTCCAAACTGATAGTGAGGCCACTTGGTTAATTAATTATGGTAACCATTTTAATTAGCTGGTTAAGCTAATTAGCAGGGCCCACTAGTCAGTCACCTAGGGTTAAACTAATAGGATAATTAGACTAACCTAATCCTCCCACGTAACTGGATTAATTCCGATGATGACCGGAGCACAGTAGTGCTGGCTGTCCGGCCATTTTCGGTGATGGGTGAAAGCATGCTTGGGCTCTTCGGGTTCAATGCGACTCTGCGCGTCGGGTGGTGGCAGTGGGCGGTACTGGGGTTACATGTAGTGACGGCAGCGACGAGCTTTGGGGCGGCGGCGCTCGGGTTTGGTCGGATGCGGGGCTGCAGCTTGCAAACGAATAAACTGGGTGGCTGGGAAGCATCTATGGGACATGGCGAACTCGTCCATCTGCTCGACTTGGTCAGGAGGGGTCGCTAGCAACGGCAAGCTTCGTGGCGGTGGTAGCGAGCTCACGGCTAAGGTGGGAGTAGCAAATAGGGCACGAAATCGACATCGGGGAGAGGGGAAATGACGCGGGAGCTCGCATGGAACACGTAGGGATGCTCAGAGGGCTCGGGGACGACCTCTAGCACGCGAACGACAGTGAAGTCCGGCAAGAAGATGCGGCAATGACGAGCTCGAAGGTGATGGAGCAGGGCACCCAAGGACGCGACCTTCGCCTCAGAGACGAGGACGTGACCGGCAAGCTCCTGGACATGGAAGTGCGACGAGGGGACAATGATGTCCATGTGGGCAAGCTGCAGTGACCAGCGAAATCTCTCTGGGGTGCTCGGGAGCGTGTTCTAGAGGAAGAGAGGGAGCAGCGAGAGTTGGAAGAGGCACAGGGAGGAGAGAAAATAGGAAGGGAGGTGGCCATGGCGAGCGCGCCCGCGTCGACACGCCTCTGCCTACTCACAGAGGTTGAAGAAAATAGCTTCGCGTGTGCGATGGTCCTAGCTACAGTGGCAGGCCACATGTGAGTGCAAGTTAGTTTTTCCTTTTTCTGTTTTGTTTTCTTTTTATTTATTTGCCACTAATTAAAAACTCAAAGGGAATTCAAAACAATGCCAAAATGCTATGAATATTTTAGAGATATTTGAAAATATATTCCATATCTTAAGAATATAAATCCAAATCCAAATATAATAGTTATTTAATTTCAAAGTCACAAAATACTCCTTCAAAAATGTTCATAATTTTTGGTTGGGCTTAAAACCCTTGCCAAAATTTCGAAACATTAAAGAAGGAATTTTTGGAATCAATGAATGCAATTTTTGGGGATCTTTTCCCATTTTTATTTTTGTGGCATTAAGAATTCCCTCAATTCAAATTTCTCTGAATTGCAACATGATGCATGAATGCTTCTAATACCAAATATTACAAGCAATTATTTAGGGCTGTGACAGGGTCACGTGGTGATGTTTCCCGGGAAGCCCCCGTTTTATGGTCGGGACTAATTATACGTTGAACGAATTTAGGAAGGAAACAACTTAAGTGCGTGCGCGCTAGGGTGCTTGTGTCCCTTTTTCCCCAACTCGGTGATTACAAACGGGGTGTACCAGTGTGGGGAAAGGGAACAAGGCTACATCAATACATAGCTACGACATACCATAATGCTCCTTTTGACGGGGGAGAACATAGTACATTGCCAGTGGAGTACTTAGCTTTTTAGACACAAAAAAGCGAGGCCTGATCTGGGCTTGCCGCAGGTAGTTGGATGCCTCGCGGTTTGTGATCTCTTGGCCGCGCATCGTCTAGTGAATCAGCATGTCGCCACCCTCTAGGGGATCGGGTGTAGCCCCAAGGCCTACGTGACGGAGAGCTCCTCCTTGACCGAGATGTTGTGGGACGCGTCCCCGCCAAAGGTGATCTCGATGGTGAACGGAGACTTCTTCGGCGCCTTGCGGCATGCCGCCACGTCCTGTCATGCTCGGAGGCTGGCGCAGCGACTAACTTGGCTCGAGTAGGAACGCTTGAAGCGACGTGCCCCTCCTGTGAGGTCGACTGGCCCTACTCGATCCCATTCACGGGAATGATCGTTCCTGGGAGAACTGGCTCAACGCGACAAAAACGATGGGACCCAGGGAGGATACCAGCATCCAAGTACCGAACGCATTAACGCACCATGCGTTAGAGATCAACCATGGTTTTCACTGCCTGTGCGGCGAGCTCTGTGCGGACCCCAAGGCTGCAAACGTTCTCAAAGAATGCTACAACAACGATAGCCTCCGGAATGCCTCGGGTCCGCGTGTGAAGCTGGTGGAAGCGAGTGACGTAGTTCCTGAGTTGCTCCCCAACACTCTGCCGAAGGGATAGGAGAGAGGTATGTGTGGGCCTTAACTACCCATGGTTCCTTGGGCACGGGACCCCCAGCACCTCTACGACCTCGTGCCACCCAGGTGGGCAGCGCATTGCCGCGGCACATCAGGAATGGACCCTGCCCAAGTTGATGCACCCGGGCGCGCGCCGCCGGATGAGGAATCTTGCCGTCCACGATCTTCTGTGAAGCACCTGCTGAATCAGATGCTCAAGGAGAGAAGTTGAAAGTGCTAGTTATCAACCAGAGGGGGGGTGAATAGGCTATTTTTATGGAAGTCTTCAAGACAGACAATGTCTTCGAAGACAGGTAGTTAAAACAACAACTAAACAGAACATAGCGGAAGATAGACTACACTAGCCATGCAATAGAGTCAGGGTATAATACAGGTAGTGCACAAGAGAAGTAGCAGCTAGGTAGACAGATCAAAATAGGAAGGCAGTGTGAAGACATATATGCAATCAGGGTGATTGTCTTCACACAGAGTATTCAACCAGAGCAGTCAAGCGATGACTTCGTGAAGCTAAACTGTAAGTGAAGGGGTGAAGAGATAGAACCAGTTGCTTGATGAAGACAAGGATTTGGTAGACCAGTTCCAGTTGCTGTGACAACTGTACGTCTGGTTAGGGAGGCTGATTTTGAACTCAGAAGACCACGTCTTCACCTTATTCTCCTTGAGCTAAGGTCACTTAGTACTCGCCCAATCACTCACGTAAGTCTTCAAGGTTGACTTCCAAACCTTCACAGACATCGTTCACCGGTGATCCACAATGACTCTTGGATCCTCAGAACGCCGCGTCTAACCGACTGGAGGATCACAGTCTTCAAGTGTAATAAGTCTTTATATCACGCGGACAGAAAGACTTCAGTGATGCCAAGCACTCTTTGGGCTCTGGGTGTTTTGGGTTTTGTCCTCGCAAGGATTCTCTCTCAGTGGCTTCAAGGTGGGTTGCTCTCAAAATACAAAATCCGTGCACTAACTCTGAGCAGCCACAAATTTATGGTGGAAAGGGGTGGCTATTTATAGCCAGCAGCCACCCGACATGATTTGTTCAAAATGACCCCAGGGTCATTGGGGACCCGACACGTGTCCAACGGTCGAATTTCAAACACACACGGTAGCTTGACTTGGGCTACAAGCAAAGCTAACTCATCCAACTTAGGATAATATTTTCTCTCGTTTTTCTTGATTCAAAGACATAGGATTTGGGTTGAGCATCACGTCAGTTTCTGACTTTGTTCACCTGGACCCCACTTAATACTTCTGTGGTTCCTATAACTCAAGAAATAAGAAAATGAAACTACTAAATAAACTAAGTCCTAGCACTCCATTATCTTCAGGCGAATGTCTTCACGCGTCATTATCTTCACGAATGTCTCCGCGAACCACTAATGTCTTCATACATTTTTAGGGGTCATCTTCGATGGGTAAACCGAATCAATAGGGACTTCTACCTGTGCTCTCCTATGAATCTCACAAACACATTAGTCCCACAACCACGTTTTTCGTCAATACTCCAAAACCAACTAGGGGTGGCACTATATGCACTTACAATCTCCCCCTTTTTGGTGATTGATGACAAACAGGTGGAAGTTTTTGACGGGAATAAAAATATATGAAAGTTACAAAACATGGTCAATGGCTTCATGAAGTTGAAGGGCTCCCCTTGAAGATGTGCATATCATTAATTTGCTTTTGAATGCAAATGCACATTGTAGGTTTTGCTTTTTGGAGATCTCCCTCTGTTCATGAAGTCAAATCAAAGTGCATACAGAAATGTATTGAAGATAATGACATGCACAATGACAAACGGGCGTGACCTAGGGTAGAACCCTAGACGCCCGATCTTTCACGAAAGGAGCGGATCCCGCGATGAACACGAAGAACACGAGGGGACAACACGAGGGGGAGCGTGAGAGAAACACTCAAACCAACAAGATTCGGTCACACATATGCTAGATCCTCGAAACACAAAAGAGATACAAGATTCACGATCAACAAGGGACGATACAAGAAGCACGTTCTTCTCCATGAGGAGATCTTGAGGGTCTTCCCATTAGGGGTCTTGAATCCACTTGGGGGATCTTCTCCGTAGAGGCCGTGAACTCCTAAGGAGAAGGGGATCAAGTGGAGAGCAAAGCTTCTCAATGAGCTACTACTTTGCTAACCCTAGAAAGAGGGAGGAGGAGGAGTACATATAGTCTAGGTGGGCGAAGGGGTACATGGGCATCGGCCCTTTACTATGCGCAGATAGACGGGGTCGGACGTCCGGGCGTCGGGACGGATGTCTGGGCCTTCCCGAGGGGCCGGATGTCCCGGCTGGGGGCCCGGATGTCCGGGTTGGCGAGGTTGGCCTCGGTGCTCTCTGGATAGGGGGCGTCAGATTTCCGGGCTGGGCCGGATGTCCGGCCTGTGGTCGGATGTCCGGGGCCTATAGGTACTTGGTGGCTGGGCGGCTGTTGCGGGTGATGCTCCAGGGGCCGGATGTGCGGGGTTATGGCCGGATGTCTCGGTCTTGGGAGCTGTTCTTGACTCCTTCCGTTGGTTCTCTTCATCCATGAACTTGGGGGCTTGTCCATCTTCACGTGCATCTTTGGGAGGGTCCTCTTGGTACCTAATCATGCACAACATTCCGGACTTAGGTAGTAGCCATGTCTCGAGTGGATCATATGTGATATCACTAAGGAAGGAAGTCACCTCGTTCTCGAGAGCTCTAGCTCGTGCTCGTGTCATAGGTCCTCTTGGCTCTTGATGAGACGATGATAGGTCCATGGGGATGACCATAGGATGCGCCGCATCAGGGTGTCTATAGAATGACATCATGCACATAAGATAGAGTTTAGACGACGGACAACCAAAAACAGCGAGTGTAGCAAACGTCCATCAGGACATAAGTGTTACAACTCAAAAACCAAATGTTCACGAACAAGAGTTGCAAACTTAACATAAATAGCACCCGACCCAATAATCCCACTTAAAGACTATCAACTCAGATGTTTCTTCCCCTTTTGTCATCGAATGACCAAAAAGGAATTAAAATATAGGGTGTCTAAGCATTCCCAAAAGGCGGCGGTGAAGATGTTGTTGCAGCCAGGTCGAACTTGGAGTTGGGTGGTGCAATGAGGCCGGATGCAACATCCTGGTGCAGTGAAGCTATTACTAGATAAGTGGTGTTATCCTCATCATCAATGACGCGAGCAACAACTGTTGGGGCGGATGATGAGTAGTCTGAATCTTCTATAGACGGTGTAGGATGCCACTTAGCTGATTCTGTGGGCTTGGAGTCAAACTTGAAGCGCTTTGTGAAGCCATCAGCGATGAGTTCATCTTCAGAACATAACAGCGTGAGGCTCTTCCAAGCTCGTCGGCAGGCTTCATGTGCAACAAAGGAATTCTTGGTGGAGAGATTACGGATGCGATTAACGTCAACAAGAAGACTTTGCATCAGGCGTTTCATCCAATCATGATGCTTATCATGCTTTTGATGAAGGGAAATAAGGAGTTCCCTATCAGTCAATGTACGAGCATGCTTCTGAGCCCTTTGAGGTACTGTGCTGGTGGTCGCATCAGTGTTTGCGCAGTGAGGCAGACAAAGCTGACCTACAAGGGAACCGGTAGCAATAGTATTTGGAACATGAGTGGCTTAAAGAGGAGTAGAGAAGCTTTGATAAGCAGCATTGTCTTCATAGAGTGGTGCTTTGGCTGGCTGGCGATAAATGGCTTCATGTGCCATATCAACATCAGGCAAGAAGACTACATGATTGCAAGCTGAAGCTTGATAGTTGATGGCGGTGCCAAACTTAATCAGACACATTATCCACGGAGCATAAAACTTCTGGCCAAAGAGATCAATGCGCGAAGCCCCCAGTTGCTTGGTGAAGAAGTCATGCGTGTTGAACCGTATGCCATTGAGTATATAGAAGACCAGTGTCTTCATGGTGCCTTCAAGCTTTGCAGAAGATGAGAGCCCTTTGATTGGCCACAGAGTATGCCTCACAATGTGATAGACGGTGCGGGGCAAGTACTCAAGGTCATTAAAAAAGAAGTGAGTGGGGTACTCAACGTCAGCGGGCAATGGCTTCATCATGGAGAGCATCCGACTCATGTTGGGCTATGGCTTCTGAAAGATGCTTTCTAACTCCTTCTCATAAGTTTGACAACCTGGCTCATAGAGATCCCCAAGGACTGGGCAGGGATGTGAGCTCGAGGATATCTTGAGCTTTGGCTTCATGATGGATATCTCCTATCATCCACTCAAGGACCCATGTGTTCAGATCCCTGTTGTAACCTGAGATATGTAATGTGGCATAAAATTGGAGTAGCATCTCCTCATTCCATTGTTCCTTGCCCACAACAAATGGAAGCAAGCCAACATATCTGAAGCAATCAAGAGCTTCTTCCAAGTAGGGCAGACCAGCCATGGCATCACAACAGAGGCGCTTGTGAGGAAAAAAATCATATCTTGATTGTATAGTATGCACATGTAATAGTTGCGCTGCAGATGGCTCCAGAATCTGTCCGAAGACATCCATGGATTCTTGGAAAGATTCTTGGCTCTGTCAAAGAAAGTATTGTGCTTCCTGAAGTTTAACACGGTTAAGGAGCTCTCAGTCGTGACAACATTGGGAAGCCTTGCATTCTGGGCATTGGCTTCTGTGTTTGAGGCCTGTGTTCAACATGGTACTCATACTGAGGTCCATGCACTTCTGGAGGTGTAAGAATGGGCCATCTGACACTGACTGTCGGTGCAACAAACCCTGGGTCCGTTGTCCGGACTGTGCACAGGCGTGAGATCAAGACCACAACACCAAGCTCAGATTGAAGCACAGGGAATCAGTTCTTCAAAGGACCAACATGCAGCGCAAGAAGACCAAGACTAGCTAGAGAAGCAAGATACTGCTAAGGAAGAGACCTCTCTTGCTGGGCAGGCAAACCTGGCGAGGATGGGGTTACCCCCAGAAGCAAGCCCCCCGGCAGGCCTCCCAGGGCATACGGAGGCAAAACCACCTCACCACACCACCTCATCACGACGCAGGTCGTCGATCGATGTGGTGTCAAGCTCCAAGGTGACTAAGCGGCTACTATTCTCCACATGACAGCCACTTCCTACAAGAAATACCACCAGACGACACCCGTCCTGCGACGTGTCGAGCGAGCAGGCGCGAAGCTGGCAAAATAGCCCGGCAGGGCCTGCCGGGCAAGCTACGATGTGACATTGTGCGGCGCATTTAATGCGCTCTGTCAGCCTGCAGAGTTAGGAATGATAGCACTGTTTGCTATCTAATCAGTGCATAATGACTGGTTTCCCACTTTGGTGACCCCTTTATCTATAAAAGGAAACTGTAAAAAGGGTTAGCGAATCCACCCCCTCACACATTCATACGCGCGTTGCCATTTCGCCCAGGCCAACCCTGCCAGGCAAGCGTGTTGTGCAGGAGTATGGTTTTACGCCTCACAGCGGCCCGAACCTGGGTAAAGACTGCCTGTGTGATCTCTGACATGATGTCTCACGCTCCTCTGCTCTTTGTGCAACGTACCATCCCTCCGCCGAACCAGCAAGGGACTCTTGGTCCCTTAGGTGGCCGTGGTTTCCCGTGACATCTTTGGCGCGCCAGGTAGGGGGATCACTTACATGAACCTGAAAGTGTGAGTAGGGCGTCTTCTTCACTGCCATCTTCATCATCTACGGCTCCATCGACTATGGCGCCCAAGAAGGAACACGGTGCTTGTGACACCCCGGCTCAGAGAAACCGGAACGCCCCGTATTCCAGCCCAGAGATCGAGGAGAAGTCTTCTGGAATACGGCACTGCTTAGCATAGAACAAATCAGCTCTTTATTGCAATCTATTGGGGTACAAGGGGATTACATCGGCACGGCGATGCTACGCCTGCCACAGTTGCTCTATGCAAGTAGCAGAACAACACGACGCAGCGGAATGACTACTAGCAGCGGAACAACGACGACGGTGATGAACTCCACTCCGCAGGGACTCTGGCTGGAACACTTATCCTAGCGCGCAAACAAGGGATCCACGGCAAACAAGCAATCATATCCGGCATGACCTGCAAACTGGCATGACACGCCAGGTCAGTACATTGAATGTACTTGCAAGCTCACAGCAACCAAAGCAATCAAGACAGACAATAGCATGGCAATTACAGGTTAACATGGATTAACATGATACTATCAGATCAATCATAGCATGAACAAGATGATACAGCTAGTACAATACGAGCATGGCATAAACATATGAACATGATGATACTAGCATGCAACATGATGGAATTATCATGCACCAACTTACTCTGTTCGGGTTACCTCGTAACCATCACCTGTACCACTTCCCATCACGGATATCACACGATCATCTCAGGATCCAATCAAGCTTGGTATTAACAATACCGTAGCAATCATTTATGATCACAAGGAGCTTGAACTTTTACCCTTGACTCTTGCATAACACCACAAATATCCAACAAGTCGGTATTCACGATATCACAGTGATCCTCTCACGATCACATAAATATCAACCAACTTCTTTCATCATCGAACCGGGGTTGTTATTAATCAAATTATTATTATTACTGTTGACCCATAGTGTGACCGACACGAACTGGGCCCATATCCACGGGCGCGGCTATCGATAGATTAAACCCACACTCTGCAGAGGTTGGCACACTGTACCCACACCACGGAACCCATGGTCTCGCACTCCCATACGTGCGGATACGGTGTTCCGACAAAACCGATCTACTGCCATGACACTCTCCCGGCCACTCCGACCAACACCCCCTTGGGGTTCAGTCCTGGGTGGCCCCGCGTCTACCAAAGACACCAACGGCCACCGTCGTGGCAAAACGGTCCCAAACAGGGACAAGGTATACCATAAAAACAAAAACGAGCAGACAAGGTTATGTCCGCCTACCTGATCAGGGTAGCGCGTGCCTATAACCTTCCCTCGCGGGAGGCACCGGCGAGAGGCATGACAATAGACCCAGCTAGAACCCCCCCCCCCCCCCCCCCCGTAGGGTAAGCGTGGTTGCAACTGTCAGATCGATATGGTGGCACCATGACTCAGCCAACAGTTGTTCAAGTTCAATTTAATCCGGTTAAACTTGAATGCAATATGCTGAGCCATGATAAAATAACATGATGCAACTACAATGCATGAACATGATATCAAAATAAGCATGGAGGTGCAACATAATCAAATGAGCATAGCAACAACATGTAACCATTTATCCAGATGAGCATGGCATACTGACGAGCATGAATATCACAACTAGCACACTACACATAGCATGAGATGACCACTAGCATCAATAATAAAGACCATGCAATAACCTGACGATAAAACTACCATGCAAGTATTTAATCAACTGGATGTAAAGAAACATGCATAACGGCGGTACTCGGAACAGACGATAGTCATGCACCGAAGACCATCACCAACATGTACTACTACCAAACATTGCCAATATTAAAGTAATACTAGCATGAAGAACATAATAACAGAGTTCAAGAAAACATAGCATGACGGTAAACACCGATCCATAAGCATAACCAAAATACCGACAGCAGTAGCAAAATGAACAGGCAATTATTAAAGATTCAAGTTGAAAACCAATGCTTCTGCATGGCTATCATGCAAATGGTGGTTGTGGCTTCCCTAGGGATGGAGAAGGCTCCGGGAAGAAGTGCGGAATGACCGCGGAAGGAATCGCCGGAAAGGGTACGCTCTCAGAGGGGGCTGATTGGGGCAAGGGAAAAATGGTCATTTCCAGTATGTCAAACCATACTGAAAATGGTACCAAAAGTTTGTGCTCGAAGAGATGAAGAAGTGAGCGTTGGTTCACCTATATCGGAGTTACGGTTGCGGAGATATGAGATGTGGAACACCAGGGACCAATCTGTGAATAAAACTTCCACAAACAAGTCCCTGGAGGCAAAAACTGGAAGCGCCTTCGGGCAGATTACGCCTTCTGCATAAGAAAACGTATTCTCATCCGAAGAACAATGAAAGTGTGTTTCCTCAAACGGAAAACGTATTTCGCGGAATATGCTTTCAGGAGAGAAAGGCGCCAACAGGGAAACGTGCCTCCACTTATCCACGTTAGCGAGCCGGCCCGGTCAACGCGTGAGGCTGACGCGTGGGACCCACTGACAGGGGGAGGGGCACGGGCGCTCGTCCTCTTCCTCGCGCTACCCCCCCCCCCCCCCCGCGCACGGAACAGAGGAAGCAGGGGAGGGGCCATGCTGCGGGCGGCCGTCCGGCCGGGTCCGGCCACCTCTCGCGTCGCTCGGCACACCGACGAACTCGGGGAAGAGAGGAGCATCCATTCCTGGGGTGCACGGGCTCCGAGAGGCACCAAAACAGCAGCGGTGAGGGCTGCGGCGGAGGAGGGCTTCGGGTGGAGATGGGGTTCTGGCCATAGTGGCTCCGGCGAGGGGAAGAGGGTCTGAGGAGGGTTGCCAAAGAGCAGAGGGGCTAGAGGTGGTGGCTAGAAGTGGGGGAGGGGCTCGGGTAGCTCCAATTTAGGAGGACCGAGGCGGCGGCCATGGCGATAGAGGGAGGGCAGGAGAGCTTCTAGAGCTCAACGGAGAGGCGAGGCGAGGTTCAGGGAGAGACGCAAGGCTGCCGGGGTGCTCGAGAGGGGTCGGGGCTGGCTTATATAGCCGTGGCAAGGCGGTTCGAGCTCGGGTGCCACCGCGGACGCGTGTCTGGCACCATGGACGCATGTGCTTGCGGCCAAGCTCGAACGGCGACGAGGGGGAAGTGGACGAGGGTCACGGAGGCGAGAGGGGCTCGGGGACAAGAGAGGGAAGGAGCCACGGCGCCATTAATGCCTTGTCGGCATTGTGCGCCCGTGGACACGCGGCGACGAGCACCGACGGAGAAGCGGACGGAGGGGGAGCTGGCTCCAGGGGAACGACAACAATGCGGGCTAGCTGTTGGACACGACGTGGCGCGCGAAGACGACGAGAGGAGCAGGGGCCCGAAGCAAACGACGCTCAGCTCGCGTCCATTGCTGCCAGAGCGCGTGCAAACGACGCGGTCACCACTGTGACCGGCAAGCACGGGACGCAAGAGGTAGGGAAACGTTGTCTAGTGTTTAGTCCTTTCATACTAGAGGCCGAGGGTGGTGATGGATCGACAAAAGGAGCCAAGGAGAGATGTGAGTGATCGCCTGAAGTTTGTTGTATCAGTTTTGGCTGAGTACTGCTGATCAACAGGAAGGAACTTGGAGCCAAATGGGTTGTCTGGTGTGATTAGCTACGGAAGAACTATGATCCTGGAAATTTGGAGGTGATTTGGATCAAGAATTAATACAGTTGCTTAACAACTGCACAAATTGGTCCAGAAAAGAAATCAAGATGATGCACTCAAATGGTGAAGCCACTTGAGTGCATATTTGGCATGCCAGGGTAATTTGGGCATATGAGAGTGCCATACAAATTTCATACCATTTGGAAAAGCCAAAGTGGTACTTCTGTCATGATGGTATTGCCTGAATAGAAGCTTAGGAAAATTCCTAAGGGGAAATGGCCAAACAAAATATGCCCAAATTTGGTGGAGATAGGTTATATGTATAAGAGAAGGTCTAGAAAAAATTTCAGACTTAATGGAGCAATATAAAATATACTTGCTTCACAAACTGAAAATTTGGACAGAATCAAAGAATTGAAGATGAGCTCACATGGAGGCATTACATGAGCTCAACTTTGGTGGAGGGCTATGATATGATGATATTGAGGTCATGCATAAATTGCAACTCATTTGGATATGCCTAGCTTGTACCTCCTTCACAAAATTTCTTTCTGGACAGAAACTTTGGAAAATCATAATTAAATGACTACTAGGCAAATGAGGTTGCATTTTGGCATGTGGCAATGATATGGACATTAAAAGGTGTCCAAGGAGTTTGAAGTCAATTGGGCAAAGATAAATAGCACTTGCTTCACAATGTGCCATTTAGGGCAGAATAGGAAATGAATTATTTGAGCAAGATATGACCCAAACAATTTATGAGAATTATTTGGCAATTTTAGGAGTGATGGAAATATAGGTTGCTTCACAACCTAGGGTAATTAGGGTTATCCCTTTAGTAGAAAAGGAATATCCCCAATAAAAAGAATATTGGGATTTGGGCTAGGATGAAAATGGGAAGGTCTAGGGAAGGATTTGAGGTTGACAAGCCACTCTGGAAGCAAAGAAGAGGTCATCTTCTTCAGTTTCCAGACCACAAAGCCACGGGGAAAGAAAACTCAAGCAAAAATCTCAGAAAAACAAATGAAAAAGAAAAGGCCAAAAATCAGGCTGTGACAGTGCTTCAGCTCACCTGTCCACCTCGAAGGCTCCACCGCTCGCGGCCGCCAACGCCGTGGGGGACGCGGAGGCCCAAGAGGATGTGGGCGCTGCGGAGGACGTGGTAAGCACAGGCGTCGTCGTCACCACCTCCCCCGCAGTCGGAACGGGAGCAGGAGTCACCGGATGAGAGCAGCCTCAGCAACACCCCGGTGGTCATGCTCCACGAGGTACGAGCGAAGGGTTTATCCCATCTATACCTCTTCCCCTCGCCAAAGGGCACAACCACATCGGTGGCACCCGGTCTGGGGCAAATCGCCGCCCTCCAGCTGCCCCCGCCACGGGAGTGACCGCAGCGTGCACGCCTCCCCCGGGGCGGGTCGACCCAGCCACTGTGCCCAATGGAGCTACTGGCCCTCAAGCGCCTTCACCACGTGACCGTGCCATCCAAGTGAATGGCTCACAACAACGAGGGCACGACGCCGTCGCCACCGGCACCGTCGGAAGCCTGGGGACGGTACGATCTACATCATCATCACTAATGCCAAGAACCACTACGGAGGCCATGGCACGGGCCCAGCTGCTGTTAAGGTTCCCAACAGCGGCCGATCATATGGATGAGTGGAGAGCCACCATTCAGAGTCTGATTGGTTTCACTAAAGCTGGGGGCTCACAGCGAGCTGGCCTGCCACGGCCTCCCCAAGTAACGACAACGGCCCGCGCTGCTGGCCGTACAGAAGGGGCCACCCCACTGCGCAGTCTCCACCATGGCAGCTAGTGCGGGCGCGGCAGAATCAAGAACCCGATGACGTCTCGATGGCCTCTTTCGACCCTCGAGCACGTCCAGGCCAACGACAAGCCCCACAGGACAGACACAGGGGAGATGCGCGCGTTGTCATCGAACAACGTCGCGATGACCACCGTCGGACCAATGGGTGCGATGGTCCCGACGTCGACGAGCCTGCGCTCGAGGATGGTGGGTGCCTACCTTTCTAGGTTGGGTGCCTGCCTTTACTCGTGAGCTACGGCAAGTCTGTTCGCCATCCGTTCGCACATTCAAGCCAGAGATACCCGAGAAGTATGATGGAAGGCTGAACCCAGCAGAGTTCTTGAGCATCTACACCATCGCTATTCAAGCCGCCGGAGGAAGAGATGATAAGGTGTTTGCCAACTACTTCCCTTTGGCACTCAAGTCCAATGTGAGGTCTTGGCTGATGCACCTGCCGGAGAACTCCAGTTCGTCATGGGCTGACTTGTGCGATGAGTTCATTTGTGCCTTCACGGGCGGCCATCAAGAACCAGGACGGCCCTGCGATTTGCAGCTTCTCCAACAGAAAGAATGAGAAACTCTCTACAAGTATTTGCAGAGATTCAACAGAGTCCACAGGAATATCCCAAATATCCATCCAGCGGCTGTGATAGCTGCCTTCCAGTCCAATGTGCGCAACCGCAGGATACGTTCTAAGATGAATGTGCGGCTGCCCAAGACTATGAAGGAGCTTTACACTTTGGTGGATAAGTGTGCTCGGATGGAGGTGGGAAGAAAACTCCTTGGAGAAGAATATTGCATCGACATCGACTCAGAGGATGATGATGAATCCACCAGTCAGAAGAAGAAGAGCAAGAAGCACAACAAGAGGCACAAGGATAAGGTAGTGATGACTGTTGAAGGACCGAGCACGCCTAGTACCGGCAAGAAGGCTAAGGCCGAAACCCCCAGCAAGGAAGCTGCCACATGCGCTGACTGCCGGGAGGCTGCGGCTGCCAAGAGGGCTGGGAGAGGCGATGGACCGTACTGCAAAATCCATCGAACCTAAGGCCACGATCATCAAGAGTGTCATCAGGTTGAGCAGCTCGTCAAGAGACAGAGGGCTGACTATGAGAAGGAAGATAAGGAAAAAGGTGAGAATGGCACTGGCGGGAAGAGCCGGAGCGGTGAAACTAATCGTCACGGCAAGGCTTTTCGGAACCAAGAAAAACCTGCCAAAGGCCGAGGGAAGGAAGTCAGCGATGATGAGAGTGATGGAGGGATGAAGTGGAAACCAGCGTGCAGGAATTCCAGAAGGCCACTGACGCCCTATGCATTGACGGGGGTGCATCTCTGCACTCCTCTCACCGCCAACTTAAACGGTGGGCGCGTGAGGTCAATGTCGTGGAGCCAGCAGCAGAGTCTCGGAAGCCGCTCAAGTGCTCATGCATGCCCATCATTTTTTACAAAGAGGACCATCCTGACCGCACCACCACGGTAGGATGTTTGCCATTGTTGGTCTCTTCAACGATTCGCAACCTAAAAGTCACAAAGATGTTGGTTGATGGCGGGGCCGGATTGAATATGATTTCTCCAAAGGTTATCAGCAAGCTTCAGATATCAGAGGAAGAACTAAAGGTCACAGGCACATTTCAAGGAATTAATCCCGGCAGGAGTCATCCTAAGGGAAAGATCACATTGCTAGTGACGTTTGGGGGAGAAATGAACTATAAGACTGAGAAGGTTCTATTTGATGTGGTCGACCTTCCCCTGCCGTACAACGGGATTCTTGGACTCCCAGCTCTGGCAAAATTCATGGTGGCATCCCACTATGCCTACAACACTCTGAAGATGCCAGGGCCAGTAGGAGTCATTTCCATCTCGTCAGATGAGAAGGACGCAATCATTTGCGTGGATAAGATGTGCCGGGACGCGGTTGCGGCAGAGGCCACAGCAGCAGCAGTTCCGCCAAGGAAAACAGAGGAAAGAAGAAAGACAGCAGGGACACCAGCAAGGAATCCGGGAAGCATACCTCTCTAGAGTGTGCTACGCCTGTTGATGACTTGCCGGAGAGTTCCAATAGCAAGAAATCCAAGGTTTCTGCACCACATGTAAAGAAGGTCCCGGCAGGGCTGGCTGCGTTGATGTTACTTTCACTATCAGCGCCACCCTTGATGAAAAATAGGGAAGCGCACTCGTTCCCTTCCTGCGGGCGAATATCGATGTGTTTGCCTGGCAACCATCTGATATCCCCGGTGTTCCCAGGGAGGTAATCGAGCACCATCTAGCTGTCTGCCCACATGCCCGACCCATCAAGCTGAAGGTTCGAAAGCAGGCCTTGGAGAGGCAGCAGTTCATTGCCGAAGATATTAACAAGCTTGAGGCAGCTAGTCTGGTCAGAGGAGTGCCGCATCCGACGTGGTTAGCAAACCCAGTGGTCGTGTGCAAGGCTAACGAGAAATGGAGGCTTTGCATTGATTTCACAGATCTCAACAAAGCTTGCCCGAAGGACCCATTCCCCTTGCCACACATCGACCAGATTGTCGACTCCACCTCAGGTTGTGACTTGCTCTCCTTTCTGGATGCATACTCTGGGTATCATTACATCTTCATGTCCAAAGAAGACGAAGAGAAGACCTCGTTCATCCCCCATGTAAGTACGCACTACTTTGTGCGCACGCCTTTTAGGTTAAAGAGTGTCGGGTCCACTTTTGCAAGAGCAGTCCAGATTGGTTTTGAACCATAGTTGCACAGAAACATTGAAGCTTATATGGATGATATTGTGGTCAAGACCAAGGACAGATCAACCCTTATCCAGGATTTGGAGGAGACATTTGCAAATCTGCACAAGATCAACTTGAAGCTAAATCTGGACAAGTGTGTATTTTGCGTTCCCTCCGGCAAGCTGCTTGGATTCTTTGTGTCTCATCGAGGGATTGAAGCCAACCCCGACAAGATCAAGGCGATCGATCAGATCCAGGTACCCAAGATAGTCAAATATGTGAGACGTCTGACAGGGTGCGTTGCCGCGCTTAGCAGATTCATCTCCAAGTCTACCAAGCATGCCTTGTCGTTCTTCAAAATTTTGAAGAAGGCAAGACCCATGAAGTGTACCCCGGAAGCAGACGCAAATCTACAAGATTTGAAGGCCTACTTGTCCTCTGTGCCCACTTTGGTTGCCCCTAAACCACAAGAGTTGTTGCTGCTGTACCTAGCGGCAACTAAACAAGTGGTTCGTGCAGCCCTAGTGGCACAACGGGAAGCAGAGGAAGCAGAGAGTGAACAAAGCCCGACAGGACCGGATAAGGACCAAGACAAAGAAGAGCACGGTAGCAGGGGCAACCCCAAGGACGCGGGAAGGAAGAAAGTGGTGCAGCGCTCAGTGTACTTCATTAGTTCCCTGTTACAGGGGGCTAGATCGAGGTACTCTAGTGTGAAAAAGTTGATTTTGGGCCTCATCATGGCCTCAAGGAAACTGCGCCACTACTTCCAAGCCCATGAGATCATGGTTGTGACCCGCTTCCCATTGCGAAGGATACTCCGAAACCCTGAGGCTACCGGCAGAATACTTGAGTGGGCTTTGGAGTTGTCCAGCTTTGGTCTGAAATTTGAGAGCACATCAACGATTTAGAGCAGGGCGTTGGCAGATTTTATTGCAAAATGGACGCCAACCCCTGATGAGGAAGTATTGGAAATAGTTACGCCCGGCAAGGAAGCGCCACAAGAATGGATCATGTATTTCGATTGTGCCTTCTCCCTGCAAGGTGCAGGGGTTGGCGTGCTTCTTGTTGCTCCCACAGGAGAGCATTTGAAGTACGTCGTCCAGATGCATTTTCCCAGGGAAGAGGCAACCAACAATACAACAGAGTATGAAGGGCTCCTTGTCGGGCTCAGGATCGCCACAGAATTGGGAATTAAGAAGCTGAGCATTCGAGGAGATTCACAACTTGTGGTGAGACAAGTCAACAAGGATTACCAAAGTCTACTGATGGAGGCATACGTTGAGGAAGTGAGAAGATTAGAGGAGCACTTTCATGGCTGCAAACAGAGCACGTACCCCGTGCGGAAAATAGCATAGCTGATCACCTGTCAAAGTGTGCTGCGCAAAAACTTCCTGTGGAACTAGGAACTTCTTTTCTCCATCTTACTCAGCCCTCCGTATCCCTGACAACAATGGCCAGAAAGAGGAGGAAGTTGGACTCCGGTAAGCCTCTCCCGGTAGAGCCTCCCGGGGCTCCTCATAGGGACCCTACTGGAAACAACTCCCCATCGACTGCCGGGCTGTGCTCTCCTGCTGGGCCACTGGTCCCTGGCGGTCGAGAAACGCGCTCCCGCAGATGAGGAGGTGTCGCTAGTCCTTGTTGCCGAGCCTCAGGCTCCAACTTGGGCAAGGCACATAGTCCATTTCCTCCAAACTGGAGAACTTCCCGATGAGCAGGAGGAAGCTGAAAGTGTAGCCCGGAGGGCCAGTATGTATCAGTTTGTCGATGACACTATACAGAAGAAGGCCCAACGGTGTGAAATTTAAGTGCAACTGTCGGGAAGAAGGAAAGGAACTGCTGGGAGAGATACACAAAGGCATGTGCGGCTCCCACATTAGATCAAGGGCTTTAGTTGGGAAAGCATTCCGGCAAGGATTCTATTGGCCCAAAGTCCTCCAAGATGCGGTCGAGCTAGTCACAAAGTGTGAAGCCTGCCAGTTCCATTCCAAGGACAGCCATCTGCCTGCACAAGCGCTCCAGACAATCCCTTTGTCATGGCCGTTTTCGGTCTTGGGGCTCGATATCCTCGGCCCTTTCCTCTGAGATGCCGAGTGCTTTGAATACTTGTTCATTGCCATCGACAAGTTCACAAAGTGGCCGGAAGTAGATGCCGTGAGAAAGGTGACTGCTCAGTCAGCTATCAAATTCTTGAAAGGATTGGTGTGCCGCTTCAGGGTCCCTGCACGGATCATCACCGAATACGGCACCCAGTTCACGAGTTGCGCCTTCATGCAATATGTTCATGCCCTCAGAAGCAAGATCGCATTCGCTTCTGTGGCACATCCCAGAAGCAATGGACAATCTGAGAGGGCGAATGCTGAAGTGCTGCGAGGACTCAAGACGACAACATTTGATACGCTGCACAAGTGCAGCAGGAGATGGATCGATGAGTTGCTGTTAGTTCTCTGGTCCCAAAGAACGACACCAAATCGAGCTACTGGGCAGACTCCCTTCTCGCTCGTTTATGGGGCAGAAGTAGTTATCCCCAAAAAACTCATTTACGGGTCGCCTCGAGTGCTTGCCTACGATGAAGTAGCGCAGGATCAGAACCGGCGTGACAACGCTGTGCTTCTAGATGAGAAATGCCTCCGGGCTGTTACGGTT
Source organism: Aegilops tauschii subsp. strangulata (assembly GCF_002575655.3). Classification (NCBI taxonomy): domain Eukaryota; kingdom Viridiplantae; phylum Streptophyta; class Magnoliopsida; order Poales; family Poaceae; genus Aegilops; species Aegilops tauschii. The sequence goes on along the minus strand of NC_053038.3, from coordinate 197,681,480 downwards.
GCTGCACGCTACCAATAAGCCCTACGTCACTATCATAGCCGCAGGGTTCATGCCCGGTGTTTTGAGGAAGGCGACCTTGTCCTTAGGTGCGTTCAGTTCACCAAGGGTACAAACAAGTTGACACCGAACTGGTAAGGCCCTTACCGGGTAGTTCGAGTCACCAGACCTGGCGCAGTCCGTCTGGAGACCGGAGATGGCATTCAATTGCAAAACTCATGGAATATTGAGCATCTCCGCAAGTTCTACCCGTAAGGTGCGGCTGTCGGGCCCTGCCCGGCAGCCACCCTTTTGTATAGGCCTTGCCTCAGTTGCATGTAACCCCTTGTACAAAGCCAGGCGCAGACCCTGGGCAACAGAGAAATGAGTGAAGCGCTGGGGCCCCTAACAAGTTGCATGCATGCATAAGCATATCATCAGCATTGCATGATCATATCGCATGCATTGCGTAAGCATAAGCATTTCATGAGCATTACATACTTATGTAGATTAGATCGCATCTTGCATCATTTCCATCTGCATAAAACTGCAGGTTCCTGCAGAGAACTTGGCCTCTGAAGGAAGATGGAAAGATGAACCAACACTGCGATCTCCGGCAAGCCAAACAGATAAGTTCTATCTATTGTCCATATGTGTTCTGTAAGCGAAAACTTGTGCGATAAGAAAACAACGCCACTTTTTTGAAACTTAGGTGCTCCCATTCCTTGACTCGGACGTTGCTTCGGTCAGGGTTGGTCGCAGTGGCATTTGCTGAAAAAAGGTTGGCGGGGGGCTGGTCCCCCTTCGCAATTGTGCCCGGTAGGCTCAGTTCCCCCGCAACAAAATAGAGGGTACCTAATGTAGGGTAGAACCCTAGATGCCCACTCTTTCATGATTGGAGGGGATGCTACGAAGAACACGAGGGAAAACACAAGGGGAAACGCGAGAGAAATCACTCAAACCAACAAGATTCGATTACACATGTGCTAGATCCTCGAAACATAAGAAGATACGCGATCCAAATCCAACAAAGGACGATACAAGAGGTAACTAGTTCATCTCCGTGAGGAGGCCTTGAGGGGAGTCTTCCCGTGAGGGGTCTTGAATCCGCTTGGGGGATCTTCTCCGAAGAGGCCGTGGACTCCAATGGAGAAGTAACCAAGTGGATGAACAAAGCTCTATCTCTAAAATGAGCTATCACATTGCTGACCCTAGAGAGAGGGAGGAGGAGGTCTATTTATAGTTTTAGTGGACGAAGGGGTAAGTGGGCTTCAGCCCAACACACGGTTGGCGCACAGGCGTCGGACGTCCGACCATCATCGGTCGTCCGGAGGCTTGCGGGGGATCGGACGTCTGGCCAGGGTCAGTCGTCCGATGTTTTGGCTCTATTGGGGCTTGGTCGGTTATTCAGTCGGGGTCGGACGTCCGAGGCGTTGGTCGTCCGGAGGCTTCCATACTTCCGACGATTTGGCTTGGTGATGCTGGTGCCGGTCGTCCGGTGGTGCTCGGTCGTCTGGGCGCTGGGAGGTGTTGGTCGTCCAACGAATGTCGGACGTTCGGCCATTGTAGCATTCATTGGCAGGGACTTGTCCGGCTGGCTGGAGCTTTAGGCGTCGGTCGTCCGACGGCCGGAGACTTCCAGGCTGCTTCTCTTCTCGCTCCTTGTACTTGGTGTTCACGCCGTCTTGTCCGTTGGGTGTAGCTGCTCCATGGCCTTCCTCCAAGTACCTGATCACGCATAGGGTCTCCGCTTGAGGTAGTAGCGATGTCTCATAGGTAGAGAGTGGTAATTCGGAGAGGAGCGAGTTCACCTTATCGTCGATAGCCTTTGCTCGAGCCTTGTCATTGGTCCAAGTGGTGTCGTGGGAGACGTAGATAGATCCATGGGGATGACCTTAGGATGCTCCGCATCAGTACCGGCAGGATAGCTTGCCGGGGGAAACTCGTTTATCTAAAGTATAGAGGCATCCCACCTCTGCGTGGACATACACGTGCACGAGTGCCTCGGCTAGATTCATCTTTTTCATTAATATGCAAATCAAACAAGTATAGACCTTACATGACAGAAACATGGACTCAAGAGATTACATTATTTGAACTAAAATTTGGCAAGCACCTACAGGTTTAAGACTAAAAAAAGATAAGTGCCCTGTAATGCCCTTTCTTGTCCCTCTCCTCCTAGGCACGACAGTAGAAGGCAAAGAGGGCAAAAGGAGCGCCTGGGCAGAGGCCTAGCCTGACCCCGTCGGGCTCCAGGTGAGGTAGTCTGGCGAGGATGGGTGGGCACTGGCGAACACGTCGATGGAGAGCATGGTGGAGGCGACCCGTCAACCACCACCACCAGGGCTAGCAGGGCACGACAGGGCTAACAGACCTGCAGCCCGCGAGGAAGCCTGCCAGGGTCTAGCTGGAAGGCTACTGGAGGAAGCCGGGAGGCACCATCCCCACCTCTGCATCCAACTCCCAAGCAAATCACCTTACCTGGAAGGAGATGCAGGTGCAGATGATGGTGCTGCCGCCTGATGAAGATGGTGCGGGCGACGCTCAGCCGAAGTCAGAGTCGTCGCCCTCCCAGTCGCTGCCGTCGTCATCGCCGTCACTGTCCTCCTCATTGCTTTCGCTTGAGGAGGAGCTTTCGTCGTCGGTCAAGCTCTCGCGCAGCACCCTAAGCGAGCTCCCGAGCGCCCAAATATCTTGATGGAAAGCAACCCGCTCTCCATTAATTTAAACTGGAGAACGTGCCCCTCCGACAAGCTATTGGCTCGAGCAAAGGTCTTCCAGCCACGGCGGAGGTACATAACATCAGGAGCAGGGAAGTCAACATCCACCCACATGCCACCATTCCCACAACCCCTCATGTGCAACCTTAGTGTGCGCGACTGTTCGAGCCCCATTACCCGTGCAAATGGAGTAGGGAGGCGGAGATGGCCGAACGGAGGCTTGTACAGCCCGATGACGAACTCTCGAGGCTAGTCTCCGATGTGGCCTTCCATCAGAGGAGGAGCCTCCTGTGGGGGCGCGGCCAGAGCGCCGCCCTATCCTCCTCCTCCTCGAGCACTGTGGCGACTTTGACCTCGCCCCCTCCCTCTTCCTCTCGTGGTGGGTTCTACCACTTCGTGGTCCGGAAGAGGGGGATATGCTATCGAGCAGAAGCTCTCGTCGCCGCCGCCAGAGTTCCACCACGCCCTCGTCCCCTCACCATGACGAGCAAAGAAAGTTTGAGGAACGGAAGAAGGGGAACGTGTGTGAGCAAACGCACCACTCCTGCCCCCTTTTATAGGGGGATGAGGCAGGGGGCTGGCCTCTCATGCTGGAAGCGGCCGCCCTGATCCCCCAATACGGTCTCCCTGCACCCTCAATAGCTCGGGGAGTCAAGGCCGACCCTCTGCTCCAACAAATGACGCCTGGTTTTCTGCCATGGCGCCCGTCCCCGCACTCTCCGCATCCACCACCTACCCTACCCAATGCATGTAGGACACGTGGCGGGTGCGCATCAAGTGGGAAGCAAGTGGGATGGCAGTTTCCGCCCCATGATCGTGGGGCGTGGGCAATCCACGGGCCACGATCTGAGTTTTTCCATAACGTTGCACACGACGCGCGAGAAAACCGGAAAATGGCCCAGACTCAAGATTAATGAATAAGCAAAGAAGATCTCAAGGGGCTAGCCTCTTCCACGCCCCTGCCTATGCACTTATTAGGGCCTACCCCGACGACGCCCGACAGCGTGTTCGGGGTAGGCCCGGGGTCTTCTATCGGTGCAACAAACCCTGGGTTTGTTGTTCGGACTGTGCACAAGCGCGAGATCAATACCATAGCACCAAGCTCAGATTGAAGCATAGGGAATCAGTTCTTCGAAGGACCAACATGTAGTGTGAGAAGACCAAGACTAGCCAGAGAAGCAAGATATTGCTAAGGAAGAACCTCTCTTGCCGGGTAGGCAAACCTGGCGAGGATGGCGTTACCCCCGGAAGCAAGCCTTCGGGACGCCCCAGCAAGCCTGTCGGGGCTTACGGAGGCAAAACCACCTCACCACACCACCTGATCATGACGCACGTCATCGATCGATGCGGTGTCAAGCTCCAATGTGACTAAGTGGCTACTATTCACCACATGGAAGCCACTTCCTACAAGAAATACCTCCAGACGACACCCGTCCTGCGACGTGTCGAGCAAGCAGGCACAAAGCTGGCAAAATAGCCCGGCATGGCTTGCGGGCAAGCTGCGATGTGACGTTGAGCGGCGCATTTAATGCGGTCTGTCAGCCTGTAGAGTTAGGTATGATAGCACTGTTTTCTATCTAATCAGTGCATAATGACTAATTTGCCACTATGGTGATGTCTTTATCTATAAAAGGAGGCCGAAGTTAACCATAAAAAGGGTTAGCGAATCCACCCCCTCACACATTCATACGCGCGTAGCCGTTTCGCCCAGGTCAACCCTGCCGGGCAAGCATGTTGCGCTCACCACCACTTTTTCCACCATCAATACACCAAAGCAGGAGTAGGGTTTTACGCCTCACGGCGGCCCGAACCTGGGTATTGACTGCCCGTGAGATCTCTATCGTGTTGTTTCACGCTCCTTTGCTCTTTGTGCAAGGTGCCATCCCCCCGCCGAACCAGCAAGGGACTCTTGGTCCCATAGGTGGCCGTGGTTTCCCGCGACACTAACAGTTATCCTTCATGATTGATTGCCCTCACCATGGTATGCGGAATAGGTGCAGCAGCAACAACATTAGGGGTGGATGGCTGACTGTCTTTAGTGGCGGTATTGGCTTCAAACTATAGATTGGCATCAGCCATGATGACATCACTTGCTTCAGTCATAATGGAAGCAGCAGCAGTGGCGTCAGCGGTAGGAGGGTTAGTTACATTGACTTCACATGAAACATTTTCGGTAGCAGGCATCACAACATGTTCTTCAACATTTTCTTATTGATTTTCATCGGCTGATGCAGCCAGAATGTCTTCAACCTATTTGGCTTTAGACTCTTGGGTAGTATTTGAAGCGGTGGCATCAGGAAACACTTCACGTGAAACTGAACTTGTGAGTTGCACATCCTCTTCAGGGATACTGGACATGGAGACAGAGGGCCTAGGGCCTTAGCGAAGCCTGCGGAATGAGGGTGGTGCATGAGGAGATGGCGTTGTCTTCTCCATGTCTTCAGGTGTGTCTTGGGGCGTCTCAAGCACTGGAGTTGTCACTTGAGTTGGTGGTATGCACGGGATCACTTCATGCAAGGGGGAGTTGGGGTGTTGCTCTTCCTAAAATTCGTCTTGGTCAATTGGCATTGTGGAACAGCCAATGTTTATGGATTCATTGTTCGTAGGAACAGGCAATGATATCTTCTTCTTCTTGGCTTCTTCTTCTTCTTCTTCTTGGCTTCTTCTTCTTCTTCTTCTTCTTCTTCTTCTTCTTCTTCTTCTTCTTCTTCTTGGCTTCTTCTTCTTCTTGGCTTCTTCTTCTTCTTCTTCTTGGCTTCTTCTTCTTGGCTTCTTCTTCTTCTTCTTCTTCTTCTTCTTCTTCTTCTTCTTGGCTTCTTCTTTTTCTTCTTCTTCTTCTTCTTCTTCTTCTTCTTCTTCTTCTTCTTCTTCTTCTTCTTCTTCTTCTTCTTCTTCTTCTTCTTCTTCTTCTTGGCTTCTTCTTCTTCTTGGCTTCTTCTTCTTGGCTTCTTCTTCTTCTTAGCTTCTTCTTCTTGGCTTCTTCTTCTTGGCTTCTTCTTCTTGTCTTCTTCTTCTTCTTCTTCTTCTTCTTCTTCTTCTTCTTCTTTGTCTTCTTCTTCTTCTTCTTCTTCTTCTTCTTCTTCGTCTTCGTCTTCTTCTTCGTCTTCTTCTTCTTCTTAGTCTTCTTCTTCTTCTTCGTCTTCGTCTTCTTCTTCTTCTTCTTGGGCTCAATGGCAGGGCAACGAAGAGCATTTGTTTTCAAGCCCTCATTGTGATCTTGGACGCACTTTTCAGCATAGTTCCTCAGACGCTCATGGGAACCTTTAGCTTCATCACGATGCCTCTGGAATTCAGCTTTCAGGTCAGTCATCATCAGCTTGAACTTCTAAATGTCGGTGGCTTTGAGCTTGGCCACATGTTTCTTGAAGACTGCCTTCTCCTGATCAATCTTATTTTTCTGCCCAATCACTTTATGAGCAATAGCAAGTTCTCTGTTAACGAACCTTGGAAGGTAACGCTGATGCCAATGGGCAGCTGTAGATTTTCAAGAGATAGAGAGGGATTGTCAAACCACTCATCAATGAAGTTATTTAGAATGTCAACATCAAACAGAGGCAGGTTCTTGAATATCAGCCTCTTGCTGCTTGTTCTTGATCAGCAGCTCTAGTGCATCATCATCAAGATCTTCATCGCTTGACGGATCAACGATATCACCATCATCTCGCAGAATTCTGGTCGCAGGAGGGGCATGACCAATAGTGCTCTTTGTCTTTGGAGAGGTCCGAGACAAATCTTCTGAATGCACACTGGATTCAGGAGGTGCAATTTTCAGCGGCTTCGCTTTTGAAACTTTTGGTGCAGAAGTAGCTTTTGAAGCCTTTGACTTCTTGACAGGCTTCGGGGATTCAGGAGCACCAGTTTGTTGCTCATCTTCTTGAGCAGCTTCAAAACTTGCTCGTTGTTCAGCATAGTGCGCCAGATATGCAGCAAAATCATGCAAGGGGCCAACAAGATTAGCTTCAGCCTGGCATGTGCCATCAGGCCTTGGTACAGCTAGACCTGAGTTGAAGTCAATCCTATAGTCCTTCTTATTCTGGGCAGCACAACCCCTAGCGAACTAATAATTGGCTTCAAAAAGATCATCATCCCGGCACCATAACATACTTGATGGATCAGGGTTTTCATGCATGGGACGCCTCACCATGCAAGGATAGAAGCCTTGCTAAATGGCTTCAGCCTTGGTCTTTGGGTGAAGCTTCTTGTAGATGATATCGGTCCATGGTGGCCTCACATCATTCTTGGCTGCGTACTCTGGGGTCACAAATTTGTAGTGAAACCACTGTTCCTCTTAGTACCTGTGAATCCATTGCATGCGTGATTCACGCTCCCCATATGTCTCCTCTGGATTAGATTTGTATGTTTCATATAGACCTAGAGGCAGATCCAGTGCAGTATTCTTAGGACGCTGACTATCCCCTTTGACTGAGGATTTACCACCTACAATTGGCTTCACAGAAATGATTGGCTTTGCTCTCCTTGTCAAATAGGAACTGGCTTCGGGAGACTCAAGGTGAAGCTGCAAGATGTCTGCAAATGAATTCAGGCTATGAGAACCAAGAGACTTGCCCACCGACATGTACTTGTGAAAGAAATAGAGTTGCGAGGGAAGCAGGAGAGATCATATGCTTTCTCAGAGGATTTTGAAGATAAAATCAGTTTGAAGACATTAACCTCATAGTGCGAAGACATTCACTTATTGGGATAAGTTGGCTCTAGATTTATACGAATCCGTGAATAAGTACAAGTGGGGAAACATGAGATGCAAAAGATAGAAGATCCAAATTTAGAAGTGACAAAACAACTTTATGAAGATATAGAAAGTTAAACAGATCAAACAAACTTTATAAGTGAGATTTTATTTACCGACCAAGAAGTGGGAACGAACTGCAAGATGAGTCAGAGAGGAGGTCGAGCACTTCAATATACCGCACCCTAACTTGGTGGCGGGTGACAGCTACGATGGCGGCAGGGGGAGGATATCCGCGGCTAGCATGAGTACGGCTATGGAGAGGTTGCGGAAGTGAAGCGCTTCTTCTCCGGCAATGATGAGGGCTAGCGAAGCGCTAGGGTTGCGAGCAAGGGAGAGAGAGAGAGAGAGAGGAGTAAATGAGTTAATTACCGCGGGGCCTTTCTATTTATGAGGAGAGCTGCACTGTGAAGTTACTGTGCTGCCCCAGGCGGTTCATATCAGCATGACGCGTGCCATGCATGCGTAGTTTAAACAATTGTGCCACGGCCCCACCTCATAGCTGGTTTGACGGGAGGTCGTTCTGGCTTCTTCGGGTTTTGGCAAAATGGATAAGGATAAAAAATACATATTAAATGTTGGTCTCAAATTCTTTGACTGACAAAGACACACTGAACACAATCGACACGTGTCAATAAAATGCATATGAAGATTTAGAGAGAGTAGGAGAGATAAGCATAGATGAGGTCTGTGGGGTTGGGTCTATTCTGCTAACACCCTTAAGAGTCTTATTCTGCTAACACAACACGTCTTATTCTGCTAACACCAACCGAAAACACGTCCCGAGCTCCACCGAACTGCAACCAAAAAAATCCACCCCAACCCCACATACAACCTTATCCACTGCCCACCCCACCCCACCACCCCACACCTAACCCACTTCCTTCTTTGGTCAAACCCCCACCCCCCGCGGCAGCACCCCACTCCCGACCACCTCCCACTCCGCGGTGGCTCCCCCACTCCCGACCACCTCCCACTCCGTGGCGGCGCCCCCACCCCTAGCCACTTTCCACCATGTGGCGGCTGCCTCTCCCCTTCCCAGTGGCTCTCGGCGACAAGGAGAAGCTCTGACCAACCTGATCGCGCCGCCCACCCCCCGCTGTGCGCCGCCACCCACCCCGGCCACCGCCATGCGCCACCCGCTCCAACCGCCTCCCTCGTCTCGCCAGTCGCGACCACGCCTTGACCCCCAGCTGGATCCAAACTCCCCGATGGCTAGGATCGGTCTCCGCCAGTGGTCGTGGCCCCTGGCACCTCCACCTTCCACTCTCCCTCATGAGTGGGGACCCCATACATTTAACTTCCCTTCCCTTCCAAGCTGATGATGGATTCGACCAGGCCTGCTGTCGAGCACCACCCACCCTCCCCTTGCCACCCTGCCATCCTGTCATCGGATCCGAGTACCGCAACACTGAATGCCACCTCCTTGATCGCGGCCCCCAGGCCCCGCCTGCACGTGCCACCCCTGGCAGCAAGCAACCCATCACTGACCGGCGGGGTGCCTCTCCCCAACATCTCCGTCAAGATACCTAGCCGTGGCATTGCAGTGCTTTTGGATCCCTCAAGCAGTGCACCACGTACCCTTGTGCGGTTCAATTTTTCTGTACGAGCACCATGGCCCCCACGACCATCAACATCGACGGGTGCCACCGGCCCCGTAGCCATCGACCCCGGATCCGACCGGGATGCGACGCCCTGCCCTCGAGTCGAGGAGCTCTAGTTCGGTTCGGTTCATTGCACATCCGCAGTTCTTTTTGCAACTTTTTGTGTGTGGATGCACCTATGGAGTTCAGAGGGAGCTCTCTCTCTCTCTCTCCGATCTCCAATGCCAAGACGCCGGTACCCCCAATCTTCCCCGACCGTTGCAACATCGCAGAGTACCATGGCCAGGGCTCCCCTTCCAAATCTACCATCCTCTGGGTCTCACCGATGGACTCATGCAGTTCGGTTCCCCCAGTATAAAGTTCGTCTCGAGAGCGGGCTCCGCCGGCAGGCCGCAACTGTGCAGTTTGTTGCACTTTGTAAAAAAAGTAACTAAATTTATTTTTTGGGAGTGATTTGTGCTAATTACCTGCTATTGTACAAATAGCTCGAAGACTTCCACTTTGTGGGAACAAACTACTCAGTCTTAAGAAGTGCACTTTCCACAAAATCTGAAGTTTTCGCGAAGTTCACTTGGCCAAAAAAATGTCCATCACTCCCTGTCATCACCAATTGATTAAATGTCCAAGATGAATTAGATGAAAAAAATGTTAAAAACAACAAAAAAGTAATGCGGTTCATTATCAACAGTGTCGCAGTTCACTTACGCTCAAGTGTGAGTACGAAAAATGATAGCAATACGACAAAAGAAGTAGATACAAAAAGTAATGCAATTTAGTTTCTTCAGCGTTGCGGTCTGGAAGCATTTTTAAAAGGTTCAGTTTCGACATTGTAATGGTCTAGAAGCATTTAAAAAAAATCAGTATGGTCCACTCACGTTTTTTAAAGGACAAAAGAAATCGTGATGTTCGCTTGCCCGTCTGATGCAGTGCGGTTTTTCAATGTGAAGCAGTGCGGTTTTCTGTCCGATGCAGTTCGCTCATCGATTTTGCTGTCGAGAAAAATAGAGAGTCCGCATTTTGGTAAAATCAAAATTGCTATTAAACCGTAAGGAATTAGATAGGGTGTTCTACATGACAAAGTTGCACCTCGTCGATATCTTTCCAAGGGCGTATAATTTGCATCATTCTGACAAGAGGTTTGTAAAAAAAGCGCGAAAAAACTACCGCTGCCACATGTCGTCCGTTGCATGATTTTCAAAATTAACTTAAAACCATAAGGAAACTCAAAAACATTTGTACATATGACAGTTGCACCTCGTCCGTAACTTTCCAATGGCGTATCACATGCCTCATTTTGACAAACGGTTAAAAAAGTGGAGCAAAAATAGTACAAAAAATTGTAAAAAATTTAAGAAACATAATTCCGTCATTTAGTACATTTAAAACTGCTCTTAAACCGTGACGAATTAGAAAAAGTAATATATATGAAAAAGTTGTGCCTTGACGATATATTTCCAATGGCATATCATTTGCTTCATTCGGATGAGCGGTTTAGAAAAAACACGAAAAATCTCTCATTGCCAATCGTCGTGCGCAACACCGTTTTCAAAATTGCTCTTAAACCGTGAGGAATGTCGATAAAAATTGTACATGGCAGGGTTGCGCCTAATCCATACCTTTCCAACGATATATTACATGACTCGTTCTGACAAACAGTTTAAAATAGAGCAAAAATAGTACCAAAAAAGTCGCGTGCAGTTTTTTGCGACGGGAAGTTCACTTGCCTCAGTACTACAGTGCTCTAGCTTCGACAGTGATGTGCCCTTCCGTTGAGTGTGCGGTTCGGAAGTGTTATCAGAATAACTATTCTGATACACACACACACACATAAACACTTTTCTGATCACGGGATCAGAATAATATTCTGATAACTACCTGACCTATGCCAGCGGTAGTAGTTGAACTTCCCCTAGTGCTAGGTTGAACTTCTGTGAACATTGCCCAAATGCGGCTTGCGATATATCGTTGGAAAGCTTTGGACACGAGTATCATGACCCAAGTTAAATTTTTGGCAAAATCTAAGCGGTTTAAGAGCAGTTTTGAAAACCATTTTTTTCATATAGAAAACATGAATCGTATTTTCGGTCGCATTTCTAAAATGTTTATCAAAATGAGGCAAATAATATGGCATTGGAAAGCTGCTGCAAATACGCTCCTTCCACATGTAGAAAGTTTTCTCTAATTCCCTATGGTTAAAGAGTAATTTGGAAAATCATAGATTTTCGCAAATCGAAAAGTCGGGTCCGTATTTTTATGCTGTTTCTAAATGGCTTATCGATATGAGGCAAATGGTATGGCATTGGAAATCTTATGAAAATGCGCTTCCTCTTCATGTACAATGTTTTTTTCTAATTTAGAAGGATTTAAAAGTAATTTAGAAAACCATCCAAGTTCCACCGAGTTTGTATTTTCGAGTTAATTTTTTGACCGTACGTCCGATGCAGCAAATGATATGGCGTTGGAAAGCTTGAAGAAATGCGAAACTTTTTGGTATATAATTTTTCTTCCAATTCCCTACAGTTTTAAGTCAATTTTGAAAATGGTAAAAATGTTTTTGTCATAATTTTTGCAACTTTATCGGAATGGGACGAATAATATACCGTTGGATAGCTATCGAAAATGCGAAACTTTTATGTATGTAAAGTTTTCTCTAATTCGCAGCCATTTTCAAGTAATTTAGAAAATGGCGAGATCATGATTTCTGCCTTCATCGCGAATGGAAATGCACTGCGTGAAGTCCTTGAACTTCTGGAGCAGTTCTGTTTGAACTTCACTCTATTTTTCACGTGCTGTTTTTTGCGTGTAACTCCCCAACCACTTACCAGAATTGAGCGAATGATATACCAATGGATATTCGTTGAAAACACCCAGTTTCCCATGATGATCACTTTTTCATACTCGCAGCGGTTCAAAAGAATTTTTTGAATACATAAAAACATGTTTTAATTGGTATACATGAAACTTTTAAACCGTACATCGAAATGTAGCATATAATTTACCGTTGGAAAGCTTATGAATAGGAGCAACTTTGTCATGTAGATATTAGATTCAAAGTCGTTGACGTATGAGAGCAGTTTTAAAAATGGCAAACACGATGTTGTTTTGGCCTCTCTTTTTTAACATATAGTTGAAGGTCGGAGTCTCGCACTAGAAATTTTGAACCATGCAGGGAGGAGCACGTGAACTTCTTGCAACAATCCTTTTATGATTTCAGTTTTGTATTCTTTTTAATCTCACCTAAAATGCATTCGTATAGTAGTTGAACTGCTTGCGGTTTTCACCTTGAACTTCAGTCCCGTATTTTTGTTCGTAGTTCTTCACCGTGTTCGACGGAGATGCACAAATTATATACCTGCTGAAACTTGTTGAGAAGGCTCAACTTTTTTCTAATATGGTTAAACTTTTGTTCGAACAACATACACCAATTTGTTTTAACGGTTTATTTTGGAATAGAGCATATGGCATCCCCTTTTGGAGAAGTTGTTCAATATGAGCAACCTTTTTCATGTAGAGCATTTTTTCAAATTTTTAACAGATTGAGAGAATTGTTTTTATAACACCGAAGATAACTTCTTTTTTGTGTGTTTGAACATGTAAATACACGGTGAACCTCTCTCACAAGAATTTTTTAACTTCCCCATGCCGAGCACCTAAACTTCTAGCAACAAACTTTTTATAATTTTCCCTATTTATTCTTTTTTTTCTCTTATGAAACACACCATGCAGTACGCGAACTTCTGATTGTTATCACTTTTGAACTACTCTCTGTATTTTTTGCCCTAACTGCTAAAGCGCACATCAAAATACCCTAGGTTTTTTTAATAAACTCTGAAATTCTTTGTTTTATTTTTAGGAAAGAAATAAATGATTTTTAGGTAAAAATCAAACATTTTTTTAAAATTGAACTTCATACGTTTAATTTGCTTAGAACCAAAAATAATTTGAGTTTTTTTATACACCGCACGACTCCATTTTTCTAATTTGAACTTCTTGAATTTTTTCCGAAAACTTGAAGTGCTCCATGTTTTAAATTTGAACTTCTAGTTTTTTCTAAGAAACTTGATATATCCAATTTCTGTTCTAATGTTTGAACTGCTCTCTTTTAGAAAATTGAACTACTTGGCTTCTACTTTTTAGGCGAGGAAAATTCATTTTTTATTAAAAATTTGAACTGCTCCCTTTTTCAAAAATCTGAACTTCATAGGTTTATCGTAGAAAAGAAAAAATAAGTAAACATCGAATGGTTTTTTTAATATTGCATTTCATACTTTTATTTTTCCTAGAAACAGGGAGAATTTGAGGTTTTTGTATACATCAAACTACTGTGTCTTTTTATTTTGAACTTCTTGATTTTTTGTTAAATAAATAGAAAATCTGAGTTTTTTTACAAACATTGAACTTCTCCATTTTTAGATTTTGGACTTCTTTATATTGTATTCTTTTTCAGCGGGAAACAAATGATATTTTGCTTAGACATTGAACCACCCCGTTATTTATATTTGAAATTCTAGGGTTCTTTTTAGAAATGGGAAAAGTTCTTTCTTTATGTATTTTTTTGAAATGTTTTCGTTGTTTAAATTTTACCTTGTTGGTTTTTTTAGAAACATGAATATGTTTTTGTTAAAAGGATCTAACTATTGTGTTATTGTAATTTGAACTTTATGGTGTTAAAAAGGGAAAATCCAACAAAAAAATATTGTACATCTATAATATTTTCTTCGAACTCTCTAGTTAATTAAATTTGAACTTCCTGAGTTAATTTTTTCTTAGTGGGCTTTTGTTTTCTCACGACTTAATTATTTTTGTGTTCCCTTTTCTCCTATTTTGGATGTCTCTGTGTCATAGTTTTTGAACTTGCTCGGGGCTTCTCTGTATTTTGTAGTTTTCTGAAATATAACCAACATACTAAAAACATGTTTTTTTGCATGAACGCATACTATTGAACTTCAGGAAACAATACAAAATAAGAAATTAGACACATGATCTTATTCCCTTCTTCTGCCTCACTGAATTTCACATGTCCAAATGGACTTCACTTCACTATCTCATCTTCATCATACACCTCGTACATCCAAACCCAAAAGGTTAATCGACCATAACAACGGCGCGTCGTCACTGGAAACAGAGAAGGCAGAGTGGTGTGTCCTCGTCGTCACTGCAACACACACAATGAGGCATTTTAGTCAACTTAAAATGCCCCTGTAGTACCTAGCTAGCCATGTTTGTAGCCAACACTGCACCCTACTAAATTGGTTCATCAGCACATTAGCCTGCTGACCTACAATTTTTACTGTAGAGATTCATAAGCATTACCTACTGTCGGCGTCCTAGGAACGGGGGTCCCGAGACTTGCCTGCCTGCGGCCCACGGCGTGGCTCCTCCAGCGGCCCGGTACGGCCCATCTTCATCAGCGAACACTCAAGACCCTCGCGAGGGGCCAAGCCTCGCGAGGCGGACGATGCAAGACCTCCTCGGGGGCAGCCTCGCTAGGCTGGCTCATGAGGGGCAGAGAGATCAAGGCGAGGGGCACCTCGCGAGGTCCCTGTGACGCAAGCCATGACGACTAAGGCCAGGCGGGCACCAGTGCGCGCAGCATACTCGTTTCCTCTTTGGTGCTAAAGAGGCAAGCGCGGGCGAGGAGTCCCGAGGCATCAGGCAAAGGTTTCCATACCGGTGCAACAAGACCAAGACGAGCAGGACGGTAGGACGGAGGTCACCGTGGAGCCCAGGACGGCGTCACACCAGAACCTTTGGCAGGCGAAGACCACCTTTAGTCAGGATAACTTGTACTGGTTATGTCTCTTCAAATTTGGCCATTGTTGGATCCCTTCCCGCCTACATTTGGGAAGAGGACCAGGGCCTCTATAAATAGGACTAGCCACCACAGTAGGAGGCAACTGATCTAGGACCATTCAGATCATCCTCATCCACACAAACTCACCGAGCTCAAGGACACCTCTCCTCACGAGGCTGTACTTCCCTTGTACTTGTTCATCCTCAGCCCAAGAGGCAATCCACCACACCACACTGAAGTAGGGTATTACACCACATCGGTGGCCCGAACCAGTATAAACCCTGTGTCCTTTGTTCTATGAGTTCGATGTGCTGAGCTTTGAGATTGTGGTGAGAGCATGAGCTAGGGGGAGGAGAGATCTTCGTGCGCACCCCAGAGTTCGAACCTCAAGGGTTTTGCTGGAACCCAAAATCCGATATTTGGCGCGCCAGGTTGGGGTGCGCTGAAGCTTTCCTTCCGTCGATGCACGCTCCACCACCTCCGCGCCTTGCCCCCATGGCCGGCGTTGCTCCCCCGGCTGGGATGACAGACGCCCACGACAGCGCCAGGGGGCTCAGGGCCTTGGCCCCCGCCTTGCGACAGGTACAAAGGCCGCCCATGTTCAAGCCGGAGATGCCGCCGCGCTATGACGACGCGGCGGACCCGTCGGCCTTTCTGCTGGCATATGAAGAGGTCGTCCTGAAGGCTGGGGGCGACGACAAGGTCATGGCCAACTGGCTTCCCATGGCCCTCACTGGTGCACCCTCCCAAGATCCTCAGTGGCATCTTGGGAGGAGCTATGCGGCCTCTTCGTCGCGCGCTTCACGGCACCGGCGCCCCTCGCCGCGGCGGCCCTCCTCGGCGTCTCGCAAGCACTGCCCTCAGACCGTCACACCAAGCTGTTCTTTTTCCAGATTGGCGCCGCTTCTGTGCGGCAAGGAGCACCCCCGGGTTGGGCGGCGCCCAAGGCCGACCTCACCTTCGACTCGGGGGATCACCCCGTCACCACCGTCGGCTCGGGCGTGCTTCCAACGCTTTGCATGCCCACCATCTACAGTGTAGCTGTCACCAAGACCCTCATCGACGGTGGCACCGGCCTCAACGTGCTCTCTATGGAGGCTTTTAGCCTTCTTCACGTACCACTCGAACGGCTTCGCCCCAACAAGCCCTTCTCCGGGGTCGGCGGCGGCTCCACCAACCCCTTGGGGCAGATCCGCCTTCCTGTGACCTTGGGCACTCGTGAAAACTACCGCACCGAGCTGATCGACTTTGACATTGCCCGCATTGGCCTCCCATACAATGCCATCCTCGGATACCCGGCTCTGGCTCAGTTTATGGCGGCGACCCATCCGGCCTACAACCTCATGAAGATGCCCGGGAGCAAGGACGTCCTCACCGTAGTTGGAGACACCAAGGAGGCTCTGGCGGCGCTCAAGTTTGCCCTCAAAACTGCCACGGCAGCGCGACCGGCCAATGAGGCCACCCCTGGGGTTAAGGAGGCCGCGCGAGCAAAGAACAAGCAGTTGTTCACTCAAGATCGGGCCGAAACCAAGCAGGTGCCAGTCGAGGAAGATGGGTCCTCAGGAGCCACCTTCACCATAGGCGCGAACCTCGACCCGGATCAAGAGGAGCCATTGGTGAGGTTCCTGCACGCGAACAAGGATATATTCGCTTGGGAACCCAAGCAGCTAGTAGGGAGTCCCAAGAGGGGTGATCGAGCATCATTTGAGGGTGTGCCCCAACGTGCGCCCTGTGAAGCAGAAGGCGCAGCGACAGTCCACAGAGAAGCAGTCCTTCATCATCCAGGAAACCCGCAAGCTGGAGGCAACATGCGTCATTCGCGAGGTTCGGTACCCTGAGTGGCTGGCGAACCCCGTCGTCGTACCAAAGAAAGGCGGGAAGGAACACATGTGTGTTGACTTCACCGACCTTAACAAGGTCTGTCCCCAAGACCCGTTCCCGCTCCCGCGCATCGACCAGATTGCCAACTCCATCGCCAAATGCGACCTGCTGTGCTTCCTGGACGCGTTTTCAGGCTATCACCAGATCAAGATGGCAGTGGAGGATGTGGAGAAGACGGCCTTCCTGACCCCATGTGGAGTGTACTGCTACACTTGCATGTCGTTCGGGCTGCGCAACGCAGGCGCGACCTTCCAACGGTTGATGCACATCGCCCTGGGTCAGCAGCTCGGGAGGAACGCTGAAGCCTACGTCGACGACATTGTGGTAAAGTCTCAGGAGGCAAGAACTTTGATTCAAGACGTGGAGGAGACCTTCGCAAGGCTGCGCTAGGTAGACGTGCGGCTCAACCCAGAAAAGTGCTTGTTCGGTCTCCCCGCTGGCAAGCAGCTGGGCTTCCTCGTGTCCCATAGGGGGATCAAGGCTAACCCGGAGAAGGTCAAGGCGATAGAAGACATGAGCTCACCACAAACTCTCAAGGAGATGCAGAAGCTTGCAGGCTGCGTGACCTCGCTGGGGCGCTTCATCTCCAAGCTGGGAGAGAGCGCCCTGCCATTCTTCAAGCTGATGAAGAAGAAGGGCCCGTTCGAGTGGACCCCGGAGGCTGACCAAGCATTTCAAGACCTCAAGAGATACCTGACCAGCCCTCCGGTGATGGTGGCGCCTCGCCCTCTCGAGCCCCTGGTGCTCTACCTTGGCACCACTCCCTACTCCGCTAGCGAAGCTCTAGTGGCGGTTCGGGAAGAGCGCCAGCCCAAGGATTTGCCGCGCCGTGCCGCGCCCCCAACCGGGGTGATACAGGACCCAGAGGGCACCTCAAAGGCTCCTGCAACGCCAACGAGTGACCAGGCCCAGCAAGGCGGTGTTCGCAGGCTAGCAGAGGCCCCAGTGGGCGACCATGCTCTTGGGGTCCCGTCACCTCAGGAGACGCCCCAACCTCCGGCAGGCGCAGGCTCCGTCAACGCTCCCGCCCTCGTTAAGCACCCAGTGTACTTCGTCAGCACGGTACTGCGGGATGCAAGGGCACGGTACCCCATGCCTCAGAAGCTCTTGCTCGCGCTCTTGGTGGCCTCGCGTAAACTGTGGCACTACTTCCAAGGTCACCCAATCAAGGTCGTCTCGGCCTACCCGCTGGAGAGGGTACTCAAGAGCCCCAACGCTGCTGGAAGAGTCGCCGAATGGAACATCGAGCTGCAAGCATTCCAGCTGGAGTTCGGCACAACTAGGGTCATCAAGGGAGCCGCGCTTGCCGACTTCGTAGGAGAATGGACTGACGCCCCGGGGTTTGAAGCAGGCGAGGACCGATCCCTCTCGCCAGGAAGTGAGGCACCAGATGGCTGGGTCATGTATTTCGATGGCGCGTTCGCTCGCCAGGGTGCGGGAGCTTGAGCAGTGCTCATCTCGCCCACTTAGGACAAGCTCTACTACGCCGTACAGCTCTTCTTCCAGCAAGGCGAGAAGGTCTCCAACAACATCGCGGAGTACGAAGGCCTCATTGTCGGTGTCAAAACCGGCGGATCTCGGGTAGGGGGTCCCGAACTGTGCGTCTAAGGGGGATGGTAACAGGAGGTGGGGGACACAATGTTTACCCAGGTTCGGGCCCTCTCGATGGAGGTAATACCCTACTTCCTGCTTGATTGATCTTGATGATATGAGTATTACAAGAGTTGATCTACCACGAGATCGTAGAGGCTAAACCCTAGAAGCTAGCTTATGATTATGATTGTTGTTGTCCTACGGACTAAACCCTCCAGTTTATATAGACAACGGAGGGGGCTAGGGTTACACAGAGTCGGTTACAAGGGAGGAGATCTACATATCCGAATTGCCAAGCTTGCCTTCCACGCAAAGGAGAGTCCCATCCGGACATGGGACGAAGTCTTCAATCTTGTATCTTCATAGTCCAACAGTCCAGCCAAAGTATATAGTCCGGCAGTCCGAGGACCCCCTAATCCAGGACTCCCTCAGTAGCCCCTGAACCAGGCTTCAATGACGATGAGTCCGGCGCGCAGATTGTCTTCGGCATTGCAAGGCGGGTTCTTCTCCAAATTCTGAGTACCTGTCGGGTAGTGTCCGGCTTCCCATGAATGTTGCACTCCTTGGGTTCTGCGCCTAATAATGGCTATCCTCCACGTGTCGAGCGAATGCGAGAAGTCGGGGCATTTTTACACTTGCCACCCTAACCATGTGAGTAAATCATCTATTTAAAGAGCCGGGGATCCTCATATCCAGATCACACCATCCTTCCACAGCGAGTATCCATCGGAGCGCGCCCGGAAAAGTCCATCCCATCATGGCCGGCCATCGCAGTTCCTCCTCTCACTCCCGTAGCCCTAAGCCAGGCAATTGGAAGAAGTGTTCCGTCCCCCACAGCCAAATAGTAGAGTTACAGACCCATGGGTTTCTCCCTCCTGCGTATATGGTCCCCGTCCGAGCCGGACTAGCCACTTACAATGGCGGGGAGCAAGCGGAGAGCTTTCCCAACCCATCCATGGGGGAGCGGGTATGCCTTATCCCTTACTTATTAAGGGGACTTGGATTTCCAATCCATCCGTTCCTCCGCGGGCTCCTGGAGTTCTACGGCCTCCAGCTGCATAATTTTACTCCCGCCTCCATATTACATATCGCTGGCTACGTCGCCCTTTGTGAGCTGTTTCTGGGCTGCGAAGCTCATTTCAAGCTATGGCAGAGGCTATTCTGCCTTGTGCCCCGTACACAGGGGGGGTCAATATATCAAGTGGGCGGAGCCGAAATATGGCGCATCGCCGGGACCGGATATCTGCCCGGTACTCCGAGGAAGACATCCAAAGACTGGCCTTCGGAGTGGTTTTATATGGAGGACGCCCCCCTTCCGGACCCTATTCGGATGGGCCTTCCTGAGTTCAATAACGCCCCTTTGGAGAAACGCCGCAGCTGGCGCCCCCGGAGCCCCCAGGAGGAAGATAACAGAGAGGTCCTTTACCTGATGGGCCGGATAAAAACGCTGGCCAAATCAGGACTGACAATAATCGAGGTTATGTCAATATGTATAATGCGGGGGGTGCAGCCACTTCAATATCGGGGACAAACCATGTGGCACTTCAATGGAGAAGACGATGCCACCCGCTGCGGTCGTAAAGGACCGGACTCCGTCGCTGCTCTAGCGAAAATACTGTCCGATTTATATAAAGGAGAGGAAGAGGAGTTCATCCGCATTAAGCCACGGGATGGATTCTCCATGTACAACCCCCCCAAACTGGGCGAGCTGCTACTTTTTACTCTGGACCTTCCCGCATTCTTCGTCATAAATATTTACCTTGCTATTTCATAGCAGGAACTGCGAAAAGCTGTGAGGGAGGTCTACAGCCCGTCTCCACAGCCAGAGGACCCTGACCGGGCCTCCGACCCCAGACTTGAAGAAGATCCGGACACATTTGTGGAGCTCATCGACAGGACGTTCTAGCAGCTAAGCTGCGACGGTGCCTTGGTGGCCATCATAGCCGATTATCCTGGGCTGCTCCCTGCATCGCACGTAAGTAAAACCGTAGTCCCAACTTTTGAGAAGGATCCCTTTTTTGCACTTCACCCACCGCACACATATGGTGTCTTACAGGGAAGGCCCTCGGGACGCCATGCCGAACCCGCAGTGACTCACCAACAAGGGGCACCGAAACCGGGTAGGCTTAAAAGGAAGGCAGTCAGGACTGAGACGCCGTCGCAGAGATATGAAAAAGAACCCTGCTCCGCGGTTGTCATCTTTAAAATATAATAACGTCCATGGTTCCTGGCAGGAAAAACGCTCGCCGGACCGTATCCGGAGAGCCTGCCAGCCACGCCTCCACCAGCCGGGCTCCAGAGCCAGACTTAGAGGGAGGTGATAACATGGGGACAACGCCGGATGTTCCTCCTACAGAGGATGCGGATAGGCTGTCCGCTACGAATTCCGAAGTGGAGAGTGCCATGAATCATAGGCATCGTCGGGCCGTACTCCGCGACCCTGGTTTCTCTGAAGAGGCGTTCGATGCCTTCAACTCAGGGGACGCGTACATCCGAGCTGCTCAAAATGGTCTTGCCAGAGCCACGGACAAGTACGTAAAGGATATATGGGTAACAAAATCTGATAATTATGTATATCAGTAGCCCCTGAGACTTGAAACAGTTGGTACAACTGATTTAAGGATCATTATTTGCGTAGGTTCTTACGCCGAAGAATACCCAGTTGTCTCAAGAGCTGGAGGAGTGCAAAGCCCAGCTATGGGCTGTAGTTGCCACAATGAAGGAGTCCAAGAAGGCCCCATCTGGTAACACCTGTTCCTATCGAAAAGAACGACATATACCAGTTAGTGTTCGGCTTGCATGCAAATCTAACAATAGATTCTGCAGATGATCCCGGAGTGAATCCGGAGGTCGTGCGAGGGGATGAGCAACATGCTCAACGACAGTTGGCTGGCGAGTGCGTGCTTACGCAGGTTAGGCGGGAGAAAAACGATCTCCAAGATGCCAATACCCGGCTGAGTGTTGAACTGAAAGATGTTCGGGCCCAGCTTGCTGACTCCGTAAAGGAGAATAAGAAGCTTCGATGCGGCATTTTTAGTAAGTGCTTGAACGAACTTTTATAGAGTTCGGCGAAGAAACCGGCTAACAGAGTTATATCTGTAGGTATGCAGACGGGTCGTCCCGCAGAGGAGATGCCCGGGTCTGCGGGTGATCTTCTGCCAGAGCTCTCACAACTGCACGAACAAGTTCGGCAGGTGATGCAGGGCATTGCCCAAGCCTTGTGGCCCTCCGCCTCCCTGCCAGGAGGCATGGGAGAGCTTGTAGAGATGCTCAAGGGAGCGCGGCGGCGCTTCTGATTATGGAAGATATCTGCGTGCTGACAAGGTGCAAGGGAAGCCTGGGCCATGGTGAAGACTCGATATACCAAGGCTGACCCGAACCACATGGCCGAGGTCGGACCTGTGGGGTCTGATGGGAAAGCGATACCCGTCAGTTTGGTGTATGACCAGGTGAAATTAGCCGCAAAGTATTCCCAACAGGATTGTAGGCTAGACAGCCTGTTGGATGGTATAGAAGAAGAATTTAGTCAGTCTAAGTGACTGTGTACTTCAAGTGACATATATTGTCCCTAGCCGGATTGTAAATCATTTGTCATGGCGGACCTTTTCGCTTCGACCTCTAGACCTGACAGTCTGGAGTGTATCCGAATACCCGCTCAGTTATGTAAAAACCGGGGTACGCGTGGAAACCAGGCGTAGGGGTCATAAGTGCTTGAACAGAGAAGTACCCAACTAGCTATGTTATATTACATGGATAGTAAGAAAGATCTTCCAAGGAGAATAGTTCCGTTAAGGGTTCCTTTCCCTGGGTACGCATGCATTAATGTGCATGTCCGAACTGCGAAAAGAGACGCAGGATATAAACATCTGGGGGCATTTATTGAATAAGTAAAAGTCATCTTTTGTTCACCGAGCGAATATTCCCTTAAGAACGCTAGCTTTCGGCTTCACCCAGTCTGAGGTACACATCCGGCTGCCCTGACAGTAACAATCGCAGAGGTGCTCCCCTTATGCCCTAGCCGAATTAACGGGAACGTAGGGCATAAACACAAGAGCCAGGCAACCCAGCTTGGCCAAAACTTAAGTCATATCGGTGCATATAATGGCAAAGAAAAGGTACATGTGGAAAAGTAACACATGTGCGGGGGGCATAGAGCCCGAAACATAGTTATATTAAGCTTCTGTATAAGAAGCCCCCAGGTATAATGAGCACGCCTAGCGCGTCAAGATTGTGTAGTCAAGACACATTTTAACCTTTTAAGGCCGTGAAGAAAAAGGGAGGAAAGAAAGAAAGAAAAGACAGATAACAGATATATATATAAAATTGACGGAGGTAAGGAGACGAACACAGAGTCCGGCACTAGGCGTAGAACCTTCGGAGTCTGGCTGCGCAGACGGTACGCTCCACCGGTCAGAACTTTGTCAATAATGAAGGGACCTTCCCATTTGGGCTTGACCTTGTCCTTGTTCTTCTCCGGTAGGCGTAGAACGAGTTCGCCAACGTTATAAGTTTTGGCCCGCACTTCTCTGCTTTGATACCGCCGAGCCTGTTGCTGATAGAATGCGGAGCGGGCTTTTGCCACGTCACGCTCCTCCTCCAGGGCGTCCAAACTGTCCTGCCGATCAAGCTCGGCTTCTTTCTCTTCGTACATGCGCACTCGAGGTGAGTCATGAATGATGTCGCAGGGCAGTACCGCCTCTGCGCCGTACACCATAAAAAAGGTGTGTATCCGATAGTGCGATTCGGCGTGGTCCGCAGCCCCCATAGTACGGAGTCGAGCTCGTCGACCCAGTGCGTATCTGATTCCTTCAAGGATCGCACTAATTTGGGTTTAATGCCGCTCATGATAAGACCATTTGCTCGCTCGACTTGACCGTTAGTTTGAGGGTGATAGACAGAGGCATAATCGAGCTTAATGCCCATGTTGCTGCACTAAGTTTTTACCTCGTCGGCTGTAAAGTTCGAGCCGTTATCGGTGATGATGCTGTGGGGGACGCCGTAATGGTGTACAACCCCGGATATGAAGTCTATCACTGGTCCCGACTCGGCCGTTTTAACTGGTTTGGCTTCTATCCATTTGGTGAATTTATCCACATGACCAATAGGTATTTTTTCTTATGGCTCCCCCCTTTAAGGGGTCCGACCATATCAAACCCCCAGACCGCAAAGGGCCATGTAATGGGGATTGTTTGGAGAGCCGTAGGTGGCATATGGCTTTGGTTTGCAAAAAGCTGGCAACCGACACAACGTTGAACGAGGTCCTGTGCGTCTGCTCGGGCCGTCGGCCAGTAAAAACCTGTATGGAAGGCCTTGCTTACAAGGGCCCGAGCTGCAGCGTGGTGGCCGCCAAGTCCAGCATGTATTTCTGGCAAAAGTTGCCGTCCTTCCTCTTCGGAGATGCACCTTTGAAGTACTCCGGTAGCGCTTTTCTTATAAAGCTCTCCCTCATGGACCTTGTAGGCTTTAGGCCGCCGCATAATGCAACGTGCCTCGTTTGGGTCATCAGGGAGTTCTTGCCTAGTTAGGTAAGCCAAGAAGGGTTCCGTCCACGGGGCGATGACAGCCATAGTCACGTGGGTCGAAGGTGTTATTTCGGTGGCAGGGCCTCCGATTACGTCAGAGTGTTCGGGATCTGGCGTTGTGACTGGATCCAGACTGTTGTTACCGGAATCCCCTTCCCACACCACAGATGGCTTAAACAGCCTTTCCAAGAAGATGTTAGGTGGGACAGGGTCGCGCTTAGCGCCGATGCGGGCGAGGATATCCGCCGCTTGATTGTTTTCTCGGACCACATGGTGGAATTCAAGCCCCTCGAACTGAGCTGACATTTTGAGGACGGCGTTGCGGTAAGCCGCCATTTTTGGGTCCTTGGCGTCAAAGTCTCCATTTATTTGAGATATTGCGAGGTTCGAATCCCCACACACCTCTAGGCGTTGAATGCCCATGGAGACTGCCATCCGGAGACCATGCAACAGGGCGTCATATTCTGCTGCATTGTTGGAGTCTGTGTATAATATTTGGAGTAGTATTGGACTGTATCTCCGGTGGGGGGATGTCAGAACGACGCCTGCCCCCAGACCAGCCAACATCTTAGAGCCGTCAAAGTGCACGATCCAATTAGAGTACGCGCCGTACTCTTTAGGGAGTTCGGCTTCCGTCCATTCGGCGACGAAATCAGCCAGTACTTGTGACTTAATGGCTCGCCGTGGTTTGTATGTTATGTCGAACGGGAGGAGCTCGATAGCCCATTTAGCAATCCAGCCCGTGGCATCGCGGTTATTTATTATGTCGTTGAGTGGTACTTTGGAGGCCACCGTAATTGAACACTCTTGAAAGTAGTGTCGTAGTTTCCGGGATGCCATGAAGAACGCGTATGATATCTTTTGATAATGTGGGTACCGTGATTTGCATGGAGTGAGGACAGTGGATACGTAGTATATCGGCTTTTGAAGCGGGAACTTATGTCCGTCCGTCTCTCGTTCGATGACGAGCACTGCGCTTACAACTTGGTGTGAGGCCGCTATATACAACAACATTGGTTCGCCGACATTTGGCGCAGCCAAGATTGGGTTGGTGGCGAAGACGGCTTTTATTTCTTCCAATCCGGCTGTGGCCGCATCCGTCCACTCGAAGTGTTCAGTGCATCGAAGAAGGCGATAAAGAGGTAGTGCCTTTTCTCCCAATCGGGAGATAAAGCGGCTTAAGGCAGCCACGCATCCAGTTAATTTCTAGATTTGCTTGAGGTCTGTTGGGATAGCCAACTGTGACAGAGCTCGAATTTTAGCCGGATTTGCTTCAATTCCTCTATTGGAAACGATGAAGCCCAAGAGCTTTCCGGCGGGCACGCCGAAAACACATTTTTCCAGATTGAGCTTGATGTCATATGTTCGGAGATTGTCGAACGTAAGCCTCAAGTCATCTATTAAAGATTTGATGTGTCTGGTTTTGATGACCACATCGTCTACATATGCCTCCATTGTTTTGCCGATTTGTGTTTTCAGACATGTCTGAATCATGCGTTGATAGGTTGCACCGGCGCTTTTGAGCCCGAAGGGCATGGTGTTAAAACAGAAGGGGCCGTATGGAGTGATAAATGCCGTTGCGGCTTGATCGGACTCCGCCATCTTAATTTGATGGTATCCGGAGTATGCGTCGACGAAACACAATGAGTCGTGTGCTGCGGTAGCATCGATAATTTGATCGATGCGGGGGAGGGGAAGGGATCCTTGGGGCAAGCCTTGTTAAGGTCCTTGAAATCGACACATAGGCGCCAGGATTTGTCCTTCTTTGGTACCATTACCAGGTTTGCTAGCCAGTCCGGATGTTTTATTTCTCTAATGAATCTGGCCTCGAGTAACTTGGCCAGCTCTTCTCCCATGGCTTGTCGCTTAGGCTCAGAGAAATGCCGAAGAGTCTGCTTGACCGGCTTGAACCCCTTTAGAATGTTAAGGCTATGCTCGGCCAGCCAGCGTGGGATTCCTGGCATGTCTGAAGGATGCCAAGCGAAGATGTCCCAATTCTCGCGCAAGAACTCCCACAGTGCGGCGTCTGTTGTGGGGTTTAGCTGTGCCCCGATGGATGTGTTTTTGTAGGGTCCGTTGGGTGGACCTGGAATTTGACTATTTCGTCCACTGGTTTAAAAGGGGTGGACTTGGGTCTTTTGTCGAGTATCACGTCGTCCCTGTCCACTGTGGAGCGCAGCGCAGTTAGTTATTCGGCCGCAAGGGCTTCGGATAACGCCTCGAGGGCTAGTGCGGCGGTTTTATTTTCGGCGCGGAGTGCTATGTGCGGATCACTAGCTAGAGTGATGATTCCATTGGGCCCGGGCATTTTGAGCTTCATGTACCCGTAATGGGGTATAGCTTGGAAGATCGTGAATGCCTCCCGCCCTACAAGGGCGTGGTATCCGCTACTGAACGGGGCCACTTGGAATGTGATTTCTTCGGACCTATAATTCTCCGGCGTGCCGAATACCACATCTAGTGTGCTTTTTCCCGCACATCATGCCTCCCGACTAGGGAAGATTCCTCTGAAGGTCGTGCTGCTTTGCTCAATGCGGATCTTGTCTATTTCCATTTTGCTAAGAGTTTCCTCGTAGATGAGGTTTAATCCGCTGCCACCGTCCATGAGCACTTTGGTAAGCCGGAAGCTGTCCACAATTGGACTAAGGACCAAAGCGGTTGGTGCTCGGGCTGTTCGGAATTGAGGTTTGTCACTGGCATTGAAGGTTATGGCCGTGTCATTCCATGGATTTATTGCTGCAACGTGGCAAACTTCGACAAGGCTGTGGAGTGCTCGCTTGCGCCTATTATTTGAGGCGAAGGTCTCGAAGACTGTCAATACTGTATTGTTATTTTCCACGGGATGGTGCTCTGTTGTATTGTTGATGAGGAGATCCTCGCCGCTCTTGGCCACCTGTCGGAGTATCCAACATGCTCTAAGGCTGTGTGTTGGCATGGTATCCGTTGCACTGTGAATTTTGCATGGCCCATTGAGCCATCCCTCCAATACAGTTCCACGCCCTGTAGTGGGCTTTGGTTTCTTTGTAATTGGATCAGGTGACTTACGAGAGTACACCCTTTTAGTTCAGACGGGGGGTTTAGTGAGAGCCGGAGGATCCCAGAATTTTGTTTTGGTTTTCTAGGCGCTTTCCATGGCATATTACTTCTGTATTATGGCCGCCAAGTCAGCGAAGTGTGCTATGTCACGGCGACTTATGGCGTTGAGGATTTCCTTGTCCGTGCAATTTTTGCAAAAGAACGAAATTGCGTCTTCCTCGCGACAGTCCTTGACCTTGCTCATTACGAGGAGGAATCTGGCCCAATAGTGATGTACTGTCTCTTGGGGCTCTTGTCTAATGTGGGAAATATCACGTATGTCTGGGTGGGTGGGTAGATTTGGGTCCAAACCCTGACCCGATCTGAGACCCAGGGGTGGAGGAGTTTCCGAGCTTAGCAGTTCGGGCTCCGGGATGTTGCCCAATAGTTCTGGCCCGCTGTCTGATTCTAGGTTCGAAGCTTGGGCCATGTCCTCTCGTGGACGGGTATCCGGCTCGGAGAGCTCGGGAATCCAGACATAGTTTGTCCTCAAAATAGAGGAAGAATTGCTACATTGCTCCTCCACCACCGCTATCTGATGGGTGACCGGCGGAGAGTTAATCTCCCTTTGGTCGGGTTTAAGCCCGATCCGATCATAGTCTGTAGCGACTCCCAGGGCGGCGATGCGATCCAAGAGCTCGTTCAAGGAAGAGAGCTCTATTGGATCCATCTGCTCGGCGAATCCCGAGCCGACGTGGAGGTGCGACGGCCGAACGGGCGGTCATGACGAAGCCGCCAAGTTGGAGAGTTTGGCCTACAGCCAGGGCTCCCCCCGAGGTAATGTTGTCCTTGACAACAAGACAAGCCATCAAGCCTTATCGTGACGGCACAGTGGAACTCTCAATAAAAGCACCAATGTCGGTGTCAAAACCGGCGGATCTCGGGTAGGGGGTCACGAACTGTGCGTCTAAGGCGGATGGTAACAGGAGGCGGGGGACACAATGTTTACCCAGGTTCGGGCCCTCTCGATGGAGGTAATACCCTACTTCTTGCTTGATTGATCTTGATGATATGAGTATTACAAGAGTTGATTTACCACGAGATCGTAGATGCTAAACCCTAGAAGCTAGCCTATGATTATGATTGCTGTTGTCCTACGGACTAAACCCTCCGGTTTATATAGACACCGGAGGAGGCTAGGGTTACACAAAGTCGGTTACAAGGGAGGAGATCTACATATCCGAATTGCCAAGCTTGCCTTCCACGCAAAGGAGAGTCCCATCCGGACACGGGACGAAGTCTTCAATCTTGTATCTTCATAGTCCAACAGTCCGGCCAAAGTATATAGTCCGGCAGTCCGAGGACCCCCTAATCCAGGACTCCCTCACTGATCGCTGGCCTTAAGGCTGCGGTGGCCCTGGGGGTGAAGCGCCTCACCATCAGGGGTGACTCGCAGCTCCTCTTCAACTTCTCCAACAAGGTATACGAGCCGAGGGACGAGCACATGGAGGCATACCTCGCGGAGGTACGCAAAATGGAAAAGCAGTTCCTGGGCCTAGAGTTGCAGAACATGCCCCGTGGCACCAACAAGGAGGCTCACGACATTGCCAAAAGGGCATCCAAGCAACAACCCCAAGAGCCTGGCATCTTTGAAGAGCGGCTCTTCAAGCCGTCGGCAGCGCCTCCGCTTTTGGGCCCGGCGCCGCCTCGGGAGGAACTCCCCCAACCACCTGCCTCGCGAGCCCCGGCCTGCGGCCCGGCCTAGGGAGCGCGCCTACTCCTGGTGCTCGAGCCTCAGGAGCGATGCTGGACCAAGGAGTTCAAGGAATACCTGAGGCGAGGGACGCTGCCGGAGAAAGAGGAGGACGCGGAGCGCGTGGCCCGACAAGCTACGGCATACTACATCCAGGACGGTGAGTTATACAAGAAGCGGCCAAATGACGTTTCCTTGCGATGCATCTCCAGGGAACAGGGGAACGAGTTGCTAGCTGACATACACGGCGGAGACTGCGGGCACCACTCATCGTCACGAACCCTCATCGGCAAGGTGTTCCGCAGCGGGTTCTACTGGCCAAGGCGCTTAACGACGCGACCGAGCTGGTGAAGTCCTGCGAGGCTTGCCAATTCCATGCCAAGCAGATCCATCAGCCAGCTCAGGGCCTCCAGACCATCCCGCTCTCGTGGCCATTCGTAGTCTGGGGCTGGATATCTTAGGCCCGTTCCCTCGAGCGCCCCGGGGCTACCGCTACCTCTACGTCGCAATCGACAAGTTCACCAAATGGGCGGAGGTAGAAGCTGTCCGCACCATCCCGGCCGGATCTACGGTCAAGTTCATCAAGGGTCTCGTGAGCCGGTTCGAGGTCCCCAATCGCATCATCACCGACAACAGCTTGCAGTTCACTAGCAATCTCTTCAAGACATATTGTGGTAACCTTGGAACGCAGATCTGCTACGCTTCGGTGGCATACCCCAAGAGCAATGGTCAAGCCGAAGGCGCCAACGCGGAGGTCTTGAGAGGCCTCAAGACCAGGACCTTCAAGAAGAAGCTCGAGGCCTACGGCAGGGGCTGGCATGATGGGCTCCAGTCTGTGCTATGGTCCATCCACACCACCGCAACCAAGCCAACAGGCGAGACCCCATTCTTCCTCATCTACGGAGTAGAAGCGGTTCTCCCTCACGAGGTCAAGCATCGCTCCGCGCGGGTCCTGGCGTTTGATGAGACGTAGCAGGACGCCATACGGGGGATGGACCTTCTGCTGGGGGAGGAACGCCGCCGCGAAGCCACGCCTCGAGCGGCAAGATACCAGAAGGCGTTGTGGCCGTATCACTGCCGCAACGTCCGCTCCAAGATGCTCGAGGTGGGTGACCTCGTCCTAAGGCGGGTGCTCTCCAGGGAAAGGCTGCATAAGCTTTTGCCCATGTGGGAGGGCCCGTTTAGGGTCGCCCACGTCTGCAGGCCTGGCGCCGTGCGCCTGGAGACACGGGACGGGGTCCCCATCCAGAACGCCTGGAACATCCAGCACCTCCGGAAGTTCTACCCATGAAGCCGGGCCCAGCGCCTGTGAAGCAAGGCCCCGTGCCTGTGAAGGTCTCCGCTCGTGACACTCTCACGTAATAATGAGTGGGGCTGTACACGCCCCGGAGTCTCAGGAGTGCCGCCCTCGGGCCTTGAGGGCTCCCTCCCACGTCCTAGTGGCAGCACTTAGCTCCGCGCTGGTGAGAAGACTAGACTAGGTGCCGGACGTGGCTTTTCATTTGCTTTCTGTAGTTGGCTTGCCCCTTTTTAATGGAAGTTCGCATTCTGGTGTTTCTTGTCGTCTCGGTTCGATCGCCTTTTTCTCTGTTCTTCCCTCGGTTCTTTGTTTTGGCTCGTACTCTCCTTCACATGCCTCGCGAGGGGGCTGGACAGGTGCACTCGTGAGCGTTTTTCCTGTTCTTCGCGAGGCACCCTCGCTCGAGCTCGCAAGCTGGCGCTCCTCCCTTAATCCGTGCCCCTCGGGTACCGTGATGCGGAGCTCTAGGTCATGGCCGGCCACGCCTACGACCTGGGCTTGGAAGAATAAGAGTTTCTTAAAAAAATTGCAGTTCCTCGACGCCTCCCAAGCCAACGGCAAGGTGGTCTCACTAGGTACTGGGAGAGGCGCGCCTCACGAGGCGGAAACTCCTTCAGACACGTGAAGCTAAGTTATCTCTACACGCCTACATAAAACGCTGATGCTGCAACACGACACAAGAACGATAAACATAACATAACGACTTGGAAATCACGGTTCGTTGCACGCCCCTGCAGGGCCCCATACTTGTTTCTTTTTTAACGCAGGAAGAAAGGAAGGAACAAACCAAAAGCGGCGCACGCCCCCGCAGCGGTTTGCATGGGTAGGCCCTTGGCGCTCTCCGGGACTCAGCCAGACCCCTCCTCGTGCTTCACTGGGGCGTGGCGACGAGACGACCCGCTACCGCCCTAGAAGCGGGCACGGCGGCGTGGCGGCTTGTCATAGCCGCCACTGCTAGACCTGTCACCAGAGGAAGAGTCACCGTAGCTGGACGATCCGCGGCCGGCGCCCAGGACAAGTCCACCTTCACCCTCGTCACGACCGTCGCCAAGGCCGAGCACCTCGCCGCCGTCGTTGTCCTCAGGGCAGCACCCGACGCGACGACCATCTTCCCCAAACACCCTCACGTAGAGGGTCGCGTTGCCGTCGTACTTGAAGTGGAGGGTACACCGCCTGCCCAGGCCGCGCGCACGGGCAAACATATGCCAGCCATGGGCCAAGGCTGCGTTGCCCGCAACGGAGACCTCCACCGCGACCCACGAAGCCTTGCTGCAGTAGCCGTCCGCCTGCAGCCAGAGACCGCCTGGACCCGTGGCCGGCAGTCCGCCGGCGAAGAAGCGTGGGAGCTGAAGCCAGGTGCCGGCCGGGTTCTCCGACCACACAACGAACTCCGGCAGCACCACCGCCGAGTGAAAGCACGGCCGGGGAGGGCGCGCAACCATGGCGGGATTCATTTCATCGACGGGCCTGGCACGACCTGGGCAACTCCCACCGCGTGAGGAGGCGCCGCCGCGGCCACAAGGGGCCACGGTAGGGGTCGCGGCGTGCTTACACAGGCGACCGCGCCCCCTCTTGGGCGGCGGCGAGCCAGGCCCCTCCTGGCGGGCCTTCCCCTTCTCTGCGACCGAGAACCTCTTCGTAGGCGCCATGGGAGTCGCTACAAGCAATGAAGCAAGGGAGGAGAAGCGAGCAGAGCAGGAAGAGATGGGCGATGGGGGCTCCGCCCCCCTCCTCATTTATAGTAGGAGGAGGCCAACCGACGACCCCCACGATCACAGGTAATGATGGATTTCTCTGCGTGTATCAGGGAGTCGTCAAGTCGGGCAGTTGCCGAGGCAGCGTGGGGAAGCGGAGACGCCCACATCCCATCAATTGCCACGCGTTAACCGAGGCCGCAGGCTGTTGGGACCCGTGGCGCTCCGCACTTTCCCCTTGACTTCGCCTCGAGGCCATGTCCGAGCGCGCCATGGGCCCGGGGGCTACTGTCGACGTCCTGGGAACGGGGGTCCCTAGACTTGCCTGCCTACGGCCCACGGCGTGGCTCCTCCAGCGGCCTGGTTCGGCCCATCTTCATCAACGAACACTCAAGACCCTCGCGAGGAGCCAAGCCTCGAGAGGCGGACGACGCATGACCTCCTCGGGGGCAGCCTCGCTAGGATGGCTCGCGAGGGGCGGAGAGATCAAGGCGAGGGGCACCTCGCGAGGTCCCTGTGATGCAAGCCATGACGACCAAGGCCAGGCGGGCGCCAGCGCGCGCAACGTACTCATTTCCTCTTTGGTGCTAAAGGGGCAAGCGCAGGCGAGGAGTCCCGAGGCATCAGGCAAAGGTTTCCATATCGGTGCAACAAGACCAAGACCAGCAGGACGGCAGGACGGAGGTCACCGTGGAGCCCAGGACGGTGTCACCAGCAGAACCTTTGGCAGGCGAAGACCACCGTTAGTCAGGATAACTTGTATTGGTTATCTCCCTTCAAATTTGGCCGTTGTTGGATCCCTTCCCGCCTACATTTGGGAAGAGGACCAGGGCCTCTATAAATAGGACTAGCCACCACAGTAGGAGGTAACTGATCTTGGACCATTCAGATCATCATCATCCACACAAACTCACCGAGCTCAAGGACACCTCTCCTTAGGAGGCTGTTCTTCCCTTGTACTTGTTCATCCTTAGCCCAAGAGGCTATTCACCACACCACACTGGAGTAGGGTATTACACCAGATCGGTGGCCCGAACCAATATAAACCCTGTGTCCTATGTTCTGCGAGTTCGATGTGCTGTGCTTTGAGATTGTGGTGAGAGCGTGAGCTAGGGGGAGGAGAGATCTTCATGCGCACCCCAGAGTTCGAACCTTAAGGGTTTTGCCGAAACCCAAAATCTGACATCTACTTTTTTTCAATGCACAAAATTTGTAAATGAACACATTGGCACGCTGAAAATCAAACATTTGGATTGTAGTGGCACCATATAAATCAGAAAGTAAGATTTGTTTCAGATGTGTGCACACGCACGACAGCTTGCCATGATAGTGGAAGATGAGTTGCACTAGCATTAATCAAGTTGGCCCGCTGAAAATTGACACAGTGGACTGAAACCATGCTAATTACTGCTGAAAGTTGTTAGCCATACTAATTACTACAGAAAATGGTCAAGAATAGTCGACCATGTGTAGCCATACTAA
Source organism: Aegilops tauschii subsp. strangulata (assembly GCF_002575655.3). Classification (NCBI taxonomy): domain Eukaryota; kingdom Viridiplantae; phylum Streptophyta; class Magnoliopsida; order Poales; family Poaceae; genus Aegilops; species Aegilops tauschii. The sequence goes on along the minus strand of NC_053038.3, from coordinate 197,648,399 downwards.
TTTCTTGAGTGGAATATAAACACAAGGAGCTTAGAGGCATACTTTTTGTTCTTACTGGATGACCTACAGAGCATGTAGAGAAAGATCTAGGGAACGAACTAATCAATATTGAGCTTGAGCGACCATCTCAACAATAAAACCAAAAGTGGCAACAACATATATCTCGCTACGCTGCACCTCAAGGGAGATCATACCCCCATGTTTAATAGCATCCTAGCAACAGTAAAATCATCACCTGCTCAAAGACCGACTATATTCCTCGTAAATGGTGGCAAGCACTAGGATCAACACCTACAGGAAAGAGGTAGACGTTCAGAGGCATAATAGCAAGCTCAGCTCCATAGCTCAATTTTCTTCCCATGGACCGCTAATTGAAATCAAGACGACTGTGTTTATAGCTTCAAAGATAGCTTCAAGCAAGCACCTTGAAATGAAAGTGAACCAAGTAGTAGTAACACTCCAACACCCCACCAATGCCAAACAATTCCTAACCTATTTAGTACTGACCAAAACCTATTTTTGTATTTTTTTTTTCTCTGTTCGTTTTTTATCAGTAAGTCACATTCTTCCCAAAATCCAATGACTGAACTCTCCAGACTATAATCTTTGAACTTCTAAACAATTCCTAATCTATTTAGTATTGACCCAAAATACGTACTTCTTTTAGGTGCATGTAAACGGAGGAGTTCACACTTATATTGCATAAAATTCTTTTTTTAGAGTGGACACTTATAAGACGTGGATCATCAAACAAAAAATGCCAATGGTTAGTGGTGGCTTGAACTACAACAAGAAACAAAAAGAGGGACGAATATACATGAGATATATTTTAACATGTTCAGTACATGGAGATCCCAGTATACATAAATCTTTTCAGGCAAATAGCAACTCACGACATGAGGAAACGAAAACAAAGTCGCAGCTTAATGCATGCCACCTTGTTTGCCACATACACCTGCTAGCTAAAGCTGAAGTAGCTAACAAATTAGAACTTTGAATGACAAAAAGTTAAGAGGGAATTGCTCTCACAAGAATTCTCCATTTACCGGATTCAGCAGAAGTTGAACTGGATGGTGGGGAGCAGGATCCGGGGTGTTGTGTTCATAAACGGCCGGCGGCTTTGTCATTGAACGGCCCAGGGCTGCGTAGTTGAAGGGCTCTGGGCTGCGTTGGGAGGACTCAGGTTGGTGCTGCAGATCGAATCAAGGTGAGGGTGCTCTCCACAGCCCTGTAGAAAATGCTCGGAAGGAAAAAAGACACACGCGGATACATGCAGCCAGACGTTCACCCACACAAATTTTAGTAGCAATAACAACATCTAAAAGCAATTTGTTGAATCGTGTTGCTGCAACTTCTCTAAGAAGTAGAGTGTCCATGTGCTCATGTGAGTGTACAGGGGAAGTTGGACTGCTCGCATGCACTTTTTGGGGACTACAGTCGCCTCAATCAAACAACAGGATCTCGAAGTCTTGTTTCATATGCATCTGCCATGGTCGGTGGTGTGTCACGGGCTCACGCCCGGCCTGGACAGGTGTGCCTCCAGTGGAGTGTGAGAGAGAGGAGAGGATTGCTCAGATCCAAGGGGAAGCAGACGGATGCCGGAGGAAGAAGCCAAGAGGGCCGGTTTTGTGGTCAAGAAGTGGGGTCTGGCAGTGATGGCGGGTATCCCATGTAGTTGCGGCAGTTTGGAGATGCGGTGACCCGCGCTGAGTGGTGGCAACGCGACGACGCTCGAATAGGAAGACGAGGAGAGGGGAGGCGGGCGACGCGTGGAGCATCGGGAGCAGCGCCGCAAAGGTGCACAGGCGGGCTTGAGCACGGGATGTAGGCGAAGCTTGGGGGCAAGGGCGCATCGGTGGTTCGCAGGACGGCGCGGCGGTGGGTTGCGGGGCGCAGGGCGGCACGCCGGCGGGATGCGGGGCGGCGCGGGGCAGAGAGAAGGTCATGAAGTTGGGGATGGGCCGGTTTTGTTTTCTTTTACTCGTTCGGGTCATTTCGGGAACATCTCCGTGGGCCTTATATAGGGCCATTGTGATCAGAATATTATTATGATATTATGATCCTGTGATTACAATAGTGCCATTCTCTCTATATATAGGCAGTGAGATCAAATAGAACATGAAGATAAATCCAATGTTGAAGACAAACCAATCATTAAGATAATGCAATGTATGTGACGCCAAATGAAAAATCTTCAAAAAAGATTGATGGTGGCGTTACCCACCGTATAGGAAGTATTAGACCCAGACACGGCACACAATTATCGTGGCGCTCGGAAGTCATTTCCGTATTAATGTCTTCACACCTAGAGTGTAAATCTGCATGAATTGAAGACATACGTTACTTTGTGTCTTGTGTTGTGCACCTAACTCATCAACATGCATAAGTGTTAGGATGTGTGTCCATTCACAAGACATTTGAGGATTCTAAGATATTTAGCTCACACTACAGCTTGCAAAATCTCTTCTCATCCAAAATCTCTGCCAATTGTTGTTTAGTGCTGACGTGAATGATATCAATGTCTTCCTTCAGCATATGATCTCTAAGAAAATGATGATGGATCTGAATGGGCTTTGTCTTGGAGTGCTGAACAGGATTGTGAGCAATCTTGATGGCGCTTTCATTGTCGCAATAGAGGGGCACCATTTTCTTGTTGATGCCATAGTCCTTGAGGGTTTGCTTCATCCAAAGAAGTTGAGCGCAGCAAGATCCAGCAGCAATGTATTCAGCTTCAGCACTAGAGAGTGACACACAATTCTACTTTTTTGAAGACCAATAAACAAGTGATCGACCAAGAAAGTGGCATGGGCCTGATGTAGATTTGCGATCCACCTTGTCACCAGCGTAATCAGTATCTGAGAATCCAACTAGATCAAAGTCTGAGCCCTTTGGATTCCCTAATCCTAGCGTTTGGGGTGTGAGCCAAATATCGAAGTATTCGCTATACCGCGAGGTGATGTGACTCCTTTGGTGCCGCTTGGAATCGGGCACACATGCTAATGCTAAGCATTATATCTGGCCTAGATACACATAACTACAATAAAAAACCAATCATGGAGCGGTATACCTTTTGATCGAACTCTTTACCATAGTCGTCAGAGCCCAGTTGACCTTGGACAGCCAGTCCCAGACTAGCTTCGCATATTCCAGTGCACTCACACGACCATACTGCCCTTTGGTCAAATGACCACAGATGATGTTCTTGGCAGTTGAATCCAGTTATGCAATCCTCTTGACATCAGCAGCGGTGACTCCTTCACCGACTTTGGGAACGCTAGTCTTGACAACATACTAGAGGCCGTTGTTAATGGCTTCAAGATGCATGCACATCTTATTCTTCCAGTAGGGGTAATGAATCCATCGAGGACGAGGCACGCATCGGAGACTTTGATTATCCCAGCAGTTGACATAGCTAAAACTCCAGGTGGTTAAACCGAATCACACAGAACAAGGGAGCACCTAGCTCTAATACCAATTGGAAGTGCTAATTATCGACTAGAGGGGGTGAATAGAAGATTTTTATGAAAGTCTTCAAGACAGGCACTATCTTCGAAGACAAGTAGTTAAAACAACAACTAAACAGAGTGCAACAGAAGATAGACTACGCTAGCCATGCAATAGAGTTATAGTACAATACAGGGACTACATGAAGACAAGTAGCAGCTAGGTAGACAAATTAGAATAGGAAGACAGTGTAAAGCCAAATATGTAATCAGGGTGAATGATTTCACTCAGGTATTCAAACAGAGCAGGCAAGCAATGACTTCACGAAGCTAAACTGCAAGTGAAGGGGTCAGGTGATAGAACCAATTGCTTGACGAAGACTATGATTTGGTAGACCAGTTCCAGTTGCGGTGACAACTGTATGTCTGCTTAGGGAGGCTGAGATTGAACTGAGAAGACCACGTCTTCACCTTATTCACCTTGAGCTAAGGTCACTTAGTCCTCGCCCAATCACTTAGGTAAGTCTTCAAGGTAGACTCCCAAACCATCACAGACTTCGTTCACCGGCGATCCACAATGACTCTTGGATCCTCAGAACGCCGCGTCTAACCGACTGGAAGATCACAGTCTTCAAGTGTAATAAGTCTTTAGATCACGCAGACAGAAAGACTTCAGTGATGCCAAACACTCTTTCGGCTCTGGGTGGTTTAGGTTTTGTCCTCGCAAGGATTCTCTCTCAAAGGCTTCGAAGGTGGGTTGCTGTCAAACGACAAAAAGCCATGCACTAACTCTGATCAGCCACAAGTTTATGGTGGAAGGGGTGGCTATTTATAGCCAGGAGGCAACCCAACATGATTTGTCCGAAATGATCCAGGGTCATTGGGGAATCGACACATGTCCAACAATCGGATTTCAAACACACACGGCAGCTTGACTTGGCCTACAAGAAAAGCTGATTCATCCAACTCAGGATAAGAATTTCTCTCATTTGTCTTCGCTCGAAGACATAGGATTTGGGTTGAGCATCACGTCAGCTTTTTGACTGTGTTCACTTGGACCCCACTTAACAGTTCGGTGGTACCTATAACTTAAGAAAGAAGAAAATGAAACTACGAAGGAAACTAAGTCTTCGCACTCCATTGTCTTCACTCGTCATTATCTTCGACGTGAATGTCTTCGCGAACCACTAATGTCTTCAATGTCTTCATACATTTTTAGGGGTCATCTTCGATGGGTAAACCGAATCAATAGGGACTTCTACCCGTCTTCTCCTGTGAATCTCACAAACGCATTTGTCCCTCAACCACGTTTGTCGTCAACACTCCAAAACCGAATAGGGGTGGCACTAGATGAAGTGGACCAAGATCGCTAGAAACGCCTCAACCCCCTACCTGGTGCGCCAAATGTCGGTTTATAAGAACCTACTTATGAGTTGTGAGCAACAAACCTTTGAGAGTTCTGATAAGGACTGAGCACGTCAGGCAATCCTAAGTCCTGATGAACAATGGTGGATGAACTACACATGAATACAAAGAACTACCCAGGTTCGGGCCACCTTCTTGGCGTAATGCCCTACTCCTGCCTTGTTTCCTATTACAATGGTAGAGAGCTACAATGTGTGTTTGTTACTATAAAAGAAGATCACCCCCTATGAAGAGTCGGTCTCCCATATTTATAGTGTCGAGGGAGGACCTATCGGAGGCTCTCATTGGTTGAATTTACATTGAGATAGGTCAGTCTAGCTTGTACCATGGTGACATGGTTTCCCATGGCACACTTTTATCTGTGATGATGATGACCTCTCAGGGTAGTGTGTTACCCCCTGGACACTTACTTGCCTCCTTCTTCAGCATGAGTCGGGTGGCAGTTAAGTACCGCCACTACAGCAGCGTAAGAAGTAGGTGAATCTTGTTGTAGTGGCCATGGATGACTTGGTCCGCACGGGTACTTCCAGAGCCCATGCGTAAGGACTACTCATTCATCCTATGCTGGCAGTAGTCTTCCTTGGTATGAGCCATCACACAACCTCTAGAGTCATGTAACACCCACGATGCGGCTATAACTCCCACGTGTCGAGGCACGACTTAGAGGCATAACCGCATTGTGGTTTGTCGCAAGAAGGGTCATCTTCACACAATCCCATGTAATGAACAAGAATGGGATAAAGAGTTGGCTTACAATCGCCACTTCACATATACATAAATAAAATCATACATCAATCAGAGTACACATATAGACCGACTACAGTCAAAGTCAAAAGAAAAGAAGATAACCCAACTGCTAGATCCCCGATCGTCCCAACTGGGCTCCACTACTGATCAACAGGAAACGAAACATAGTAAGGACCAAGGTCCTCGTTGAACTCCCACTTGAGCTCGGTTGCATCACCTGCACTGGTATCGTCGGCACCTGCAACTATTTGGAAGTATCTGTGAGTCACGGGGACTCAGCAATCTCACACCCGCGAGATCAAGACTATTTAAGCTTATGGGAAGGGATGGGGTAATGAGGTGGAGCTGCAGCAAGCACTAGCATATATGGTGGCTAACATACGCAAATAAGAGCGAGAAGAGAAACAACGGAACGGTCGTCAACTAGTAATGATCAAGAATTGATCATGAACTCCTACTTACGTCAGACATAACCCAAAAGCCGTGTTCACTTCCCGGACTCCGCCGAAAAGAGACCATCACGGCTACACACCCGGTTGATGCGTTTTAATTAAGTCGAGTGTCAAGTTCTCTACAACCGGACATTAACAAATTCCCATCTGCCACATAACCGCGGGCACGGCTCTCGAAAGTTTATACCCTGCAGGGGTGTCCCAACTTAGCCCATTATAAGCTCTCACGGTCAACGAAGGATAAACCTTCTCCCGGGAAGACCCGATCAGTCTCGGAATCCCGGTTTACAAGACATTTCGACAATGGTAAAACAAGACCAGCAAAGCCGCCCGATGTGCCGACAAATCCCGATAGGAGCTGCACATATCTCGTTCTCAGGGCACACCGGATAAGTCAAGCTACGAGTAAAACCAGGCCTCGAGTTTCCCCGAGGTGGCCCCGCAGGCTGCTTGGTTCGGGGGGTCTAAAATAAAGATGACCCTTGAGTCTACAGAACCCAAGGGAAAAGGGGATAGGTGGTAGCAAATGGTAAAACCAAGGTTGGGCCTTGCTGGAGGAGTTTTATTCAAAGCGAACTGTCAAGGGGGTCCCATAAATCACCCAACCGCGTAAGGAACGCAAAATCAAGGAACATAACACCAGTATGACGGAAACTAGGGCGGCAAGAGTGGAAGAAGTCACCAGGCATAAGGCCGAGCCTTCCACCCTTTACCAAGTATATAGATGCATTAATTAAGATAAGAGATATTGTGATATCCCAACATATCCATGTTCCAACATGGAACCAACTTCAACTTGACCTGCAACTAGCAACGCTATAAGAAGGGCTGAGCAAAAGCGGTAACTTAGCCAAACAACGGTTTGCTAGGAAAGGATGGTTAGAGGCTTGACATGGCAACATAGGAGGCATGATATAGCAAGTGGTAGGTAGCGCAACATAGCGATAGAGCGAACAACTAGCAAGCAAAGATAGAAGTGATTTCGAGGGTATGGTCATCTTGCCTGAAATCCCGCTAGGAAGAAGAACGAGTCCACGAAGAAGACAAACGGATGTAGTCGAACAAATCCTCACAACTCCGGAACGAAACCGAAGCTAGCGAGAGAAGCAACCCGGAAAGAAACAAACAACATAGTAAACAACCACCACATACACATGGCATGATGCATAAACAAGTATGATGCATGTCCGGTTTAATGAGGCATGGCATGGCAAAGTGCAACAAACAACACTACAAATTAAGTGGAGCTCAATATGCAACGAGTTGCATATTGACGAAACACCACATCAATTATTTAGTTCTCTCTCGGTTATGTACCCAACAATATTAAATGTTGATTAACATGGCAAGAGGTGAAGCATAAGTAAACTAACTATTTAGACAAGTTTAAATGAGGCCGGAACAACAAATAACAATTCCGGAAAATTCTCATATGCATATTTTAGATTTGGTACTGTTCTGCCATAAACACAATTTTAATGTTGTTAAACAGCAAAATAAAGTGCACCATGCTAATCTATGCATTTTTCTACCCCATTTACATATAAAGTTTATTAAATTTGGAGCTACGGTTATTTAGTTATGAAATAAATCATTTTAACATGGCATTCGAGCAAATTTAAACAAACAACATTTTAAACATTTTAAACATGGATGAGAGTGGCATATTATGAAACTAGATGAAATTCTAAGCACTTTTCATATATAAATTATTTACAAATGATGCACGGTTTGTGAGTTATTAAATGCATGATCTAGAGGGACTTTTCTGTAAAACTGGCAGTCTCTGGATAAATGGAAAAATTCGCAGCGCATGGGAAAAAACATGGGCTGAATCTGGCGAAACTGGGCTGGGGGAAACTGCTCACATTGCGGGCTGGGCCCGGTTGGGTGAGGAAGCGCGCTGGGCCTGGCGCGGCTGGCAGCCCACGCAGCTGGCCAGCACGGTCAACGCAGAGGGGCGGCGAGCGACGAGAAGCAGGGGATGCAGGGGCAACGGGCGTGGCCGGACTTGGCTACGGGGACGCGCGAGGGCGGCGCGAGAACCACCGGATCCGAGGTCAGGGCAGCGGAGGAGCTCCGTTCCTGGTGACGGCAGTCTCGAGGATGGAAGGAAGGAGCGCGGATGCGGTGGAGGACCGAGGCGGAAGCTCAGTGACGGGACTTGGGGCGGAGGAAGGAGGTCCGGCGGGGCGCAGGTCCACGGCGGGACTTGGCGAGTGCAAGGGACGGCGAGGACGAGCAGATCCGGTCGGTCCCGTCCGGATCCGACGAAGAAGTGGCGGTGGAACTTGAAGCTTGGCACGGTGGTCTTGGCGGCTTCCATGGCACAAGGAACACCTGTTGCAGGAGAGAACAAGGGAGTTGAGAAGAGGAGACGAAGGAAGGAAGGAGAAGGGCAGATGCGAGGGGCACGGCCTGCTGGTGATGCTCGACGGCGGAGGGAGCTTCGGTGGCCTGACTGGCCGGAGGGCTGCTCTCTTGCTCGGGAACGAGCAAGGAGGAAGGCTACAGGGATTGAGGGAGGGGGGTCCCGAGAGGATTTGGTGGAGTGGCGGCGGGATGGGACATCTCCCTAGAAGTTAGGGTTTGTCCATATTTAGATTAGGGGTCTTTATATAGGGAAAGAAAGGGGTATTTGGATCATCCGATTAAAATCGGACGGCTGAGAAAATATAGGTTAGAAAGTCCAAATAAGAAAACAGAGATATTTTATAGATGTTTGGGGATGCTCCGGACCCAACGGTAACGAAAGTCCGGTTCGGGTTCGGGACAACTTAGGACGCGCACACAAGGGAGTTTGTGCATTGTACAGAGAGACTCCGGTTTAGGCAAGAGGGCAAACGAATAACAAGGTTTGACTCGGAACGGTCAACGAAAGCAAGGGGGGACACGGCAACTATGAGCGGATGCATATTTTAAAAACAATGATGGCAACAAAGTGCCGATGCAATGCGGATGATGCGATGATGAATGCAACAAACAAGAATAAAACACACGGCGAACACGAAATATATGGAAGTCTTCTGAAGCGTCGGTCTCGGGGCGTTACAAGTCAAGACCCATTCCTCCCGAACAGGCAGGTGGTGTTTCAATGCGGCCTCCCAGGAAGGCTCCGTGAAGGGCTTTCTGGAGGTGGTCCACTCTCATTTCTTGAATTGTCTCCTGACGACCTAGGTCATATTTAAGCGGGTGCATGAGGGTCTTCGGAACGTAGTCACTGGAGTAGAGAAATATCTATTCCTTTGTTGTCAAGGCTCCTCTTACCAAGTTAGTAATACCCTAGTTTTACTTACGCTGACACAGCCGAGGCCGAGGACTCGGGTCATCCGAGCCCATCTCCTTCCTGGAACAAAGGGATTCCTCCCCTTTGGTCCTTGGCGTCCAAGGCTTGGACCTCCGTCGTAGTAGTGCTGGTGCTGCCATCCATGTTGACAACGGAAGGGGTCTGGTGCGATGTTGCCTCCCCTAGCTCGTCATGGGAAGGGGGCAGGGTGTGCTGGGTGGTCCCACTCTACGCGATGGAGGGAGCTCGTTCTCCAAGGACCTGTCACCAAGGAAGGAGCGCTGCGGGCTATAAGAGCAGGAGATTGTAAAGGATGATTATAGGAAAACATGGAGTACGAGGTTTATCAAATTACACACCTCCTTGGCTACGACTTCTCCTTGCGCGGCTGAAGGAGGTCTTCCTCTGAAGAATCAGAGAGCACGACCTTTGCAGGGATGAACAACTTATGGTGTTGGGCTGCGGAGGCCATTAGGAGCCGCCTGCGGGCTCGAGGAGGGTTGCCCCCCTCAGTGTCTTCAGAAGCCCCCCTTCCTTTTGGGGTAGGATACTCCCTCCCCTCGCCTTCTTGTTCATCCTCCTCATGGCGGAGGAAGCATGAGTATCCTTGGATGTAACATCCGAAGGACCTCGTAGGCAGAGACCTCCTCTTTTCTTCAAATCTTTCTTCTCCTTGGTTGGGACTTTGATGTAGTATGGACGATGATGAACGCCATGAGGTGCAGTATGGAGTTTGGGACTAGATGATGAAAATCTAGCCCGTTGTAGAACATAACCCCCTACAAAAGATGTGTAGGGGGAACCCTAGACCTCAGATGAGGTGGGGAGTGGGGATGCGTTGGATTGGCTCTGCTACTTCTTGAGAGTGCATTGATTTTTCCCTTGAAGAGGAAAGGGTGATGCAGCAAACTAGAGATAAGTATTTCCCTTAGTTAAGAACCAAGGTATCAATCCAGTAGGAGGCACAAGCAAGTCTCCAATCTATGCACCTGCACAAACTAACAAACACTTGCACACAACACAAAAAAGGGGTTCTCAATCCCTTCACGGTCACGAACAAGAGTGAGATATAAAAGAGATAGGTATAAAAGATAAATAAAAGATCAAACTAATGTAAATAAAAAAAATCAGCAAGGTATTTTTGGGTTTTTTGATTTATAGATCTAAAAATAGATGATGAAAAATAGACCCAAGGGCCATAGGATTCACTAGAGGCTTCTCTCTTAAAAGAAAACATACGTTGGGTAAACAAATTACTGTCGAGCAATTGGTAGAAAAGCGCAAAGTTATGACGATATCCAAGGCAATGATTATGAATATAGGCATCACGTCCGTGTCAAGTAGACCGACTCCTGCCTGCACCGCTATCCAACATGCATCTAGAGTATTAAGTTCATAAGAACGGAGTAACACCTTAGGTAAGATGACATGATGTAGAGGGCTAAACTCAAGGAATATGATGAAAACCCCATCTTTTTACCCTTGTTGGCAACAATATAATACGTGCCTCGCTACCTACTTTGTCACTGGGTGAGGACACCGCAAGATTGAACCCAAAACTAAGCACCTCTCCCATTGCAAGAAGAACTAATCTAGTTGGCCAAACCAAACCGATAATCCGAAGAGAAATACAAAGATACTTAATCATGCATAAAAGAGTTCAGAAAAGACTCAAATAATATTCATAGATAATCTGATCATAAATCCACAATTCATCAGATCTGGACAAACACACAACAAAAGAATATTACATCAGATAGAACTCGAAGAATATCGAGGAGAACATTGTATTGAAGATCAAAGAGAGAGAAGAAGCCATCTAGCTACTATCTACGGACCCGTAGGTATGTGGTAAACTACTCACGCTTCATCTAAAGGGCAACAAGGTTGATGTAGATGCCCTCTGTGATCGAATGCCCCTCCGGCAGGGTGCCCGAAAAGGCTTATGGTGGCGGAAAAGTATTTTGGTGGATGCTTCTGGTGGTTTGGGAATATTTGGGAATTTATAGTGCAAGCATTACGGTTGGAGGACTCCCGAGGGGCCCACAAGCCCTCAGGGCGCCCCCTAGAGGCGCTCCTGGCAGGCCTGTAGCCTCCTCGGGCATCTTATGAACCCCTCTCCAAGCTCCGTGGATGTCTTCTGGTCAAGAAAAATCATCGTAAATTTTATTCCATTTGGACTCCGTTTGATATTCCTTTTCTGTAAAACTCAGAAACAAGAAAATAAAACAGAAACTGGCACTGGGCTCTAGGTTAATAGTTAGTCTCATAAGCGAGCATTAAGCATAATTAACACCGAATAATGCATCACAAGTAGGATATAATTTCATTGCAAAATTATTGACATTCGTGCTTGCATAGGGAATCACAAACCTTAACACCAATATTCTTACTAAAGCATAATTACTCATCAACATAACTCACATATCACATCATCATATCTCAAAACTATTACTAAGAATCAAGTTTATTTTGTCCAATGATCTTCATGAAAGTTTTATTATATCCTTCTTGGATATCTATCACTTTGTAACTAATTTTCATATGTTGCTTTTCATAAGCTCAAACAAATAAAAGTGAAGATCATGAGCATAATTTTTTTTCCTTTCTTTCTCTCAAAATAATTTAAGTGAAGCAAGAGAGAATTTTCTTGAAAATTTTACTAACTCTCAAATAAATCTAAGTGAAGCAAGAGAGCATTTCTTAAAAAATAACTAAGCACACCGTGCTCAAAAAGATATAAGTGAAGCACTAGAGCAAGTCCATAGCTCATAAAAAATTTAAGTGAGGCATATAGAGCAATTCTAACAAGTCATGATATAATTTTGGCTCTCTCAAATAGGTGTGTCCAGCAAGGAATCAAGACTTAAAACAGAAAATAAAACAAGAAAAGACTCAAATCATACAAGACGCTCCAAGCAAAACATATAGTATCTGATGAATAAAAATATAGCTTAGAGTAAAATACCGATGGTCGTTAGAAGAAAGAGGGGATGCCACTCGGGGCATCCCCAAGCTTAGTTGCTTGCTCACTTTTGGATAATAGCTTGGGATGCCGGGTCATCCCCAAGATTAGGCTCTTCTTACTCCTTATTCCTTCATCCATCGGAAGATAACCCAAAACTTGGAAACTTCAATCACACAAAACTCAACAAAACCTTCGTGAGATCCGTTAGTGTAAGAAAAATAAATCACTACTATAAGTACTGTATCAAACCAATTCATATTTTATTTTTGCATTATATCTAGTGTATTCCAACTTTTCTATGGCAAAAACTCATCAAAGAAAACCATAGATCCGTCAAAATAAGCACACAACGCAAAGAAAACAGAATCTGTCAAAACAGAACAGTCTGTAGCAATCTGATTTGTTCGAATACTTCTGGAACTCCAAAAATTCTGAAACATTAGAAGACCTGGGTAATTTGTATATTAATCTACTGCAAAAAAATTGGTATTTTATCATGCTCTGGTTAAAAATAAGAATTGTTTTCGCGTGCGCAGAATTTTCTGTTTTCAGCAAGACCAAACAACTATCACCCAAGAAGATCCTAAAGGCTTTACTTGGCACAAACACTAATTAAAACACAAAAAACACAATCATAGCAGTAGCATAATTTTGCAAACACTCAAGAACATAAAGCAAAAAGCAAAAATAAATTTTATTCATTGGGTTGCCTCCCAATAAGCGCTATAGTTTTACGCCCTTAGCTAGGCATAAAGCGAGGATCTAAGTTTTGTCATCTTTGGTTCGAGATCCATAAGATGCCATCACGATTGATTCATAAGGTGGCCTAATTCTTGTTCTAGGAAAGTGTTCCATACCCTTCCTCAAAGGAAATTGAAACTTAATATTGCCTTCTTTCACATCAATCACGGCACCGATAGTGCGTAAAAACGGTCTACCAAGAATAATTGGACAAGACGGATTGCAATCAATATCAAGAACAATAAAATCTATGGGCACATAATTCCTATTTGCAATAATAAGAACATCATTAATTCTTCTCATAGACTTTTTAATAGTGGAATCCTCCAAGTGCAAATTTAAAGAACATGATTCAATATTGGTAAGACCAAGCACATCGCATAAAGATTTCGGAATTGTAGAAACACTAGCATCCAAGTCACACAAAGCAAAACACTCATAATTTTTAATCTTGACTTTGATAGTAGGTTCCCGTTCATCATGCAATTTTCTAGAAACTGATACTTCTAATTCCAATTTTTCTTCAAAAGCTTTCATCATAGCATCAACAATATGTTTAGTAAAAGCTTTATTTTGCTCATAGGTATGGGGTGAATTTATCATGGATTGCAACAAAGAAATACAATCAATCAAAGAGTAACTATCATAATTAATGTCTTTGTAATCCAAAAGAGTGGGCACATCACTAGCTAAAGTTTTGACCTCTTCAAACCCACTTTCATCAATTTTCTCAACAAGATTTTCACCCTCTGAATTATCAGGACGCCTTCTAGCTAAAGTTGACTCTTCTCCGGTCCCTTTTTCATCAATCTTAACTTCACTAAACAAGGAATCAATAGAAGACACACCAATCACTTTAAGATTTTCATCATTTTTATCTCCTAATGAGATTGGTTTAGCGACCATTTGATTTACTAAGGTAGCTTGTGCATCGGATATTTTCCTAGCAAACTTTCAGCAAAAGCATACTTAGATTGGAGATTGCAAACTTTCTACTAATATCATCAAGTTGTTTTGTGATAGCATCCAGCAGAACGGAGTGCTCCTTAAGTTCTTCAGTAAAATACTTATTATGCTCAAATTGTGTAGTCATATATTCCTTAGTACTTTTCTCAATTTCAAGCAAAACATTTGGGTAAGGAACATCATAATATTTTCATTGAGGCATCATGACTACGCAATCAAGAACGCACAAAAACAGATCCGGCAAGAAAACGGCGAATGAAAAAGAGGGGCGAATCAAATGGCAAATTTTTGTGAAGTGGGGGAGAGGAAAACGAGAGGCAAATGGCAAATAATGTAAATAGCGAGGAGATGAGATTTGTGATTAGGAACCTGGTATATGTTGAAGATCCTCCCCGGCAACGGCGCCAGAAATGGCACGGACCTGGGAGACTATCTTCACTTGATCCTCCCCGGCAACGGCGCCAGAAATTCCTTTTGACGTCTGCTAGGACTACGTCGGTATTTCCCCAAAGAGGAAGGGATGATGCAGCATAGCGACGGTAGGTATTTCCCTCAGTAATGAAACCAAGGTAATTGAACCAGTAGGAGAACCAAGCAACACAACGTAAACAGCCCCTGCACATAGATAACAAATCCTTGCAACCCGACGTGTTAAAGGGGTTGTCAATCCCTTCCTGGTAACGGCGCCAGAAATTGGCAAACGGACGTTAGATAAAATTGTAGTAGATTGATAGATCGAACGCCAAATAAAATAAAAAGAATAAAATGCAGCAAGGTTATTTTTGTATTTTTAATTTAATAGATCTGAAAATAATTGCAAAGGAAAAGTAGATCGCAAAGGCAAATATATGAGAAAGAGACCCAGGGGCCATAGGTTTCACTAGTGGCTTCTCTCGAGAAAAATAGCGAACGGTGGGTGAACAAATTACCGTTGGGCAATTGATAGAACTTCAAATAATCATGACAATATCCAGGCAATGATCATTATATAGGCATCACGTCCAAGATTAGTAGACCAACTCCTGCCTGCATCTACTACTATTACTCCACACATCGACCTCTATCCAGCATGCATCTAGTGTATTAAGTTCATGGAGAAACAGAGTAATGCAATAAGAACGATGACATGATGTAGACAAGATCTATCTATGTAGAGATAGAACCCCTCGTTTTATCCTTAGTAGAAACGATACATACGTGTCGGTTCCCCTTCTGTCATTGGGATCAAGCACTGTAAGATCGAACCCACTACAAAGCACATCTTCCCATTGCAAGATAAATAGATCAAGTTGGCCAAACAAAACCCAAATATCGGAGAAGAAATACGAGGCTATAAGAGATCATGCATAAAAGAGATCAAAGAAACTCAAATACTTTTATGGATATAAAAAGATATAACTGATCATAAACTCAAAGTTCATCAGATTCCAACAAACACACCGCAAAAAGAGTTGCATCATATGGATCTCCAAGAGACCATTGTATTGAGAATTTAGTGAGAGAGAGGAGGTCATCTAGCTACTAACTACGGACCCGAAGGTCTATAGAGAACTACTCATGCATCATCGGAGAGGCACCAATGGAGGTAGTGAACCCCATCCAAGATGGTGTCTAGATTGGATCTGGTGGTTCTGGACTCTGCGGCGGCTGGATCCATATTTCGTCAACTCCCCTAGGGTTTTGGGAATATTGGGGTATTTATAGAGCAAAGAGGCGGTCCGGGGGGCACCCGAGGTGGGCACAACCCACCAGGGCGCGCCTGGGCCACCTGGCGCAGCCAGTGCCCATTAGGTGTCTTCTGGTCCAAAAAAATTCTCCGTGAAGTTCCATTGCATTTGGACTCCATTTGGTATTGATTTCCCGCGATGTAAAAAACATGCAGAAAACAGCAACTGGCACTTTGCACTATGTCAATAGGTTAGTACCAAAAAATGGATATAAAATGACTATAAAATGATTATAAAACATCCAAGATTGATAATATAACAGCATGGAACAATCAAAAATTATAGATACGTTGGAGACGTATCATTGATCGACAAGCTGAAGGTGCATGAAGAGGGGAGGGCCAAGCGCTTCGCGACCGAGTCCCGGAAGCTCGCTGACAACGCCCTCTTCATGGTCTTGAGCAATATCGCCTGCCGCCACCGAGAGCTCGATCTTGACGACGGATTCAAGAAGCCGCCAGCGGGTGCCAACGTCGTGGCTGCCAAGAAGAAAGCCGCTCCCCGCGCCGACAGGGTTCTTCGCGTTTAAGATGTTCCTTCTGGCCACAGGACCATGTACCGGGCCACTGTCATTTCCACTAGGCCCTGTAATGGAACATGATAAATATTTCGCGTTTAGTTATTCTATCTCTAGTGTCCGCGCGGAACAGATATTCTTAGTTGGATCTTTAAATGCACGTTTATCCCTTTGAACCCTATATGCTTGCGTTCATATGATCAATTCCTGTGTATGCTCTGGATGCCTGCCGATATCATATTGCCGCGATTGTCATAAGGGTCCGGCCCTTAACAGTCTTCTTGGCGTGGATGCGACTCGACAGGATTTTCCTAGGTAGCTCTCGACGCAGCCTCTCGACCTGCGAGCATGGCTCTGGACAGGACGATGGTGCGATCAAAGAAACTAACCAAGGTTCCATCGCATGAGGGACTTCACTATACGAACGCTCACTAGGGTTTAAGGGATAAACTACTGCAAAGACTTGAAAGGCATCAATATGAGGTGATAACGCAAACTTAGCTTTCGTTTCGAACCCCCTTTTACTTCTACCGGGCCGCGCTCCCAGGCGCGCCCACGGCACTTGGAGGGGCGGAAGCTAATCAGGTGATTTCTTCGTTCCCAGTAGGGACCGACACGTATTCCTTGCGGCTCGCGGGCGTCGAGGCACAGCACCGGGCTCCTCTGGTCCTCCTCCCCTTTCTCCCCTTTCCTTTTAAGTCAGTCTAGTGGCTACCATTGCGTGGATCACGCCAATGCAGGCAGCCTCGCTGAAGTATGTTTGCCGGGGTATCTATCGACGAACTCATACCAGTGCTTCACCCAGGATTACCCCCTAATAGGGGAAATACTGGACCAAGCGTCGCGCGGTAATCGTCGACGTCGACGATGCCGAGGCTGAAGCAATTCGACTGCTGACAAAGGAAAAGGACGGGAAGGAGGGAGCCCACACTCGCACATCTCGTGCCCTTTCTCTGGACTGTGCCTGCAATGTGGGTACGCTGTACGGACCGCCGGGGCGGGTCCATCACCACCAGCGGCGATCTTCTCCATAGTCGTTGCCATGGCGAGGCTTGGAGAGCGATAAATGGCGCGGGGGTGGCCCCCACTTCGCTTCTGCGTCTTTGCGGGCGCCACGAATCGACGGCGCCGTCGAAGACGGAGATGGTGAGGAAGCTGACGCGCTGCGCACGCTTTCAGGTTCGCACAAGCGAAGCCCTCTACGTGGCGTGCCAAAGATGTCGCGGGATATCCGCGGCCACCTATGGGACCGGGAGGCCCCTGGCTGGTTCGGCAGGGGGATGTCGCCTTGCACAAAGAGCAGACCAGTGTTCGGTAGCACGGCAGAGAGCACACAAGCAATTTAACCATGTTCGGGCCGCCGTGAGGCATAAAACCCTACTCCTGCTTTGGTGGATTGATGGTGGAATGGAGGTGGCGAAGCGTAGTACACTTGCCCGGCAGCGGCTGCCTTAGGGCAGTAGCGACTACGCGCGTATGGGGGTGTGGGTTCATCAACTTTCCAACCCTTTCTACGGGTGCCATGGGCCTCCTTTTATAGATCAAGGGGTTACCACAATGGCAAAGTAGTCATTATGCACTGATATGAAAGCAAACAGTGCTATTATACCTAACTCTGTGGGCTGATAGGGCGCATTAAATGCGCCGCCTAGTGTCACATCACTGGTTGCCCCGCAAGGCTTGCCGGTCTATCTTGCCAGCTCCGCGCCTGTTCTCTTGACACGTTGTAGGACGGGTGTCATCTGTGGGTTTCTTCTGTAGGAAATGGCTGCCATGTGGCGAATGGCTACCACTTAATCACCTTGCGGCTTGACACCGCACTTATCGACAACGTGGGTCATTCTTGAGTGGATGGTGAGGTGGTTTTGCCTCCGCGAGCCCCGGCAGGCCCTGCCGGGGCGCCTCGGGTGCCTGCTTCTAGGGGTGGCCTGTCCCCTTGCCGGACTTGCCTGTCCGGCAAGGGAGGCCTTTCTCGTGGCGATATCTTGCTCCTCTGGCTTGGCCTTAATCTCTCTGAGCTGCATGCTGGTTCTTCAAATCTCTTGATTCTTTCAACTCTGGCCTGGTCTTGGCTTGTCCAAGCACGAGTCAGGGAAAAACCCCAGTATATTTTCCCAGACAAGGACCTATGACACGAGCACGAGCTGGAGCTCTCGAGACCGAGGTGACTTCCATCCTTAGTGATATTCCACATGATCCACTCAAGACATGGTTACTACCTAAGTCCGGAATATTGTGCATGATCAGGTACCAAGAAGGCCCTCCCGAAGATGCATGTGAAGACGGACAAGTCCCCAAGTTCATGGATGAAGAGAACCAACGGAAGGAGTCAAGAACAGCTCCCAGGACCTGAACATCCGGCCCCTAGAGCATCACCCGCAGCAGCAGCCCAGCCGCCAAGTACCTACAGGCCCCGGACATCCATCCACAGCCTGGACATCCGGCCCAGCCCGAAAATCCGGCCCGAAGGCCGGAAATCCGACGCCCCCTATCCAGAGAGCAGCGAGGCCGACCTCGCCAGCCCGGACATCCGGCCCAATGCCCGGATGTCTGGCTCCGTCTGTCTGCGCACAGTAAAGGGCCGAGGCCCATGTACCCCTTCGCCCACCTAGACTATATATACTCGTCCTCCTCCCTCTTTCTAGGGTTAGCAAAGTAGTAGCTCACTGAGAAGATTTCCTCTCCACTTGATCCCCTTATCCTTAGGAATTCACGGCCTCTACGGAGAAGATCCCCCAAGTGGATTCAAGACCTCCTCACGGAGAAGAACGTGCTACTTGTATCGTCCCTTGTTGATCGTGGATCTTGTATCTCTTTTGTGTTTCGAGGATCTAGCATATGTGTGACCGAATCTTGTTGGTTTGAGTGATTCTCTCGTGTTACCCCTTGTGTTTTCCCCTCGTGTTCTTCGTCTTCATCGCGGGATCCGCTCCTTCCATGAAAGATCGGGCGTCTAGGGTTCTACCCTACATCATCTTGGTATCATGAGCCACGTTAATCACGATTTTGGAGCCTACCCTCTTCATTTTCTAGCCTTGTTTTGTTGATTTTGTCCCAAATTCGAAAATTCCCCACAAAAATAGCCCCCAATTTTTTTGTGATTTATTGGTGTGATGAAGTTTTGTTGGATTAGATCCGCGGATTTCGTGTGTTGCAAGTAGATCTAGCTTTTCCCCATCTTTTCCCCAATTTCCATCCACAAAATCCCCTGAATTTTGCCCCGAATTTGAATTTCCACTGTGAAGTTCATCGAGTTCGTCCACGGATCCAGAGCCCGGACATCCGGCCCGACCCCCGGACATCCGGCCCGCAAGCCCGAACATCCGACCCCTGACAGCATCACTTCCATCCACCGTTCCGTTTTCGGCCTAACTTTCGCCAAATTTTGATCTGGTTCACTTCCGCATACCACCACCGCTTTCCGCAACCACCATCGTTTACCCGCTACCAACTCCGACAATTGTGACACGTTTTGCTTTGAGAATTTGAGTTGCGGTTTTTGTTTCCTAATGTGTTTCAACTACTTAGGGACGGTTCGACATCAACATCACCGCCGCTTATCTTGGCCACAGACTCGTCATCGACAACAACCACATCTTCATCGGTCCTTGCTTACACCCGACATACCACGAGCGGTAGTCTCGACGACATCTTGGTCTACTCCTTGCCATTACATTGATAACCACCATAGCCCAATTTTGCATATCTTGCCTATCGAGACTAGCCTTTGAGTATTGCCGGCAACGTGACTTGTGCACATTAGTGATCATACTTCCCATTGCATACTTCCCATATCATCTTGGTACATATCTTGGTATCATCTTTTGTGTCACAAAGTTGTCATCACATACACAATTGCTATCTTGGTTCGTGAAGTTTTGCATGAGAAAGAGCTCAAAAGTGAAAGAGCCAAACAAGCTTTTAAGCAAAAAGGGAAAGATAAGCAAAAAGCTTATAAGCAAGAACCATAGCATCATACTACATTAAGATTGCCATACTCGATCATCTTGGATCATATCATCGAAAAACCATACATATAGCATACTTGGGATAGAAGTCGTTGCATTTTTGCACTGTAGGTTGTGCACAAGTTTCGTATCCGCCTATTGTGCAATCGTGCTAGCGTCTCTCTAGTGTTGTGCAAAAAGAGCATTTTCCTGGATTCCCCATTTTGGCCCATTCCTTGGTTGCACGACCCCATTTATCTATCCGTGTGTGTGTTTCCGTGTACCATATCTTGCTATTGGTCTACTTGTTGCATTTGCAAATTTGTGAATCTTTTCCAACATTATTGAAGCTCACTGACAATTACATGAAATTTTGTGCCACCATCCTCACCAAGCTCCACCATAAGATTTTATTTGTGTAGGTGTGAGAACCGACAAGAATTGGTACCAATTGTGTTATTTCCTTGTTACACATTTGAGTGATCATTGATCCATCCTCAACATCGGTCAAGGTACATTTGGTATAAGTTCTTCTCTTTCTCCCACTCACATATTTGCTTGGAATGATGGATAGGCCACGTTCTTCTACCAACCCACTCTTCCTAGAGCAAGATGACGACCCGAACAACTATGTCACCAAGATCCACCTATTTCGCACAGAACGAGCTTTGCATCAAGAACAACAGCAATGAGCGACCGCATCGACAACCTCGCCACCGACTTGTGACTCATCGAGCAACGTACAAGAGACTACTTCGACAACAAGCTTGACGAACAAAAGCAAGAGTGCAATGCAAGAATGGACGAGATTCGTGCCTTGTTGGTCAACCACTCTTCTACCTCTTCGTCCTACTTAAGACGGAGCCGCTCGAGTCGACACTCTGACGACACCATCTCCGGCTCAAGTACTCCGACATCAAACACTCTTCGATGAGCCGCGCGTCAAGATCGTCAAGCAAATCGCAACCCCCTACACGACACCGATCATCAAGAGCAACTTCGAGTGCAAGAGCATCGACATCGTCAAAACCAAGCTACATTCGCGAAAGCACAAGAACGGCAACTTCTACGCCAACAAGAGGAGGAACGAGCGAGACAACACCAAAACGGGCAAGATGCCGAGGAACAACGTCAAGAACAACTACGATGAGAAGCTCAAGCACTTGAGGCGCAACGTGCACTCCATGACACAAGTCGCGCCGTTGCCACACGCAACCGCCATAGGAGCGAACAAGAAGAAGCACTTCGCGATGAAGTTCAAGAGAGGATCTATCAATCACGAGTGCATCATCAAGTTCCTCAAGCTCCTCCACAAGCTCGACAAGAACCTCAAGTTCACCAAGAGCAAGAAGACAATGGAAATACTCCACGACAAGAGCAAGTTGAGGGAGACAATCCTCCTCGTCAAGGACGTCATCACCCTCGGCCCCAACACAATGAAGAGCAATGCTATGGCAAGCTAAAGTTCACCATGCCCAAGTTTTCCGGAAGCAATGATCCCGAAGAGTACCTTTCATGGGCATTGAAGGTTGACAAAATCTTCCGCTTGCACAAATGAGGAAGAGAAGAAGATTGCTATGGCATCCCTTGAGTTCCAAGATTACATCTTCATTTGGTGGGAACTAGTAATTGAGTCCCGAGAGGCAAGAGGTGAACCACCCATCACAACTTGGGCGCAAATGAAGGATGTCATGCGAGCACGTTTCGTGCCAACCTACTACAACCACGACCTCTTCAAGAAACTCCAACAACTCAAGCAAGGAACAAAGAGCGTTGAAGAGTACTACAAGGAAAAGGAGATTGCCATGATAAGAGCTAATGTCACGGAAGATGATGAGCAAACTATGGCACGTTTCTTGAATGGACTCAATCATCCTATCAAGAAGATAGCCGACTTCCAACTTTACTCGAACTTCATCGAGCTAGTGCATCAAGGTACCAAGGCGGAACATCAAGTGCAGGATGACTTCAAGTACGCCAAGTACTCTTCCAAGAGCAACGGCTTCTCCAACAACCAAGCTTCGACGACTCCAACACCTTCTACCTCAATCAAAGCTACCCCAAGCATCGGCGACAAGTCAAGTTACAAGAAAACTTTGACAACCTCAAGTCGTCCTCCTACTACAACAAACTTCAAGCCGAGAGCTTCATCCACATCTACCCCAAACGATGAGACCGTCAAGACAAGTACAATCAAGTGCTTCACATGCGGCGGCCGAGGCCACAAGTCCTTTGAGTGTACCAACAAGCGCACCATGAACCTCAATAACGATGGAACCTATGACTCCATGAGTGAAGAGGAAATGGAAGCCCTTGAGCAAGTGGCCATGCACCGGCGTGTGAACGAAGATGAAGATGATCAAGTCTTTTGTGACGAGGATTCGAGTCCCGCTCTCGTTGTCTCCAAGGTTTTGGCACTTCAACATCAACAAGACGAAGACCAAAGATGCCATATCTTCCACACCAAGGCCGTCATCAATGGAAGGTTTGTGAAGGTCATCATCGACGGAGGGAGTTGCCATAACTTAGCAAGTGAATAACTATGCTCAAAGCTCAAATTGGTCAAGATGAAGCACCCGCATCCCTACAAAGTTTAATGGCCAAGCGACCCCGGCACTATCAAAGTCGAGCATATTGTACAAGTTTCCTTCAAGATCGGAGAATACAAAGACACTCTGGAGTGTGATGTCGTTCTGATATCCGTTTGCCACCTCCTTCTTGGTCGACCATGCAATTTGACCGAGGCGCCCTCCACAACAGACGTACAAATCACTATAGCTTCATGATGAAAGGAAAGGAGTGAGTGCTACGACTTATGTCTCCAAGCCAAGTGATCGCCGACAAGCAAGCCACCCATCGTGGAGAAAATAGTGAGAGAGCGAACCACCCAAAAGAGAGTGAGCGCCACAAGCCCAAATTGAGTGCCTCCATGATGAGCGACAAGAAAATTCTAGTCCTATTTGCCACCAAAAGTGAGATGAGAGAAGTGTGTGAGAACCCATCAAGTGTCATTCTCTATGTCCTTTTGTGCAAGGATGATGCACCAAAAGCTAACACCTCTCACAATCTACCTTTAGTGTTATCTTCTCTATTGCAGGAATTCCAAGACGTTTCCCCCGATGAGCTACCTCTGGGTCTAGCTCCACTACGAGGCATCGAGCACCAAATCAAACTCATCCATGGAGCACCCCTTCCTAACAAGGCTCGCTACCGCGTCAACCCCGAGGAAACAAAGGAGATCCAATGGCAAGTACAACAACTCATCGACAACGGCCATGTATGAGAAAGTTTGAGCCCTTGTGCCGTATCGGTAATCCTTGTTCCCAAGAAAGATGGTACATATCGCATGTGTTCCGATTGTCGCCCTATCAATGCTATTACCGTGCGTTATCATTACCCCATTCCACGCCTAGATGATATGCTCTATGAGCTTAGCGGAGCCACCATTTTCTCTGAAATTTATCTTAAAAGTGGCTACTATCAAATACGCATGCAAGAAGGTGATGAATGGAAAAACCACATTTAAGACCAAGTTTGGCTTATATGAATGGCTTGTTATGCCAATGGGTTTATCCGAAGCACCCGACACTTTCATGCGAGTCATGCATTTTGTTCTTCGGCCCTATATTGGCGTATTTGTTGTGGTCTATTTTGACGATATTCTTGTGTTTAGCAAATCTCTCAAAGATCACGTCACCCATCTTAGAACCGTTTTGCAAACCCTTAGGAAAGAGCGCCTTTATGCTAATATGGATAAATGCCTTTTTGGTGTTGATAAGCTTGTTTTCTTGGGTTTTGTTGTGTCTTTTAAGGGTGTTCATGTTGATGATTCTAAGATCAATGCTATTAAAACTTGGCCCCAACCAACCAACTTGCAACAAGTGTGTAGCTTCCTTGGTTTAGCCGGTTTCTACCATAGATTTGTTACGAATTTTAGCACCATTGCATCTCCTTTACATGCTTTGAGTAAGAAGAATGCACCCTTTGTTTGGGGGCCATCTCAAGATAGTGCATTTAATGCGCTTAAGAATTTGCTTACTGATGCTCCCGTGCTTGCATTACCCAACTTTGACAAACCTTTTGAAATACATTGCGATGCTAGTGGTAATGGCATAGGAGGTGTGTTAACGCAAGAGAAGCGCCCCATAGCTTACTTTAGTGAAAAACTTTACGGAGCGCAACTCAATTACCCCATCTATGACAAAAAGCTATATGCTTTAGTGCGAGTTTTGCATGAATGGGAACATTATCTTCGCCCTCATGAATTCGTCATCCATACCGACCATGAAATACTTAAATACCTTAAGGGTCCGACTAAGTTGAACAAGCGCCATGCTAAGTGGAGTGAGTTCACTGAGTCATTTCGTTATGTCATCAAATACATCAAAGGTAAGGAAAATGTTGTGGTGGATGTCCATTCCCGCATATGCGTGCTTGTAACCAAACTTGAATTGAATGTCATTGGCTTTGAGCACATAAAAGACTTGTATGCGCATGATCCTACTTTTGCTATTCTATACTGAAGCCGATCGAACCTACTACCTCTTGATGAACAGTGAGCGTTTTTGGGGGTTGGATGAACTGTTCGTGGTGGCGGTTGGATGAACAAGACCCCGTGGTAGTAGAGGTCGTTGCCGCTGGATGAACAGGACCCCAATCGAGTCGGTTGGGGTGGATGAACAGGACCTATGATGCGGAACATCCTATGGTCATCCCCATGGACCTATCATCGTATCACGAAGTGCCAGGAGGACCTACGACACGAGCACGAGCTAGAGCTCTTGAGGCCGAGGTGACTTCCTTCCTTAGTGATATTCCACATGATCCACTCGAGACATCGTTACTACCTAAGTCCAGAATGTTGTGCATGATCAGGTACCAAGAAGGCCCTCCCAAATATGCAGGTGAAGATGGACAAGTCCCCAAGTTCATGGATGAAGAGAACCAACGGAAGGAGTGAAGAATAGCTCCCAGGACCCGGACATTCGGCCATAACCCGGGACATCCGGCCCCTAGAGCATCACCCGTAGCAGCAGCCCAGCCGCCAAGTACATACATGCCCCGGACATCCGGCCACAGCCCGGACATCCTGCCCGAAGCCCGGAAATCCGGAGCCCCCTATCCCGAGAGCACTGAGGCCAACCTCGCCAGCCCGGACATCCGCCCCCCAGCCCGGACATCCGGTCCCTCGGGAAGGCCCGGACATCCCGCCCGATGCCTGGACGTCCAGCCCCGTCTATCTCCGACAGTAAAGGGCCGAGTCCCATGTACCCCTTTGCCCACCTAGACTATATATACTCCTCCTCCTTCCTCTTTCTAGGGTTAGCAAAGTAGTAGCTCATTGAGAAGCTTTCCTCTCCACTTGATCCCCTTCTCCTTAGGAGTTCACGGCCTCTACGGAGAAGATCCCCCAAGTGGATTCAAGACCCCTAAAGGGAAGACCTTCAAGACCTCCTTACGGAGAAGAATGTGCTACTTGTATCGTCCCTTGTTGATCATGGATCTTGCATCTCTTTTGTGTTTCGGGGATCTAGCATATGTGTGACCGAATCTTGTTGGTTTGAGTGATTATCTCGTGTTTCTCCTCGTGTTCTTCGTGTTCATCGCGGGATCTGCTCCTTTCGTGAATGATGGGGCATCTAGGGTCTGCCCTACATCAACCCGTGGAGGGCTCGATGAAATGCAGCAGGTGGAGGGATGGTTGAACAGTAGCCTATGGAGAGGGTTGGTTGAACAGTAGCCGGTGGAGGGCTGGATGAACAGTAGTCCATGGAGGGCTGGTTGAATAGTAGTCCGTGGAGGGCTGGTTGAATAGGACACCGTGGAGAGGGCTGGATGAATAGGACCCTATGGTAAACAGTAGGTGGTGGAGGCTGGAGGAAGTCGACGGTGGATGAACAGTAGCTGGTGGAGGCTGGAGGAAGTCGGCGGTAGATGAACAGTAGCCCGTGGAGGCTGGAGAGAGGCAGTAGACGGTGGATGAGTAGTAGCCCGTGGAGTCCCATTTTGCGGTACGCCACATCCCTCTCGATGAACAGGACCCCCGTTTCGACTGTAGGCGCTACAACACAAGTCCGTTTCCTCCGTTTTGCGGTACGCCACACCCCTCCCGATCAACAGCACCCTGTTTCGACTGTAAGAGCTCGAACACAAGTCTGTGACCTCCGTTTTGTGGTACGCCAGACCCTTCCCGATCAACAGGACCCCGTTTCGACCATACGCGGTCGAACACAAGGCCGTTTTCCTCCATTGCGGTACGCCAGACCCTCTTCCAGCTGTTCCGTCCAAGCCAGTTGGCTCCCATTGAACACGACCCATTCCGACCAAGTCTGTTTCCTCCCGATGAATATGACGCGTTTTGACCCAGTCACTTGGCTCCCGGTGAACACGACGCTGTTTCCTCCGTTTCGACCCAGCCAGTTAGCTGAAGATGAGCAGGACAACATCGCTACCATCCGTTGCCTCTCCATGTACACCAGCCCTGGCCGTCCGTATGCGCGAGTACCCGTTTCGAGACCCCGCTCGTATGTACGTACGTGGCCATATTTTTTGGCATGTGGCTGTGTGTACGTGTACACGGTTTAGACGGGACAACATGAACTGCTACGTGGGGGGCTCTACTATGACATGTGCCGCTACTTACTCGGCCATGGTTCATCGTTGCAGAGTGATCGGTCGACTAGTATGTACGTACACGTTCACGACAAGACAAACAACGCTACATACGGTTCGACTGGGTGGGTCCCAGCTGACAGGGAGGATAAGGATGCACTTCCTTGCGTGCAAAGATATATCTGCTGGGTCCCAGCTATCAAGGGGAATCATTTTTTGCCCGTAATAAGGACGCGCTTCCTTGCGTGCGAAGATGTAGCTGGTGGGTCCCAGCTATTAGGGGGAGAAAACATTATTTTTTAGGGTAAAAAGGATGCAGTTGCATGAATGCGTCCATGGGCGTGGTGCATCCCCACTGTCAGCCTCTCAAGTACAGTCATCTTCCGATGACTCTCGTTTGTTGACCACGTTGACTACACCGTGCCGAGCGCACCAAGGCTGGTGGACGACATCGAGGCCCCAGAATGGAACGACCCGGAGATGGGGAAGACACGGTAATGGAGTCGCAGATGGAGAGGAGTGGGAAACTTGACTGGTTCGGGTGCACGGCAGCACTGCCGCCCACTGGAGATAGGAGCAAGAACAGAGGTTGAAGAAGTAGCACGGCTGTTGGATTAACATCCAACGGTCCAGCTACTAGAATCATCTGTTGATTAAGTTGACAAAGCCCTGCATACGCGTGAGCTTAGTAAGCCCACAAGTCAGCCACCAAATCTGCCGGGTCCCAACTGTCATCGGGAGGAATAGTTTCTTTCGCATAACAATGAGGCACTTCCTTCCGTGCGAAGATACAGCCGTTGGGTCCCAGCTGTCAGGGGGAGGAAGCATTTTTTCAGCTTAATAAGGAGGAACTTTCCTTGCGTGCGAACATGGACCTCGTGGGTCCCAGCTGTCAGGCTCTCCATGTATGGTCCTCTTCTGATGACTCTCGTTTGTTGACCATGCCGCGCCGAGCCCAGCGAGGCGGTGGATGACGGCGAGGCCCAGGACGGGAACGAACCGGAGATGGGAAGACGCGGCAGTGGAGTCGTAGATTGAGAGGAGTACAAGGGTTATAACTGGTTCTGGTGTGGCGTGGGGCTGCAGTCGGTGGAGAATAACAGGAGGTGTATAGGGGTGGGGGGATAGCCTGGCCGGCGGTGGGGTAGCGCGTCACAGCGATGCGTGCTAAGCAGAGCCGCTAGCCGCCGCAGACCGGAGCAGGCAGTCCCGGCGACGCTGGAGGAAGAACACGAGCGATTGAATGATGCGGAGCATCCTTCCATCATCCCCATGGACTCCACACAAACATATCAAGCACCACGTGGACCTATGACAAGATCTAGAGCACGTGCATTGGAAACCGAGGTGAACTCCTTCCTACTTCACTTGCATATGAAGAGGAACTTGGTTACTACCTCACCAAGATACTCTATGCCTCATTACGTATGAAGAGGAACACCACCAAGCAGCTAAGGAGCATCACCAAGTCCAAGGAGAAGCGCCTCAAGTCGCCAAGGAGGAAGAAGGAGTCCCCAAGAATCTGGACAGAAGGTCCCAGGTGACCCCGTGCGCACGGGGCGCCGAGACCCCGTGCCCACGGGCTACACAGGGAGCTACGGCTGTAGCACCTCGTGCGCATGGGCCCAACTTACCCCATGCGCACGGGCCCTACAGGATGGGCGGCTGAGATTGCTGTTTGGCCTCCACTTCGCATCCACTTCATCTCCTACCTCCCCAAGCCTATATAAACCGTACCTAGGGTCATGTTTAGGGTTAGCAAAGTATTAGATTAGATATTTGTGAGCTTTGCTCCTTCTACCACCTCCATTGGAGATCAAGGCCTCTTAGGAGAGGATCCACTTGTGGATTTCAAGACCTCCATCTTGGAGAAGACTACCATCATCAAGACCTCATCTCCAAGGAGTGGGAAGAACTTATCCATTGTATCTTTCCTTTTATTGTGTTTGAGACTTGTGGATCTTGTGCTGCTATTCTAGTGGATGTGTAATTGGGTATTGTTGGAGTGATTTCCTCTTTGTGATTTCTTGGTGTTCCTCCTTTTCCCCTCCAAGTGTGAAAAGATCCATCTTAGGGTTTCACCCTACAACATCTTGGTATCATGAGCAATGTTGATTCACATCTTGGAGTCCCTACCTTCCACTTTCTAGCTTGATTTTCTTGTTTTTCGTCCTAATTCGAAAATTCCCACCAAAAATATCCCAAAAAAATTTCTTGCTATTTGTTGATCTTGTGAGATTTGGTTGATTTGATCCACGAATTTGGTGTTTGGCAAGTGGTCCTATCCTCCTACCATCTTCCCACCCATCCATCCATCGAATTTGGCCTCAAATTGGGCAATACCCATGGATCCGGAGCAGTTCGTCCGCTCTAAGAGGACCCCGTGCACATGGGCCATCGGGACCCCGTGCACACAGGACCCTGTGCACACGGGCCTCACTTACCCCGTGCGCACGGACCATCTAGAGACTTTCGGTCATTTTCTGTTTTGCATCATTTTGACACCCCACCATCACTTGTGTTTCTTCCGCAATATTTCTCGTGGTTGTTTTAGTTTCGAGCTGCGGTTTCTCTCGTGTCCTAAGGTGTTTCGGCTACTTAGGCATGATTTGACGTCATCATCACCACCACTCGATCATTGACTCGGACTCCACACCGGCTTTGACAACATCATCTCCATTCAATCGTAAGCAAGGACAGTAACCTCAACGACACCATTGTCTTACCCTTGCCATTACCTTGATAGCCTCAAGCCCCTTTTGTGTAGCTTACCCATCGGGACTAGCTTTTTGAGTATTGCCGGGCCACGCCTTAGTGCACCATTAGTGTTACGTCTCTCCCGTGCATATACTACTTGTTACCTTGCATTGCGGCTCGTATATCAAGCATTGAGGCATAGTCACAAAAAAGCTTTTAAGAAAAAGAGAAGAAAAGCAAGAGCTTATAAGCAATAGCATTGAGCCACTTTACCTAGTTCATCATCTTGGTTCATACATACATAAGCATACGTGGGATAGTGAGACGACCCGTTTCTCTCTTAGGTTGGTGCACTACTGTATCTAGCCCATTAGAGCAATCGAGCTAGCGTCTCTCTAGTATCCATACAACAACATTTTACATGATTACACATCTCTGAGCTCACCCCCTTGGTTGTGCGGATCCTATTTATCTTCCGTGTGTGTGTTCCTAGTGTTATCCATGGGTTTGATCTATTTGTCTTACTTGCCATTTGTGAATCTTCTCAACTTTTTCAACATGTTGACGAACATTTGCTTGAATTATTTGTGCCACTTCCTAACTGAGCACCTCCATAAGCCTTTTACTTGTAGGTGTGAGAAACAATACCCGGTACCAATTCTCCTATTATAGCATCACGTGGGATCGTACTCGTTACATCCACAATCTTTGAAAAAAGCTAACTTTGGTTTTGTTCTCATTTTTCCTACTCACCACCACTTGCACATGATGGATAGGCCTTCTTCTTTGGCAAACCCACTCTTCGAGGAGCAAGATGGTGAACGCGACTACGTCACCAAGGTCCACTTCTTAATCGCACAATGAGCTCTACATCAAGAGAGTGAAGTTTTGGGTGATGGTATCGAGCAAATCGCCACTGACCTATGACAATCGGAAGAACGACAACAGGACTATCTAGACGCCAAGCTCTCCAAACAAATGGATGAATTTCGCAACATGCTCGTGAGCCGCACATATTCATCAACTTCTTCATCAAGAAGGCGCCACTCAAGTCACCAATCATCATCATACTCTTCTTCCGACGTGAGTCCTCCTCGACGCGATGACACTCAAGACCGCCATGCGTAAGAAAATCCATTCCATGGAAATGGCCTCCGAGACCGAGTTCGAGCGTGAGAGCACGCACGACGCCAAGAGCGAGAAGACATGGATAAAGAGAAACTACCACCACATCATCCACGTCAAGCATCTCAAGATGGCGATGCAATCCGGCAAGAGCAACAAAGCCATGAAGCTCAAGCTCAAGCGGCTCAAGACGACTCCGCAACTCCACTCGAGCCATTGCTCAATGCAGTCGCCAAGTACGTGAGCAAGAGGAAGCTCTCCGTCGTGAAAAACAAGAAGAATCCGCTCAACGTGAAGAACAACAAGAAATACGAAACCGGGAACATATGCCCCTACCTCCTCCTCGACAACCGGATTGAGTACTCCAAGACCCACCTCCACGTCACGAGCAACAACAAGCAAATCGAGCACTTGAAGATCCTCCTCCTCGACAAGAGCGACATTAACACTGTCACTATGATGAAGAAATCCTCTACGGCAAGCTCAAGTTCACCATGCCCAAGTTCTCCGGAAGCAACGATGCCGAGGAGTACCTATCATGGGCATTGAAAGTCGACAAGATATTTCGTCTTCACAACTACGACGAGGAAAAGAAGATTGCCATGGCATCCCTCGAGTTCCAAGACTATCATTTGGTGGGAACAAGTGATCGAGTGACGTCACGAGAAGGACGAGCAACCAATCATGACTTGGACCCAAATGAAGGACATCATGCGAGCCCGCTTCGTGCCAACAAACTACACACAAGATCTCTTCAAGAAGTTGCAACTCCTCAAGCAAGGCACGAAGACGGCGGAAGAATACTATCAAGAAATGGAGATTGCCATGATACGAGCCAATATCAAAGAAGATGATGAGCAAACAATGGCATGCTTCTTGAATGGCCTCAACCACCCAATACAGAACATTGCCGATTTCCAACCTTACTCCAACCTTCTCGAGCTAGTTCACCAAGCGATGAAGGCGGAATGACAAGTACAAGAAGACTTCAAGTTCGCCAAGTACTCATCCAAGACCTACGGCTCCTACACTCAAGCTACACTGATGCGGAGCATCCTACGGTCATCCCCACGGACATTCCATCATCACCTCGAACACCAAGTGGACCAATGACGAGAGCCCATGAATGTGATATCGAAACCGAGGTTACCACTTTCCTCTTCGAGCTCCCATTGGATACACATAAGAAATGGCTCCTACCTCAATCAGAAATGTTATGCATTCTTAGGTACCGAGGAGAAGACCGTGAGGAAGCATGGAGGGATCACCAAGTTCACATGGAGCCCCAAGGAGAAGAAGGAGCTCCAAGACTTGAAGCACCGGAGGCTCTCTGGACACCCCGGGTGCCCGCACCATCCACCCCCGGGTACCCGCACCATCTACCCAGGGTGCCCGGCCCTCCCGTGCCTGGGCGCTAGAGATGCCCCCCGGGTGCCCGGACCGCCACCCTCGGGTGCCCGGCCCTGCCAGCCGCTAAGAGCGCTGGCCCTCTGACCCGTCCGGGTGCCCGGGCCGCCAACCCCCGGGTGCCCGGCCCCCTCGTTGGTGCCCCCTCTGACCGGTCCGGGTGCCCGGACCCCTTTATCCCGGGTGCCCCTTCCCCTCCGGGTGTGCCTGCGTGCACTATGGGCATTTGACCCTTGTACCCCTCTTTCCCTCATATTTCGTCCCTAGGCTATATAGACTCTTCCCCTAACTCATTTGAGGGGATAGCAAAGTATTAGAAACACAAAGAGAGAGCTTTGCTCATCTTCCTCCTCTAGGAGATCTAGACCTCCTCCTGGAGAAGCTCCTCTTGGAGATCAAGCCCTCCTCTTGGAGAAGATCCTCTTGGATATCAAGAACTCACCTAGTGGGAAGAACTTTACCCTAGTGCTATTTTCCTTGGATTGGTCTTGTATGCTTGTGGATCTCTTGTATGCTACTCTAGTGGATGTGTGATTGTGGTTTTGTTTGAGTGTTTCCCCTCTTGTGTTCTTGCTCTTTTGCCCCTCCAAGTGTGAAAACATCCTCCCCGGGTTTCACCCTACAACATCTTTGTATCATGAGCAAGGTTAATTCACATCTTGGAGTCCAATCCCCCCATTTGCTAGCCTAATTTCATTGCTTTTTGGCCCCAATTTGAAAATCCCCACAAGAAATAGCCCAAATTTTTTCTTGCAATTTGTTGGTTCGTGTGAGATTTTGTTGTTTTGGTCTGTGGATTTGTTGTTTGGCAAGTGGATCTAGCCTTCCCCCATCCATCCCCACCTTTCCCACCACGAAATCCACCGAAATCTTGCATTTCCCACAGTTTTCGCACAAATTTGGCCACCACCGGGTGCCTGCACCCCAAACCCCGGGTGCCCGCAACCCCACGGCAATTTTTACCCACCACCCCGGGCACATGCACCCCGTACCCCTGGGTGCCTACACCCCCCAGTTTCAGCCCACTTACAACGGCCATAACTTTCACTCCCGAAGTCCGATTTTGACGTTCTTTAGCTCGTTGAGTAGATATTGACACCCCCATCCATCTAGATAGGTTCCAACATCATTTGAATCCATCAAAATTTTGGCATTTTGGCATTTTTGCCTAGGCAATCCACCATATCGTCCACAAAGCCACCATAGCTTTCTGCAACCTAACCCATTTTAATCCATATAGAATTTGTGGTTGCTTGAGTGGTGACTTGAGTCTACTAAGGTGTTTCGGCTACTTAGGGACGGTTGCTTCTTCATCAACCACCACCACTTCCGCACTGCTAACTCCGGAACCGCCAAAGCATTCCACTACCATCATTTGACATTTTCCTTTGAGATTTTGAGTTTGCGGTTTTTCCGTTTCCTAGGGTGTTTCGGCTAACTAGGAACGGTTCGACATCGACAACACCGCCACTCAACTTCGTCAAGGATTCGCGTCGACTACCTTCACCAATTTGACACCCTTTCCGTAAGCAAGAACGGTAACCTCCATATCATCTTGGTATTGTGGTATCCCATCATTGTATATTCCCCTTGCCATTACATTGTTAACCACTTAGCCCATTTTGCGTCACTTGCCTATCGAGACTAGCCATTGAGTATTGCCGGCAACGTTACATGTGCACATTAGTGATCATCGATCTACACCTTCCATTGCATACATACCATGTCATATTGGTATTATCTTGGTATCATAGTACCATCCCTTGTGTAACAAGATTGTTCCCGCATATACACAATTGCTATCTTGGTTTGTGCATTTCGCATAAGTGGCCATATAAAAAAGATAAAAACAAAGAGCTTGTAAGCAATAGCCATAGCATGCCACATTGCATACCACACTACCATATTGATCATCTTGGATCATCGTGTGCGAAGCACCGGAATATCATACATATATAGAACACTTGGGATAGAAAGATGATACATTTTGCATCTTGTAGGTTGTGCACAAGTGTTGTATCCGCCTATTGAGCAATCACGCTAGCGTCTCTCTAGAGTTGCGCAACACGAGAGTTTTCCGTGGATTCCACATTTTGTGCTCATTCCTTGGTTGCAGGACCCCATTTATCTATCCATGTGTGTGTTTCCGTGTGCCACCCATTGCTATTGGTCTACTTGTTTTACTTGCAATTTTGTGAACCTTCTCAACATTATCGATATCTTGACTAACATTTGCTTGAAATTTTGTGCTACTCATCCTCACCAAGATCCTCGATAAGTCTTCACTTTTGTAGGTGTGAGAAACAAACTTGGTACCAATTCTACTATTGTAGCATTACATTGAGTGATACTCGATACATCCTCAATCTTCGGAAAAGGTAACTTTGGTTTTGTTATCTCATTCCCTACTCACCTTTGCTCGAGACTTGTGATATATAGGCAAAGCACACCTCCTTCGGTCTACAACAACAAGAACGAGTTTGGTGCCATGAACAACAACTTGGACGCCAAGATGGATGCTCAAATGGAGGAGATCAAAGCCCTCATCAAGTCATACAAGAGATCTTCCTCATCTTCGAGAAGATGCTCTAGTGCACATCCTTCCAAGCTACCATCTCCGGCAAGGTCACATCGGCATCGACACCATCACGAACAAGAACGTGAAGGTCAAGAGCTCAACACCAACAACCGCTCAACGACTTCACCATCTACCTTGGCATCTTCGCCTTTGGACATTCGTCATCTTCCCCTACAAGCACCTCAAGACTACGCTCAAGAGAAGCTCCCCAAGCTCAAGTCCGCGACTTCCACGAGCTACTACGACCTCGACACCGACCACGAGCTTCCTTTCTACGGGACTCAAGACCCCGAGGAGTATCTCGAGTGGGAGCGCAAGATGGAGGACTACCTCAAGCTACATCAAGTCCCTTCCAAAGACCAAGTGAAGTATGCCACAAGTAACTTCCACGACTACGCGTCGACATGGTGGCTTCATACACCTTCGAAGACCTTCAACATGAGTTGGCCCAAGATGAAGAAAGCTATGCTGCGAGATTTTTTGCCCTCCACCTACACGGAACATCTTAAACGCCAATTGGAGAACACCATCCAAGGATCCAAGTACCCCGACAAGTACTTCCTCGAGATGAAGAAAGCCTTGCGACGAGCCAGTGTGGACGACCCCATTTGGATGAAGTTCTACTTCATGATGGGATTGAACAACGGCATCTCCAAGATTTTCTTCTCCGAGAACTACAAGTCCCTCGACGACAGCTACATTGGTGCTCTCAAGGCGAAGCAAGAACTCAATAAGGCCAAGTCTACTCGACCCCGAGATCACTTCACGATGACCACACTCCAAGACGTCGAGCATGAGGCTAGTACCACCGAGATGTCCAAGCCCGATGAGCTCCAAGATGATGCTTCCACCGTTAGCGGCGAGAGTGATGATGTGCCATCTTCGCCCTTCATCCATGATGAGAGTGATGATGTGCCATCTTCGGCCTTCATCCACGATGAGAGTGAGGATGTGCCATCTTCGGCCAACATCCATGGCGATGACTATGAGACTGTTGAGCATGTGATTTTCCCTTCGACCACGGCGACGTATGACGACATGAGTGACTTGTGCCACCATATTGAGAGTGAGAATGATTTCACCACTACCCCATATATGACGAGTTGCCCCAATTCCCATGTGAGGAGAGCCACAACCCCCACCACTTGAGTGAGATGAGTGACTCCACCATATGTGACTTTGAGTGCACCTACTTTGAGGGAGTGAGTGAGCCACCACATAGAGAGAGTGTGATAGTTGATAGGTCATGTGAGGACATTTTGAACTTTAAAGAGTCGACCTCTACCTCTATTGTGTCTTCTCATCTGGTGCTAGGTCCATTTATGATGACGCGCCGATCGTCGACGACCTCGTCCTCCCTTTGGACAAGACGATGGCCATGGTGGAATATGATGCACCCCAAATAGGGTTCCATCAAGATGAAGATATTGACCACGACTTGGTCTTCGCCACCTCACCTACACCACTTGAGTGGAATAAAAAAGGTAACATAGGTGAAGGTGATGCTCTAGTCCAACTAGTGGACATTCTTGACATTGATTGCTTGCATGATGTTGATCCACCTATTGTCATGCTTCATGCTAGTTCGACTTCCACATGCGATGATTTACCCATATATGAGGAGTTTGAGGATTGCCATGTGGAGTCTATTAGTTGTGATGCCATGTTACATAGTATTTCTTGTGATAATTCTCTCGGTCACATCATGTTTGACAATCCGCTTGCCTTGTCATATGCTATGATTGAGATCAACAATATGTCTTATTTGCAATCTCTTCGTAGTAACTATGCATATGCCATTAAAATAAACCCAATTTGCACATATGGCATAGATGACAAGCCCATGGTTATTAGCATTTGTTTTTCTTGTGAGGGTATTGATATGCTCCCTTTGCGTCATTTATCTCATGTGCCATGCCATGACCAACTAGCTTCGAATATGCATTGTTTTGGATGTTGTCCATTTTCTTCATATGATGTTTCCGCTATTGCTGGTGACCCCAATAGTTTCCTCATCCATATTAGGAGATTTTGATCCATCCCATCCTTTGCATGATTCCCATGATTGTGTGCACCATATGCATCCCATGAATAAAAATGCTCTTGTTGTGCCACACACTTGCTATAATTGCACCAATTTGTGTCCCCATTGTGTTATACATAACAAATATTCTTTCATGATGGATGACATGTTCTTGTACCATGCATCAAATTTCTTTGAGCGATTCTTATTTTGTGCTAACCAACACATGCACGTGTGAATCATAATGGATGATGTGTATATTTACCACACACACAATTTCTTTCGTTTGTGTATTTGTTGTGTAGGTACCCATGCATACTTGTCAACCTCACAATCCCGTGAGTTGACAAAACAAGCTCTAGAGAGCAATGATGACTTGGGATACCGTGGATTCTCACCACTCCCTCTGTAGAATGACTACACACATTTCTTCTACATGGCCCTCACATGATTATTGGTTATTGTCCATTACATTGTATGCCCATCTTGCCATGTTCACTTTGCATGACATGCTTGTTCCTATGCCTTTACCATGCATTTGTGACCCATGCTTTGTATTACACATGATGATTGATTCTAGTACTTGTATGTGTATTTGCAAGCTTGGTGGAGATATTGCTTGTTATTGCCATGTTTGCTTTGTGCCCAATGCCTACGATGATACCTTGATCTTGCTTAGTGTTCGTGCTTGCGATATGCCATGTGCATTACCTATATCTACTATTTGCACACATGACATAATTGCCATGATTACCTATAGTTTGTTGCATCTTTGCACTACTAGCTTGCATGACTTAATTACCTCACACATGTTGCACAACTGCTATATCATTTGTGTTGAGTGCCACACTATCTTCACCACACCACATGCACATTATGCCTGGATAGTCTTGCACTTTCCCCATGTGCTTGGAAATTTCATTTCATTTGGTGTTGTGACTGACTCTTATGCCTACCATAGACCGTTCTTTGAGCGCCTTATGCATGCTTGCTATGAGATTGAGGTGGATGCTTATTCTCTTGTCACACATATTTGCATCGCTACCTCACATTTACATGCTTGTTTCCATGAAGCCCTTGATTTTGCTCAATTTATGTGCTTACATGACATGTCACAATCCCTTATCACACCATATGCTATGCTTGATGACAACACTTGTTTAGTGAATCACCTCTTGAATGCTTGGTTTTGCACTAACGCTAACCATATTTATTTTTCCAAGTGTTTGTTGTACTTGCTCCTTTTGAAGGAATCACTAGAAGGTGTGACATTGGAGAGTGCCCATTTCGAGCTTGAAGATGATGAGTACTTGGTGATTGTCCACCTCTACACGGCGAAGCCATCTCTTCCCCATGGTTATTTAGTTTTCGATCCGAGGTCGGATCTTTACCAAGGGGGGAGGAGATGATGCGGAACATCCTACGATCATCCCCACAGACATTTCATCATCACCTCGAACACCAAGTGGACCAATGACGAGAGCCCATGCATGTGGATATCAAAACCGACGTTACCTCTTTCATCTTCGAGCTCCCTTTGGATACACATAAGAAATGGCTCCTACCTCAATCAGAAACTTTGTGCATTCTTAGGTACCGAGGAGAAGACCGTAAGGAAGCATGGAGGGATCACCAAGTCCACATGGAGCCCCAAGGAGAGGAAGGAGCTCCAAGACTCGAAGCACCGGAGGCTCTCTGGACACCCCGGTTGCCTGCACGATCCACTCCCGGGTGCCCGCACCATCTACCCAGGGTGCCCGGCCCTCCCCCGCCTGGGCGCTCGAGATGCCCCTGGCATGCCCGGGCCACCACCTCCGGGTGCCCGGCCCTGCCAGCCGCTAAGGGCGCTGGCCCTCTGACCCGTCCGGGTGCCCGGGCCGCCAACCCCCAGGTGCCCCGCCCCCTCCTTGGTGCCCGCCTCTGACCGGTCCGGGTGCCCGGACCCCTTTACCCCGGGTGCCCGGACCCCTCCAGGTGTGCCTGCATGCACTATGGGCATTTAACCCTTGTACCCCTCTTTCCCTCATATTTCGTCCCTAGGCTATATAGAATCTTCCCCTAACTCATTTGAGGGGATAGCAAAGTATTAGAAACACAAAGAGATAACTTTGCTCATCTTCCTCCTCTAGGAGATCTAGACTTCCTCTTGGAGAAGCTCCTCTTGGAGATCAAGCCCTCCTCTTGGAGAAGATCCTCTTGGATATCAAGACCTCACCTAGTGGGAAGAACTTTACCCTAGTGCTATTTTCCTTGGATTGATCTTGTATGCTTGTGGATCTCTTGTATGCTACTCTAATGGATGTGTGATTGTGGTCTTGTTTGAGTGTTTCCCCTCTTGTGTTCTTGTGTTCTTGCTCTTTTCCCTTCCAAGTGTGAAAACATCCTCCCCTAGGGTTTCACCCTACAACATACTCCAACTTCAACTTCGACACCTCCTACCTCGACTAGAGCATCACCAAGTACTGGCGACAAGTCAAGTTTCAAGCAAACGACGCCTTCCTCGACTCGTCCTCCGGCAAGCAACTACAAGAACAAGACTTCTTCATCGGCACCACCGGACGATCCCGTCAAGACAAGTTCTATCAAGTGCTTCACATGTGGTGGTCATGGACACAAGTCTTTCCAATGCATCAACAAGCGAACAATGATCGTCAATGATGATGGCACGCACGACTCAATGAGTGAAGATGAGATGGAAGCCATCGAGCACGTCGCCATGCACCGCCAAGTGAACGAAGAATAAGATGCTCAAGTCTATTGTGACAATGACTCAAGTTCTGCTCTCGTGGTCTCCAAGGTCTTGACGCTTCAACATCAACAAGACGAAGACCAACGGTGTCACATCTTCCACACTAAGGCCGGCATCAATGGGCGCTCCGTGAAAGTCATCATCGACGGAGGGAGTTGCCATAACTTGGCAAGTGAAGAGTTATGTTGCAAGCTGCAATTGGTCAAGAACAAGCACCCTCGCCCCTACAAGGTTCAATGGCTAAGTGACTCTGGAACAATTCAAGTGGAGCACACCGTGCACGTTTCTTTCAAGATCGGCGCCTATGAGGACAGAATTGAGTGTGACGTCGTTCCTATGTCCGTGTGCCATCTTCTCTTGGGAAGACATTGGCAATTCGACCGCGGCGTCATCCACAACGGGAGAACAAGCCACTATAGCTTCAAGATGAAGGGAACTGAGTACGTGCTACGACCTATGTCTCCAAGCCAAGTGATCGCCGACAAGCAAGCATCCACCCATCGTGGAGAGACTAGTGAGAGAGTGAACCACCAAAAAGAGAGTGAGCGCCACAAGCCAAAATTGAGCGACTCTTCGCCACGAGAGAAAAACCTAATCCTGTTCGCCACAAAAAGAGAGATGAAAGAAGTGTGTAAGAACCCATCGAGTGTCATCCACTATGTCCTAATATGCAAAGATGAGATGGCAAAGACTAACACTCCTAATGCTCTACCTCTAGCGTTGTCTAATTTGTTGCAAGAATTCACGGATGTCTTTCCCGATGAGCTACCTCCCGGTCTTCCTCCTCTACATGGCATCGAACATCGGATTGACCTCATCCCCGGCGCACCTCTTCCTAAGAAGGAACCATATTGCATCAACCCCGAAGAAACCAAAGAAATAAAAAGGCAAGTACAACATCTCATAAACCATGGACATGTGCATGAAAGTTTGAGTCCTTGTGCCGTACCGGTCATTCTTGTGCCAAAAAGAGACGGTAGCTTTCGCATGTTTCCCAATTGTAGACCTATCAATGCTATCACCATTCGCTATAGGCACCCTATTCCATGCCTCGATTATATGTTAGATGAGCATAGTGATGCCACTATTTTCTCCAAAATTGATCTTAAAAGTGGTTACTATCAAATTCGCATACAAGAGGGTGATGAATGGAAAACCGCTTTCAAAACAAAGTTTGGTTTAGATGAGTGGTTAGTTATGCCTATGGGTTAATCGGAGGCACCCGGTACTTTCATGCGTCTTATGCATTATGTGCTTCGTCCTTACATTCATAGGTACGTGTTGGTGCTATACAAACGGTTTTTAACCCCTTTCCGCGACGGCATTTGGAACTGTCGCCAAGTGAGTGTGGGCGATAGGGGGTCCTTCCCACACAACCCAGAAACCATCGGGGATATGCCCTCCTGGCATACACACTCGACAAAATGAGGTTGTGTGTGACCGGCGAGCGCTCAAATACGGTAATACGTACAGTAGAGCTAAAAAAATACAATTATACATCAAAATTGTTTCCGGTCACAAGTACATCCCACACAGTAAGTCCCCGCTAAACATTTCCATTCGTATGTGCATCCCACATAGTCGCTCCAAGGAAAACGTTTCCGTTCACAGGTACATCACACACAATTTTCCCTGTTAAATCATTTGTGATAGCGTTGCCATTGCACATGATATTAACAATTTTACCGTTTGCGTTATTGAATGCATCACACACGGTGCGTAGAAGAAACTGTGTGGCAAAGGCTGTCCATCACACATAGTTTTTATGTGGTAAACGTTTGCACAAGGTGGCCTAACGCAAACAATTTTCAAGAGAAGGTCATGTGTGATTGCTCATTGATCCAACACGGTTTGTTCCTAGAAACTGTGTGCGTTGCGCGAGGTCATCGCCCACGGTATTTTCTCAATAACCGTTTGCAGTAGCAAAACCCAATTAGCATGCTAATTGCCCTATTATTAATAATCCATTTATTAATCTAATTGACATTCATATTAAGCACATAATATATTTCGTTTCCATATTAAGGAAGCAGGATTTCATAATTGAAATACATTAGAGTAGAACGTGATATAGCTTCAGCACTCAGCTACCCCATTACACAACTACAGCAGCACCAAGTTTCACATGCAACATGTTGAACCTTTCGAAATTAGCATCATAGATGGTATATAGACAGATGCATCTCATCTGGAAAACTGCTGAAGCGGAAGGCGAATATTGAGCCTTCATTCATGTTGAAGGTCTTTGCAACTTTAGGCCAGTGCCTGTGGATGATTGACCGTCTGTCCTTCATCCTCTTTAGGAACACTTCAATATTGAACCATGGGTGTTGTATGAAAACCTTCCTCGCTCCTGAACATAGAGGTGGTTTGAGAGGTAATCATCAGTGAACTGCTTTGGAAAGGCCTGAAAACAAGGATGTGCATAAATATCTTCTCCATATTTTAAATGGGGCAAAGGAATAAACAAAGTCAAGGTATAATAGTACCATCTTGTAGTGAAATGATGTCTTCTTCATTGTGCAGACAAAGATCTTGTTGTTTTTTGTCGCTAATTTCTTTATCCTAACAATCTTTCCGAGTTTCTTGACTTGATTGATATTCATGGACAACTCATTTCCCCATATGCAAAAAGGGTCGAACAGTGGGTCAAAACCTCTGACAGCAGGACCTACATGTGCAAGGACAAATTGTTAAAAACCTAAATATTAGAATGGTTACTGCAATTGCACAATAATGTGCTATTAGACAACGGACCATGCACGTGCTAACCTCAATTGTAAACCTCCGTGCTTCCCATTGTTTCCCTGCAACACATATAAGGTACTTATTCATCAGGTTAAGTAAGGGTTCGCATGGTATCAGTAAAATATGTTGATGAAAAAAAAGCACATTGCATATTCATCAGATTAATTCAAGCCACATGGAAAACCCATTTATCCAAACCAAGCATGATTAAGAACTAGGAAATATAGCACTTGTATATGTTTCTCATGTATTAAGTGCAGCCAAATTCGATTTATTCCTCACATGCACAACAATACAAAATTCTACCCATGACAATTGGACATCGCATTGCAGAATTGAACCAAGCAGTTAACTAAACACCACAACAAATGAACCAAACATTAACTGAGCACCACATCGCACAATATAACATACTCCTAATAGAAGATCTGACAGTTAACCAAACGAAGCATGCTTAACAACTTGGAAATATAGCAATTGTATTTGTTTCTCATGTATTTACCATAGCCAAATTCAATTTATTTCTCACATGGAATACAATAACAGAATGCACCCACAACTATTGAACATCGCATTGCAGAATTGAACCAAACAGTTAACTAAACACCACAACACAAATGAACCAAACGTTAAATTAGCACCACATTGCACAATGTATAACCAAACCAAGCATGCTTGACAACTGGGAAATATAGCAATTGTATTCGTTTCTCATGTATTTTGTAAAGATAAATTCAATTTATTTCTCACATGGAAGACAATACAAAATTGCAGCCTGAAGAATTGAACATCACATTTGCAGAATTGAACCAAACAGTTAATGAAGATGACAACTAACTAACCAAACAGTTAATAAGTGAGCACCACACTGCACGACATATAGACCATATACACTAGAGCAACAGATTGCATGGTAAAATTAGATAGCACAATTCACTAGAATTTGTGAAGGAAAGGCAGGAGCAGCACACGCAACGGGTAAACCGAGCATGCTTAACCAGCATAGCTAGCAAATGGCAAGGTGCTCCTCCAAGATCTGGGGGTCGGCACGAATGGTAGCCATCGCGACCTCATCCGCGCGTGCAGCCGCGATTTGCTTCTCTGCTGCAAAAAGCTCCTTGAGCTCCTGGCTATACTGCGTGCACCATGGCTTAGGGTGGCGCTTATTTGGTGAAGGGGTCGGTGATTTGGGTGGAAGGTGTCGCACCGGCAGTCGGGGCATGTGGGATGTGGAAGGAGGAGGAGGATGGGGGTCGAGTGTGGATTACCTGCCTGGATAGACGAGGCCAAGCAGCGTGAAGGAGGGTCGCCGGCGAGGAGGCGACGCTAAAGCAAGGAGTGAAGGTTTCAACTTGGAAAGGAAGGCGGAAACAGGGGAAATGTGGCTTTTGGTAAGGGGGAGGGGGCGGGGAGGTAGATATTTTCACGGAAGCCGAAAATTTGGAATCTCTTCGGCGAAAAAACTGGCGCGCAAAGTGTCATCAGACATGGTCCCTTATTCAGAACTGTGTAGGATATGTGAACATCACAAATGATTCAGATAGCTTAACCCGTGTGTGATGAGTTTGAACATCAAAAACTTTCTTTCGAATTTCCCTGATTACAGTGGTCATCCACATCATTGCATATTTTGGGTACACAAAGGAGACTACAGCACACCCGCACTTCTTAATCGAGCAAGTTCAACAATTAAACAGAGCTAGCAGACCTAAACATTACTCTAACAAATTAAAGACCAGCGTTGTTAATTAAAAAAACAAAGAGTACTACTACGGCAGGTGCTCGTCGATCTCCGCCGCCGCCTCCATGCCCAGCTCGCGCCCGACAGTCTCCTGGGGAAGAGGCTCCATGGCATCCATCGCATCATACTCGACAAGCATCTCGCCATCCGTGTCCGCCATCTCTTTGGAAAAGGCCGCCACGAGCTGGGCGTGGGCGGCCGCAATCTGGGCTTGGACGGCTACTCAAACGCTCTCGGCGATTCCCAACTCTTTGGCCGTGGGTTGCCGACCGTTGTCGGAGAAGCTTCATTCGATTTGTGCGGTGACTGCCACGAGCTGGGCGTGGGCGGCCTCCATCAGCGCTAAGGCCACCACTGCGGAACAGACAGCTACTGTGCTGCTCTCGCCAGTTGCAATCCCCAAGGCAGATGTTGCTGCCGCCACCTGAGAAGCAACAACGGCTGTTTGGGCTGCCCTGGCCGCCCGGTCGCAGATTGCGGCCGTGCTCATGCACCTTGTTAGCACGCGCATGGCGGCTGCGGCTGCGCTCTCACCGGAGTGGTCCGCCGAAGTTGCCCTCATGAAGGGGGTCCACGTCCCCATCTTTCACCGGCGACAATTGAACAGTGAAATCATATTTGGGGAGCGAGCTAGTGTGCTTGACACATCGGCTGTGGACTGTAGCCGGCGTACCTTCTCGCATAATCATAGGCATACTATACACCAACGGTGCTCCAAGATATTTCGTGCTGCATCTCACACGGTTGGTGATACTAAACTGTGTGGGATCTACTTGA
The DNA here is from genome assembly GCF_002575655.3 of Aegilops tauschii subsp. strangulata. Classification (NCBI taxonomy): domain Eukaryota; kingdom Viridiplantae; phylum Streptophyta; class Magnoliopsida; order Poales; family Poaceae; genus Aegilops; species Aegilops tauschii. The sequence goes on along the minus strand of NC_053038.3, from coordinate 197,603,723 downwards.
TTTTTCATCTTGATTTGAATTACATAATGGTGTCATAGCGGCAATGGACGGTGTTTGAATTGCTAGACCTTTTATCTGCAGTAAACATGCAACTATATGTGTGTCGTAAAAGAATTGGAATTATTCAGGGTTTGTTTGGACATTTTATACATTAAATTGCATTTCTAGCCATTTCAGGTGCACAATTCAAAATTAGGCTGCATGCACATGCTCCGGTACACCAACATGGGATGTAAAATCATATATGTGTCCATGGGTTTATGCTTATGTCCCATGCAAGAAATGGGGATGAATTTAGAACACCACAGCACCGTGGCTCTCTGGCAAACTTCGACGTACTTGCTTTTGTAATTCTAGTAAATTCAAAAGTCGTCCGAAATCCATGAAACTTGGCATTCTATCATGGAGCGGCATCAACATGCCGTGGTAAATTTTTTGTCCCATTTGGGGCAGGTTTGGGTATAAGCTTCTCATAAACCAGAGCTTCTCACAACAAGTGTGATGGTTTCGGTAGGGAACGTTTCACCTTTCTGGACGAAATGATATCCGTTGCCTCGTCTCGATTTCAAATTTTTTCCTAGTGTTAGCATAGAACAACAGGAGTGTTGTGTCAATTTTTGGGATTTTTCGGGGTTCGCTTGGACATTTTTGTACATTAACTGAGTTTTCCATGCATTCATGTGCATAATTCAAATTTGAACTACAGGAACATGTGATATGTCTCCATCGTATCTACTGTCCCAAACACTTTTACCCTTGTTTTGGACTCTAACTTGCATGATTTGAATGGAACTAACCCGGACTGACGCTGTTTTCAGCAGAATTGCCTTGGTGTTATTTTTGTGCAGAAATAAAAGTTCTCGGAATGACCTGAAACTTCACGGAGAATATTTTTGGAATTAATAAAAAATACTGGCGAAAGAATCAAGATCAGGGGGCCCACACCCTGTGCACGAGGGTGGGGGCACGCCTACCCCCCTAGGCGCGCCTCCCTGCCTCGTGGGCCCCCTGGAGCTCCACCGACCTCAACTCCAACTCTATATATTCACGTTCCGGAGAAAAAAAATCAGAGAGAAGGATTCATCGCGTTTTACGATACGGAGCCGCCGCCAAGCCCTAATCTCTCTCGGGAGGGCTGATCTGGAGTCCATTCGGGGCTCCGGAGAGGGGAATCCGTCGACATCGTCATCATCAACCTTCCTCCATCACCAATTTCATGATGCTCACCGCCGTGCGTGAGTAATTCCATCATAGGCTTGTTGGACGGTGATGGGTTGGATGACATTTATCATGTAATCGAGTTAATTTTGTTAGGGTTTGATCCCTAGTATCCATTATGTTCTGAGATTGATGTTGCTATGACTTTGCTATGCTTAATGCTTGTCACTAGGGCCTGAGTGCCATGATTTCAGATCTGAACCTATTATGTTTTCATAAATATATGTGAGTTCTTGATCCTATCTTGCAAGTCAATAGTCACCTACTATGTGTTATGACCGGCAACCCCGAAGTGACAATAATTGGGACCACTCCCGGTGATGACCGTAGTTTGAGGAGTTCATGTATTCACTAAGTATTAATGCTTTGGTCCGGTACTCTATTAAAAGGAGGCCTTAATATCCCTTAGTTTCCAATAGGACCCAGCTGCCACGGGAGGGTAGGACAAAAGATGTCATGCAAGTTCTTTTCCATAAGCACGTATGACTATATTCGAAATACATGCCTACGTTACATTGATGAACTGGAGCTAGTTCTGTGTCACCCTATGTTATAACTATTGCATGAATAATCGCATCCGACATAATTATCCATCACTGATCCAATGCCTACGAGCTTTTCACATATTGCTCTTTGCTTAGTTACTTTACCGTTGCCACTGTTACAATTACTACAAAACTGCTACTGTTACTTTTGCCACCGTTACCGTTACTTCCATACTACTTTGCTACTAAATACTTTGCTGCAGATATTATGTTATCCAGGTGTGGTTGAATTGACAACTCAACTGCTAATACTTGAGAATATTCTTTGGCTCCCCTTATGTCGAATCAATAAATTTGGGTTGAATACTCTACCCTCGAAAACTGTAGCGATCCCCTATACTTGTGGGTTATCAAGACTATTTTCTGGCGCCGTTGCCGGGGAGCATAGATCTATTCTTTGAGTCACTTGGGATTTATATCTGTTGATCACTATGAGGAACTTGAAAGACGAAAGAACTAAGATTTTTCCCTCAACTACGAGGGGAGGTAAGCAACTGCCATCTAGCTCTTCACTTGATTCACCTTCTGTTTTGAGTAAGCTTGCGACACCTAAACCTGCTTCTACTATTAATTCTGATATGTCGCATGTTATTGATGATGCCACTTCTGCTATGCATGATATTTATGATGAAACTACTTCTATGCTTGATACTACTGTGCCACTAGGTGAATTTCTTGATGAACAACTTGCTAGGGCTAGAGAGAATGAAATTATTGAAACTGATAATATTGATGAAAGTGATGATGAAGATTCTCCCCCTAGATATGAATTGCCTGTTGTGCCTGAGGGTTATGTTATGGATGAAGAAACTGCTAGAGACTTTCTTGCTTGCAATGATAGATATGATCTTAAGAAATTATTAGCTGAGCTGGAAGAAAAATCATTGAATGCTAGAATGAAATATGACCCTGCTTTTGCTACTTCACCTATCTGTGTTACTAATAAGGATTATGATTTCTCTGTTGATCCTGAGATAATTACTTTGGCTGAATCTGATCCTTTTTATGGCTATGAATCTGAAACTGTTGTGGTACATCTTACTAAATTAAATGATATAGCCACCCTATTCACTAATGATGTGAAAACTCGCTACTACCATATCCTTAAGTTATTTCCGTTCTTATTAAAGGGTGATGCTAAAACATGGTTTAATTCTCTTGATCCTGGTTGTGTGCGTAGTCCCCAGGATATGATTTATTACTTCTCTGCTAAATATTTCCCCACTCATAAGAAACAAGCTGCTTTAAGGGGAAAATATAATTTTGTGCAAATTGAAGAAGCGAGTCTCCCACAAGCTTGGGGGAGGCTTCTCCAATTACTTAATGCTTTGCCTGATCATACTCTCAAGAAAAATGAAATACTTGATATCTTTTATAATGGACTAACCGATGCTTCCAGAGACCACCTAGATAGTTGTGCTGGTTGTGTTTTTAGGGAAAGAACAGTTGATCAAGCTGAATTGCTATTGAATAATATGTTGACTAATGAAAATAATTGTACACTTCCTGAACCAACTCCTAAGCCAACTCTGAAGAAAAGGGGTATTCTATTTCTCTGTCCTGAAGATATGCAAGAAGCAAAGAAATCTATGAAAGAAAAAGGTATTAAGGCTGAAGATGTTAAGAATTTACCACCTATTGAAGAAATACATGGTCTTGATAACCCGACACAGGTAGTAAAGGTAAATTCTCTCTATAGATTTGATGAAGGTGATATTCATCGTTGTAATTCTGCTAGCCAATGCTTAGACGAGTTCGATAATTTTATTGTTAAACAAGAAAACTTCAATGCTAATGTTGGTAGACCATTGAAACGTAATGCTTATATGATTGAACACTTGAGTGATTATATGTCTAGAGTTAAAGGTGAACTTAAACTCATTAGTAAACATGCTTCTATGGTTACCACTCAAGTAGAACAAGTACTTAAAGCTCAAAATGATTTGCTCTATGGTTACCACTCAAGTAGAACAGGTTCACTAGAACCTAGCAATGACAATGATTTAGAGATTGAACCTGCTGTTGATCTTGATAACCCACAATCAAACAATCAACGTTATGATAAGAGAGACTTTGTTGCTAGGAAGCACGGTAAAGAAAGAGAACCATGGGTTCAGAAACCCATGCCTTTTCCTCCCAAACCATCCAAGAAAAAGGATGATGAGGATTTTGAGCGCTTTGCTGAAATGATTAGACCTATCTTTTTGCGTATGCATTTGACTGATATTCTTAAAATGAATCCTTATGCTAAGTACATGAAAGATATTGTCACAAATAAAAGAAAGATACCAGAAGCTGAAATTTCCACCATGCTTGCTAATTATACTTTTAAGGGTGGAATACCTAAGAAACTAGGAGATCCAGGAGTACCAACTATACCATGCTCCATTAAAAGAAACTATGTTAGAACTGCTTTATGTGATCTTGGAGCCGGTGTTAGTGTTATGCCTCTCTCTATATATCGTAGACTTGATTTGAATAAGTGGACACCTACTGAAATATCTTTGCAAATGGCCGATAAATCAACCGCTATACATGTCGGTATTTGTGAGGATGTGCCTGTTGTGGTTGCAAACGTTACTATTTTAACGGACTTTGTTATTCTTGATATTCCCGAGGACGATAGTATGTCGATTATCCTTGGTAGAACCTTTTTGAATACTGCAGGGGCTATTATTGATTGCAACAAAGGCAATGTCACTTTTCATGTTAATGGTAATGAGCATACGGTACACTTCCCGAGGAAACAACCTCAAGTCCACAGTATCAATTCTATTGGAAAAATTCCATCAATTATTATTGGAGGTTTTGAATTTCCTCCTCCTACTGTCAAGAAGAAATATGATATTCTTATTGTTGGGGACGTGCATATCCCCGTTGAGGTAACCTAGTGCTATTCGAAAATTCTCCGGTTTCATGCGATTCGGAATGAGTTTGTTAACAAGACTTTATCAACCTTGTTAGTGGATTCCTTTTTATGAGCATGAGATGGATGAAGTTAGGAAACACAACCTTCTGTACCCTCCTTTTATTTTCTGTTATTTAGATTGAATAAAGCAAAAATAGTATTTTCTGTCTGTTTTCTAAATTATCCTTGCAATAAAAAAATACCCTGAAAATAAAAGTTCTCCAAATGCCCCGAAAATGAAATATGATTTTTTCTAAAATATTTGAGAATATCTGGCACTGAGAACACATCAGGGGGGATCAAGCACCTGGCCACGAGGGTCCAGGGCGCGCCCACCCCCCTTGGGCGCGCCCCCTGCCTCGTGGGCCCCTGGTGGCCACCCTCCACTTATTCCAGCACCCACACACTCCTTCTTCCTCCCAAAAAAATCACCAACCAGCTCAAGCACGAGTTCTAGCTCATCTTGCTACGATTTTTGATCTCCTTGCTCAAAGCTCCACTCACAAAACTGCTTTGGGGGATGTTCTTCGGTATGTGACTCCTCCAATGGTCCAATTAGTTTTTGTTCTAGTGCTTTATTCATTGCAAAATTTTGCTGCTTAGGTGACCCAGTTCTTGAGCTTGCATGTCAAATTTATTTGGGCCCAAGTAGTTCTAATGCATGATATAGCCTCTAGGCACTTGTGGGAGTAGTTGCTATCAATTTTTTTGAGTTTGGTTCACTTTTATTTTAAGTTACTAAAAATTTCAGAATTTTTCAGAAATTGATGAAGAGATTTTTGAGGGGCTCTTCGAGCCGAAGCTCGAAGGATAAGCAAAGTGAAGAGGATAAAAGGCCCAAATATAATCTCCCTCACACCGCGGAGGTTCGGCCATGTGAATGGCCTTGTGATGATTTCTTGAGGGCAGCCGGGATTCATGATGATTTTTATTATTTGGCTGAGAATGCGGGCCTCACCGACTTCCTCCACGATCAGCGCGAACAGTATCTCCTACTCACTAATATTTTCATGCAAAATTTTCATTTCCATGCTAGGAGATCACCACCTTCGGTGGATTTTTATTTATATGATGAGTATAAGGAGATGTCCCTTTATGATTTTTGTGAGGTTTGCAAGTTACCCTTTGCGGGCAGCATAGAGGAACCACATCGTAATGGTGTGGAAGGGTTTATTGATATGATTGTTGTAGGGGAAACGAGGAAAGTTTCCGATGCAAGAATTACTAGCATACACTTTCCTGTTCTACGTTACTTTGCAATATTTGCTAGTAGATGCTTAATTGGTCAGGGAACTGTGGAAACCTTAGTGCCCCTGATGTTGTTATTTTGTGCCATGCCTTGTTTCGTGATAACACTTTTAGTCTAGGCGCTATTGTTGCCAAGCGGTTACATCTGAACCGTACGAAGGGTCCCATCTTGGGAAGTATCTTCGCCTCGCGCCTCGCTGCATACTTTAACATACCTATTAGGCATCATGAGAAAGAAGAAAAGTTGTTGCCTCCTGTTTTTCTAGACTATAAGAGTATGGTAGCACATGATTTTATTGTTAAGAGTAAGAAAAAGATGCTTAACTACACACTGATATTTGATAAAAATTACTTTGAGACTATTGCTTTGCCTGCTCCTTCTTTGTTCAACTTATCTTCAGGCAAGTATCTTGTTCTGCCGGAGGCCATTCATGCCTACCGGAACCTCACACCAGCTCCAGAGCCGGAGCCACAACTTGATCCTCACCGTCAGTCTGTTTACCAGTGGGATCCGGAGGAGATCGCCAACCAGTGGCACCCTGAGGATCCTTCTCAGTACGACCCCAACTACAACTTTGGATATCCGCCAGGCCAGCCATGGGCATAGACCAACTTAGGCCAAAGCCTAAGCTTGGGGGAGTACGTATTTCTCCCTGGCATTACATTCACGTTCACACACTCATTCCAGTTGTCGGTGCTCATACTTTTTCATTGTAATATCCATGCTAGTTTATTTTCTTTTTCTACCCTTCATCTTGTGTGTTTGAAAAACCTTAAGAAAAACCAAAAAAATTAGTTGTAGCTTCTAGCTAGTTTATGTTCCATGCCTGTAGTAGTAATAATTGAAAAGAAAACACAAAAAGATTTTTCGTTCTTCTTTTGCTTGTTGGGAGCTTTCCCGTGTAAATAGTTTTATTTCTTTCCTTTGTCGAGAGGAGAAGACCATAATGAAAATGTTGAAGTGGCTCTTATATGCATTATTGTTGATTTAACAAAGAGCCCATATTATCTTGTCTTCTCCTGTGTATTGAATGCTTGCAGATTCCAGCTTAGTCCAATGCACGTGCACTATTATTATTATCCACACCGTCCGGTCGTGCAAGTGAAAGGCAATAATGACGATATATGATGGACTGATTGAGATGAGAGAAGCTGGTATGAACTCGACCTCTCTGGTTTTTGTAAATATGATTAGTTCATCGTTCCTGATTCAGCCTATTATGAATGAAACATGTTTGCAATGACAATTAGAGATTATAGTTGCTTATGCCATGCTTAATTTGCTAGGAGTTTATAATGGTTTACCTTGCGTGCCAACATGCTATTAAAATGGTTGTGATGTGGTATGATAGGGTCGTATCCTCCTTTGAATGATTCGAGTGACTTGACTTGGCACATGTTCACACATGTAGTTGAAACAAAATCAACATAGCCTCCATGATATTTATGTTCATGGTGGATTATATCCTACTCATGCTTGCACTCAATGTTTATTAATTCTAATGCATGTTCATGACTGTTGTCGCTCTCTAGTTGGTCGCTTCCCAATCTTTTTCTAGCCTTCACTTGTACTAAGCGGGAATAGTGCTTGTGCATCCACTTCCATAAACCCCAAAGTTATTCCATATGAGTCCACCATACTTCCTATATGCGGTATCTACCTGCCGTTCCAAGTAAATTTGTATGTGCCAAACTCTAAACCTTCAAATGAAATTCTATTTTGCATACTCGAATAGCTCATGTATCAACTAGGGCTATCTGTATCCTCCATGCTAGGTGGGTTATTCTCAAGAGGAGGGGACTCCGCTCCTCACTCACGAGAAAATGGCTGGTCACCGGGATGGCCAGTCCCATGCTCAAATCAAATCAAAATAATTGCAAACAAAACTCCCCCGGGACTATTGTTAGTTGGAGGCACCCGTTGTTTCGGGCCAGCCATGGATTGATGCTTGTTGGTGGCGGGGGAGTATAAACTTTACCATTCTGTTTGGGAACCGCCTATAATGTGTGTAGCATGGAAGATATCGAGATCTCTCGGTTGTTATGTTGACAATGAAAGTATGCCGCTCAAAATATTATTTATCTGTATTTCGTAATCAAGCTCTGGCACCTCTACAAATCCCTGCTTCCCTCTACGAAGGGCCTATCTATTTACTTTTATGTTGAGTCATCACCCTCTTATTAAAAAGCATCAGCTGGAGAGCACTGCTGTCATTTGCATCCATTACTATTAGTTTATATTGAGTATGCCTATGACTGGATCTCTTTTACCATGAATTACAATGTTTAGTCAGTCCTTGATCTTCAGAGGTGCTCTGCATTTATGTTTTGCGGTCTCGGAAAGGGCTAGCGAGATACCATCTTGTTATATCATATTATGATTTTTTGAGAAAGTGTTGTCATCTGAGATTTATTATTATTGCTCGCTAGTTGATTATGTCATTTATATGAGTAAACATGAGACCTAAATGTTATTGTGAATATGGTTAGTTCATAATCTTTGCTAAAAACTTGAATGCTGGCTTTACATATTTACAACAACAAGAGCAAACAGAGTTTGTAAAAGTTTTTCTTTATCACTTTCAGTTTGTCAACTGAATTGCTTGAGGACAAGCAAAGGTTTAAGCTTGGGGGAGTTGATACGTCTCCATCGTATCTACTTTCCCAAACACTTTTGCCCTTGTTTTGCACTCTAACTTGCATGATTTGAATGGAACTAACCCGGACTGACGCTGTTTTCAATAGAATTGCCATGGTGTTATTTTTGTGTAGTAATAAAAGTTCTCGGAATGACCTGAAACTTCATGGAGAATATTTTTGGAATTAATAAAAATACTGGCGAAAGAATCAAGGCCAGGGGGCCCACACCCTGTCCACGAGGGTGGGGGGCGCGCCTATCCCCCTGGGTGCGCCCCCCTGCCTCATGGGCGCCCTGGAGCTCCATCGACCTCAACTCCAACTCTAAATGTTCACGTTCGGGGAGAAAAAAATCAGAGAGAAGGATTCATCGCGTTTTACGATACGGAGCCGCCGCCAAGCCCTAATCTCTCTCGGGAGGGCTGATCTGGAGTCCGTTCGGGGCTCCGAAGAGGGGAATCCGTCGCCATCGTCATCTTCAACCTTCCTCCATCACCAATTTCATGATGCTCACCGCCGTGCATGAGTAATTCCATCGTAGGCTTGCTGGACGGTGATGGGTTGGATGAGATTTATCATGTAATCGAGTTAGTTTTGTTAGGGTTTGATCCCTAGTATCCATTATGTTCTGAGATTGATGTTGCTATGAATTTGCTATGCTTAATGCTTGTCATTAGGGCCCGAGTGCCATGATTTTAGATCTGAACCTATTATGTTTTCATGAATATATGTGAGTTCTTGATCCTATCTTGCAAGTCAATAGTCACCTACTATGTGTTATGATCCGGCAACCCCTAAGTGACAATAACCGGGACCACTCCCGATGATGACCGTAGTTTGAGGAGTTCATGTATTCACTAAGTGTTAATTCTTTGGTCCGGCACTCTATTAAAAGGAGGCCTTAATATCCCTTAGTTTCCAATAGGACCCCGCTGCCACGGGAGGGTAGGACAAAAGATGTCATGCAAGTTCTTTTCCATAAGCACGTATGACTATATTCGAATACATGCCTACGTTACATTGATGAACTAGAGCTAGTTCTGTGTCACCCTATGTTATAACTGTTGCATGAATAATCGCATCCGGCATAATTATCCATCACCGATCCAATGCCTATGAGCTTTTCACATATTGCTCTTTGCTTAGTTACTTTACCGTTGCCACTGTTACAATTACTACAAAACTGCTACTGTTACTTTTGCCACCGTTACCATTACTTCCATACTACTTTGATACTAAATACTTTGCTGTAGATATTAAGTTATCCAGGTGTGGTTGAATTAAGAACTCAACTGCTAATACTTGAGAATATTCTTTGGCTCCACTTGTGTCGAATCAATAAATTTGGGTTGAATACTCTACCCTCGAAAACTGTTGCGATCCCCTATACTTGTGGGTTATCAACATGCTCTAATGCATATAAATTGGATGAAAATTTAAATCTGTGTCCTTGGTTGCGTGCTTAGGTCCCATGCAAGAAATGTGAATGAATGTCAAACACCCTGCCACCGTCACTCGACCGCAAACATTGAGATACCTGGTTTTTAAATTCTAGTAAATCCAAAGCTCGTCTGAAATTCATGAAACTTGGCATGTTGTCATGGAGCGGCATCAACATGCCAAGGTAAATGTTTGTCCCATTTGGGGCAGGTTTGGGGATATGTTTCTCACAAACCAGAGCTTCTCACAACAAGCCTGATGGTTTCGGTAGGGAAGTCCCACCTATGGGGACGAAATGATATCCATTGCGTCGTATAGTTTTCAAAAAATTTCTCGTGTGAACATAGAACAATAGGAGTGTTATGTCAATGTTTGGTATTTTTCGGGGTTTGTTTGGACATTTTATGCATTAACTGAGTTTTCAATGCATTCAGGTCCTATGCAAGAAATGGGAATGAACGTCAAACACCCTGCCACCGTCACTCGGCCGCAAACATTGAGATACCTGGTTTTTCAATTCTAGTAAATCCAAAACTCGTCTGAATTTCATGAAACTTGGCATGCTATCATGGAGCGGCATCAACAAGCCGTGGTAAAATTTGTCCCATTTGGGGCAGCTTTGGGTATATGCTTGTCACAAACCAGAGCTTCACACAACAAGCTTGATGGTTTCGGTAGGGAACGTCTCACCTTTGTGGACGAAACGATATCCATTGCCTCTTATGCTGTCAATTTTTTTCTCGTGTCAACATAGAAAAACAAGAGTGTTGTGTCAGTTTTTGGGATTTTTCGGGGTTCGTTTGGACATTTTTATGCATTAACTGAGTTTCAATGCATTCATATGCATAATTCAAATTTGAACTACATGCACATGCTCTAATGCATATAAATTGGTTGAAAATTCAAATCTGTGTGCTTGGTTGCATGCTTACGTCCCATGGAAGAAATGGGAATGGATGTCAAACACCCTGCCACCGTCACTTGGCCGCAAACATTGAGATACCTGGTTTTTAAATTCTAGTAAATCCAAAGGTCGTCTGAAATTCATGAAACTTGGCATGCTGTCATGGAGCGGCATCAACATGCCGTGGTAAATTTTTGTCCCATTTGGGGCAGGTTTGGGGATATGCTTCTCACAAATGAGAGCTTCTCACAACAAGCCTGATGGTTTCGGTAGGGAACGTCCCACCTATGGGGACGAAACGATATCCATTGCCTCTTATAGTTTTCAAAAAAATTCTCGTGTCAACATAGAACAATAGGAGTGTTGTGTCAATTTTTGTTATTTTATCGCGGTTTGTTTGGACATTTTTATGCATTAACTGAGTTTTCAATGCATTCATGTGCATAATTCAAATTTGAACTAATGCACATGCTCTAATGCATATAAATTGGTTGAAAATTCAAATCTGTATCCTTGGTTGCATGCTTAGGTCCCATGCAAGAAATGGGAATGAATGTCAAACACCCTGCCACCGTCACTCGGCCGCAAACATTGAGATACCTAGGTTTTAAATTCTAGTAAGTCCAAAGCTCGTCTGAAATTCATGAAACTTGGCATGCTGTCGTGGAGCGGCATCAACATGCTGTGGTAGATTTTTTGTCCCATTTGGGACAGGTTTGGGTATATGCTTCTCACAAACCAGAGCTTCTGACAACAAGCATGATGGTTTCGGTACGGAACATCCCACCTTTGGGGACGAAATGATATCCATTGCCTCTTATTGCTTTCAGAAATTTTCTCATGTCAACATAGAACAACAGGTGTGCTGTGTCAATTTTTGGGATTTTTTGGGGTTCGTTTGGACATTTTTATGCATTAACTGAGTTTTCAATGCATCCATGTGCATAATTCAAATTTGAACTACATGCACATGCTCCAATGCATATAAATTGGTTGAAAATTCAAATCTGTGTCCTTGGTTGCATGCTTAGGTCCCATGCAAGAAATGGGAATGAATGTCAAACACCCTGCCACCGTCACTCGGCCGCAAACATTGAGATACCTGGTTTTTAAATTCTAGTAAATCCAAAACTCGTTTGAAATTCATGAAACTTGGCATGCTATCATGGAGAGGCATCAACATGCTGTGGTAAATTTTTTGTCCCATTTGGGGAATGTTTGGGTATATGCTTCTCACAAACCAGTGCTTCTCACAACAAGCCTGATGGTTTCGGTAGGGAAGTCCCACCTATGGGGACGAAATGATATCCATTGCGTCGTATAGTTTTCAAAAAATCTACCCAAGAGGCAATCCACCACACCACACTGGAGTAGGGTATTACACCACATCGGTGGCCCGAACCAGTATAAACTCTTGTGTCTCTCTTTCTATGGGTTCGACGCGCTAAGCTTTGAGATCGCAGAGAGTGAGGGCAAGATTAGGTAGGGAGAGATCTTCATGCGCACCCCAGTGTTCGAACCTCAAGGTTTTTGCCGGAACCCAAAATCCGACAGCATTCTCTCGCATAAGGACCTCCACCCTTGTAACGACGACAAATAATATCATGTGTTTGCCCTGTTGGTGCCGTGGATGAATAAGAGCTCTATGCGGAACAAGAAGGTGTACTCCTGGAAGATGGTGGTGGCGGTGCCTGCTTCCTTGTATCACGGCTGGAGGTGGCAGCTGATGGAGGTGTCGCTGCAGTAGAAAGTGAGGAAGTAGAGGATGGACAAGGTGTCCATGATGAAGGTCGACCTGCAGAAAAGATAGTTCGCGCCAATGCCTGTCGCCTGCACTTCACGTTCAGCTTTACAAGCAAGATGGAATAAACGAGAGATATTATTATACTCCTTACACTCTAGAATGGTTTGAATCTCTTTATTTAATCCACCCATAAAACGTGCAAGCATAGCTTCATTCTCCTCAACAATACCACATCTAATCATGCCAGTTTGTAATTCCTGATAATATTCTTCTATAGAATTTTTTTCTTGTCTTAAGCGCTGCAACTTTTGAAGTAATTCACGTTGATAATATGGTGGAACCCAATGTGTACGCATAGCAGTTTTCAAAGCAGCCCAAGTAGCTGGAATAGGATATAATCTACAATGTTCAGACCACCAAACACATGCAAAACTAGTGAAAGCACAAACAGTTGTGGGAACACGTCTCTCCTCAGGATATTGTAAACATGTAAAACATTGTTCAGTTTCTAACTCCCAAGTAATAAATATATCAGGAACATATCTACCCTCAAATGGTGGAATATTCAATTTTAGTTTAGGAAGATGGTCATGATCTCGTACCTCAAGTGGTGGTGCAGCCCTACCGTTGCGATGATATGCATGAGGACGACCTGGTGGTGGTGGTGCTGGTGGTTGCACGTAGTTCTGATTTTGATCAACCTCATCCTCGTAGTGGTCCTCCACCTCTGCAGTAGTAGCAGGAGCTACAGAAGCATCAACAGTACGTACAGCCGCACCAGAATTTTGACCAGGCTCAAGGGGAACGCGTAGTGCTCGTCCCACTTGATTTGGAAGGCGATGTTGTTGTTGCTGTAGAGGTGCGACAGGTGCAGCGGGCGGTGGTTTTGGAAGACGCGTGAGCAATTCAATAAACTTGTTATCGAGCTTTGTTTCGAACGTCTTCTCAATGCCATCTATCTTCTCCATGGCCTCTTCAAATCAGTTTAGCACATCTTCCACGTGTCAACTCTTTGTTCATCATGTTCTCCCAGTCAGTCTCGTCGGCTTGTGAGCCTGCCATGGTTAGCATCAAGAGAAAAACACAAGAATATGATCCTATAGACTACTAGGAAGTGGTTGTGGTGTTCTGGAAAGTCACAAATCCGTCAAGCGAATCTCAAATTCTTACTAGTTCTTACCAAGCAGCAGGTGGTGATTGTCAACCGTTGTAGTCAAAACTCTCAAAGCTTGGATAGAGCGATTACCAGGGAGAGTCAAACGCATGACGTAGATGTACGCGGAGCTGGGATGGCTTATAATATGGTAGCAAAAAGATCGGCAATAATCAATTGAGAGATGCAAAGTTGAATAAACGCTCAACGATGGTACTGTGATGGTCCTAGGCTAGACCCTACTAGAGACGCGAGCCAAGAACACTAACAAAATCACGGCGCGGCACAGAAACAAGGGAAAAGCCCACTCTGGAATTTTTTTCGCTCTTCTTTTGCGAAAAATCACTATAATGGTGAGTGTCTCAAAACTCTTCCCAAGTCAAAATAACAGTATATACACGAAAAAAATTTGACTATTTTTTTTGGAAATCAGGGCAGCGACGACAAAAAAGTGCGACAAAAAATCACTATGATGGCGAGTGTCTCACAACGCTCCCTTGGACCTAAAAACAGGATAGAAAAAAAAATTCGACTGCCAATTTTTTTTCCGAAACCTACTCAGGCAAGGAAACACGAATCGGAAAATAGATGGGTCTTGAAAACAAACCTAATATGAAAAGAACTCGGATTGGTGGTGGATATATGGTGGTAGGATATAGCAGCGGTGGTGGTATATGGATACGGATCGGTGGTGGTATATGGAAGCGGTGGTGGTATATGGATACGGATCGGTGGTGGTATATGGTAGCGGTGGTGGTATAGGGATATAGATCGGTGGTGGTATATGGATTTAGAGCGGTGGTGGATAAGCGGTGATGGTAGATGGCAGGGGCGATGATGATGGTGCGGCGGCGGCGTGACAACTTATGACCAGAACTCGAAGATGCAACCGCAAATTCAACAAAGCAAATTACTGAAAAGCCTATGGAAAGGCTCAGACTGGTTCGGATATGATGAACTAACCCTAAAAACAATTTGTGGCTTTTTCGTGGACTGTAGGTATGAAGAACAGACTCGATCTAAACTACGAAAAACTGTAAAATCTCACCGAGCAACCTGGAAACCTGATACCGCTTGATAAAGGTGAAGCTATCCCGATGTTTTGATGAGATAGCTATCGTTTCTGTGGGAGTCGACTTTGACGATCCGACTACGAACGTCCGAAGATGTCGCGCCTTAGCAATCGCTAAACCAGCTTCCGAAGGGTTATTGACCACGCCGGAGCACAATCAACCTGGCCATGACGGTCTATTTCCTGCGAGCAAACGAAGAACAAGCAAGAAACTGAGATTGCAATCAGGATATTGTGAATATAAGAGGAAAGCTTTATTAATGAAGGTGGGGATGTGTGACGTCTTGGTCTGGTCGTTAAACACAAACGAATTACGCGAAGTTGCAGCTATGGTGAACTTTTAATCTAAACAAAACCCAAAGTCTAAACGACGCCCTAAGGGCTGTATATATGGAGGAAGAGGGGGGAATTTTGTGACCCTTGGGGGAGGGATCCGAAACCAACCCTATCTCTTGTTTCCCCTCATATACAGACTCTAACGGCCTATACTATAGTATTTCAAAATTACATGGGCCTGGCCCAAGAATAAGGCAACACAGCACCTATAATAGCCTCTGGACGAAATTTAGGAAGTGACATCTTGTATATTTCGTCCAAGCCTTCATACACTCATTATGGTGGCTTCAAAGTCCTGAAATCATCACTTGAAACTGAAGTCTTGTTTCCCTTGTGCATGCGATCATCTCCATGCTTGATCTTGCTCAAGTGATCATCCCCCTTGTCCATGCTAGGCCCTTCATTTGTAAGCAAAACAAACGTGTCTAATTTAGGCAGTATCATATTCCGATGAACATTAGAATCATTACTAAGAAACGAAAGTACCTGATAATTTAATTGGCGTGCGCGAGCTCTAGTATTTTGTCTAGTATATGTAGCAGTAGGGACTATGGGTGTAACAATGGTATTGATGTCCTCATCAACTGGTTGATGTCGGTTGATACTCGAATGAATATAGGCACTTCTTGTCAACATCGATGCTTATCTGAGTGAACTTTGGAGTACATAGCAGCAGCATAAGTATCTGTCCATCTGATATTTTTGTGCAGTTCTACTGAAATCGCCCAATGTAATGATTTACCTGCGAGTTCAGGCTCTAAGTTACTCCTATATGAAATTGGCAAACAGTAGCACAATACCAAATTACCAATACATATGACAAGCACAATAAGCAGGTTAAAGACCGATACCAACTTGTGTGAGGAAGCATATCAATTACTATTTCCTTTGACTGGAAGCCGAGATAAGTGACTGGCAGGAAAGAAAGGATGCAGTCGAGGCATTGAAGCACCCAAAGTTTTTGTGCAGTTCCACCAAAATTGAGCATCCTGGTTAGCACATATATTGAGAGTGAAATTATTGAAATATTGGGACTAGTTGATGAAACATACTCTAACAAATAGAAGCACCCTCATTATCTTAATGGGTAAACTTAGCAACATAGTAGTCTTGCTTAAACAGAGGTATTTGTTTATTTAATCAGTGCCAATTAGCTCAACAATGAAAGCATTGCCATGTATCATAGGTTGCAAATCTTTAACGTGCAAAGATAAAGGAATTTCTCATGACAGCAGCAACACAGTAGCACGATACAAATAGAGATGACAACAAACTAATGTGGAGGAAGGCCTTAGGCGGCTACAAACCTGATCAAAAAAGCTTATTCAAGTAGTCCCAGAAGAGATCATAAAGCACTCACTGGAATCACTCAATAGTATATATTTTTGTGCACTTCAAATTTATGGTTGAAATCACTCATGTTTACCAGTGGTGAGATTATATCGAAAGACTATCAAGGACTTCCAGCAGAGTTATAGCACTGGCTAGGATACAGTTCATTGTATTCTCTTGTGCAGTTCCACTAAAATGTACCATTGGCACAACATGATCCTTGTTTGCACAAGTAGGAACAAGGTGAAACCTTCATTAGCTTAGTGAGAAAGGATATAAAGACATTAACATATTACTTTAACTGTAGCATCAAATTCATGATGGACAATATGCAAAACATTGCCTCATTGAACCAATGGCAATAAATTGACATGGAAAACAATAGCACTATTAATACCAAGTTTCCCTCCCTGCTCCACCACATGATTCACCTCCACAGACACACAAACACACGTACATGATTCAACATAGGGTGATACTAAAGATTTGTTTAACTCTGACAGGAAAATTAGGCTGCAATAAATTAGTGCTACTTAAATACTCCTAATTAATTAAGTGACCTTGCAGGAGAGACAGTAGAAGTGGAAGGGCTCCCTGGAGGATCGTCTCACATGTAAGGAAGACGTTGCCGGAACCCTTGAATGGCCTCGACTAAGGCCTCGGCTTCAGCAAGATCACCTTGGCACTTTTGATCATGAAGAGCTGGGTCACAGATGCATCGAGAATCCAGTTAATTAGTATGATGTGTCGTTAAGCCAAGTACTACTCTGCTGCATTTCTCTATCTATCTCTACTCTACTCTTATAAAAAACAGAGTTGGTGATGATGGTGTGCCTGCCATCCTGCAATAACCGTCCGATTTATATCTGACGGATAGGAAATACACTATGGCAATTTTGCAAAAAGATACCCACACCCCTCTCCACATTTGCAAATAAGGCCTTCCCTCATTCATCCTTTTCTCTCACAAGATAAAGTACTCATACAAATGCATCTTGATGTTACGTGAAACGCACGGGCATCTTGCTAGCCTTTTATGTAATTTAAGACTAGTAGCAACACAGCAATACAATACCACTAGCAAGATGTCAGGATAACACAGGACGGTACCATCGTGTGATCTTCTTCATTTCCTCCTCCTTCTTCTTATTCTTCTTCTTCCTTGTCTTCCTCTTCATGCTCTATTTCTCTTTCTCCTCACCAGTTGGTGAAACCAAGTACATGATTCGCCTTCTATTTCAGAATTGGTTTTGTCAGTGAGCGAGTACAAGTGTACTAGTAAACAATAGCATTATTTTCTCATGGCCGTAGCAAAATAGAGATGAACACATGCATTAAATATCATTCTTACCTAAAGGAATGTTATGGTGCCAATATGGATGATGAAGATTGGAACACAGATCTCCCTTTGTGCAGTTCCACCAAAATGAACCAACGCTTCCATTCTGACATTCCAGTTAAACAGCACAAAAGTCACTTCTTTTAATTACCAGAACGATGCATTTTATCAATCCATCTTAGGGCTAGTGCACTGTCTTGTGTGGGCGGTACTTGCTACTTTTGTTTGATAGTGAATCATGCGAACCCTCTCCGAGTTATGGAAATAGATGTATCCTCACCAGCTTTTGATGTAATATATGGCATGCTTAGATGTAAGTTTGAACAGTTTATCATATCCGGAGGGCTTGTTTGATGATTCTGGGTGTTAGTAGGCTAGCTACTGTGCGAGCTATTATACTTGCAAAACACTCACCGAAGAGAAACATTGGGACGATGAGCTCCTGGTATGCTTATAGGTCTGATCCGTCGTCGATCGGCCAATAGCCCAAGCTCCTAAAATTGTAGGCTTAGCGATCGATTAGACAATAGTCCACAATTATACATTAATTCACATCAAACTCAAAGAGTTGGTTCACGGATACATTCAGGCCTCATTTGGTTCATAGGGTAGGAAAATTGTAGCAATAGGAAAGTCGTAGGAAATGAGATGACATGTATCTAAAATCCTATGAGTAGGAATAGGAAAGGAGATCCCCTTTGATTCACATCATAGGATTTTTTCCATTGAGTCTAGGCTAATGTTTATTTTCCTATCAAATGTGGAGGATTGGAAGAATTCCACCATAGGAATATGATTCCATTCCTATAAACCAAAGGGCTCTTCAGAAATTTTTCCTATAGAAATCCTATCCTATGAAATTCCTACAAGGTTCTTCTAAACCAAAGGAGGCCTCACATTAATAGCCAACAAAATTGGCACGTACTTGTAACATGCGTGAATGTGTAATTTGTTTGTTGGAAGCGTGAATGTGCAGTGACGTCGTACTTTGAGAGTGGCTACAGAGAGTGTGTACGTGTGCTACAGGGGTTGTGGGATGGAGAGGGATCTAGAGAGAGAGAAAGACCCTCTTTCAACTCCTAATCGTTAGATTGACAAATGATATTTTTTGAGAACACAAAATCATTGCAGTATAGAGACATACTCCCTCTGATCCAAAATAGATGACTCAACTTTTTACTAACTTTATACTCAACAAGTTAGTAAAAAGTTGAGTCATCTATTTTGAGGGAGTACAAATCCTAGGCAGGCTAGTTTGGCCTAGTGGGTTTCAGTGATATGACGTGCTACAGTGCCGTCTAGTCTTCGCGTGTGGTAGCAGTATTGCGGGTATAGTAAGTTTTCTTGAAGAAGCGGAATTCAACGAAGTCATGATGGTTCCTTCGTCCGACCAACTTACAGTGGGAAAGGTTGGGCCTGCGCTACGACCGGGGTGGACCAGGATAATTTTGTGCATGGCAGGTGGACCAGGATGGTCGACGTCCCACATGTTGGCGAATGAAAGCATTTTTTGCGATATCGAGGACGAGCAACGAGTATTCATAGTTTATTTTTGATGAAAGCTATTGTCTCCACTATTACGACGGAGGAGTGTGAAACACGGCAGCCCAGTGAACTTGGCATGTGCACAACTCCCTCCTTCCTCATGTACCATAGTGTTGACTATAAGGTTGGCTATAAGGTTACAACCTTTTCTCACTTCCTCTCTATCTATTTCCTCCCAAATGTTTTTTACCTTCTTTTTTTAGACACAATTGTTTTTTAATACCTCTTTTTTAGAATTAGTTCTTTTTATACCTAGGAGCACGTGTAGAGACGGGCTCTTGCAGAGCCCACTTTTTGACTTTGTCAATTCATCTCTCTCCTCCACATAAGCGGGCTTATAGCCCAGTATTGTACTAGTACTACTTGCTATGAATGCGGCAGTTGGCGTCTGAGGGGGGAGCATGCGCGGGAGGGGGGAGGGGTTTTCTGGTGGGCCAGGGCGGATAGTTAGGGCATCTCCAGCGTTGACACACACATTTACACCGGCATCTGTCCGAGGACACTGATGCCAGAGGATGCCATCCAATGCTGCCTGCATACCTTTCGACAACTATATGCACTAACTTGACGAAATTTGTGCAAACAAAGAAAATTTCAATTTAACCGGATGAAATTCATTACATTTCGAAAACTTTTCCTATAAACTAGACGAAATTCATTACATATTTCGCACGAACCATACTAAAACCTACTGTAAACCTAATCTAAACAATCGACGGCACCCGACCACCATGTCTGGCTATGAGCCTCGAGAACTGATGCTCTGGCTATTGCCTTTGCCTCCTCCTGGTCCGCCTCAGCTTTCTCCAGCTCCGCCTCGATAACCTCCTCCTCCGGAGCACAAGGGGGTGAAGATTTCCGCCTCCACGTTGCCGTCAAGCGGCTAATCGGCCGCCGATGTTTACCCCACCAAGCTTGGCATCGACTGAGTGGAAGAGCAGTGGCCTTCCTGGGACCAGAGCAGCGGCGACCTACCATGTACTACTCTTCCTCGCTGCCGGCTCCGTTGATACGTCTCCAACGTATCTATAATTTTTGATTGCTCCATGCTATATTATCTTCTGTTTTGGACATTATTGGGCTTTATTATTCACTTTTATATTATTTTTGGGACTAACCTATTAACCAGAGGCCCAGCCCAGAATTGCTGTTTTTTGCCTATTTCAGAGTTTCGCAGAAAAAGAATATCAAACGGAGTCCAAACGGAATGAAACCTTCGGGAACGTGATTTTTGGAACGAACATGATCCAGGAGACTTAGACCCTAAGTCAAGGAAGCTTCGAGGAAGCCACGAGGTAGGGGGCGCGCCTACCCCCCAGGCGCGCCCTCCACCCTCGTGGGCCTCACGTTGCTCCACCGACGTACTCCTTCCTCCTATATATACCTACGTACCCCCAAACGATCAAATACGGAGCCAAAAACCTAATTCCACCGCCGCAACCTTCTGTACCCACGAGATCCATCTTGGGGCCTGTTCCGGAGCTCCGCCGAAGGGGGCATCGATCACGGAGGGCTTCTACATCAACACCATAGCCCCTCCGATGAAGTGTGAGTAGTTTACCTCAGACCTTCGGGTCCATAGTTAGTAGCTAGATGGCTTCTTCTCTCTTTTTGGATCTCAATACAATGTTCTCCCCCTCTCTCGTGGAGATCTATTCGATGTAATCTTCTTTTTGCAGTGTGTTTGTTGAGACCGATGAATTGTGGGTTTATGATCAAGTTTATCTATGAACAATATTTGAATCTTCTGAATTCTTTTATGTATGATTGGTTATCTTTGCAAGTCTCTTCGAATTATCAGTTTGGTTTGGCCTACTAGATTGATCTTTCTTGCAATGGGAGAAGTGCTTAGCTTTGGGTTCAATCTTGCAGTGTCCTTTCCCAGTGACAGTAGGGGCAGCAAGGCACGTATTGTATTGTTGCCATCTAGGATAACAAGATGGGGTTTTTTATCATATTGCATGAATTTATCCCTCTACATCATGTGTCACGCCCAAGATGCGACCCTATCCTAAAGGAACTCGAATGTCCCACCAAGGATAGAAGCGCATCTTGAAGACGCTTTTACAAGGTGGATATCATTACATCAACATTACATAATAGATGGGGATACATACAAGAGGCATACAATGCCACAAGAATACATCAAGATACATGAGAACAACATCCGACTATGGATGAAACATAAACAACAACTCAAACGACATCCACCCTGCTAGCCCAGGCTGCCGACCTGGAACCTATCCCCTGATCGAAGAAGAAGTAGAAGAAGAACCCCAAAACAAGTAACATCGCTCTCGCGTCAAGATCATCGCAAAAACCTGTACCTGCAACCGGTGTTGTAGTAATATGTGAGCCACGAGGACTCAGCAATCCCATTACCATGGGTATCAAGACTAGCAAAGCTTAAAGGGCAAGGAAAGGATAAGTGGTGAGGTTGCAGCAGCGTCTAAGCAAGTATGGTGGCTAACTTACGCAAATAAGAGCGAGAAGAGAAGCAACGGAACGGTCGTGAACTAGTAATGATCAAGAAGTGATCCTGAACTCCTACTTACGTCAAACATAACCCAGAAACCGTGTTCACTTCCCGGACTCCGCCGAGAAGAGACCATCACAGCTACACACGCGGTTGATGCGTTTTAATTAAGTCAAGTGTCAAGTTCTCTACAACCGGATATTAACAAATTCCCATCTGCCACATAACCGCGGGCACGGCTCTCGAAAGTTTATACCCTGCAGGGGTGTCCCAACTTAGCCCATTATAAGCTCTCACGGTCAACGAAGGATATTCCTTCTCCCGGGAAGACCCGATCAGTCTCGGAATCCCGGTTACAAGACATTTCGACAATGGTAAAACAAAACCAGCAAAGCCGCCCGATGTGTCGATAATCCCGATAGGAGTCGCACGTATCTCGTTCTCAGGACACACCAGATGAGCAAGACGTCGGGTTGGCATAGACCCCGGTTGCCCAGGGGGCACCGGACATCGCTCGGTTTCGACCAGCACTTAGACAAGCACCGGCCCGGGGGGGTAAAATAAAAATGACCCTCAGGATGCGCGACTCCCAAGGGAAAAAGGCTAGGTGAGGCAAATGTAAAACCAAGGTTGGGCCTTGCTGGAAGAGTTTTATTCAAAGCGAACTGTCAAGGGGGTCCCATAAATCACCCAACCGCGTAAGGGACACAAAATCAAGGAACATAACACCGGTATGATGGAAACTAGGGCGGCAAGAGTGGAACAAAACACCAGGCATAAGGCCGAGCCTTCCACCCTTTACCAAGTATATAGATGCATTAATAATATAAGAGATATTGTGATATCCCAACATAAACATAATCCAACATGGAGCAATCTTCATCTTCACCTGCAACTAGCAACGCTATAAGAGGGGCTGAGCAAAGCGGTAACATAGCCAAACAATGGTTTGCTGGGAAGGGTGACAAAGGTTAGAGGTTCATGGCTATTTGGGAGGCTTGAAGAGCAAGTGATAGGTAGCGCAGCATAGCGATAGAACGAAGCAACTAGCATAGCAATGATAGTAATGAGATCCAAGGTGACGGTCATCTTGCCTGAAATCCCGCTAGGAAGAAGAACGAGTCCATGAAGAAGATGAAGCCACGAAGACGAACGAATCCTCACGATCGCAACGACACGGGAACTATCGAGAAGCACGCAACAAGATAAACACACCACACATGAACAAGGCATGATGCTCACCCAAGTATGATGCATGACAAGGCTACATGAAGCTACTCATGACAAGAGATGATGCATACAAGAATAACACATCAAAGCAAGTTTAAATGAGGCCGGAAACAACATATAACAATTCCGGTAAGTCCTCATATGCAAATTTCGAAATTGGTCCAGATCTGAATAAACTTTATGTTCAAGTTGTTAAACAGCAAGTTAAAGAGCACCATGATGATCTACACGAAATTCTAGTCAAGTTACATATAAAGTTCATTAGATTCGGAGCTACGGCCTAGAAGATATGAGCAAAACAAGTTAATCATGGCATTGATGCAAAATGCATATAAACATCAAGCAAACACCTCAAAACAAGGATGCAACAGGATAACATGAAACTACATGCAAAACTAAGCAAGTTTCATATAGAACATGCTCAAAACGGAGCAACGGTGCAACACACACTCCAAACAAGATATAACAACAATCTGTCCAAAACAGTAACTAGGCATATAGCAAGCATCAAAACAATATGCTACAGCAACTCACCATGAAAACAAAAGGCATGGACATGATGTACAGGTAAAGCATGACAAAACATGAACACTGAGCCATCCCCAGAAATCACTAGAACATGCTCAAAAGGACATGGCAAGATTGCAAATAAAAACAGGTTCACAGACTTGGCAGAAATTACTGGACATGGCAGAAATAACATCAAGTTGCGATGTTTACTGCAAGAAAACAACATGGTACAAGAATAGATCCTAGCAAAAAAAGGCATGGCATGAATCTACTAATTGCATAGAACAAAAGTCCCTTAGTGGCCATGAGCTAAAAAGGCACAGAAGATATGATGGCACCCATGTAAATATAGCAAGTTCCATAAACAGATTCAGACTATGAAGAAAAACAGAGCATGGCAGAAATAACGATAAGTAGGCATGTTGGTGAGCTTGAACCACTCACCACAGAGCATTACATGGCATGGCAAGGTAACCAAAAGTAAGAAGGCATTATTATGAAGCTAAGAATGGCAATAGCATAGTCATACGGTACATGGATCACTAGCAAAACACATGGCAACAACGAACTTCATGTTCACAGGCTGACAGAAACATTATTTAGCAACTTGAGAGCATGATCACAACAAGCTACAGCAGGCTATAAATGCAACCAAGGGCATGGATGGATATATCATAACACCAGCGACAAAACATCCTTAGTGTACATCTCCAGATCATGCATAGAATGACTTGTAGCAGCAGGTTTATATGGCAACAAAATATAACAGACTCGGCAGAAATGACCAAGTCACAGAAATCAGCAACATCATGGAGGCTACTTTGCATGCTTGTGCTAGTCACCACAGAGATCTTAAAAATACAAAACAGGCATCACTGTAAAGATGGCATGATGTAGATCAAAACACATGTAGAGCTCATGCTCATAGGATGCACACACAAAATGCAATGAAAAAGACAAATCATCAAGTTCTGATTACAGACAGCAGACAACAGCATATATCACTTTTGCAACGCTGATTTGGGCATCAAGATGGACTCAAACGAGCATGGCACAATGGAATAAAATGAAGATCATCTCACAATGAACAATCCGATATATTATACGCACGAAACGAAGCTATATGCAGAGAGTTATGATGCAATGAACAGGAGCATATAATGTAAAAGATCTGGGACTTGGAGAAATACGGGGAGAGGGGAAAGTCAACCTTCGGTGAGATCTAGGGTTCGGGCACGCGGATCGAAGCGGGGCCGGAAAAGAGGAAGGCGACCGGGGACGGTGCCGCGCCGGCGAGGGGGCGCTGGATCCGGCCGGGGCGCGGTCGGCGCGGCGTGGTCCCGCAGCGGAGGGCGGCGAGGTGGCGGAGGACGGCGCGCGCGGGGTTCGGGGGACGAGGCAGACGGGCGCCGCGCTGCGCGGGCGCCTCGGGCGGACGGCGGCGGTGAACGGGGGCACGGCGGCGGCGGGAGGCGCGGGCTCTCAGGCGGCGGCGCGGGAGGAGCCGCGGGCACCCGCGGGATGCGGCGGCGGCCGAACCGGGCCGGGAGGGCCTCGCTCGGGCCCCGGCGGGCCCGCGCGATGGAGACGGCGGTGGGACATGTGGCGCTGCGGGATTGGCCAATGGGGTGGCGGCGGACATGTCCCGCACGGCGGAGACGCGTCCGGTGGCGTGAGGGGAAGAAGACTAGGGTTTTGCCCGAGATTTCGGGGGAGAGGGGGTTTATATAGGCATAGGGAGCTAGGAGTGTCCAAACGAGGCACAGTTTTCGCCCACACGATCTTGATCGAACGACCGAGAGCATGGAGGGGGTTTGGATGGGCTAGGTGGGCTGTGTGAAAAGGTGCTGGGCTGCAAAGAGAAGGGGTTTCCGGGGTACGCGGTTAACCGTTGGGATATCAAACGACCTCCAAATGGAACGGAATTTGATGGCGGTCTGTCGGTGCTATACCAAGGCCACTCGGCAAATCTCGGTCCATTCCGAGAATGCTTTTCTCCCACTCACGAAACAAGGTCTGAGAAGGGCGACGGGCGCATGCGAGAGTGTCGGATCGCGAAACGGACAACGGGGAAAAGGACCGGATGCAAGTTTTGAAAAACATGAGGATGCAATGCAGATGATGACATGGCAAAGTGCAACACGCAAGCGAATGACATGGAAACGACGGCGAATAACTGGATGGAACCCGGCGCATCGGATCCGGGGCGTTACAACACTCCTCCACTAACAAGAGATCTCGTCCCGAGATCTTAGGACCAAGACGGAAGGGGAAAGGGATGAGGTGAAATAAGAACAAAACAGTGAGGATGAACAAAGTGAAGAACACTCGAGTAGGAAAGAGGAATGTTGAATGAGACAAGAAGCAAAAGCTCAAAGAATAAGGCTGAATTTGAAACCACTCCAGTTAGGACAAGATAGAAAAGGAATAGTAACGAAGGAATTTATGCAGCACTCCGGCTGAACAAGGAAAGAATAGAACATGAACTTGAGAAATGGAACGATACTTGACTTGAGGAACAACACAAAACCTCCGGAAGACTTGAAAGAGTGGAATGAGAAGAACGGGGAAGAAGATGACAACTTCTACCACGAATGAAATAGAGCGCATCCTTAGAAGGAAACATTGAACGGAGTTGTTGGAAATTCAACAACAAAAGAATAAACTTGTTGTGGACTTATGGATAACATCTCAAAATTATGAGGAGATAACCAACCACAAGCGGAAATATTGAAAAGCTGAGAAGAACGAGGAAAAACAAAACTCCACTTCAGAAGACTAAGGAGGATTAGTTGCACTTCAAGACCCAAGATGAAAAAAATACTAGAACTCCTTGAACAAGAATCTTGATGAACACTTGAAGAATGACTTAAATCATGACGAGCCACCGTGATGAACTCTGGTAACAAAAGAATGACGAGATAAAATAGAAGGATGAAAGGGGTAAGATTAAATCCTTGCGAAGATTTGGATTGAGGTTCGCGACGAAATCGGCGAGAAGCTTGGAACTCCGGAAAAGAAAAGATGAAAACACTTTGAACCGAGAATGTGAT
The DNA here is from genome assembly GCF_002575655.3 of Aegilops tauschii subsp. strangulata. NCBI lineage: Eukaryota > Viridiplantae > Streptophyta > Magnoliopsida > Poales > Poaceae > Aegilops > Aegilops tauschii. The sequence continues at coordinate 197,577,033 of NC_053038.3, read as the reverse complement.
AAGATGAACAATCTCCGAAAAGAAGAGATAAAACCACTTGAAGGAAGAAAATAAGGATTACGTTATGCTTATCCTCCACCAATTAAATTGATGAGAAACAATGGATTGCATACAACTTATTCACATTGGGAAAAGTTTAAGGGGAGATATAGCGCGAAACTTGAGAAAGTCTTCATGAACCACCGGTAGGATTTGGAAAGAACGAATTAATTGATATGATTACAAATGACAAGGGGTCTTGAACGAACCACCGTTAGAACAGAAAATTGACTGACGAAGGAGAATGAGTCACCGAAAAGGATTAGAAAACGAACGAAGATGCTTGAGGGAATCTAGAGACGAGAGAACGAAGAGGTCGCAAACTGATTAAAGAGCAAAGCACCGGAAGGATATGGAGACGAACGAAAAGGCATGAATATAGAATAATTGGAGAACGAATCTGAAAACTTAGGACGAAGAAGTCTTCTGAAAAGATGGCCTTCAGATGATCGAGAGAGAAAACAGCTCCTGAAATACTCCGGATGAAAGAAAAGAATTGCACGACTAGGAACAATATGAGCGGATAACATCAAGCTAGCGACATGAATCTTCGGGAGAACGGACAAGATTTAAGAGAAGCTCTTCTTCGATCTTCAAATGTTGAGAGTGACGACGAGAAATAACACCAAAATTGGTGAGATACTCCGGGAGAATGAAAAGCGAAGAGGTTGAGCCAACAATGAAAAAATAATTTGAAATTGATCTTGGAAAGCGTCTGACTGAAGAAATTCATACTTACATCAAACTTCGAAAAGGATTTGAGAATAGCTCCGGGAAATTAGAAGAGTCAGGTAAGATCCTGGGAAAAGACCTGTGGGTTAGGGCCCACTGAAGTGAAATCACCGTTGAAAAAGGATTGTTGAAGAGATAGATAATGCACCGGAACAATTGAACTATTTGAATGAGGTGATAACCTCGAATTAATTCGAACACAGACGAATCTCCTGAGATGTGTTCAACACTCCGGAACGATTAAATGACGAGAGGGGAATGAGCAACGGGAAACATTTGAGCCGAGGAAAGAATATAATCACTACCGAAAATTGGAATTGAATCCACCGGAGAAGAAAAGAGATGAAGAATGTCAACGAGACGCGAATTCACCGGTTGAAATAATTGAGGGAAGACTGAAGATACTCCGCACGAATGAAATAGATGCTCGAATAGAGGCTCAGACTTCGGGAATAAAAGGGGTGGGAGGGCGGGAAAAAAACAACGGCAACTTGGAAGGGGAAATCGACGAATAGCTTTGAAGAGAAAACACCGGTTGAAATCATTGAGGAAAAAAATGCAAAGACTTCACACGAGTAGGATGGATACTCGATTACGGACTCCGGTTCCGAGAAGAAGAAGGGAGGGCGGGTGGGAAAAAACAAGGACAACTTCGGATGGGAAACAACGTCGGTTGAGAAAGCACTGAGGACTGGTCTTGCCAAAGATGACGAGGATCGAAAACACTCGAAGAGAAATGCGCTGGATTAAAAAGAGGATGGACAACGAACGAAAACTAACCGCGAGGTCCTAAAAAAATTTGAAGGGGAAGAGGAATAGTTCAAAACACCTACGTCAAGATTTCTCACCAGAGCGACGAAGGGGCAGAGGAGTAAAAAGAATTCCTACTCTCTGATATAACTAGACTCCGAAAATAGTTTTCTTCTATACTCAACAACGGCCAAACTACACGATCAAACAAGGGGGGCTCCTAGGGTCGGTCGAGGCTCTGATATCAACTTGTCACGCCCAAGATGCGACCCTATCCTAAAGGAACTCGAATGTCCCACCAAGGATAGAAGCGCATCTTGAAGACGCTTTTACAAGGTGGATATCATTATATCAACATTACATAATAGATGGGGATACATAAGGCATTGGTTTGCTAAATCGACATACAAGAAGATTGTATCATGGGTTCGAATCCCATTTCCTCCGGCACGGAAGTAGAACGGGCAAGAGGCATACAATGCCACAAGAATACATCAATATACATGAGAGCAACATCCGACTATGGATGAAACATAAACAGCAACTCAAACGACATCCACCCTGCTAGCCCAGGCTGCCGACCTGGAACCTATCCCCTGATCGAAGAAGTAGAAGAAGAACTCCAAAACAAGTAACATCGCTCTCGCGTCAAGATCATCGCAAAAACCTGTACCTGCAACTGGTGTTGTAGTAATCTGTGAGCCACGAGGACTCAGCAATCCCATTACCATGGGTATCAAGACTAGCAAAGCTTAAAGGGTAAGGAAAGGATAAGTGGTGAGGTTGCAGCAGCGTCTAAGCAAGTATGGTGGCTAACTTACGCAAATAAGAGCGAGAAGAGAAGCAACGGAACGGTCGTGAACTAGTAATGATCAAGAAGTGATCCTGAACTCCTACTTACGTCAAACATAACCCAGAAACCGTGTTCACTTCCCGGACTCCGCCGAGAAGAGACCATCACGGCTACACACGCGGTTGATGCGTTTTAATTAAGTCAAGTGTCAAGTTCTCTACAACCGGATATTAAAAAATTCCCATCTGCCACATAACCCAGGGCACGGCTCTCGAAAGTTTATACCCTGCAGGGGTGTCCCAACTTAGCCCATTATAAGCTCTCATGGTCAACGAAGGATATTCCTTCTCCCGGGAAGACCCGATCAGTCTCGGAATCCCGGTTACAAGACATTTCGACAATGGTAAAACAAAATCAGCAAAGCCGCCCGATGTGTCGATAATCCCGATAGGAGTCGCACGTATCTCGTTCTCAGGACACACCGGATGAGCAAGACGTCGGGTTGGCATAGACCCCGGTTGCCCAGGGGGCGCCGGACATCGCTCGGTTTGGACCAGCACTTAGACAAGCACCGGCCCGGGGGGGTAAAATAAAGATGACCCTCAGGATGCGCGACTCCCAAGGGAAAAAGGCTAGGTGAGGCAAATGTAAAACCAAGGTTGGGCCTTGCTGGAAGAGTTTTATTCAAAGCGAACTGTCAAGGGGGTCCCATAAATCACCCAACCGCGTAAGGGACGCAAAATCAAGGAACATAACACCGGTATGATGGAAACTAGGGCGGCAAGAGTGGAACAAAACACCAGGCATAAGGCCGAGCCTTCCACCCTTTACCAAGTATATAGATGCATTAATAATATAAGAGATATTGTGATATCCCAACATAAACATAATCCAACATGGAGCAATCTTCATCTTCACCTGCAACTAGCAACGCTATAAGAGGGGCTGAGCAAAGCGGTAACATAGCCAAACAATGGTTTGCTGGGAAGGGTGACAAAGGTTAGAGGTTCATGGCAATTTGGGAGGCTTGAAGAGCAAGTGATAGGTAGCGCAGCATAGCGATAGAACGAAGCAACTAGCATAGCAATGATAGTAATGAGATCCAAGGTGACGGTCATCTTGCCTGAAATCCCGCTAGGAAGAAGAACGAGTCCATGAAGAAGATGAAGCCACGAAGACGAACGAATCCTCACGATCGCAACGACACGGGAACTATCGAGAAGAAGCACGCAACAAGGTAAACACACCACACATGAACAAGGCATGATGCTCACCCAAGTATGATGCATGACAAGGCTACATGAAGCTACTCATGACAAGAGATGATGCATACAAGAATAACACATCAAAGCAAGTTTAAATGAGGCCGGAAACAACATATAACAATTCCGGTAAGTCCTCATATGCAAATTTCGAAATTGGTCCAGATCTGAATAAACTTTATGTTCAAGTTGTTAAACAGCAAGTTAAAGAGCACCATGATGATCTACACGAAATTCTAGTCAAGTTACATATAAAGTTCATTAGATTCGGAGCTACGGCCTAGAAGATATGAGCAAAACAAGTTAATCATGGCATTGATGCAAAATGCATATAAACATCAAGCAAACACCTCAAAACAAGGATGCAACAGGATAACATGAAACTACATGCAAAACTAAGCAAGTTTCATATAGAACATGCTCAAAACGGAGCAACGGTGCAACACACACTCCAAACAAGATATAACAACAATCTGTCCAAAACAGTAACTAGGCATATAGCAAGCATCAAAACAATATGCTACAGCAACTCAACATGAAAACAAAAGGCATGGACATGATGTACAGGTAAAGCATGACAAAACATGAACACTGAGCCATCCCCAGAAATCACTAGAACATGCTCAAAAGGACATGGCAAGATTGCAAATAAAAACAGGTTCACAGACTTGGCAGAAATTACTGGACATGGCAGAAATAACATCAAGTTGCGATGTTTACTGCAAGAAAACAACATGGTACAAGAATAGATCCTAGCAAACAAAGGCATGCATGAATCTACTAATTGCATAGAACAAAAGTCCCTTAGTGGCCATGAGCTAAAAAGGCACAGAAGATATGATGGCACCCATGTAAATATAGCAAGTTCCATAAACAGATTCAGACTAAGAAGAAAAACAGAGCATGGCAGAAATAACGATAAGTAGGCATGTTGGTGAGCTTGAACCACTCACCACAGAGCATTACATGGCATGGCAAGGTAACCAAAAGTAAGAAGGCATTATTATGAAGCTAAGAATGGCAATAGCATAGTCATACGGTACATGGATCACTAGCAAAACACATGGCAACAACGAACTTCATGTTCACAGGCTGACAGAAACATTATTTAGCAACTTGAGAGCATGATCACAACAAGCTACAGCAGGCTATAAATGCAACCAAGGGCATGGATGGATATATCATAACACCAGCGACAAAACATCCTTAGTGTACATCTCCAGATCATGCATAGAATGACTTGTAGCAGCAGGTTTATATGGCAACAAAATATAACAGACTCGACAGAAATGACCAAGTCACAGAAATCAGCAACATCATGGAGGCTACTTTGCATGCTTGTGCTAGTCACCACAGAGATCTTAAAAATACAAAACAGGCATCACTGTAAAGATGGCATGATGTAGATCAAAACACATGTAGAGCTCATGCTCATAGGATGCACACACAAAATGCAATGAAAAAGACAAATCATCAAGTTCTGATTACAGACAGCAGACAACAGCATATATCACTTTTGCAACGCTGATTTGGGCATCAAGATGGACTCAAACGAGCATGGCACAATGGAATAAAATGAAGATCATCTCACAATGAACAATCCGATATATTATACGCACGAAACGAAGCTATATGCAGAGAGTTATGATGCAATGAACAGGAGCATATAATGTAAAAGATCTGGGACTTGGAGAAATACGGGGAGAGGGGAAAGTCAACCTTCGGTGAGATCTAGGGTTCGGGCACGCGGATCGAAGCGGGGCCGGAAAAGAGGAAGGCGACCGGGGACGGTGCCGCGCCGGCGAGGGGGCGCTGGATCCGGCCGGGGCGCGGTCGGCGCGGCGTGGTCCCGCGGCGGAGGGCGGCGAAGGGAGGCGAGGTGGCGGAGGACGGCGCGCGCGGGGTTCGGGGGACGAGGCAGACGGGCGCCGCGCTGCGCGGGCGCCTCGGGCGGACGGCGGCGGTGAACGGGGGCACGGCGGCGGCGGGAGGTGCGGGCTCTCAGGCGGCGGCGTGGGAGGAGCCGCGGGCTCGGGCGCGGGCACCCGCGGGATGCGGCGGCGGCCGAACCGGGCCGGGAGGGCCTCGCTCGGGCCCCGGCGGGCCCGGGCGGTGGAGACGGCGGCGGGACACGTGGCACTGCGTGATTGGCCAACGGGGTGGTGGCGGACATGTCCGGCGCGGCGGAGACGCGTCCGGTGGCGTGAGGGGAAGAAGACTAGGGTTTTGCCCGAGATTTCGGGGGAGAGGGGGTTTATATAGGCATAGGGAGCTAGGAGTGTCCAAACGAGGCACGGTTTTCGCCCACACGATCGTGATTGAACAACCGAGAGCATGGAGGGGGTTTGGATGGGCTAGGTGGGCTGTGTGAAAAGGTGCTGGGCTGCAAAGAGAAGGGGTTTCCGGGGTACGCGGTTAACCGTTGGGGTATCAAACGACCTCCAAATGGAACGAAATTTGACGGGTGGTCTGTCGGTGCTATATCAAGGCCACTCGGCAAATCTCGGTCCATTCCGAGAACGCTTTTCTCTCACTCACGAAACAAGGTCTGAGAGGGGCGACGGGCGCATGCGAGAGTGTCGGATCGCGAAACGGACAACGGGGAAAAGGACCGGATGCAAGTTTTGAAAAACATGAGGATGCAATGCAGATGATGACATGGCAAAGTGCAACACGCAAGCGAATGACATGGCAACGACGGCGAATAACTGGATGGCACCTGGCGCATCAGATCCGGGGTGTTATATCATGTCATCTTGCTTAAGGCGTTACTCTGTTCTTATGAACTTAATACTCTAGATGCATGCTGGATAGCGGTCGATGTGTGGAGTAATAGTAGTAGATGCAGGCAGGAGTCAGTCTACTTGTCTCGGACGTGATGCCTATATACATGATCATACCTAGATATTCTCATAACTATGCTCAATTCTGTCAATTGCTCAACAGTAATTTGTTCACCCACCGTAAAATACTTATGCTCTTGAGAGAAGCCACTAGTGAAACCTATGGCCCCCGGGTCTATCTTCATCATATTAATCTTCCAACACTTAGTTATTTCCGTTGCCTTTTTACTTTGCTTTTATTTTACTTTGCATCTTTATCATAAAAATACCAAAAAATATTATCCTATCATATCTATCAGATCTCACTCTCGTAAGTGACCGTGTAGGGATTGACAACCCCTTATCGCGTTGGTTGCGAGGATTTATTTGTTTTGTGTAGGTGCGAGGGACTCGCGCGTAGCCTCCTACTCGATTGATACCTTGGTTCTCAAAAACTAAGGGAAATACTTACGCTACTTTGCTGCATCACCCTTTCCTCTTCAAGGGAAAACCAACGCAGTGCTCAAGAGGTAGCAAGAAGGATTTCTGGCGCCATTGCCGGGGAGGTCTACGCAAAAGTCAACATACCAAGTACCCATCACAAACCCTTATCTCCCGCATTACATTATTTGCCATTTGCCTCTCGTTTTCCTCTCCCCCACTTCACCCTTGCCGTTTTATTCGCCCTCTCTTTTCCGTTCGCCTTCTCCTTTTTGCCCCTCGCTCCTTCTGTCGTTATGTCTGAAATTGGGGAAATTATTGCCGATATGGACAATAATAATATCATGGAAAGTTCTGATGCTCCTGCTGAAGAACCCCCTACCTTGCATACAAAAAGATTTCGAATCGGTAGTGGTAATATTATTGGAAAAGGGGTTATTCAAGATTTCTTTACTTGTGCCGGTGCTTTGCCTTTGTAACGCCCACGATGCGGCTATATCTCCCACGTGTCGCGGCACGACTTAGAGGCATAACCGCATAGTGGTTTTGTCGCAAGAAGGGTCATCTTCACACAATCCCATGTAAAGAACAAGAATGGGATAAAGAGTTGGCTTACAATCGCCACTTCACACAATACATAAATATTAATCATACATCATCCAAAATACAAGCATATAGACCGACTACGGTCAAAAACCAGATGAAAATAAGACAACCCCAAATGCTAGATCCCCGATCGTCCCAACTGGGCTCCACTACTGATCATCAGGAAAAGACACATAGTAACGACTACGTTCCTCGTCGAACTCCCACTTGAGGTCGACGCCATCATCTGCACTGGCATCGTCGGCACCTGCAACTGTTTTGGTAGAATCTGTGAGTCACGGGGACTCAGCAATCTCACACCCGCGAGATCAAGACTATTTAAGCTTGTAGGAAAGGATGGCGCAAAGAGGTGGAGCTGCAGCGACAAAAGCATATATGGTGGCTAACTTGCGCAAATGAGAGCGAGAAGAGAAGCAACGGAACGGACGCCATCTAGCAATGACCAAGAAGTGGTCCTGAACACCTACTTACGTCATACATAACTCAAACCGTGTTCACTTCCCGGACTCCGCCGAGAAGAGACCATCACGGCTACACACGCAGTTGATGTATTTTAATGGGGTCAAGTGACAAGTTCTCTACAACCGGACATTAACAAATTCCCATCTGCCTCATAACCGCGGGCATGGCTTTCGAAAGATAATACCCTGCAGGGGTGTCCCAACTTAGCCCATCATAAGCTCTCACGGTCAACGAAGGATAAACCTTCTCCCGGAAAGACCCGATCAGTCTCGGAATCCCGGTTTACAAGACATCTCGACAATGGTAAAACAAGACCAGCAAAGCCGCCCGAATGTGCCGACAAATCCCGATAGGAGCTGCACATATCTCGTTCTCAGGGCACACCGGATTGTCCAAGCTTCCGATAGGCCAACCCAGAGTTGCCCCTGGTGGCCACCGGCGACTGACAGTTTGGACCAATACTCAGAGGAGCACTGGAATAAAGATGACCCTCGGGCTCGCGAAAACCCGGGGGAAAAGGCTTAGGCGGCAAATGGTAAAACCAAAGTTGGGCCTTGCTGGAGGAGTTTTATTCAAGGCGAACTGTCAAGGGGGTCCCATAAATCACCCGACCGTGTAAGGAATGCAAACTCAAGGAACATAATCCCGGTATAACAGTAACTAGGGCGGCAAGAGTGGAACAAAACACCAGGCATAAGGCCGAGCCTTCCACCCTTTACCAAAATATATATAGATGCATTAATTAAATAAGAGATATTGTGATATCCCAACATATCCATGTTCCGACATGGAACAAACTTCAACTTCACCTGCAACTAGCAACGCTATAAGAGGGGCTGAGCAAAAGCGGTAACTTAGCCAAACAACGGTTTGCTAGGAAAGGATGGTTAGGGGCTGACATGGCTAAAATGGGAGACATGATATAGCAAGTGATAGGTAGCGGAGCATGGCAATAGAGCGAACAACTAGCATAGCAAAGATAGAAGTGATTTCGAGGGGTGGTCATCTTGCCTGCAAGATTCTCAGAGTTGTCGAAAGCTTGATCCTCGTAAGCGGACTCGACAGGTTCCTCGTTCACGAACTCGTCTCCCGGCTCTACCCAAGACAAGAACACAAACAAACGGAACCACAATCAACAACGAGAAATGCGCAAACAACATGATGCAAAACATGTATGATATGCAAGATATGATATGCGATGCATATGCGTGCTCCGGAAGGAAAATGATGAACATGGCAGTAACTTGGCAAACCAAGCATGCCACTGGAAAGATGAGATGATTTCAGTCGTAATCGATATAAAGATCACCGGAAACGGATGCACGGTTTGCAAATGGCAAGCAAAACAAGAATGACACGAATCTGCGATTAACAGCATGATAGCACTTAAAATGCAACAAACAACAATGCTACAGCACCCCAACATAGCAACAAAGCACATGGCAGTAATCTACAGGAGATGCTTGAAAAAAGATGAACACTGAGCTACGGCTAGATCACAACATATCAAGCTCAAACAAGCATGGCAAAAATGCAAAAGATTTCAGGTTCACAGACTTGGTGAAAAACTGGGCATGGCAGAAAACAACATCGGTGAGCAATGTTCAGAGCACGAAATCAACATGCCACAGGAACTTAACATAGCAAAACAAGGCATGGCAGTGTTCTACTAAAAGCACATGACAAAAGTCCCTTACTGACCATAAGCCAAAAAGGACCAGAAGATATGGTGGCGAGCATGTAAACATAGCAAGTTTCGTTATCAGGTTTCAGACTTAGCAGAAAACAGAGCATGGCAGAAATAATAATACATAGGCCTCTTTGTGAGCTTGATGCACTCACTACAGAGAGATGCATAACAAACCAAGCATACCTATAGCAAGATGGCATGTTTATGAAGCTAACCATGGGAAGAACAATTGCATAGCATGTATGGATCAACTACAATAAGCTTGGCAAAATTGCATATCATGTTAAGAATCTTCCAGAAATATTTTATAGCAAAAGTAGAGCAAGATTGAGTCATGCTATGGCACTCCATAATTGCAAAAAATTGCAGGAATGGATCAATTACAACTATAGCTACAAAACATCCTTACTGAACATCTCCAAAATATGCATGGATCTCTCTGTAGCATCAAGTTTACATGCAACAAAATTACAGCACACAAGGACTTGGAGAAATTACTGTCCCTGAAATCAGAAATATTATGGGGCCTACTTTGCATGCTTGTGCTAGTCACCACAGAGATCACAAAAATACATGGACTACACCACTGGAAATATGGCATGGCATACTTCAAAACACATGTAGAGCTCATGCTCAAAAGATGCACAGATTAAATGATACAAAAATGACAAATCTCCAAGTTCTGTCAAGAACCAGAGAATAACAGCAACTAGCCCTCTTCCAACAGAGATTTGGGCATCAAGATGACCTCTAATGAACATAATACAATTGAACAAAATGAAGAGCATCGCTAGACGAACAATTTGACATATTACACGCACGAATCGGAGCTACATGCAAGGAGTTATGGCATCACGAACAAGTGCACATGCTATGAAAATCTGAGGACTTACAGAAAAAACGGAGGGCTCGGGTCAACCTTGGTCGACGGATCTGGATCGGGCCCTTCGAGCTCGTGCTCGTCCGGAGCGACGCCGGAGGAAGGGGACGGCAGCGCGGCTCGCCGGCGGGAGGGGAGGAGAGGCCGGAGAGGAGGCCGGCCGGGGCTCGGGCTCCGGTGGAGGGGCGCGGCCCGAGGCGGCGGAGCTCGGAGCGGCGGCGGCGGAGCTCTGGAGGTCCGGCGGCGGCGGCGTGATGCGGGAGGACCGGCGGCGGGCGGCGGCGGCCGGGGCGCGCGGCGGCGAGGCGCCGGCGACGGGCGGCGGGGAGGCCGCGGCGGTGCGGGCGAGCGCGGCGGCGGGCGCGCGCGATGGCGGTGCGGGCCGGCGGGCCGGCGCGGTGGAGGTGCGGCGGCGACACGTGGCGCTTCGCCACTGGCTCGGGGCGGCGGCGCGGGTTGTCCGGCGGGCGCTGGACGCGTCCGCCCGCGGAGAGGGGATTTAGGGTTACGAGAGACTGCGAATGTATTTCGGGATGCCCACATATTTATAGGTAGAGGGAGCTAGGAGGCTCCAAATGAGGTGCGGTTTTCGCCCACACGATCGTGCTCGAACGACCTAGAGCATGGAAGAGAGTTTGGTGGGTTTGGGGCTGTTTTAGAGGGGGGTTTTGCTGGACACTCAAATGGACTTTGCGGATGCCCGGTTAACCGTTGGAGTACCAAACGACCTCCGAATGGAACGAAACTTGACCGGTAGTCTCTGGGTGGTATATTAAGGCCACTTAACAAGCCTCGGTCCATTCCGAGAAAGTTTGACACACGCACACGAAATAAAAACAAGAGGGGTGCACCGGAGGAGATAGGAGCGCCGGATTGCAAAACGGACAACGGGGAAATGCTCGGATGCATGAGACGAACACGTATGCAAATGCAATGCACATGATGACATGATATGAAAATGCATGACATGACAAAATACAAAACGAAAGACAAAACCCGACAACGGAGGGAAAATCATGACACATAGCCGGAAATGGCAAGAGTCGGAGTTACAATTATGGCATGTTACATGCGGGGTGTTACAACCTTCTATCGGCAGTTCTATTCTTCATAGAACTAGTAGTCTTGCGGATGCTATTGCCATGCTTATAACTTGAAAGGCAATTTATGCAGATGCACCCTTGCATACAAAGGATTTTCCTAGAATTTTCTAATATAGAGCATTCTTCTGTTAAGCGTGCCGGTACTATCTTTTTGGCTCATGAATTCAGATCTATAATAAAAGAGGCCAAAGAAATCTTTGCGCATTATAGGGTGGACGCTGGCCGTCCTCCCATAGAATCTATCCTCTTTGATCAAGAAGAAATAATGCGTTTTCAATCTCTAGACTATGTTGCTTTCAATGAAAACCTTAGAAAAAGGTCCCTACCAATATTCTAGTTTATAGAATTTCTGAACTTAATGATGATTTGGCTATTCGAAATAATGAGCTAGGATATTCTCTCGAGTATAGGCTCACAAAGTTCTGTCAAAAGAATGCTTATAATGATGAATTGGTTGTGCAATATGAAGGGCCGAAGGAGGAACCTATACCTCCTAAAATTGATCTTGGGGACTTTTGTCCCATTAAATTTAGCCCGTTTGATTACTTTTGCTTGCCTCAAAGAAAACTTGCTGCCGAACGTAGAGAGTATGAAATGAGTTTCACTGATCTATCCTATTACTATGGCACTACCTAGATCTATCTTTGCTTTTATGCCTAGCTAGGGGCGTTAAACGATAGCGCTTGTTGGGAGGCAACCCAATTTTATTTTTAGTTTTTTGCTTTTTGCTTCTGCTTAGGAATAAATATTTGATCTAGCCTCTGTTTAGATGTGTTTTTATGTTTCAATAGTGTTTGTGCCAAGTTAAACCTATAGGATCTTCTTGGATGATAGTTATTTGATCTTGCAGAAATTTCCAGAAACTTTCTGTTCACAAAAATAATTGTTAAAAATCACCAGAACGTGATAAAATATTGATTCCAATTGCTTCTGATCAATAAAAAATTTGTCTAGGTCTTCCTATTTTGGCTGATTTTTTGGAGTTCCAGAAGTTTGCGTTAGTTACAGATTACTACAGACTGTTCTGTTTTTGACAGATTCTGTTTTTCGTGTGTTGTTTGCTTATTTTGATGAATCTATGGCTAGTAAAATAGTTTATAAACCATAGAGAAGTTGGAATACAGTAGGTTTAACACCAATATAAATAAATTATGAGTTCATTACAGTACCTTGAAGTGGTCTTTTGTTTTCTTTCGCTAACGGAGCTCACGAGATTTTCTGTTAAGTTTTGTGTTGTGAAGTTTTCATGTTTTGGGTGAAAGATTTGATGGATTATGGAACAAGGAGTGGCAAGAGCCTAAGCTTGGGGATGCCCATGGCACCCCCAAGATAATCTAAGGATACCTAAAAGCCAAAGCTTGGGGATGCCCCGGAAGGCATCCCCTCTTTCGTCTACTTCCATCGGTAACTTTACTTGGAGCTATATTTTTATTCACCACATGATATGTGTTTTGCTTGGAGCGTCTTGTATGATTTGAGTCTTTGCTTTTTAGTTTACCACAATCATCCTTGCTGTACACACATTTTGAGAGAGACACACATGATTCGGAAATTATTAGAATACTCTATGTGCTTCACTTATATCTTTTGAGTTAAATAGTTTTGCTCTAGTACTTCACTTATATCTTTTAGAGCATGATGGTGGATTTTTTTTATAGAAACTATTGATCTCTCATGCTTCACTTAGATTATTTTGAGAGTCTTAAATAGCATGGTAATTTGCTTAAATAATCCTAATATGCTAGGTATTCAAGATTAGTAAAAACTTTCTTATGAGTGTTTTGAATACTAAGAGAATTTTGATGCTTGCTGATTGTTTTGAGATATGGAGGTAGTGATATTAAAGTTGTGCTAGTTGAGTAGTTGTGAATTTGAGAAATACTTGTGTTGAAGCTTGCAAGTCCCGTAGCATGCACGTATGGTAAACGTTATGTAACAAATTTGAAACATGAGGTGTCCTTTGATTGTCCTCCTTATGAGTGGCGGTCGGGGACGAGCGATGGTCTTTTCCTACAAATCTACCCCCTAGGAGCATGCGCGTAGTGCTTGGTTTTTTATGACTTGTAGATTTTTGCAATAAGTATGTGAGTTCTTTATGACTAATGTTGAGTCCATGGATTATACGCACTCTCACCTTTCCATCATTGCTAGCCTCTTCGGTACCGTGCATTGCCCTTTCTCACATTGAGAGTTGGTGCAAATTCGCCGGTGCATCCAAATCCCGTGATATGATACGCTCTTTCACACATAAACCTCCTTATATCTTTCTCAAAACAGCCACCATACCTACCTATTATGGCATTTCTATAGCCATTCCGAGATATATTGCCATGCAACTTTCCACCATTCCGTTTATCATGACACGTTCATCATTGTCATATTGCTTAGCATGATCATGTAGTTGACATAGTATTTGTGGCAAAGCCACCGTTCATAATTCTTTCATACATGTCACTCTTGGTTCATTGCATATCCCGGTACACCGCCGGAGGCATTCATATAGAGTCATACCTTGTTCTAGTATCGAGTTGTAATCATTGAGTTCTAAATACATAGAAGTGTGATGATCATCATTTAATAGAGCATTGTCCAAAAAAAAGAAAAAAAAGAGAAAGGCCAAATAAAAAAAGAAGGCCCAAAAAAAAGAAAAAGGGGAAATCAAAAGGGGCAATGCTACTATCCTTTTTTCCACACTTGTGCTTCAAAGTAGCACCATAATCTTCATGATAGAGAGTCTCTTGTTTTGTCACTTTCATATACTAGTGGGAATTTTTCATTATAGAACTTGGCTTGTATATTCCAACAATGGGCCTCCTCAAGTGCCCTAGGTCTTCGTGAGCAAGCAAGTTGGATGCACACCCACTTAGTTTCTTTTGTTGAGCTTTCATACATTTATAGCTCTAGTGCCTCCGTTGCATGGCAATCCCTACTCCTTGCATTAACATCAATCGATGGGCATTTCCATAGCTCATTGATTAGCCTCATTGATGTGGGACTTTCTCCTTTTTTGTCTTCTCCACATAACCCCCATCATTATACTCTATTCCACCCATAGTGCTATATCCATGGCTCACGCTCATGTATTGCGTGAAGGTTTATAAAGTTTGAGATTACTTAAGTATGAGACAATTGCTTGGCTTGTCATCGGGGTTGTGCATGATGAGAGTATTCTTGTGTGACGAAAATGGAGCATGACTAAACTATATGATTTTGTAGGGATGAACTTTCTTTGGCCATGTTATTTTGAGAAGACATAATTGCCTAGTTAGTATGCTTGAAGTATTATTATTTCTATGTCAATATTAAACTTTTGTCTTGAATCTTTCGGATGTGAATATTCATACCACAATTAAGAAGAGTTACATTGAAATTATGCCTAGTAGCATTCCGCATCAAAAAATTTGTTTTTATCATTTACCTACTCGAGGACGAGCAGGAATTAAGCTTGGGGATGCTTGATACGTCTCCAACGTATCTATAATTTTTGATTGCTCCATGCTATATTATCTTCTGTTTTGGACATTATTGGGCTTTATTATTCACTTTTATATTATTTTTGGGACTAACCTATTAACCGGAGGCCCAGCCCACAATTACAGTTTTTTTGCCTATTTCAGAGTTTCGTAGAAAAAGAATATCAAACGGAGTCCAAACGGAATGAAACCTTCGGGAACGTGATTTTTGAAACGAACATGATCCAGGAGACTTGGACCCTAAGTCAAGGAAGCTTCGAGGAAGCCACGAGGTAGGGCGCGCGCCTACCCCCCCAGGCGCGCCCTCCACCCTCGTGGGCCCCATGTTGCTTCACTGACGTACTCCTTCCTCCTATATATACCTACGTACCCCCAAAGATCAGATACGGAGCCAAAAACCGAATTCCACCGCCGCAACCTTCTGTACCCACGAGATCCCATCTTGGGGCCTGTTCCGGAGCTCCGTCGGAGGGGGCATCGATCACGGAGGGCTTCTACATCAACACCATAGCCCCTCCGATGAAGTGTGAGTAGTTTACCTCAGACCTTCGGGTCCATAGTAGTAGCTAGATGGCTTCTTCTCTCTTTTTGGATCTCAATACAATGTTCTCCCCCTCTCTCATGGAGATCTATTCGATGTAATCTTCTTTTTGCGATGTGTTTGTTGAGACCGATGAATTGTGGGTTTATGATCAAGTTTATCTATGAACAATATTTGAATCTTCTGAATTCTTTTATGTATGATTGGTTATCTTTGCAAATCTCTTCGAATTATCAGTTTGGTTTGGCCTACTAGATTGATCTTTCTTGCAATGGGAGAAGTGCTTAGCTTTGGGTTCAATCTTGCGGTGTCCTTTCCCAGTGACAGTAGGGGCAGCAAGGCACGTATTGTATTGTTGCCATCGAGGATAACAAGATGGGGTTTTTATCATATTGCATGAATTTATCCCTCTACATCATGTCATCTTGCTTAAGGCGTTACTCTATTCTTATGAACTTAATACTCTAGATGCATGCTGGATAGCGGTCGATGTGTGGAGTAATAGTAGTAGATGCAAGCAGGAGTCGGTCTACTTGTCTCGGACGTGCTGCCTATATACATGATCATACCTAGTATTCTTATAACTATGCTCAATTATGTCAATTGCTCAACAATAATTTGTTCACCCACCGTAAAATACCTATGCTCTTGAGAGAAGCCACTAGGGAAACCTATGCCCCCCGGGTCTATCTTCATCATATTAATCTTCCAACACTTAGTTATTTCCGTTGCCTTTTTTACTTTGCTTTTATTTTACTTTGCCTCTTTATCATAAAAATACCAAAAAATATTATCCTGTCATATCTATCAGATCTCACTCTCGTTAGTGACCGTGTAGGGATTGACAACCCCTTATCGCGTTGGTTGCAAGGGTTTATTTGTTTTGTGTAGGTGCGAGGGACTTGCGCGTAGCCTCCTACTGGATTGATACCTTGGTTCTCAAAAACTGAGGGAAATACTTACGCTACTTTGCTGCATCACCCTTTCCTCTTCAAGGGAAAACCAACGCAGTGCTCAAGAGGTAGCATCCGTCCGCGCACGTGCGCCGGCTTCGTGGCCCTGGCGGCGGAGGGCGGCTGGGGGGAGCCGGTGATGTCCTTCGTCTGCTCCTGCGATAGTACGTCCAAGAGAGTTTTGGAGCGCGCCTGGAGTGGAGCCACGATGTCCTTCGTCTGGTCCTGCGATAGTACGTCCAACAGAGCTTTGGAGCACCAGGAGGCCATGGTTGGAGTGGTGCTTACAGAAGGAAGGGACTGGAGGAGAATGACTGTGGGTCTTTGGCTATGGCTGGGAGCAGGGGCTGAAGTTAATATAGTGGGCGAATGGCAATGAGCCGCGGTAGACGGATGGACGGCTGGCGCTGGAGTAGGTTCGTCAGCAGCCGCGTGTCATTAATGTGGGCGGCGGACGTACGGATGGCCGTGGTGTCGTTAACGCGGAGCAGTCACTTGCACCGGGATGCCGCGCGACTGGCCCTCTCTCGGCCGTCGCGCTGCTGCAATGCCGGCGCCAGTGAGATGTCGCGTCGGGCGTGAATGCGGCATTGACGTTTTGGAGTGACGGTAACCGTTTCAGGCGGGAAGCACGCGCTAGCGATATAAGGGGTTTCGGTAGGCCAGGGCGGTCAGACGCTCGCGTGGTGGTAAAATGTGAACTCATGGATGATGAGCCTTTGAAGCGTATGTGGCACATATAGATAGCCAGGCGTCCATGCAACCGCTCTTGTCGCCTACTAGCCTTCGACCATGCATAACATACGAATAATGGACGAATCGATCAAACACACACTCATGTGCAGTGACACTATGATCGGTCGCTCATGATACATATATATGCACCATAGTACCCTCTCAAGCTAGGCTGTTTTAGAGATTGTCGTTGTGATGGATGATATACATGAGCAAGGCACCAAGTCACGTCGTCGCGTCGTGTGCAGAGCCATGGCTAATGTCGAGCAGCTCGGCGTCCAAGCACGACTATGATGTTGGTGTTGAGCCAGGTGAATACATGCTCGGCGTTCGCACAGGCCGCCAACAAACGTCTAAACAGTAATGTCAGGCACTGCCGGGGCGCGCAGGTGATGGGCTCGCCATTTGCGTTGTTCCAAGAGCAGGACTTTGATTGAGAGGGCAGCGTGCATGCATTAGCATGGTTTGACAGCGTGAGCGTGAGTGTCTGCACGCGTACATGCTAGTTGCGTCTATGGACGGTGTGCGCTAATGTGTGCATCACATATAATATAAAAAATCGGTTTGTGCATTTAAGGCAAAGTATTTCATTTTCATTTGGCTGACGAGTGTGTGTTCCAGTGATGAGTCTGTGGTTTGATTCCTCACATATGCATGATTTTTGTTTTTATTTCTTTGTCCACTGACAGGTAGGCCTGCGTAGATAGATAGATAGATACAGAGCATGAGCTGATGCGGCGCATCCGGACTGTTTGATTGGTCAACCAGACAAATACGGAGTTATACGCCGAGCCAGTGACCGTCTAATCACCATATCTCATATACAATGATCAAAGTGAGCTATCAAGACATGTTCGATGACCGCTAATGCATTTTACTCGGTAATAAATGACCAGGATTGAAGGGGAATCCAAATTTCCTTCGTCTTCTGTCCTTGAGCTCTTGACAAACGAATGCACTATAGGGTTGTCCGGCCACTCCGCCCAGAGCTCTCACCAAGCGTCGTTCATGCCACCGCGCCGCACACTAACTGGTAAGGAAGTGATGGCATCCCGCCGCGCCGAGTTCCTTGCCGCCCATGACCGCACACAAAATGGTAGGGAGCGATGGCATCCCGCCGTGCCGAGTTCATCGCCGCTCGCGACCTCGCACCTACGTGGGCAGACTTTGAAGCTGCCAGGGCTGAATGGGCTGTAAAGCAAGAGGCGGCCAAAGCCGCACAGTGGGAGTGGAAAAGGCAGAAAGCACTCAAGAAAGAGAGGCCTGCCGCCGCAAGAAAGAAGAGGACGCACGCGCTGCTGTGGAGAGCTCGGCGGAGATCCAAGCACGGTGCGGTGTCGCCGACAAAGCCGGGAAGGAGAACGACGGCGTCTGGCCAGAATGTGAGAAGTAGTAGTACTAGTAGTTAGTGTGTGTGTCTGTGTCGCCCATACGTTTGTTTAATTAATTACGAGCATGTACAAGTACTAGTTACTATTGTAGTTTTTAGAGAAAATTACCTGTACATTAGCCTAGACTCAATGGAAAAATTCCTATCCTATGCATCAAGTGGCATCTCTTTCTCTATAGGAATTGAGATGCATGTCATCTCACTTCCTATGATTTTCATATTCCTATAAAATTCCTATCCTATGAACCAAGGGAGGCCTCTGCTGGAGTACAGTAGTACTATACCTAGTAGTACTACTGGTACAGTAGTTTTTTCAAGAAGCGGAATTCAACGAAGTCATGATGGTTCCTTCATCTGAGCAACTTCACAGTGGGAAAGGTTGGGCCTCTGATTTGACGGCTCATTAGTCATTATTACTGCGGCGCGACGACCGGGGTGACTCTCCCTTGGAGTTCTGCGTGCATGGCAAGTGGACCAGGATGGTCGACGTCCCACATGTTGGCGAAGGGAAGTATTCTTTCCGATATCGAGGAGCAAGGAAACCGCGTAGTATAGTATCACTGCTGATTTATATTTATTTTTTATTTTTGATGAAAGCTAGCGTTTCAACTCTTACGACGAAGGAGTGCCAAATACGACACGTGCTGGATGTCCCACACGTCAGCGAAAGGAGTGGGACATGAACATCGTGGTAGAGTGTCTCCACTTCTTCCACTTCTAGGTCGGAGACCACATGTAGTACTAGTGGTATGAACGATACAATGTGCGACCCAGAGAGAAAGACATGTCTATTTGGAAGGTGTCAAGCCATACACGTAAACAAATATAAAACCTAATATGTACCTCCAATTAATATATTAGTAGAGTACTTAGGCACATACATCATAACATCACCGTGCATTGCACGTACAACATTTAGTGGTAGTAAGAGACAAATGCCTATATGCCACACATGTTCATACTATTTGTGCCTTTCTACTTCACTTACTGCGCTACATTACTCAGGTTCGTACGTCCACTCCTGGGTACATGTCCGTCTCATAGTTCCAGTCCCACGTGTTCTACTTACATGGAACGATCCATAACGGTGGGCAACGGGAGTCCATATCATTGCAGCTTCTTCATGTGGCTCCCCACGATGAAGATCATCCAAACTAGGGCCAGCCTCGACGCAGAGCAGTCGCGTGCACCGGGAAGCCGCGCTCTCTCGGCCGTCACGTTGCTTCAAAGCCGGCGCCAGTGAGAGGTCACCTCCGCTCTGGCCGGGCATTAATGCGGCACTGACGCTCCGGGGCGACGCTGACCGTTTCACGCGGGAAGCGCGTGCTGGCAAGGCAGGGGGTTTGGGTCGGCCACGGCGGTCAGACACGGGCATTATGGTGGTATTGATTGGTGTAGTACTGGTAGTTTGCAAAACTACTGAATTATTGCGCTCCGAATCTCGAGGACGAGATTCATTTTAAGGGTGGTAGGTTTGTAACATCCCAAAATTCTAAATTTTGGAATGTTATAATAAATAGATAGATTTGATTGTTTGTTTGATTGTGGTGTGATTGATTGAGTGAAATTCGAAACTTTTTGAAAGTTAAATGAGAGGGAATAAAAGGACTTTCCCAAACTTTCATCTTTGCTTGCTGATCTCCATGAATTCAAATTCTTTTCAAATACAAAACCCTTGAGCGAAGATGACATGACTTCTTCCATTTAATTAAATGAAAGGGTATTTGAAAATATTTGAATTTCATTTGGAAATATTTCAATTCAAAAACTTCATGCAACTCAATAATTTTCATGAGAGAAGATAAAATGACTTCTTCAAAACAGATGAAATATGAGTTGGAAGTTTAAAAGGATCAAATTAAAATCCTTTTGAAAATTATTTTCAATTTGGAATTATTTGGGTTTTATTCAAATTATTTTTCTCCAAAAATAAAATATATGGAAATTAGGGTAACATGATTCCCTACAACATAAAATTGGAGAGAAATAAATTTGAAATAATTTTGGTATTTTTAAAATGATTTTTATTGGATTTTAGTAGGGCAGTAGCACTCTTTGAATTATTTGATTTTTTTCGATTTTATTTGACTTGACAAAAATGTCCACGTTGAAGAAAATCTTTTTCTGAATTTTTTTATATATTATATGCCTATATAATATTTTTATTTATTTTGTTTTTATAATTTTTGTTTGTGTGAGAAAATGTTTTATAAAAAAAACTTTCTTCGGGCCGGCCCAGCCGAGCCAGGCCACGGCCCAACTCGCCGCCGCCGCCTTCCCCGAGTGCGGGAGACCACATCCCGCACGTCGCAGGAGTCCGCCGCGCCGCCGCCTCCTCCGACCCCTGCCGCAAGCCAGCGCCCCTCCCGTGGCATTTAAAAAGGCGGGCCCCGACCCCCCCCCCCCTCTTTTCTCCTCCTCCCTAGCCGCCGCTCCCCGCCGGCGCAAACCCTTACCGCCGCCGCCGTCGAGCCGCTGCAGCCGCTGCTCGCCTCGCCGTCGTCCGTCGCCGACCCCGCTGGCGACTCCGCCGCTCCGCGCCGCCCCTCCCCGACGTCTCCGCCATCCTCTACGACTGCCGGAACGCCGCCCCCGATCGGATCCGAGCCGCCGCCGCCGTCCTTTTCCTCGCCGCCGATGACCCCGCCGCTGCGGTAACCGCCACCTCCACCTCCCTCGTCCGATTTCGATCCAGAGGCCGGGATCGTTTCTATTTTTTTATCGTTTTCTTTTATTTAGCAAACGTTCACTAGTTAAGTCACTGGAGCGAACGTGTTCGTAGATTAGGGTTCAGTAATGAACGTTCACTTTTAGTTTTTTCTTTTTCTGTGATTTTCGGCCTGAGACCCATCTGTGAATAATTTATTTACAGATAGCCCCTGATCTTCAAACGTCTACAACTTTTTACTCGTTTATCC
Source organism: Aegilops tauschii subsp. strangulata (assembly GCF_002575655.3). NCBI lineage: Eukaryota > Viridiplantae > Streptophyta > Magnoliopsida > Poales > Poaceae > Aegilops > Aegilops tauschii. The sequence continues at coordinate 197,555,443 of NC_053038.3, read as the reverse complement.
AAATCCAACGAAACCAACGCCCACTTCTGCGTTGTGATCTCCTGTTTCCCATAAAACAACTTAAACATGTTTTTGAAAGTTTAAAAATTTGATTTCAAACAGATTTGTATTTGAACTTTGTTTGATCATAACTCAAGTTTTATAACTCCGTTTGAGTTGATTCTTTTTGCAAATCGAAGCTCTTGAACTAAACTTTCTGATTAGGCCAAATTTAAATAATTTTGGTACTGTTAGAAATTGTTTTATGTTGCAAGAGTTATTTTCTTAGTTCTGATGTTTTCCGAATTGTCTTCTTCGTTCTTCCCGATCTTTTGAGTGATTGCTTATGTGTGGTTACTATTGCTTGCTCACGATAGATTGAACGGAGTGTGACGAGTAGAACTATCAAGAGTTATGAGTGCGAATCATCTTCATCAACATTGCAGGCAAGTTCACACTTTGATCATATCCCTTCCATACCCATTTTTATGCATTAGTTCACCCTCAAACATTGCATGAGTAGGATTGATAACATGTGGCTATTGGGAAGTAGGTTATGAGGTAGGAACCTATTGCCCTGCATTCAAACCTTGGGAGTTACTATTACGTTATGCTTATACTGCTATGCTATGCTCGTAGACGTGGATTGGTTTTGAGTGTATTCCATGACAGATGTGAGATTGTTTACTTAATGGTTCAACTTAAGGTGGCAACTTTAATACACATCTGGGTGGATTGGTAGGGGCACCCTGGGGATATGCCAGTGGACTTGCCCGGACACCTGGGGATATACCAGTGTTGTCCTAGGAGATCCCGGGGATATACCGTGTGATCATCCTATGGTTCGCCACCCAGGCTAAAAGGGATCATAAGATTATTCATGCTAGAAACTTCCGTGTGCAGCCACAAGCTATTATGGGCTCTAGCATAGTTGAGTATGTTGCATGACCTCTTCCAGTGGTAGGCTAGCAGATGTAGGGGATGTAGGTTGGTACTATCTACCCGGGGTTAGAGTTAATGCTTCTAAAAGACTGTGTCTCGGTCATCCGTTTCTCAAACACCATGTAGTGCGAGAATCCCGACGGAGGAGATCGAGTCTTGTGGGGAAAAGTGCACAAACCTCTGCAGAGTGTACAAACTAATAATGGTTAGCCGTGTCCCTGGTTATGGAGAATTTTGAGTCTCTGGTCTTTGGATATTCATATTGATCTCATCATGTTACTTTAATTAATCTTGTTGGGTTAATGATGATACTTAATTGGGATTGAGATGCTGTCAACTGTCTCAATGTTTAACAACTACCATGATAGTCAAATAAAATTTATTCCTTTGCAGTAGGGAAAAATTGGCTTTTTGCAAAAAACATTATAACCATAGAGCTGTTCCACCAGCCATATATGCATGTAGTGATAGCCTTTGTTCATCATTTCTCTATGGTATGAATTTGCCAGCATATTCCATGTGCTGACCCGTTTTCGGGCTGCAACGTTTCATGTTGCAGGATATCTACGACGAGTAAGTGATACGTTAGGGTTATGATTTCTACACTCAACTTTGCCGTTGGTGTTGATGGGAATCCACAACCTTGTTACTTCCGCTATTTGGATTGAGGTAATAGTATTTACGTTACTTTATACATGTGATTTACCTCTGTTATAAACCCTCGAGTACTGTGCGTGTCAGCATACCGATCCAGGGATGACACTTAAGCACAGAGACTTGATCCATTCGGGTCGGGTTGCTACAAGATGGTATTAGAGCACATGTTGACTGTAGGACGTGACCCTAGAAACTGGCAAGCCCATAGGAAAATATTTTTTCTCTACAATTTCTTTTCAAAAGGATCTTTTACCTCTCTTCTCTTCTGAGCTTATTCAAATATTCCCTTTTAGTGAGACTATACCCCTTTCCCCTTTTGACCACAAAGATTCGACGGATGAGACCACTTCAAGAAGTACAAGATATCGGACAACTAAGACCACTTTGGAATGAAGAAGATTTTACCGTGTAAATGGAAACTACAATGGTTGAAGACTCTGAAGACTAGGAGAATTTGAAGATTTGTATGACCTAGGAATGGCTACTCTGATGGAAGTTGGCAGACTATGGAAGCCGTCAATGCCCGAGACCAAGGTGTATCGGAGAAAGACCGGAACATGGAGCATTAGAACTCAAAGTTTTTGTTAAGAAAACCCAAAGACAGGAGATATCAGTTATGGAATGAAAGCTCATGGTAGTAACATGGGCATAGACACGGCTGACCATGGTGTTATTACCCGTTTATGCTATTGTCACCGTGCGGAGTTAAGCATGCAGATGCATGGAAGGATTGGATGGTAGAAAGCTGATGGAGCATCTATCAGCAAAGGATGCAGTTTTAACCTTAGCTGGTGTATCACCAGGATCTGGAGCATTACATCAGGAAGTTTAAAGATGAACCTTCAGGAAGCAGTATTCGACAAGTAAGCATTTCATGAAGGACTCATGACCCAGAAGCTGAAAGTAGCCATGATGGAGGAGCAAAACCTCGAGACATCAAAGATTCGTCATGAACTGAAGGACAGTAGGATCATGGTCCATGTCGAGGTTGATGAAACCCAGAAGTTCGGAATGCAACTCCAGAATATTCAAGGACGTCACAAGAGACTTCACGTCAACAGAGATGATCTGGCAAAAGAACTTGAGAAAGACAAGCATGATCGGAAGAAGCCATCGGAGAGTTTGACGATTTTGAAGATTTATTGACCTTTAGAAGACCAAACCCCTGTTCTATACCTACGTTAGATGCGACGTTTGTGAGCTGTCATTTGTTTGATGTTTTTCCGACAGCCACAAAATAAAACCTGTCTTTTCAAAACTATTGTTTGTATTGTGTGTATCCCTCTCGATCTCTCTTATCCCACCGCAAACCCATGAACCCAATAGAGGATGAATGAAGATGAGCTTGTATTTTCTGGACCGATAAGTCAATTGGAGACGGACCGATGGATTCAGAACATGGAGGATCACATGGAGGATAACCCTATAGCCGTAAAGGATATGACCCAGCATGGTCTTGAGTGCTTTGAAAGAGGTGCCACTAGCTGGTAGAGGATGTACCAAACCATCAATGGATGGCAAGGAGTAATCACTTGGAAAGAATTTAAGTTGACTTTGCCAAAGTCTTGGCTTGTGTCCCAAAAGTTGAGGCCTTATGGAAAGGATATGAAGAAACCTTGTGCATACAAGCTTTGTGGAGAAATAGGACACAACCATAAAGAAAACAAGGACGAATACCCTCATAAGCGGAGGATTACCAAAGGAGTTAGCAGAGGATCTCAGGGAACTTCGGTTGGAGATTGTTCCCAAAGGTTTTGTTGCAGCAATGGAAGTTCAGTTTGCATTGTTGGGAAAGATCCGTGAAGCTCAAAAGAATGACAAAGAGATTGCTGAGGTAAAAGAGAGGATGAGCAAAGGAAAGGCCAAAGATTCGTAAGGATGAGCACGACACCATATGGTTCAAGGACCGTGTATATGTGCCCAATAATGCAAAGATCAGGAAGTTAATACTTTAGGAGGCTCATGACTCACCATACTCGATTTGCCCTGGAAACACCAAGACGTATTTGGAGTTGAAGGAGTGTTTCTGGTGGACTGGTATGAAGAAGGATATTTCGGAGTATGTAGTCGTAGGTGATGTATGCCAGAGAGTAAAGGCAGAGCATCAGAAGCCAGCAGGATTACTACAGCCTATGCCGATTCCCGAATGGAAGTGGGATATGCTTGGCATGGATTTCATTACCGGATTTCCCAGAACCCGATCGGGATATGATTCTATCTGGGTAGTAGTTGATTCGCTTGACCAAAGTGGCTCACTTTATCCCAGTGAAAACCACCTATACAAGTGCGAAGTTGGCCAAGATATATTTGACCAGGATCGTATGTCTGCATGGAGTTCCGAGGACCAACGTATCAGATAGAGGAACACAGTTTACCTCAAAGTTTTGGAATCGGCTGCACTAGACTTTGGGTACTAGGCTAGAGTTCAGTACAACCTTTCATCCGCAGACAGATGGATAGACCGAGACAGTCAATCAGATTCTGGAGGACATGTTGAGAGCGTGTGCGCTATATTATGGATCTAGTAGGGATGATAATCTACCTTACGCGGAGTTCTCATACAACAATAGTTACCAAGCCAGTTTGAAGATGGCCCCTTTGGAGCTTTGTATGGGAAAAGGAGCCAGACACCATTGATGTGGGATGAAGTTAGAGACCGTCAGTTGTTTGGACCAAAAGTGATCAAGGAGTCAGAAGAGAATGTTAAGTTGATTCGAGGTAGACTGGAGGTAGCTCAGTCCAGGCAGAAGAGTTATGCATACTCAAAAACGCAAGGAGGTAGTCCATGAAATTGGAGACAGAGCATGTCTTCATGTGTCCCCTCTGCGAGGAATTAAACGATTTGGAGTTAAGGGAAAGTTAGCCCCGAGATTTGTAGGACCATAACGAGTTTTCGAGCGTATGGGAGAAGTGGCCTACAAGTTGGAGTTACCCAAAGGACTGTCAGGAGTTCATGATGTGTTTCATGTTTCCCAGTTGAAGAAGTGCCATGCAGAGATGGCCAATATTCCCCTATAAGGACGCTTGACCCCTGGAAAAGACAATGATATTCCACGGAGTGAATTTCGGACAAAATTAGTACGAGTTTTATCTCGATATGTGGGATACCCCAGAAATATGAAGAGATGAAGTACTGTTGGATATAAAGGAGGTAGAATGTTGGTGATATGGATCAATGGAAATTCCATGATGAGTCTGAGTAAACATGTCCTAGTTTGGTGCAAATAGAAGGAAGGGAGACAATAAAATTGGATGGATTTAAGAATGCTGGAAGCTGGATGTTGGAATAATGATCAGTTGCTCGATGATAAGTTCAAGGACTACAAGTGATGAGATGGGCCATAACCCACAGGCCCCAGGACCTGCCAAGAAGCAAGCACATTCTTGCTGAAGGAAAAACTCTGGAGGAAGTTACGATTTTTATCGATAGACGATTTTATAGGAGTTTACGTAAAACCTGAGAGTTGTGAAGAAACGATAGATGTTTGTTTGGCTTGCAGAATCAATGGATTTATCCGAACTTGGTTCGTTGACAAGAGAAATTTTGCAATGTTTGTGAGGATGACCGAGTGTTAGAATGCGAGATTCGCTAAACCATGTACAAGGAAATGATTTGGGTGCGGGATGGATTGATCACCATACCGACTTACTCTTATTGTTCACCGTGCTATACGGGATGGTAAATCTGAGTGACTTACCTATAGTAGAGCGACGACGATCAAAACCTTGTTTAAATCGTAGAATGGTGTAGCAATTTTCCCTTGTACAAGGCAGTTTTTGCCAATCGCAGGATATACGGTGAGGATCAACCAGACCCATTTCATGCAGGAGAAACCATAAATTGTTGACCACCATGAGATATCGATAGTTGTTTAGTATTGGCGCCAGACCCGTCAGCTAAGAAGACCCAGTCTCAGAATAACCTTACCAAGATGAAAGGACAGAAGAATTGAGGAAAAGGTTATGCCGCGACCCAAAGAGCCAGAGAAGGAATTTTCCTGAAAATTTGAGAAGACCGGCCCCGTCAAGAATAAGGATGGATTATAAGAGTTTTGATGGAACTGTAACCACGCTTCTAAGGGTGGTAGCCCCCGAGACCCTGTGATGGTCGATGGATTTTGAAAAGACCCCGACCCTAACCTATTTCTTGCTAGCCTCTCCGAATCTCGAGGACGAGATTCATTTTAAGGGTGGTAGGTTTGTAACATCCCAAAATTCTAAATTTTGGAATGTTATAATAAATAGATAGATTTGATTGTTTGTTTGATTGTGGTGTGATTGATTGAGTGAAATTCAAAACTTTTTGAAAGTTAAATGAGAGGGAATAAAAGGACTGTCCCAAACTTTCATCTTTGCTTGCTGATCTCTATGAATTCAAATTCTTTTCAAATACAAAACCCTTGAGCAAAGTTGATATGACTTCTTCCATTTAATTAAATGAAAGGGTATTTGAAAATATTTGAATTTCATTTGGAAATATTTCAATTCATAAACTTCATGCAACTCAATGATTTTCATGAGAGAAGATAAAATGACTTCTTCAAAACAGATGAAATATGAGTTGGAAGTTTAAAAGGATCAAATTAAAATCCTTTTGAAAATTATTTTCAATTTGGAATTATTTGGGTTTTATTCAAATTATTTTTCTCCAAAAATAAAATATATGGAAATTAGGGTAACATGATTCCCTACAACAGAATATTGGAGAGAAATAAATTTGAAATCATTTTGGTATTTTTAAAATGATTTTTATTGGATTTTAGTAGGGGCAGTACCACTCTTTGAGTTATTTGAATTTTTTTTGATTTTATTTGACTTGACAAAAATATCCACGTTGAAGAAAATCTTTTTCTGAAAATTTTGATATATTATATGCCTATATAATATTTTTATTTATTATTTTGTTTGTCTGAGAAAATGTTTTATAAATAAACTTTCTTCGGGCCGGCCCAGCCGAGCCAGGCCACGGCCCAAATCGCCGCTGCCGCCTTCCCCGAGTGCGGGAGACCGCATCCCGCACGTCGTCGGAGTCCGCCGTGCCGCCGCCTCCTCCGACCCCTACCGCAAGCCCGCGCCCCTCCCGTGGCCTTTAAAAAGGCGGGCCGCGACCCCGCCCCCCCTCTTTTCTCCTCCTCCCTAGCCGCCGCTCCCCGCCGGCGCAAACCCTCGCCGCCACCGCCGTCGAGCCGCTGCAGCCGCTGCTCGCCTCGCCGCCGTCCGTCGCCGACCCCGCTGGCGACTCCGCCGCTCCGCGCCGCACCTCCCCGACGTCTCCGCCGTCCTCTACGACCGCCGGAACGCCGCCCCCGATCGGATCCGAGCCGTCGTCGCCGTCCTTTTCCTCGCCGCCGATGACCCTGCCGCCGCGGTAACCGCCACCTCCACCTCCCCCGTCCGATTTCGATCCTGAGGCCGAGATCGTTTCTATTTTTTTATCGTTTTCTTTTATTTAGCAAACGTTCACTAGTTAAGTCACTGGAGCGAACGTGTTCGTAGATTAGGGTTTAGTAATGAACGTTCACTTTTTAGTTTTTTCTTTTTCTATTATTTTCGGCCAGGGACCCATCTGTGAATAATTTATTTACAGATTAGCCCCTGATCTTCAAACGTCTACAACTTTTTACTCGTTTATCCAAATCCAACGAAACCAACGCCCACTTCTTCGTTGTGATCTCCTGTTTCCAGTAAAATAACTTAAAATGTTTTTGAAAGTTTAAAAATTTGATTTCAAACAGATTTGTATTTGAACTTTGTTTGATCATAACTCAAGTTTTATAACTCCGTTTGAGTTGATTCTTTTTGCAAATCGAAGCTCTTGACCTAAACTTTCTGATTAGGCCAAATTTAAATAATTTTGGTACTGTTAGAAATTGTTTTATGTTGCAAGAGTTATTTGCTTGGTTCTGATGTTTTTCGAATTGTCTTCTTCGTTCTTCCCGATCTTTTGAGTGATTGCTTATGTGTGGTTACTATTGCTTGCTCACGATAGATTGAACGGAGTGTGACGAGTAGAACTATCAAGAGTTATGAGTGCGAATCATCTTCATCAACATTGCAGGCAAGTTCACACTTTGATCATATCCCTTCCATACCCAATTTTTATGCATTAGTTCACCCTCAAACATTGCATGAGTAGGATTGATAACATGTGGGTATTGGGAAGTAGTTGATGAGGTAGGAACCTATTGCCCTGCATTCAAACCTTGGGAGTTACTATTACGTTATGCTTATACTGGTATGCTATGCTCATAGACGTTGATTGGGTTTGAGTGTATTCCATGACAGATGTGAGATTGTTTACTTAATGGTTCAACTTAAGGTGGCAACTTTAATACACATCTGGGTGGATTGGTAGGGGCACCCTGGGGATATACCAGTGGCCCGGGGATATACCGTGTGATCATCCTATGGTTCGCCACCCAGGCTCAAAGGGATCATAAGATTATTCATGCTAGAAACTTCCGTGTGCAGCCACAAGCTATTATGGGCTCTAGCATAGTTGAGTATGTCGCATGACCTCTTCCAGTGGTAGGCTAGCAGATGTAGGGGATGTTGGTTGGTACTGTCTACCCGGGGTTAGAGTTAATGCTTCTGAAAGACTGTTTCTCGGTCATCCGTTTCTCAAACACCATGTAGTGCGAGAATCCCAACGGATGAGATTGAGTCTTGTGGGGAAAAGTGCACAAACCTCTGCAGAGTGTACAAACTAATCATGGTTAGCCGTGTCCCCGGTTATGGACAATTTTGAGTCTCTGGTCTTTGGATATTCATATTGATCTCATCATGTTACTTTAATTAATCTTGTTGGGTTAATGATGATACTTAATTAGGATTGAGATGCTGTCAACCATCTCAATGTTTAACAACTACCATGATAGTCAAATAAAATTTATTCCTTTGGAGTAGGGAAAAATTGGCTTTTCACAAAAAACATTATAACCATAGAGCTCTTCCACCAGCCATATATGCATGTAGTGATAGCCTTTGTTCATCATTTCTCTATGGTATGAATTTGCCAGCATATTCCATGTGCTGGCCCGTTTTCGGGCTGCAACGTTTCATGTTGCAGGATATCTACGACGAGTAAGTGATGCGTTAGGGTTATGATTTCTACACTCAACTTTGCCGTTGGTGTTGACGGGAATCCACAACCTTGTTACTTCCGCTATTTGGATTGAGGTAATAGTATTTACGTTACTTTATACATGTGATTTACCTTTGTTATAAATCCTCGAGTACTGTGCGTGTCAGCATACCGATCCAGGGATGACACTTAAGCACAGAGACTTGATCTATTCGGGTCGGGTCGCTACACCTAACTTGTGACACAGTGGGCATCGGGGGAATTAGGAACTGGACACGGAAGTAGTCTTCAGAATGCATTTACTACGTGATCAAACTCATCACTTACCTTCTCATCGGACAAAACCCGAGTGCCCCTCAACGTCGGCATCTCAAGGGGCGTCAACTTGCAACTATGGCCATGCCGCGCTGGAGAGACCCCCAAGGAAACGTCCTCATGCATTGCACGTAACATCAAGATGCATTTGTATGAGTAGTTTATCTTGTGAGAGAAAAGGGTGAACGAGGGAAGGCCTTATTTGCAAATGTGAAGAGGGTTGTGGGTATCTTTTTGCAAAATTGCCATAGTTTTCTTCTTATCCATCAGATATAAATCGGACGGCCTATATTGCAGGATGGCAGGCACACCATCATCACCAACTCTGTTTTTTATAAGAGTAATAGAAGAGAGACAGAGACAGATAGATAGATAGATTATTATTATTATTATTATTATTATTATTATTATTATTATTATTATTATAAGAGTAGAGATAGAGATTAGGGAGCTGGTGGGCGGTTCGTTGTATGGCACGTTCGCATCCATCCACTAGCCCGGAATTAAAGCACGGACGACGTTTACAGCGACTTGGATTAGTAGTTTTCCGGGCGGATGGACCAACGCAGACTAGCGGACCTGGTCGCCCTTTTTCGAGCACGCATTCGACAAGTACGTGCGTGACATGCGTCTTGGGGAACGTAGCAATAATTCAAAATTTTCCTACGTGTCACCAAGATCAATCTAGGAGATGCTAGCAATAAGAGAGAGGGAGTGCATCTTCATACCCTTGAAGATCGCTAAGCGGAAGCATTACAAGAACGCGGTTGATGGAGTCGTACTCGCGGCGATTCAAATCGCGGAAGATCCGATCTAGCGCCGAACGGACGGCGCCTCCGCGTTCAACACACGTACAGCTCGGGGACGTCTCCTCCTTGATCCAGCAAGGGAAGAGGAGAAGTTGAGGGAGAACTCCAGCAGCACGACCGCATGGTGGCAATGGAGCTCGTGGTTCTCCGGCAGGGCTTCGCCAAGCACTACGGAGGAGGAGATGTATGAGGAGAGGGCTGCGCCAGGCAAGGGTGCGGCTACCCTCTATCTCCCTCACTATATATATAGGGGGAAGGGGGGTGGAGGTGGCGCCTAGGGTTCCCTAGGGGAGGGGCGGCGGCCACAGGGGAAACCTTAGATGGGTTTGGGCGCCCCCACCCCTGGGAAACTTGCCCCCCAAGCCGGGAGGGGTGGCTGCCCTAGGGGAGGCGCCCCCACCTCTCCACGTTACGTGAGAGGGGTTGGGAGGGGCGCACAGCCCCTTAGTGGGCTGGTGTGCCCCCTCCCCTTGGCTCATAAGGCCCCCCAACGCTTGCCGGGGCCTCCGAAACACCTTTCGGTCACGCTGGTCGTCACCCGGTACTCCCAGAACAATTCCGGACTCCAATACCCTTCGTCCAATATATCGATCTTCACCTTCGGACCACTCTGAAGTTCCTCGTCACCTTCCGGGATCTCATCCGGGATTCCGAACAACCTTCGGTAACCACATACTATTTCCCATAACAACTCTAGCGTCACCGAACCTTAAGTGTGTAGACCCTACGGGTTCGGGAACCATGCAGACATGACCGAGACACCTCTCCGGCCAATAACCAATAGCGGGATCTGGATACCCATATTGGCTCCCACATGTTCCACGATGATCTCATCGGATGAACCACGATGTCGGGGATTCAATCAATCCCGTATACAATTCCCTTTGTCTATCGGTATGTTACTTGCCCGAGATTCGATCGTCGGTATCCCAATACCTCGTTCAATCTCGTTACCGGCAAGTCTCTTTACTCGTTCCGTAACGCATGATCCCATGGCTAACTCATTAGTCACATTGAGCTCATTATGATGATGCATTACCGAGTGGGCCTAGAGATACCTCTTCGTCATACGGAGTGACAAATCCCAGTCTCGATTCGTGCCAACCCAACAGACACTTTCGGAGATACCTGTAGTGCACCTTTAGAGCCACCCAGTTACGTTGTGACGTTTGGTACACCCAAAGCATTCCCACAGTATCCGGGAGTTGCACAATCTCATGGTCTAAGGAAACGATACTTGACATTAGAAAAGCTCTTAGCAAACGAACTACACGATCTTGTGCTATGCTTAGGATTGGGTCTTGTCCATCACATCATTCTCCTAATGATGTGATCCCGTTATCAACGACATCCAATGTCCATGGTCAGGAAACCATAACCATCTATTGATCAACGAGCTAGTCAACTAGAGGCTTACTAGGGACATGTTGTGGTCTATGTATTCACACATGTATTACGGTTTCCAGTTAATACAATTATAGCATGAACAATAGACAATTATCATGAACAAGGAAATACAATAATAACAATTTTATCATTGCCTCTAGGGCATATTTCCAACAGTCTCCCACTTGCACTAGAGTCAATAATCTAGTTCACATCACTATGTGATTGGAATGAGTCCAACACCCATGGGGTTTGTTCATATCGCGCTTGTGAGAGAGGTTATTAGTCAACGGGTCTGAACCTTTCAGATCCGTGTGTGCTTTACAAATCTCTATGTCATCTTGTAGATGCAGCTACCACGCGCTACTTGGAGCAATTCCAAATAACTGCTCTACTATACGAATCCGGTTTACTACTCAGAGTCATCCGGATTAGTGTCAAAGTTTGCATCGACGTAACCCTTTACGACGAACTCTTTTACCACCTCCATAATCGAGAAAATTCCTTAGTCCACTAGTTACTAAGGATAAGTTCGACCGCTGTCATGTGATCCATTCCTGGATCACTATTGTACCCCTTGACTAACTCATGGCAAGGCACACTTCAGGTGCGGTACACAGCATAGCATACTGTAGAGCCTACGTCTAAAGCATAGGGGTCGACCTTCGTCCTTTCTCTCTCTTCTGCCGTGGTCAGGTCTTGAGTCTTACTCAATACTCACACCTTGTAACACAGCCAAGAACTCCTTCTTTGCTGATCTATTTTGAACTCCTTCAAAATCTTGTCACGGTATGTATTCATTTTGAAAGTACTATTAAGCGTTTTTGATCTATCCTTATAGATCTTGATGCTCAATGTTCAAGTAGCTTAATCCAGGTTTTCCATTGAAAAACACTTTTCAAATAACCCTGTATGCTTTCCAGAAATTCTACATCATTTCTGATCAACAATATGTTAACAACATATACTCATCAAAAATTCTATAGTGCTCCCACTCACTTCTTTGGAAATACAAGTTTCTCATAAACTTTGTAAAAACCCAAAATATTTGATCATCTCATCAAGGCGTACATTCCAACTCTGAGATGCTTACTCCAGTCCTTAGAAGGATTGCTGGAGCTTTGCATACTTGTTAGCATATTTCAGGAATGACAAAACCTTCTGGTTGTATCACATACAACCTTTCCTCAAGAAAATCGTCGAGGAAACAATGTTTTGACATCCTATCCGCAAGATTTCCTAAATAATGCAGTAACTGCTAATATAATTCCAACAGACTCTTAGCATCGCTATGAGTGAGAAAGTCTCATCGCAGTCAACTCCTTGAACTTGTCGGAAAACATCTTAACGACAAGTCGAGCTTTCTTAATGGTGACACTTACCATCATTGTCCATCTTCCTTTTAAAATCCATCTGCACCCAACAACCTTACGACCATCAAGTAGTTCTTCCAAAGTCTATACTTTATTTTTATACATGGATCCTCTCTCGGATTTTATGGCCTCGAGCCATTCGTCGAAATCCCGGCCCACCATCGCTTCTCCATAGCTCGTAGGTTCATTGTTGTCTAGCAACATGACTTCCAAGACAGGATTACGTACCACTCTGAAGTAGTACATATCCTTGTCGTCCTACGAGGTTTGGTAGTGACTTGATCCGAAGTTTCATGATCACTATCATAAGCTTCCACTTCAATTGGTGTAGGTGCCACAGGAACAACTTCTTGTGCCCTGCTACACACTAGTTGAAGTGACGGTTCAGTAACCTCATCAAGTCTCCACCATCCTCCCACTCAATTCTTTTGAGAGAAACTTTTCCTCGAGAAAGGACCCATTTCTAGAAACAATCACTTTTGCTTCCAGATCTGAAATAGGAGGTATACCCAACTGTTTTGGGTATTCTATGAAGATGCATTTATCCGCTTTGGGTTTGAGCTTATCAGCCTGAAACGTTTTTACATAAGCGTCGCAGCCCCAACTTTTAAGAAACGACAGCTTAGGTTTCTCTAAACCATAGTTCATAGGTGTCGTCTCAACGGAATTGCGTGGTGCCCTATTTAAAGTGAATGCGGTTGTCTCTAATGCCTAGCCCATAAATGATAGCGGTAATTCGATAAGAGACATCATGGTATGCACCATATCCAATAGGGTGCAGTTATGATGTTCGGACACACCATCACACTATGGTGTTCCAGGCGGTATTAGTTGTGAAACAATTTCCACAATGTCTTAATTGTGTGCCAAACTCGTAACTCAGATATTCATCTCTATGATCATATCACAGACATTTTATCCTCTTGTCACGACGATCTTCAACTTCACTCTGAAATTACTTGAACCTTTCAATAATTCAGACTTGTGTTTCATCAAGTAAATATACTCAGCATCTACTCAAATCATCTGTGAAGTAAGAACATAACGATATCCACTGCGTGCCTCAGCACTCATTGGACTTCACACATCAAAATGTATTACTTCCAACAAGTTGCTTTCTTGTTCCATCTTACTGAAAACGAGGCCTTTCAGTCATCTTGCCCATGTGTTATGATTTGCATGTCTCAAGTGATTCAAAATCAAGTGAGTCCAAACGATCCATCTGTATGGAGTTTCTTCATGCATATCTACCAATAGACATGGTTCGCATGTCTCAATCTTTTCAAAAACGAGTGAGTCCAAAGATCCATCAACATGGAGCTTCTTCATGCGTTTTATACCAATATGACTCAAATGGCAGTGCCACAAGTATGTGGTACTATCATTACTATCTTATATCTTTTGGCATGAACATGTGTATCACTACGATCGAGATTCAATAAACCATTCATTTTAGGTGCAAGACCATTGAAGGTATTATTCAAATATACAGAGTAACCATTATTCTCCTTAAATGAATAACCGTATTGCGATAAACATAATCCAATCATGTCTATGCTCAACGCAAACACCAAATAACAATTATTTAGGTTTAACACCAATCTCGATGGTAGAGGGAGCATGCGATGCTTGATCACATCAACCTTGGAAACACTTCCAAGACATATCGTCATCTCACCTTTAGCTAGTCGCCGTTTATTCCGTAGCCTTTTATTTCGAGTTACCAACATTTAGCAACCGAACCGGTATCTAATACCCTGGTGCTACTAGGAGTACTAGTAAAGTACACATTAATATAATGAATATCCAATATACTTCTGTCGACCTTGCCTGCCTTCTCATCTACCAAGTATCTAGGATAGTTCTGCTTCAGTGACCGTTCCCCTCATTATAGAAGCACTTAGTCTCGGGTTTGGGTTCAACCTTGGGTTTCTTCACTAGAGCAGCAACTGATTTGCCGTTTCATGAAGTATCCCTTCTTTCCCTTGCCCTTCTTGAAACTGGTGGTTTTACTAACCATCAACTATTGATGCTCCTACTTGATCTCTACTTTCGCGGTGTAAAACATCACGAGTTGCTCAAGGATCATCATGTTTATCCCTGATATGTTATAGTTCATCACGAAGCTCTGATAGCTTGGTGGCAGTGACTATGGAGAACCATCACTATCTCGTCTAGAAGATTAACTCCCACTCGATTCAAGCGATTGTAGTACTCAGACAATCTGAGCACATGCTCAACGATTGAGCTTTTCTCCCTTAGTTTGCAGGCTTAAGAAACTTGTCAGAGGTCTCAAACCTCTTGACGTGGGCACTAGTCTGAAATCCCGATTTCAGTCTTTGGAACATCTCATATGTTCTGCGACGTTTCAAAAACGTCTTTGGCGCCTCAATTCTAAACCGTTAGCATTATGCACTGAACTATCACGTAGTCATCAAAACGTGTATGTCAGATGTTCGCAACATCCATAGACGACGCTCGAGGTTCAGCACACGGAGCGGTGCATTAAGGACATAAGCCTTCTGTGCAGCAATGAGGATAATCCTCAGTTTACGGACCCAGTCCGCATAATTTCTACTATCAACTTTCAACTAAATTTTCTCTAGGAACATATCTTAAACAGTAGAACCAAAGCGTAAGCTATGACATAATTTGCAAAGACCTTTTGACTATGTTCATGATAATTAAGTTCATCTGATTATTTAATGAACTCCCACTTAGATAGACATCCCTCTAGTCATCTAAGTGATACATGATCCGAGTCAACTAGGCCGTGTCCGATCATCACGTGAGACGAACTAGTCATCATCGGTGAACATCTTCACGTTGATCGTATCTACTATACGACTCATGTTCGACCTTTCGGTCTCTTGTGTTCCGAGGCCATGTCTGTACATGCTAGGCTCGTCAAATCAACCTAAGTGTTTCGCATGTGTAAATCTGGCTTACACCCGTTGTATGCGAACGTTAGAATCTATCACACCCGATCATCACGTGGTGCTTCAAAACAACGAACCTTCGCAATGGTGCACAGTTAGGGGGAACACTTTCTTGAAATTTTAGCGAGGGATCATCTTATTTATGCTACCGTCGTTCTAAGCAAATAAGATGTAAACATGACAAACATCACATGCAAATCATAAAGTGACATGATATGGCCAATATCATCTTGCGCCTTTTGATCTCCATCTTCGAGGTGCGGCATGATCACCTTCGTCACCGGCATGACACCATGATCTCCATCATCATGATCTCCATCATCGTGTCTTCATGAAGTTGTCTCGCCAACTATACTTCTACTACTATGGCTAACGGTTAGCAATAAAGTAAAGTAATTACATGGCGTTTTTCATTGACACGTGGGTCATACAATAAATTAAGACAACTCCTATGGCTCCTGCCGGTTGTCATACTCATCGACATGCAAGTCGTGATTCCTATTACAAGAACATGATCAATCTCATACATCACATATATATAATTCATCACATCCTTTTGGCCATATCACATCACATAGCATACCCTGCAAAAACAAGTTAGACGTCCTCTAATTGTTGTTGCATGTTTTACGTGGCTGCTATGGGTTTCTAGCAAGAACGTTTCTTACCTACGCAAAAGCCACAACGGTGATATGCCAATTGCTATTTACCCTTCATAAGGACCCTCTTCATCGAATCCGATCCGACTAAAGTGGGAGAGACAGACACCCGCTAGCCACCTTATGCATCAAGTGCATGTCAGTCGGTGGAACCTGTCTCACGTAAGAGTACGTGTAAGGTCGGTCCGGGACGCTTCATCCCACAATGCCGCCGAATCAAGATAAGACTAGTAACGGTAAGCAAATTGAACAAATCATCGCCCACAACTACTTTGTGTTCTACTCGTGCATAGAATCTACGCATAGACCTAGCTCATGATGCCACTGTTGGGGAACGTAGCAATAATTCAAAATTTTCCTATGTGTCACCCAGATCAATCTAGGAGATGCTAGCAACGAGAGAGAGGCAGTGCATCTTCATACCCTTGAAGATCGCTAAGCGGAAGCGTTACAAGAACGCGGTTGATGGAGTCGTACTCGTGGCGATTCAAATCGCGGAAGATCCGATCTAGCGCCGAACGGACGGCGCCTCCGCGTTCAACACACGTACAGCCCGGGGATGTCTCCTCCTTCTTGATCCAGCAAGGGGAGAGGAGAAGTTGAGGGAGAACTCCAGCAGCACGACGGCATGGTGGCAATGGAGCTCGTGGTTCTCCGGCAGGGCTTCGCCAAGCACTACGGAGGAGGAGGATATGTATGAGGAGAGGGCTGCGCCAGGCAAGGGGTGCGGCTGCCCTCTCTCTCCCTCACTATATATATAGGGGAAGGGGGTGGAGGAGGCGCCCTAGGGTTCCCTAGGGGAGGGGCGGCGGCCACAGGGGAAACCCTAGATGGGTTTGGGCGCCCCCACCCCTGGGAAACTTGCCCCCCCCAAGCCGGGAGGGGTGGCTGTCCTACGGGAGGCGCCCCCACCTCTCCACGTTACGTGAGAGGGGTTGGGAGGGGCGCACAGCCCCTTAGTGGGCTGGTGTGCCCCCTCCCCTTGGCTCATAAGGCCCCCCAACGCTTGCCGGGGCCTCTGAAACACCTTTCGGTCACGCTGGTCGTCACCCGGTACTCCCAGAACAATTCCGGACTCCAATACCCTTCGTCCAATATATCGATCTTCACCTCCGGACCACTCCGGAGTTCCTCGTCACGTCCGGGATCTCATCCGGGACTCCGAACAACCTTCGGTAACCACATACTATTTCCCATAACAACTCTAGCGTCACCGAACCTTAAGTGTGTAGACCCTACGGGTTCGGGAACCATGCAGACATGACCGAGACACCTCTCCGGCCAATAACCAATAGCGGGATCTGGATACCCATATTGGCTCCCACATGTTCCACGATGATCTCATCGGATGAACCATGATGTCGGGGATTCAATCAATCCCGTATACAATTCCCTTTGTCTATCGGTATGTTACTTGCCCGAGATTCGATCGTTGGTATCCCAATACCTCGTTCAATCTCGTTACCGGCAAGTCTCCTTACTCATTCTGTAACGCATGATCCCGTGGCTAACTCATTAGTCACATTGAGCTCATTATGATGATGCATTACCGAGTGGGCCCAGAGATACCTCTCCGTCATACGGAGTGACAAATCCCAGTCTCGATTCGTGCCAACCCAACAGACACTTTCGGAGATACCTGTAGTGCACCTTTATAGCCACCCAGTTACGTTGTGACGTTTGGTACACCCAAAGCATTCCCACAGTATCCGGGAGTTGCACAATCTCATGGTCTAAGGAAACAATACTTGACATTAGAAAAGCTCTTAGCAAACGAACTACACGATCTTGTGCTATGCTTAGGATTGGGTCTTGTCCATCACATCATTCTCCTAATGATGTGATCCCGTTATCAATGACATCCAATGTCCATGGTCAGGAAACCAGAACCATCTATTGATCAACGAGCTAGTCAACTAGAGGCTTACTAGGGACATGTTGTGGTCTATGTATTCACACATGTATTACGGTTTCCAGTTAATACAATTATAGCATGAACAATAGACAATTATCATGAACAAGGAAATACAATAATAACAATTTTATCATTGCCTCTAGGGCATATTTCCAACAATGCGTGCATGCAAATCTTGCGTGACCAAACCGTGCGAAGCGGAGTGGTAGGCTGTCGAACTACAGAATGCATGTTGCAGCCATGTCATCCACATGCAACCTAAAGGCCAATTCATACTCCGCTGGACTATGCTGTACAACTATGCATTGTTTGGCACGAACATTCCTTGGTGCTTATGCTGCAACTGGCGTACTCCACAACCTGCTTCCCTTCTCCTTCCTCTTCCACCGCCTGCGCACGTCCGCCGGAAGCGACCTGTCAACCCTTATATAGGAGTGCTAGCATAAAAAGATGCATGCATGACCACTAAAATTTCCTTTCTCTTATCTCTATGAAATAAATGTGGTGTGAAACTCAAAGCCCTTTAAGTCTGAGTATAAAGGAAATCATCGTCCTCCTCCGGCTCCGCTTCGCCCGCGTTGTCGTCCTCCTGTTCCGGCTCCGCGTCCTTGTTCTCCTCCTCCTCCTCCGTGTGCTGCTCCGCCTCCAACGCCTCCTCGTCTGGCTCCGGCTAGTCCGGACTCCGAAGGCAGGGCCGCAGCAATCCGGGCTGCACGCCGCCTCCAGATTAAAGCGCCGCTCCGGCGGGAGTATGGCGTATGTCGTTACCTTTGGCGGGGCCATGGCTATCGGGCGACGGCGACCAGAGAAGAGGCGGCGGGAGGGGAATGAATGCAGCTACTGTTTGGGTTCGCCATCCGGCTTAAATAAATGTGCTCCATCATGTGCACCCACGGGTGCATAAATTGTAATATACGGGTCTGCTTAGGGGGCGTCATGTAACTGGTATGTGTGTGACATTCTGAGAGACAGAATACGTGTGTGCGACTCTACTCTTCAGACATGCACTCAACCTTTTGCATCATGATATAAGTATAATGGTATTACACTTGAGGTAGTGATTTACGTGGCCATGTTAACGTGGTTGTGTAAAAAAAATGTCACTTCCTCCTCATGATTTGCGTTATATAATTATGAGAAGTTTCCTAACTACTAAAGTAAAGTGGAATTTGTCCATGTTATAAAAGTAAATTAAGGTGATTATTTATCATACGGGTAAGGTCGGATGAAGGGTGGTAGGAACAAATGCTCCGCCTAGAGCATGTGTGTGTGAGATGGAGTCTTATTGTGTGTGTGTGTGTGTGGGTGTGTGTGTGTGTGTGAAGCGGAGTCTTCGGCGGCGAAAGTAATTTAAGTGTGTGTGGCTTCATCGTAGAGAGGTGATGTGTATGGAAGAGGCCACCAATGAGGGGGTGCGAGAGAGAATAGGCGCGTAGAGAGGGAAGAGAAAGCGTGTGCACGTGAGAGGAGTCGACGTCGAGAGAACGTGTTTGTTCGAGAGACACCGAGGAAGACTACTATATATCGATGGTGCATGTAGGCGGGAATTAAACGAAGGGATGGTCTTATTGGTTTCGGGGATATAGGGGAAGAGTGAGAGAGGGGGTAGCTAGAAGGAGATTATTAAGTGTGAGTGTGTGTTTTACCCATCCAAGCGGAAGTTATGTGCATACAAGAAGAGAACGATTCGATGTGGGGTTAGGGCTAAGGGTAATTAACTACGTATGGAGACATAGGAGACCTTGAACGTGCATGTGCGAGAGGTATTGATATGTCTCCAACGTATCTATAATTTTGATTGTTTCATGATGTTATATTATCAATCTTGGATGTTTTATAATCATTTTAAGTCATTTATATCATTTTTTGGTACTAACCTATTGACATAGTGACAAGTGCCAGTTGCTATTTTCTGCATGTTTTTTACATCGCAGGAAATCAATATCGGAAGGAGTCCAAATGCCACGAAACTTCATGGAGAATTTTTATGGGCCAGAAGGAACACAATGGGCCCTGGCTACGCCTGGGGCCCCGGGACTGCCTCTTTGCTCTATAAATACCCCAATATTCCAGAAAACCTAGAGGTATCGACGAAATATTCATCCAGCCGCCGCAGAGTCCAGAACCACCAGATCCAATCTAGACACCATCTCGGATGGGGTTCACCACCTCCATTGGTGCCTCTCCGATGATGCGTGAGTAGTTCTTTGTAGACCTTCGGGTTCGTAGTTAGTAGCTAGATGGCATTCTCTGTCTCGCTGGATTCTCAATACAATGGTCTCTTGGAGATCCATATGATGTAACTCTTTTTGCGGTGTGTTTGTTGGGATCTGATGAACTTTGAGTTTAGGATCAGTTATATCTTTTTATATCCATGAAATTTATTTGAGTTTCTTTGATCTCTTATATGCATGATTGCTTATAGCCTCGTATTTCTTCTCCAATATTTGGGTTTTGTTTGGCCAACTTGATCTATTTATCTTGCAATGGGAAGAGGTGCTTTGTAGTGGGTTTGATCTTACGGTTCTTGATCCCAGTGATAGAAAGGGAAACGACACGTATGTATCGTTGCTACTAAGGATAAGACGATGGGGGTCTATCTCTACATAGATAGATCTTGTCTACATCATGTCACCGTTCGCATTACTCCGTTTTTCCATGAACTTAATACACTAGATGCATGCTGCATAGCGATCGATGTGTGGAGTAATAGTGGTAGATGCAGGCAGGAGTCGGTCTACTAATCTTGGATGTGATGCCTATATAATGATCATTGCCTGGATATCCTCAATAATTATTCGAAGTTCTATCAATTGCCCAACAGTAATTTGTTTACCCACCATTTGCTATTTTTCTCGAGAGAAGCCACTAGTGAAACCTACGGCCCCGTGTCTTCTTTCTCATCTATTTCCCTTTGCGATCTACTCTTTTTCCTTGCATTTATTTTCAGATCTATTAAACCAAAAATACCTTTCTGCATTTTATTTCTATTTATTTTATTTGCGATCTATCTTTCAATCTACTACAAATTTATCTCACGTTTGTTTGCCTATCTTGAGGCGCCGTTACCAGGAAGGGATTGACAACCCCTTTAACACGTAGGGTTGCGAGGATTTGTTTATCTGTGTGCAGGGGATGTTTACGTTGTGTTGCTTGGTTCTCCTACTGGTTCGATAGCCTTGGTTTCATCACTAAGGGAAATACCTACCATCGCTGTGCTTCATCATCCCTTCCTCTTTGGGGAAATACCGATGTAGTTCTAGCAGACAGGAACTTTCTGGTGCCACTGCTAGGGAGTAATAAGGTATACATGTATATGTGGGATGTGTGTGTGCGCGCATGCGCATGATCGAGATAAAAGAAAGAAGGCATAACTCATAAGATCAACGACATGGGAGAGAAGGATCGGCATGACAATATGCATGCATGTGAGAGTGGAGGGAAGAAGGCCCTAAATTGAGCATGTGTTTTTGTCTTTAAGAGATAGTGGTGTGGGCTGGAGCATGCATCTATGGTGTGCAGAGGGAGCGAGACACAACGATTGTGCAGAAGATATAGTGTGCATGATAGGAAGCAAGAGTGCGTGCGGGAAAGAAATGTTGACGGAGAAACTACAGATAGCTAGAGAGATAGAGATGCTAGCTAGAGGGACATCGGCTAGTTTGTGTGTTAGAGATGATTGCCGAGTGGTTCAGAGGGTGAAGTTATGTGTGTGTGTGAGAAAGATAGAAAGAGGGCGCATGACTGCATGTAGAGAGAAACATATATAGTGTGCATGATAGGAAGCAAGAGTGAGGGCGAGAAATAAGGTTAATGGAGAAACAGATAAATAGAAAGATAAGGATGCTAGCTAGTGTGTGTGTTAGAGATAAGAGTCGAGTGGATCATAAGGCTGAATTATGTGTATGGGTATGAGAGATATAGAGAGAGGGTGCATGTGAGTCACATACAAACAAATAACAAAGAGAAATGAGATCCCAAGAGACGGAGTTTTGTGTTTGCGAGAGATAAAGATATTTCACAACGAGAGTGATAGCTAAACGTGAGATATCTCTAGGGAGAGAGAGTGTGTGTGTGTGTCGGTGGAAACGACACCCATGGGATCATGGGGAATCCCTTCTACGGTCGGCGGGCGCGGGGCTGTGGAAAGAGCGGGTTTAGAAGATCAACACGGGGAATTTATCCAGCTTCGGGCCGCAAGTGATGCGTAATACCCTACTCCTGCTAGTTTGTGCAGGGTCCAAAAAGTCCGAATCCTCCTCCAGTATGCCTCGGGCCTCCTTTTATAGCCAAAGAGGATTGCCACAGTGGCACACAGGAGGTGGAAAGTTTGTACTGTATACAAGTCTATCGCCTGGCACTGTAGGACAAACGCATTTAATGCGCTGCCGACGTGCCCTCTTACTTTATCGGGGACGGCAACGAAACTCGTCCCGTCCGCCGCCGCTTCGCCTCGCTCTGACGCGCGTCTAGGCTGACTAGGCGCGTAGCGCCACGCTGGCTGGCTGGCTGGCTACTGAGTTGGTGCGGTGGCAGAGTCTTCGCGAAGATCTGCATGCCACCACGCAGGTGCTTGCTGAGTTGGCTAGGAAGCAACACGTCGCCACGCAGGTGCCTGCCTTGTTAGCGGGTTGACTGCTGTGTTGGAACGATAGTGGAGCCTTGGCAGGCGGGGGGCTGGCTGCGGCCCTCCAGATGTCTCCAGCAAGGGTCTTGCCGGGGCCCCCGGCAAGGGCCTTGCCGGGGTCTCACAGGTGTCCCCGACAAGGGTCTTGCCGGGGGTCTTGTGAGCGTCCCCGGCAAGGATCTTGCCGGGGTTTCCGTCTTCTGGTTCTCATCTAGTATTGTATGTTCTTGGTCTTCACAAAGATCTGCATGCCACCACGAGACGCCTCCCGAGCCTTGGTTCCAACGTTGTCGACGGTGTCAGAACTCTTAGGCTCAAGGGTGGCGGCTCTGCTGGTGTTGGGCAAGTTGCCCCGGCAAGGCTCTTGCCGGGGCTACGTCCGGCAAGGGTCCTGCCGGGGAGAGCCCACCTTGTCCCTTCGCTCCTCGCGCCTCTGTCTTCGCCTTGCTCTGGTAGTCTTGTGTCTTTGCTTCCTCTTCTGCCCCGCCAAGCGCGGCCGTAAGCGTGTGGCTGCGACTGCCCGCGCACAAGTAAAGGGGTACAAAAAGGACCCCTACTTTTGTACACCGACAGGAGCCCCCGGGCTTGGGCCACATATAAGCGCAGAGCGTTATTGGGCTAGGCCCAGAACGGTGCGCGGGTATGCGTGGCAGAGTTTTACTGCAGTAACTCAATCGCCAGTTGCGCTTCCCCACGACCCGTGTTGAATGTGTGACATGGGGGTTGTGCGTGGGGCGGTTGCAGCACGCCTGCGTCACATCATGGTAAATGGTAAAGAGGCGGCCCGCGCCTTCCGCATAAAAAGGGAAAACCGCGGGCGCGCTGCTCATTTACCCCTTGTGCCTTCCCAAATCTCAGAACCGTCGCTCCCTTCTTCTTCCTCAAGCTCTTGCCTTTGCTCGCCGCCGCCGCGCCCTCACTGCCCTTAATCCTCCATCCCCTCTCAGTCGCCATGGCACCCAAGACAGGCAAAGGCAAGGGGGCGGCCAAGGAGGTCGGGGAGAAGGTGGCGCCGGAGAGCGAGTTGGTGGCGCTGCGGACGTAGCAAGCCTACTTCCCCTCGACGGTTGATGCGGTCCACTTCAGGGACTACTTCAAGCCCTTGTGGGGGAGGGATATGATGGGGCACCCTGCCGCGCGCATCATCCTGCTGATTTCGCCAAGCCCGGCCCAAATCGGTACCCCTCCTTCCTTGACTACTTCTCTTGCGGACTCTGGCCCCCTTTCTCTGATTTCTTCAACGACGTCATGCACACCTACGGCTTCCGTCTTCTGGATCTTACGCCGAATGCGTGGCGTGCATGGCCTTCTTCGCCCATCTCTGCGAAGGCTTCGCCGGAGTGCTCCCCAGCATGGCACTCTTCCGCCACTACTTCTCCCCTCGCATCCAGCCAGGGGGCGCCATCTCTGGCTGCATCATCTGGATCCCGAGGTCTCTGGAGAAGGGCACGTACCCGGAGGGTGCCCAGAAGGAGAGGTGGGACGAGTGGTGGAGCCGGTGGTGCTGGATCGAGGAGGAGGATCCACGGGAGATCTGTCGGGTTCGCCGGAGTCCGCCGGTCCGCCGCAAGGACTGGAGCGACCTCGACGCCAACGACAAGAAGCTCTCGGTCGCCACCACCAAGATCAACCGCCTCACCGTGGCCGGGCTCACCCTCGAGATGATTGGGGCTGATTTCATCCGCCACCGGATTGCCCCATTGCACAACAAGGGGAGGTCGGCCTGGGACTACAGGAATGCGGCCGACGTCATGAGGCTCCGCCCTGGCTTGAAGCACAACTTCACGGTGATGGGGCATGCTCACTTTTGCCAGAGGCTCTTCTAGCTCAAGGTGAGTGACGACGGCAGGGCTAAGAGGACCGGTAGAGCCGAGAAGACCGGCAAGGCCGTCAAGGCACCTCTGTTTGGGTTGCCGGCGGGAGTGGTCCCGTTGAGCAACAACTCTCGCCAGACCGCCATCATTGCCATGATGCCGGACTTCAACGCACACGGCCTCGATCCGCTCTGGGTCGAACCAGAAGCGGAGGAGGTGCAGGCATTCTTCGACAACTTGTCGGAGAATTATTCCGCAACGAGCCGCTGCTCATCCGCGACACCACCAAGGAGGAGCTGGACTACATCGCTGCCAGGGCGGCGGATGCGGCGCTCGCCAAGGAGGCTAGCAGCGCCGGCACCATGGAGGATGAGGCCGACGCGGCCGCAGAGGAGAAAGAGCTTGCCGAATGGGCGGAGTCTGCTGGGGACGCTAATAGTGTCGGCGCCTGGGCCCCCCTCGTTGAAGACGTGGTCGGGGAGTCAGCCAAAGAAGAGGCCGAGGCTGACGACCCCTCGGCCATAGGGAAGAGGCGCGTCCTGCAGCGGGCCAGCTCCGGCGAGCCGGTCCGGCCCGGCACGACCACGCAGCGGCAACAGGTCCAGGAGCAGTCTGTGCGCCATATGAGGGCCGCGGCGACGTAGGTTGCGGCAGCGAAGAAGGCGGTGAAAATCATAGTAGCGAAGAAAATGGCGGCCGCTTCCTCCTCGTCCAAGCGGCGCCGGACCCCATCCCCTTCTCCTCCTCCTTCGGACGGCACCTCGGAGGTTAATTTTGACCTCGGGTCCTTCAGCCCGAAGAAGAAGCGGAGGCTAGTGGAAGAGGACCAGGGCCTCAACAGGCGACAAGCCCCCGGCAAGCACTCTACGCACGCCGGAGTTGGTGGTGATCAGCCCGGACGACAACCCCCGACGCAGCCCCCGCTTCAGCCCCCAGCGTGAGTTCACTACTCACTTCCCGTCGGTGTGTGTTGAGGCACGATCCCTTGGTGCTAATCTTCCCGGGTTCGCAGGAGGAGAGCGGCAACAGGAGGAGCCGCTGAGGGCCACCCCCTACACGCCGCCTCCATCAACCACGCCGCCCAGCGGGGCGTCCCCGACAACGGCACCAACCACCGAGCCCACACGCACGGAGGAGGAGGAGGAGGAGGAGGAGGTGAACTTGGGTGGCAGTGGCTCCATCCCGGCAACGAACATTGGCGGGGAGGGAACCACTTCTTCCCAGGTTGGTGCGGGTACGTGGCCTGCCTCCTGTCCCTGTCTTTTCTTCTTCTTCTCGAACCTTGATTTTGGCCCCGTCTCATTCTCCTTCTTGGTATCCAGACCCTCCCTCGGCGGACTGGGAGGATATTGATACCGTCATCGAGGAGGTCGCCAAGCACGCCGAGGCCGAGGCCGACAAGATTGATGTCGAGGAGGCCGCCAAGACCGCCGCTGAGGAGGCCAGCAAGGGGCCTGCCGGGGAGGGGGTGGCTGACGACCATCCTTCCTCCCCTACAACCCCTGGCCCGGGAAAATACTTGAAAGTGGGCGATGACCTATTCATCCATCTCCCAGGGACGGCGAGCAACAGGGCGCCAACCGAGGGGTAGGTGTTCGATCACGAGGCACTCGCCACCGCTGGGCTTCAGGTTGTTGATGAACCGAGCGCCGGTGGTGGCGGTTCCCAAGAGGAGCAGCTTCTCCAGGCTATGAGCGTCAACTTCCAGAAGCTCCAGGCGCTCCACCGTGCCCGCCTAGACAAGGCGAAATCCAGGATGGCGGCAGCGGACAAGGCGGAGGCGGATCTCGAGGAGCGCGTCGCTGAGATGCAGGCCTGGTTTTGCGAGGCTCGGGAAGGACTGAAGGCTGCCCAGGGCGAGTTGGCTGAGCGCAAATAGGAGCTCATCATGAAGCAGGCTGATGTCGAGAAGGCCCAGGAGGTGGCGAAGGAACATGCCACCAAGGACGAGGCTGCTTGGCAACAACACCAGGCTCTGCAGAACTCCCAGGAGGAGAACTTGCCGCCCGTGAGGAGGGGCTCGCCGCCACACTCCGTTGCAAGGATGAGGAGGTCGAGAAGCTCGTCACGCAGCGGACCCAGGAGCTGGAGCAGAAGCACAAGGAGGCACTCGATGCTCCGGCCCTAGTCCATGCCGGCAAGGTGAAGGAGCTGGAGCTGGAGCGGGAGGAGCTGAAGAAGAGAGTTTCGGCACCGACGGAGGAGAGGGATGCGGCCAACCGCACTCTGGTGGACGCGCAGGTCGCCATCTCCGACAAGGCCAAGCTGCTCTCTGAGGCCAACGACTCCATCAACAATCTGAAGTTGAAGCTGGACGGCTTGGAGGGGAAGCTTTCGGAGGCCAGGGCTCGTGAGGAGACCCTGAACAAGGCCCTGGAGGATGAGAAGAAGCTGCGGAGGAATGACGCCGCCGAGCACGAGGAGTACGTGAAGGGCGTAAACCTCTGGATCAGCCGCCTCGTCGACGTCGCCGGCAAGATCACCACGAAGCTGGCTGCCATGGGGATGCCGAATGTCAGGTACTCCCAGGAGCCGAACGTGAGCACCAAAGCCAGGCTGACCCTGTTCTTCGAGGGCGTCCTCGACGCCCTGGAGCAGCTCCATTCCAACCGAGCGACCTTTCTGGCCAACAAGGCCTGGAAGCTCTGCTGGGGCGCCCTGACCAAGGTCCTCACCAAGGTGGCATACTGGAACCCCAACGTCAACTTTGCCGACGCAGTGGAGAGCTTGCCGGAGGATGTGGACCTCGCGGTGCTCAAAGAGCGTATCGAGCCCATCATCAGCCGCGTCGACGGAGCCAGGAGGGTGGAGGGCCAGCACCGAGACTAGGCACCCCGTTTCTCATTGCCGCTGCGAGTTCATGACCAAGATGATTTTATCTTAAGTTAGAACTGCAGCAACAATTGATGTAATATAACTCTGCAGTACTTTAAGATGAAACCTGCTATCTTCCTGTATTGATCTTTCTTTGTACGTATACACCCCACACCCAGTAGGATAGGTTTGCCGGCGCGACAACCCATGCTATGGCACCTTGAGGACGGATCCTTAGCAGCCTGCCGGGGGGCGCTTGCTGCCGGACAAACCACCTTGCCGTTCTCAGCGCGGCCTCTTAAACTGTTGAGCGGACTCGAAACAGAGCAAGAGCGTTGCTAATAGTGGGCAGGCCACCTTGCCGTCCTCAGTGCAGCCGCTTGAATTGTTGAGCGGACTCGAAACAGAACAAGGGCCTTGCCGATAGCGGAAGGGTCCCTTTGCGTGTAGGTTTTCTGTACAAAGAGCAAGATCTTTCGAGGACCATAACCTTATATTAAGAAGAATTGCTCAAAGTTGTGCGTGACTTAGCTTTTTGCGGCCACGCGGGTGGACGTTGCAGCCGCGGACGGCACCAGAGTGCGGCTGATTGACGTCGCCTTCTCTTCTCAGGCCATCGCGACGAGGGAGTCGGTAAGTTGACTCCAAAACCGGATTTTCACAGCTTGCGTCCCCTACCTCGCGCGCCAAGGATGTCGGTGGAAACGATACCTATGGGATCATGGGGAATCCCTTCTACGGTCGACGAGCGCGGGGCTGTGGAAAGAGCGGGTTTAGAAGATCAACACGGGGAATTTATCCAGGTTCGGACCACAAGTGTGATGCATAATATCCTACTCCTGCTGGTTTGTGTTTATCTGGTGTTCTTGGAGTAGCTACAAAGCGTGCAGGGTCCAAAAGTCGGAATCCTCCTCCAGTATGCATCGGGCCTCCTTTTATAGCGAAAGGGGGTCGCCACAAAGGCACACAGGAAGTGGAAAGTTTATCCTGTATACAAGTCTATCGTCTGGCACCGTAAGACAAATGCATTTAATGCGCTGCCGACGTGCCCTCTCACTTTATCGGGGACGACAAGGAAACTCGCCCCGTCCGCCGCCGCTTCGCCTCGCTCCGACGCATGTCCAGGCTGACTAGGAGCGCATCGCCACGCTGGCTGGCTGGCTGGCTGCTGAGTTGGTGCGGTGGCAGAGTCTTCTCGAAGATCTTCATGCCACCACGCAGGTGCTTGCTGAGTTGGCCTGGAAGCTGCACGTCGCCACGCAGGTGCCTGCCGTGTTGGCGGGTTGACTTTTATGTTGGAACGGCGGTGGAGCCTTGGCTGGTGGGGGCCTGGCTGCGACCCAGCAGATGTCTCTGGCAAGGGTCTTGCTGGGGCCCCCAGCAACGGCCTTGCCGGGGTCTCGCAGTTGTCCCCGGCAAGGGTCTTGCCGGTGGTCTTGTGAGCGTCCCTGGCAAGGATCTTGCCGGGGTTTCCATCTTCTGGTTCTCATCTAGTATTGTATGTTCTTGGTCTTCACAAAGATCTGCATGCCACCATGCAGGCGCCTCCCGAGCCTTGGTTCCAACATTGTTGACGGTGTTGGAACTCTTAAGCTCAAGGGTGGCGGCTTTGCTGGTGTTGGGCAAGTTGCCCCGGCAAGGCTCTTGCGGGGGCTACATAAGCTACCCCGGCAAGGCTCCTGCCGGGGAGAGCCCACCTTGTCCCTTCGCTCCTATCTTGGCGTTGCTCTGGTAGTCTTGTGTCTTTGCTTCCTCTTCTGCCCCGCCAAGTCCAGCCTTAAGGGTGTGGCTGCGTCTGCCCGCGCACAAGTAGAGGGGTACAAAAAGGACCCCTACTTTTGTAAACCGATAGTGTGATCGACATACAAGAGAATGGTGGAGAGATATGAGACCCTGGGAGACAGAGTTTGTGTTTGTGTGTGAGAAAGAGATATTTAAGAAGAAGAGTCGTAGCTTCTCATACCTAAGGAGCGGAAGACATCTCTGTGTGAGAGGGGGTGTGCGAGTGGCACACAGGGGAATAGTAGAGAGAAATGAGACCCTGGGAGGCGAAGTTTGTGTTCATGTGAGAGAAAGAGATTTCACAGGGAGAATCATAGTTAGAGACACATAGCAGGGAGCAAGATATACTTAGAGAGAGATAGAGTGAAGGTCGAGGGAGAGAGTACCATCAGTGTGTTACGAAGATAAAAGATCATTGTCGACATACAAGTAGCACGAGAGATACTCGAGAGACGATGAAGGCGTATAGGTCTAGAGAGATACACAAGCATGAGTGATAGCAATATGAGACGAATATCTAGATTAAAGGGGATTCAAATATTTAAACTATAGATCACGACATCGATAATATCATAACGAAAACTGGTCTATCAAACATGCATATTCATTTGAATTTGGGGACACGTGTAATATTATATAGTTTATCAATATTAGTGAACTATAGATTCTTTATTTAGAGACAATGCATGGTTTATATGCAACTAATGTCTAAACGGGACTACACTATATGTTTCATGTGTGAAACACATTATACATGTTTGAGAAGTAAAAAAACCCGCATGTCAAAACCAGCCAATCTCGGGTAGGGGGCCCTGAACTGTGCGTCTGAGGATCAAAGGTAACAGGAGGCAGGGGACATGATGTTTACCCAGGTTCAAGCCCTCTTAATGGAGGTAATACCCTACTTCCTACTTGATTGACTTTGATGAGTGTATGGGTTACAAGAGTTGATCTACCTCGAGATCGTAATGGCTAAACCCTTTGATGTCTAGCCTGTATGATTTATCTTAGCATCTACGGACTAAACCCTCCGGTTTATATAGACATCGAAGGGGCCTAGGGTTGTACAGAGTCGGTTTGCAGAGAAAGGAAACTATGCATCCGAACACCAAGCTTGCCATCCACGCAAAGGAGAGTCCCATCCGGACATGGGGGAAGGCCTTTTATCTTGTATCTTCACGGCCACCCAGTCCGGCCCATGTCACATAGCCCGGACGCCCGGGGACCCCCTAATCCAGGACTCCCTCAGAGGCCCCTAAACCAGGCTTCAATGACGATGTGTCCGGCGCGCAGATTGTCTTCGGCATTGCAAGGCGGGTTCCTCCTCCGAATACTCCAAAGCAGTTGAACAAGAGAACTATATCCGGCTCTGTATAACCGTTACAACACTGAAACACAAGGGCAAAATACTTAAACAAAATAAGTCATGTCTACTGACAGCTTTTTCGGCGAGACGTTATGCATGGCCTTATTATTATTTCGAATCGTTTTCCTCTCCCCCACTTCACCATTGCCGTTTTATTTGCCCTCTTTTTCCGTTCGCCTCTCTTCGCTTGCTTCTTGTTGCCTGTTTGCCCTAATGGCCCTGCCTAAAAACGTTGATCCTCACCTTAAAAGGTTGGAAGAAATTGAGAACAACGTAAGAAGCTTTATGACTTTGCAATTTGAGCATAATAATTTCTTTAGAAACGGGCTTAAAGAACAAAAAGGCTTTATGGAGTACATGAATAAAGAGATTGATGATATGTCTAAGGAATTTTATGGTTTGAAATCTCAGTTTGCTCATCTTGAAAAATTAATAGCCTAGATTTCGGATAAGCAGGCCACCTTAGTCAATAAGATGGCCCCCAAACCGGAAGATCTAGAAGGTAATAGGGATGAAGATCTAAAAGTGATTGATGTGTCTCCTATTAAATCTTTGTTTTGCAATATGAATCTTGATAATGATGGGACTGTAGATGAGTCAACTTTAGTTAAAAGACGTCCCAATGATTCGGAGTTTTTAGATTTTGATGCAAAAATTGGTAAAAGTGGGATTGAAGATGTCAAAACTTTACATAGCAATGAACCCACTATTTTGGATTTCAAGGAATTTAATTATGATAATTGTTCTTTAATAGATTGTATTTCCTTGTTGCAATCTGTGTTAAATTATCCTCATGCTTATAGTGAAAATAAAGCTTTTACTAAACATATCGTTGATGCTTTAATGCAATCTTATGAAGAAAAGCTTGAATTAGAAGTTTCTATCCCGAGAAAACTTTATGATGAGTGGGAACCTACTATTAAAATTAATATTAAAGATCATGAATGCTATGCTTTATGTGATTTGGGTGCTAGTATTTCCACGATTCCAAAAACTTTGTGTGATGTGTTAGGTTTCCGTGAATTTGATGATTGTTCCTTAAACTTGAATCTTGCGGATTCCACCATTAAGAAACCTATGGGAAGGATTAATGGTGTTCTTATTGTTGCAAATAGGAATTATGTGCCCGTAGATTTCATTGTTCTTGACATAGATTGCAATCCTACATGTCCTATTATTCTCGGTAGACCTTTCCTTAGAACGATTGGTGCAATTATTGATATGAAAGAAGGAAATATTAGATTCCAATTTCCGTTAAGGAAAGGCGTGGAACACTTTCTTAGAAAGAAAATTAAATTACCTTATGAATCTATTATGAGAGACACTTACGGATTGCATACCAAAAATGATAATACCTAGATCTATCCTTGCCTTTATGCCTAGCTAGGGGCGTTAAACGATAGCGCTTGTTGGGAGGCAACCCAATTTTATTTTTGCTTCTTGCTTTTTGGTTCTGTTTAGTAATAAATAATTCATCTAGCTTCTGTTTAGATGTGGTTTTATGTTTTAAATTAGTGTTTGTGCCTAGTAGAACCAATATGATCTTCTTGGGTGATAGTTGTTTGATCTTGCTGAAAAAGACAGAAACTTTGCGCTCACGAAAATAATTGTGAAAATTAACCAGAACGTGATAAAATACCAATTCTTTTTGCAGTAGATCAATATACAAATTTTCCAAGTTGTCCTAGTTTTTCAGAATTGTTGGAGTTCTAGAAGATAACTTTATCCCCCTAGGTAAATTATCTAGTGCTTCACTTATATCTTTTTAGAGCACGGTGGTTATTTTATTTTATAGAAATTATTGATCTCTCATGCTTCACTTATATTATTTTGAGAGTCTTTTAGAACAGCATGGTAGTTTGCTTTGGCTATAAAATTAGTCCTAATATGATGAACATCCCAGATGGGTATAATAAAAACTATCATATAAAGTGCATTGAATACTATGAGAAGTTTGAAACTTGATGATTGTTTTGAGATATGAAGATGGTGATATTAGAGTCATGCTAGTTGAGTCGTTGTGAATTTGAGAAATAGTTGTTCTAAAGTTTGTGATTCCCATAGCATGCTCGTATGGTGAACCGTTATGTGACGAAGTCAGAGCATGATTTATTTATTGATTGTCTTCCATATGAGTGGCGGTCGGGGACGAGAGATGGTCTTTTCGTGCCAATCTATCCCCCTAGGAGCATGCGCGTAGTACTTTTTTCAATAACTAATAGATTTTTGCAATAAGTATGTGAGTTCTTTATGACTAATGTTGAGTCCATGGATTATACGCACTCTCACCCTTCCACCATTGCTAGCCTCTCTTGTCCCGCGCAACTTTCGCCGGTACCATACACCCACCATTACCTTCCTCAAAACAGCCACCATACCTACCTATTATGGCATTTCCATAGCCATTCCGAGATATATTGCCATGCAACTTTCCACCGTTCTGTTTATTATGACACGCTTCATCATTGTCATATTGCTTTGCATGATCATGTAGTTGACATCGTATTTGTGGCAAAGCCACCGTTTATAATTCTTTCATACATGTTTCACTCTTGATTCATTGCATTTCCCGGTAAATCGCCGGAGGCATTCACATAGAGTCATATTTTGTTCCAAGTATTGAGTTGTAATTTTTTAGTTGTAAGTAAATAAAAGTGTGATGATCCTCATTATTAGAGCATTGTCCCAAGTGAGGAAAGGATGATGGAGACTATGATTCCCCCACAAGTCGGGATGAGACTCCGGACGAAAAAAAGAGGCCATAAAAAAGAGAGAAAAAGGCCCATATAAAAAAATGAGAGAAAAAGAGAGAAGGGACAATGTAACTATCCTTTTACCACACTTGTGCTTCAAAGTAGCACCATGATCTTCATAATAGAGAGTCTCCTATGTTGTCACTTTCATATACTAGTGGGAATTTTACATTATAGAACTTGGCTTCTATATTCCAATGATGGGCTTCCTCAAAATGCCCTAGGTCTTCGTGAGCAAGCAAGTTGGATGCACACCCACTTAGTTTCTTTTGTTGAGCTTTCATACACTTATAGCTCTAGTGCATCCGTTGCATGGCAATCCCTACTCACTAACATTGATATCTATTGATGGGCATCTCCATAAACCATCGATACGCCTAGTTGATGTGAGACTATCTTCTCCTTTTTGTCTTCTCCACAACCACCATTCTATTCCACATATAGTGCTATATCCATGGCTCACGCTCATGTATTCCGTGAAGATTGAAAAAGTTTGAGAACATCAAAAGTATGAAACAATTGCTTGGCTTGTCATCTGGGTTGTGCATGACTAAATACTTTGTGTGATGAAGATAGTGTTGGGGAACGTAGTAATTTCAAAAAAATTCCTACGCACACGCAAGATCATGGTGGTGCATAGCAACGAGAGGGGAGAGTGTTGTCCACGTACCCTCGTAGACCGATAGCGGAAGCGTTATCACAACACGGTTGATGTAGTCGTACG
Organism: Aegilops tauschii subsp. strangulata; assembly: GCF_002575655.3. NCBI lineage: Eukaryota > Viridiplantae > Streptophyta > Magnoliopsida > Poales > Poaceae > Aegilops > Aegilops tauschii. Next base: position 197,521,505 of record NC_053038.3, on the reverse strand, counting down.
TCTTCACGATCCGACCGATCAAGTACCGAACGTTCGACACCTCCGAGTTTTACACACGTTCAGCTCGATGACGTCCCTCGAACTCCGATCCAGCCGAGTGTTGAGGGAGAGTTTCGTCAGCACGACGGCGTGGTGACGATGATGATGTTCCACCGACGCAGGGCTTCGCCTAAGCTCCGCAACGGTATTATCGAGGTGTAATATGGTGGAGGGGGGCACCGCACACGGCTAAGAGATCTCAAGGATCAATTGTTGTGTCTCTGGGGTGCCCCCCTACCCCCATATATAAAGGAGCAAGGGGGAGGCAGCCGGCCAAGGGGAGAGGCGCGCCAAAGGGGGGAGTCCTACTCCCACCGGGAGTAGGACTCCTCCTTTCCTTGTGGGAGTAGGAGAAGGGAAGGGGGAAGGAGAAAGAAGGAAGGGGGCGCCCCCCTTCCCTAGTCCAATCCGGACCAGACCATGGGGAGGGGCGCGGCCACCTTTTGAGGCCTTTCTCTCCTTTCCCGTATGGCCCATTAAGGCCCAATACGAATTCCCGTAACTCTCCGGTACTCCGAAAATACCCGAATCACTCGGAACCTTTCCGAAGTCCGAATATAGTCGTCCAATATATCGATCTTTACGTCTCGGCCATTTCGAGACTCCTCGTCATGTCCCCGATCTCATCCGGGACTCCGAACTCCTTCGGTACATCAAAACTCAATAAAACTGTCATCGTAACGTTAAGCGTGCGGACCCTTCGGGTTCGAGAACTATGTAGACATGACCGAGACACGTCTCCGGTGAATAACCAATAGCGGGACCTGGATGCCCATATTGGCTCCCACATATTCTACGAAGATCTTTATCGGTCAGACCGCATAACAACATACGTTGTTCCCTTTGTCATCGGTATGTTACTTGCCCGAGATTCGATCGTCGGTATCTCGATACCTAGTTCAATCTCGTTACTGGCAAGTCTCTTTACTCGTTCCGTAATACATCATCCCGCAACTAACTCATTAGTCACAATGCTTGCAAGGCTTATAGTGATGTGCATTACCGAGTGGGCCCTGAGATACCTCTCCGACAATCGGAGTGACAAATCCTAATCTCGAAATACGCTAACCCAACAAGTACCTTTGGAGACACCTGTAGAGCACCTTTATAATCACCCATTTACGTTGTGACGTTTGGTAGCACACAAAGTGTTCCTCCGGTAAATGGGAGTTGCATAATCTCATAGTCATAGGAACATGTATAAGTCATGAAGAAAGCAATAGCAACATACTAAACGATCGGGTGCTAAGCTAACGGAATGGGTCAAGTCAAACACGTCATTCTTCTAATGAGGTGATCCCGTTAATCAAATGACAACTCATGTCTATGGCTAGGAAACATAACCATCTTTGATTAACGAGCTAGTCAAGTAGAGGCATATACTAGTGACACACTGTTTCTCTATGTATTCACACATGTATTATGTTTCTGGTTAATACAATTCTAGCATGAATAATAAACATTTATCATGATATAAGGAAATATATAATACTTTATTATTGCCTCTAGGGCATATTTCCTTCAGTCTCCCACTTGCACTAGAGTCAATAATCTAGTTCACATCGCCATGTGATTTAACATCAAAAATTCACATCACCATGTGATTAACACCCATAGTTCACATCGCTATGTGACCAACACTTAAAGGGTTTACTAGAGTCAATAATCTAGTTCACATCGCTATGTGATTTAACACCGAACGAGTACTAAGGTGTGATCATGTTTTGATTGTGAGATAATTTCAGTCAACGGGTCTGTCACATTCAGATCCGTAAGTATTTTGCAAATTTCTATGTCTACAATGCTCTGCACGGAGCTACTCTAGCTAATTGCTCCCACTTTCAATATGTATCTAGACCGAGACTTAGAGTCATCTAGATTAGTGTCAAAACTTGCATCGACGTAACTCTTTATGACGAACCTTTTTTCACTTCCATAATCGAGAAACATGTCCTTATTCCACTAAGGATAATTTTGACCGCTGTCCAGTGATCTACTCCTAGATCACTATTGTACTCCCTTGCCAAAATTAGTGTAGGGTATACAATAGATCTGGTACACAGCATGGCATACTTTATAGAACCTATGTCCAAGGCATAGGGAATGACTTTCATTCTCTTTCTATCTTCTGCCGTGGTCGGGCTTTGAGCCTTACTCAATTCACACCTTGTAACACAGGCAAGAACTCTTTCTTTGACTGTTCTATTTTGAACTACTTCAAAATCTTGTTAAGGTATGCACTCATTGAAAAAACTTATCAAGCGTTTTGATCTATCTCTATAGATCTTGATGCTCAATATGTAAGCAGCTTCACCGAGGTCTTTCTTTTGAAAAACTCCTTTCAAACACTCCTTTATGCTTTGCAGAATAATTCTACATTATTTTCGATCAACAATATGTCATTCACATATACTTATCAGAAATGTTGTAGTGCTCCCACTCACTTTCTTGTAAATACAGGCTTCACCGCAAGTCTGTATAACACCATATCCTTTGATCAACTTATCAAAGTGTATATTCCAACTCCGAGATGCTTGCACCAGTCCATAGATGGATCGCTGGAGCTTGTATATTTTGTTAGCACCTTTAGGATTGACAAAACCTTCTGGTTGCATCATATACAACTCTTCTTTAATAAATCCATGAAGGAATGCAGTTTTGTTTATCCATTTGCCAGATTTCATAAAATGCGGCAATTGCTAACATGATTCAGAGAGACTTAAGCATAGATACGAGTGAGAAACTCTCATCGTAGTCAACACCTTAAACTTGTCGAAAACCTTTTGCGACAATTCTAGCTTTGTAGATAGTAACACTACTATCAGCGTCCGTCTTCCTCTTGAAGATCCATTGGGCAAGTCAATCAAAGTCCATACTTTGTTCTCATACATGGATCTCATCTCAGATTTCATGGCTTCAAGCCATTTTGTGGAATCTGGGCTCACCATCGCTTCTTCATAGTTCGTAGGTTCGTCATGGTCTAGTAACATAACATCCAGAACAGGATTACCGTACCACTCTGGTGCGGATCTTACTCTGGTTTACCTACGAGGTTTGGTAGTAACTTGATCTGAAGTTACATGATCATCATCATTAACTTCCTCACTAATTGGTGTAGGAGTCACAGGAACAGATTTCTGTGATGAACTACTTTCCAATAAGGGAGCAGGTACAGTTACCTCATCAAGTTCTACTTTCCTCCCACTCACTTCTTTCGAGAGAAACTCCTTCTCTAGAAAGGATCCATACTAAGCAACGAATGTCTTGCCTTCGGATCTGTGATAGGTGTACCCAACTGTCTCCTTTGGGTATCCTATGAAGACACATTTCTCCGATTTGGGTTTGAGCTTATCAGGATGAAACTTTTTCACATAAGCATCGCAACCCCAAACTTTAAGAAACGACAACTTTGGTTTCTTGCCAAACCACAGTTCATAAGGCGTCATCTCATCGGATTTTGATGGTGCCCTATTTAACGTGGATGTAGCTGTCTCTAATGCATAACCCCAAAACGATAGTGGTAAATTGGTAAGAGACATCATAGATTGCACTATATCCAATAAAGTACGTTTATGACGTTCGGACACACCATTATGCTGTGGTGTTCCAGGTGGCGTGAGTAGTGAAACTATTTCACATTGTTTTAACTGAAGGCCAAACTCGTAACTAAAATACTCTTCTCCACGATCAAATCGTAGAAACTTTATTTTCTTGTTACGATGATTTTCACTTCACTCTGAAATTATATGAACTTTTCAAATGTTTTAGACTTCTGTTTCATTAAGTAGATATACCCATATCTGCTCAAATCATCTGTGAAGATCAGAAAATAATGATACCTGCTACGAGCCTGAATATTCATCGGACCACATACATCTGTATGTATGATTTCCAACAAATCTGTTGCTCTCTCCATAGTTCCGGAGAACGGCGTTTTAGTCATCTTGCCCATGAGGCACGGTTCGCAAGCTTCAAGTTATTCATAATCAAGTGATTCCAAAATCCCATCAGTATGGAGTTTCTTCATGCGCTTTACACCAATATGACCTAAACGGCAGTGCCACAAATAAGTTGCACTATCATTATTAACTTTGCATCTTTTGGCTTCATTATTATGAATATGTGTATCACTACGATCTAGATCCAACAAACCATTTTCGTTGGTGTGTATGACCATAGAAGGTTTTTATTCATGTAAACAGACCAACAATTGTTCTCTAACTTAAATGAATAACCGTATTGCAATAAACATGATCAAATCATATTCATGCTCAACGCAAACACCAAATAACACTTATTTAGTTTCAACACTAATCCCGAAAGTATAGGGAGTGTGCGATGATGATCATATCAATCTTGGAACTACTTCCAACACACATCGTCACCTCGCCTTTTACTAGTCTCTGTTTATTCTGCAACTCCCGTTTTCGAGTTACTACTCTTTAGCAACTGAACCAGTATCAAATACTGAGGGGTTGCTATAAACACTAGTAAGTACACAACAATAACATGTATATCCAATATACCTTTGTTCACTTTGTCATCCTTCTTATCCACCAAATACTTGGGGCAGTTCCGCCTCCAGTGACCAGTTCCTTTGCAGTAGAAGCACTTAGTCTCAGGCTTAGGTACAGACTTGGGCTTCTTCACTTGAGTAGCAACTTGCTTGCCGTTCTTTTTGAAGTTCCCCTTCTTCCCTTTGCCCTTTTCTTGAAACTAGTGGTCTCGTCAACCATCAACACTTGAAGTGGTCTCGTCAACCATCAACACTTGAAGTGGTCTCGTCAACCATCAACACTTGATGTTTTTCTTGATTTCTACCTTCGTTGATTTCAGCATCACGAAGAGCTCGGGAATTACTTTCGTCATCCGTTGCATATTATAGTTCATCACGAAGTTCTACTAACTTGGTGATGATAACTAGAGAATTCTGTCAATCACTATTTTATCTGGAAGCTTAACTCCCACTTGATTCAAGCTATTGTAGTACCCAGACAATCTGAGCATATGCTCACTAGTTGAGCGATTCTCCTCCATCTTTTAGCTATAGAACTTGTTGGAGACTTCATATCTCTCAACTCGGGTATTTGCTTGAAATATTAACTTCAACTCCTGGAACATCTTATATGGTCCATGACGTTCAAAACGTCTTTGAAGTCCTGATTCTAAGCCGTTAAGCATGGTGCACTAAACTATCAAGTAGTCATCATATTGAGCTAGCCAAATGTTCATAACGTCTACATCTGCTCCTACAATAGGTCTGACACCTAGCGGTGCATCAAGGACATATTTTTTCTGTGCAGCAATGAGGATAATCCTCAGATCACGGATCCAATCCGCATCTTTGCTACTAACATCTTTCAACATAATTTTTCTCTAGGAACATATCAAAAATAAACACAGGGGAGCAACAACGCGAGCTATTGATCTACAACGTATTTTGCAAAATACTATCAGGACTAAGTTCATGATAAAATTAAGTTCAATTAATCATATTACTTAAGAACTCCCACTTAGATAGACATCCCTCTAATCATCTAAGTGATTGCGTGATCCAAAGCAACTAAACCATGTCCGATTAACACGTGAGATGGAGTAGTCTCAATGGTGAACATCACTATGTTGATCATATCTACTATATGATTCACGCTCGACCTTTCGGTCTCTGTGTTCTGAGGCCATATCTGTATATATGCCAGGCTCGTCAAGTTTAACCTGAGTATTCCGCGTGTGCAACTGTTTTGCACCCGTTGTATTTGAACGTAGAGCCTATCACACCCGATTAACACGTGGTGTCTCAGCACGAAGAACTTTCGCAACGGTGCATACTCAGGGAGAACACTTTTGTCTTGAAATTTTAGTGAGAGATCATCTTATAATGCTACCATCAATCAAAGCAAGATAAGATGCATAAAGGATTAACATCACATGCAATCAATATAAGTGATATGATATGGCCATCATCATCTTGTGCTTGTGATCTCCATCTCTGAAGCACCGTGCTCGTGATCTCCATCTCCGAAGCACCGTCATGATCACCATCGTCACCGGGGCGACACCTTGATCTCCATCGTAGTATCGTTGTCGTCTCGCCAACTTATTGCTTTTACGACTATCGCTACCGCTTAGTGATAAAGTAAAACTATTACATGGCGATTGCATCTCATACAATAAAGCGACAACCATATGGCTCCTGCCAGTTGCCGATAACTCGGTTACAAAACATGATCATCTCATACAACAAATTATATCACATCATGTCTTGACCATATCACATCACAACATGCCCTGCAAAAACAAGTTAGACGTCCTCTACTTTGTTGTTGCATGTTTTACGTGGCTGCTACGGGCTTAGCAAGAACCATTCTTACCTACGCATCAAAACCACAACGATAGTTTGTCAAGTTGGTGCTGTTTTAACCTTCGCAAGGACCGGGCGTAGCCACACTCGGTTCAACTAAAGTGAGAGAGACACACACCCGCCAGTCACCTTTAAGCAACGAGTGCTCCGAACGGTGAAACCAGTCTCGCGTAAGCGTACGCGTAATGTCGGTCCGGGCCGCTTCATCTCACAATACCGCTGAACCAAAGTATGACATGCTGGTAAGCAGTATGACTTATATCGCCCACAACTCACTTGTGTTCTACTCGCGCATTGCATCAACGCATAAAACCAGGCTCGGATGCCACTGTTGGGGAACGTAGTAATTTCAAAAAAATTCCTACGCACACGCAAGATCATGGTGATGCATAGCAACGAGAGGGGAGAGTGTTGTCCACGTACCCTCGTAGACCGATAGCGGAAGCGTTATCACAACGCGGTTGATGTAGTCCTACGTCTTCACGATCCGACCGATCAAGTACCGAACGTACGGCACCTCCGAGTTCTACACACGTTCAGCTCGATGACGTCCCTCGAACTCCGATCCAGCCGAGTGTTGAGGGAGAGTTTTGTCAGCACGACGGCGTGGTGACGATGATGATGTTCCACCGACGCAGGGCTTCGCCTAAGCTCCGCAACGGTATTATCGAGGTGTAATATGGTGGAGGGGGGCACCGCACACGGCTAAGAGATCTCAAGGATCAATTGTTGTGTCTCTGGGGTGCCCCCTTCCCCCGTATATAAAGGAGCAAGGGGGAGGCAGCCGGCCAAGGGGAGAGGCGCGCCAAAGGGGGGAGTCCTACTTCCACCGGGAGTAGGACTCCTCCTTTCCTTGTGGAAGTAGGAGAAGGGAAGGGGGAAGGAGAAAGAAGGAAGGGGGCGCCCCCCTTCCCTAGTCCAATTCGGACCAGACCATGGGGAGGGGCGCGGCCACCTTTTGAGGCCTTTCTCTCCTTTCCCGTATGGCCCATTAAGGCCCAATACGAATTCCCGTAACTCTCCGGTACTCCGAAAATACCCGAATCACTCGGAACCTTTCCGAAGTCCGAATATAGTCGTCCAATATATCGATCTTTACGTCTCGGCCATTTCGAGACTCCTCGTCATGTCCCCGATCTCATCCGGGACTCCGAACTCCTTCGGTACATCAAAACTCAATAAAACTGTCATCGTAACGTTAAGCGTGTGGACCCTTCGGGTTCGAGAACTATGTAGACATGACCGAGACACGTCTCCGGTGAATAACCAATAGCGGGACCTGGATGCCCATATTGGCTCCCACATATTCTACGAAGATCTTTATCGGTCAGACCGCATAACAACATACGTTGTTCCCTTTGTCATCGGTATGTTACTTGCCCGAGATTCGATCGTCGGTATCTCGATACCTAGTTCAATCTCGTTACCGGCAAGTCTCTTTACTCGTTCCGTAATACATCATCCCGCAACTAACTCATTAGTCACAATGCTTGCAAGGCTTATAGTGATGTGCATTACCGAGTGGGTCCTGAGATACCTCTCCGACAATCGGAGTGACAAATCCTAATCTCGAAATACGCCAACCCAACAAGTACCTTTGGAGACACCTGTAGAGCACCTTTATAATCACCCATTTACGTTGTGATGTTTGGTAGCACACAAAGTGTTCCTCCGGTAAACGGGAGTTGCATAATCTCATAGTCATAGGAACATGTATAAGTCATGAAGAAAGCAATAGCAACATACTAAACGATCGGGTGCTAAGCTAACGGATTGGGTCAAGTCAATCACGTCATTCTCCTAATGAGGTGATCCCGTTAATCAAATGACAACTCATGTCTATGGCTAGGAAACATAACCATCTTTGATTAACGAGCTAGTCAAGTAGAGGCATACTAGTGACACTCTGTTTGTCTATGTATTCACACATGTATTATGTTTCCGGTTAATACAATTCTAGCATGAATAATAAACATTTATCATGATATAAGGAAATATATAATACTTTATTATTGCCTCTAGGGCATATTTCCTTCAGATAGAGCATAGCCAGACTATATGATTTTGTAGGGATAACTTTCTTTGGCCATGTTACTTTGAGAAGACATGATTGCTTTGTTAGTATGCTTGAAGTATTATTATTTTCATGTCAATATTAAACTTTTGTCTTGAATCTTTCGGATTTGAACATTCATGCCACAATAAAGGAAATTACATTGAGAAATATGCTAGGTAGCATTCCACATCAAAAATTCTGTTTTTATCATTTACCTACTCGAGGACGAGCAGGAATTAAGCTTGGGGATGCTTGATACGTCTCTAACGTATCTATAATTTTTTATTGTTCCATGCTATTATATTATCTGTTTTGGATGTTTAATGGGCTTTACTAAGCACTTTTATATTATTTTTGGGACTAACCTATTAACCTGCAAATTGCTGTACTTTTGCCTATTTCAGTGTTTCGCAGAAAAGGAATATCAAATGGAATCCAAACGGAATGAAAACTATGGGAGAGTTATTTTTGGAACAAACGTGATCCAGGGGACTTCGAGTGGACGTCAAGAAAGAAGCAAGGAGGCCACGAGGCAGGGCGGCGCGGCTGCCCCCCTGGGTGCGCCCCCACCCTCGTGGGCCCCTTGCAGCTCCACCGACCTACTTCTTCCTCCTATATATATCCATATACCCCAAAAACATCCAGGAGCACCACGAAACCCTATTTCTACTGCCGCAACCTTCTGTACCCGTGAGATCCCATCTTGGGGCCTTTTCCGGCGCTCCGCCGGAGGGGGGATCGATTACGGAGGGCTTCTACATCAACACCATAGCCTCTCCGATGATGTGTGAGTAGTTTACCACAGACCTTCGAGTCCATAGTTGTTAGCTAGATGGCTTCTTCTCTCTCTTTGGATCTCAATACAAAGTTCTCCTCGATCTTCTTGGAGATCTATTCAATGTAATTCTTTTTGCGCTGTGTTTGTCGAGATCCGATGAATTGTGGGTTTATGATCAAGATTATCTATGAACAATATTTGAATCTCCTCTGAATTCTTTTATGTATGATTTGTTATCTTTGCAAGTCTCTTCGAATTATGAGTTTTGTTTGGCCTACTAGATAGATCTTTCTTGCAATGGAAGAAGTGCTTAGCTTTGGGTTCAATCTTGCGGTGTCCTTTCCCAGTGACAGCAGGGGCAGCAAGGCACGTGTTGTATTGTTGCCATCAAGGATAAAAAGATGGGGTTTATATCATATTGCTTGAGTTTATCCCTCTACATCATGTCATCTTGCCTAATGCGTTACTCTGTTCTTATGAACTTAATACTCTAGATGCATGCTGGATAGCGGTCGATGTGTGGAGTAATAGTAGTAGATGCAGAATCGTTTCGGTCTACTTGTCGCGGACGTGATGCCTATATACATGATCTTGCCTAGATATTCTCATAACTATGCACTTTTCGATCAATTGCTCGACAGTAATTTGTTGACCCACCGTAATACTTATGCTATCTTGAGAGAAGCCACTAGTGAAACCTATGGCCCCCGGGTCTATTTTCCATCATATAAGTTTCCAATCTATTTTACTTTGCAATCTTTACTTTCAATCTATATCATAGAAAAATACCAAAAATATTTATCTTATTATCTCCATCAGATCTCACTTTTGCAAGTGGCTGTGAAGGGATTGACAACCCCTTTATCGCGTTGGTTGTAAGGTTCTTATTTGTTTGTGTAGGTACGAGGCAAATTGCGTGTAGTCTCCTACTGGATTGATACCTTGGTTCTCAAAAACTAAGGGAAATACTTACGCTACTTTGCTGCATCACCCTTTCCTCTTCAAGGGAAAACCAACGCAGTGCTCAAGAGGTAGCATCCCGCTTCGCGTTTCGAGGCGCGGTCTTCATTGTCACGTCTTGTCAAAGCAGAGGTCGTGTCCCCTTAATGCGGGATTCTCATCAATACGGGTTTGGGTAATCCAACCGTGCCGTTTGCACGACCCCTTGGGAATATGCAAGTTTTAAGGCTCGTGAGGGGGGCGCCTGATATTCACTGCCTTTATAAGAGGATAAGGAGCCATCTTTTTACCCCACGCCTTCTTCTTCCTCAGCCCATCCACCCTCGAGCTCTAGCTCCCAAGTTTTGATCTTTTCCGTCCCCACCAAACACTCCAGCCATGTCCGGATCTGGCGCGTAGGGCAAGTGGATGGCTTCCTCCGTCACAGAGGGGAATGTCAAGGAACTCCGGGAAGCGGGGTACTTGGCCGCGGACATCTCCCACCGGCTCCCTGCCAAAAAGCTGATCATCCTCACTCTAGAGCCTAATGAGAGGGTAGTGTTCATCCCCCACTTTCTCCGTGGACTAGGGTAGTGTTCTATTATGGGCTAGATTTCCATGATCTATCCCCGAATTCCTTCCTCAACATTTCGATGTTCATTGTCGTGTGTGAGGAATTCCTCCACATTTCCCCCCACTTCGGCCTATGGCTCAAGGTCTTGAACGTGAAGCCGAAAGTGGTCGACGGTCAACATGCGGAGTGTGGCAGCGCCATGGTGAGCAAGCTCCCCAACGTCACCTGGCCTAAGGGGGCCTTCGTGGAGACCGTGAAGGGATGGCAACAGGAGTGGTTCTACATCACGGAACCTCGCGACGCCACATGGGCCACCACTCCTGAGTTCAAATCCGGGCCTCCAATGTGGCTTGGGCGTCGTCCGATGAGGTGATGACGCTGCAGAAGCGTGTCAAGAGTATGATAGAAAAGGACACCAGTCTTGCTGATGTGATCCAGGTGATGCTTTTTCGCCAGATTCTCCCCTGCCAGCGCCGGACTCTCAATATGTGGGAGTTCAATCCGGCCGGCCCTTGGACCCTGCAGCGATTCTTCGGCACGACGCACGAAGAAATCTAGAAGCTGCTTTTCAAGGCCCAGAAGTCATGGCCGAAAACGACCAAATACCTCGGCCTTGACTGCGCTCATCCGACCACTCCAGTAAGTTTTCAGATTTTGAAACATAACCTCAACTTGTAAATCCAAGAAGTATGCTGAGCTTTGCATTCTTCCCTCAGGGCTGGACAAAGAAGGCGGAGCGGATCCAGTGTCTGGCTCCGCTACCCGAAGACCCAGCCACTCCTCTGCTAACGAGGATGCTGGTCTCGGTGCCATACCAGGCGCCGGAGAGGAAGGCCAAGAAGAACTGCAAGGAGGCCAAAAGTAGCCTCCACCGTAAAGGTACTTCGGACGTTGTGTCCGGAGATACCGAAGCTTTCTCCTCCCACGAGGGAGACAAGACTAAGAGGAGGAGGAAGAAGAGAACAATTCTCCCCTCAAGGAGAAGAAGAAGAGGAAGAAGAAGAAGAAGAGGGCGGCCTCCACTGATTCGGAAGTGGAGGCGCCCAAAAGGGGGAAGATATCCCTCTCGGATGGTTCGGACTCAGATGCCGAAGCCATCCCCCAGTGGCGCCCCAAGGCAAAGCCCCTGGCCGAATCGTAAGTATTCAAAGAAACCATACATATGTCTAGATTTTTACAAATTGCAGGATAACATATCATTTATGCATTTTAGTCAGGCCCGTGATCTCTGAGGGAGTCCTGGACTAAGGGGTCCTCGGGCGTCCGGCCTGTTATCCATGGGCCGGACTGATGGGCTGTGAAGACATGAAGGCCGAAGACTGTACCCGTGTCCGGATTGGACTCTACTTGGCGACCAACTATGTAGATTCCTTCTTATGTAACCGACTCTATGTAAACCCTAGATCCCCCCGGTGTCTATATAAACAGGAGGGGTTAGTCCGGAAAGGATATACACATTACCATAGTCATATAGGCTAGGCTTCTAGGGTTTAGCCATTACGATCTCGTGGTAGATCAACTCTTGTAATACTCATATTCATCAAGATCAATCAAGTAGGAAGTAGGGTATTACCTCCATAGAGAGGGCCCGAACCTAGGTAAACATCGTGTCCCCTATCTCCTGTTACCATCGATCCTAGACGCACAGTTCGGGACCCCCTACCCGAGATCCGCCAGTTTTGACACCGACATTGGTGCTTTCATTGAGAGTTCCACTGTGCCGTCAACGAAAGGTTCGATGGCCCCCTCAATCGTCGATAGTGACGCTGTCCAAGGAGAAACCTTCCTCCCCGGACAGATTTTTGTGTTCGGCGGCTTCGCACTGCGGGCCAATTCGCTTGGCCATCTGGAGCAGATCGATAGCTATGCCCCTGGCCACCAGGTTAGATTTGGAAGCTTGAACTACATCGCGGACATCCGTGGAGACTTGATCTTCAACGGATTTGAGACCGCAGCGATCGCTCCCCCTTGCCCCGATGAACATGACCTAAATTTGTCATCGATCACATCCAGGAGATGGTTCCTGTTGCTGCAACAGCCTTAGAACCAAAGCAGATCATGCCATCCGAGGCCACAGAGTCCGCGGCGTTGGAGCCGCACATGGACTCGACACCCTGCAATATTTGCGCCCATGCAACTCCGGACTCGTTTCCGGCTATAAGTTCTGGACCGGGTACACCTGCGGACACCGAGTTGGATCGGTTATCAATCATTGAGTTCAGCACCGCAGATGTCTTCCAACACTCGCCCTTTGGCGATGTGCTGAGTTCGTTGAAAAACCTGTCCGCGATGAGGGACTCATGGCCGAACTATGTCTGGTTCGAGCTAGAGGCTGATAATGGAGAATTTCGCTTCCCACCCGCCACCCACTTCATAGCCACTGTCGAGGACTTAACCGACGTGCCCGCTTCTGGATCTGAAGACATTGACGGTATAGACGACGATGCCGACAAGGAGCAAGGCCAAGACCCGCCAGTCATCAGGCATGGGACGGCCACCCCCTCATACGACGTGTACATGATCGATACACTTAAAAATTCTCACGGCAATGACAAGGGAGATCCAATTGAGAATCAAACTCCTGAGACACAGGCTAAATTCCGGCGCCCCAAACGCCGCTCTAAGTCACGCTGCAGCAACAATGGCACTGGAGAAAATAGTACTCCGGACGCCACCGAAAGTAATGAAGACCCCGTGGGATGAATATCCGAGCAGGAGGAACAGGAAAACGGGCAAGCCAGCCCTGACGAGCCGGCCCTGCCCAGCGACGGTTCGGAGGACGACAACTACCTTCCGCTCTCCAAAGATGAGGTAAGCCTCGGCGACGAAGACTTCATCGTACCCGAAGAGCCCCTCGAGCAGGAGCGCTTCAAGCGCAGGCTGATAGCTACGGCAAAGAACCTGAAAAAGAAGCAGCAACAGCTTCAAGCTGACCAAGACCTACTCAACGATAGATGGACTGAAGTCCTGGTCGCCGAAGAATATGGCCTTAGTAGCCTAGTAAAAGCCACCCAAAGCACATATTGCTATACCAGTCCGATGACAGGGCGTTGGGGCCCATACCATCGTCACACAATGCGGCAGGTTGCCGACAACTCTGTCCGGATAAAAAGGCAACTCAAGCCGAACACCAGACCGCCCCACCTCGCCGTAAAGGCAAGAACAACGCAGGTCACGATTACCCAGACGGCCTGCAGCGGGACTCGGACAATAGAGCAAGACACGCAAGACCGATCTACGGATCGCGAAAGCATGCTTCGACGCGCGACGATGCCTACCTATTCGGACGTATCAAACCTCGCCACGCCCGAGCCGAAAACCGCAAAGGGACTCCTTCGGAGTTACGTCGCAGTGTCGCCCAACATAGAGGCGCCGCACACCCGCTTTGCTTCACTGATGAAGTAATGGATCATGAATTCCCCGAAGGATTCAAACCCGTCAATATTGAGTCATACGACGGGACAACCGATCCCGCGGTATGGATAGAAGATTTCATCCTCCACATCCATATGGCCCGTGGGGACGACCTCCACGCCATTAAATACCTCCCACTAAAACTAAAACGGCCAGCTCGATACTGGTTAAACTGCCTGCCTGAAATTTCCATAGGCAACTGGGAGGACTTGGAAGAGGCTTTCCACGATAACTTCCGAGGAACATATGTCCGGCCACCAGATGCCGATGACCTAAGTCACATTGTCCAGCAGCCCGGAGAATCATCCAGGGAGCTCTGGACTCGGTTCTTAGTCAAAAAGAACCAAATCGTCGACTGTCCGGACGCGGAAGCCCCTGCAGCTTTCAGACACAGTGTCCAGGACGAATGGCTGGCACGCCACCTCGGCCAAGAAGGACCTAAATCCATGACAGCCCTCATTGCTCTGATGACCCGCTTTTGCGCGGGAGAAGACAGCTGGCTCGCTCGTAGAAGCAATAGCGCCAGCAACCTGGGCACCTCCGAAATCCGAGACGGCAACGGAAAGCCACGACGAAGCACAAACAATAGTCGCAATGACAATGAAAGATCATGTGACACAGTGGTCAACGCCGGATTCAGCAACCCCAAGCCCGGTCAGCGGAAGAAGCCATTCAAGGCGAATCAAGACGAACCATCCAACCTGGACAGGATATTGGACCGACCCTGCCAGATTCATGGCCACCCCGATAAACCAGCTAATCATACCAACAGAAATTGCTGGGTCTTTAAACAGGCCGGCAAGCTCAACGCCGAACACAGAGGGAGGAGGCCGCCAGGCGACAGGGATGACGGAAAGTTTCACAAACGACACACTGGGGGGTCAGAGGCAATCTCCACCCGAGGATCAACTATTCCCAGAACGGAAATAGCAATCCGGCTTCCGCCGCCCACTCCGTATACCTACAAAATTTGTACCGCGCATACATCATTATGCACTCAAGATACCATGGGCATTGGCGGAAGCACAACACGGACAAGCCTGCAAGCACTCCAGTAACATTTTTTATGTATTTTCCTTTTTATTTTTTCCTCCTTCGCTATCCTTTAAAAACAGGTGACGAACAGGATAAGCATCTGAAACTGGCTCTATCGGAGTCCGGATTCGTATACTCACCTAAGGGGCTATTTCCATCAAGGATTCCCCCCATCAAGGACTGGCGGCGCAGACGTGCGACAGGAGGTCCAAACTAAATTTTTGTAGACCGCACTCTCTATTTCTTGAACCTGTACTATGCCTGTTCCTCCGCCTCCAACCCCGAGCATGTCAAATAGCCGGGAGGATGGCTTTTATATATACCATAAGTAATCATTGGCATACCGCTCAGTTACCAGTAAAACATATCCGAACTAATCATCCGTACTATTTCTACAACAAATATGGCTCCTACGGTTATTTCACAGAAATACCTTGGCATAACCTGCCAGGGGCTCGGTGTGGGAACAAATGAGTTGCCATCAAAAGTCCGAACAGCTCTATAGCATACTTCGGCGTCGCAAGTTTGGCCTGATATGCATCAGCTCCGAATCATTGTCTTGGGTCAATAGTTGGGTTGCCCGGCTCCTGTGCTTGCTACCCTACGTTTCGCTATATCGGCTAGGGTAGTAAAGGGAGAACTACTGCGATTGTGCCCTTGTCTAAACCGGACGAGCACCTTAGCAGAGAAAGCCGAAAAGTGACTGTCATGATGCGACGAGAGCTGGTCAACCACTTGACGACTTCTTGGAATCTTTAGCGATTCTCCGTGTCACACGAGGGATCTTTTTCAGATCAAATATGTAAGGCACCATGCGCCGCATACATACTAGGGGCTATGTCGTAGCCCCACAATAAAACTCCTATGGCTAAGTGAAAGCGTTAACGCCCTATAGTCCGATTGCCTGGTTCGCCACATTATCACCTCCTTCATGGACCAAGACGTTGGATAAAGAGTGATTAAATGCCTTTCTGAACACCCCCGTACTTCCTACGAGGGGGCTGAAGCCGACGACTGGAAAACTTTCAGATTATATCAAAATGGCAGCACAGGAGGAATTCAAGCTTTCACGCAAAATATAAATAGACTAACTATAAAATTTTCTTTTACAATTTTCATACACCTCACTCGAACATTATGTCTTTCGAGCACTGACCCTTTATAAAGCGGGCGGCCTCTAGGACGTCTTCAAAATAATGCTCCGGTTCTGGGCGGTCCTTGACTTTGGGTGGACTCCTCGTCGCAACATCGATGGCCCTCATCTTCCCCTAGAATGTTTTGACTCGGGCAAAAGCTATCTGTGCACCCTCAATGCACGCTGATCGCTTCACAGCATCGATACGCGGCACCGCATCAACTAGCCTCCGCACCAAACCGAAATAGCTATTCAGAACAGGCTCGGTTGGCCACAACCGGATTACGACATCCTTCATGGTAGCGCCGGATATCCTATGAAGTTCGGCCCATTGGGACATCTGTTCATTGAGCAACAGAGGGCGCTTTGATGCGCGAAATTGCGACCAAAAAATCTTCTCCGTTGCATATCCATCTCGCGCTTGGTAATACTGCGCCGCATCAGCAGAACTCTACGGCAAGTCCAAGAACTCGTCCGGAGAACTCCATACTTGGTTAAGCTGGGCATAGTTCGAGTCACCGAACTTAGTTTGCAGCAGAAAGGGCTTTCCAACCGCAATCTCCCTCGCCTATTGAACCTCCTCACGGGCTGCTCTGGATTCCGACCGCGCTGCTCTAGCCTCTTGTAAGGCCTTGTCCAGATCAGCCGTTAAGGCTTTACTCTCCTTCTCCAGAAATTCACAGCGGCCGGTAGCATTCTCCAGTTCGAGCGCCATCGTGGATATCTTCTCCTCATTTTGGCGCCGTGCAGCTTGTTCGGCTTTTAATTCAGCCGATGCCTTTTCGGCAGCAGCATTGCTACGACGGGCCTGCTCCTTGGCCCGGGCCAGCTCCGCTCGAAGAACTTCAACGGCGGCAGCACCATCTGCAGCCATGCATACTCCAGCATCTAAATCTCAGCATCATGCTTATACCACAAAAAATGTATGAGGATTGCCCCGAATACATACCTTGCGACTTGTCAACACGCATATTGATCAAAGCAAGATCATCCCCTGCCACATCTAGCTTCCGCTGCAACTCGGCAATTTCCATGGTCCGGGAAGTGGCCAAGGGGGAAGCAACCTGTGTTCAAGTTCATCAGGTTAGTCCTCAAACGATCCTTTTTCGATCCCCCGGTTGCTTCCCAGTGGAAGCCAACCCGAGTCTCAGGGGCTACTACCTATACACAGGCATATCTTTACAAATAAAACATATTTGATCACAAACCTCGAAGCCTTTTAGCAGGCTCATGAAGGCTTCATTCAAACCGCTCTTCGCGGACAAAATCTTCTCAACCACTGTACCCATCAAGGTACGTTGCTCTCCTGAGATAGATGCTTTTCGCAACATATCCCGCAATATATCCGGAGTCTCCGGGTCTTCGGAAGCCGCTCTAGGAGCACGACCATCCTTTGAAGGAATCTGTTCACCCATCTCCAGAATCACTATCGGCTGCGAGCCAGACAGTCCGGGGCCTTTGTTATCATCAGCCTCAGAATCCTGAATGGTTGGAAATCCACCTTCGGGTACTACCTCTGTCTTCCCCGGCGTAACTTGTTGACTAACCGGGGCCCTCTGCGATGACACTTCAGAGTCATCCGCCTTATTGGGCGAGGAGGTTGGAGGAGGCGTCTCGCTCTCAATCATCTCTGGGACGAGACTTCCCGAAGAAGAGGATTGCTCAGAAAAACTCGGTGCCGACCTGCAAAAATGTATGAACGCATTACGTATATCTTCGGTAACAGCGAAGGAGCGGGACGCTATCAAAGTACTCCGGATTCACTTACGGTTTGGCCGAGGGCTTGTCCCCTTGTTGGAGCCGTTCATCGGTGTCGCTTTCCAAACCCAAGCCGCTCGACGGTGGCATCTTGCCCTTCTTGGAAGACCGACCCTCCCAATCTTCGGAGGCGGCCCTTTTCCTCCTGCTTGGAGAAGGGATACTGGGTCCTTTTCCGCCTCCGTCTTCGGGCGAGTAAAGGTCGATTTCTCCGGACTCAGTGTCCGACTTATCTCCGGAACCAAGGTCATCTTGGGTCTTCTCGCCCTCCCCTGCTGGGGCCTAGTATGGCGCCAAGGCCAGCATCCTTGTTAACACAAGAGTAGTTGAGTCTTCGGGAAGGGGAGCCGGGCACCTAATCCGTTACACCTTCTTTATCCAGCCCTGAAAAAGGATGATACTGTTGGTATCTTGCCACTAGGTATCTGACTATAAGGTATTCGGTAAACGGGTACTTACCGGGGTGTCCGGATGGTTACAGTCTAGGCCGACATCTCGGTGGTGTCCGGCCATTGCCTTCGTTTCCCGAAGAATAATTTCCACATTCCTTCGTGCGTAGGCCTAAGAAGTGCTGAAGAGTCCGCGACCCTTCTGGATTGAACACCCACATGTGGAGAGGCTGTCGGTGGCACGGCAGGGTCCACCAGACCAGCATCACTGGAACAACGTTGACGACATTGATGTCCCTCTCAATAAGGCTTCGGATGCGGCTTTGCAAAGTCCTCACCTCGTCCATTGTTCCCCAGTCCAGCCCCTTATTAATCCACGATGCCAGCTGCATTGGGGGGCTGGATCGAAATTCGGGCGCAGCTGCCCACTTGGAGCCATGGGGCTCGGTGATATAGAACCACCCCTGCAGCCATAAGTCGGAAGATTTGGCAAAAGATCCTTTCAACCAAACAACACTAGCAAGCTCGCTCACTATGGCGCCACCGCACTCTGCCTGCTTCCCCTCTATCACTTGTGGCTTCACATTGAAGGTCTGGAGCCATAAGCCAAAGTGCGGAGGAGTTCGGAGGAAGGCTTCACACGTGACGATAAACGCCGAGATAAGAAGAATAGAGTCCGGGGCCAGATCGTGAAAATCTAGCCCATAATAGAACATGAGCCCTTGGACGAATGGGTTAAGCGCAAACCCTAACCCGCGGAGGAAGTGGGACACGAACACGACCCTCTCGCCGGATCTGGGGGTGGGAACAACCTGCCCCTCGGTAGGAAGCCGATGAAGGATTTCTGCGGTCAGATACCTCGCCGCCCGAAGCTTTGCAATATCTCCCTCCGTGACGGAAGAAGCCACCCACCGTCCTTGACGGCTGGATCCGGACATGATTGGAGCTTGTGGCGATTGGAACCCGGGTGTTGGAACTCGGGGTAGCAGGGGTTGAGGAAGAAGCAAGCGTAAAAGATAAAAGACGGGTTTGTACCCCTATATAAAGGCCGCGAATATCGAACGTCTCCTCCTAGGCCTCAAAACTTGCCTATTCCCTAGGAGTTGTACCCGAGTGACGGTTGGGTTACCCACATCTGGGTTGATAAGAATCCCTTAAAAAGGGGAGAGACACGATCTCCGCTGGGATAAGACATGCTAATAAAACCACGTCTCGAGACGTGGGACGACGGGCTAGCTAACGGTTCGAAAATAATGGCCGAGCAGGCGTGATGTCATGTTACCAAATAGTTATCAGCGGATTGGACTCGTGAAATATTATATATCCTCTGCAGTTGTGTATACAGGTCCGGATACAATTATTACATCTGAAGACTATCTTGGAGTTCGGATAGAAGGGAACCCGCCTTGCAATGCCCAAGACAATCTGCGCGCCGGACTCCTCGTCATTGAAGCCAGGTTCAGGGGCTACTGAGGGAGTCCTGGACTAAGGGGTCCTCGGGCATCCGGCATGTTATCCATGGGCCGGACTGATGGGCTATGAAGACATGAAGGCCGAAGACTGTACCCGTGTCCGGATTGGACTCTACTTGGCGTGGAAGGCAAGCTTGGCGACTGACTATGTAGATTCCTTCTTATGTAATCGACTCTATGTAAACCCTAGATCCCCCCGGTGTCTATATAAACCGGAGGGGTTAGTCCGGAAAGGATATACACATTACCATAGTCATATAGGCTAGGCTTCTAGGTTTTAGCCATTATGATCTCGTGGTAGATCAACTCTTGTAATACTCATATTCATCAAGATTAATCAAGCAGGAAGTAGGGTATTACCTCCATAGAGAGGGCCCGAACCTGGGTAAACATCGTGTCCCCCGTCTCCTGTTACCATCGATTCTAGATGCACAGTTCAGGACCCCCTACCCGAGATCCGCCGGTTTTGACACCGACAATCTCCCCCAACAATCATCGTCTTCGGGGAACTCTTTGGCGCCGGAGATGATGGAGAGCGAGACGCCTCTGCGAGCCTCTCCGCCACATGCCGCGGATGACGCTGAAGTGTTGTCCCAAAGGACCTCTCCAGGGCATGGAGAGGTGCGGAAGGCTGCTGAAATGGCCCCAGAGGGTAATGCCTCAGCTGCCGAAAACATGGGGGGCACAAACCCCCATGGAAACTAACGACGGGGGCCCGGACTGGCCGAATATCTCTCCGGCGACCCATGCGGCTCCGAAATCGGGCGAGCAGTCCCCTTTGAAGGAGAGGGGAGCTCCGGCTCCACCGACCACCTCCATCAATCCGAAGGCACCAGACACATTGAGGGAAGCACTTTAACATGCTTTCGTCGTGGAGGAGCACCGTACCCTGATGGGTACGGTGGTTGAGAAAGTTCAGTCCGCAAAAAGCGGGCTGAACGAAGCTTTCACCAGCCTGCTAACATGCTTTGAGGTATGTGATGTAATATTCTTAACCGTTTTTGCATGTGTAAAAATATGCCTATGTATAGATAGTAGCCCCTGAGACTCTGTTCGGCTTTTTTGAAAAAGGGGCCGGACAGAGGATCAAATATTCCAGAGATAACGTACTTGTCTATTTTGATAACACTACAAAAAAAAGACACTTCCGTGATGAACGTGTTTGTCACAGTAGGTCACGTTTTCTGTCATGCATGTACATCCATGACGATCTTATGACAGAATCAAGATAGTCATACCTGTGCTGTCATAGAAGTGTTCCATGACATTACCAAAATTATCATCACGGAAGTGTCCACTTCCATGACGATAAATCATGCGTCATAGAAGTGCTTTTGTCAAGGGTGACCAACACGTGGCATCCACCGTAACGGGTCGCCATTAAGCTGTCCGGTCCGGTTTTGGATCCGATAATCCGTTATCAGCCCGGACCAATGGGGATTTTCCACGTGTAAAATTCTCATTGGCCGGAGAAAACATGTGTTGGCTCAACGTTCGGACAGATGTCATCCACTCATTGGACAGGAGGCGCCTATGATACGTCGACACGTGGCACGGCCCAAAAGAGGCCCATTCCAGTGAAAAGGCCGGCCCAGCTAAAGGCCCACCATGTTTTTTCAAACACTAGTGGGCTAGCCCTTAACAGCCTGGCATTTTTTTGGTCAAATTGAGGCCCATACCAGATCAGGCCTGTTCACAGCCTGCCTTGTTTTGGGCCAAATTACGGCCCATGTCAGATCAGGCCCGTTAACAGGCCACTGTTCTTTTGGGCACATACTAAGACAGGTTTGTATTTCAGCCAGTTAAATGCCTGTTTACCAGTTCGGCCTGATAATAGTTTCAACCTCACTACTGCAAGATGCTGCTAACACGACACTACGATCAGAGACCCTTCGAGAAACTGTGTGTGATGCAATAATCGAAACGGTGCTGTATGAAAACCGTAAAAAAATGATGCAAAACATTTGCGATGGAGGATGCATCAAACACGGTTCAGATTCTAGTTGCGTGTGCGATTCAGGCCACACAGTTAACCGTTCGAACTGTTTGCGATGAGGCAGAACAACAAAAACGGGCAGCAATATCAATGTGTGTGCGATATACGGCATACAGGTCGCTCCGATGAACCGTTTGCTATTAGGGAGTGCAACATAAACGATTAGCCAGATCAAGGTGTGTGTGATGTAGGGCATGCGGTTCACTCGGACGAACTATTTTTGATTAGAGAATGCAACAGAAACGGTTCAACTTAACAAGATGTGTGTGATACGTGGCAAACAGCCCAATCGGATGAACTGTTTGCGATGACAAATTACAACACAGACGGTTAATACAGTTAGTTCTTGTGCGATTCTGTGTGTAAAAGAATTTTCAAATATGCAAACTAGTTGCTTGCGGTGGCTAGGAATATCGCACATGATGCGTCTACGAGTACTCGTGTGCGATGATTAGTAAGTTACACATACATTTCCTTATGTTAACACTTGTGTGATAAATAACACGTGGCACCGGATACGCTATTCGGTTTGTGTGTGCTCCACTTAGTCTTCCCGTGCTCCAGCGAATGCTTCCCACGCTCTAGCGAATGCTTCCCGCACTCCACATCGATGGATTGTAAAATCCACGCCTATTCCCTCACCGGTTTCCCGCCACCAGCTAACGGCTTGCTGCATATAACCCAGGCGGCAACGCACCGCCGCGACACTCTGCGAAGATCTAGTCCTCACCCATCTACCATTAGTTATTCCAAGCTTGACAGGCAACGACCAAAGCTTCGACATCAACGCCTACCTGCGTACATCTTCGGCGAGGAGAACGAGCTAGAGCATGTCGGGGAGCAAGAGCTTCATCGGCCGGTGCAGGCACCATGGCCCATCGGCAGCGATATCGGCGTCATAGTCCTTGGGAGCACAATCAACATATTGCAGAGGAGGTGTGATGAGCAGTTTGCCATCCACCATGCAAAAGATCCAGAGCTGCTCGGCGGCATGATCGACGACCCACCCGAAGAGCTGCCGTCACCAGTGCTCATCAAGAGCCTGATGCCCCGCAAGGAATGGGCAGAGGACCTCTGTGACTCAGTCAAGAGAAAGGCAGCCTTCAATCCTGGTCAAGGATAGAAGACGAAGGAAATTTGGATTCCCCTTCAATCCTGGTCATTTATTACCGAGTAAAATGCATTGGCGGTCATCGAACTTGTCTTGATAGATCACTTTGATCATTGTATACGAAATATGGTGATTATATGGTAACTGGCTCAGAGTATAGCTCCGTATTTGTCTGGTTGACCAGTCAAACAGTCCGCATGCGCCTCATCAGCTCGTGTTCTTTATCTATCTATCTATGCGGGCCTACCTGTCAGTGGAGAAAGAAATAAAAACCAAAATTATGTGTATGTGAGGAATCAAACCACGGACTCGTTGCTAGAACGCACACTCGTCAGCCAAATGAAAATGAAATACTTTGCGTTAAATGCACAAATGGTTTTTTTTATTTTATACGTGATGCACACATTAGCGCACACGGTCCATAGAGGCAAGTAGCATGTAAACGTGCTGACAGCCAGACACTCACGCTCATGCTGTCAAACCATGCTAATGCATGCACGTCGCCCTCTCAATCAAAGTCCTGCTCATGGCGCAACGCAGACGGCGAGCCTGTCACCTGCGCGCCCCGGCAGTGCCTGACATTACTATTTAGATGTTTGCTGGAGGCCTCCACGAACACCGAGCATGTATTCACCTGGCTCAACACCAACGGTCATACTCATGACTCGGCGCCTTGCTCATGTATATCGTCCATCACAACGACAATCTATAAAACAGCCTAGCTAGAGAGGGTACTATGGTACGGAATATGTACTATCGTGAGCAACCGATCATACTGCCACTGCACACGAGTGTGTGTCTGATCAATTCGTCCATTATTCGTAAGTTATGCATGGTTGTGTGGTGTCTAATGGTGGTCGTCAAAGGCTAGCTGGCGACAAGAGCGGTTGCATGGACGCCTGGTTGTCAATACGTGCCGCATACGCTTCAAAGGCTCGTCATCCACGAGTTCACATGTTACCACCACGCCAGCATCTGATCACCCTGGCCTACCGAAACCCCTTCCATCACTAGTGGGCGCTTCCTGCCTGAAACGGTCACCATCTCTCAAGAACTTCAATGCCGCATTCACCCGAATTAACTATAGGTGCAGTTGTTGTGTCACTGACATGTGGGCCAGCTGCCCGTTGGGCCCGCATGTCAGTGAACCAACACACCTGCGGTTAATTCACTGAAGCAGCGTCCGCATTCACGCCCGACGTGACACCTCACTAGCGCCGGCATCGCAGCAGCGCGACGGCCGAGAGAGCGCCACCCGCGCGGCATCCCGGTGCAAGCGACTGTTCCACGTTAACGACACCATGGCCATCCTTCCATCCGCCGCCCACATTAATGACACGCGGCTGCCGACGAACCTACTCCGGTGCCAGCCGTCCATCCGTCTACCGCGGCTCATTGCCATTCGCCCGCTATATTAACTTGAGCCCCAGCTCCCAGCCATAGCCAAAGACCCACACTAATTCTCCTCCGGTCCCTTACTTCCGTCGGCACCACTCCAACCATGGCCTCCTGCACTCCAAAGCTCTCTTGGACGTACTATCGCAGGAGCAGACGAAGGACATCGGCGGCTCCGCTCCGGGCGTGCTCCAAAGCTCTCTTGGACATACTGTCGCAGGAGCAGACGAAGGAGATCGCCGGCTCCCCCCCCCCCCCGGCCACCCTCCGCCGCCACGACCACGAAGCCGGCAGCGAGGAAGAGTAGTACACGGTAGGTCGCCGCCGCTCTGGTCCCAGGAAGGCCACCGCTCCTCCACTCAGCCGATGCCAAGCTTGGTGGGATAAACATCGGCGACCGATTAGCCGCTTAACAGCGACGTAGAAGCAGAAATCTTCAAATCCTTGTGCTCCAGAGGAGGAGGTTATCGAGGCGGATGAGGAGGAGGCAAAGGCAATGGCCGGCTTTCTCAGGTTCATGGCCGGACATGGTGGTCGGGCGCCGGCGATCGTTTAGATTAGGCTTACTGTAGGTTTTATTACGGTTTGTGCAAAATATGTAATGAATTTCGTCCCGTTTATAGGAAAAGTCTTCGATATGTAATGAATTTCATCTGGTTAATTTGAAATTTCCTTTGCTTGCACGAATTTCGTCCGGTTAGTTCATATAGTTGTCGAAAGGTATGCGGGCAGCATTAGATGGCATCCATCAGTGTCCTCGGACAAATGCCGGTGTAAATTTGAGGGCCAGCGCTGGAGATGCCCTAACTATCATGCTACAATCGCTAACAGTGCTCCATTATTTCCCAGGGAACAGTTATCCCTCGATCAAAATAAGATCTGTCGTGTTTCGCACTCCTCCCACGTAAGAGCGTAAACTCTTGCTTACATAAAAATGGAGCAAGTGGACGGCACTGTAGCACATCATATCACTCAAACTAGCCCGCCTAACGCGCGGGAAAGCACTGCCCTCATCATTTTGTTATGGATTTCTATCGATCGATCGCACGAAAATTTTACGCTTTGCAAGTTCAAAAGGAAAGGGCGGCACACTTACGAATCGTACGTGTCGCGTTCGCATCGCACCCCCTACAGTCCGGCTCGTATGCGCTCACCAGAGGGGACACGTGTTGTCTTGCATTTTCACTGACATGTGGGACTGCAATTGAATAAACCGTCGATAGTCGAAATCTAATCGCTCGGCGAGCGTCGGCTGAGAAGAGAGAGACGGGGGAGGGAGAAGAGATCGCCCGCCCGCCGCGCACGGTCTCCAAGAAATATATGGTGATAATGTGAGGTGGGCCATGCGGGAGTCCGGACCGCTTCCAAGCCCACTTCTGACCGCCCTGGCCCACCAGAACCCGCCCACCCTACCACCTCCCTGTGCATGCTCCCCCCTCAGACGCCAGCTGCCCGCATTCATAGCAAGTAGTACCAGTAAAATTCTGGGCTATAAGGGCATGTACAATGGTTGATAAGATAGTCTTATCATAAGTCTTGCATGTAATTTAGAGATGACAAAAAACATGTGTACAATGGATCATCTCTTAGCCCTGGCCCACCAAATGATGCAGCTGGCGGAGCTGCATATGATGTCTATTTTGGCCATGAAGGACATCATAGTCTGGCTATGGCAAGCCGGACCCATTCCGAGCAGCTACTTCGGCCTGGTCAAGCGGCTCGGAGACGCCTTGCCCCGAGTAGAGGCAGTGAAGCGCTTGGCATGCATAGAAGGTGCGCAGATGGCCTTTGCCCGTGTCAAGATGCACCGGGCGAAGATGAAGGCCGCTGTTGTGGCGGTTGAGGGTCCGCCCGGAGGCAAGGACCACCGCAAGCCGGAGCGCTATTTTGAAGATGTCCTCGAGGGTGCCCGTTTGATAGAGGGTCAATGCTCGAAGGATATCATGTTCGAGTAAATGTATTCGGGCTACCAGGACAATGTATTATAAATCAAGGTTGTGTAATATATTTTATGCATTTATCTAAACTACTTTCCTCCTGTGTGGCCGTATATTATTATTCTGAAAGTTTGCCAGTCGTCGGCTTCAGCCCCCACGTAGATACTACAGGGGTGTTCGGAATAACGTGTAATCACTGTTGACCCAACGTCTTGGTCCGTGAAGGAGGTGATTTACGTAGTGAACCAGGAAATCTGACTATGCGGCTTTAGCACTTTCACTTAGCCATAGGAGTTTTACGGTGGGGCTAAGAACTAGCCCCTGGGGCGCATGTGGCTATCCGAGCTGGGATGCCTTAGGCGCGTGACTGAGCCGAAGCTAGTCCTTCGTGTAGTATGAAAAAAATCGTGAAAGATTTATGTGAAGTCGCCGAATGGCTGACCATCTCTACCGCATCATGACAGTCAGTTTTCGGCTTTCTCTACTCAGGCGTTTGACCGGACGAGCTGGAAACACAATCGCAGCAGTTCTCCCTTTACTACCCTAGCCGAACTAGCGGAATATAAGGTAGTAACCACAGGAGCCGGGCAACCTAACTATTGACCAAAGACATTATACGGAGCTGATGCATATATGCCATATTCGGGACGCCAAAGAATACTATAAAAGTGTTCGGGCTTCTTATTTTTGGAGAATATATGTGGCCAGATAAAGCCCCTGGCGATTTAAATCATGCCGAGGTGTACGTGCCAACCTGACGTAAAGGGGGAACACAGATTAAGAAATAAGCCAATACTGAACAAGGTTAGGCAAAAGCTGCTTCCAGTATAGTCTGCTTGATGCGTCAAAATGCATTTTTACAGAGGATGCCCTAAGCATCGAGGCTATTTTACATGCCAAGAACAAGGGAAAGCTGTATATAGGTCCTAAAAAGGAAAAGATGATCTTGAGGCTCCTTTGGACACTCTGTCGCACGTCTGCGCCGCTTTTCGCCTTGGTGTATGATCCTTTCAAAGGATCAATGATCGAGTATACATAAGGGGCCTAGAAAAGGGCCCTTGGTACCATCAAAAAGCGATGTGGGTTGTAAAGAACCTGAAAAAATAAAAAGAAGAAGAAGAAAAAGAAGAATTTGAGGGTCCAGATAGGGTCGAACCGTATTGTGGACCTTATGATTAGTAAGCCTCCGTCCTTGCCCATGGTATCTTTAGTGCGTAATTATGTACGCGCGGTACGTATGCCGCTATCAGGTTGGGGCTTTGATGGAGGTTAGGGTGTCCTTGACTAAGGGGTCCTCGGGCGTCCGGCATGTTGGACATGGGCCAGACCGATGGGTTGTAAAGATACAAGACCAAAGACTATCACCCGTGTCCGGATGGGACTCTCCTTGGTGTGGATGGCAAGCTTAGCGTTCGGATATGAAGATTCCTTTCTCTGTAACCGACTTTGTACAACCCTAGTCCCCTGCGGTGTCTTTATAAACCGGAGGGTTTAGTGTCTAGAGGCAATCATAATCATACATGCTAGACTTCTAGGGTTTTAGCCATTACGATCTCGTGGTAGATCAACTCTTGTAATACTCATATTCATCAAGATCAATCAAGCAGGAAGTAGGGTATTGCCTCCATAAAGAGGGCACGAACCTGGGTAAACATCGTGTCCCCTGTCTCCTGTTACCATCAACCTTAGACGCACAGTTCGGGACCCCCTACCCGAGATCTGCCGGTTTTGACACCGACATTGGTGCCTTCATTGAGAGTTCGGCTGCGTCGTCTTCAAGAGGTTCAATGGCCCCGTCAATCGTCTACAACAATGCTGTCCAGGGGAAGTTTTTCTCCCCAACCAGATCTTCGTATTCGACGGCTTCGCACTGCGGGCCAACTCGCTTGGCCATCTAGAGCAGATCGACAACTACGCCCCTGGCCATCAAGTCAGGTCCGGAAGCTTGAACTATGTTGCTGAAACCCGCGGAGACTTGATCTTCGACGGATTCGAGCCCACGGCAGCCGCTCCCTACCACCGCGAGCATGACCTAAATCTGTCATTAGACCATACCCAGGAGATAGCACGTGTAAGTGCTCCGACCCTAGATCCGGAGCAGATTGCGCCATCCGAGGACGGGAAGCTCAACCCCGCCACGGGAGCCGCAGACTCAGCGGCGCTGGAGCCGCACACAGACCCAACCTCGAGCATGACCTGCGTCACCGGAACCTCGGATTCGCCTCCGGCCACAGGTTCCGAACCATGTGCGTCCGTGTCCGTCGAGCCCGATCAGGCGTCGATCGTCGAATTCAGCGCCGCGGACATCTTCCGGCACTCACCTTTAGGCGATGTGCTGAACTCATTTAAAACCCTCTCCTTAGCAGGGGACTCATAGCCGAATTATATCCGGTTTGAACTAGGGGTTGATGTTGGGGAATTTCGCTTCCCACCCACCTCCCACTTCATAGCCACTGTCGAGGACGTAACCTATATGCTCGATTACGGCTGCAAAGACATCGATGGTTTAGACGATGATGCCGGAGACGAGCAGGCCCAAAACCCGCCGTTTATCGGACGCTAGTCGGCCACCTCTTCGTATGACGTGTATATGGTGGATACACCCAAAGAGAATAATGGCGATGACAAGAAGACCCAGTTGAGGATAAACCTCGTGAGGTACCACCAAAGTACCGGCGTCAGCGGCGCCGCTCTGAATCACAGCGTAGAGAAGACAGCAATACCGGCACAGGAGACAATAACACTTCGGACGGTGCCGAAGACAGAGCAGGCCCGACGAGCCAACTGATGAACAGGACGATCGGGAAGATGGGCAAGTCAGCCTTGAGGAACAGGCCGCAAACGAAGACTCGGAGGACAGTAATTATCTCCCACTCTCCGAGGATGAGGTGAGCCTCGGTGACAAAGACTTTATCGTGCCTGAGGAACCTCTCGAGCAGGAGCGCTTTAAACGCCGGGTAATTGCCACAGCAAGGAGCCTGAAAAAGAAGCAGCAGCTTCAAGATGATCAATATCTGCTCAATGACAGATGGACCAACGTCCTGGTAGCCGAGGAATACGTCCTCGAGCGCCCGACCAAAAGTTATCCGAAGCGCAAATTGTTACCTCAATTTGATGACGAGGCGCTGGAGCCTATACCGTCAGCGTGTAATGCAGCTGACCGACCACCACGTGGCCGAGACAAAGCGGCAACACAAGCCGAACACCAGACCATACTACCCCGCCGTAAAGGCAGAGACATAACTACTCGGGGTTATACATATGACCTGCGGCAGGACTTGGATAGTAGAGCAGGTCAGAGCAGATCGATCTATGGATTGCAGGGGCGTGCCCCGACACGCGACAACGGCTATCTAGCCGGACGCAACAATCATAATCACGCTCGGGCCGAGAACCGCAGACGGACTCCATCCGAGCTATGTCGCGACGTGGCCCGATATAGAGCCGCCGCACACCCCCTTTGCTTCACTAACGAGGTAATGGAGCACGAATTCCCAGAAGGGTTTAAACCCATAAACATCGAATCATATAATGGGACAACAGACCCCGCGGTATGGATCGAGGATTTTCTTCTCCATATTCATATGGCCCGCGCTGATGATCGCCATGCCATCAAATACCTCCCACTAAAACTCAAAGGCCCAACTCGGCACTGGTTGAACAGCCTGCCCAAAAACTCCATTGGCAGCTGGGAAGACTTGGAAGAAGCCTTCCTCGACAACTTCCAAGGCACATATGTCCGACCTCCGGATGCCGACGACTTAAGTCACATAATTCAACAGCTAGGAGAGTCAGCCAGGAAATTCTGGACTAGGTTCTTAACCAAAAAGAACCAGATCATCGAATGTCCGGATGCCGAAGCCCTAGAGGCCTTTAAACATAGCATCCGGGACGAATTGCTCGCCCGACACCTCGGCCAAGAAAAGCTGAAGTCCATGGCAGCCCTCATGGCGCTTATGACCCGCTTTTGCGCGAGCGAAGATAGCTGGCTAGCCCGTAGCAATAACAATGCAAGCAAACCTGGCACTTCGGAAGCCAGAAATAGCAACGGCAAGCCCCGATGCAACAGACACAAGCGTCGAAGCAATGGTGATAATACCGACGACACGGCGGTCAACGCCGGATTCAGAGGCTCCAAGTCCGGCTAGCGGAAGAAGCCGTTCAAAAGGAACAACTCGGGCTCATCCAGCCTAGGCCGCATTCTCGATGTCCGTGTCAGATACATGGCACCGCCGATAAGCCAGCCAATCATACCAACAGAACCTATTGGGTCTTTAAGCAGGCTGGCAAGATAAACGCCGAAAACAAGGAGAAGGGGTCGCAAAGTGAGGACGATGAGGAGGAGCCCCGTCCACCGAACACAGGGGGGCAGAAGAAGTTTCCCCCTTAGGTCAAAACGGTGAACATGATTTACGCTACCCATATCCCCAAGAGGGAGCGCAAGCGCGCGCTCAGGGATGTCTATGTGATAGAGCCAGTCGCCCCAAAATTCAACCCATGGTCGTCCTGCCCGATCACTTTCGATCACAGGGACCATCCGCCGCGGTTCAGTCGCACTGGTCCTCGACCCAATAATCGAGTCCTCACGCGAGTCCTCATGGACGGGGGCAGCAGCCTTAACCTGCTCTATCATGATACAGTGCGCAAAATGGGCATCGATCCATCAAGGATCAAGCCCACCAAAAGTACCTTTAAAGGAGTCATACCAGGTGTAGAAGCCCGTTGTACGGGCTCAATCACACTGGAAGTTGTCTTCGGTTCCCCGGACAACTTCAGGAGCGAAGAGTTGATCTTCGATATCGTCCCCTTCCGCAGTGGCTATCACGCACTGCTCGGACGAACCGCATTCGCTCGATTTAATGCGGTGCCACACTATGCTTATCTCAAGCTCAAGATGCCCGGACCACGCGGGGTCATAACAGTCAATGGAAACACGAGTGCTCCCTCCATACTGAAGATCACACCGCGGGCCTGGCACCGGAAGCACAGAGCGGCCTTTTAAGGCAGAATTTTAATTCAGCGGCCAAGCTCCCGGACACTGTGAAATGAGTCCGGACTACTTCGCAGCTTGACAGCCAGCTCGTCAGGAGACAGACTAGCAATTCGGCCTCCATCTCAGTCCTGACCAAATGGTGGCATACGTACTGCACGTACATAACTACGCACTCAAAATATCATGCGTAGAGACGGAGGCATAACCAGACTGTGGTCCATCATACGGCTTCGACCTTCCCCAGACACACATACTTTCACTTTTTTCTTCTTATCCTTTTCAGGTTTCTTTTCCGCAGGCCCCTAGCAGCGGTCTGATCATCAGTCCTTTCGAAGGACGGATACACCAAGGTGGCAGGCGGCACAGACGTGTGGGGGAATCTCTAGACGTTCTCTTCGACAATCGTCCTACCTATTTTCAGGACCCGCACGCAGCTCCCCCTTGGTCTTGGCTTGTTAAATAGCCAGTTACTAATCGCACTATTTGTACAAATACGTTTTGACGTATCAATCAAATTATAACGAGAACTGTTCGTGGCCCAACTTATGTGGCACTAGCTTACAATTTCATTTTATTTCGTTATTCTTATCGGTTGCACACGTACACTTTGGTACGCTTTAATTGGCCAGGGGCTTCACTACGCACCATACTATGGCAACAAAGTCCGAACACTTTTACAGTACAGTTCGGCGCCCCGAATTTCAGCATTATATGCATTGGCTCCGAATCATGTCTTTGGTCAATAGTTGGGTTGCCCGGCTCCTGTGCTTACTACCTTACGTTCCGCTCTATCGGCTAGGGTAGTAAAGGGAGAACTACTGCGATTGTGTCCTGGTTTATCCAGATGAGCACCTCGGTAGAGAAAGCCGAAAACTGACTGTCATGATGCGGCGTGAGCCGGTCAGCTGTTCGGAGGTTACAAATCTTTTGCGATTTTTTCCGCATTATGCGACGGATCGGCCTTAGTCCGATCAGGTGTTTACAGCACCTTAGTCCGGATTAAATGCTAACTAGGGGCTGCGCCTACATTTTTATTATCAAACTCCTATGGCTAAGTGAGGGTGATAAATGCCACATAGTCTGATTGCCTGGTTCGTTGCGCTAAACACCTCCTTCAAGGACCAAGTTTTTGGATCAAGAGTGTTTAGATTCAATCCCGAACACCCCCGTACTACCTACGTGGGGGCTGAAGCCGATGACTGGCCAACTCTCGGATTTAATAAAAATGGCCGCACGGGAGGTAAAATTTTAAAATAATAAGCATTATATTACATAACGACTTTGTTTCATCATACAAGGCAAAGATAACACGAATGTATTCATTTGAAGACAATGTCTTTTGCACATTGCGCTGCCACAATGCGGGACCCCTCCAGGACATCTTCAAAATACCGCTCGGGTGTGCGGTTCTCCTTGCCAGCGGGCGGTCCCTCGGTCGCGAGCTTGATGGTGTTCATCTTCGCCCACTGCACCTTGACGCGAGCGAACGCCATCCGCGCACCCTCGATGCAGACCGACCGATTGATGACATCAAGCCGGGGTCAGGCATTGACCAGCCACTTCACGAGCCCGAAGTAGCTGCTGGGTATAGCTTCGGCGGGCCACAGCCGGATTATCAAATCCTTCAGGGCTAGTTCAGCCACCCTATGCAGTTCGAATAGCTGTTTTAGCTGGTCGCTAAAGGGCACCGGATGTTCTGGCGCAAGATATTGTGACCAGAACAGCTTCTCCGTCGATCTCCCCTCTTCGGCTCGGAAGAACTCTGCAGCATCGGCAACACTGCGCGGCAAGTCCGCAAACGCTCCTGGAGAACTCCAAATCCGGGTTAGTAAGAGATACCTCTTCTGCACATATTTTCTCTGCATAATGAAGGCCTTACCCGCCGCGATCTTCTTGGCCTCTTGGATCTCCTAGAGAGCGCCCCGGGCTTCAACCCGAGCATCTTGTGCGCTTTGGCGAGCCTTGGCGAGTTCAGTGTCTTGGTCCGCAATATTGCGCTCCAAGGACTCGCATTTCTTGATGGCGTCCTGGAGCTCCAGCTAGACCTCATCAACCCTGGCCTCGTATTTCTCACGGGCGGCTTGCTCCTTTGCCGCTTTCTCTTGGGCCTCGGCTAGCGCCTTCTTGAGGGTTTCCACCTCAGTCGCCGCTCCTATAAATACCATGGCACTATAGTCAACATAAATCATCAATCCTTTCTGATATACAGCAGGTCATTACATACCTTGCTTATCCTCCAGTTGTTTCCTTGCTTGGCCGAGCTCCTCCTCGGCCCGCTCTAGCCTCTGCTTCAGTCCGGAGACTTCGGCAGCATGAGAAGTCGCGGCCAGCAGCGACGCCTGCTTATTCACATAGACATATATGGTTAGTCTCCTACGAAAAACTATTTGATCCTTTGTTCGGCTCTTCTTTCCAAACACCGGACAGAGTCTCAGGGGCTACTGTCTATACTGTGACTTTCTTTTTACATAATTATATCGCTTACCTTAAAGCCTGTTAGAAGGCTGGTGCAGGCTTCGGTCAGTCCGCTCTTAACGGATTGAACCCTCTCAATCACCGTACCCATGAGGGTGCGGTGTTCTCCATGATAGAAGCGCCTCGCGGCGCTTCCATTAAAGTATCCGGTGCCTCTGGATGGACAGAGTTCACCGATGGGATAGGTGCACCTCCTTCTTTCGAAGGAGGCTGCCCGCTCGATTCCGGGGCCGTATGGGTCTCCGGAATAGTATTCGGCTGAGGGCCGCACTTGATATGGCCCCCATTGCCAGTCTCCAGGGGGACTTGCTCCCCCAGGTGTCCGACAGCTGAGGTTTCGCCCTCCGGCGCCATCCTAATGGCCCTCTGCATCTCTCCCTGGCCCGTGAAGGTCCTTCGGGACACCGCCTCAGTGTCGTCTGTGGCCTTGGGAGAGAGAGCTGTCAGCAGCGAATCGCTGTCCATAGCCTTTGGATCCAGCGAACCCCTCGATGAGGATCGCTGGGAGCTGTCGTGGGCCGGACTGCAGCACGTGATTCGACACATTAGAATTACAAGATAAAGTAGTCGTACATATAAGTACGTTAGAGCCCTCGAATACTTACGATCCGGCTAGGGGCTTATCCTGGGGCGCCACTCCGAGCTGCTGTCGGTATCCGGTGCGGTGTCGTCTGCAAGGGAGGCTCTCCCCCTCTTGGACGCTTTGGCCTCCAGACGCGTGGAGGCCGCCATTTTCTTCCTTCCCCCCTCAGGGGGGGGAGTTGCTTTCTTCCTCCCCCTCCTCCTTGTCATCGTTGCCGGGTAAGGACCGGGTCTCGGTGTCTTCGGACGTCACGTCCGAAGTGCCCTTGGGGCGGAGACCGCCTTTGGTCCCCTTGGCCTTCTTCTCCGGCGCCTGGTAGGGCACCGGAACCAGCATCTTCGTCAGAAGTGGAATGGCTCGGTCTTCGGGCAGTGGAGCCGGACTCTTGACCAGCTCCACCTTCTTTGTCCAGCTCTGAGAAAGTAAGATGGGGAAGTTTAGACATTCTCCTTTGATATATAAGTAAAGGATGCACCTTGAAAATACGGAAATACTCATTCGACTGGCGGGGTGGGTCAGGTTGTACCCACGGTCTTCGGTCTCCTTCGGCCACGTCTCGTTGGCCTTGAAGAGCACCTTCCAAATACATTCGTGCGTAACGCCGAAGAAGTGTTGCAAGCTCTGGTGCTTGGCTGGATCGAACTCCCACAAATTGCAGGTCCGGCTTTGGCATGGAAGGATCCGGCGAATGAGCATCACCTGGATCACATTGACAAGCTTGATGTTCTTGTCGAGCACGCTCTTGATGCGCGTCTGTAGCGCTGTCAGCTCGTCTGACGAGGCCCAGTCTAGGCCCTTCTCTAGCCAGGAGGTGAGCCGCATCGGGGCCCCGGACCTGAACTTGGGAGCCACGGCCCAGGTGGTGTCACGGGGCTCTGTGACGTAGAACCACTGCTTCTGCCACCCTTTAACGGTCTCCATGAAAGTACCTTTGGGCCATATGACGTTGGGCATCTTGCTCACCATGGCGCCTCCGCACTCTACGTGTTGTCCGTCCACCACCTTTGGCTTCACATTGAAGATCTTCAGCCACAATCCGAAGTGGGGGGAGATGCGGAGGAAGGCCTCGCACACGAAATAAATGCCGAGATGTTGAGGAAGGAGTTGGGGGCCAGATCGTGGAAGTCCGCTCCATAGTAGAACATGAGTCCGCAGACGAATGGGTGGAGGGGAAATCCCAGCCCACGGACGAAGTGGGGGATGAACACTACCCTCTCATGGGGCTCCGGGGTAGGGACGATCCGTCCCTCGGTTGGAAGCCGGTGGATGACCTCCTTGGCCAAATATCCAGCCTCCCGGAGCTTGGTGATGTCTTTCTCCTTGACGGAGGAGACCATCCACTTGCCCTGCGCTCCGGATCAGGACATGATCGGAGTGCTTTCTTGGGGTGGAAGAGATGAGGACTTGGGCACTGGAGCTCGAGAATGGGTGGGCGGAGATAGAGAAGGCGTGGATGACAGGGGGTGAATCCTTATCCCCTTATAAAGGCAGCGAATATCAAGCGCCTCCCCACTCGCCTGTTTCCCAAGGGCCGTGCAGACGGCACGGTTGGATTACCGACGCCCGTATATATGAGAATCCCGCAATAAGGGGACACGATCTTTGCTTTGACAAGACGTGCCAATGAAACCACATCTCAAAACGTGGAGTGGCAGGACGAAAAACGGTTCGAAATAATGACCGAGTGGTGATGTGGCGTCACGCTACAAAAAGTTGTCAGTAGATGGGACTCGTGAAATATTATACTCTCTGCGGTTGTGTGTGGTACGTGTTTTGCAGAGCCGAACACGTTCTTTGTGTTCGAAGGCTGTTTTGGAGTATTTGGAGGAGGAACCCGCCTTGCAATGCCGAAGAAAATCTGCATGCCGGACACCTCGTAATTGAAGCCTGGTTCAGGGGCTACTGAGGGAGTCCTGGACTAAGGGGTCCTCGGGCGTCCGGCCTGTTGGACATGGGCCGGACTGATGGGCTGTAAAGATACAAGACCAATGACTCTCACCCGTGTCCGGATGGGACTCTCCTTGGCGTGGATGTCAAGCTTAGTGTTCAGATATGAAGATTCTTTTCTCTGTAACCGACTTTGTACAACCTTAGTCCCCTCCGGTGTCTATATAAACCGGAGGGTTTAGTCTCTAGAGGCAATCATAATCATACATGCTAGACTTCTAGGGTTTTAGCCATTACGATCTCGTGGTAGATCAACTCTTGTAATACTCATATTCATCAAGATCAATCAAGCAGGAAGTAGGGTATTACCTCCATAAAGAGGGCCCGAACCTGGGTAAATATCGTGTCCCCTGTCTCCTGTTACCATCGACCTTAGACGCACAGTTCGGGACCCCTACCTGAGATCCGCCGGTTTTGACACCGACAGGAGGCTGAATTGCTAATCGAGCTCTGGACGAGCCAAACTGCCATTCTGCAGGGTAGACCGGACTCATTTGACAGTGTCCGGGGGCTTGACTGCCGATGTAGAATTCGGCTTAATGAGGCGACCCTGTACTTCGGCTGCGAGGGCCGTAGTATGCTCCTCAGTACAGAGGGAGTGCTCCATGTTTCCATTGGCTGTTATAACGCCGCGTGGTCCAGGCATGTTGAGCTTTAGATAAGCGTAGTGCGGGACTGCATTGAAATGGGCGAAGGCGGTTCGTCCGAGCAGTGCATGATAGCCACTGCGGAAGGGGACGATGTCGAAGATCAAGTCTTCGCTTCGGAAGTTATCTGGTGAGCCGAAGACGACTTCCAGCGTTATGGATGCTGTGCAACAGGCCTCTACGCCGGGTATCACTCCTTTGAAGGTGGTTTTGGTGGGCTTGATTCTTGACAGGTCGATGGCCATTTTGCGGACGGTGTCCTGATAAAGCAGGTTAAGGCTGCTACCGCCATCCATAAGGACTCGCGTGAGATGGAATCCGTCGATAATTGGATCGAGCACCAATGCTGCTGAACCTCCATGACGGATACTGGTCGGGTGGTCTCTGCGATCGAAAGCGATCAGGCAGGCTGACCATGGGTTGAATTTTGGGGTGACTGGCTCTATGGCATAGACGTCCCATAGTGCGCGCTTGCGCCCCCTCTTGGGGATATGTGTAGCATATATCATATTCACCATATTTACCTCGGGGGGAAATTTCTTCTGTCCCCCTGTGTTCGGTGGGCAAGGCTCTTCATCGTCACCCTCGCTGGGTGGCCCTTTCCCCTTATGTTCAGTGTTTAGCTTACCGGCCTGTTTAAATACCCAAGAATTTCTGTTGGTATGATTGGCAGGCTTGTCAGGGGTGCCATGGATCTAGCAAGGCCGATCTAGTATTCGGTCCAGACTGGATGGACAATCTTTGTTTCCTTTGAATGGCCTCTTCCACTGACCGGGTTTAGAGCCACTGAATCCGGTGTTGACCGCCGTGTCTTCAGTATCTTCATTGTTGTTTCGATGCTTGTGTTTGTTGCGTTGTGGCTTGCCGTTGCCATCTCTGGCTTCGGAGGTGCTGCGATCACCGGTGCTGTTGCTTCTATGAGCTAACCAGCTATCTTCTCCCGTGCAAAAGTGGGTCGTAAGTGCGGTGAGAGCTACCATAGACTTCGGTTTTTCTTAGCCGAGGTGTCAGGCGATCCACTCGTCACCGACGATGTGTTTAAAGGCCGCAAGGGCTTCGGCGTCCGGACAATCGACAATTTGGTTCTTTTTAATTAAGAACCTTGTCCAAAGTTTCTGGGTTGCTGGACTATGTGACTGAGGTCATCGGCATCTGAGGGCCGAAAATAGGTACCTTGGAAGTTGTCTCTAAAGGCATCTTCCAAATCTTCCCAGCTACCAATGGAGTTTTCTGGGAGGCTATTTAGCCAGTGCCGAGCTGGTCCCTTTAATTTTAGCGGGAGGTACTTGATGGCATGGACATCATCACCGCGAGCCATGTGGATATGGAGAAGAAAATCTTCAATCCATACCGCGGGATCTGTCGTTCCATCGTATGATTCAATGTTCACGGTTTTAAACCCTTCTGGGAACTGGTGCTCCATTACCTCGTCAGTGAAGCATAAGGGGTGTGCAACACCTCTATATGGGGCGATGTCACGACGCGGTTCGGATGAAGTTCGTATGCGGTTTTTGGCCCAGGTGAGGTTCTGCTTGTCGCGCCAGGTCTGGTGACTGTCTTCTCGCCTTGGAGCACGCCCCCTTGATCCATAGATTGATCTGGTCTGACCGGCTCTATTGTCCAGGTCCTTACGTAGGTCGTAGGTGTAGCCCGTAGCTGCTACCTCCTTGCCTCTACGGCGGGGAGGTGTGGGATGTTGTTCGGCGTGAGTAGCTGCTCTGTCCTGTCCACGTGGTGGTCGGTTAGGTTCGTCAACAGCTCTATACTTTGATGGTATTGGCTCAAGAGCCTCGTCATCAAATTGTGGTAGTAGCTTGCGCTTCGGATAGCTCTTTGTTGGGCGTTCGAGGCCGTATTCTTCGGCTGCCAGGACTTTAGTCCATCTGTCACTAAGCGTATCCTATTTGGGTTGGAGCTGTTGCTGCTTCTTTTTTAGGCTTCTCGCCATGGCTATTAGCTGGCGCTTAAAGTGCTCCTGCTCGAGGGGTTCCTCTGGCACGATGAAATCTTCGTCGCCGAGGCTCACGTCATCCTTGGAGATCGGTAGATAGTTACTATCCTCCGAGTCCTCATTCCCGACTGGATCGTCGGGGTTAACTTGCCCCTCCTCCCAATCATCCTGTTCGGATGTTGGTTCGACGGGGGCTTCCGGGTCTTCGGCGTTCTCCGGAGTGTCATTGTCTCCGGTGCCGGTATTACTGTCTTTTCTACGACGCGATTTTGAGCGGCGCCGCTGATGTCAGTAGGCTTGTCCTTGGCCGGATCCTTCCTGCCGTCACCGTTATCCTCTTTGGGTGTGTCCACCATATACACGTCATATGTGGAGGTGGCCGTCCAACGTCCTATAAACGGCGGGTCTTGGCCTTGTTCGTCTCTGGCATCGTCGTCCATGCCGTCGATGTCTTCGGAGGCGTAGTCCAGCATGTCGGTTAAATCTTCGACAGTGGCTATGAAGTGGGTGGTGGGTGGGACGTAAAATTCCCTGCTTTCAGCCCCTAGTCCAGGCTGAGCATAGTTCGGAGCTGATTCCTCTGTAATAACGAGGGATCGCATTAGATCCAGAGCCTCATTCAAAAGCGAGGTTTGGACGGGGAAGCGAGAGTCCTTGGAGCTAGGCGGGGCTGGAGCCTCCTGGCCATGCTTGCTTGACGTGGACCTCAAGAGTTCGGTGCTAGTGTCCGGGGGCGAGTCCAGCCTTTCAATGACAAGGGGAGTCCGGTTTGACTCTGGGCTTGCCGATGACACAGTCCCCTTCGGATCTTCGGCAGCGAGCTCCATAATTGCAGAGAGTCCGGCGGGCTCCAAACTCCCATCTTCGGACCCGGTTGTCTGCTTTGGATCTAAGGCCAGAGCGGTGGTTGGGGCCGCGAATCCTTCGAAGATCAAGTCTCCTCGGATATCAGGGACATAGTTTAGGTTCCCGAAACTGATCTAATGACCAGGGCCGTAGCTGTCGATCTGCTCAAGGTGGCCAATCGAGTTGGCGCGCAGTGCGAACCCACCGAATACGAAAATTTAGCCAGGGAGGAAAGTCTCCCCCAAAATGGTATCATTGTAGATGATAGATTGAGCCATTGAACCTTCTGTCGATGGCACAGTGGAACTCTCAATGACAGCACCAATGTTGGTGTCAAAACCGGCCGATCTCGGGTAGGGGGTCCCGAACTGTGCGTCTGAGGATCGAAGGTAACAGGAGGCAGGGGACACGATGTTTACCCTGGTTTGGGCCCTCTTAATGGGGGTAATACCCTACTTCCTGCTTGATTGACTTTGATGAGTATAGGGGTTACAAGAGTTGATCTACCTCGAGATCGTAATGGCTAAACCCTAGATGTCTAGCCTGTATGATTTATCTTAGCCTTTATGGACTATACCCTCCGGTTTATATAGACACCGGAAGGGCCTAGGGTTGTACAGAGTCGGTTTACAGAGAAAGGAAACTATGCATCCGAACGCGAAGCTTGCCATCCACACAAGGGAGAGTCCCATCCGGACATGGGGGAAGGCCTTCTATCTTGTATCTTCACGGCCCACCAGTCCGGCCCATGTGACATAGCCCAGACGCCTGGGGACCCCCTAATCCAGGACTCCCTCAATGCACACATTGGAATTCAACATAAAGTGATTTCGAATTGAGTATATAAAAAGTGATGTATATAGATTTGTATTCGAATACAAAATAGATCCTACCCGAAAAAATACAAACTAGATTCGAATTGAGTTGGCACGGTAAACGTGCACTCTTTCTCTGCAAAGTTTTTAACGAAGCGGGGAAAGTCGCAGTAACCGCCCGAAAACAAAATCTGCGATATGGAAATTATTGCCTATCCCTAACACACAAAGCCTATCGGCTCGATTTCTTTAGGTTTCGATAGGGGTAGGCTTGTAATTTCACTCAAACGTGACATAACCGCCTCCACCTCGCACCTCCCCGGATTCATACACAGTGGGCGCCAAAACACAGTTTCTCCTCGGCCGAAATCGCCTCTGACCTCCCTCCCTGATTCATACACGGTGGGCGCCAAAACAAACTCTCGTCGGCCGAAATCTCCTTGAGCAAATATTTGGTGTATGCGAGATTATCGTCCTATCCCCAACCGACTAATATTGTTCTGATGTAGGAAATTTTAAACAGGGGCTAAGTTTGTTAATTTCCTCGCATTTGAGACAAGCGCGCCCTGAAGACATGGTTCCCCCTTCCTCTTTCCCTCCATTTCTCCATTCGTACTCCGTGGGCGCCAAAACACCCTCTCCACCCCAGCCTCCTCCGTCCGCCACCCATCCGCCGTCATCCTCCACCATGCCGGAGCTGATACCCCGACGCCTAGTCCATTACAAGAGATCGACCTCTCTCATCCATGGCTTAGGACCAGGATCCTTGCCTCCCGTCCTCTCGCTTAATCCCCGCCATCGTCCACCATGCCGACGTCGCTCCTACGACCGTCTCGTCCACCGCACCGGGATATTTCCCCTGCCGCCACTGTCTACCCTCCTAGATCTGCTTCCACGCTGCTGATAGCCATCGCTACCGCAACACCGTCAAATTCTTAGCAGATGCATACACGGTGCCGCACAAGAGGCGGTACTCTTTCGTATCTGCTCAACCTATTTATCACAACAAGAAAATAGATCGCCACTGCTTTACTGTGATTTCTTGTCCATCACTTAGGATCTTACTTGTTAGTTGAAAGCAAACATTGGTTGCGAAGTTGCCTTTTTCTGGTTTGCACCTTCAGATCCACCATGGCACGCTCAACACTATACTCGCAATGCTTATGGTTTTCCCCTTTTATATTCCACACTAGTTAAATGACAGTAGACTAAATTTCAAAATTGGGTCAAGCGATTTTTGAGAGCTCGCCGGAGTTTGCCGAAGGGAAGGAAGGGGCTCACCGGAGGGCTGCCCCATTATCTATCTTAGGGTTTCGGGTGGGGACAGTGGTTGTGGGGGGCTGTCGTCGCGCTATGGCGGGGCCTCGCTAGAGGCAAAACTCGACGCCGGTGGGGGGTGGGGTTAGCTAGAGGTATGGCCGGGGGCGGCGGAAGATCGGAGGTGGTGGGCGGTTCAGGGGAGGGCGGGGGCTGGTGGTTCGGCCGGCGACTCGTGCGGTGGTCTTTAGGGTAAGAATAAGAGGCGAGGAAGAAGAAGGGTTAGGAGACGTAGGATCTTCATCCAACCGCCTGAAATGGTCGACTGGCCCAAATGACGAAAGTCAGGCGACTTGCATGTAGACATTCCCATAGATGCAATACTATTATCATAGGTGCTTCGAGACGTATGCGCAAGCAGTGCTCCTCAACCCATCAAGCTAAACAACATGCCACTCATAATTCCAAACTTAGTTGCTAAAATACGAATCTGACATGATGTTGAAATGTACTAAAAAAGAGAATGTTTAATTGGTCAGTTAATGTTCCTACTGTACTTTCGAAAAGCACATGCGCCACATATAGAGGGACAACACGGAGCTGCGTTCTTTATGCACTCTGGTTCATCATGTGTGGCCAACCAACATTTTATTATCCAAAATCTGCTTGCTCTTCTTTAGCATGCTCCTCTTCTGTTCTTCCTTTGTAAGTACTCTCTCCGTACCTAAATATAAGTCTTCGTTGTCGGCGTTCTGGGAACGGGGGTCTCCAGACTTGCCTGCCTGCGGCCCATGGCGTGGCTCCTCTAGCGGCCTGGTACGACCCATCTTCACCAGCAAACACTCAAGACCCTCGTGAGGGGCCAAGCCTCGCGAGGCGGGCGACACAAGACCTCCTCAGGGGCAGCCTCGCTAGGCTGGCTCGCGAGGAGCGGAGAGATCAAGGCGAGGGGCACCTTGCGAGGTTCCCGTGACGTGAGCCATGACGACCAAGGCCAGGCGGGCGCCAGCGGGCGCCGAGTACATGTTTCCTCTTTGGTGCTAAAGGAGCAGGCACATGCTAAGAGTCCCGAGGCATCAGGCAAAGGTTTCCATATCGATGCAACGAGACCAAGACTAGTAGGACGGCAGGACGGAGGTCATCACGGAGCCCACGACACCGTCACCACCAGAGCCTTTGGCAGGCGAAGACCACCTTTTGTCAGGATAGCTTGTACTAGCTGTCCCCCTTCAAATTGGCCATTGTGGGATCCCTTCCCGCCTAATATTTGGGAAGAGGACTGGGGCCTCT
This sequence comes from Aegilops tauschii subsp. strangulata, assembly GCF_002575655.3. Lineage (NCBI taxonomy): Eukaryota > Viridiplantae > Streptophyta > Magnoliopsida > Poales > Poaceae > Aegilops > Aegilops tauschii. The sequence continues at coordinate 197,478,312 of NC_053038.3, read as the reverse complement.
ATAAATAGGACTAGCCACCACCATAGGAAAGGGGGTAGACGGGGGATTAGATCCATTCCACCCTCACACACACAAGCTCACCGAGCTCAAGAACACCTCCCCTCAGGAGGTTGTTCTTCCCTTGTACTTTTTCATCCTCAGCCTACAAGGCAATCCACCACACCACACTGGAGTAGGGTATTACACCACATCGGTGGCTCGAACTAGTATAAACTCTTGTGTCCCTTGTTCTTCTAGTTCGACGATCTGAGCCTTCAGATCGTGGTGAGGGAGTGAGCTAGGGGGAGGGAGAGATCTTCGTGCACACCCCAGAGTTCGAACCTTAGGGGTTTTGCCGAAACCCGAAATCCGACATTTGGCGCGCCAGGTAGGGGTGCGCCGAAGCTTTCCTTTCGTCGATCCATGCTCCACCGCTCCACCACGGCCATGGCAGACGCGCGTCGAGCTCGCGCCGAGCGCCAGGCCACCCTTGGCGCCTGCGTCGCTCAGACAACCCCTGTCGGCGGGCCTCCCCTTCGTTCTCCATCACCCGGCGACAACGCCGCCACCGGCCCGACGGGAAACAAGCAAGCAAGCATCTTTGTTGCACGCCTCGGTGCAGCAGGACGGCCGCACAGCTACCCCGTCGTGACTCTGACTGGCTCATCGTCCCACGCTCGCCGTGTGCCCACGGACGCGCAGGCCATGCTGCTCATAGCACGCGAGCTCCTGTGCTACCGCCCGGTCGACGACCTCTACGAGGACTGGCTGGACCGCGTCGCTGAGCTCGTCAGCGCCGCAGGGGGCTCACCCGTACAGTCTCTCTCGCTACCTCGCCCTCCTCCGGCCGCGGGTGACGTAGCCCGCGGAGCGCCTCCGCCACCTCCGCACCAAGACGGCGCCCCGGCGCCAAGGCGCGCGGCCCTTCGGCGCGACCCACCATGCCGAGCGCCCGCGCATGAAGAAGGAAGCTGCCAAGAAGTTCCCCGGCCGCAAGAAAATGCTCCTGCGCTCCCGGCGCCACCACGTCAAGACCGCGTGCCGCCTGTGGTGGAGGTGCGTGGGCGTCAAGAGCAGGCTCCGCCTCTGCAAAGGGCGCTGGTGGCCACAGCAGGCTGCCGCGCCTTCACTCCAGACCTGCGTAGCATTGTCTGGCCAGGCAAGTTCAAGCCAGACCTCCCTCCTCGCTACAACGGCACCCCCGACCCTGCGGAGTTCTTGCAGCTCTACGAGCTGAGCATTGAGGCGGCCAACGGCGACGAGAAAGTCATGGCGAAGTGGTTCCCCATGGCTCTCAAGGATGGTGCTCGCTCGTGGCTCCTGAACTAGCCCCCGGGGTCAATCTCTTCCTGGGGTGAGATGCGCGACCGCTTCGTCGCCAACTTCCAGGGCACTCGCGACCGCCCTCCGGCCGCGGGTGACCTGCGCCGCATCAAGCAGCAGCCAGGAGAGACCCTGCAGAAGTACATCCAGCGCTTCAACTGCGTTCGCCTCAAGATCCCCAAGGTGATAGACGAGGCCATCATCTCAGCGTTTTCTGATGGCGTCCACGACGTCAAGATGAAGGAGGAGCTCGCCATCCACGAGGAGCTATGTACAGCTCTGGAGATGTTCAACATGGCGACCAAGTGCGCAAGAGCTGAGGAAGGGCACCTTTCCCTATTCGAGCTCCCTGCTGCCGACCCGGAGGAGAAAAAAAGCCAAGGCCAAGGACGTGAAGCGCAAGGGGGTGGCCGTGCTCGCGGAGGAGCCGGACACGAAGCGCGGCCGGGACCACCCCGAGTCGTCCAAGAGCAGATGTCCGTTTTGCGCCTTCCACAACGTACACAACCACAACACCGAGGATTTTCAAGAGCTCAGGGCCATCCAAGATGGACGCTTCGGTCAACGCCCCAAGCACAACGACGGGGCCTACGCCGAGGAGGAGGACGAGGTGGGTGACGCTGGGACGACCGCGGCCCCCGCCAGGAGTGGCGCGACCGGCCTCGTGAGGACCGCTGGCAGGACCAGCCTCGTGAGGGCACCTGGAGGGACCAGCCGTGCGAGGACCACCCTTAGGGCAATGCTGGTCTCCCTCCACTGCTGCCACCACCAAGAAGGAACAATGACCACCATCAGGACGAGGGGGCTGGGGGCTTCCAGGAACCGCGCGCTATCGCCTGCATCTTGGGCGGAGCTCAGGCCCCAGCATCCCAGCGCATCTTCAAGCAGTTTGCTCGCGAGGTGAACGTGGCCCTTCCCAGGCTCGAGGCCACGCGCCCTCTCAGGTGTCCAAATGCGCCATCACCTTCAGCTCGTCGGACCAGCTCAAGTGCGCGGCGACTGTCAGCGCCCTCCCGATGCTTTGCTCGCCCATCATCAGCAACGTCCAAGTCACCAAGACCCTCATCGACGGCAGCGCAGGGCTCAATGTCCTGTCTGTCGAGACGTTCGATAGCCTCCAAGTGCCATACGATCAGCTGCAGCCTACCAAACCCTTCTCAGGAGTGACCGACGGCTCTACCACCCCGATAGGGCAGGTCCGTCTCCCTGTCACCTTCGGCCAACGCAACAACTACCGCGCCGAGCTCATCGACTTCGACGTCGCCCACATCCGTCTGTCGTACAACGCCATCCTTGGGTATCCAGCATTAGCCAAGTTCGTGGCAGTGACCCACCACGGCTACAACGTCCTCAAAATGCCAGGAAGCGGCGGAACCATCACAGTCCCCTGCGAAGAAACAGATGCGGTGTGCTCCCTGGAGCGCGCCTTCCAAGCCGCAGCAATCGAAGACCCCGACAGAGAGGGCACCCTGTACCCTCCTGATGCCATCCCCAAGAAGAAGAAGCAACTACTCCGCACAGGGCCTCAGGAGAGCGGCGTCTCCAGTGGCGCCGCCTCAGGATCAGCGCCCGCACCTGGGGCGCCTCCCTCCCTCGCATATGAAGGCGCACCCGGCGCCCTCCTCGGGCGAGGCTCGGGGGCTCTCTTCTAGAGGGCCTCAGGCCAACATCACGAGGGAGGCGCTCGGGCACCACGTGGAGGTGTGCTTTGCTGCACGTTTGAGAGGGCACTGGGCGAGGAGCGCCCGGTGCTCAGGAGTTCATCATCAAGGCCACCCAGGAGCTTCAAGAAGCAAGGACCATGCGCGGCGACCGCCGCCCACCACCTGGCGCAGCTCCCCATCCTGGCGAGGATGACGGGCTGCGTGTCTGCATCGACATTCCAGGGCTCAACGGGGTCGCATCTCAGGAGCACTTCTGGCCTTCGCGCGTTGGGCGGTGGGAGGGTCCGCCTCACAGCTACGTCCGCATGCCATTTGGCTTGCCGAACGTGGCGGCCGCCTTCCAACACCACCTGCGGAGTGTCCTGTCAGCTCAGGAAGCCAGGCATCACGCAGTCCGGGCGGAGATGGCGACGGTCCTCGAAGAGCCGCCCGGGCCCCCAGAGCCTCCTGAGGCTCAGGGTCCTGGCGGCTCATGAGGAGCGACTCCTTCATCGCGCGCCTTCGGCTACCTCAACCCTCCTTCGACAACGGTACCATGTGACATTTTCCAAGTTTACTCAGCTGGGAGCGCCCCTCGGGGTGCACGATTCCTAGGTCGCACGGGCTTGTCCCTGCAGCATGTATCCTTTTTGCATCTTTAGCTTACTCCGTCGGGGGCGCCCCTCGGGCTGCATCATCCCCAGGCCGCTCGGGTCCGTCCCGGTGGCATGTATCGTTCTTGCACCTATCTGACCTAGCTTGTTCCCTCGCATGAGTAACCTATGATTACCACCTGCCTGCCCGGCACTTTGATGCCATGAACATCGCACGCCCTAGCAAGCCCACCCAAGACCGCCTCATGATGAAGGACTGGCACGGCGTCTGTGCTCGGGTCTGTCCCTGCAGCGTCGCCAAACCCAAGAGGCTGAGCTCTGGCTCGCGGGCCCGCTCCCGTGTACGTCACCTCCCGTGGCCCTTGGTGCCTTGTTCTCGCATGAGCTGATCGTGGATGGAAAGGCTAGGGCGCGCGACCCGGTGCCTCGCCACCGCGGGAGCCGCGTGTCGGTCGTCTTTCTTCAGGATTCTTCGCATGAGAAGACTAGGCACGGCGTCTGTGCTCGGGTCCATCCCTATAGCGTCGATAAACCTAAGGACTGAGCTCTGTCTAGCAGGCCGACCCCGCTCACGTCACCTCCTGGGGTCGTTGGTGTCTAGCCCTCTCATTTGATTGCCTCAGGAGATTCGCCCTGCGCAGGTTACCTAACCATCTCGCAGGACCATTGCATCCATCACGAATCAAGACCAGGCGCAACCCGCCTTGAGGTAGGGCCTCGTGAGTCCCGCGCTGGCTCACGAGTGCCCAGGCACACCTCGTCTAGCCCTGCTGTGCAAGGCACGTGTCAGGGCGGGGCTATACACGCCCCGGGGGCTCCACTCAGAGGGATCCCTCACCCACACACCAGTGGAAGCACCATGCTCCGCGCTGGCAGTCGACACGGTCGAGGAGCGGCTATGCCCGTGCAAGTGCGGAAGCACTATGCTCCGTGCTGGTGATAAACAACTGTGGGCGGCCCCATGGCCGTACCAACCTGAGGGAGCCACCCGGCTCAGTGTCCAGCTTCACTGCAACGCTCCCCCCTAGGGAGAGCCGCGCGAGGGGGCTGGGCACGGGGGCTGCACTCGGGTCACACCCAAGCGTACGCCACCCTGCCAGGTCTCTCGAACCTGGTCGTCACGTGCCCTCCCGAGCGGAGCCAAGGTATGAAGGTCGTTTGGACGTCAAGGGGGACTCCTGGGCATCACGACTCAGGAGCCTAACTGGCCACATAGCCCCTCACACCTTGGTCTCGTCCTGGCGATCTGGACGACCCAACGGCGGCAGAGGTATGCGCGGGGGTCGGGCCCCGCCAACGTAGAACACTAGGCCTACTCCTGCATCTCCTCTCTGTAAGCTGTTTGCGCATCAAGGGGGACTCCTGAGCATCGCGCCTCAAGAGCCTAACTGGCCACGTAGGCCCTCACTCATTGGTCTTGTCTTGGCGATCCGGACAATCCAATGGCGGCTAAGGTATGCGCAGGGTCGGGCCGTGCCGACGCAGAACACCAAGCAACGGGAAGGAAATCGCGGAATCTCAAAGAAATATTACAAGACGCATTGTTCTCCGAATACCAAACACAAGTTTAAACACCTCCACGAGGCATGGTGCATGTTGCAGAAGCAAGGCAGGAAAAGGAGCCTCCAGCAAGCCATCTCGTCATCCCTGGATGACGCTGTCACTTGCAAGGGGTGTGCCTTCCACGGCGACGTTGCCCTCACCTGCGCCGCCCGCCGGAGTTGCAGGTTCAGCAGCGCCACCAGTTGAGGGCGCAGGGTCGAAGGCGCGGAAATTCTTCAGCAAGGCCTCCACCTGGCTCTTCACGGCTTCAGCACCGGCTGCGCTGCGCTCGTCATCTAGGGGCTCGAGCAGCTCGTCATGGTCAGCGTAGGGATCGCGAAGATGGAGGTGGCTGAAGACGCGCGTCAGTGCAGCAGAGGAGAGCGCATGGGCTTCCTCCTCCACTAAGGGGCTGATCCTGTCAACTATGTCCTCGAGTGCCGCGACAATATGAGGGAGCAGCTGGGTGGGGCCCTCGTCATTTGTCGCCAGCGGCTCCTCCAAGCCCTTCTCGTAGAGCACCACGCGGGACCTCTCCTCAAGGGACTTGAAGGTCACACGGTCCTCAGCCAGGACCTTCACTTTGGCTTCCAGCTCGGCCTTCTCTGTCTTCATCTCCTGCTCCAGCTTCTCCAGTCGGCTGCGCTCTGTGGCCCGTGCCCTCGCCAATAGCTCCAGCTCGGCGTCGCGACCTCTGACAGCATCCTCTCGGGCCTTCATCTTCTCCACCACCGCCTTGAGGTCTCGGGCCTCGGCCGCGCGCTCGTTGCGCATGGCCTCCATCTCGGCCTCCAGCGTCCAACAGTGATCCTGGGCGGCCTCGGCGTCCTTCAGTGCCACCTTGCGGGCAGCCGCGGCTTGGGCAGTGGCCTGCTTGTCCTTCTCGGAAGCTGCCACGGCCTGGCTTCGCGCCTCCCGGATGGATGCATTAGAATGCAACCAGCCAGAGATCAGCTCCAGGCGCCCGACCACTAGGCGACGGTCAGCGCCTTGAAGATCACCCCGCGGCCGGCTCAGCGCAAAAACAGCATGCTCCGGGGCGTCAGGCAAGGAAGAAGGATCACAGACTGGCAGTGGGGCGGAAGGAGAAGGCAGCATCGTCGCCAAGACCTGCAGGTTAACGGCGGCGGAAGAAGAAGCCGGGAGCTCCGGAGCCTGCGGGGCCTCGGCTAGCAAGCTGGGGACAAGCGCCTCGGGAGTCGGCGTAGCATCAGGGGCCGCTGTCCCCTGGAGACGCTGTTCCGGGACTCGCGAGGAAGCTCGGGCTAGAGAGGGGCAGGCGCCATCGCCATCCTTCTGTGCCGAAGGAGGCGCGGTCGTGCCAGGCTGCTTGGTCCCCGAGGATGTGACCTCCCCTTCCTTCTTCCTCTTCGAGGACGACGTTGGCGTAGAAGCTCAATGAGGAAGCATCAGGAAGCCGCGGCGGAAGCAGGAACAAGGGCAAGGTCAAGGCAGGAAACTCACTGGTCCACGGCGGTGTAGTCACGGCGCCTCTTCAGAAGTGGGGAGCTTAAGGGCCTCGCGGCCTGGGGCGCAGGCGCGCGGGCCCCGGGAGTCTGCGAAGCCGCGGTGGCCCCGGGCGGTGGTGAGGCAGGGGCGTCACCACGAGAGATCGGCGACGATCTGCAATTTGTCAGGACACAAGACGTCAGCTTCCTCGAGGGGGAAACCTTGGACCTCGTAGTGACCCCAGCAGGAGGCAGGACTTCCCTCAACGGGTGGTCACCGGCAGCGTCGTCATCAGGCAAGGCGCGGAGGAGGTCAGCCTTGCACGGAGGGGAGGTCTCCCCAGACCTCTCCGGGGTGGCCGCCGAGTCCTGCTCTTCCTCCTCGCCAGAATTGTCGGAGGACACCACCACCGAAACCGTCGCCACCGGGGCCTCGGAGGGCGCCGGCGGCACAAGAGCATGCCCATCGAAGACTGGCATGGCGGCGGCAATCTTTGCCCCATCCAGGCGGTGGTACAAGGGAACGAAGCTGTCCGGCGGGTACCCCTGGTCATCCCCAACCAAGGAGCAGAGGGCCGTGCCCAGCTCCTCATCAGACAGGGCCTCCGGACGCAGGCGGAGGTCATCCCCTTCATCCCCGAGCTTCCACAAGGGGCGCGCGCGCCTGGAGGGGACCCACGCGCTGCGCCATGAACTCCTTGACGGTCATGGCTCCCATTAGCTTCGCCGCCCTTGGGTCATCAGGCTTCAGGTCGGCGGTCATCTTCTACAACACCAACTCCGCCCGAGGGTCGCTGAGCCTCGCGCGGAACCACCCGTAGTGAGACGCGGGCATCTCCGTCGGCAGCACCAGCCGAGGTCCGGAGCACTTGGCATCCATCAGAACCCACTTGCCCCGGAAGCCCTCAGCCTTCTTCCCGGGATTCGAGATTGCATTGGTCTTGTTGGCTGTGACGAAGTTGACGCACCCCGAGCAGGGGCTGTCCTTGACCCGGACATAGAAGAAGTGGCGCAGCAGCGCCACGGACGGCATTACCCCAACATACGCCTCGCAATAAAAGGCGAAGATTGACAGAAGGAGGATGGAGTTGGGATGAAGATGGAGGGCGTGAATCTTGTAGTGGCTGAGGACGGAATAGAAGAAGTCGGAAAAGGGAGGTACCAACCCCGCCATGATGTTGCTCATGAAGAAGGGGTAGAAGGTGCTCCCCAACGGCTCTGGCTCGGCGGAGCCGGCCCGGAGTACAGTTTTCCTCTACTCATCGCCCTCGCCCGTCATCAGGAACGTGGAGGCGAGGTTCTTCTCCGAGACACTTGACGCGTTCAGCGCAGGCTCGTACCAGGATGGCGGAGGGACGGCCCAAGCTTTGTTGGGTGCCATTGGCGGCAGGCTCAGAGGAGGATTTGGGTGGATCTGGAGTCTTTGGGAACAAGTAGCAAGAAAGGGGATCTGGAGCAAGACGAAGGGAAGCAATGAAGGCAGCGTGGCCCGCGCCAGCCTTTTGTCAAGTCGAGCAGTTGCCGAGGCAGCATGGGGAAGTGGAGACGCCCATGTCCCGTCAGTCGCCACGCGTCAATCAAGGCCGCAGGCGGTTGGGGCCCGCGGTGCTCCGCACTTGCCCCTTAGCTTCGCCTCGAAGCCAAGTCTGAGCGCGCCTTGGGCCCGAGCGCTACTATCGGCGTTCTGGGAACGGGGGTACCCAGACTTGCCTGCCTGCGGCCCACGGTGTGGCTCCTCTAGCGGCCTGGTACGGCCCATCTTCACCAGCAAACACTCAAGACCCTCGCGAGGGGCCAAGCCTCATGAGGCGGGTGACATAGGACCTCCTCAGGGGCAGCCTCGCTAGGCTGGCTCGCGAGGAGCGGAGAGATCAAGGTGAGGGGCACCTCGCGAGGTTCCCATGACGCGAGCCATGACGACCAAGGCCAGGCGGGCGCCAGCGGGCGCAGAGTACTGGTTTCCTCTTTGGTGTTAAAGGAGCAGGCACAGGCGAAGAGTCCCGAGGCATCAGGCAAAGGTTTCCATATCAGTGCAACGAGACCAAGACTAGCAGGACGGCAGGACGGAGGTCATCGCGGAGCCCACGACGGCGTCACCACCAGAGCCTTTGGCAAGCGAAGACCACCTTTTGTCAGGATAGCTTGTACTAGCTGTCCCCCTTCAAATTGGCCATTGTTGGCTCCCTTCCCGACTAATATTTGGGAAGAGGACCGGAGCCTTTATAAATAGGACTAGCTACCACCATAGGGAAGGGAGTAGACGGGGGATCAGATCCATTCCACCCTCACACACACAAGCTCATCGAGCTCAAGAACACCTCCCCTCAGGAGGCTGTTCTTCCCTTGTACTTGTTCATCCTTAGCCTACAAGGCAATTCACCACACCACACTGGAGTAGGCTATTACACCACATCGGTGGCCCGAACCAGTATAAACTCTTGTGTCCCTTGTTCTTCGAGTTCGACGAGCTGAGCCTTGAGATCGTGGTGAGGGAGTGATCTAGGGGGGGGGAGAGATCTTCGTTCGCACCCCCCAGAGTTCGAACCTTAAGGGTTTTGCCGGAACCCGAAATCCGACTTTCGTAGAGATTCCTCCATGGACTACATACGGAGCAAAATGAGTGAATCTACACTCTAAAATGTATCTATATGCATCCGTATGTAATCCATAGTGGAATCTCTACAAAGATTTGTATTTAGGAATAGAGGGAGTATAATAGTTGTACAGTATGTTGTAGTGAAGAGGAGCAGGGACATTTGCAGTGTACACATCTACCCGGTCGCTTGTCATGGACGCTTTCAACTCTTCGTGTTGATTGTCATGGACACTTTCAACTCTTCGTACCGATCATATGTGTCGCCTTTGAGAGTTAGAGTGATAGTAACAGTACTGCGTCTTCACTTGTAGATAGCTTGTATGCGAAGCCTTTCTAGCGGCAACGGCAATACTAGCACATATATTCCAGCAAGTTCCACTTTCCTGATTTTACTCCTGATGCTTAGGGTTTTCCCATTATATCTACACTACGATCTGCGTAGGTGCTTTGTGCCTATTAGCAGCTGTCCACCCTTTAAAGCTAAATAACACACCAATCATACGTCCTAAGGTTCTTCAAATACGAATGTGATATGATACTGACATTAGCTAACAGACACATGTCGGGGCCGGATTTCCGGGACATAAATCCTAGTAAACGACCCTTGTGTCATCACCAGCCCCAGGATTACTGTTGCCGGTGGACATTTCCATGATACAGAATTCCAAGCAATTACAAGAAATTGGATACAAGACCACAAAGGTCCAATGAATTTAACAAGGATCTCTAGTGGTGGATGACGGAAGCGACTCGTGGATCTCCAATGTTGATGGGACTCCATTCCCACGGGAACAGCTGCCCCGGATAATTCCTATCTCACACGACTGCTATCTTCGAATCCTAGGTTGCGGGGTGTCGTTGCAGTACTCCTCTCTGAATCATGGTCTGGCCAAGACAATAGCCAGGGACCAGCCAGTGAGTACACTTCAATGAACTCGCAAACATCAAGAACAAAAGATATACCGGATGCATATGCTCATGATGAATTAAATTACATGCATGTGCTAATTGAGTATTAAAGCATGGCATGACAAATATTCATACAGTGCGAAAGGATAAATAGGTCATTTTATTAGTAAATCAAAGAAATGAAACGGAATGTCGGGCGTTGGACCGCCTGAACAATTCCAAGAGAAATGCCAAACGGGTGTCTAAAAGAGAATCGGGCGAGACAAGACCGCCCGAGAACTCAAGCGACGCCAGGAGATGTCTTGAAAATAGATGCCACAGTCGGGTGTCTGAAGCAACGCCTCATAAAGGGCTTATAAGAAAATAACATGAGTATTCAGGTGGACTAGCCATCCCAAGTGATACTCAGAAACGAAAATAAACTTGAGTATCCCGGGTAGTCTAGCCATCCCAAGAGACACTCAAGGTTAAACATAAGAGGAAAAGGTTAGTCCACAACAAAATCCATATCAACAATAATATTCATAATAACACCAGTAGTGACAATCATTATGCTGCAGAAGGGACCATGATCACTTTAATTATTTCATTCGGAGACTGACACTAAGACCGACACTTGACCAACCCAGATTGTAGTCCTTAACCATGGACACAGCTATTTGAATAGATATAACTCTACAGAGGGTGTACTCTTTACCCACAAGTAAAGGATTTCTTTAGCCAACACTAAGACGTTGACTAATTCCAATTACGATCTTTGAGTTGAAAACACACCTGACGAGCAGACACTAGATTAACTTTCCGGATGCTAGGAATCACCCAAAGCATCGTTCAAGAGAAACTCTAAGGCAGGGAGACCATCGTCTCGAGTAGCATGGGATCACTATTAACACGCGCGGATTACAAGGGGTGCCACCCTCTCGGCCCAGCCGGATACACCCATGCCCCCTGACCCGATGACTGGCATTGCAGCCGGTACTTGGAAACCCTCATCGTGGCTTCTCTGTGGCAGGGACAAGTGGTAGCAGGAAACCAGTATGGGGGTTACCAGAACAAGACTCGATCTACGGTCAACTCAGGAGGTTTGAATTTTCCTGCAGTTGTTAGCACAATATAACCCCTTGGCAGTACCCAACCGGGTCACCACCTGGTATGTCCCAACATACCCTTACTGATCATTCTCGTCACAACGAGATTTCAGTCTCACGGTCACTTTTCTCGTGACTGATTCTTTCCTGCAGATTTGCCTGCACCATCACAGGTATATATGGCACTTGAAGATAACCATACTCACATATACCTCATCTTTAAATGAAAATAAAATACCATCAAGGGGTCATGCATGTATGACTAGCAATATGAATTCCAAACATATTCATAATTCAATTATGTTCGCAAACAAACAACTATGAATGCACCATATCATGTGTTCAAGATGCTTGCCTTGAGCATGCAGAAAGATTGGGTGCACTCCAAAACTTGAAAAATTATATCTCCCCTCCATTTCCTATTTTCAAAATATTATAATAACCACCTAATTCCAAAACAGTACACAAAAGTTGTTTGGAAGTTTTTGAAATAAATACAAAATAAACTAGATGAAATTTGAGAAACAACAGAAAAAGAATCAAGTCATTTGGAGTTCATATGATTTTCCTATGGATTTACTAAGCTGGAATAATCAAGGAAATGGACTATTTATTAGATCCAGCAAAAACCAGGCCTAGGAAAAATGTTCACCCTATCTGGATAAATAGAGCATGAATTTAGGAGTAGGTAGAAATTTGAATCATCAAATTTGGATGTGAAATGGCTGCTGTGGAATTATTTGAAATCTGCTGGAAAAAAAAGCAAATAGATTGTACTGTGATGGGCTGAGCACAAACGCGCCCTGGGCGGGACTTAGTCGTCTGGCGCTACTGGGCCAAGCCCAATCACTCTGCCGCGCGGGAGGGATGCGACATCGAAGGCGTATTCCAAGGAATACATTTTCCCCGCGTGGAAGCGACTTTGACTCAGCCCGTCTCCACTTAAGACGAGCTGGCGCGGCGCTGTGTCACTGGCGCGGCGCTGCGTCACTGACAGGCGGCGCTCCGGCGATGCTCGCCAGCGATTGGCGGCTCCGTTTAGAAAACCAAGGCCATCCGCGAGCTCAGGAGGTCGAGGTGAACATGGGGGTGCCCTCCTTGGTCGCCAGAGTGAAGGGAGTCGCCAGCGTCGAGCTCGGCCGAAGAGCTCCGGCAGGACGAATTGTGTGTTTCACCCACGGTGGCTCCCGAGAAAAATTTAGTGCGGGGATGGGTCGGTGGGTGCTTAAGGAGGCTAGTGGTGGAGAATTTTGGGAAAGGGAGGGCCCGATGGCATCAGAACCATCCGGACAGTGGCAGCGGCAGTAGTTGCCGGAATCGGAGAAGACGACCTCCTCTGGTCCACTTGATAGAGGCGAAGGTGTCCTGATGTTTCGATGAGATAGCAATCGTTTTCTGTGGGAGTCGACTTTGACGATCCGACTACGAACGTGCGAAGACGTCGCGCCTTAGCAATCGCTAAACCAACTTCCGAGGGGTTATTGACCACGCCGGAGCACGATCAACCTAACCATGAGGGTCTATTTCCTGCGAGCTAATGAAGAACAAGCAAGAAACTGAGATTGCAATCTGGATATTGCGAATAAAAGAGGAAAGCTTTATTAATGAAGGTGGGGTTCTGTGACGCCTTTGTCTGGTCGTTGAACACAAACGAAGTATGCGAAGTTGCAGCTATGGTGAACTTTTAATCTAAACAAAACCCAAAGTCTAAACAATGCCCTAAGGGCTGTATATATGGAGGAGAGAGGGGGGAATTTCGTGGCCCTTGGAGGAGGGGTCCAAAACCAACCCTAACTCTTGTTTCCCCACACATACGGACTCTAAAAGCTGCCTATAATCAAGTATTTCGAAATTACATGGGCCTGGCCCAAAAATAAGGTGACGCGGCACCTAGAATAGCCTCTGGATGAAATTTATGAAGTGGCATCTTGTATGTTTCATCCAAGGCTTCATGCACTCATTATGGTGGCTTCAAAGTCCTGGAATCATCACTTGTAACTCCGTTCTTGTTCCCCTTGCGCATGTCATCATCTCCATGCTTGAACTTGCTCCAAGGTTCATCTTTCTTGTCCAAGCTAGGCCCTTCATTTGTAAGCAAAACAAATGTATCCAATTTAGGCAGCATCATATTCTCATGAACATTAAAATCGTTACCAAGAAACGGAAGTACCTGATAATTCAATTGGCGTGAGCGAGCTCTAGTAATTGGTCCAGTATGTATAGCAGCAGGGGCTGTGGGTGAACAATGGTATTGATGTCCTCATCAACGAGATACAGTGGCACACTGATTTAGGCCGAATGGAACAAACCATAATTAGTCAGAGAGGGCAAACTGTACATTACAAAATAATTGAAATTAAATTTCTTTATTTGTACACACTCTCACACCTTTCCAATAATTTGGCGCATGTGTGGTTGTTCACTCAATAGAGGGTAGTGTACCGTACGTGAATGACAAGACATGCGACCGGGACGCGTGGATCTCTAGTTGATCATAGTTTTCTTCACTGTACATTAAATAAAGAGTTTCGTTTCACACACAATATAAAACGATTGTTATGGAGAGAGAAAAAAACCACTCCACTATATTAGTACTATATAAGCTGCAGCCTCATCGCTTGTTTGCTAGGGTTTGCACTCTTCACACTCTTGCTGCACTACATATATGTACACACGCTGGAGGCTCAACGTTCCTTTGCTAGGGTTTGCTCTGTTCACAATCTCTCACCCTCTTCATCAGATCTAAACAAGACTGCGTTGGCTCTCTCTCTCCCCCTCACAGCTAGTCAAGGAGCCGTCTGGATCCCGTCAGACCGGGAAGGGGAGGAGGTGCAGCATTCACTCTGTCGCCTTCGGTGAGGGAGGGAATCGACTGCCGGCTGCGCCGTTCTCTTTCACCCAGCACCTGTGCGAGAGGGCCTCCGAACCCTTCTTCCTTGCTATCATACGTAGTGTGGGCAGATCCGGCCTCTCGCCGCACGCCTAGCCACATCCCGACGACCCTAAGGTATAACTTTCTTTGAAACTGTCATTGCTCTAGCTGCATGCCGGTCTTTTTCGATTCTGTAGTCGAATCTAGGTCTTGGTTCAAAGAGGGGAGAATGGGGGGTGTTGGGGTGGAGCATGAATCTAGGGCGTGGTTCAATGAGGAAAGGAAGGAGGGAAAGTAGTACAGACTGGTTATCCAGCCACTCTGTTGGTCGAAAGGGGAAAAAGGCAGTAACCCAGTATACATATCTGTAAGGAACTGATCTCTTTGTTGAAAAAGGAAAGTAACCGAGGGGTCAGGGAGTTTGTGCAGGACTAGATTTGCTGCCCTCACATAGGAAAAAGATTCAAAGAGAACAAATATGGGACCAACACAGATATGCTGCTTGGCAACATACTCTGCATCACCCATTTATACGTGTGGAGGCACATGGTGCCTCATACAACTATTTTGCTGTTGTTAATCTAATAATGCCGCTGGAAAATTGAAGCAATGCCACTGTTGAAAGTAAATTACATTTTTAATGAATGTTATTTTAAGAGAATGTCTCTGTTAATATGAATTAATGCCACCATTTTAGAAATGCTACTGTCCTACTTTGTTTTTCATCAAGATAAGGTAGATGTATCTTTTTGTGGCCGTATGTTTCTTCCTCCTTTATTGGCCAGTAGTTGTTTCCTTTTTTACCTCTGTGAAAACAGCGATATCTATTCAACTCATTGCTATTGCGACCTTTTGCTTCACTATGCAAAACACTTTTGTTTTAAGTATTTTGTGCAGTTCAACTAAAATGTTACACTAGCAACCTTGCTTGATTTCAGTGGAACTGCACAAAATGAGATTAGATTTCCTATTTGTGTTGGTAGATTCATATTTGATCTTGTCCGCCTCATGAAAGGTCAGTACCAGCCTTCATCCACATGATTGTGCAGTGTGCTTTGAGATGTTGTGCTAGTTGTATTGGTACTGCTTTAAATAAATGTCGAATTAAAGCTATTGTATTGATGTCTTTTCCCATTAAGTGAACAAAAATGGGACAAACCCAGACATGATGATTATTTCTTTGTTACAACAAACTCTCCATCACCCCTTTATAAGTCAATGGAAGCACATGGTGCTATTGCGCCACTCTCCCCTGCAACTGTTTATGCTTTTTGTAAATCTAATGCCACTCTTAGAATTAACTATTGAATCTTAGTTCAAAACTGCAATACTTGTTAGGGGTCAGCGGGAGTGCATGTTTAACAAATGTATTGTTGAGATAATGTCTCTGTTATTATGAATCAGTTATAGTGTTTTAGAAATAGTACTATCCTGCTTTGTAGTTCTTTCTACATGTTTAACCAAGGTATTGTTAAGATAATGCCATTGTTAATATGAATCAGTTACACTGTTTTAGGAACGGTACTTTCCTGCTTTGTCGTTCTATATACATGTTTAACCAAGGTATTGTTAAGATAATGTCTCAGTTACTACGAGTGAATGACATTGTTTGAGAACTGCTACTATCCTGCTTTGTTCCCATTAAGATAAGGTAGATGTTTTTCCTGTGGGCGTACAATTCATCAACCGTTATTGGTCAGTAATTGTTTCCTTCATACCCATTTGTGCATACATAGATATCAAAACTTTTGCTTGTTGCTATTTCGACTTTGATTTTTGTTGAACTGCACAAAAAGGAGCCAACGTGTTTAAGGCAACCTATTGCATTACGGGGCCTAGTTGATCTTTCCACTTTGCAGAAATAATCAGTAACTATTTGCACTACATTACAGAAGGAATAATCGAGAAGCTTTAGTGAGTATTCCTAGACGCTGGTGACATGACTAGTCTGCAGAGATCGTGGGCAACTCAACAACACTTGGATTGCAAAATTCTATAACAAGGAAAGGTGATGTAGGGTGGAAACCCTAGGGCCGATCTTTCACGAAATGGAGAGGATCCTATGAAGAACACAAAGAACACGAGGGGAAAACACGAGAGAAAGACACTCAAATCAACGAGAACAATCACACATGTGCTAGATCCATGAACATAACTAGTGATACAAGATCCAAACGCAACAACGGACTATACAAGAGGCGGTAGTTCTTCTCCGTGAGGAGGTCTTGAGGGGTCTTCCCGTGAGGGGTCTTGAATCCACTTGGGGGATCTTCTCCGTAGAGGTCGTGGTCTCCTACAGAGAAGTTATCAAGTGGATAAGCAAAGCTCTGTATCTCAAATGAGCTAATCCTTTGCTAACCCTAGAAAGAGGGAGGAGCAGGAGTATATATAGTCTAAGTGGGTGAAGGGGTACATGGGCCTCGGTATCGGTGCCAAAACCAGTGGATCTCGGGTAGGGGGTCCCAAGTTGTGTGTCTGAGGATCGATGGTAACAAGGGACAGTAGGGACACGATGTTTACCCAGGTTCGGGCCCTCTTAATGGAGGTAAAACCCTATGTCCTGCTCAATTATATTCGGTGTGTATAAGGGTTACAAGAGTTGATCTACCTAGAGATCGTAATGGCTAAACCCTAGTTGTCTAGCCTATGATTATTCTAATAGCCTCTACAGACTAAACCCTTCGGTTTATATACTCACCGAAGGGGCCTAGGGTTGTACAAAGTCGGTCACCAGAGGAAAGAAATAACATATCTGGACACCAAACTTTCCATGCACGCATATAGGAGTCCTACCCGGACACGGGGGATAGTCTTCTGCTTTATCTTCACGGCCCATCAGTCCGGCTCATATCAAATAGTCCGGACACCCGAGGACCCCCTAATCCAGGACTCCCTTAGTAGCCCCTGAACCAGTCTTCGATGATGATGTGTTCGACACGCGTTTTATCTTCGGCATTGCAAGGCGGGTTCCTTCTCTTGTATACTTCAAGTTAGCTTCCTGCATAAAGGAACTGTATCCGGCTCTTCACAATCAATACAACCCTTAGCCACGAAGGCAAGATGTCAAAATAGGAACAGTGTCTTTTACAAACAACTTTTTCCGCGAAGCGTCACACTTGAATCCTTAACATTTCGAACCGTTTTCATGCCTCTCGTTTCGCGTTTCGAGGTCTAGCCCTCATTGGCACGTCTCGTCAAAACAGAGATCGTGCCCGCCCATTACGGGATTCTCATCAATGTGGTTTGGGTAACCCAACCGCGCCTTACGCACGATCTCGGTGGGAACATGCGAGGTTTATGGCTTGAGAGGCGGACGTTTGGTATTTTCACCGTCTATAAGCGGATAAATATCCCTACTTTTTCCCCCACGCCTTCCTATAGCTCCTGCCTTCCAACCTCCAATCTCCAGCGCCCATGACTCCAATCTTTCCCACCGTTGCCACCCTCCTCAGCAATGGCCGAGTGCGGTTCCAAGGGCAAGTGGGAGGCCTCCTCCGTCACCGAAGAGGACGTTAAGGATCTCTGGAGCGGGGGTTATCTGTCCGCGGATATCGCGCATAGGTCCCTGACAAAGATCCGGTTATTCCTACTCCAGCGCATGGTGAGAGGGTCGTATTAATCCCCTATTTCCTCCGGGGGCTAGGGTTTCCCCTCCACCCCTTCGTCCGTGGTCTCATGTTCTACTATGGGTTAGATTTCCATGATCTAGCCCCAAATTCCTTCCTCGACATATTGGTGCTCATCGTCGTGTGCGAGGCTCTTCTCCGCATCCCGCCACACTTCAGCCTATGGCTCAAGGTTTTCAATCTAAAGCCGAAGATGGTTGACAGACAGCATGCGGACTGTGGCGGGGCCATGGTAAGCAAGCTCCCCAACGCCGTCTGGCCCAAAGGGGCATTCGTTGAGACTGTCAAGGTGTGGCAGCAGGAGTGGTTCTACATCACCGAACCCCGCGACGCCAAATGGGCGGCCACGCCTGACTTCATATCCGGACCCCCCCATGAGACTCACCTCATGGACCGCCAAGGGCCTTGATTGGGGGTCCCATCCGGAGGTGAAGATGCTACAGAAACGGATCTCCAACATGTTCTGTGCAAACACTGGTCTCACAAACGTGAGTCAAGTGATGCTCTTCCGCTGTATCCTTCCCTGCCAACTCCGGGCCTCCCCCATGTGGGAGTTCAATCCGGAGGAGCCATGGACCTTGAAGCGCTTCTTCGGCACTACGCACGAAGACATATGGAAGCAGCTCTTCAAGGCCCAAAAAAGTTGGCCGATGAAGACCGAGGACATCGGACTCAACATCGAGAACCCGGCCTCGGCGGTAAGCATAATCTTTACAAAGACTTATCCGGTCAATACTTCAAATTTAATAAAGATTATATCGCCTGCCTTCCGTACAGGGCTGGACAGAAAAGGCAGAGCAGATCAACTATCTGGCGCCGCTGCCTGAGAACCCGGCCACATCCCAACTAACGCAGATGTTGGTCCCGGCGCCGGAGAAGAAAGCCAAGAAGAAGAAAGGCAAGGAGGCCAAGGGCGGCCCCCGCCACAAAGGTCCTTCGGACACAGTGTCCGAAGAGACCGAAGCACTCTCTTCCCACGACGGAGACGAGGAAGAAGAGGAGGAGGAGGAGGTCGAAAGCAACTCCCCTTGTAAGGAGAGGAAGAAGAAGAGGGAGGCCTCCGAGGACCCGAAGGGGGAGGCACCCAAGAGAGGGAAGGTGACCCTCCCGCACAGTTTGGACTCAGTGTCCGAACTAGTCCCCAAGAGACCTCCCAGGGTTAAGCCCCTGGTCGAATCGTAAGTATTCAGAAACTTACTGTTTATCTTCGGTCTTCCTGTTTCCATTATATAAGTTATTTTGCTATTTGCCTTTCAGCACTCCATGCGAGCTCCCGCAAACTCCCTTATCGGGGGGGGGGGGATTCTCTTCCGCCCGAAATGGCAAAGAGTGACACGCCGCCGCGAGCCCCCTCGCCTATCACCATGGAAGACACCTATCAAAGTGTCATCCCAAAGGACCTCTCATAGCCGAGAGGGGGCAAGCGAAGCCGTCGAGAAAGCGCCCGTGGTTAGCACCTCAATCGCCAAAGACCTAGGGGAGGCGACCCCTATGACAACCGATGGTGGGGACCCCCAACAATCCGGGCCCCGCTGAACACCATTCACTACAAGAAATATGTCAACTTGTGACCTTCTGTCAGTGACCCTAGAAGAATTGGTCATAAATTTATGACCATTTTAGACCAATTGGTCAAAAGCTGTTTAGGGGTTCCAAACCCTAAACCATAACGACCATTTTTGTCAGAAAGGTCATAATTTCATTAGAGGAAATGGTCGTAAAGCTGGTAGCACTGTCCACTGCCTCATGCCTAGCTAATAACGACCAATATAAATGGTCAGTACACTTGAGTTCGAAAGCATTAGGATGATTAGGCAGCCACCTCAGCAACCTCGCTTATGTGTCATTGTCCAGGTGCCATTTTTTCTTAAATGTTTATATTCAACAGATGGGCGGGGCCCATTTGAGAGCAGGTGGGCACACACTAACAGGCGGGACCCATTTGACAGGCGGGGCCGAGCGCTTAATTCGCCCAAAAAGGATGAGCGGGCTGGGACTCGAACCCACGACCCGGCGCTGGCTTCGCTCGCTCGCTACCACTGGACTAGAGAGGGACTATTTCTCATATATGGGAATTTGTCTATACATTATATAAACCACATCTTTCTCGTATCAGTGACAATTGGGACCTTCCGACCAGGTGGCATCGAACAGAGCAACACTTAGCGTTTTTCTAGGTCTTCCGACCAGGTGGCGGCGGGCGGCGGGCAGAAGCAACCAGCAGGGGCCGGCGGACGGGGGCGGGGCTGGCGGGTGGCGGGCGGCGGCGGAAGCAACCGGCGGACGAGGGCGGGGCCGGTGGCCGAAGCGACCAGTAGGGGCCGCTCGCCTTGCCCACGACCTCGCCGCAGGTGGCCTCGCCCATGGCCTCGCGGCGGAAGCAACCAACGGGGGCGGAGGCGAGGTAGGGGTGTGGGCGTGGAGGCGAAGCGACCAGCAGGGGCGGGGGCAGTGACCGAAGGTGGCGGTGCAGGGGCCGCTCGCCTCGACCACGACAACGGCGACCTCGCCGCTTGCCTCGCCCACGACAGGAACGGTGACCTCACCCATGCATGTGGGACTCGCCGCCGCCGAGCATGTGGGACTCGCCGCCGCCGCAAGGAGACCTCGCCCACGTATGCACTCCTCTCCTCTCCCCTCTCCTCTCCCCCTCTCCTCTCTGTTGATGTCACTGATTTGATGTAGATGTGTTAGGAGAATCTCCACACACACACACACTGATTTGATGTAGGTTTGTTGTAAGCTCGGAAAAATCTCTTGGAAATGGCATTGATGAATTTGCTAGAAATTGTGAAGAGAATTTCTGTTGACGAAATTGTTAGGAGAATTGCTGTTGATGAAATTGTTAAGAATTCTTTTGGAATTTAGTCAATTCATAGTGGTGAATTATGTTGTCAGATATCAATAGAACAGAGCTGTTGATGAAATTGTTCTATTTTGTCCAAGAGTAAATTGCGTTGATGAAATTGATGTTGGTCTTTCCCTGAAACAGGATCCTGAAATTTGTTCGGACAAATTTTGCCAAAGATGCTCACATTCTTTGCCCATGCTGTGAATGCCTCAACCGTCCAAGAATGGCTCAAGGAAGAGTGGAAGATCATCTGCTTCTTAATGGGATGTCCAGCACATATGATAGATGGATATATCATGGAGAACCTTTAGACGGACAACCTCAACATTTTGAAGCTGATACACAGGCCCCTCATATGATGGGTGGTGGTGATGCTGGCATTGATTTCATGGAAAAGGTTTTGCGAGAAAATGCTGGTTTGGAGGAAGAGGATGGGCATGAAGATGACAGGATTCCTGACCTATTGAAGGATCTGTACGATGCTGAAGATCGTGCTGATGGAGAGAAGTCGTTGTTTGCTGAGGTGTTAGAGGAGGCGAAGCGCGCAACTCATGAAGGGGGTAAATTTTCAAGATTTACCTTCACGGTGAAGTTACTCCACGTCAAGTCTTTCTACCGGATTAGCAATGCTGCATTCAATGCAATACTCTGCCTTTTGAGCTTGCAATTCCCTGATAGCTGTGTTCCCAGATCTTATGATGAAGCATTGAGCATAATCCGCAGGCTGGGGCTAGGTTATGTTTCATACATGTGTGCCCAAACAACTGTGTCTTGTTTTGGAAGGATTTAGCAAAGCATGACAACTGTCCAAAATGTAATGCCTCTGGGTGGAAAGATGCTGATGGGAAGAAGTCAATACCAGAGAAGGTACTGAGGCACTTTCCGTTGATACCAAGGCTGCAGCGGATGTTTATCTCAAAGAAATTGTCGCTGGAGGTACAATGGCACAAGCTGAAGCGGCAACCTGTGGATAATGAGCTGAGCCATCCAGCGGACGGAGAGGCATGGAAAGAGTTTAACAGAATACATGTAGATTTTGCTGTAGATCCAAGGAACATAAAACTTGGCATTGCCACAGATGGCTTTAATCCGTTTGGGAACATGAGCACGTCTTATAGCATGTGGCCAGTTTTTGTGGTGTCGTACAACCTGCCACCATGGGCATGCATGGATCAGTCCAACTTCATGATGCCGTTGCTTATCCCGGGTCCAGAGTCTCCAGGAAAGGATTCTGATGTATTTATGGAGCCCCTCGTAGAAGAACTGCTCCAGCTCTAGACTGGTGTACCTACATACGATGCCTTGAGTCCGGAAGAAAAGTTCAATCTACGTGCTGCAATCATATGGTCCATCCATGATTTCCCGGCGCTGCACACTCTGTCTGGGAGGATCACAGCGGGTTATAAGGCCTGTGTCCATTGTGACAAAGACCCTTGCTCAAAGAGAATAAGGAGCAAGATCTTCTATATTGGGCACCGCCGCTTTCTTCCTCGAAACCATCGCTGGCGAAGAAGCAAAGATTTTAATGGTGAGAATGAAACCCGTGACAAGCCAACTGAATTCACTAAAGAAGAGCTGGAGCAGCAACTTGAAAAGGTGAAAGTTGTGAGACCACGAAAGCTTACGAAGAAAAGAAAGCATGAGGAAGGTCAATGTTGGGACCGGAGGTCTTGTTTGTGGGACCTGCCATACTGGGCTGATCTGAAATTAAGGCATAATCTCGATGTAATGCACATTGAGAAAAACATATGCGAGAATCTGCTAGGGATGTTTCTGAACATTGAAGGGAAGATAAAGGACACGGTTAGTTCTAGGCTTGATTTGGAGGACATGGGCATAAGAGAAGATTTGCATCTACATACAATGAAGATGAAGATTCATTTGAAATGCCACGAGCATGGTATATAATGAGTAAAGAACAAAAGCTTGCATTCTGTGAATTCCTAAGAGCGGTGAAATTTCCAGATGGTTATGCTGCTAACCTAGCAAAGTGTGTTACTTCTGATGGATTCAAGCTTTCAGTACTGAAAACCCATGATTGTCACAACCTCCTCCAAAGGATTTTACCGGCGGGCCTTCGAGGAATCATGGACAAGGATATATATGAAGCGGTTGCTGAGCTGGGAAATTTCTTTAGAGAACTGTGCTGCAAAACACTCAAGTTAACTGTCCTAGAAAGACTTGAAAAAGAAATCCCAATTATTCTTTGCAAGCTCGAGAAGATTTTCCCTCCAGCTTTCTTCACCGTGATGGTCCATTTGGCAGTGCACTTACCAAAAGAGGCAATGCTTAGAGGCCCTGTGCAATACGGTTGGATGTACCCAATCGAAAGAAGGCTGCTTACTTGTAAGTGTTATGTGCAAAACACGGCAAGACCTGAAGGTGCTATTGTTGAAGCATATGTCGTTGACGAGTGCTTGACTTTTTGCTCTAGATACTTTGGGGATGTGGAAACAAGATGGAACCGGCCGGGCAGAAATAGAGAGCGGTCTGATTCGCAAAGTGGTGATGTCTCTATTTTCAACCATGGTGTGTACTTTCTTGGAGCCTCACAATACTTGGAGGCTGGTGACGAGTATGACAAGATGGTTTGGTATGTGATCAGCAATTGCGCCGAGGTTCTACCATATATCGAGTTCGAGTACATTATATCTTGTGCACTCATTATATATATTTTTTGCTTGGGTTGGCACCAACCTAATGTTTTAATTCACATGTTTTGTTTGCATTGCAGGAAATGCAAGGAAGAGTTAAATCAGGAAGAAAGCAAGATCCATGTTGATAAAAGGGTTGCCAAGGGGTTTGCTAGTTGGTTTAAGAATGATGTGAGATCTTTAGCCACATGTTTGATGTTTTCTGTGTTATTCACCAACAGTTAAATACCAAAGTTTGCTAAATTTTATTTGTGCAGATTGGAAAGTTGCATGAGGAGAAGAAGGTCAGTGATGATCTATTTGCTTTGGCATGCTTACCGGATATAAGTTAAGATTGATCATTAAGAATCAACAACATTATGAAACAACATAAGTTTCATGCTCGAGTATGACAGTGTCATCTAAACATGGTTTTTCGTAAAGAATCGACAATAGATTTGCACGACTCAAACCCTAGCCACGGACGGCCGCCGCGACGAAATCGGCCGGTTTTTGAAATCACCGTAAAAAATTCAAAAAAAAATCAAAAAATGGGAGACCTCCGCATCACATCATCAAAGGTGGCCTACCAACTAGCAAAAATACTAAACTTGCAATACCGATGTTTTCTTGAAAAGCTGTTCTCAAAAACGACCTACCATGAACGAAGATTCATGGCTTTCAAGCCAAACTAGCAATGATATG
The DNA here is from genome assembly GCF_002575655.3 of Aegilops tauschii subsp. strangulata. Lineage (NCBI taxonomy): Eukaryota > Viridiplantae > Streptophyta > Magnoliopsida > Poales > Poaceae > Aegilops > Aegilops tauschii. The sequence continues at coordinate 197,454,483 of NC_053038.3, read as the reverse complement.
GCCGCATTCGTTGAATAGTTTTCGATAATATGCCCAAATTTGGCGCATGCCTCCATCTTGTGATGGCAAACAATGTTGCCAAAGCTAGGTTCCAACTTGTTTCACAAAAAAACCATTTTTCATTTTTTGAATGCTAAAAACATGTGTTTTTCGTGAAGCGGCTACAAGGAGGGTCACCCCAAACGGCGCCATTCCATGTCTATCTCAAAGTAGACCATATTTTACGGACGGTCGCCAAAATTCATGCTTCTCCGACCCTCGTAGCTACTCCCGACCATTCAGACAACCTTCGGCCGATTCAGCTGGAACCGGCTGGAATTTGAACTGCGTGTCCTCCATAGCTTGCCCGTTATTTTCGCTAAAAATCCTTTTTAGCTTCACAGGTAGGCATTTCATCACATCGACAACAGATTTGCACGACTCAAACCCTAGCCACGGACGGTCGTCGTGACGAAATTGGCCGGTTTTTGAAAACACCATAAAACATTAAAAAAAATCAAAAAAGGGAGACCTCCGCATCACATCATCAAATGTGGCCTACCAACTAGCAAACATACTAAACTTGCAATACCGGTTTTTTTTTAAAAGGTGTTCTAAAAAACGACCTACCATGAACGAAGATTCATGGCTTTCAAGCCAAACTAGCAATGATATGACCGCATTCATTGATTAGTTTTTGATAATATGCCCAAATTTGGCGCATGCCTCCGTCTTGTGATGGCAAACAATGTTGCCAAAGCTAGGTTCCAACTTGTTTCACAAAAAAACCGTTTTTTCATTTTTTGGATGCTAAAAACATGCGTTTTTTGTGAAGCGGCTACAAGGAGGGTCACCCCAAACGGCGCCATTCCATGTCTATCTCAAAGTACACCCTATTTTACGGACGGTCGCCAAAATTCATGCTTCTCCGACCATCGTAGCTACTCCCGGACATTCAGACAAACTTCAGCCGATTCAGCTGGAACCGGCTGGAATTTGAACTGCGGGTCCTCCATCGCTTGCCCGTTATTTTCGCTAAAATCCTTTTTAGCTTCACAGGTAGGCATTTCATAAAAGAATCGACAACAGATTTGCACGACTCAAACCCTAGCCACAGACGGCCGCCGCGATGAAATTGGCCGGTTTTTGAAAACACCGTAAAAAATTCAAAAAAAATCAAAAAATGGGAGACCTCCGCGTCAAATCATCAAATGTGGCCTACCAACTAGCAAAAATACTAAACTTGCAATACCGATGTTTTTTGAAAAGGTGTTCTCAAAAACGACCTACCATGATGAAGATCCATGGCTTTCAAGCCAAACTAGCAATGATATTGTCGTATTCGTTGAATAATTTTTGATAATATGCCCAAATTTGGTGCATGCCTCCGTCTTGTGATGGCAAACAATGTTGCCAAAGCTAGGCTCCAACATGTTTCACAAAAAAACCGTTTTTCATTTTTTGAATGCTAAAAACATGCGTTTTTTGTGAAGCGGCTACAAGGAGGGTCACCCCAAACGGCGCCATTCCATGTCTATCTCGAAGTAGACCCTATTTTACGGATGGTCGCCAAAAATTATGCTTTTCCGACCCTTGTAGCTACTCCCGGCCATTCAGACAACCTTCGGCCGATTCAGCTGGAACCGACTGGAATTTGAACTGCGGGTCCTCCATAGCTTGCCCGTTATTTTCTGTAAAAATCCTTTTTAGCTTCACAGGTAGGCATTTCATCACAGAATCGACAACAGATTTGCACGACCCAAACCCTAGCCACGGACGGCCGCCGCGACGAAATCGGCCGGTTTTTTAAATCACCGTAAGAAATAAAAAAACAAAAAAATGGGAGACCTTCGCATCACATCATCGAATGTGGCCTACCAACTAGCAAAAATACTAAACTTGCAATACCGATGTTTTCTTGAGCTACTCGGTATGATTTTAACCATGATTTCTACAAAGTTTACAAAAAACCCTAATTTTTTCTACCCCCAAACCCAAAAGAATTCCCCTCCCACACCAAAATTTTACCTCCACCAAAATTTCCCTCTCCCAAAATTTCCCTCCACTCCCTCTCCCACTACCAGGCGGGTCCCACCACTCCCTCTCCCACTAACACACGGGACCCCTCCCCTCCCCTCCCAAAATTTCCCCATTCCCCTCCCCTCTCCCCGACGAACCCTAGCTTCTCCCTCCCGAGCCGCCCCGCCGACGACCACTCCCTCCCCTGCTCCGCCCCACCGCCCGTCCTCTGCTCCACCCCTCCATTCCCCACCTCCTAGCCCCGATGAATCCCCCCTCCCCTCTCCCCACCCCGCAACCCTAGCCCCTCCTCCTCTACTCCGCCCCGCCCCGCTCTGCTCCCCGACAACGAATGTTCGCTCCGCTCCACCCCACCCCGCTCCGCTCCTCTACATCGACGACGGTGGGTACGTGCCACGATGGCGACAATAGGGTAGACGTGAGCGACGACTACGACAGGAGCCACCGCTGCATCATCTACAACACGACGACAGGTACTCCCCTTGATGTTCTAGGGTTAGGATCTCCCTCTGGTTAGGATCTTCTGGTGGTTCGGTGGATCTCATGGGTTGGCATCTTCTAGGGTTATGATCTCCTGGTGGTTAGGGTTCTTCTTCATGGGGATGGGGATGGGGAGGGATTCATGGGGTTAGGGTTCATGGGATGATATCCTTATTGTTCATGGGGTTAGGGTTCATGTCGTTGGTAACCTGATTTTGAGATGGGGATGGATTCATGGGGTTAGGGTTTTGTGGGGAGGTGGTTCTTTATTCTAGATTTTGTATGCTCTATTTTGATTTTGTATCCCTGTCAATGACTCGAACATGTTGCTTGATGTTTTTTGTTGTCATGTGGATGCCCTGTGGCAGCTCATCCAAGGCTTTGTTTGTCCTGCAGGTCATTGAGCAGCATCATGAGGAGGAGCTCAAGCACGGCAACCACAACGCACCACCACAAAAGCAAGTTATTGTCCCTCTCCATCTCCCCTCACCCTCTGCTGCCAATCTAAAGCTCTGTAGTTGTTGTTCCCATGCTATCTAGGGTTTGTAGGTTCCCATTCATGTTTGCTTTCTATCCTGTGAGCTCCTGCCATGCTTTGGTTTACATATGGATGATCTAGTTCCATAGCTATGTTCCTGGGTTTGCTAAATTGGTCAGTGGCAGTGCTGATCTCTCATTGCTTCCTATGGGACTCTGTTGTTCATATAGAAAGCTTCCTGCTCACTGCACTACTAGAGTAGTTCATGTAGGTGTGATATTATTAATTCATGGTGTTAACTCATGGTCTAGTTAATTCATGGTGTTCATTACTAAATGATTAAGTCCATTTGTCATTATTACTGATGCATTGCTACACCTGTGTGTGCATGCTGGTTCAAGTGCTTTCCTTTATTGATACAAGTGCATCATTCTACTTTGTCCCTAGGTGTGATATATTAATTCCTGCTCTCTGGGTTGGTCTAGTTAATTCATGGTGTTCATTACTAAATGATTAAGTCCATCTGCCATTTCTCTAAGCTTTATTTGATTGGCTAGCTGTGTTAGTTTGTTACTTTGTGCTACTTTTATGTAATGACACCAATTAACTTAGTTGAGTTATGTACATTGCTACCCCCTGCTTTATGTAGTCAAGATCTTAAGGCATGCTTCCTATCCTTCCCGTGTACATGCATGCTTGTTTAGTGCAATTACATGGTTGCTTAATTAATTTAACTACATCACTATATTGTTGATCCAGCAAGTTTGCTTCACATGTATTATTACTGATGCATTGCTACACCTGTGTGTGCATGCTGGTTCAAGTGCTTTCCTTTATTGATACAAGTGCATCATTCTACTTTGTCCCTGTTATATCTCATTCTTGTTTATTCTATTTTGCAAGCTATTATAGAAATGTTCCAACCACCTCAAGATCATCCATGGCAAGGACAAGGTCAAACATGAGGCCAACCGTTGGTATGCAACTTTCTCCTTGTGGTTATACTGTCAGTTTCATAAAATCTGTGTCTTAATATGATAAGTGAAATGTATTGCTGCAATCTGAATAAGCTGGCTTAATTGTGCCTGTGTGTTGTTAGTCTTCCTTACCTGAATAACTAGGATTAAATGATAATAAAATATCATAAGATATGTTTGGCTGTCTGTCCATGCATTCCAAACATTCACCTAATAGTTATGTTTCCTTTATCATGCAAAGAAGAGCCTCTCACCGAGTATGAGAAGGTTAGGGCTAGAAATATGATGAGCAACAATCGGATGTTCCAGTCCCTTGGCATTGGTGCAATAGCGTCGATGATTAGGAAAACAAATGATGTACACGAAGGTAGAAGTAATGAGGTTCAAGAAGGTAGTGGAGTTATCAATGATGACCCAGAGTACAATCCTAAGGAGGATGAAGTTATTGATGGAGAGGAAGTGGATGATGTCGTAGTGAAGAAGACTGTTAAGGTGCAAACTCTGTCTTGCTTGGAGGGTTGGGGTTCTTGTATGCTATGTGTTTCCTTGTGCTCACATGTTTCTCTTGTGATCTAATGCTTTTTTCAGTGTTATTTATACGAGGCACTGAAGGAATCTAGGGCGAAGAGGCCTGGTGTTAAGAAGACAGTCAGCAAGAAGAAGAAGAGCTCAGAAACATCTGTTGCAATGCCTCCAGGAAGGGTGATGGCCCCAGCTCCAGGACAAAAAAAGAGGATCCTAGAACCTGATGAACCTGCCCATGATAGAGTCACAAGGCATAAAGCAAAGATGGCGACTGCGATGGACCATCAGGAAAGTCTACTGCCCATGGACTCTGAGACCTCGGTGCAAATGGGTGATGAGTTGCCGCCCATGGATGAAGGAACCATTCTCTGCATGGATGGAAGTGGCATTGTCTGCCTAGATGAAGGACGAACTATCTGCATAGATGAAGCAGGCACTGTCCACACAGACCTCAGCCCTGTTGCACCTTCTATTGACAGGAATGCTATCATCAATGAAGAAGAACAACAGCTTGTGCTTCGACCAGGCAAGTTGACCTTTGCAATGCTCTCTTTTACTAGTGCATTTTCCAAATGGAATGATCATGTATGCTTTTGTCGATTCCTGCATTTGTCGATTTCTATTCTAATTTATGACTTCAATTTCATTTTCAGATGCAATGACTACCAAGACTAGACTTAGAAAGGGCAAAGGGCTAGAGAGAATCACCAAGTCGCTTGGTAGCAAGGTGCCTATCCATATTGCCGAAGGGATGAAGCATCCAAAGAAGCCTCTGCAGGCAGCAAAGCTTGCTTCTGAGTGTGGACTCGTTGCAAGAAGCCATCTGCCGGTTCTTCCTCACTTCAAGCTATACAAAAAAAATGCTAGTCTACTTGAGAACTACATCGGGAAAGTTGCTGTAAGCTACTTCTTTCGTAGTTAATGTGCTATCTATTTTCTGTTGCACCTATGCATGATCACTAATATTGTTCTTACCTTGTTTGCTGTCTTTGTAGGCAAACTTTGAGATGAACACGGACTCAGGGACCATCAAGACCGCGTGCAAAGATATTCTGCAGAAAAATTCAAAGAACAGACGCCATCAGATCAAGAAGAAGTACTTTGATACCGTAGCCGCAAACAAAGTCAGCATCAAGTCTCCGGTGCCAGATTTCACGGACGGTGAATGGCAAGCTCTGGTAGAGATGTGGTCTACCCCAAGACACAAGGTTTGTCTCTGCTTTGTTTGCTGCTTTATGTTCTACACATGATATGCTAATGCTAGATCATGCTGACAGTATGCTTTTTTGTAGGAGACCTGTGTGTCGAACAAGATGAATCGAGAAAAAGTCGTGTACAATCAGAGAACTGGTTCCAGGCACTACACAGCACACATTTTTGCCACTGTGAGAACTTTTCTCTAGAGACCTTACCGTTTGATCCTCGTTGAATAACATTTCTGATTCTTGATGAATAACATTTTGATTTTTGTTGAAAAACATTTCAGAAATAAGAGCGTAAGGGTGAGGAGCTGACTGCGATTGACTTGTTTAAGGTCACCCACAACAGCAAGAAGCACGGGTTTTCGGAGCCAGTCAAGACTGCTATAGTAAGTCACTCCACGCTTTGTCCAACCAGTTCAAACTTTTGCCTAGAAACCTCAGCCCTGTTTGATTCACAGCCATCTTTGATGCTGTTTGATGCTATTTCATGTCAAGAACACATGCTATGTTCCATGCTTTGATGTTGTTTGATAGTTCAACAAAGATATCAGAACTTGTTGTAGCTATTTGTTGCATTTTTATGATATGGTGAAATTTGATCTGAATGTTAGTTTGATGATCGGCTCACACGGGAAGCCATCTTATATAGAACCACCATTCTAGGCTTCATGAAGCGATCATATTGTTCCAATTGCGTGTCTCCAGGTCACATAAGTTACTAGTCAAATAATGTTGTCAAGTTACCAGTCATCATCTTCTTCTGTTTGAGTTTGAGTAAAATATCTATGTATAGATTTTGTGTGCTGGTTTGGTTACTTCAAATAATCCATTTGTGTGCTGGTTTGGTTTCTCTTGCTTGGTTTGGTTTGCAAAATGTGAAATATATCTCCCACTAATCCCTATCATTTTCCTCCATATGCTAGCTTTAGATGGAAAAAATGAAGGACGCGCCGGTACCAGAAGGTGAAGAGCCAAAGTCTGCTACTGAAATTGTTGAAGAAGTGCTCAAGACCGAAGTCAAGCAAAGCACATTCCTCTGGAATGTTGGGCTCCAGTCATCTAGCAACAACTCCGCCAAAGAAGCTACTGCTGTGGCTGCTCATGTTCATGATCTTGAGCAGAAGCTGGAGAGGTCGGAACTTCAAGCTGAAGTGATGCAAGAAGAATTGGCAGCAATCAAGATGAAGGTGGAAGAAGCTGAAGCTACACGCAACAAGGAACTTGAGCTGCTGCGCAAGAAGTCTCAAGAGCAGGATGAGAAGTTAGCCCACTTGATGGCTCTCTTTGGAGCTAAGGTAGTTTGAACAAGGGAGAACGATGAGTAGTTTGAACTTGTGAACCTATGTTGCATTTTGGACCTGGGTTGCATTTTGGTAGTCTCAACTGCTGCTGTTGCATTTTGCACTTGTGAACCTGGGATCTGTGAAGTTATGTGAACCTGGGAGCTGTTATGTGAACCTGGGCCTCGGCCTTGTGGATCACTTGTTATGTGGATCACTTTGCATTTTGTTTATTTTTTGTGAAGTTATGTGGATCACTTGTGCACCTGGGCCTTGCTGTTTATAGTTATGCAAAATAAGAACCTGGGCTCTAAAAAGGCCGAGGCCCAAACAAGAATTAGACTAAAAAGGCTTGGGCCTGAAAAAGAGTTGACTGTAAGAAAAATGTTTGCAAAAGGCTTCATCCCAGAAAATAAAAAGGCCAAGGCCCAAATTAGAACTAGACTAAAAAGGCTGTGGCCCAAAACAACAGTGGACTATAAAAAAATCATCAGAAAAAGGCTCCATTCCTAGAAAATAAAAGGCCAAATTATTGGGCCAGGCCCATGCAGATAAGCAAAATAAAGAGAAAAAACATTAAATGGGTTGAATTATTGGGCTTGGCCCATGTAGACGGCTGAAATGGACTGTGCTGATTCTATTTTACGACCTTTTCATTTGGTCGTAATTTTGCCACGTCAGCTTGCCACGGTGGATCAGACGTGGTGTGGGCGGATTGCTAGTGACCAAAATAGTTGGTCGTTAAATCTACGACCTTTTTTGGTAATAAATGTCTACGACCATTCCAGAAGAAAGGTCAATAATTTCAGTTTACGGCGGCCAGCTTTTGACAATTTGTTTTTTGTCACAAAGAGGTCACAAATGGAAAGCAATGACCATTCAATGACCAAGAGTGGTGGTCACAAGTTGACATATTTCTTGTAGTGATTCCGGAGACCAACATGGCTCCGGGATCGGATAAGCAGCCCCCTTTGAAAGAGGAGGGAGGAGCACCACCTCCTTCGGTAGCCTCCGCTAATCCGGAGGCGCCCAACGTTCTATAGGAAGCACTGCAGAGTGCTTTCGTAGTGGAGGAGCACCGCACTCTGATGGGTGCGGTTATGGAGAAGGTTCAGTCTGCTAAAAATGGACTGAATGAAGCCTTCTACAGCCTACATACAAGCTTTGAGGTATGCGACGTAATGTTGTAAAACTTTTCATATAAAAGAACAAACCTGTATATAGACAGTAGCCCATGAGGCTCTGTCCGGTTTAGAAAAAAAAACGAACAGAGGATCCACATAGTAATCGGGATAGTAACATGTTGTGCTACCGTTGTAACAGGCCTCCATGTTGGCGGCTACCGCCCAGGCAGCAGAAGTTTTCGAACTCAACCAGAAGCTTCAAGTGGCCGATGAGGAGCTCGACCGCATCAACAAGCGGTTCGATGACGCAAGGTATGCGTACAATGTTAAGAAGGAATTCATTTTCATAGCAGAGGGATATTTATATTGAGAGGTTAGCTCATAGAATTCTTTGATTATGATCATAGGTGGCGCAGCCGAGGTCGAGACCCTCAAAGGCGCCCTTGCCCAAGCCAAGGAAGCAGAGGCAAATAAGGCAGCCGCTGATAAAGCGGCTGCTGAACTAGAGGTCGACCGAGTTGCCCGCCGCCAACATGAAGGTCGGGTGGCCGAAGTCGAGCAGGAGCTGAAGGATACCATCAGCAAATGCAAAACATTGGAGCAGAAGACTTCGGGCCAGTCCTCTGAGCTTGCCAAGGCTCTCCGTGATGCCAAAGAGGCGCGGAGCGAGTCCCGGAGCGTTCACGAAGAGATCCACCAGGCGAGGCAGATAGTAGCTGGTAAGGCCTTTTTTGCAAAGTATCTTTGGAGGTCGGAGGTACGCTTTGCTCACACGAGTGTGGAGCTCTCCAGGCACGTTTGCGGATCTTCCGAAGAGTGCCGCTGATGTCACACAGTTCTTTCGAGCCTAGGAGGGGAACTCGACCGAGAAGCTGTTCTGGTCACCATACCTCGCGCCGGAACACCCGACGCTTTTGAATGACCAGCTGAAGCAGCAGACGGAGCTGCATAGGGTGGCAGGCCTAGCCATGAAGGACCTAATAGTCCAACTCTCGCCGGCCGAGCCGATTCCGAGCAGCTACTTCGGTTTGGTGAAGCGGCTTGTCAATGCACGACCGCGGATTGATGTTGTAAAGCACTCGGCCTGCATAGAGGGTGCCCGGATGGCCTTCGCCCACGTCAAGATGCAATGGGCGAAGATGAAGGCCACTGAAGTGACGACCACAGGCCCGCCCGAAGGCAAAGATCATCGGAAGCCGGAGAGGTACTTCGACGACGTCCAAGAATGAGCCCGAGTAGGAGAGGGCCAATGTTCTAAGGACATAATATTTGATTAAATGTGTCCGGGTTGTACAAACTATGTTATGGACCCATGCTGTGATATATCTACGTTTGCGCCTTTTGTTTCAAGCAATTTTTCCACCTGTGCGGCTGTTTGTTTGTTATATTTCTGAAAGTTGCCAGTCGTCAGCTTCAGCCCTCATGTAGATGCTACAGGGGTGTTCGACATAACACGTGACCACACTTTATCCAACGTCTTGGTCTGTAAAGGAGGTGTCTGCGAGGTGAACCAGACAATCGGGCTATGCAGCTTTATTACCTTCACTTAGCCATAGGAGTTTACCTGTGGAGCTAAGTACTAGCCCCTGGTGCATGTGTGGCTATCCAGACTACGGTGCCTTTTCCACACGGCTAGACGAAGACCAGCCCCTCGTATAACACGAGGTGAATCACTAACGATTTGTATTATAATACTAAGTCGCCGAATCGTCGACCAGCTCTCGCCTATCATGACAGTCAGTTTTCGGCTTTCTCTACTGAGGTACTTGACCGGAGAAGCAGAAATACAATCGCAGTAGTTCTCCCTTTACTACCTTAGCCGAACGAGCAGAATGTAAAGTGGTAAGCATAGGAGCCGGGCAACCCAACTATGGACCAAAGACATGATTCAGAGCCGATGCATATAATGCAATATCCGAGACGCCGAAGAGTTCCCTATAGGTGTTCAGACTTGAAATGTGCAGGGCCTAATACAGCCCCAGGTGTTAAGGCCGGACTAAAGCATGTGTGGCAGTCTGACACAGGGAGGGAATAAATATGATAATATAAAATAAATGAGTGCCAAACAAATGTGGTGATCAACTGCTTCCTTTATACCCTGGTTAATACATCGAGACGTGTTATTACAGATAATGCCATAAATATCAAGGCCATTTTACATGTCAAAAGTTTACACAAGGGAAAAGTTTACACATGGCCTAAAAGTAGTGGTTTGAAGATCCCAATGGTGCCCTACCGCACATCTGCGTCGTTTATCCTTGGTGAGAAATCCTTTGAGAGGAGGAGTTGATGGTCGTCTACAAGAAAGAGGGACCTAGAAAAGAGCCCCCCACCATAGAGTAGGTAGGTTTTTTAACGAACCTGCAGTGGGAAAAATATTTAAGGTCCGAATAGGGTCAAGCCGTTGACCTTTTCCGCACTGTGCCTCCGGCGCTGCCCAAGGTATTTTAAGTGCGTAATTATGTACGCGCGGTACATATGCCGCAACCTTATGGGGCGATCGGCGGAGGCTAAACTGCTATTCAAGCTTTGGATCCACCGAGCTATCGCACTGTAATGCGGATCGGACTTGCTTAGCGGTGTCCTGGGTCTTGATGACTGATGAACTGTTCGGATTAATGAGGCCGCCCTGTACCTCGGCTGCTAGGGCCGCGGTGTGCTCCTCGGTACGGAGGGAGCGCTCCATATTTCCATTTACTGTGATGATGCCACGTGGTCCGAGCATTTTGAGGTTCAAATAAGCATAGTGCGGGACTGCATTAAAGCGGGCGAAAGCAGTTCGTCCAAGCAGCGCATGATAACCACTGCGAAAAGGGACGATGTAGAAGATCAATTCTTCGCTTCGGAAGTTATCTGAAGAGCTGAATACTACTTCTAGTGTTAAGGACAGTGTTACTAGGCTTGATTCTTCACGGGTCGATACCCATGTTACGAACAATATGTTGATAGATCAAGCTAAGGCTGCTGCCGCCGTCCATAAGGACTCTAGTGCGATGGTGTCCGTCGATGATAGGATCAAGTACCAGGGCCGCCGAACCTCCATGACGGATACTGTTTTTGTGGTCCCTGCGATCAAAGTTGATCGGACAAGCCGACCATGGGTTAAATTCTGGGGTGACAGGCGCTTCGGCGTAGACGTCCCTTAATGCGCGTTTGCGCATTTGCGCTCCCTCTTGGGGATGTGGGTGACATAGATCATGTTCACCATTTTCACCTCGAGGGGAAACTGTTTCTCTCCCCCAGTGTTCGGTGGGCGAGGCTCGTCATCATCCTTGTTTTGAGGTCCTTTCCCCTTATGTTCGACATTTAATTTGCCGGCCTGTTTGAAAACCCAGCAGTTTCTGTTGGTGTGGTTGGCAGGCTTGTCAGGAGTGCCATGAATTTGGCAAGGTCTCTCTAGTATTTTGTCCAAGTCGGATGGACCGTCCCTATTACCTTTGAACGGCTTCTTCCGTTGACTGGGTTTGGAGCTACTGAATCCGGCGTTTACTGTCGTATCCTCTGTTTCGTTATTGTTCCGACATTTCTTTTTGTTGCGCCGTGGGCTGCCATTGCCATCCCTGGCCTCAGAAGTGCCGGGGTCGCTGGAACTGTTGCTTATATGAGCCAACCAGCTATCTTCGCCCGCACTGAAGCAGGTCATAAGTGCAGTAACAGCTGCCATGGTCTTCGAATTTTCCTGGCTGAGGTGTCGGGCGAGCAATTCATCGCGGACGCTGTGTTTAAATGCCGCTAAGGGCTCGGCGTCCTGACAGACCATGATTTGGTTCTTCTTAATTAAGAACCGATTCCAAAGTTTGCGAGCTGACTCTCTAGGTTGCTGGATTATGTGGCTTATGTCGTCAGCATCCGGTGGCCGGACATAACTGCCTTGAAAGTTGGCCCGAAAAGCATCCTCTAAGTCTTCCCAACTTCCAATGGAGTTTTCTGGGAGGTTGTTCAACCAGTGTCGTGCTGGTCCTTTTAGCTTTAGAGGGAGGTATTTAATGGTGTGGAGATCATCTTCGTGAGCCATGTGAATGTGGAGAAGAAAAACTTCGATCCATACGGTGGGATCCGTCGTTCCATCGTATTGCTCGATGTTCACAGGTTTAAACCCTTCTGGAAATTGGTGCTGCATTACCTCATCGGTAAAGCACATAGGGTGTGCGGGACCTCTGTACTGGCCGACATCGCGATCGAGTTCGGAGGACATCTGTGTTTGGTGCTGATCCCGGACTTGGTTATGTTTGTCGTTCTAGGCTAGATGGCCGCTGTCTCGTGTTGGGGCACGTCCTCTTGATCCATAGATTGATCTGGTCTGGCCGGCTCTATTGGTCAGGTCCTGACGTAGGTCGTATGTGTAGCCCGGAGCCGCTGCCTCCTTGCCTCTATGGCGAGGGGGCGCGGGCTAGTATTCGGCATAATTGGTCATTTTGTCCCGTCCACGTGGTGGTCGATCCGGTTGATCAGCGTGAGTGTATTTTGATGGTATTGGTTCAAAGGCCTCATCGTCGAATTGTGGCAGTAGCCTGCGTTTGGGATAACTTTTTGTTTGGTGCTCAAAGCCATATCCTTCTTGGGCGGCTAGGACCTTGGTCCATCTATCATTGAGCGCATCCTGTTTGGCTTGAATCTGCTGTTGTTTCTTTTTCAGGCTCCGTGCGGTGGTGATGAGCCGTCGCTTGAAGCGTTCTTGTTCGAGGGGTTCCTCTGGGATGATGAAATCTTCGTCACCTAGGCTAAAATCCTCTTCGGAGGCCGGTAAGTAATTACTATCTTCCGAATCCTCGAGATCGGCAAGTTCGTCGGGGTTGACTTGACCCTCTTCCCTCTCATCCTGCTCGAACGCAGGCTCAACGGGGTGGTCGGAGTCTTCGGCGTTGTCCGGGGTGTAATTATATCCGGTGCCGGTATGGCTATCCCTCGCCCAACGCGATCGTGAGCGGCGCCGCTGACGTCGGCGTTTTGGTTGTCCGGGGTGTCATTATATCCGGCGCCACTCTTGGATCTTGAGTGCCATTGTCATCCTTCTTCTCAGGCGTGTCCACCATGTATACATCGTAAGTAGAAGTGGTCGTCCAACGCCCAGTGATGGGCGGGTTTTGACCTGGTTCGGCTCCGACATCGTCGTCCATGTCATCGATGTCTTCGGAGGCATAATCTAGCATGTCGGTTAAGTCCTCGATAGTGGCTATTAAGTGGGTGGTGGGTGGGACGTAAAATTCCCTACTCTCAGCCCCCAGTTCGAGCTGGGCATAGTCCGGAGGTGACACTCCCGTGATGGCGAGCGATTGTATTAGGTCCATTGTTTCGTTTAAGAGCGAAAGCTGGACAAGCGTTTGAGGATCTGCGGATCTAGGTTTAGTAACCACTTGACCGAGGACCTTGAGTGTTCGGAGTTGACTTCCAGAGGCGAGCTCGACTTCCTGATGACGGGGAGAATCCCGTTTGAGTCCAGGTTTGCCGACGGCGTGGTCGCATCTGGGTCTCCGGCTAGAAACTCCTTGATGGGAGAGAATTCGGTGAGCTTTATCCTCCCGTCTTCAGACAAAGTGGTCCGCCCCGGATCTAAGGCCGAGGCAGGCATGAGCGTCGATCCTTGAACGGAATCTAATGGTGGATCTGAAGGGCCTCCTTCGTATGGGTGGGGAGCGGCGGCCGAGGCCGTGAACCCCTCGAAGATCAGGTCTCCTCGGATGTCAGCAATGTAGTTCAAACTTCCAAACCTGATCTGGTGACCAGGGACGTAGCTGTCGATCTGCTCGAGGCGACCGGTCGAATTCGCACACAGCACGAAGCCGCCAAACACAAAGAGTTGGCCAGGGAGAAAGGTCTCCTTGGAAATAGCATCGTTGTTGATAACAAGGCGAGCCATCAATTTTTCTGTCGACAACACAACAGAACTCCCAATGAAAGCACCAATGTCGGTGTCAAAACCGGCAGATCTCGGGTAGGGGGTCCCAAGTTGTGTGTCTGAGGATTGATGCTAACAAGGGACAGTAGGGACACGATGTTTACCCAGGTTCGGGCCCTCTTAATGGAGGTAAAACCCTACATCCTGCTCAATTATATTCGATGTGTATAAGGGTTACAAGAGTTGATCTACCTCGAGATCGTAATGGCTAAACCCTAGCTGTCTAGCCTATGATTATTCTGATAGCCTCTACAGACTAAACCCTCCGGTTTATATACTCACCAGAGGGGCCTAGGGTTGTACAGAGTCGGTCACCACAGGAACGAAATAACATATCCGGACACCAAACTTGCCGTCCATGCATATAGGGGTCCTACTCGGACACGGGGGATAGTCTTCTGCTTTATCTTCACGGCCCATCAGTCCGGCCCATATCGAATAGTCCGGACACCCGAGGACCCCTAATCCAAGACTCCCTCACTCGGCCCAACAAACTGTGTGTAGACAGGCATCGGTCGTCCGGTAGCTACCGGACATCTGGTGGCTCGTGAGGGTCCGGACGTCCGGTAGCGGTCAGACGTCCGGCATTTCATCTCGGATCAGGCGGGGTCGGATTGCCGGAGGCGGTCGGTCGTCCGAAGGTCTCAGTTTTCCGTTAATTTCCCTTCTGTTGGGTGACACCGGTCATCCGGAGGGGCTCGGTCGTCCGGTGCCTGGAAGGTGTCGGACGATCGGTCCACGTCGGTCCTCCGGCCACTGTAGTTTTCACTGGCTGGGACTTGGTTGTCTGGCTGGCGCTTCAGGCGTCGGACGTCCGGCCTGGTCTGGTCGTCCGGTGGCTGGAGATTTTCCCGCAACCCTTCTTCTTGTTCCTTGTACTTGGTGTCCTCGCTAGCTCGTCCGTTGGATGTAGTGGTTTTGTGGCTTCCCTCTAGGTACCTGATCACACATAGGGTTTCCGCTTGAGGTAGTAGCCATGTCTCACATGTAGCAAGTGGTAGTTCGGAGAGGAGCGACTTCACCTTAGTCGCGTTAGCCCTTGCTCGAGCTCTTGTCATAGGTCCAAGTGGTGTCGTGGTAGACGTAGGTAGGTCCATGGGGATGACCGTGGGATGCTCCGCATCATCTCCCCCCCTTGGGAAAGATCCGACCTCGGATCGAAATCATCATCATCAAGGTAGGGTGAGAGATCTTTGACGTTGAAGATATCTCTCACGGAGTACTTGTCACGCGGTATGTCGATCTTGTACGCATTGTTGTTGTAGCGCGCGAGCACCTTGAAGGGTCCGTCGGCTCGTGGTCGTAGCTTGGACTTGCGTTCATTGGGGAAGCGTTCCTTGCGAAGGTGTAGCCATACAAGATCGCCAATGTTGAATATCATGGGTTGCTTGTTGATGTTGAGCTTGGTCGCAAGTCATTGTACTTGGCGCTCGATGGTGTGCCTTGCATCTTCATACATATTCTTAAGGTAGCTCACTTGTGCACTTGCGTCCATGTTGATGCGCTCTTGTAGTGGTAGAGGTAGAATGTCCAATGGGGACAACGGGTTAAAGCCGTAGATGACCTCGAAGGGGGACATGCCGGTAGTAGAGTATTGTGCTCGATTGAAGGCGTACTCGGTGATGGGTAAATGCTCTTCCCACTCCTTGATGTTCTTCTTGATCAACACGCGTAGGAGAGTAGATAGTGTCTGGTTCTTGACCTCCGTTTGACCGTCGGTTTGAGGATGGTATACCGAAGAGAACAAAAGTTTGATTCCAAGCTTGGCGCATAATGTCGTCCAAAAGTAGCTTAGGAACTTGATGTCGCAGTCCGAGACAATCGTCTTTGGCACTCCGTGTAGGCACACTATTTGCCTACAAAAAAGATTTGCAACAGGTGTAGCATCGTCTATCTTATTGCATGGGATGAAATGAGCCATCTTAGAGAATCAGTCCACAACAACAAACACAGAATCTTTGCCATTTCTAGTTCTAGGCAAACCAAGCACAAAGTCCATACTAATATCTTCCCATGGGTGATATGGAATAGGAAGTGGCATATAGATACCATGAGACTGAGCTTTAGACTTAGCTTTGCAACATGTAGAGCATCGGTTGGTCAAGCGTGAGACGTCGCGGAACATCTTTGGCCAAAAGTAGTTCTTAGAGAGCGTAGCAAATGTCTTGTTGCGTCCAAAGTGTCCCATAAGTCCTCCTCCATGAGATTCTTGCAAAAATAACAAACGAAGAGAAGACTCGGGGATGCATAGTTTGTTAGCTCTCATAAGATAATCATATTTGATGTAATAGCATTCCCAAGATGTATGCGTCACACATTTGGTATAAGGAATAGCAAAAGTAGTATCATGCGCACACAAGTATTTTATGTGCTCAAAGCCAATGACATTCAATTCAAGTTGGGTAACAAGCATGCATCTACGAGAAAGCGCATCTGCCACAACATTCTCTTTGCCTTTGATGTACTTGATGACATACGGAAAATACTCAATGAATTCACTCCACTTAGCATGACGCTTGTTCAACTTAATTGACCCTTAAGATACTTAAGTGTTTCATGATCCGTGTGAAGAATGAAATCATGAGGGCGGAGATAATGCTTCCAAACATGCAAGACTCTCACTAAAGCATATAGTTCTTTGTCATAGATGGGGTAATTAAGTTGCGCTTCGGAAAGTTTTTCTCTAAAGTAAGCTATGGGGCGCTTCCCTTGCATCAACACACCTCCTATGCCATAACTGCTAGCATCGCAATGTATCTCAAATGGTTTAACAAAGTTGGGTAATGCAAGCAAAGGGGCATGCGTAAGAAAATTCTTAATCTCATTGAATGCGGTATCTTGGGATGGTCCCCAAACAAATGGTGCATTTTTCTTACTCAAAGCATGCAAAGGTGTTGCAATGGTGCTAAAGTCCTTAACAAATATACGATAGAAACTGGCTAGACCAAGGATACTTCGCACTTGTTGCAAGTTAGTTGGTTGGGGCCAAGTTTTAATGGCATCAATTTTAGCTTCATCTACATGCACACCCTTAGAAGACACAATGAAACCCAATAAAACAAGCTTATCAACACCAAAAAGGCATTTGTCCATATTAGCATAAAGGCTCTCTTTTCAAAGAGTTTGCAAAACGGCTCTAAGATGGGTGACATGATCTTTGAGAGATTTGCTGAACACAAGAATATTGTCAAAATAGACCAGAACAAATACGCTGTATGGGCGGAGAACAAAATGCATCACATGCATAAAAAAATTCGGGTGCTTCGGATAAACCCATTGGCATAACCAACCATTCATACAAGCCAAACTTGGTTTTGAAAGCGGTTTTCCATTCATCACCTTCTTGGATGCGTATTTAATAGTAGCCACTTTTTAATCAATTTTAGAGAAAATGGTGGCTCCGCTAAGCTCATCTAGCATGTCGTCTAAGCGTGGGATGGGTGACGGTATCTAACGGTGATAGCTTTGATAGGAAGACAATCGGAACACATGCGATATGTACCATCTTTCTTGGGAACAAGGATTACCGGTACGGCACATGGGCTCAAGCTTTCGCGTACATGGCCATTGTCGACGAGTTGTTGTACTTGCCATTGGATCTCCTTGGTTTCCTCAGGGTTGACGCGGTAGGGAGCCTTGTTAGGAAGAGGTGCTCCGGGGATGAGGTCAATTCGGTGTTCAATGCCTCGTAGTGGGGGTAGTCCCGGAGGTAGCTCGTCGGGGAAAACGTCCTTGAATTCCTGCAATAGAGAAGATAACACTAAAGGTAGATGGTAAGAGGAGTTAGTTTTAGGTTCCTCGTCCTTGCACAATAGGACATAGTGCATAACACTTGATGGGTTCTCACACACTTCTCTCATCTCACTTTTGGTAGCAAATAGCACTAAGTTTTTCTTGTCGCTCATCGTGGAGGCGCTCTATTTGGGCTTGTGGCTCTCACTCTATTTTTGGCAGTTCACTCTCTCACTATTCTTTCCATGATGGATGGTTGCATGCTTGTCGATGATCACTTGACTTGGTAACATAGGTTGTAGCACGTACTCCTTTCCCTTCATCTTGAAGCTATAGTGGTTTGTTCGCCCGTTGTGGACGAAGCCGCGGTCAAATTGCCATGGTCATCCAAGTAGGAGGTGGAAAACGGACATAGGAACAACATCACACTCCAAGGTGTCTTCATATGATCCGATCTTGAAGGACACATGAACCATGTGTTCCACTTGAATTGTGCCAGAGTCGCTATCCATTGGACCTTGTAGGGATGAGGGTGCTTCATCTTGACCAATTGTAGCTTGGAACATAGTTCTTCACTTGCCAAGTTATGGCAACTTCCTCCTTCGATGATGACCTTCACGAACCTTCCATTGATGCCCGCCTTGGTGTGGAAGATATGGCATCTTTGGTCTTCATCTTGTTGGTGTTGAAGTGTCAATACCTTGGAGACAATGAGAGCGAGGCTCGAATCTTCGTCACAAAAACTTGATCATCTTCATCTTCATTCGCTTGCTGGTGCATAGCCACATGATCAAGGGCTTCCATTTCTCCTTCACTCATGGAGTCCTTGTACCATCGTCGTTGAGGATCATGGTGCGCTTATTGGTACACTCAAAGGACTTGTGGCCTTGGCCGCCGCATGTGAAGCATTTGATGGAACTTGTCTTGATGGTCTCATCCGGTGGAGTTGTAGATGATGAAGCTCATAGCTTGAAGTTGCTTGTAGTAGGAGGACGACCTGAGGTTCTCGAAGTTTTCTTGTAACTTGACTTGTCACCGTTTCTTGTAGAAGGTTTGGTTGAGGTAGAAGGTATTCGAGTCGTTGAAGCTTGATTGTATGAGCCATATGTCTTGGAAGAGTACTTGGCATACTTGAAGTCATCTTGCACTTGTCGGTGTCGCTCTGCTTTAGTAGCTTGATGTACTAGCTCGATGAGGTTGGAGTAAGGTTGGAAGTCAGCGATCTTCTTGATATGGTGATTGAGTCCATTCAAGAAGCGCGCCATAGTTTGCTCATTATCTTCCGTGACATTAGCTCGTATCATGGCGATCTCCATTTCCTTGTAGTACTCTTCAACGCTCTTTGTTCCTTGCTTGAGGAGTTGTAGTCACTTGAAGAGGTCGCAGCTATAGTATGTTGGCACAAAGCATGCTCTCATGACATCCTTCATTTGATCCCAAGTTGTTATTGGTGGTTCACCTCTTGCTTCTCGGCACTCGATGACTTGATCTCACCAAATGAGTACATAGTCTTGTAACTCAAGGGATGCCATGGTGATCTTCTTCTCTTCCTCATAGTTGTGCAAACGAAAGATCTTGTCAACCTTGAATGCCCATGAGAGACACTCTTCGGGATCATTGCTTCTGGAAAACTTGGGCATGGTGAACTTGAGATTGTCGTAGCGTTGCTCTTCATTGGGTTGGAGTCGGGGGTGATGACGTCCTTGACGTGGGGAATTGTCACCCTCAAGTTGCTCTTGGCGTGGAGGATTCCCATTGGCTTGTTGCTCTTGGCGAACTTGTCGTTCTTATCTAGCTTGTGGAACTTGTCAGTGCAATCGTGCTTGATAGTTCCTCTCTTGAAATTCCTCGCGAAGCGCTTCTTCTTGCTCACAAGTATGCCGGTTGCGTGCGGGGACGGCGTGACTTGTGTCTCGGAGGGCACGTTGCCCCTCAAGTGCTTGAGCTTCACGTCATTCTTGTTGTTGAAGGAGAGCTTCGGCGTCTTGCTCGTCTTGGTGTTGGTGTGCTCGCTCTTCCTCTTGTTGGCGTAGGCGTTGTCGTTCTTGTGCTTGCGCAAAGGTAGCTTGATTTTGACGATGCCGATGTTCTTGCTCGTCAAGTTACTCTTGTGGACTATTACCGTGTAGAGGATTGCAGTTTGCTTGATGGTCTTGGCACGCGGCTCGACGTAGAGTGTTTGATGTCGGTGTACTTGAGCTGGAGATTGTGTCGTCGGAATGTCGACTTGAGTGGCTCCGTCTTGAATATGACTAAGTGGTAGAAGAGCGGTTGACCAACAAGGCACGAATCTCATCCATTCTTGCATTGTTATCTTGTTTTTGTTTGTCGAGCTTGTTGTCGAAGTAGTCTCTTGTACGTTGCTCGGAGTGGCGCAAGTCGGTGGCGAGATTGTCGATGCGGTCGCTCAATGCTTGTTGTTCTTGATGCAATGCTCTTTGTGCGCCGAAGAGGTGGTTCTTGGTGACGTAGGTGTTCGGATCCTCGTCTTGCTCAAGGAAGAGTGGTTTGGTAGAAGTAGTTTGCCTATCCATCATTTCAAGTCAATGTGTGAGTGGAATAAAGAGACGAACAATACCAAATGTACCTTCTTTGACACCTGAAACAGTAGGAGAGGCTCCTACTGTATGTATTAAATTAAAGTATCAAAAAAGTTCTTACAAAGTCATAACCTTACATCCATGGCCATTGTAAATCTAAGGTAGAAGTGGGAAACCAATGTAAATATTGGATTAGGGTACAACAAAGGATTGGGCAAAAGAAGAAATAAATTGTCTGTGTTTCTCTTTGGCTCTATGTATGAGTAGAGAAAAATCCTCTTTGAATCTTCTTGCCCATGAGCCAACAGTGGGGTTTATCCTTCGGAAGTGCTTGCTATTTCTTTCTTTCCATAGACTCCAGGAGGCGTATAGAAAAATCTCCATAAACATTGGGTTGTTCCATACTGTCTTTGCTTCTTTGATCCAATTTAGACGATCTCCATTAGTTGTCCAGTGGATGTTCAAAGTATCCCAACAAGTCACACTGAAATGACAAGTAAAGATCATGTGTTCAATCGTTTCTTCCTTGGTGCTGCCACATAGGATGCAACCGTGATCGTCACCAATGTTATAGTGTCTTCTCTTAAGCATGTTGCTGGTGTTCAGACGATCTGAGAGTAGAAGCCAACCAAAAACCTTGATTTTCATTGTGGCCAAGGATTTCCAGAGCCATTTATAACTATTGTGTGCAGTGACCTCCCGAAAGTAGAAATTGTAATATCTTTTTGCAGTGTATATCTCAGAGCCCCACTCATAAACCCAGGAGTCCATGTCCTCTCCCGCATCATTGCCAACGTGTGCTGTGATCTTTTGGATATCTTGCAATTCACTGTGGGCTTGCATGGAGAGGGGAAGGTGAAAGGTTTCATTGAGGTTGGTGCAGCCAAGGAAATCCCGGACCGAAATATCTTCATGTTTAGCATAAGAGAACGCACGGGGATGTGAATCTGCCAGGACATCATCCAACCAGATATCTTTCCACATAAGCGCAGTGTCTCCTCTGCGAACGATCACATGCGAGATGCCTCTATAGATAGGAGTAAGTTTGAGCAAATCTTTCCACCAGAACGAACCACATGGGTCTGAGGCATGTGGGATTTTGTCTGTGTAGTATGTGGACCAAATCAAATCAACCCACTCAATGATGTACCTTGACCGATGTTGAGAATGGATCAAAGATCACTCAATGATGTAACAAGGAAATAGCACAATTGGTACCGTATCTTGTCAATCCCTCACACCTGCACAAATAAAGCCTTTGGTGGAGCTTGGTTAGGATGGTGGCATAAAACTTGATGTGAATGTTAGCAAGACTTGATAATGTTGGAAAAGATTCACAAATTTGCAAATGCAACAAATAGACCAATAGCAAGATATGGCACACGGAAACACACACATGGATAGATAGATGGGGTTGTGCAACCAAGGAATGAGCCAAAATGCGGAATCCACGAAAATTCTCTTGTTGCACAACGCTAGAGAGACGCTAGCTCGATTGCACAATAGGTAGATACGAGACTTGTGCACAACCTACCAAGCAAAATGCAACGACTTCTATCCCAAGTATGCTATATGTATGGTGTTCCGATGATATGATCCAAGATGATCGAGTATGACAATTTTAATGTAGTATGATGCTATGGTTCTTGCTTGAAAGCTCTTTGCCTATCTTTTCCTTTTGCTTAAAAGCTTGTTTGGCTCTTTCTCTCTTGATCTCTTTCTTTGGCCTCTTATGCAAAACTTCACGAACCAAGATAGCATTTGTGTATATTCGAGTAAAACCTTGTGACACAAGATATGCTATCAAGATGCTTGTACCAAGATGATATGGTATGTATGCTATGTGAACTATGATCACTAATGTGCGCAAGTAACATTGCCAGCAATACTCAAAGGCTAGTCTCGATAGGAAAGGTACGCAAAATGGGCTATGGGGTTATCAATGCAATGGCAAGAATGAATGTACAATGAAGGGATACCACGATATCAAGATGATATATAGGTTACGGTTCTTACTTATGGTGAAGGTGTCAAAATGGTGAAGTGGTCGATGTCGATGACGAAGATGAGCGGCGGTGATGTCGATGTCAAATCGTCCCTAAGTAGCAGACACAAGTTAGGAAACAAGAATCACAACTCAAATTCCAAAGACCCAAAGTGGCAAAAAATTAGAGTTGGTAGCGGGTAAGTGGTGGTGGTATGGAAGTGCATATGTGGAAATGGTAGTGGAATCGGGGTTGCGTACGCGTAAGTGGAAATGGACCAGTGGGACTAAATGAAGTTCAGTTTCGTCAGGGTTCGTCGGACGTCCGGTCTGGGTCGGACGACCAGTGGTCGTCGGATGCCTGGTACCTCTCGGACGTCCGGTGCCTTGGCGATTTCGGGCATGGGAAGAACTCCAGGGTTCGAGGTGGGGGCAAAATTAGGCAAAATTGGACGAATTTGTGGATGTAAAAGGGGAAAATATGGGGGAAAGCTAGATCTACCTACTACACACGAAATCCATGGATCAAATCCAACAAAACTTCATCAAAACCAACAAATCGCAAAAAAAATTGGGGCTAATTTTGGTAGGGACTTTTCGAAATTGGAACAAAATCAACAAAACATGGCTAGAAAACAAGGGTAGGGGCTCCAACTTCGTGATCAACCAAGGCTCATGATACCAAGATGATGTAGGGTGGAAACCCTAGGGCCGATCTTTCAAGAAATTGTCGGTGGGAATGACACCTATGGGATCACGGGGAATCACAGTTGGCGGGCGCGGGGCTGTGGAAAGAGCGGGTTTGGAAGATCAACACGGGGAGTTTATCCAGGTTCGGGTCGCGAGTGATGCGTAATACCCTACTCCTGCTGGTTTGTGTTTATCGGGTGTTCTTGGACTAGCTACAAAGCGTGCCCGGTCCAAAAAGTCCGAATCCTCCTCTAGTATGCCTCGGGCCTCCTTTTATAACCAAAGGGGTCGCCACAGTGGCACACAGGAGGTGGAAAGTTTGTACTGTACACAAGTCTATCGTCTGGCATCGTAGGACAAACGCATTTAATGCGCTGCCGACGTGCCCTCTCACTTTACCAAGGACGGCAAGGAAACTCGTCCCGTTTGCCACTGCTTCGCCTCGCTCCGTCGCGCGTCCAGGCTGACTAGGCGTGCAGCGCCACGCTGGCTGGCTGGCTGCTGAGTTGGTGCGGTGGCAGAGTCTTCACGAATATATGCATGCCACCACGAAGGTGCTTGCTGAGTTGGCCTGGAAACGGCTCGTCGCCATGCAAGTGCCTGCCTTGTTGGCGGGTTGACTGCTGTGTTGGAACGACGGTGGAGCCCTAGCAGGTGGGGGCCTGGATGCGGCCCCGCAGATGTCCCCGGCAAGGGGCTTGCCGGGGTCTCGCGGGCGTCCCCGGCAAGGGTCTTGCCGGGGGTCTTGTGAGCGTCCCCGGCAAGGACCTTGTCGGGGTTTCCGTCTTCTGGTTCTCATCTAGTATTGTATGTCCTTGGTCTTCACAAAGATCTGCATGCCACCATGCAGGCGCCTCCCGAGCCTTGGTTCCAATTGTCAATGGTGTCGGAACTCTTAGGCTCAAGGGTGGCGGCTCTGCTGGTGTTGGGCAAGTTGCCCCGGCAAAGGCCCTTGCCGGGGCTATGTAGGCTGCCCCGGCAAGGCTCCTGCCGTGGAGAGCCCACCTTGTCCCTTCGCTCCTCGCGCCTCTGTCTTGGCATTGCTCTGGTAGTCTTGTGTCTTCGCTTCCTCTGCCCCGCCAAGCATGGCCACGGGCGTGTGGCTGCGACTGCCTGCGCACAAGTAAAGGGGTATAAAAAGGACCCCTACTTTTGTACACCGACAGGAGCCCCCGGGCCTGGGCCACATATAAGTGCGGAGCGTTATTGGGCCAGGCCCAGAATGGTGCGCAGGTACGCGTGGCAGAGTTTTACCGCAGTAGCTCCCTCGCCAGTTGCGCTTCCCCACGACTGCGTTGAATGTGACGTGGGGGTCGTGCGTGGGGCGGTTGCAGCACGCTTGCGTCACATCATGGTAAATGGTAAAGAGGCGGCTCGCACCTTCCCCATAAAAAGGAGAAATTGTAGGCGCGCTGCTCAGTTACCCCCTGTGCCTTCCCCCAATCTTGGAACTGTCGCTCCCTTCTTCTTCCTCTAGCCCTTGCCTTTGCTCGCCGCCGCCGCGCCCTCACTGCCCTTAATCCTCCATCCCCTCTCAGTCGCCATGGCGCCCAAGACAGGCAAAGGCAAAGGGGTGGCCAAGGACGTCGGGAAGAAAGAGGCGCCGGAGAGCAAGTTGGCGGTGCTGCGAACGCAGCACGCCTACTTCCCCTCGACGGTCGATGCGGTCCATCTCAGGGACTACTTCAGGCCCCTGTGGGGGAGGGAGACGACAGGGCACCCCGCCACGCGCATCGTCCCTGCCGATTTTGCCAAGGCCGGCCAAAATCGGTACCCCTTCTTCGTTGACTACTTCTCTTGCGGGCTCTGCCCCCCTTTCTCGGATTTCTTCAACGACGTCATGCACACCTACGGCTTCCGCCTTCTGGATCTTGTGCCGAATGCCGTGGCATGCATGGCCCTCTTCGCCCATCTCTGCGAGGGCTTCACCGGAGTGCTCCCCAGCACGACGCTCTTCCGCCACTACTTCTACCCTCGCATCCATGCAGGGGGCACCATCTTCGGCTGTATCACCTGGATCCCGAGGTCTCAGGAGAAGGGCACGTACCCGGAGGGCGCCCAGAAGGAGAGGTGGGACGAGTGGCGGAGCCGGTGGTGCTGGATCGAGGAGAAGGATCCACGGGAGTTCTGCTGGGTTCGCCGGAGTCTGCCGGTCCGCCGCAAGGACTGGAGAAACCTCGACGCCAACGACGAGAAGCTCTCGGTCGCCACCACCAGGATCAACCGCCTCACCGTGGCCGGGCTCACCCTCGAAATGATTGGGGCTGATTTCATCTGCCACCGGATTGCCCCACTGCACAACAAGGGGAGGCCGGCCTAGGACTACAGGAACGCGGCCGACATCATGAGGCTCCACCCTGGCTTGAAGCACAACATCACGGTGATGGGGCATGCTCACTTCTGCCAGAGGCTCATTGAGCTCAAGGTGAGTGACGACGGCAGGGCTGAGAGGACCGGCAGAGCCGAGAAGGCCGGCAAGGCCGTCAAGGCATCTCTGTTTGGGTTGCCAGCGGGCGTGGTCCCGTTGAGTAACAACTCTCTCCAGACCGCCATCATTGCCATGATGCCGGACTTCAACACACACGGCCTCGATCCGCTCTGGGTCAAGCCGAAAGCGGAGGAGGCGCAGGCGTTCTTCGACAACTTGTCGGAGAATTATATCCGTGACGAGCCGCTGCTCATCCGCGACACCACCAAGGAGGAGCTGGACAACATCGCCGCCAGGGCGTCGGACGCTGTGCTCACCAAGGAGGCCGGCAGCGCCGGCACCGTGGAGGATTAGGCTGACACGACCGCGGAGGAGAAAGAGCTCACTGCATGGGTGGAGTCTGCTGGGGAGGCCAGCAGCGTCGGCGCCGGGGCCCTCCTTGTTGAAGACGTGGTCGAGGAGTCGGCCGAAGAACAGGCCGGGGCTGTCGACCCTTCGGCCACAGGGAGGAGGCGCGTCCTGCGGCGGGCTAGCTCCGGCGAGCCAGTCAGGCCCGGCAGGACCGCACATCGGCAACAGGTCCAGGAGTAGTCCGTGCACCAGACGAGAGCCACGGCGACGAAGCCTGCTGCAGCGAAGAAGGCGGTGAAAACCGCAGTAGCGAAGAAGAAGGCGACCGCTTCCTCCTCATCTAAGTTGCGCCGGACCCCATCCCCTTCTCCTTCGGATGGCACCTCGAAGGTTAATTTTGACCTCGGGTCCTTCAGCCCGAAGAGGAAAAGGAGGCTAGTGGAAGAGGAGGCGGAGGACGAGTAAGCGCTTCGCCCTCCATCATCTCCTGACCTCACACCTATGCTATCCTCTTTTAACTTGATATTATCCTCACATGGACACGGAGACGCTGGCCCAGAGAGTGGCGAAGAGGGCCAGGGCCTCGACGGGCGAGGAGCCCCCGGCGAGCACTCTGCGCCCGCCGGAGTTGGTGGTGATCAGCCCGGACGACAACCCCCGACGCAGCCCCCGCTTCAGCCCCCAACATGAGTTCACTACTCACTTCCCGTCAGTTTGCGTTGGGGCATGATCCCTTGGTGCTGATCTTGCTGGGTTTGCAGAAGGAGAGCGGCAGCAGGAGGAGCCGCTGAGGGCCACCCCCAACACGCCGCCCCCGTCAACCACACCGCCCAGAGGGGCGTCCCCGACAAGGGCACCAAGCACCGAACCCACACGCGCAGAGGAGGAGGAGGTGAACTTGGGCGGCAGTGGCTCCATCCCGGCAACGAACGTTGGCGAGGAAGGAAACGCTTCTTCCCAGCTTGGTGTGGGTACGTGGCCTGCCTTCTGTCCCTGTCTTTTCTTCTTCTTGAACCTTGATTTTGGCCTCGTCTCATTCTCCTTCTTGGTATCCAGACCCTCCCTCGGCGGACCAGGGGGATATTGATACCGTCATCGGGGAGGTCGCCAAGGACGCCGAGGCCGAGGACAACAAGATTGCTGCCGAGGAGGCCGCCAAGACCGCCGCTGAGGAGGCCGCCAAGGGGCCTGCCGGGGAGGCCGGCAAGGCTGCCGCCGAAGAGGCCGGCAAGGGGCCTGCCGTGGAGGGGGTGGCTGATGACCAACCTTCCTCCCCTCCATCCCCTGGCCCGAGCAAGTACTTGAAGGTGGGCGACGACCTGTTCGTCCATCTCCCAGGGACGGCGAGCACCAGGGTGCCAACCGAGGGGGAGGTGTTCGACGACGAGGCGCTCGCCACTGCCGAGCTTCAGGTTGTTGATGAACCGAGCGCCTGCGGTGGCGGTTCCCAGGAGGAGCAGCTTCTCCGGGCCATGAGCGCCAACTTCCAGAAGTTCCAGGTGCTCCACTAATGACCCACAAGTATAGGGGATGTATCGTAGTCCTTTCGATAAGTAAGAGTGTCGGACCCAACAAAGAGCAGAAGGAAATGGCAAGCGATTTTCGGTAAGGTATTCTCTGCAACCACTGAAATTATCGGTAACAGAGATGTTGTGATGGGGTAATTTGTAACGGGTAACAAGTAATAGAAGTAAACAAGTTGCAGCAAGGTGGCCCAATCCTTTTTGTAGCAAAGGACAAGCCTGGACAATCTCTTATATAAAGGAAAACGCTCCCGAGGACACATGGGAATTATCGTCAAGCTAGTTTTCATCATGCTCATATGATTCGCGTTCGTTACTTTGATAATTTGATATGTGGGTGGACCGGTGCTTGGGTACTACCCTTCCTTGGACAACCATCCCACTTACGATTAACCCCTATTGCAAGCATCCGCAACTACAAAAGAGGTACTAAGGTAAACCTAACCATAGCATGAAACATATGGATCCAAATCAGCCCCTTACGAAGCAACGCATAAACTACGGTTTAAGCTTCTGTCACTCTAGCAACCCATCATCTACTTATTACTTCCCAATACCTTCCTCTAGGACCAAACAATTGTGAAGTGTCATGTAGTCGACGTTCACATAACACCACTAGAGGAAAGACAACATACATCTCATCAAAATATCGAACGAATACCAAATTCACATGACTACTTATAGCAAGACTTCTCCCATGTCCTCAGGAACAAACGTAACTACTCACAAATCATATTCATGTTCATAATCAGAGGGGTATTAATATGCATAAAGGATCTGAACATATGATCTTCCACCAAACAAACCAACTAGCATCAACTACAAGGAGTAATCAACACTACTAGCAACCCACAGGTACCAATCTGAGGTTTAGAGACAAAGATCGGATACGAGAGATGAACTAGGGTTTGAGATGAGATGGTGCTGGTGAAGATGTTGATGGAGATTGACCCCCTCCCGATGAGAGGATCGATGGTGATGACGATGGTGATGATTTCCCCCTCCCGGAGGGATGTTTCCCCGGCAGAACAGCTCCACCGGAGCCCTAGATTGGTTTCGCCAGGTTCCGCCTCGAGACGGTGGCGCTTCGTCCCGAAAGCTTCCTTCTTATTGTTTCCAGGGCAAAAGACTTCATATAGCCAAAGATGGGCACCGGAGGCCTGCCAGGGGGCCCACGAGACAGGGGGGCGTGCCCAAGGGGCTAGGGCTCGCCCCACACCCTCGTGGATGGTGTGTGGCCCCCCTCTGGTACTTTCTTCGCCCAATATATTTTTTTATTCCAAAACTGACTTTCATGGAGTTTCAGGACTTTTGGAGTTGTGTAGAATTGGTCTCTAATATTTGCTCCTTTTCCAGCCCAGTATTCCAACTGCCGGCATTCTCCCTCTTCATGTAAACCTTGTAAAATAAGAGAGAAAATGCATAAGTATTGTGACATAATGTGTAATAACAACCCATAATGCAATAAATATCGATATAAAAGCATGATGCAAAATGGACGTATCAACTCCCCCAAGCTTAGACCTCGCTTGTCCTCAAGCGGAAGCCGATAACGAAAAATATGTCCACATGCTTAGAGATAGAGGTGTCGATAAAATAAAATACGGACATGAGGGCATCATGATCATTCTTATAAAAGCAACATATATATATATATATATATATATATATTGTCATATGATTTCTTATGCTAAAGTAACAATCTATTCACAATGTAAAGTATGAATCAGAAACTTCATTAAAAACTAACAAACTATTATCTCGGTCATTAAAGCAATTGCAATTTATCATAACATCGGAAAGAGTCAATATAAGAGCTTTTCAGCAAGTCCACATACTCAACTATCATTTAGTCTTTCACAATTGCTAACACTCACGTAATACTTATGTGTATGGAGTTTTAATCGGACGCAGAGAAAGATAGGGGCTTATACTGTTGCCTCCCAACCTTTTACCTCAAGGGTAATGTCAACAATAATAGTTTATGATAACTTACATCCAATTGGATATTTTATATATATATATATATATACCGCGACTCTTGCATAAGACATAAAGCAAAAATAAAAGATAGGCCCTCGTAGAGGGAAGCAGAGGTTGTCATGTGCTTTTATGGTTGGATGCACAAAATCTTACTGCCAAAGAACGTCACTTTATATTGCCACTTGTGATAGGGACCTTTATTATGCAGTCCGTCGCTTTTATTGCTTCCATATCACAAGATCGTATAAACCTTATTTTCTCCACACTAATAGATCATACATATTTAGAGAGCAATTTTTATTGCTTGCAACAATGACAACTTACTTGAAGGATCTTACTCAATCCATAGGTAGATATGGTGGACTCTCATGGCAAAACTGGGTTTAAGGATATTTGGAAGCACAAGTAGTATCTCTACTTGGTGCAAAGAATTTGGCTAGCATGAGGGGGAAAGGCAAGCCCAACATGTTGGATGATCCATGACAATATACTTTATTTCGGATATAAGAAAACATAACCCATTACGTTGTCTTCCTTGTCCAACATCAACCTTTTAGCATGTCATATTTTAACGAGTGCTCACAATCATAAAAGATGTCCAAGATAGTATATTTATATGTGAAAACCTCTCTTTCTTTATTACTTCCTATTAATTGCAACGATGACCAAAACTATGTTTGTCAACTCTCAACAACTTTTATTCATCATACTCTTTATATGTGAAGTCATTACTCTCCATAAGATCATTATGATCTCTTTAATTCTTTTTATTCTTTCTTTTATTCCCTCTAGATCATAGCAACATAACCAAGCCCTCGACTCAAAACTAATATTTATTATATATAGCTCACGGACTCGATTACATAGAAGGATCATAAAGCATAATTCAAAACTAGATCATACTAAAACTTTATTCTGCTAGATCAAGATATTACCAAAAGGATCGAACTAAGAAAAATGGTAAAGATAGAAGTGTGATGGTGATACGATACTGGGGCACCTCCCCCAAGCTTGGCAGTTGCCAAGGGGAGTGCCCATACCCATGTATTTATGTCTCTTTCTTCGGAGGTGGTGATGATGGAGTTGTTGATGATGTAGGCTTGTCGTCCAACATCGAGCGTAAGAGGTGCTCCAACTTACGAATAATGCCCTTGAGTGCGGTGATATGCTCTTGCAACAGAATATTTTCACGAGTTAGATACTTGTTCTGCACCCGAACTATTTCAATCATCTTGAAAGCTTCAATTTCAGTAGTCGTAAGAAGATTGTAATGAGGTTGAAGGATGTCTTCTTCTTTTGCTGTCGGAGCTTGATCCTCCATGGCCTTCTTGATCCTATCATCCTTGTTGATCTCCCCGAGTTCTTCTCTCATCAGCTCTGTCTTCATTAGCCAAGCATCATTGCCCTCATTGTTGGAGGAGGGGGACGACATGATGCCTGGCCTTGACAACTCTGGCAGAAAACAGCTCAAAACAAAAACAAAGGATATTTGCGTGATATGAGGGTCAAAACCTTCGGAAGAATATATAATGAATTTTTACCGACCAAAAGAAGTATCGTGCAAGAAAGCGGAGTCCAGAGGGCGCACGAGGTGCCCACGAGGCAGGGGCGCGCCCTCCACCCTCGTGGATGCCTCGTGTCCCTTTCGGACTACTCTTATTTTCCTATTTTCTCAAATATTCCAAAACGGAGAAAATTTGCCATTAGAACTGTTTTGGAATCGGTTTACTTACCGTACCACATACCTATTCCTTTTCGGAGTCTGAAACGTTCTGCAAAGTGTCCCTTATGTATTCCTCCGGGGTTACGGTTTCAATAACATTAGTTTCAACATTTATTGGATTACCTGAGATATAATGTTTGATTCTTTGACCGTTCACCACCTTTGGATTTGTGCCTTTGAAGTTGTTGATTTTGATGGCACCGGAACGATAGACCTCCTCGATAACGTAAGGACCTTCCCATTTAGAGAGAAGTTTTCCTGCAGAAAACCTTAAACGAGAGTTGTAAAGCAAAACATAATCACCTACATTAAACTCACGCTTTTGTATCCTTTTTTCGTGCCATCTTTTAACTTTTTCTTTAAACAGTTTGGCATTCTCATAGGCTTGGGTTCTCCATTCATCAAGTGAGCTAATGTCAAATAGCCTCTTCTCACCAGCAAGTTTGAAATCATAATTGAGCTCTTTAATGGCCCAATATGCCTTGTGTTCTAGTTCGAGAGGTAAGTGGCATGCTTTTCCATAAACCATTTTATACAGAGACATACCCATAGGATTTTTATATGCAGTTCTATAGGCCCATAATGCATCATCAAGTTTTTTGGACCAATTCTTTCTAGATCTATTAACAGTCTTTTGAAAAATTAATTTAATCTCTCTATTACTCAATTCTACTTGACCACTAGACTGTGGATGATATGGAGATGCAATTCTATGATTAACATCATACTTAGCAAGCATTTTACGAAAGGCACCATGAATAAAATGTGAACCACCATCAGTCATTAAATATCTAGGGACTCCAAACCTTGGAAAAATAACTTCTTTAAGCATCTTAATATAGGTGTTATAATCAGCACTACTAGTTGGAATAGCTTCTACCCACTTATTAACGTAATCAACAACAACTAAAATATGTGTATACTCATTAGAGGAAGGAAACGGCCCCATATAATCAAAGCCCCAAACATCAAATGGTTCAATAACAAGTGAATAGTTCATAGGAATTTCTTGACGTCTACTAATATTACCAATTCTTTGACATTCATCACAAGACAAGACAAACTTACGGGCGTCCTTGAAAAGAGTAGGCCAATAAAAACCGGATTGCAATACCTTATGTGCAGTTCTATCTCTAGCGTGGTGTCCTCCATAAGCCTCGGAGTGACACTTGCGTAGGATATGTTCCTGTTCATGCTCAGGTACACAACGTCTAATAACACCATCTACTCCTTCTTTATAAAGGTGTGGGTCATCCCAGAAGTAATGTCTTAAATCGTAGAAAAACTTTTTCTTTTGCTAGTATGTGAAACTAGGTGGTACAAATTTAGCAACAATGTAATTAGCATAATCAGCATACCATGGAGCAGTACGAGAAGCAGTTATGATAGCTAATTGTTCATCGGGAAAGCTATCATCAATAGGTAGTGTGTCATCAAGAACATTCTCTAACCTAGATAAGTTGTCTGCAACGGGGTTCTCAACTCCCTTTCTATCAATAATATGTAAATCAAATTCTTGTAGCAAGAGAACCCATCCAATAAGTCTAGGTTTAGAATCTTTCTTTTCCATAAGATATTTAATAGCAGCATGATCAGTGTGAACAGTTACTTTAGAATCAACAATATAAGGTCTGAACTTATCACAAGCAAATACAACTGCTAAAAATTCTTTCTCAGTGGTAGCGTAATTTCTCTCGGCACTGACTAGAGTTTTACTAGCATATTGGATAACATTTAATTTCTTATCAACTCTTTGTCCTAGAACAACACCTACATCATAATCACTAGCATCACACATAATTTCAAAGGGTAAATTCCAATCAGGTGGCTGAACAATAGGTGCAGAAATCAAAGCTTTCTTAAGTATTTCAAATGCTTCTACACAATCATCATCAAAGACAAAAGGAACATCTTTTTGTAAGAGATTAGTCAGAGGCCTAGAAATTTTAGATAAGTCTTTAATGAACCTCCTATAAAAACCGGCATGACCAAGGAAACTTCTTATACCTTTGATGTCCTTAGGACACGTCATCTTTCAATAGCATCAACTTTGGCTTTATCAACTTCAATACCTCTTTCAGAAATTTTATGCCCCAAGACAATACCTTCATTAAGCATAAAGTGGCACTTCTCCCAATTCAAGACAAGATTAGTTTCTTCACATCTCTGCAAAACTCGATCAAGGTTGCTTAAGCAATCATCAAAAGAAGTTCCATATACGGAAAAACCATCCATGAAAACCTCAACAATCTTTTCACAAAAGTCAGAGAATATAGCAGTCATACATCTTTGAAAGGTAGCAGGTGCATTGCATAAACCAAAAGGCATACGTCTATAAGCAAAGGTACCAAAAGGGCAAATAAAAGTGGTCTTTTCTTGATCCTCTTTTGACACAGGTATTTGAGAGAAACCAGAATAACCGTCTAGAAAGCAAAAATGCATATGTTTGGATAATCTTTCTAGCATTTGATCAATAAAAGGTAAAGGGTAATGATCCTTTTTAGTAGCTTTATTTAATTTGCGGAAATCAATTACCATTCTATAACCTGTAACAATTCTTTGTGGAATAAATTTATCTTTATCGTTAGGAACAACAGTAATACCTCCCTTCTTAGGGACACAATGGACAGGACTTACCCACTGACTATCAGCAACGAGATAAATTATACCTGCCTCCAGAAGCTTTAGTATTTCTTTTCTTACCACTTCTTTCATCTTAGGATTTAACCGTCGTTGGTGATCAACAACCGGTTTAGCGTCCTTCTCCAATTTTATTTTGTGCTGGCATAGAGTGGGACTAATGCCCTTAAGATCATCAAGAGTATATCCAATAGCAGCACGGTGCTTCTTCAGAGTTTTCAATAATTTCTCTTCTTCTTGCTCTGAAAGGTTATCACTAATAATAACAGGATATATCTTGTTTTCATCAAAATAAGCATATTTAAGAGTATCAGGTAATGGTTTAAGCTCAAACACGGGATCACCCTTGGGTGGAGGAGGATCCCCTATAATTTCAACAGGCAAGTTGTGTTTCAAAATAGGTCCCTGTTTAAAGAATACTTCATCTATTTCCCTTCTTTCATTCATAAACATATCATTTTCATGGTCTAGCAAATATTGTTCTAAAGGATCATTAGGAGGCACAGCAATAGAAGCAAGACCAATAATTTCATCTTTACTAGGCAATTCTTTATCATGGGGTTGTCTACGAAATTTAGCAAAATTAAAATCATGAGACATATCCCCTAAACCAATAGTAACAACATCCTTTTTGCAATCTATCTTAGCATTATTCAAGAAGGGTCTACCAAATATAATGGGACAAAATTCATCTTGTGGGGAGGCAAGAATAAGAAAATCAGTAGGATATTTAATTTTCCCACACAAGACTTCAACATCTCTATTGGCAAGCTTAATAGTAACATTAATATCTTCTATCTCAGAAGGTGCAATATCATGCATGATTTCTTCATATAA
Source organism: Aegilops tauschii subsp. strangulata (assembly GCF_002575655.3). NCBI lineage: Eukaryota > Viridiplantae > Streptophyta > Magnoliopsida > Poales > Poaceae > Aegilops > Aegilops tauschii. The sequence continues at coordinate 197,420,071 of NC_053038.3, read as the reverse complement.
GGTATAAGGTATTGCACTGACACTAGCACCCATATCACATAAGCCATGATAACAGTGATCTCCTATTTTAACCAAAACGACAGGCATGCCAACAACAGGTCTATGTTTATCTTTAGTATCAGGTTTAGCAATTCTAGTAGCTTCATCACAGAAGTAAATAACATGCCCATCAATATTATCAACCAAGATATCTTTAACCATAGTAATACTAGGTTCAACTTTAATTTGCTCAGGGGTTGTAGGTGTTCTAGTATTACTCTTACGAACAACAGTTGAAGCTTTAGCATGATCCTTTATTCTAACAGGGAAAGGTGGTTTCTCAATATAAGCGGTAGGAACAATAGGATCAACATTATAAGTGATAGTCTTTTCTTCAACTTTAATAGGTTCAACTACTTTTACTTCAATGGGAGGATGATATTTAAACCACTTCTCCTTAGGGAGATCAACATGAGTAGCAAAGGATTCACAGAAAGAAGCTACTATCTCAGAGTCAAGTCCATATTTAGTGCTAAATTCACGGAAAACATCGGTATCCATAAAAGATTTAACACAATCAAACTTAGGTGTTATACCTGAATCCTTACCTTCGTTGAGTTCCCAATCTTCAGAGTTGCATTTAATTCTTTCCAATAAATCCCATTTGAATTCAATAGTCTTCACCATAAAGAACCAGTACAAGAAGTATCGAGCATGGAGCGATTATTGAGAGAAAGTCGAGCATAAAAATTTTGAATAATAATTTCTCTTGAGAGCTCATGATTGGGGCATGAATATAACATTGACTTAAGCCTCCCCCAAGCTTGAGCGATGCTTTCTCCTTCGCGAGGCAAAAAATTATATATATAATTACGATCACAATGAACCAGATGCATAGGATAAAACTTCTGATGAAATTCCAATTTCAATCGGTTGTAGTTCCATGATCCAATATCATCACATAGCCTAAACCATGTCAATGTCTTTCCCTCCAAAGATAAAGGGAAGACCTTCTTCTTGATAACATCCTCGGGCATACCTGCAAGCTTAAATAATCCACAAACTTCATCCACATAGATTAGGTGCAAATCGGGATATAATGTCCCATCTCCTGTAAAAGGATTAGCTAGCAGTTTCTCTATCATACACGAAGGAATTTCAAAGTAAACATTTTCAGTAGGTTCAACAGGCTGAGGAGCAACTCTTTGCTCTACTGGTCGGGGTGAAGATACCCCGAACAAGCCCCACAAAGGATTATTTTCCATTGTAACAAGTGACAGTAAATTTCAGCACACTATATAAATTTTTCCTTACCAAAGGCGCTTCACTCCCCGGCAACGGCGCCAGAAAAGAGTCTTGATGACCCACAAGTATAGGGGATCTATCGTAGTCCTTTCGATAAGTAAGAGTGTCGAACCCAATGAGGAGCAGAAGGAAATGACCAGCGATTTTCAGTAAGGTATTCTCTGCAAGCACTGAAATTATCGGTAACAGATAGTTTTGTGATGGGGTAATTTGTAACGGGTAACAAGTAATAAAAGTAAACAAGGTGCAGCAAGGTGGCCCAATCCTTTTTGAAGCAAAGGACAAGGCTGGACAAACTCTTATATAAAGGAAAATGCTCCCAAGGACACATGGGAATTATCGTCAAGCTAGTTTTCATCATGCTCATATTATTCGCGTTCGTTACTTTGATAATTTGATATGTGGGTGGACCGGTGCTTGGGTACTGCCCTTCCTTGGACAAGCATCCCACTTATGATTAGCCCCTATTGCAAGCATCCGCAACTACAAAAGAAGTATTAAGGTAAACCTAACCATAGCATGAAACATATGGATCTAAATCAGCCCCTTACGAAGCAACGCATAAACTAGGGTTTAAGCTTCTGTTACTCTAGCAACCCATCATCTACTTATTACTTCCCAATGCCTTCCTCTAGGCCCAAACAATGGTGAAGTGTCATGTAGTCGACATTCACATAACACCACTAGAGGAAAGACAACATACATCTCATCAAAATATCGAACGAATACCAAATTCACATGACTACTTATAGCAAGACTTCTCCCATGTCCTCAAGAACAAACGTAACTACTCACAAATCATATTCATGTTCATAATCAGAGGGGTATTAATATGCATAAAGGATCTAAACATATGATCTTCCACCAAATAAACCAACTAGCATCAACTACAAGGAATAATCAACACTACTAGCAACCCACAGGTACCAATCTGAGGTTTTGAGACAAAGATCGGATACAAGAGATGAACTAAGGTTTGAGATGAGATGGCGCTGGTGAAGATGTTGATGGAGATTAACCCCCTCCCGATGAGAGGATCGATGGTGATGACGATGGTGATGATTTCCCCCTCCCGGAGGGATGTTTCCCCATCAGAATAGCTCCGCCAGAGCCCTAGATTGGTTTCCCCAAGTTCTGCCTCGAGATGGCGGCGCTTCGTCCCGAAAGCTTCCTTCTTATTTTTTCCAGGGCGAAAGACTTCATATAGCCAAAGATGGGCACCGGAGGCCTGCCAGGGGGCCCACGAGGCAGGGGGCGTGCCCAGGGGCCTAGGACGCGCCCCCCACCCTCGTGGATGGTGGGTGGCCCCCCTCTGGTACTTTCTTCGCCCACTATTTTTTTTTATTCCAAAACTAACTTTCGTGGAGTTTCAGGACTTTTGGAGTTGTGCAGAATAGGTCTCTAATATTTGCTCCTTTTCCAGCCCAGAATTCCAGCTGCCGACATTCTCCCTCTTCATGTAAACCTTGTAAAATAAGAGAGAAAAGGCATACGTAATGTGACATAATGTGTAATCACAGCCCATAATGCAATAAATATCGATATAAAAGCATGATGCAAAATGGACGTATCATCCACCGTGCCCGCCTAGACAAGGCAAAGTCCAGGATGGCGGCAGCGGACAAGGCGGAGGCGGATCTTGAGGAGCGCGTCGCTCAGACGCGGGCCTGGTTCCACGAGGCTTAGGAAGGACTGAAGGCTGCCCAGGACGAGCTGGCTGAGCGCAAACGGGAGCTCATCCTGAAGCAGGCTGACGTTGAGAAGGCCCAGGAGGCGGCGAAGGAACAGGCGGCCAAGGACACGGCCGCTCGGCAACAGCACCAGGCTCTGCTGAACTCCCCGGAGGAGGAGCTTGCCGCCCGTGAGGAGGCGCTCACCACCACACTCTGCGGCAAGGATGAGGAGGTCGAGAAGCTCGTCGTGCAGCGGACCCAGGAGCTAGAGCAGAGGCACAAGGAGGCACTCAATGCTCAGGCCCTGGTCCATGCCGGCAAGGTGAATGAACTGGAGCTGGAGCGGGAGGAGCTGAAGAAGGTGGCCTCGGAGCTGATGAAGGAGAGGGACACGACCAACCGTTCTTTGGCGAATGCCCAGGCTGCAGTCTCCGACAAGGCCAAGCTGCTCTCCGAGGCCAACGACTCCATGAACGACCTTAAGCTGAAGGCGGACGGCTTGGAGGGGAAGCTCTCGGAGGCCGGGGCTTGTGAGGAGACCCTGAACAAGGACTTGGAGGAGGAGAAGTGGCTACGGAGGGATGGCGCCGCCGAGTACGAGGAGTACGTGAAGGGCGTAAACCTCTGGATCAGCCGCCTCATCGATGCCGCGGGGAGGCTCACCGCGCAGCTAGCCGCCATGGGCCTGCCGGATGTGAGGTACTCCTAGGAGCCGAACATGAGCCCCAATGCCAGGCTAACAGTGTTCTTCGAGGGCATCCTCCTCTCCGGCCAATGAGGCCCGGAAGCTTTGCCGGGGCGCCCTGACCAAGGTCCTCACCAAGGTGGCATACTGGAACCCCTCAACTTCACCGACGCGCTGGAGAGCCTGCCGGAGGACGTGGACCTCGCGGTGCTCGAGGAGCGTATCGAGCCCATCATCAGCTGCATCGACGGAGTCCAGAGGGTGGAGGGCCAGCGCCGGGATTAGGCACCCCGTTTCTCATTGCCGCTGCGGGTTCATGACCAAGACAATTTTATCTTAAGTTAGAACCGCAGCAACAATTGATGTAATATAACTCTGTAGTACTTTAAGGCGAAGCATGCTATCTTCCTGTGTTGATCTTTCTTTGTATCTATGCACCCTACGCCCAGTGGGATAGGTTTGCCGGCGCGTAAATCCATGCTATGGCGCTTCGAGGACGGATCCTTAGCAGCCTGCCGGGAGGGCGCTTGCTGCCGGACAAACCACCTTGCCGCTCTTAGCGCGGCCGCTTAAACTGTTGAGCGGACTCGAAACAGAACAAGGACGATGCTAATAGCGGGTAGGTCACCTTTGTGACGCCCGGATAATCAAGCTACAGTAAACCTCTGCTAATGATGCCACGTCACCTCGATTACTGTTGTTAACCTCGCGTTAGATCAAAACGCTTCAAAATCAAATTTGAATTTTTGGCAAACAATAAAAGTTTTCAAACATTAAAACTAAAATTTTCGGAGTGTGCCAATTAATGCCTAGGTATTTATGGTTAAGAAACCACATTTTTATAAAATGCCTAAATGCTCTAAAATAAACAAAATAGCAGCGAAAACAATTAATTAAATGCCTTTTATAAAGTTATAAAAATATAAACTAGTATTTGGATTGCCAACCTTTTTGTGGCAGCACCTAATATTGCAATACTAATTAGGTGTCCATCTCCACATTTTACAAAACTCTTTTGCTAATTGGTTTAAGTGCAAAGCATAGACTAGAAAGGGTAAAACGGAAAAGAAATAGATAAACAGAATGCACTACTATGCACTTAGGCCCATGATGAATAGCATGGCCCAGCCCACCACCACCATCTCTCCTTCAACCTCCTGTAGCAGGAGGCAGAGGAGAGCGTGGCGGCCATCCAAGCCTCCCCGGCTGGCGATGTCGCCGTGGCGCCCATCCCACGGTCCCCCAGGTGGATAAGAGCTGCCCCCTGCTCCCTCTCTCTCCCTCCCCGAACCCTAGTTCACTCCCCCTCGTGCCGCCTCCTCTCTCCACGCCAAGCCGACGCGCACCGGAGCACGCCGCCGCAAACCACTGTGACCACCGGCCTCCGTTCGTCGTTCTTCGGTGTCCAGGAGGATCATCGTCGTCGTCTTCATCGCCTCGACCACCGGATCGGAGCGGGGAGCTTCACTGTTGCCGCACACATCGTCGTCTTCACCTTCGGCCTCGTGGATCATCGTCGTCGATCCACTGCCACTGCTGCCTCCTAGATCCACCGACCACCACGTCGACTTCTCTGTGAGCTCCGCCTCCTCCTCACCTCTTTTCGAGCTCGAATAAGAGCTCTTGCGAACACCCCCCCACCGTAGTCGTAGCTCGTCGTCACCGTTCGAATCACCGCCACGGCCACCACCAACCAAGCTCGCGTCTAGGCTTTCCTTCGAGCTCCTGGGGCCCCGAGGGAACCATGGCACTCGTCATCTCTTCCTCTCATGCCCCCCTTGTGCCGCTTCCGTGCTAACCCGAGCTCGGCCACCGCCGCCTGCAGCCTCGCCGGCGCTTCCCGTGCTCGCTGCCACCTCCGGCCTTCTCTCCCGCGCCGCCTCTGGCCACCGTACCCGGTGCCCGCTCCCGGCCGCGCCTTGCTGCTCGCCGTAGGTCGCTGGCCCGCGTGCCCGTGGATCTCTGCCGCCCAACGCGCCCTCATGGGCCGTCCCCTCGCTCGGCTACGCGCGCGGCCTCGCCTGCCTGACTCATGCTCGCCGCGCCGGTAGCCGCGGCCCGCCCAGGGCCGCCCCTGCCCGCGCTCGCGTTCGCTTGGCCTTACCCGCTGCTGCTCTTTTTGCTGCTGCCGCTAGCTCCTGCCTCGCTCACTTTCGCTGCTACCTGTAGCTACCGCCGCTGCCTCCACTTCTGCCGGCTGCCCCTGCCTCGCACCGCGCCGCCCGCCGCTGGCGCCGCCCGCTGCCTTGGCCACGCAGTGCTCCCCCTCTACGCGATGTGCGCTGGCCGCCGACGCCCGCGTGCGTTCGTGCGTGCCCAAGCACGACCATGGCTTCTGCTGGCCTGAGCCACTTGCACCTGGGCCTAATCCCCCGTTAGCTAGGATTAGTTTGGTTTAGATTAGGGGCTAGTTTAGTCTATGACTAGTGCCCCCCGACCTCAACTTATCCCTCTAAAAAAAAGTTAAGAATTTCCCAATGAGAGGTGGGCCCCCTGGTAAATTTGACTAGTCAAAGTCCATAGTTGACTGCTGACTGTGCAGTCAACTGGGACCTACTGTCAGCCTCTAATGCGCTGGTGGGTTCACTGGACCGGGTGCATCCAGTATTTTAGGTGTATTTTCGAATTAATATTAAATCCAGGAATTTTTAAAAAATGTTTAAAACTTTATAAATTCATATAAAATAATCTATAACTCCGATGAAAATAATTTATATATGAAAAATAATCAGAAAAACGAGACGAATCTGTTGGTGCCGTCCATTCATCTGTCACGTGCCCTTAGCATAGCGAACATGGAACCGTCTTCCTCCGTTTCATCTGTCCAAAAATGCCAAACTCCGGGAATATTTTCCCAGATGTTTCCCCCCTTCGCCGGTATCACCTCCTACTGCGTTAGGGCACACCTAGCATCGCTCATTGTCATGTCATACATCGTCATGCTTATGTTTGCATTATATTTATTGTTTCTCCCCCTCTTCTCTCGTTAGACACCGAGACCGACGCCGCTGCTAACCAGTACGACCACGGTGTCGATGACCCCTTCTTCTTGCCAGAGCAACCAGGCAAGCCCCCCCTTGATCACCAGATATCGCCTATTCTTCTCTATACTGCTTGCATTAGAGTAGTGTAACATGTTACTGCTTTCGGTTAATCCTATTCTGATGCATAGCCTGTCATTATTGCTACAGTTGTTACCCTTACCTGCTATCCTACTGCTTAGTATAGGATGCTAGTATTCCATCAGTGGCCCTACACTCTTGTCCGTCTGCCATGCTATACTACTGGGCCGTGATCACTTCGGGAGGTGATCTCGGGCATATGCTATATACTTTATACTGTTACATTACTTATGATACTGTTCAGAGATGGGGGCTGAAGGGGCAGGTGGCTCCATCCCGGTAGAGGTGGGCCTGGGTTCCCGACGGCCCCCGACTGTTACTTTCTGGCGGAGCGACAGGGCAGGTTGAGACCACCTAGGAGAGAGGTGGGCCTGGCCCTGGTCGGCATTCGCGGATACTTAACACGCTTAACGACATCTTGGTATTTGATCTGAGTCTGGCCACTGGCCTATACGCACTAACCAACTACGCGGGAACAGTTATGGGCACTCGACGTCGTGGTATCAGCCGAAGCCTTCGTGACGTCAGCGACTGAGCGGCGCGCGCCGGATTGGACTGGAATGCCTGCTAGGCTAGGTCTGCTTATGGCCGCCCACGCAACATGCAGGTGTGCAATGGGCGATGGGCCGAGACCCCTGCGCCATAGGATTTAGACCGGCGTGCTGACCTCTCTGTTGTGCCTAGGTGGGGCTGCAACGTGTTGATCTTCCAAGGCCGGGCATGACCCAGGAAAGTGTGTCCGGCCGAATGGGATCAAGCGTGTTGGGTTATGTGGTGCACCCCTGCAGGGAAGTTTATCTATTCGAATAGCCGTATCCCTCGGTAAAAGGACGACCCGGAGTTGTACCTTGACCTTATGACAACTAGAACCGGATACTTAATAAAACACACCCTTCCAAGTGCCAGATATAACCCGGTGGTCGCTCTCACACAGGGCGACGAGGGGAGGATCGCGGGGTAGGATTATGCTATACGATGCTACTTGGTGAACTTACCATCTACTCTCTTCTACATGCTGCAAGATGGAGGTGGCCAGAAGCGTAGTCTTCGACTGGATTAGCTATCCCCCTCTTATTCTGGCATTCTGTAGTTCAGTCCACCGATATGACCCTTTACACATATACCCATGCATATGTAGTGTAGCTCCTTGCTTGCGAGTACTTTGGATGAGTACTCACGGTTGCTTTCTCCCTCTTTCCCCCTTTCCATTCTACCTGGTTGTCGCAACCAGATGCTGGAGCCCAGGAGCCAGACGCCACCGTCGACGACGACTCCTACTACACCGGAGGTGCCTACTACTACGTGCAGGCCGCTGACGACGACCAGGGGTAGTTTAGGAGGATCTCAGGCAGGAGGCTTGCGCCTCTTTCGATCTGTATCCCAGTTTGTGCTAGCCTTCCTAAGTCAAACTTGTTTACTAATGTCTGTACTCAGATATTGTTGCTTCCGCTGACTCGTCTATGATCGAGCACTTGTATTCGAGCCCTCGAGGCCCCTGGCTTGTATTATGATGTTTGTATGACTTAATTTATTTTTAGAGTTGTGTTGTGATATCTTCCCGTGAGTCCCTGATCTTGATCGTACACGTTTGCGTGTATGATTAGTGTATGATTGAATCGGGGGCGTCACAAGTTGGTATCAGAGCCGACTGCCTGTAGGAATCCCCTTCCCAACTCCTTGGCCGAAGTCGAGTCTAGTCATTGAAAAACTTTTACTAACATGGCTGTGCGGCTTACGGGCCCACGTCGCCATTGGGTGGTAGTAGGATCTTTTATTCCTCGACCTTTACTCTGGGACTCTGAACTCTCTTCTATTCGGGTTAAATGATTTTGCTAAAATCTAACTTTAGGTTCTCGAAAATACTTCCTCCCGGAGAGCCCCTTCAGGCCAGATGATCGCCTGCTGCACCAGAAGATTCTGAAGACACTCTCTGATGCTTTCCCGAGACCCTTGTGCCCTTCGCCGTTGCGATCCCTACCACCGGTAAAGCTTTATGGATGACTACATACTTTTGTCGTTCATACCTTCCTCCCCAATTGCCCTTGTTATTACAAGGTGCCCTCAAATACTCACCGATGTTCCAAGCATCCTTTATGCTTACTACCCCGCAGTTCCTTGCCGCATGAATACCCCTACGAATAATTCTTCACCCTTATCGAGGAACTGTCATTACTAGTTGATCATATGATCCACAAGGTACATTGATATACTATCCGGTCTTCCGGTAATTCTCTGCCAGCTGTTGTTGTGCAAATACTTGTCTGCTTGCATTATGGTTGTGTTCCATATGTCTAGCAATATTCATTAGTATCCCTTGTCATCGTCTTTTTCAGCCTTTGATTTGATATGTGGTGAATGCTCGCAATCCTCAGTCGAAATCCTAGAATTCATCCTTCCGGATCAGACGTCATTTTAAACATGAACTGGTTCTCGACCAACCAAATTGCCGTCGGTTGTACCTTTAAGTCTACTCAACTTATCCATCCTTAATCAGAGCGTTTGCTGCTGATCCCTTCATTTGGAAATCGAAATTCCTTTGCATTTGAGATTTGAATTAGTTAGTTATTCCCATAATCTGATGCCTTTGCATTCTTTCTTCCTCTGATTGAGTACCGATACTCACGTCAGCTCCGTTATGGACCGCCAAACCCATTGCTGGGTTGTTGTCCGATGGTATCATTCACATTCAAATCTTGTGAGTTCTTTCCCTGATGCATAATGCTTTGACAACCATGCTCTACTTTCGAGCTTGTGTTAATTACCCCTAAAAATTTGTGGTATATGTTTCTAAGATGCCCCGATGGGTTGAACCTATGCCTTCCTTAATCTCTGTGAACCCGAAAGTTTTTGCGAGTCATACTCTTTTGATGCTTCGCTAGATAAAATTTCAACAGTACAACTTCTTTGAAGACGAGAAGTGAATGGAAGGTTATGCATTAAATAAGTGGGAGTCGACCTTGAACTTTGTGTTCATGCCCATGGACCCGATGTGGAACTTACCATGAAAGCTTCTTGCAAGAATATTTAATCATTTGAATAATTCTTCCGGTATCGTAAATTGGATCCCTTGTAGTTATGGTTCCGACCATGCTAACCTTATTCAGTGTGTCCGAAAGGAAACCATTCCTTTGCCTCGTCTATTCTGACAAGATTAAAGTATCTGCTATCGCAAGTCAACGCTCCAATTCAATTTCTATTCTGATTTGCCTTCGAGTGTACCCTCTAGTATCTCGAGAATATCTAAGAACTGTGTTGCATCTTATGAGTTCTTCATCAGCTATTATTCTTCACTGATTCCAATTTTTCATTGGTTCTGAGTTGTTAGTCGCTCAAGAACACCGGTAAGTGAACCGATTCTGCACTCCGATTTGATAACCATAAGTAATCTTCATTGCTTATGTTAATAATCCTTCAAGTCATTCCTAGCCTGATTGGCTACATCATTATCGTGCTAATCTTAACTGTGCTACCTGATCCTTCTTCTCGGAGCATAATTTTTTGACATGAGCTAATCGTACGTCGCTCTTCCTCGTCATATCGTTTCACCTCAAAAAGAAAGCTTGATTCCGAGTTGGAGACGTATCTGTGGTTCCTATAATCTTTGGCTACAACACTCCTTTTGCTTGATGCAGTCATTGTTGCTCGATTGGTTCTTCGTGGATCCTCTCGACAAAATTTGTCGTGATCATCATCAACATTTTGACTCCTTCCAGAATATCAATCAAATTCATAATGACAAGTATCATCCTTGCCCTCAATGATTTGTTTTATCATCGACCCCTTTATTGCCTTCCATTCAACACAAACTTGTCCGTGTTTTGTGTTATACCTTGAGGTCCTCGCTATCTAGCTCATGTTCTGTTTTACCTTGGAGTATTACCATCTCTTTTTGTCAAGAATGTGGTGAGAATTTCACCACCCCTTAAGAATTCTTGATATAATAATACTTCCCGCCATCTCTGTTCATTCCTTGGTCCCCGTGTTGTTGTTGACCGGAATACCGACAATTGAGCTATGCAGTGTGAATTCAAAACTTCTAGCAACCCTATTGCTTGTAAGTTAATGAATGATAGTTACATTATTTGTGTATTAGATATCGAATCACCCTTCTGTCATTGGTCTTGCTACCTAAGCCCATAATTAGGGTGCACCATTCAAACCAATGTTTAAATTGTGTATGTTTTCCTCGAGCATACATCAATATATCATTTGATCTGACAAATGTTATCTCCTTGTTCACATAATTGAGGGCATCCATCTTTTTGGAAATCTCAATGAATTGTCACTGAGTCCATCAACCACCTCCTCATCCTCTCCTTGGTTTAATGATGAGCTCTTGTTTCGGAACTCGCTTCCCTGGTACATTTCCCGAGAATCTTACAATGTCGTCTCGTCAATTTGTTTTGCACCTTTTCTTCTCATGCATCCTGAGTCTGAGGTATCCTGACACCAATCAGGTCTGAATCTCGGTCAGATATGATGGTTGGGATGTATTTCCAAGAGTTATAACATTGGTCTTTATATGAACCGGTAAGGTGATGTCATGCTTAGCACACCTGGCCGGAGGACCTATTGTTATAGTTTCCTTTTTAAAAAGGTTACCATTCTTCCATGAGGAAATTGTAAGACTTATTCTATAAGTTGTTCCTGATGGATCCTTTTGTGTATCCAAAGTCCGACCTTTGTTTGAAGACCATGTCAGTGCTATCTCGAAGCATGTCTGTGGTACTCCGATTTTCAACAAGAACATTTGAAGCCCAATGCTAAATGTTTCTTGCTCAATTATCCAAACACCGTTGTATGGGTAATGTCATGAAATTTCTCTCCCCTTATCTAAAGGGTTTTCTACATTATATCATGTCACGGATATCATGCTCTGCTTGTGTTTGGGAAGGATATACCCTTAAAATATGTGTTTAAACACATTTTCCTTTCCATTGTTCTGTTTAATATGATGATCACCTTTTCCTTTCCATTGTTTTGTTTAACCTTTCTGGTGATCTATATGATCTAAGCAGTAATATTCTTCTGCTTATTAAAACACCTTGGTGTACAACCGTGTCAGTAAGACCCTGTTACTATTGTTGATGACATTCCTATAGCCACCGATGGACGAGAACCTTGCCTATTGGTCCGCCTCGTTCAACGAGCAGGAAAAATGGTTCTCTTCGTCTCTCGCCCTTGGTACCGATGTTGTTGCTGACTTAACTGACAGGCTATCCTCTGACATGCCTTGCTACCAAGATCATGCAAGATGTTGCCGCCCCTCTTGCTTTTAAACCCACATGGTGGGCCCATAACCCACAGTTCCACAGGATCGAAACCTAACTCTCCTGTACACCCCTTTTTATAAAGTTATTCCTCACGCTTGGCTTCGTATGTAATTCACGAACCACCTTCCGAGAGATCATCAATTCTGGTATGAGACACAATACTTATTCCCGTTGCTCTGAACCCCTTTCACACTCTGTTTCAGGAAATGAACGATTGCCTACCCACTCAAAACTTCTTATTGCACCTTCTTACTTGCTCTCAATATTTTCTTAAGTTTCAATTCGAGAGTTACTTTCCGCCACCTTCCCCGATGTTATCGACCAATTAGTCAACCTTGCAGAGGTCCATTCTCCCGAAATACCCACCCTTATTTTTTTGTAAGTACGATAGAGTCCCAAAGAAAGGATAACGTCTTCATCATGATGGCTTGAATAAGAGGAATGAAGACGTCAATGTAATGGTCGACCTCTTCGAGAACAGCAACCAAGACTGAGAAGATTCGTTAGAATTTCGTAACCAGATCTTCCCCCCTTACTCCACCTCTTAAATCTCGGGACGAGATTTCTTGTAGTGGAGGAGAATTGCGACGCCCGGATAATCAAGCTACAGTAAACCTCTGCTAATGATGCCACGTCACCTCGATTACTGTTGTTAACCTCGCGTTAGATCAAAACGCTTCAAAATCAAATTTGAATTTTTGGCAAACAATAAAAGTTTTCAAACATTAAAACTAAAATGTTCAGAGTGTGCCAATTAATGCCTAGGTATTTATGGTGAAGAAACCACATTTTTATAAAAATGCCTAAATGCTCTAAAAAAACAAAACAGCAGCGAAAACAATTAATTAAATGCCTCTTATAAAGTTATAAAAATATAAACTAATATTTGGATTGCCAACCTTTTTGAGGCGGCACCTAATATTGCAATACTAATTAGGTGTCCATCTCCACATTTTAGAAAACTCTTTTGCTAATTGGTTTAAGTGCAAAGCATAGACTAGAAAAGGTAAAACGGAAAAGAAATAAGATAAACAGAATGCACTACTGTGCACTTAGGCCCATGATGAATAGCATGGCCCAGCCCACCACCACCATCTCTCCTTCAACCTCCTGTAGCAGGAGGCAGAGGAGAGCGTGGCGGCCATCCATGCCTCCCCGGCTAGCGATGTCGCCGTGGCGCCCATCCCACGGTCCCCCGGGTGGATACGAGCTGCCCCCTGCTCCCTCTCTCTCCCTCCCCGAACCCTTGTTCACTCCCCCTCGCGCCGCCTCCTCTCTCCACGCCAAGCCGACGCGCACCGGAGCACGCCGCCGCAAACCACTATGACCACCGGCCTCCGTTCGTCGTTCTCCGGTGTCCAGGAGGATCATCGCCGTCGTCTTCATCGCCTCGACCACCGGATCGGAGCGGGGAGCTTCACTGTCGCCGCACACATCGTCGTCTTCACCTTCGGCCTCGTGGATCATCGTCGTCGATCCACTACCACTGCTGCCTCCTGGATCCACCGACCACCACGTCGACTTCTCTGTGAGCTCCGCCTCCTCCTCACCTCTTTTCGAGCTCGGATTAGAGCTCTTGCGCACACCCCCCCCCCCCCACCGTAGTCGTAGCTCGTCGTCACCGTTCGAATCACCGCCACGGCCACCACCAACCAAGCTCGCGTCTAGGCTTTCCTTCGAGCTCCTGGGGTCCCGAGGGAACCGTGGCACTCGTCATCTCTTCCTCTCGTGCCCCCCTTGCGCCGCTTCCGTGCTAACCCGAGCTCGGCCACCGCCGCCTGCAGCCTCGCCGGCGCTTCCTGTTCTCGTCGCCGCCTCCGGCCTTCTCTCCCACGCCGCCTCTGGCCACCGTACCCGGTGCCCGCCCCCGGCAGCGCCTTGCTGCTCGCTGTAGGTCGCCGGCCCGCGTGCCCGCGGATCTCTGCCGCCCAACGCGCCCTCCCGTGCCGTCCCCGCGCTCGCCTACGCGCGCGCGGCCTCGCCTGCCTGACTCATGCTCGTCGCGCCGGTCGCCGTGCTCGCCGCCCCCGTGTCTAGCCGCGGCCCGCCCGAGGCCGCCCCTGCCCGCGCCCGCGTTCGCTTGGCCTTACCCGCTGCTGCTCTTTTTGCTGCTGCCGCTAGCTCCTGCCTCACTCACTTTCGCTGCTACCTGTAGCTACCGCCGCTGCCTCAACTTCTGCCGGCTGCCCTGCCTCGCACCGGTGCCGCCCGCCGCCGCTGCCTTGGCCACGCCGTGCTCCCCCTCTACCCGCTGTGCGCTGGCCGCCGACGCCCGCGTGCGTTCGTGCGTGCCCAAGCACGACCATGGCTTCTGCTGGCATGAGCCACTTCCACCTGGGCCTAATCCCCCGTTAGCTAGGATTAGTTTGGTTTAGATTAGGGGCTAGTTTAGTCTATGACAAGTGCCCCCCACCTCAACTTATCCCTCTAAAAAAGTTAAGAATTTCCCAATGACAAGTGGCCCCCCTGGTAAATTTGACTAGTCAAAGTCCACAGTTGACTGCTGACTGTGCAGTCAACTGGGACCTACTGTCAGCCTCTAATGCGCTGGTGGGTTCACTGGACCGGGTGCATCCAGTATTTTAGGTGTATTTTCGAATTAATATTAAATCCAGGAATTTTTAGAAAATGTTTAAAACTTTATAAATTCATATAAAATAATCTATAACTCCGATGAAAATAATTTATATATGAAAAATGATCAGAAAAACGAGACGAATCTGCTGGTGCTGTCCATTCATCTATCACGTGCCCTTAGCATAGCAAACATGGAACTGTCTTCCTCCGTTTCATCTGTCCAAAATTGCCAAACTCCGAGAATATTTTCCTAGACGTTTCCCCCCTTCGCCGGTATCACCTCCTACTGCGTTAGGGCACACCTAGCATCGCTCATTGTCATGTCATACATCGTCATGCTTATGTTTGCATTATATTTATTGTTCCTCCCCCTCTTCTCTCGTTAGACACCGAGACCGACGCCGCTGCTAACCAGTACGACTACGGTGTCGACGACCCCTTCTTCTTGCCAGAGCAACCAGGCAAGCCCCCCCTTGATCACCAGATATCGCCTATTCTTCTCTATACTGCTTGCATTAGAGTAGTGTAACATGTTACTGCTTTCGGTTAATCCTATTCTGATGCATAGCCTGTCATTGTTGCTGCAGTTGTTACCCTTACCTGCTATCCTACTGCTTAGTATAGGATGCTAGTATTTCATCAGTGGCCCTACACTCTTGTTCGTCTGCCATGCTATACTACTGGGCCGTGATCACTTTGGGAGGTGGTCTCGGGCATATGCTATATACTTTATACTGTTACATTACTTATGATACTGTTCGGAGATGGGGGCTGAAGGGGCAGGTGGCTCCATCCTGGTAGAGGTGGGCCTGGGTTCCCGACGGCCCCCGACTGTTACTTTGTGGCGGTGCGACAGGGCAGGTTGAGACCACCTAGGAGAGAGGTGGGCCTGGCCCTGGTCGGCGTTCGCGGATACTTAACACGCTTAACGAGATCTTGGTATTTGATCTGAGTCTGGCCACTGGCCTATACGCACTAACCAACTACGCGGGAACAGTTATGGTCACTCGACGTTGTGGTATCAGCGAAGCCTTCGTGACGTCAGCGACTGAGCGGCGCGCGCCAGATTGGACTGGAACGCCTGCTAGGCTAGGTCTGCTTCCGGCCGCCCACGCAACGTGCAGGTGTGCAATGGGCGATGGGCCCAGACCCCTACGCCATAGGATTTAGACCGGCGTGCTGACCTCTCTGTTGTGCCTAGGTGGGGCTGCGACGTGTTGATCTTCCGAGGCCGGGCATGACCCAGGAAAGTGTGTCCGACTGAATGGGATCGAGCGTGTTGGGTTATGTGGTGCACTCCTGTAGGGAAGTTTATCTATTCGAGACTACACCACGGTCAAGTATTGGTGACACATCAATCTGTCGGCATATGGTGTCTTTGCCGACACATAATTTGTAGCTAACACATAAAATGACAGAAGACTGAACAGTCGGAGGACTTGCTGTGGGGAAAGGCATTGCCGACAGAAGTTCATTTGCCGACACATTTTGAGTCGGCATACACCCTACCTACGCCGACAGTTTCCCTGTGCACATACACCTACCTACCCCGACACATGATTTGTGGGCATACACCCTAGCTACGGCGACAGACGGGGTGTGAACATAGACCCCACTTTTGGCAACACATAAGTTGTCCTGCTAGGTATATACCTTTGCCGACACTTGTTCTGTTTGGACAGATCTATACCTTTGCCGACACTTATGTTGTCTAGATAGGTACATACCATAGACGACACATACTATGTCTAGCTAGGTACGTACAAATTGCCTACACTTATTCTGTCTAGCTAGGTAGTAACCATGGCTGACAATTACTCTGCAAGAATCTGTTTACCAACAGATAAATTGTTGGAAATGTAGTGTACAGCCAAACCAATGATTTGATACATATACTATATACAATGTCAAATGCGATCAACAAACAACATCAAGATGAACACATATTGGACAACAATGATGATAGGTTCACAAACATACATAAATATATATTCACACAGGTTCACAAGCATAGTTTGACCATCCAGAACACACAAGTCAAAGGGCCACTATTTGCTAGTCTGAACTAATTCAAACAATGGTCCAGAACACATAAATCACATACATGAGCATAAAGTTTCTACTCCAAACACTTGAAGCACCAAATGGTCCAGAACACACATAAGATTCAAGAAATGATTGAAGTTGGTTGGTCCAAAATACTGCAAACAGCCATATGTGTTCCATGACACTCCAAGTCCTCCTCACATCCAATGCTAGGTGTGGCTAAGTACCTGAAAATATTCCATATGAATTTGTCACGAAAGTGCAATCATTCCAAAAGTTGTTCAAAGCTCATATGAAGATTGTTAGGCTAGAGCGGCACATGCTAGCTTATACTTGGTTGTTCATGTGAGAGTAACATTGTTATATGACCATGAATACACACAAATATATTTGTTCCTATGCGGTGAAGTGTAGTGTTGCGGGCTTCCTTCTCCACAGGAATCAATCGCCACAGGAAACAATGTTCTGCTATTTTTGTCAACATCATTTGATCAACACACTTGAGTTCCTTTTGGTTTCATGTCCCAGAATTATTAGCAAGAGCATTCCCAGAAAATCTACTTGTGCATATATGCTACAGAAATAAGCTTGGTATGGCAACAAACAAACTAAACTAATACAAGGGGAAAGGATGCAGAATTAGGATGTGGCTATTTTCAAGTTTGTAACATATTTGACCAAGATCAGGACATGGATTATCAATATGCTTCCGCAGAATCGTTTCTTAATTGAGCCGCACGACACCATCAGAATTACAATATTCTATTCTGGAGCTCAAAAGTTCAGAACTGGTGGCAAGTTAATAAGCTAACATGGCAGCTCTGTGAGTCTGCAACAGGTTATAAAGGATAAGATGATGCCTACAAACTTGGCAATAAATACCATAAGATAGGATTCCTGATCAGCAATATTATTTGTTAACAACTCATAGTAGTAGTTGTAGCTTGTTATATTTAAGAACAGGCAGTAGTAGTTTATAAAGAAATGGCCTTGTCAGATACGAAGAGTTGTAGGTTGTAATAATATTTAAGAACTGGCAGTAGTAGATTGTACTAAACTTTTATATGCTATAGAGGAAACATGGCTGGGCCTTATGTAGTTATATTGCACTTCTTTGTACATTGTCTTGACACATTCAGTTTACTTGTAATGTATAAATTAGATGAAGAGAAACTACAATATCACGAGCCATTGAGGATGAAGCTGAGGTTACCATCTATGATCTATTTAAAGAGGAAATAGAAATCTAAAGCTTCAACAAGTAGAGGCAACTGCTGTTAGTACCTGCACCTCCTGGCACATTAGTTGTCTTCTTGGCATCTTTGATCTGCAACAAGACAACAACAATCATTACTCTTTGGTCTGATTCCCAAAACAACTGAAAAATAGGCATTCAAAAATAGGCCTACATGTAATTATTACTAGTACGAATGCCGTGCTACAATCTTCAACTTCAGTATCAAATATACTCTCATCAGAGACGCCCGAGTAGTTCCGCTGCACTGAGAGCGCTCTGCTGATGTTGCACAGCACGGCCTGCTCGTGCTGCTGCTCTTGCATGCCCGGGCTGTCGGGCGTCCGGAAAGAAGAAAAATTGTAGAGCTGCGACAGCAGCAGCTTCAGGTGCTGATGTGCTCTTGAGGAATCCTTCCATGTTGGTAAATTCAGTCTCCGGTTTCTTAGCATAGATAAGATAAATAGCAATTTCTTAGTCTGTGTTGCTACTCATTAATTCTTTTAGACCATCGATGTGGTTAGTAAAAAGATCAAAAAGTTCAGCATAACTCAGACCGATGTGGATAGTTCACACGGGTTAATTTGTTGTTTCATGTGCACATATTAATCAAATAAATTCTTCCAATCTAGTTAATTGTGCTGCTGGATTTTGGTGGTCATTCTGAATGTATAAATTTGTTGTGCGGATCTCTAAACTAATATGGATCTGTTTACGAACTATAACTTAGCACTATATCAAGTTCTTGCTATCAGTTTGATTTTGGTGGTCCAAGTGGATATATACACGAGTCATACAGCCACAGTCTGCACTATTTGGTTAATGAGAACGGGAGGAGCACAACACTGACCCCATCGCTTATCTCAGCCAGCTTCAGGTCCACCATGGCCACCTACACCGAGCGCCATATCACGTCCCCGAGCTTCGTTGTCGACTCATCTACACCAACCCAATCACCACAAACAGAGATATCAGAATAGTTCATGACATAATTATACCGCTTATGAGTTGGGGAAAAAGGAAACTTTGATGTACCTAGGCTTAGACAACCACGTTTTGTCCATGATGCACCATTAATATCAAATTTGCCAAGTATCTGAATTTGGCTAGTGTGACAGTGTTAGTTTTGCATCGGTGAAGCAACAATCATTATTCATCATTCAGGCAAATACCAGTACAAAACAATCAAGCAACAGAAACACATTCTTGTCCGGTTGTCTACTGTCACAAGCAACGACATATGAATTAAGTGCAGCAGTACAGCAAAGGAAAACTTAGGAGGAGTTGACGCTTACCTCAAGGCACGGGGACGGCTGGATTCGGGAGGGGCACAGCTCGAAGGAGATGGAGCCCCGGCAGCAGGTCTGGTAGCAGCGTAATGAGCCTGGAGATGGATCCCTGGCATCAGCATGTCCGGCAGCAGCGGGAGGCCGACAATGGAGCCCCGAAAGCAGCAGATCCGGCAGCAGCGGGAGCACGACGATGGAGCCCCGGAGGTAGCAGGGATGGAGATTCGCGAGGACGACGGCTGGATGTCAGGAGGACACGAGGACGGCCGTCAGATTATGGAGTGCGAGGACTGCGGCTCGATCTCGGGGAGAGGGGGCAGAGTGCGAGGATGGGTGGATGTGGGGTGGAGCTTGGGGGAGGGGGTGCGACCTCCGGGACGACGGCTTGACGACGGGGTCGAGCGCGAGGCCGGCGGCGATGGCGGCCGGACTTTGGATCGAGCGCGAGGCCGGCGGCGATGGCGTCCGGACCGTGGATCGAGCGCGAGGTGGGCGGCGACAGGGCACGGGTTAGGGT
Source organism: Aegilops tauschii subsp. strangulata (assembly GCF_002575655.3). NCBI lineage: Eukaryota > Viridiplantae > Streptophyta > Magnoliopsida > Poales > Poaceae > Aegilops > Aegilops tauschii. The sequence goes on along the minus strand of NC_053038.3, from coordinate 197,400,371 downwards.
TGTGGAGTTGTTCGATTTGGGGATTGTTTGCTCGGGGGTGGAGGTTATTTTGCACAAAAACCCGAAAAATTTCCACCCGCGCCGAAATCCCGCGCCAAGTTTCCAACGATTGACACGTGTCCACCTACCCCGACACTTTGTTCGTGTCCATACACCCTATGTACGCCGACACATGCTAGGTCGCTAAGTACCTACCTACGGCGACTGAAAAAATGTCAAAACCCAGACATCTGCCGACACATAACATGTTATTAAGCAATTACTGAAAGATACATTGTCGTTGTGTGGTTGCCGACGCTTAGTGTGTCCACAATAATGTGCCTATGCCAACATATGATCCGAAGATAAAACTTAAAAGCTACGCCGACAGTTATTTTGTGGGGATTACTGAACCTTTGCCCACAGAAGTGTGTCATGTAAGCTCTACCGTGGTGTAGTGCGAATAGCCGTGTCCCTCGGTAAAAGGACGACCCGGAATTGTACCTTGACCTTATGACAACTAGAACCGGATACTTAAGAAAACACACCCTTCCAAGTGCCAGATATAACCCGGTGGTCGCTCTCACACAGGGCGATGAGGGGAGGATCGCCGGGTAGGATTATGCTATACGATGCTACTTGGTGAACTTACCATCTACTATCTTCTACATGCTGCAAGATGGAGGTGGCCAGAAGAGTAGTCTTTGACAGGATTAGCTATCCCCCTCTTATTCTGGCATTCTGCAATTCAGTCCACCGATATGGCCCTTTACACATATACCCATGCATATGTAGTGTAGCTCCTTACTTGCGAGTACTTTGGATGAGTACTCACGGTTGCTTTCTCCCTCTTCCCCCCTTTCCATTCTACCTGGTTGTCGCAACCAGATGCTGGAGCCCAGGAGCCAGACGCCACCGTCGACGACGACTCCTACTACACCGGAGGTGCCTACTACTACTTGCAGGCCGCTGACGACGACCAGGAGTAGTTTAGGAGGATCCCAAGCAGGAGGCCTGCGCCTCTTTCGATCTGTATCCCCGTTTGTTCTAGTCTTCCTAAGGCAAACTTGTTTACTAATGTCTGTACTCAGATATTGTTGCTTCCGCTGACTCGTCTATGATCGAGCACTTGTATTCGAGCCCTCGAGGCCCCTGGCTTGTATTATGATGTTTGTATGACTTATTTTATTTTTAGAGTTATGTTGTGATATCTTCCCGTGAGTCCCTGATCTTGATCGTACACGTTTGCGTGTATGATTAGTGTACGATTGAATCGGGGGAGTCACAACCTTGCCGTTCTCAGCACGGCCGCTCGAACTGTTGAGCAGACTTGGAACTGAACAAGGACGTTGCCAATAGCGGAAGGGCCCCATTGTGTACAGGTTTTCCATACAAAGAGCGAGACCTTTCGAGGAGAATAACCTTATAATAAAAGGAATTGCTAAAAGTTTTGCATGACTTAGCTTTTTGGTCGCCACGCAGATGGTTGTTGCGGCTGCGGACAACACCGCTCTGCCTAGCCGATGGTACCAGAGCATGGCTGATCGCCGTCACCTTCCTCTCTCGAGCCATCGCGACGAGGGAGCCGATGGGCTGACTCCAAAACCAGATTTTCACAGCTTGCGCCCCCTACCTGGCGCGCCAAAGATGTCGGTGGGAATGACACCTATGGGATCACGGGGAATCCCTTCTACGGTTGGCGGGCGCGGGGCTATGGAAAGAGCGGGTTTGGAAGATCAACACGGGGAGTTTATCCCTGTTCGGGCCGCGAGTGATGCATAATACCCTACTCCTGCTGGTTTGTGTTTATCTGGTGTTCTTCGACTCGCTACAAAGCGTGCCCGGTCCAAAAAGTCGGAATCCTCCTCCAGTATGCCTCGGGCCTCCTTTTATAGCCAAAGGGGTCGCCACAATGGCACACAGGAGGTGGAAAGTTTGTACTGTACACAAGTCTATCGTCTGGCATCGTAGGACAAACGCATTTAATGCGCTGCCGACGTGCCCTATCACTTTATCGGGGACTACAAGGAAACTCGTCCCGTTCACCGCCGCTTCGCCTCGCTCCGACGCGCGTCCAGGCTGACTAGGCGTGCTGCGCCACGCTGGCTGGCTGCTGAGTTGGTGCGGTTGTAGAGTCTTCACGAAGATCTGCATGCCACCACGCAGGTGCTTGCTGAGTTGGCCTGGAAACTGCTCGTCGCCACACAGGTGCCTGCCTTGTTGGCGGGTTGACTGCTGTGTTGGAACGGCGGTGGAGCCTTGGCAGGTGGGGGCCTGGCTGCGGCCCCGCATATGTCCCCGACAAGGGGCTTGCCGGGGCCCCGGCAAGGGCCTTGTCGGGGTGTCGTAGGTGTCCCTGGCAAGGGTCTTGCCGGGGGTCTTCTGAGCGTCCCCAGCAAGGACCTTGCCGGGGTTTCCGTCTTCTGGTTCTCATCTAGTATTGTATGTCCTTGGTCTTCACAAAGATCTGCATGCCACCATGCAGGCGCCTCCCGAGCGTTGGTTCCAATGTTGTCGATGGTGTCGGAACTCTTAGGCTCAAGGGTGGCGGCTCTGCTGGTGTTGGGCAAGTTGCCCCGGCAAAAGCCTTGCCGGAGCTACGTAGGCTGCCCCGGCAAGGCTCCTGCCGGGGAGAGCCCACCTTGTCCCTTCGCTCCTCGCGCCTCTGTCTTGGCGTTGCTCTGGTAGTCTTGTGTCTTTGCTTCCTGTGCCCCGCCAAGCGTGGCCGCGGGCGTGTGGCTGTGACTGCCCGCGCACAAGTAAAGGGGTACAAAAAGGACCCCTACTTTTGTACTCCGACATAAATGGAGAGGATCCTATGAAGAAAATGGGGGCGGGAAACACGAGAGAAAGACTCTCAAATCAACGAGAACAACCACACATGTGCTAGATCCATGAACATAACGAGTGATACAAGATCCAAACGCAACGACGGACGATACAGGAGGCAGTAGTTATTCTCCGTGAGGAGGTCTTCAGGGTTCTTCCCGTGAGAGGTCTTGAATCCACTTGGGGGAACTTCTCCGTAGAGGTCGTGGTCTCCTATGGAGAAGGTATCAAATGGATGAGCAAACCTCTATCTCTCAAATGAGCTAATCCTTTGCTAACCCTAGAAAGAGGGAGGAGGTGGAGTATATATACTCTAAGTGGGCGAAGCGGTACATGGGCCTCGGCCCAACACACTGTGCGTAGACAGGCATTGGTCGTCCGGCAGCTACCGGACGTCCGGTGGCCCGTGAGGGTCCGAACGTCCGGTAGCAGTCGGACGTCCGACATTTTGGCTCGGATCAGGCGGGGTCGGATTTCCGGAGGTGGTCGGTCGTCTGGTCATCGATCATCCAAGGTCTCGGATTTCCATTAATTTCCCTTCTATTGGGTGACACCGGTCATCTAGAGGGGCTCGGTCGTCCGGTGTCTGGGAGGTGTCGGACGTCTGGTCCACGTCGGTCGTCCAGCCGTTGTAGCGTTCACTCGCTGGGACTTGGTTGTCTGCCTGGCGCTTCAGGCGTCGGACGTCCGACCTGGTCTGGTCATCCGGTGGTTGGAGATTTTCTGGCATCTCTTCTTCTTGTTCCTTGTACTTGGTGTCCTCGCTAGCTCGTCTGTTGGATGTAGGGTTCCGTGGCTTCCCTCTATGTACCTGATCACACATAGGGTTTCACTTGAGGTAGTAGCCATGTCCCACAAGTGGCAAGTGGTAGTTCAGAGAGGAGCGAGTTCATCTTAGTCGCGAAAGCCCTTGCTCGAGCTCTTGTCTTAAGTCCAAGTGGTGTCGTGGGAGACGCAGGTAGGTCCATGGGGATGACCGTGGGATGCTCCGCATCAAAAGGTATGGCCAAGTTAGTGGCCGACGCAGCTGTAACAAACAAGGTCAGTATCGGCCTTCATCCACGTGATCATGCTTTGTTATGTTTTGCTACTTATATTGTTATATATTTTTGAATAAATGTTTATGAAGCTATTGTATTGCTATCTTTTCCTATTACAATAGTGAAGATGATTATATTTGTGAGCATATGTTTAATCAACTAGTACCACTACTATATTCATCACACTTTTTCTGTATTTATGCAGACAGGGATGCTCAGCTTGATTTCAGTGGAACTGCACAAAATGTTCAGATGGTTCGCTCCTCCATAATATTTCATCAAGCACAATACATCGAATGGTTCTCTAATCATTTGTTGTCACCTTGAGCCACCAGACTATCTACTTGAAAGGAGCTGCCAATGTCTTGAAGGCCTTGCAACATATAATATACGAAATCCACCATGCTACGCAAGACATTGGCATTAGATATTTTGAATGGGAAAACCTTGTCAAAGTTTAATCATTGATGTTACTAAGAAGTCATTAGTTTGATATTTTCGAATTGGAAAACCTTGTCAAATTTTTCTCATTGATGTTAGCCAGAAGACATGCATTTGATATTTTGGAATGGGACGCCCTTTGCCATGAGCAGCGTCAATCGTTTTTTCTAATTCTTGTGTTCATGAGTAGCGTCGATTGTATTTTAAGAGTTTGTTCTGAATGTTGTCTATGAAATGCCAGGCCTTGTGAGTTTGATTGCAAAGTTGAGCTTGGAATGCTGTGGCACACGGCATCACGAGCTGTTCACTACATATTGTTTTTCATGTTGATCTAATGCTAGTGATTTGCATGTTAAGAAGTTCACCGTCTTCTGTTGTTTCAGCACTTCAGAAGTTCATCGTCTTATGTTTCATTCATAGCCTATACAACAACTACTACCTACTTCCTGGTTTATTAGTCCCCTTTGCATTTTGTGCTAAATTTTGACCTTAGATTTAACTAACAAAATGTTAATGCATTTAACCAAAAATAATATCACTGAAAACTATGTTGAAATACAAATCCAACGACATAATTTTGTGTGAAATGCATTATTATTTTCTTAGTTAAATTTATGATCAAAGTTTGGCACAAATAATAAAAGGGACCAATAAACCAGGATGAAGGTAGTAGTTCGGGTAGGCTAGAGGTTAAACCATATGATCTTCCAACCCACTCATCCTCTTACTGTGTCATGCATAACCTATGTTATAAAATATAAATGTACAGAATAACTTAAATTCTCCGGCCTTGCTGTTGTAAGAGCATCTACCGCCTCCTTTTTCTTTTTAGAAACTAGAGCATCTATAGCGGAACGCCCCTAACCCGCCTCAAACAACAGGGTGGACGACCCGGTCACGAAATTCGACTCGGACGGGCTCCTCAAATGGGCGTCAAACACCCAGGACGACCGGCACCCCTCATATACAGTCCAAATATGGGGCAGATATGGGGTGCCCAGGCGTGTCCGCCATGTCGGACTGACGTCAGGGTCCCAGCAGGATCGCCCAAAAACCCAGTGGTCTGACGGACGTCTCCTCCGGTGGGGGTGTGAATGGTGCATGGTGCCGGTCCGGCTCGTCACCCGAGGACAATAAATCCTCCCACTCCGGCACCCTTCCCACGCTCTCCGGCTTCACCATGACCAAGAAGAACATAACCACCTACGCTTTGTTGATGCCAGAGTATCGGTACCAGATCGAGCAGGAGACCCTGCCGAGGCGCGCGGCCCGCATCGCTGCCAGACTGCCTCCGGACTAGCGGGAGCTGGAGGAGGAGGGAGAGGAGCAACAGCCAGCTCCGACTGATGTGGTGGATCCGAAAGACGAGGAGGAGGCAGAGCAACCGAAGCAGGAGCTGGCGCCGACTCTGGGCATCAACACGGAGGACACGGAGGTGCAGTTTTCCATCACCTGTGCAAACGAGACGGCGGAGCAGAATGTCATACTGGAGTCCATCTAGGATGAGGCCTATGTGGAAGCCAACCGGCGCTTCATCCGGCAGGAACGGGCGGCGACCGACGCCCTCTTCGACGAGGTCGAAGAGGATATGGATGCAGAGTAACCGGAGGAGCCGCAGCTGCCGCTGTTGGCCATGTACCCGATGCTGGGCACGGAGATAGTGGACATCTCCTATGATGACTAGGCTACTTATTCTATGAAGTACTTTGGCTTTTTATTTGCATGCTTTTGTATGGATTTAAGATTTCTAGTATGAGGTATCCGAATGCAGAATTTGAGCCTTGACCGGTCAGTGTCCAGCTGTAGATGCATTAAGCTGCTACACAACACAAGTCTTCTGTTCTAATCCCATCTCTTTTTTTCTTTTTTCCCGATTAGTCCCGTCTTCTTCGTCGGCGAGCTCGCTGAGCTCAGTGACGAGGACCAGACAATGGACGAGGCTTCCGACCAAGATCCGGCGCCATCGTTCGCGTGGGTTCATGCCATGTTCACCATAGAGCAGGTGCGGTCGCACTTCGACGCCGTAATGGCGGAAGAGCTACCAGCACTGCTGGTCTTGGCGTTCCGGCAACCACAGGAGGACCAGTGCTACAACCTCCATCTCCTCAACAAGCGCCAGCATGTTGAGGGACAAATCACCAGCTAACAGGAGAACGACACTGTTGTCACAGACAAGCTAGCTGATGATCCTGGCTTCCTGGATGAGCATTGGGCGCTGTACCAGACCATCTATAGGGCTCGTGAGGGTCTCTCCATTGTCCTTCGCCTTGTTGCGCTCGCGGTGGCGCCGCTGCGTCGCGTTGTCAATATGGTCAACAAACGAGGGGAATCAGGAGATGACTGTACTTGGAGAGGATGATAGTAGGGACCCACCAGGACCATGGCCGTATGTGGGCAAGTGCCTCCTTATTAGAACTACAAGAAAAAAATTCTTCCTTTTGGGTTTCTGACATATAGGTCCCAACAATTGTCCAAGTATAGTCAATAAAAGAGAGAATTGCACCAGGAGCGACATTTTTTAGGGGTGAGCGGTATTTTTTTAGCGATGTTTTTTGTTGTTATTGAGAGGAGCATGATATCAACTTGGCGGGCTATGGCCCACTAGCCCAGGCTATTATTTTATGTCGACCAAGCCTAGATATTAATTTTTCTATGTGAAAATGTCTATCCCAGCTTTACACTTTTTGAGGAATACCCAATGCAGGCCAGCTTGTTATTCTCGGCCCTACTGGGCTGCAAAACTTTCTTAGGAGGGATGCATTTGGCTTGCTAAGAAATGGGCTATAAGAAATAATAAATGGGTGTAAATATAAAAAAACGCATCGAACCGGTAATCAAGTTCAAAATTAGTTTTTTTTTAATTTTGATTTTTATAATTTCATTACTTCTTGCGCGCGGAAAATTTCGTCGAATTTTTACCTAATATAAATGTATTTTACAATTAGATTGAATATGACTCAAAATTTTGGGATAAAAAATAGTTCAGATCCCATCAAAATGGAAATTTGGTTGAAATTATTAACCGTGGTGCTAGCAAGAAAATGGGATTTAATGTCAACAAACAATAAATGGGCTGCAGTAAATTCCATTAGAATGAAAAAATGGGCTATAAATTATTAAAACTAGCAAATGGGCAATATGCTGTCCACCACAGATGTGATGCTCACTTGTGGGCCTACTAATTTGACACGTACGCAAGGCCTTGTCAGCTTATAGTCAACACATGATTCTAGCAGGCTGTCGTGCTTCTTCAATCTCGGATATTCTTGCTTCAGCCGGCCAAACCACCGCTAGCGGTACCGACCGCTCCTGCCTCCCGTGGCCGACAAGGCTGCCACGCAGGCCTCACTGGTGCACCCTACTCCCATTGCTGTCCAGGCTATTTCTCTACTCACCCACACCTCCTATTATTCTCCGGCGATGGCAGCCTCACACTACAGCTGAACCAGTGAATCCTCGTACTCCCCTCCTCATGGGCATCCACACTGTTGTGTCTTTGCCGGCTTCGAGTCGTTCCCTTCCTAGGCCTCGCTGTCGTCCACCACTTTGGTTCTCTCGGCGCGACGTGGTCCACTTTGCTAACAAACGACATCCATCGGTAGAGGGATGTACATGGAGAGGCTGACAGTATGGATCCACATGGTCCATGGCCGCATGCAAAGAAAGTGCGTCCTTATTATGCGAAAGACAAATGATTCCCCCCGATAGGTTTGACCCACAAGTAATATCTTTGCACGCAAGGAAGTGCCTCCTCATTATGCGGAAAAAAGTTTCGTCTCCATGATAGCTGGGACCCACCAGCTACATCTTCGCCTGCAAGGAAGTTCCTCCTTATTACGCGCAGAAAAATGATTCGTCCCCCTGCTAGCTAGACCCACCCGACTTGGAGGCTGACTTATGGGCCTACTAAGTTGACGCATATGCAGGGCTTTGTCAACTTAGTCAATAGAAGATATTAGCTGCGGTGACTGTAGGATGTTAATCCAATGGCCGTGTTGCTTCTTCAACCTCTGGTCTTCTTGCTCCAACCGCCCAAACCAGCGCCGGCCGTACCGCCTGCTCCTGCCTCCCGTGGCGAGTTGTGCTGCCGCGCATGCCTCACCGCTCGACCCTACTCCCATCACTGGCCTGGCCATCCCTCTACTCACCCACATCTCCTGTTATTCTTTGGCGACGGCAAATGAACCAGTAAACCCTCGTACTCCCCTCCGCGTGGAAAACAACTGCAGAGTCTTCTCCAGCTCTGGGTTGTTCCCTTCCTAGGCCTCGCTGTCGTCCATCGCCTTGGTGCTCTCAGTGCAGTGTGGTCACTGAACGACATCCATCGGAAGAGGACTGTATGTGGAGAGGCTGACGGCTGGGTCCATAGCCACACGCAAGGAAGTGCCTCCTTATTACGTGAAAATAATAATTCGTCCACCTCATAGCGGGGACCCACCGTAATGGCCTCTGTATTTTGCGAAAAAAGGTTTCCCCCTGACAGCTGGGACCCACTAGTTATATCTTCGCATGGAAGGAAGTGCCTCCTTACACCCTGGTAGCTGGGACCGGCTAAGTCAAAGCATACGTAGCGCTATCTACCTGGTCACGAACGTGTACGTACATAGTGGCCGATTGGTCTCTCTACAGCGATGAACCATGGCCGACTAAGGATAGCGACACGTGTTGTAGTACAGCCGCCGACGTAGCATGTCATGCAGTCCCGTCTATATCGTGTACATGTACGTACAACCATGCTGCAAGAACGTAAATACGGCTACGTACATACATACGGGCATTGTCTCGAACACGTACAGTGACGGCGTCCTGTTAATCGGCAGTCAATCTACTGGGTCGGAATGGAGAAACAATGTCGTGCTCATCGGGAGGCAACCGACTGGGTCGGAATGTGTCCCGTTCAACGGGAGCCAACCGGCTTGGACCGAACAACCAAAATGGTTTTTGGCGTACCGCAGAACAGAGGAAACGGACTTCTACTTGACTGCCTATGGTCAAAACAGGTCTTGTTCATCGGGAGGGGTGTGGCGTACCACAAAACGGAGGAAATAGACTTCTCTTCGAGCGTCTACGGCCAAAACAGGGTCCTGTACATCGGGAGGGATGTGGCGTACCGCAAAACGGGACTCCATGGGCTACTGTTCATCCACCGTCTACTGCCTCGCTCCAGCCTCCACGGGCTACTGTTCATCCATCGTCGACTTCCTCCAGCCTCCACCGGCTACTCCTGGTATAGCGAGTTGCTATACAAATGGTTTTTAACCCCTTTTTGCTGCGACGTTTTGAACCGGCGCCTAGTGAGTGTGGGTGATAGGGGTGTCCTTCCCACACAACCCAGAAACCGTCGGGGATAGGCCCTCCAGTCACACGCGCTGCGAAAAATGAGCTCGTGTGCGATCGGTCTAGCCATCGCATACAGTTGTACAGGCCAATCGTTCTCGTTTGTAAGTACATCCCACACAGTAAATTCTAGAGAAACGTTTCCCTTCATATGTACATCCCACATAGTCAATAAATGGAATATGTTTCCATTTGTATGTACATCCCACATTGTCAATCTAAGAAGAACGTGCCATTCATATATACATCTGACATGATGAATCCCAGAAAAACGTTTCTGTTCGCACCTACATCACACACAATTTTCCCCATCAAATTGTCTGTGATAGCGTTGCCATTGCAGACGATATTAACAATTTTATCGTTCACGTTATTGAATGCATCACGCATGGTGCATCGAAGAAACTATGTGGCATAGGCTGTGCATCACACACACACTTTTTATCTGGAAAACGTTTGCGCAAGGTGGCCTAACGCAAACGGTTTTCAAGAGGAAGTTGTATGTGATTGTTCATTGATCCAACACATTTTCTTCCCTAGAACAAGAATTAAGCCACCATATGAATCAATCATTAGGGCAACCTATGGGGCAAAAGCTAAAGATGGCAATACTTAAATGTATGGACTATGCCTAGCTAGGGGCATAAAACGATAGCTCTTGTTGGGAGGCAATCCAATGAATAAAATATTTTTTCTCTTGCTCTTTCTGTTTTTGTGTGTTCACACAATTATGATACTATTATGATTGTGTTTTTTATTTTTTAATTAGTGTTTGTGCCAAGTAAAGTCTTTAGGATCATGTTGGGTGATAGTTGATTTGATCCTGTTGAAAAACATAAACTTTTGCGTCTAGTAGCTGAATTTTTAAAAATCACTGAAGCGACGAAAAATTATGAATTTTTTACACAAGATTGATATACAAATTTCCTAAGTTGTCCTAAGTTTTCAGAATTTTTGGAGTTACATAACTATGGACAAAGTCCAGATTACTACAAATTGTTCTGTTTTTGACAGATTCTGCTTTTGTTGCATTGTGTGCTTATTTTGATGAATCTATGGATTGTATCGGGGGGTTTGCTTTATTATACTAACGGGTCTCACGAAGGTTTTGTTGAGTTTTCTGTGATTGAAGTTTTCATGTTTTGGGTGAGATCACGATGGATGAAGGAATGATGAGTGAAAAGAGCCTAAGCTTGGGGATGCCCATGGCACCCCAAGGTAATATTCAAGGAGAACCAAGGAACTAAGCTTGGGGATGCCCCGGAAGGCATCCCCTCTTTCTTCCAACGACCATCGGTAATTTTACTTGGAGCTATATTTTTATTCGTCACATATCATGAGTTTTGCTTGGAGCGTCTTGTATTAAATGAGCCTTTGCTTGTTTTCATTTTTAGTTTGTCACAATCATCCTTGCTGGGCACACCAATTTGAGAAACCCATAATGATGCTATGATTTTTTAGAATTGCTCTATGTGCTTCACTTAAATTTTTTGAGCTATGGAATTGCTCTAGTGCTTCACTTATATCTTTTTTTAGCACGATGGTGCTTTAATTTTTGAAGAAATTCTCTCATGCTTCACTTATATTATTTTGAGAGATGAAGAAATTTATTTATGCTCATGTTCTTCACTTAAATTTATTTGAGAGCTTGTTATAAGCAATGGTAATATTAAACTAGTCCCAAAGTGGTAGATATCCAATAGGGATATAATAAAAACTTTCATGAAGATTACTGGATATTATAAAGTTGATTCTTTGTAATAGTTTTGAGGTATGACGATAGTAATATGTGAGTCATGTTGGTGAGTAATTATGCTTTAGTAAGAATATTGGTGTTAAGGTTTGTGATTCCCAATGCAAGCACAAAAGTCAATATTTATGCAATGAAATTACATCCAACTTATGGTGCATTATTCGGTGTTAGTTATGCTTAATGCTCGTGTATGACTGTTTTAGTTTCTTGGTTGGTTGCTTCTCAATCTATTTGCTAGCCTTTCCTTGTACTAAGTGGGAATACTACTTGTGTATCCAAAATCCTTAAACCAAGTTGTGCCATATGAGTCCAGCATACCCACCTATATGTGATATTTTCATGCCGTTCCAAGTAAATTTGTATGTTGCCAACTCTAATTTTCAAAGTGAATTTCCTTTTTGTGTGCCGTACCACTCATGAAGCATGCTAGACGTGTTATTCTCAAGATGAGTGTTTATTCACTTGTCATTGCACGAGAGTGTGGCGGTAATAGGGATGCCCAGTCACGAAATGAAAAAAGAAATTTACTTTATGTTGTCAAATAATAAATTCCTTGGAAAGTGTTGGTATGGAAGGCACCCATGGATACGGCTAGCCATGGATCGTGAAAGAATGGTGGAAAAAGGAATAAACTTTATTTATGTTTGGGAACCGCCTATGATGTATCTATCATGGAAAGTTTTGGAAATTCTCGGTCATTTTGGTTGATGGGAAAAGTATGCCTCTCAAAATATTTTTATCTCTCAATTTAAGCTTTGAGCTCTGGCACCTCTAAAAATCTCTGCTTCCCTCTGCAAAGGGCCTATTATTTACTTTATGCATATTTTATTTTTTATATGAGTCACCATCTTCTCTTATAAAAGCACCAACTAGGGGATCACTATGATCATACTTGTGCATTGGATGTAGCTAATATTCGAGTGTGTTTCATGAATGGATCAATGATTGAGCATGATGGGCTAGGGATAACTTTCTTTAGTGTTGATATTTTGGAAGACATGGTTGCCTGTTGATATGCTTGAGTATTGAAATCTTCATGTCAAATATAGACTATTGCTTTGAATCATTTAAAAATTCCAAATGTCCATGCTACAAAAGAAAAGAATATGTGATGAATATGTTAGGCAGCATTTCACATAAAAAATTCTGTTTTTATCATTTACCTACTCGAGGACGAGGATGAATTAAGCTTGGGGATGCTGATATGTCTCCAACGTATCTATAATTTTTTATTGTTTCATATTATTATATTATCATTCTTGGATGTTTTATATTCATTTTATAGCAACTTTATATCATTTTTTGGGGCTAACCTATTGACATAGTGCCCAGTGCCAGTTGTTGTTTTTTGGTTGTTCTTTTACTTCGCAGAATATCCATATCAAACTGAGTCAACTTTTTGGAGATTGTTTCTTCCTAGAAGACAACTATCGTGAGGGTTTATATAGCAGGACAGTAAGCATTGGGATTTTGGGGGATTTTGCCGCGGCAGGAAGCTTGCGCGGCTATGCGCGGGTACCTGCACGATTGTGTGGGAACAGGCTCACCGATGATTCATTGGTGCCACATCGAGCCACCGTTTGGCCAAAAGAACGCCCCTGCGCGCTGCTCAAGCTATCGCTCGAAGCCGTCTGCGGTAGCGAGGTGACAAGACGTGCGAGAGGAGGACGAAATGTGACATACACATACGCTTAATAAAAAAACGTTTGCGATTTAATTAGCTACTACTCCCGTCCTGGTTTGTAAGTCCTCTTTATATTTTTGTGACAAATTTTGACTAGAGATTTAACAAATAAAATACGAATGCATGTCGCCAAAGATTATATCATTGGACTCGTATTTGAACATAGTTTCCAATTATATTATTTTCCATAACATGCATTAAAATTTTGTTAGTTAAATTTATGGTCAAAATATGGCACATATATAAAGGGGACTAGTAGACCAAGACGGAGGTAGTAGCACACGGGCGCTCTCTGCACAGCACCGCAAATGATTGTTCGACCACCATGTGATGTGGAACGCGACGTAGTTTGACATCATGTCACCGACTCGCAACTGTCGGCCAGCTTGTAGACGAACATTCCCTGCGTGTTCAACTGCTCTATGCATGTGGTTGCTCGTAGTAGAGGCTGTCGCGGCGCACTCTGCTCTTGCGTCCCTCTGTGCACTCTGCCTGCGTCCCTCCATGTGTGCTGCCTGTTTTTGGGGCCGGCACACGATCACGTACGTTAGTGTTGCCCTTATGCATGCGGTTGCGCCGGGCGCGGCGCCACGATGTAGTTACCCGTTGCAAAAACTTCCATGTGGATGTGCCAAGAATCCAGGCCGCCCGAGCCCCATTTATTCCCACGGCGATTTACCTTCATCTCTTGCGTCACAGGACACAATAAGCACACCCATGATGACACATACAGAGAGGACATCCAGTGGTTCCAATGGCGCTCCCAGCGGCCAACGATGACAACGAGGGGATGTTCACCACGCATCACGTAGTGTACACCCACCTGACGAGGAAGGACCTCTCGTTAGTGTACACGAACGAGCCGGTCTCGGTGGAGAGCTCCATCCAAACTATGGAGCAGTTGCTTGCTAAGGACAAGTACCAAGTGGTAGGCTTTGACCTCTAGTTCACCAGCGGTCGTGCCAGGCAAGATCAGAAGGTTGTCGTCGCCTAGTTGTGCGTGCGACATGACATCCTCATCTACCACTACCACCTGTCCACAAGGCCTTGCGAGCATTTCGCCAGGTTTATAAACAATACCGACTAAAGTTTCGCTATGGTGGACACCGCTAACGATCTAAAAGCACTTGATGTTTCGTGCCTGACCTGCCAGAATCTTGTCAACATCTGTGGCCACTACAAGGTCTAGGGCAACACCAAGAACAAACATAACTCCCTGGTTGACCTCGCCTCGGCCATTATCGCCCCGTACTACATGAAGATGAAGGATGAGAGGAAATAGGACAAGAACGCCTGGCACAGTGGCTGGGATAAGAGACTGGATGAAGAACACGTGCAGTACGCGGCCAAGGACGTGTACACAAGCTACGAGATGTACATGCAGATCATTGACATGAGGAAGTGTCTTCGTCCTGCCCTAGACGAGGGATCGAGCCACAAAGCAGTGGCGGGAGCGTCACAAGAAGTAGATGACTAGATGATCGTTTCTCCTAGTTTAGAATGCATGCAATTGTTTATTGAGGTGCGTGCGAATGATCTGTATAGTCACTTATGTAATTGGATGTTTATTTTAGTTATATATATGTTGTTCTTCTGTAGACAGAGAAAATCACACAACTTATTAGCAGCAATCGTTTGTGTTATTATTGGTCTTCGCACACATTTCTGATCACAGACATGTTTGTCGCGTATCACACACATCCTGTTTAGTTGAACTGTTTATGTTGTCTTGGCTCATCGCAAACAGCTAATCCGAGTGAACTGTATGCCCTCCATCGTACACACCTTTGATCTGGCTGACTATTTCTGTTCTGTTGCCTAATCACGGATAGTTCATCCCAGTGAACTGTATGTCGTCGCACACGCCCTCAACTGGCTGACCATTTCTATTGTTCTGGATCATCGCATACACTTCGTATGGATTAACCGTATGCCACGCATCACACACGCAGCTCTGATATGAATCGTGTTTGATGTGTGCGCCATCACAGATAGTTCGTCTCATTTTTGACGGTTTTCTTACACCACCATCTGCGATTAATGCATCGCACACAGTTTCGTCGGTATCTGATTGGACTGTCGTGTATAGACCATCCAGCCTCCACGGGGTCCTGTTCATCCGCCCCCAACCGGCTGGGAGCACAGCGGCCTCCTCGTGGTCCTATTCATCCAGCGGCAACCGCCTACTACCACGGGGTCCTGTTCATCCCACCCCCACCGGGAACTTTTCATCCACAGCTAACCAACTGGCTCGACTCACCACGTCTCGACTCGTTCTAGGTATCGCGCACATGGTAGCAACGGTCACTG
Source organism: Aegilops tauschii subsp. strangulata (assembly GCF_002575655.3). Classification (NCBI taxonomy): domain Eukaryota; kingdom Viridiplantae; phylum Streptophyta; class Magnoliopsida; order Poales; family Poaceae; genus Aegilops; species Aegilops tauschii. The sequence continues at coordinate 197,384,998 of NC_053038.3, read as the reverse complement.
TTCATCGAGAGGCAATCCAACACCGGCTGGCTAGCTACGTCTCGCACGGGGGTTCGATCAGCTTCAGTAAGCAACAACAACGATTGATCGCTCGGGTTTAGTTAGCAGCAGCAACGAAGGAATCGCTCAATCGGGTTTAGTCAGGAGCGAAGGAGTCGCTCGGGTTTAGTCAGCAGCGAAGGGATCGATCGCTCAGGTTCAGTAACGTACCTAGTGCAATCACTCGGGTTCAGTAAGCAAACGCCTCCCTTAGGTTCAGTTAGAGCCAACACCTCGTGCACACACGCGCCTACGTATGAGAGAAATGCGCAAACCACACTACATTGCTTGGCCCCGACCAACCACCATAACCAGGAACTCCACAAAAATTTCCTTGCCCTTGCTTCTACCATGAGTTTTTCCATCATGGATGACCCAAAGAATGTCATGGAGGTGCGTCTCCGGCCTGCTCAGGATGAAAAGCCCAATTTTTTTCATTGTTTTTTGTCATAGAAGTAGGAGCCCACCACATCTGTGATGATACATGTTTTTGTCACAATTATTGTCATAGATGTGTCATAACCATGCAGGAAAAGTTTTCATTCGGGCCATAATGTCACGGATGTGTCTTTTTAGTGCAAACTTAAGCTTTTCCAAGCTCATACCAGTTGGATCATTGTGGCGATTGTTTAGGAGCCCATTCTTGGCTTCAGTTGGAGAAGTTCATGTTCATGTATGCAGACGTGCCTCGATGGTACACAACGAGGTTGCTCATATCATCAATAGAGCCCTGGAGGCTATCGAGGCAAAGAATCTGACAGTGAGTACAAGGGGTACGAATTAGGGGTGGAACCTAGTTACGTCATAGGCGTAACACTCTGATGTACCAGTTTAGCTAGGCCCCTCTCGGAGAGGTAATAGCCCTACGTCTTGAGCTCAAGAGTTATGTTTTTCCTGGGGGTGTATGATTACATTGGGTGCTGGACCCTTGGCACTGTGGCGTACAGAGGCTTATATAGAGTGTGCCTCGGCCCAGTAATGCCACATTACAAGGGGAATGAAGGTGTATAACTACAGGAGTTGCGGGTAATGGCCTCTATAACTACACTTGAAGCCCAACCTTAAGTCTTTCGACCGTTGCAGTTCCCATGTTGTCTCCATGCCTCCTCTGTCCGAGTGGTGCTAGTGAGGCCGACTGGAGGGAAGGTGTCTAAGTGTTGTTGGTATGGCCAAGTGGATTTCCAGGGGTACGCACCTGACCGCGTTTGTGGTCCTCAGACCTTCCAATGATGGTGTGGGGCCCTAGGCAGGCCTTAGCTATCAGGTTTATAATTCTACCCTTAGTAGGTGACCCCATCATTAGCCCCCGAATCGACTGGGGTCATGTAGGATGAATGGGACGAACTCTTGGTTTTCTTTGAGTGCCTCGGGGGCATCCATGATCTGTTGCCAAGTGATAACCCATTATGACCTGAGCAATAACACAACCGATTCTAGACTAAAAGTTTCCCGACTGATCTGGCTATGTTGACTACCGGGCAAAACTTGGTGGCATTCGAATGTCTCTCGGGAGAGATTGACTAGAGGTCCAAATGAGGACTTGCCATAAAACTCGAGTGACGACGAAGGCGTGTGGGCTAACTCTCTGGAGAGATGCCACTCATTATCCCGGGGAAACGCCAGTGCGGGCCATCTCCGAGTCCAAGTTTATGGGACTCGTGCCTTGGAGCCTAGAAGAAGGGCTAAGTTAACCCGCGGAGGGGCGCCAAGCTCATCCCGTCGCAATCCTGAAGATGACTCCAAACTGGTTGATTACGTGTCCGAGTGCACGCTGACCCGTCAAGGGTGGCTGATCAGACCGACGGGAGTTCCTTAGGAATGGAATTAAGAGAAATCAATCGGATTGATTAGCGGCTGAAATTTCGGGATTTGCAATCTCATATGCACACATGAAGGAGGTTACGTCGCGGATAGTGGGGAAAGTGGCGCACGTCGCCTCGATTTTTGCCCAAAAAATCTGCCACGTGTCCTCTTTCCTCAGCGCGGCGGTTCACCCGGATGCTATTGGATTTGGAGATTAACGTATCTGAGGCCCCATGAGGCGGATTTACCCGCGGTATCAAAGCGAGCGAGCTACGTTAAAGGGATCAGATCCCCTTTTCACCCCGTTCTCCCCTATCCCTTCCGCCCTCACTCTGCGTCCCGAACCACTCCGAGAGAATCGGCTAGGACACCATGGTGAAGCTAGAGAAGGCAGGGAAAGGCTCGCATCAAGCGCCGGCCCGCTGGCTGGGCGAGCTTCGGGGGACTGGATCCCCTCTCCTGTTACGAAGAAGCGGTTGTTGGAGCTAGAGGATGAAGGGTTGATTCCGGCGGGCCGTTGGAGGTTGTTGGAGGCGGACGATCTGGAGCCTGTGCCGCAGACAGACGAGCGCATCCTCCTCGTCACGCATGTCGAAAGAGGTTCCTCTATGCCACCCCATCCCTTCTTCCGTGCTTTCTAGGATTTCTTCGGCACACGGCTTCATCATCTTCCGCCGAATGATATTGTTTATCCATCGGCATTTGTCTCGCTCTGCGAGAATTTCATTGGTTGTTATCCCCACTGGGGGTTGTTCAAGCTCATCACTTGCCAATCGATGACCATTGCTACTTGTAAACTGCGTCGGGATTTCCCTGAAGAGGAGGGGTGAAGCAGTATAGTAGAGATAAATATTTCTCTAAGTGATAACCAAGGTTATCAAACCAATAGGAGAGCCACGCAAATTCCCGTCTTCAGTACCTACACACACAAAAGCAAATACTTGCACCCAACGCGGGCAAGAGGGTTGTCAATCCCCTTGAATTCATTACTTGCAAGGATTAATTCTGGTAGTGATAGATAGATAAATAAATTGCAAAACAAAATAAAACTAAATAAATTGCAGCAAGGTAGTTTTGGTTTTAATATGATAAAGGTACACTCGGGGGCCATATTTTTCACTAGAGGCTTCTCTCTCAAACACATAGCATACAGTGGGTGAACAAATTACTGTTGGGCAATTGATAGAAAAGTGCATAGTTATGATGTATTCACAGCAATGATCATGTATATAGGCATCACGTCCGAGACAAGTGACCGACTCCTACCTGCATCTACTACTATTACTCCACCAATCGACCTCTATCCAACATGCATCTATGGTATTAAGTTCATGAAAAATAGAGTAACACCTTAAGCAAGATGACATGATGTAGATAAAGAAACCCAATCAATATGAATAAAGCCCATCGTTTTACCCTTAAGAGCAACAATACAAATACATGTCTTGTCCCCTTCTGTCACTAGGATTTAGAGCACCGCAAGATTGAACCCACTACAAAGCACCTCTCCCACTGAAGATAAATCAATCTAGTTGGCCAAACCAAACGGATAGATCGAAAAGAAATACAAAGCTATAACAATCATGCATAATAAAGTTCAAAAAAGACTCAATTACTTTCAATGAATAATCCGATCATAAACCCACAATTCCTCGGATCCCAACAAACACACCGCGAAAGAAGATTACATCGAATAGAACTCCAAGGAGATCAAGGAGAACATTGTATTGAAGATCAAATAGAGAGACGAACCCATCTAGCTACTAGCTATGGACCCGTAGGTCTGTGGTGAACTACTCACGCATCATCGGAAGGCAGCAAGGATGATCTAGAAGCCCTCCGTGATCGGTCCCCCCTCCGGCAGAGTACCAGAAAAGGCCTCCAGATGTGATCGCGGAAGAACAGAAGCTTGCGGCGGCGGAAAAAGTGTTTCGGCTGGCTCCCTGTTAGTTTGGGAATATTTGGGAATTTATAGAGGTGGAATTAGGTCAAGCGGAGTTGTGTGGGAGTCACAACCTCAGGGGGCGCGCCCTAACCCCCAGGGTGCGCCTGGTGAGCTCATGACTCTCCCGTAAGGCTCTAGCCTCCTCCCGAACCTTCTAGGGCCCCTTCTCGTCCGAAAAAGAATCACTGGAAAGTTTCATCGTGTTTGTACTTCATTTGGTACTGATATTCTGAAAAGTAAAACACAAGCAAAAATAGGAACTAGCACTGGGCGCTGAGTTAATAGGCTAGTGCCAAAAAACGATATAAAGTAGCATATAATTGCATATAAAGCATCCAAAATTGATAATATAATAGCATGAAACAATAAAAAATTATAGATATGTTGGGGGTGTATCAACCTGAAGAAGGACACGCCCGATGGGAAAAGACCCACGTAACACAGCAGTATGGTGGATTGGGGATACAACTCAGAGGGCAAAGTGCTTTCCCGAAGATGAGCTTCCCCGACTGTGTCTAAGGGTGGCAGGACGTCCTGAGGGATGTCTCTCAGTCGGGCCTCCCGTCATACTCGTGAGAGAGGTTAGGAGCTCGGGTGTCCCTTATGGTGGCGAAGGAGGAGAAGGTGGATGTGGGGATCTTGGCTGACGCATTGGTGGGCATCGTGAGGGCAGGTTTGAACGGCATCGATCTACTGGAGGTTTTCCTCAGTCGGCGGATCCAACCGCTGTAGGAAAGGGCGCACCCGATGTGGATGTTTGAGGGTCCGAGTGATCCCACTCGGGTGCACCCAGAGGAGCTGACTGAGAAGGCCGTGGAGGGCAAGACCAAGTCCATCACTTCTACTCGCAACAACCCGGGCGGAGCAAGGAGAGTGCCCTGCACGATATGGCCCACTCGCTAGTCAACGTAATTTTATGCTTGATCGGCCAGACAGACCCAATGATACTTTTTGCATGTTTGGATCTTGAACTTGTGGTCTTTTTTCTATCTTCTTCAGCAGAGCTTCCAGCAGATGATTTCTCAAGTGCCAGTGGTCGACCAGTCGCTTGACAATGTGGCGAGCGACACCGAGCAGGAGTACGCCAAGGAGAGTGGGGAAGAGGAGAGCGAAGAGGAGGGGAGCACCAAGGAGGGCGAGGAGGTGGAGTCCTCCCCATCCGAGAACGTTCCCAGAGAGCACTGCACCAAGGCGCATCACGATCTGAGTGCTTGCATGGGTGGCGCACGGGCATCGAGTGGTCCAAAACCAGCTGCACCAGCCCCTGCCATGCATACTACGAAGCGAGGGGGAGCTGTGACGCCCTGACTTAATCGTGCACTAATCATACACGCAAATGTGCATGATCAAGATCAAAGACACATGAGAAGATATCACAGCACAACTCCGAACACAAATTAAAGTCATACAAGCTTCATATTACAAGCCAGGGCCTCGAGGGCTCGAATACAAACGAGTCGGCGAAAGCAACAGTATCTGAGTACAAACATAAGGTAAACAAGTCTGCCTTAAGATGGCTAGCACAAACATCAACATGGATCGAAAAGGGAAGGCCTCCTGCCTATGAGCCTCCTAACTACTCCTGGTTGTCGGCAGCCTCCATGTAGTAGTAGGCACCCTCGGGGTAGTAGTAGTAGTCGGTGGCGGCATCTGGCTCCTGGGATGATCGGAACAATCCGGTATGGGGAAAAAGAGGTAGCAAAGCAACCGTGAGTACTCATCCAAAGTACTTGCAACACTTACATCAGATCTATACTAAGTATGCATCGGTATCAAAGGAATGGGGCTATATCTTCGGACTGAGCTGCAGAAATGCCAGAAGAGAATGGGAAGCCTAGCCTATCGAATACTAGCATCTTGAAGCATCTTGTAGCATTAGAAGAGTGCAGATTAGCATAATATAAGTAGTAGTATGATGTAGCAACGCCTAGAGATCCTTTCTCGACTCCCTGCGAGAAAGCAATCTCGGAGCCATCATATCCATTTCACAACTCCATTTATCCAGTTCTAGCTGTATCGATTGGGATACAACTCTGAGCGTCCGTTACCAAGGACATGCCCATTAAAACAGATAACTTCCCCGCAGGGGTGCACAAACTTACCCAACAAGCTCGATTAACTCTACCCGAACACACTTTCCTCGGTCATGCTCGACCTTGGCTGATCGACAGGCCATAGCCCTACCTAGACTCAAGAGAGAGGCCACCATGCCGGTCTATATCCTAAGCGCACAGGGGTCTTATGCCTATCGCCCTTTGCACTCCTGCATGTTGCGTGGGCGGCCCGGAGCAGACCCACCCCTTTAATACAACAACAGGTGGTTCCCATCCACCCGGGCGCGTGCCGCTCAATCACTGACGTCCGAAGAGCTTTCGAAGAATCGTACGACGCAAAGTGCCCATACTTATTCCCGCGTGGTGGTCAATGCGAAAAGGCCAGAGGCCTACTCAGATCACATATCCAAACCGTTAGTGTCTTGGGAGCGCGCGGAGATGACCAGTGATCCACGATCTGTGGTCCCGTCGCCCCGTCCCACGGACTTACGACAAGGGCTAAGAATGCCTAGCCGTGCTGCGTAGTTCTCTCGGGGTACCCTCCAGGTCAACCCGACTCCACAACACTCGCTAGTACCCTCATGGTCAACCCGACTCACAAGAGACTGTCCGAACTCAGGTCCACGTGTACCGGGGTGGTACCGCCTGTCCCTCCAGTCCCGCAGAAATAGTAACTCTCGCTGGTACCCCTCGGGGCCGACCCGTCTTTAAAATGGTTCTGGGGAAAAAGTCAAACTAACCGTGTGTCCATAACACCAAGGGGGAATCACGCTCGATGGATTCCACTTGATGTAACTGTCAAGGTGAACCAAGGAGGAATCACACTCGATGGTTCACTCTTGATGGGTTGCACGACAGAGTCATTATCGGATAGTGGTGAAGGAGGAATCACCCTCGGTAGACCACAACTGATTAGCTACACTGTAGAGATCTCATCAAAAGTGCTATGCGAGGTATCACCCTCGGCAGTCGATAGTAACCCTGCAGTGTCGTACAACTAATGGGGTGCGATGTGATGTGTGAGGCTCTGGACGTAGACCACGTTAATCAAGTTATCAGTCACAAAGAGGTTGCAACAGGGACAAGGTGAGGGGGTCACTGGTGGATCAGTAACTAACCTATACTAAGCATATAGGATAAGCAGGTAGGTAACAATAACAGGTTACAAAATCAGGCTATGCATCAGAATAGGTACAAACAAACAACAGTAGCAAAATCTAATGCTAGAATGAGAGAGAAGGAATGTGGGATATAGGAATGATCAAGGGGGTTTTGCTTGCGTGGAAGCTTTGTAGAGAGACTGGGACCCTCAAAGGTGAAGTAGTCAATCACGAGATGAACATCGGTCTGGTGGTCTACCAGAGAAGGAGGGGGAAGAAACAATAAATAGCAGGCATGCAAATGCAATGGAAAGCATTACATGATAGTAGGCTAAGCTAGGGCTGACCTAATGCAATACTAGGTGTTATAGACAAAGTGGGGAAATATCCGGGAATATTTTCCCAGCTCCAGGCATTTATCGGACACACGATCCAGAGGGGAAGGTTCCATGTTTGCAGTGTTAGAGACATGTGACAGATGAACAGATAGCATATTCGGTTTTGCTATATTTTTTTGAGCAATTTTCATATATATAATATTTTCATCCGACTTATGGTTTATTTTCTATTAATTTTTAAAGTTTAAATGATTTTTTGGAATTTCTGGAATTATTTAAATTCGAATTAAAAAGTGCAATAACTTTTATACACAGCAGCAGCTAGCCACCGTGTATGACATGTGGGTCCAGTGCGGCTGAGTCAGCCCAGTCAACTGTTGACAGCTGACTGGTCAACAAAATCAAAGGGGACCGAGGGGTCCCACCTGTCACTGACTAGGATTGCCCTATCAGCAGGTTTGACTGGTCAACGGGTCCGGTGGGGCCTATGTGTCAGTGTACAAATTTAATAAAAGAGTTAAAATCACTGGGGGTCCTAGAACTTGCTCACAACGTGATGGTTTGGTCCTACAACTTGCACCCAATGTGCAATTTTGGTCCTGGACCAATCACAGAGCGACAAGTGGACTCGTCGGGCCCGAGCTGGTCAGCGCGCGCGTTTTTGCAAAGAGCCCCCTGCCTTTCATTAGAATGAACACAAGAGGCTGTCCTGCGGGAGGGGATCAAGGAGACAGTCGAAATGAGATTCCAATTTATTCATTTCCAATACCAACTCCACCAAACACTGCTGCACTGCTTTTGCTTGCATGTGCGAGGCCTTGTGAGGCTGCCGATGATCTTGCAACAAAAGGGCAAGATGTGATGCCTTTGTGATCTCTGGCAGGGAGCCCTGCTCCCATACAAGCAGAGTATACAACGTGGGTACACAGAGATTCCATTATTGTTTTTCATTTCAAAAATCAAAAACACGGCTTCACCACACAAAGAAGCGCAAATCATCCACATATTAATTAACAAGTGAAGGCGCAGTATACCTAGCCAAACGGGCCGGCCCGGCACGGCACGGCCTGGCCCATCGTAATCGTGACTGGCCCGGCACGGCCCGCCAGGGCACGATTACTATACGGGCCGTGCCGTGCCGGCCCATGTGCTGCGCCCCCAGGCCCAGGCACGGCCCAGTTAGTAAACGGGCCGGCACGTTGGCCCGTTTAGCACGGTGGGCCCCATATTTTCAGCCTGTTATTTGATGCACTGAGTGTTTTTTAGCCTATTTTTACATATTGGGCCATATATAGATGTATAAAAAATAAAAAAATGTAACCGGGCCGTGCCGTGCCGGCCCGCGTGCCCAGCCTCCAGGCCCAAGCACGGCCCAGGGCGTGCCGCATGCCGGGCCCGGCCCATTTAGCCCGTGCCGTGCCTGGCCCAAGGCGGGCCGTGCCGCGCGTGCTCACGGGCCGGCCCCAAAAAAAGGCCCATTTGGCCAGCTATAAGGCGCACCATGCAAATCCATCCATACCGGGGTTTTCCATCATAAAATCATACAGTATTAGTACTAGGGTTCGTGTGCAGACAGGATAGTGACCCAACGACAACATGAGCTAAGGCCATGGCGATTAGCAAGGTTAGAGAGGCCGGGCTAATTCACGCCAACTTAGTGAGACAAAGGCGTAGATGAACCTCGCCGGACTTCCCGTGCAGCATGTTGGGGCTGACATGGGCGTGGAGCCAGCCCTGCTCCATGTCACGGAGCAGCTCTCCAGCGTCGCTTTCAGCCTAAAGCTGCACCCGAGCGGTTGACGCGGGGGTGCCGGAAGGCCGTCCACCCAGAGCATGCCCGTGTACAGAGGCTTCGCGTCGGCGTCGGCGTTGCCCCTGACGCACACGACGCTGACGGGGGCGGCGGCCGGGCGGCTCCCTGCCGGCGCCCACGGCCAGGAGGAACACGCGGCCGTCCTCCGTGACCAGCAGGCGGCGCTGGTACTCCGACGAGGCCGGCACGACGAACGGCTGAGGCCTCGTACTTGATCTTCTCCACGGGCCACGCGTGCTCGCCGGACGGCGACGCAATGTCAGCGCCCCATCAGTAGAGGACCCAGCCCAAGACCGTGCACGGCCCAGCCGTGCACGTAAGCCCAGCAGCCGCGTCACTGGGCCGGAGTGGGTGACCACTACGAGCAGGCGTACTTAAGGCCGCCACTCAACCGGATCAACTATCCAGTGGATCAGGCGGCTACCGACGGCGGCAACCCTAGCTCTCTGTGCTTCCTTCCCTGAACACCAATTTCCCCCAATTCTGTAATCGATCTGTATAGCTACTACTTCGGAGAGTGTAATAGATCGATTCTACTGCTGTCACCACCACTACTCTTACATCTGGTATCAGAGACATCGATCCACGGTTCGTTTCCACTGGCGCAAATCATCGAAACTCGCCGGTTTCGTCAAGGCCGTCAACAGCTCGAAGCCATGGATCCTGCCATCAAGACCTACCTCGACTCCCTCAAGAACTCCCTTGACGCCAACACGGCGGCGATGCAGGCCCAATCCATGAAGATCGATGATCTGCTGGCTTGGCGTCCCGAATTGGAGCGATGCGTCGACGATCTTGCCGTTGCAGTCTTCGATCTGCAGCGGGCACGCGGCCCGGGCGCGTCATCCGACGCGGAGGCGGTGGCCAAGACTGCTCCCCCGCCCCCAACCGCGACGGGCAGCGATCTCCCAGGCGCTGACTCTGGCGCGGCGGCGCCACTCCTTGGGTCAACGGACCGCGACGACTTCAATCTCACACGGGGGCTGCCGGCGGCGTCCTTTCGGACCCCGCCGCCACTCCCGGCAAACGGTCAGCTCGACTCCTAGTTTTCCCTACCTGCTCTCTCTCCTTTCGCTCATGCGAGTCAGTTGCTCACGGGATTGGGGCAGGCACACCCTTCAATTGTGTTTCCCCAATTCACCGGCGAGAATCCACGGCTGTGGAAGACACTGTGTGAACAATATTTCCAGATGTTCGCCATACACAATTCGTTCTGGGTGCCCATGGCGTGCCTGAATTTTTCAGGCACTGCTTCGGTTTGGTTACAATCTGTTCAAAAGAAGTTAGCTCAGCTAGATTGGGAATCATTCTCTGCCTTACTGTGCACTCGGTTCGAACGTGATCGACACCAATTGTTGATTCGTCAGTTTTACACTGTTCGCCAGTCAACTACAGTAGCAGCTTATATAGAACAATTTGAGTTGATTATAAATCATTTGAGCTCCTATTCAGATTCAATTCACCCCTACTATTACCTTACTCGTTTTGTAGAAGGTTTGCGGCCGGACATCCGCGCGGTGGTCCTTGTGCAACGGCCGCCGGATTTGGATACAGCTTGTTCCCTGGCGTTACTTCAAGAGGAAGTCATCGATGGTGCCTTCGGTGCAGCTCCTCCTCCACCTCGCCACGGCCTCCCGATGCACCACCACGAGCAGGCACGCCGCTACCTCTTCCTCCACCACCACCACGGGTAGCCCCGGCATCAGTGGCCACTGATCGCCGTGGCACGCATGTGGCTCGCGGCGACGCGGCCAAAATCAAGACTCTACGTGACTACAGGCGCGCACGGGGCCTCTGCTTCAAGTGCGGCGAGCGCTGGGGCCATGACCACGTTTGTCCCACATCTGTACAACTTCACGTGGTAGAAGAGCTACTGGAGCTCTTCGGTGTCGACACCATTTACACCAACGATGATCAAAGGCCACGGGCAACAGAGGAAGAAACCGTGATGGCTATCTCTCGCTCTACGCTGTCCGGGGGAGTTTCAGCAAAGGCCTTTTAGCTACGCGCATGGATTCAAGGGCAGGAGGTTTTAATGTTGGTGGACTCTGGCAGTTCAACCTCGTTTATCAACCACTCTCTGGCTCAGCGATTGGAGGGCGTGCAACCTCTGCCACGGGTGTACAAGGTACGCGTTGCGGACGGCGGAGAGCTCTCTTGTTCTTCATCAGTGCCAGGGTGTCGGTGGCATTCACAGAACCATGAGTTCAGCACTGACATGAAGGTCCTCGCGCTGGGCACGTACGATGGCATTCTGGGAATGGACTGGCTCGAAGCTCACAGCCCCATGCAAGTCGATTGGCGTGCTAAGTGCCTGGAGTTCTCCACATCAGAGGGCATGGTGTGTTTGCATGGCCATGAGTCCAACTCGACTGATTGTTTCATGATCAACTCCATTCAGCTACAAAGTCTGTGCAAGCAACAAGCCATTACACATATTGTGCAAATTTGTGCTACTACAGAAGAAGCAACAGTCAACTCACCTGTGCCAGAGATCGTGCAGCAAGTGATAGACGCCTTTCCAGACGTCTTTGGGGAACCTACAGGGCTACCACCTCGGCGCCCTTGCGATCATCGCATCCCCTTGATTCCAGGAGCTCAACCTGTGACTGTCAGACCGTATCGCCATAAGCCTGAACATAAGGATGAAATTGAAAAGCAGGTCATGGAAATGCTGAAGGCAGGGATTATACAACGCAGCTCCAGTCCATTTTCTTCACCAGTGATCTTGGTCAAGAAAAAAGACGGCACATGGCGCCTTTGTGTTGACTATAGGCACCTCAACGCTCTCACATGTGTCGCCAAGTTCCCCATTCCCATCATTGAGGAGCTGCTGGATGAGCTTCACGGAGCCAAGTGGTTTTCAAAGCTTGATCTTCGTTCAGGATACCATCAAATCAGGCTTGCCGAAGGAGAGGAGTACAAGACGGCATTTCAAACCCATTTTGGCCATTTCGAGTTCAAAGTTCTATCATTTGGGCTTGCTGGGGGGCCTACAACTTTCAATGGAGGACTGACTACTACCTTGCACCCTTTGTTACACCACAACGTGTTAGTCTTCTTCGATGACATCCTAGTGTTCAGTGAGTCATTGGAAGAGCACGCGCAGCATGTCAAGCAGGTCCTGCAACTACTTCAGCGTGACAACTGGAAAGTTAAGAGCTCCAAATGCACTTTTGGGCAACAGCAAGTTGTGTATCTTGGTCATGTCGTCAGTGCTGCTGGAGTGGCTACAGACCCAAGCAAAATTGCAGCGGTAGCCCAATGGCAGACACCATCAGATGTCAAAGGAGTGAGACGCTTTTTAGGGCTGGCCGGGTATTACCGACGTTTTGTCAGAAATTTTGGTGTGATAGCTCGTCCCCTGTTCAATCTGCTGAAGAAAGGAGTGCCATTCCTCTGGACTTCGTCGACAGAAACAACATTCCAACTGCTTAAACAACAGTTAACTTCGGCGCCGGTGTTAGCCCTTCCGGATTTCAAGCAGCAATTCACGGTGGAAACAGATGCATGCGACACTGGAGTGGGTGCGGTATTGCAGGAGAAGGGCCACCCCATTGCTTTCATCAGCAAAGCGTTGTCTCCAAGGTATCAGGGGCTTTCTACATATGAAAAAGAGTACCTGGCAATTATAGTTGCAGTTGAGCAGTGGCGACCCTATCTACAACACGCCGAGTTCATCATTCAAACAGACCAACGCAGCCTCGTACATCTCGAGCAGCAGCGTTTATCCACTCCTTGGCAGCAGAAGGCTTTCACTAAGCTCTTAGGGTTACGTTATCAGATCAAGTATAAGAAGGGTTCAGACAATCAGGCAGCTGATGCACTATCCAGAGCTACAACTGCAGGTACCTTGACATCAATCACTTCTTGCCAACCTGCTTGGATGGACGATTTGGTCGCTAGCTACAACAGTAATCCCCAGACCATGAAGTTGCTGGAACAGCTAGCTATCCGAGACGATCCCAAGGGGCGATTCACACTCCAGCAAGGGGTTTTAAGGTTCAGGGGTCGTATTTGGCTTGGGGGCTCCACTGCAATGCAACAACAGATCATAGCAGCATTCCACGACAGCGCTTTGGGAGGGCATTCCGGGTTCCCGGCAACATATTCTCGCATCAGGCGCTTGTTTGCATGGCCAAAAATGAAGATTCACGTTAAGAATTATGTGCAGTGCTGTACAGTCTGTCAGCGAGCCAAACCAGATCGTGCAGCGTCACCGGGTTTACTCTTACCTCTGCCAATTCCTAGAGAGACATGGGACACCATTAGCATGGATTTCATAGATGGTCTTCCTCAGTCTGGAGCTTCCAATTGCTTGCTCGTTATTGTGGACACACGCACCAAGTTTGCTCACTTCTTGCCGTTAGCTCACCCATATACAGCAGCAAAAGTGGCGCAGCTATATATGCATCAGGTCTATCGTATACATGGATTTCCAGCGGCTATCGTGTCTGATCGTGACCCGGTGTTTACCAGCCATTTTTGGCAGGAGCTGTTCAAGTACACCAGAACGGAGCTGCGTATGAGCACTGCTAATCACCCGCAGACAGACGGCCAGACGGAACGAGTAAACCAATGTTTGGAGACGTTCCTTCGCTGTTTCACTCATGCCTGTCCTCGACGGTGGAGTTTTTGGACACCCCTAGCACAATTCTGGTATAACACAACTCAGCATTCAGCAATTGGCATGGCACCTTTTAAGGCCATGTTCGGGTATGAACCTAGACATTGGGGCTTGTCTGCTCATTCTTCGTGTTCGGTTCCATCACTGTAAGCTTGGCTTGAAGAGCGCACAGTCATTCAACAACTTGTGCAGCAACATTTGAATCGAGCCAAACAATGTATGAAAGCTCAAGCAGACAAGAAGAGGTCGGAGCGCCAATTTTAATGTGGGGATCAAGTGTTCCTGAAGCTACAGCCTTATATCCAATCATCAGTCGCGCCTCGTGCGAATCACAAGCTCTCCTTCAAGTATTATGGCCCTTATCAAGTGATCCAACGCATCAATGACGTGGCTTACAAACTACAACTACCAGAACATTCGGCGGTACACCCAGTCTTCCATGTGTCACAGCTAAGAAAGGCTCTAACCCCTGGTACGCAAGTTCATTTCCAGCTTCCCCTCTCTGCTGATGCATTGGCTGTTCCTGTGGAAGTGTTGAACACAAGATGGCGCAAGAAAAATGGGGCAATGATCGAACAAGTTCAAGTGCGCTGGTCCGGAGATGCAGCCATCGGCACCACCTGGGAGGACAAGGTGGCTCTCCAGGCTCGTTTTCCAAACGCGGAGGCTTGGGGTCAAGCCTCAAGCCAAGGAGAGGGGGATGTCAGCGCCCCATCAGTAGAGGACCCAACCCAAGACCGTGCACGGCCCAGCCGTGCACGTAAGCCCAGCAGCCGCGTCACTGGGCCGGAGTGGGTGACCGCTACGAGCAGGCGTACTTAAGGACGCCACTCAACCGGATCAACTATCCAGTGGATCAGGCGGCTACCGACGGCGGCAACCCTAGCTCTCTGTTCTTCCTTCCCTGAACATCAATTTCCCCCAATTCTGTAATCGATCTGTATAGCTACTACTTCGGAGAGTGTAATAGATCGATTCTACTGCTGTCACCACCACTACTCTTACACGCAAGGTGGCGCACGAGTTTTGCCGGCGAGCCCACGAACCGGCAGTCGAAGCAGTAGCAGGGCGCATGCTTACACCTGGCCTTGTGGTCGGCGGCCGAGTGGTAGGGGATGTCATCCATGGTGCAGCCGTATCCCTTCTAGAGGCGCGACACCTTTGTAGGCGTCGACCACGCCGTCCATGAAGCGGGAGGGAGTGTAGGACACTTGGCGCCCGCATGGACCGCAATGCTTGTTCGCGCTGTCGCCGCCGCAGGCGTGGCACACGAAATGCTCGTTCTCGCACTGCAATCCACAAATCGATGTACGTATGATTCAAACTTGAGTTCCCTTCCACATGTAATTCTAGCTTACTAGTAGTTCAAATGTACTCCCTCCGTTTCTAAATATAGGTCTTTCTAGAGATCTCAACAAGTGACAACATACGGAGTAAAATGAATGAATCTACACTTCAAAATATGTCTACATACATCCGTATGTGGTAGTCCATTTGAAATCTCTAAAAAGACTTATATTTAGAAACAGAGGGAGTAGAAGTCAGAGTGAGTACCCTGAATACTCTTGAGGGGGCAAAGACATGCGGCGCATTGAAACAATTTCTTCGGCAAGTCCAAGCTGGCGACCTCCACCTCTCCCGCCGCCACGGCTGACATCGCCGCGTCTTCTTGTTCGGCCACTTCGTCTTCCGGCTTCACCTCACGGACTGGCTTCACAATGGCCGCTGGACTGGTCGGCTCCAGGTCCACCACCATGGTAGCTGAACTGGGGGTGGCCGGTGATGGCATCATGGCGGCCATTGGACTGGTCACCACGACCGTGGCGGCTGGCGTAGTCATGTCTCCCTCCGTCGTGGCTGCTGGACTGGGCGCCGGCGGCATGGCGGCCAGAGGACTGGTCACCGCCACCGTGGGCGCCGGCTTTGCCATGGCAACAAGGCTGGGTGCCGTTGGTGCCACGGTTTGCCACCGGAGTGCAGGATAGCGCCATGCCGCTCGACTTCTTGCCGCCGCTCCCCCCATTGTTCGCGGAGCACCGTGGCCTCTTCTTGTGCTGCTCCCCCATAGAGATCGACCGGAGCGCTGTACAGAGGAGGCTGTCCTGCGGGTTGATTAGAATGAAGGGCAGGTGGTATTTGCAAAAAAGCGTGCGCTGACCGGCTCGGGCCCGAGCAGTCCAGTTGTCGAGCTCTGATTGGTCCAGGACCAAAGTTACACATTGGGTGCAAGTTGTGGGACTGGATAGGGTCATTTTGCAAGTTGTAGGACCAAATCATCACATCCTGAGCAAGTTCTAGGACCCAGTGCTTTTAACTCTTAATAAAAACGTTTGATTAACAACGATGGTCCAAATGTCATTGTATCTAACTAATAATTAATTAGTTTAACCCTAATCCCGATCCTAACTACGTTGGGCCCCTAGTCAACTCAATGAGCCGGCAGGGGCCCTTGCCTTGCCAAACGCCGGGCACGGGGCAATGGACAGCAGCAATAGTTGGCGGCCGGCGGCAGCAGCAACTACAGCAGCGGGACAGCGGTCGGCGGCGGTCACGTGTGGCGCAGGGGCCGCGGGCGGACAAGGCGGCAGGCGCAGCGGAGCAGGGGGCGCGCGGGAGTTGGTCAGGTGCGGGGCGCGACCGGCAGGGGCTGCAGCGAGTTGAGGCGTTGTGAGAGTTCAACACGGCTTAGTAATCCTAGTCCGATACGTGCTCAGAGGCCGTCGCCGAGTAGGATAAGTCTTGGGCTGTTTAGCTCCTATTTATACCCCTGTAACCCACGTTGTATCAGCCAGAAAAAAGATCAAAGCAATAAAGAGTATTAACAGGTGCGACAGGCACCTGTGGCCATCAACCTACGTGTTTCTTCTATCGCTACTTTTCGCTGGGACTTTCCGTCGAGAGATCATTTGATTCGATCCTAGGGCTAGTGAGATCCCAGGTTCACGTACGTTATGTGCATGCAAAATCGATCGAGCTGCTAGCTTGCTTGCTAGCTAGCTTTACTGCACGTACACGTTGTAGCTCCCGTTGAATTGATCTAGGGATCAAAAGCCAACAATTGGTATCTGAGCCTCGACGATCTACGATGACGGACAGCGACGCTGAGTCAGTCAAGTCCGGCAACGGCGGTTCCAAAGGGAACAAGTCCGGCAACGGCGGTTCTAAGGCGAAAAAGAACGGTGACAAGGTGAAGAAGGGCGGCAAGTCAGTGACCAGTGGTGGCGGAACAGGCGGCGCCAACGTACTGGCGCATTGCAACATCCCCATCCGGTACCCGATGCTCACCGACGCCAACTACAGCATGTGGGCAGTGAAGATGAAGATCATTCTCCGAACCCTTCGAGTGTGGGAGGGCATTACGGACGACGACGTCAATGAGTGCGACGAAGGAGCCATGGCCGCCATAGCCCAGTCTATGCCAGATTCCGTGCTGATGACATTGGCGGAGTTCGAGACAGCAAGAGAGGCGTGGAACGCACTCAAAGAGATGAGGATTGGAGAAGATCGCATCACGAAGGCTCGGGCACAAGTGCTGAAGCGCCAATTTCACAAGTTGCAGATGGAGAAAACTGAATCGGTGAACGACTATGCCATGCGTCTGACTACTTTGGTGGGAGAGATCCACGCGCTTGGTGCAAAGCTCGACGAGACCGAGATTGTGGAGAAGTTTTTCAGTTCAGTGACTGATAAATTCACGTACATCATCGGCACGCTCGAGCAGCTTTACGACATCGACGACATGACCATTACGGAGGCGATCGGACACTTGAGGACATGGGAAGAGAATGCTCGTGGTTGTCGGAAAGGCAACGGAGGAGGTGGTGACCAACTCATGTACTCTCTCGCAGATTGGGAGGCCCCAAGTAGCAAAGGAAGGCGTGACGGTGGTGAAGGCTCAAGCAACGCGAAGCGCGGACAAACCGGAAAAGGCAAAGGAAAAGGCAAGCCAAAAAGTCGTGGTAAGGCGGACCGATCTAAAGAGCGGAAGTCATGGAACTTGGATATGTCCGAGGTCAAGTGCTATAACTGCAACGAGATGGGTCACTTTGCAAAGGATTGTTCAGAGCCTAACAAGAGGGAGATCAAGACAAATTTGGCAAAGCAGGAAGACGAACGTCCAGGTCTTCTGATGGCCGAAGTTTGTGATCTCGTCCAAATAGCGATTGTGAAACCAAACCGGAAGGTGCTACTTCATGAGAAAAAGGTAACACCAAAGTTATCCGGGAGCCAGAACGTGTCGTGGTATCTCGACACGGGTGCCAGTAACCACATGACGGGGTGCAAGGAGAAGTTCCTCGAGCTACAATATGATGTTCAAGGCTCGGTCAAGTTCGGTGATAGTTCAAATGTGGAGATTTGCGGGCAAGGGTCTGTCCTCTTCGAGGGTCTCACAGGAGAACATCGCATACTCACTGGAGTGTACTACATCCCAAGGCTTCGCAACAACATCATCTCTGTTGGGAAACTTGACGAGAATGGATGCAGGGTGGATATTGAGAATGGAGTGATGACGATCTTCGACAACCTCCGAAACGTGCTAGCGCGTGTGAATCGCACGCGGAACAGGATCTATATTCTCAACCTTGATCAATCTCAATCGGAGTGTTGGCTCGCCAAGAGTGATGATGATTCGTGGTTATGGCATGCTAGATTTGGACACGTTAACTTCTACGCCTTGAAGAAGATGTCGAAGATGGAGATGGTATCTGGGATGCCATTAATTGACCATGTTGATCGAGTATGTGACGGGTGCTTGGTTGGAAAACAGCACCGCAGGCCGTTCCCTACTGAGTCTACCTATCATGCAAGTGATGCACTCGAGCTGCTTCATGGTGATCTTTGTGGCCCTATCACCCCAGTAAATCACGGAGGAAAGAAGTACTTCTTCCTTGTGGTAGATGACTACTCGAGATACATGTGGGTCATTCTCCTACAATCTAAAGATGAGGCGTTTGAAGCGTTCAAGAAGCTGAAGGCTGCAACGGAGATGGAACACAAGCTGAAGGTTCGCGCTCTACGGACAGATCGCGGCGGAGAGTTTACGTCGAACGAGTTCAACGACTACTGCGAGAAGATTGGCATAAAGAGGTTCCTCACGGCACCTTATACGCCGCAGCAGAATGGGGTTGTTGAAAAGCGCAATCGAACCGTCGTTGACATCGCAAGGAGCTTACTCAAGAGCAAGAACCTGCCGGGGATTTTTTTGGGAGAAGCTGTCTTGACAGCGGTCTACCTTCTCAACCGGGCTCCAACGAAGGCCGTGATCGGCAAGACTCCATATGAAGCAATTTACGGACGGAAGCCGAATGTGTCTCATCTATGGACGTTTGGGTGCGTGGCACATGTGAAGACGGCGGATCCGCATCTCTCAAAGCTTGCCGATCGTAGCACCAAGATGGTATTCATCGGGTACGAGTGGAGTTCCGACACCAAGGCATACCGCTTCTATGATCCACGAACCAAGCGTCTACGGATTTCACGCGACGTCGTGTTTGAAGAAAACCAAGCGTGGAATTGGAGCGCAGCAGCCAACGATGCTCCAAACGGTAACATATTCACAGTTGAATTTCCAATTGATGATGATGCAAGGGAGGACGTCCAGGTGGTTGGCAAGACGCCCAACCAAGGTGACCACAATGGTAGTGATCATCATGGTGCCGACACCGAGGACGACGCGCATGGGTCGCAAGGGAGCGACAACGACGCGCACGACACGGGCGGAGATCTCGGCAGTGACATCGACAACGAGGCGCATAGTGACGACGACAATCAAGATGATAGTCACGGTCACAACGACTACGCCAACGACGAGGATGTCAATGGCGTGGATGCCAACGATCTGGTATCTACCACGCCCAGGACTCAGCCGTCTTCCTCAAGTGCATCGACGCCGACTCAACTTGTGTCGCCTCCTTTGCAAGCCACAACAGATTCTTCCGGGCCTCGTCGCTACAAGACCCTCAAGAAAGTCTACAAGTACGCAAAGCCAGTTACGCTCGAGTGCTCTGATTTGTGTTTACTCGGAGTTGAGGAGCTGGCTAACTTCGTAGAGGCGAGCAAAATTTCAAGTTGGATGCACGCCATGGATGAGGAGATGAAGGCGATCGAGAGCAATGGCACGTGGACTTTGGTAAACCGACCTACGAACCAAAAGGCCATAGGTTTGAAGTGGGTTTACAAGTTGAAGAAGTACACGAAGGGTGCCATTGTGAAGTTCAAGGCAAGACTCGTTGCAAAGGGCTACGTACAACGTCAATGAGTTGACTATCAGGAGGTGTTTGCATCGGTGGCTCGAATCCAGACGGTGAGAGTGCTCCTAGCTTTGGCAGCACGAGAGGATTGGAAAGTTCATCATATGGATGTGAAATCCGCTTTCCTCAACGGCGACCTCAAAGAAGAAGTGTACGTGGAACAACCCCTCTGCTACGAGAAGAAAGGCAAAGAAAGGAAAGTTAACAAGCTCAAGAAGGCACTTCACGGGCTGAAGCAAGTGCCAAGAGTTTGGAACTCAATGTTAGACTGAAGTTTGATCTTGCACGGGTTCAAAAGGTGTTCCTACGAGGATCCAAAAAAGAGTCTATCAAGCACCGAAGAACAGGTGAAGATTGAAGTCGTGATCAAGGAGAAGCATTGGCGTCAAGCTATGGATGAGTTGACGACAGCAAAGACGGTCCCTGAAATGCTACAAAGAATGGCAAACGCAATGCCTAGGATATTGCTTATGAGTAGTAGTCATCGCATTTGGAATCCAGGTCGCATCAAGGACGCCATGTTTAAGGGGGTGAATGTGAGAGTTAAACACGGCTTAGTAATCCTAGTCCGATACGTGCTCAGAGGCCGTCGCCGAGTAGGATAAGTCTTGGGCTGTTTAGCTCCTATTTATACCCCTGTAACCCATGTTTGTATCAGCCAGAAAAAAGATCAAAGCAATAAAGAGTATTAACAGGTGCGACAGGCACCTGTGGCCATCAACCTATGTGTTTCTTCTATCGCTACTTTACGCCAGGACATTCCGTCGAGAGATCAGTCGATCCGATCCTAGGGCTAGTGAGATCCCAGGTTCACATACGTTATGTGCATGCAAAATCGATCGAGCTGCTAGCTTGCTTGCTAGCTAGCTTTGCTGCACGTACACGTTGTAGCTCCTGTTGAATTGATCTAGGGATCAAAAGCCAACAGGCGTGGCGGCTGGCAGTGGGCGGCGCCGGCGGATGACGGCACCGACGCGGGCGGGGCGCGCGGTAGCTATGATGGTGTGAGCAGCAGCAGAGAGCAGGACCAGTGGGTAGAAGTGGCGGCGGCCATAGCGTGCAGAGGCGGCCGCGGTGCATTGGGCGAGCGGGGGCGCGGCTAGCGAGCGCGCGACGGCAGCTGCAGGCGGCAGAGGCCACGCGCGGGGCACAGGGTGGTAAGCAGGGCGCGTGGGAGCAGGGCCGCGAGCGCTTGCGGCGTGGTGAGTGCGGCTGAAGGGCGCGACAGGGGAGCCCGGGACGTGGTGCCTAGGTAGCGGGGGAGCGGGAGCTCATGGGGAGTGGGGAAGATGTGGGGCTCACCACAGGTGCAGAGGAGATGCTCGGGGAGGCCGGGGTGCGGTGAGGGCGACGGATCGAGCGACGACGTCGTGGTGGCTGAGGCGGGGAAGAAGACGTGGGCGTCGATGTGGCGGCTTCCCGAGCTCGGTTTGGTGGCGTAGAAGGTGAAGCACACGACGGCCGACCTCCTGGATATGGCGATGCAGTGGGGGAAAGCCGATGGCCGCCGGATCGACGGTGTCATGGGGAAACACGGCCATCTATGGGGCCATTAGCCCCTTGTGATTCGGCAGGGTGGAAGAGCACATTGCACAAAGAGTGGAGGGCGCGGAGCAGCACGACAGTAATCACACGGGTAGTTTTTATCCAGATTCGGGCCGTCGCGAGGCGTCAAATCCTATTCCTACTTTGGTGGATTGATAAGACCGTGGTGGAGACGCGGTGCTCTAGCCCGGCAAAGTTGCCTCGAGACGAGAGCAGCTACGCGCGTATGAGCGTACAAGGGTCTGAATCCTTTCTAAGGTTGCCACGACCATTCTTTTATAGATAGGGCTCACCACAATGGCAAATCGGTCATTGTGTACTGATTAAATAGCAAACAGTGCTATCATACCTAACTCTACAGACAGGACAAGGCGCATTAAATGCACCGCTTAGTGTCATATTGTGGCGTAGCCCGGCAAGCTTTGCTGTGCCGTTCGGCCACCTTCTCGCCTGCCTGCGTGACACGTCCCTGGTTGGGTGTCATTTGGAGGTGATTTCCTTCAGAAATGGCAGCCACGTGCCAAATAACAGCCACTTAGTCACTTGGGTGCTCGACACCGCTCCGATAGGTGACTTGCGTTGCTGTGAGGTGGAGCGGTGGGGCCTTGGCGGCGTAATCTGCCCTCGGTGTCCCCGGCAAGCTTGTCGCGGTAGTCTTGAGATTTGTCTCCGGGGCAACCTCGACCTCGCCAGGCTCGCCTGCCTGGCAAGGGAGGTTTTTCCTTGGTGGTATCTTGCTCCTTTAGCTTGACTTAGTCTTCTTGATCCACCCTTTGATTTCTCAAAGGGCTATCTCTCCGGTTTGTCCTTGTCTTGGATGTTGCAACCTCGCTCTTGAGCCTGTGTACAGTCCGGGCAACATACGCCTGGGGTTTATTGCACCGACAGGAGCACCCGGGCCTGGCCTGGACGTGCTGCCTAACGTCGTCAGGGGTAGGCCCTGTCTAGTACACAGGTGAGGAAGTCTCATCCTTTGAGATCTTCTTTGCTTCTTCATTAACCTGTGTTTGAGTCAGTTTCCGGTTTCTCCGTGCGTCGTGCAAGACGTTGTGGGGGAGATAATGAGTCACGATCTATGGGCTACCCGCGTCCCACGTTCACGGGGCGGTAACTGCCGTTCCACTATCTTCCCCACTTCTGGCGTCTCTGCCACATGTGCTTCATGCATTGCGCTGGGTTGGTGGCGGATCCGAAGAGCGCGGAAATGCAAGCCATGGCAGAAACCCAGACGCCATGGATTGGCGCAAAGGGCCGGCTTCGACTCCACAAGCCGTTGGCGACACAGGAGGAGCCAGATTGATGGAACGGGGTGCTCGTTGTCGGTGTCAAAACCGGCAGATCTCGGGTAGGGGGTCCCGAACTGTGCGTCTTAGGATCAAAGGTAACAGGAGACAGGGACACGATGTTTACCCAGGTTCGGGCCCTCTTAATGGAGGTAATACCCTACTTCCTGCTTGATTGACTTTGATGAGTATAGGGGTTACAAGAGTTGATCTACCTCGAGATCGTAATGGCTAGACCCTAGATGTCTAGCATGTATGATTATGATTGCCTCTACGGACTAAACTCTCCGGTTTATATAGACACCGGAGGGGGCTAGGGTTGTATAGAGTCGGTTTACAGAGAAAGGAATCTTCATATCTGAACGCCAAGCTTGCCTTCCACGCTAAGGTGAGTCCCCTCCGGACACGGGGGGAAGCCTTCTATCTTGTATGTTCATGGCCCATCAGTTCGGCCCACGTCACATAGCCCGGACGCCCGGGGACTCCCTAATCTAGAACTCCCTCAGTAGCCCCTGAACCAGGCTTCAATGACAATGTGTCCAGCACGTAGATTGTCTTCGGCATTGCAAGGCGGGTTCCTCCTCTGAACACTTCAACGTAGTTGATCAAGCAAGAACTATATATGGCTCTGTTTAACAAAGAACACGATATGTCTTTACTGACAGTTTTACTGGCGAGACGTTACGTCTGGCCACTTCATTATTTCGAATCATTTTTTGACCTCCCGTTTCGCGTTTCGAGACGCAGCCTCCGGTGACACGTCTTGTCAAAGCAGAGATCGTGTCCCCTTATTCCGGGATTCTCATCAATATGGGCTTGGGAAACCCAACCGTGCCGTTCGCACGACCCCTTGGGAATAGGCGAGCTTTAAGGCTCGTGGGGGGACGCATGATATTCACTGCCTTTATAAGGAGATAAGGATCCACCTTTTTACTCCACGCCTTCTTCCTCCTCATCCTATCCACCCTCGAGCTCCAGCGCCCAAGTCTCAATCCTTTTCGTCCCCCGCAGACATTCCAGCCATGTCCGGATC
This sequence comes from Aegilops tauschii subsp. strangulata, assembly GCF_002575655.3. Taxonomy (NCBI): domain Eukaryota; kingdom Viridiplantae; phylum Streptophyta; class Magnoliopsida; order Poales; family Poaceae; genus Aegilops; species Aegilops tauschii. The sequence continues at coordinate 197,361,167 of NC_053038.3, read as the reverse complement.
TGGAGCGCAAGGCAAATGGATGGCCTCCTCCGTCACGGAGGGGAACATCCAGGAGCTCCGGGAAGCGGGGTACCTAGCCAAGGAAATCGCCCACCGGCTTCCTGCCAAGAAGCAGATCGTCCCCACTCCAGAGCCCAATGAGAGGGTAGTGTTCATCTCCCATTTTCTTCGCGAACTAGGATTTCCCCTTCATCCTTTCGTCCGCAGTCTCATGTTTTACTACGGGCTAGATTTCCATGATCTAGCCCCGAATTTCTTCCTCAACATTTTGGCATTCATCGTCGTATGCGAGGCATTCCTCCGCATTCCCCCCCCCCCACTTTGCCCTATGGCTCAAGGTCTTCAACGTGAAGCTGAATGTGGTGGATGGCCAACACGCGGAGTGCGGTGGCACCATGGTGAGCAAGCTTCCCAACATCACCTGGCTCAAGGGCACCTTCGTGGAGACCGTGAAGGGATGATAGCACGAGTGGTTCTATGCCACGGAACCCCGCGACTCCACATGGGCCGCTCCTCCCGAGTTCAAGTCCGGGCCTCCAGTGCGGCTGACATCCTGGCACAACAAGGGCCTGGACTGGGCGTCGTCCGACGAGGTGATGACGCTGCAGAGGCGCGTCAAGAGCATGGTAGACAAGAATACCAGCCTTGCTAGTGTGATCCAGGTGATGCTCTTTCGCCGGATTCTCCCCTGCCAGGCGCGTCAGGAGTATATGTGGGAGTTTGACCCGGCCGGTCCCCGGACCCTGCAGCATTTCTTCGGCACGAAGCACGAAGACATGTGGAAGCTGCTTTTCAAGGACCAAAAGACATGGCCGAAGACGACCGAAGACCTTGGCCATGACTGCACTCACGCAGCGACTCCCGTAAGTTCTCTGATAACCTTATTTTGAAGTCCAAGGAGCATACTAAACTCTCCATTCTCCCCACAGGGCTGGACGAAGAAGGCGGAGCGGATTCACTATCCGGCTCCGCTACCCGAAGACCCAGCTATTCCTCTGTTGACAAGGATGCTGGTCCCGGCGCCGTATCAGGCACCGGAAAAGAAGGTCAAGAAGAAGAGCAAGGAGGCCAAGGGTGGCCTCCGCCGTAAAGGCGCTTCGGACATAGTGTCCGAAGACACCAAAACTCTCTCCTCTCATGACGAAGATGAAGAGGAGGAGGAAGAAAGCAATTCCCCCTTAAGGGGAAAGAAGAAGAGGGCAGCTTCCGTCGATCTAGATGCGGAAGCGTCCAAGAAAAGGAAAACCTCCCTTACGGATGATTCCGAGATGGACGCCAACGACATCCACGGGTGGCGCCCCAGGCCGAATCCCCTGAGCGGATCGTAAGTATTCAAAGGTACTGTATATATATCCGGCTTTTCGCCTTGTGGTTGTAACACGTTGAATTGCGTGCTGCAGTCTGGCTCGTCACCTCCCCCAGCGATCCTCATCTTCTAGGAACTCGCTGGGTCCAAACATGATGGAGAGCGAGTCACCTCCGCCAGCCTCCCCCCCCACTGGTACGGATAACATTGAGATGTTGTCCCGAAGGACCCTTCTGGGACAGGGAGTGGTGCAGGAGGCCGCCAAGACGGCGCCCAAGGGTCATACCCCTACTGCCAAGAACATGGGGGAACCGACCCCCATGGAGACCGGAGACGGGGCCATGTCCAATTTGGCCCCCAACCAAATGTCATTCCGGAGACCCACACGGCTCCGGAGTCAGATGAGCAGCCTCCTTCGAAAGAAGGGGGCACGCCCACCCCACTGGCGACCTCTGTCAATCCAGAGGCGCCGGACACTCTGGTGGGAGCGCTTCAGAGCGCCATCATTGTGGAAGAACATCGTACCCTTATGGGTACGGTGATTGAAAAGGTTCAGTACGCAAAAAGCGGGTTGAACGAGGCCGACACTAGCCTTCTGAGAGGCTTTGAGGTATGTGATATGATGCCTTTTAGCTATATAAGAGGAATTCCTGTGTATAGATAGTAGCCCCTGAGACTTTGTTCGGTGTTTGCAAAGAAAGGCCGAACAGAGGATCTAATAACTCACGCAGGAGATTAACATACATATCTATTTGAACAAACGGGCTGCGATGCAGGCGTCCGCTTCCCATGCCGCCGAAGCGTCCGAGCTAAGGCGGAAGTTAGAGGAAAAACAAGGTATGTGATACTAAAACACGTCTGAAATGATATCAGCTCCGATTTTGGTATCTGAATAAGTTTTATAATTATCCTCATAGCTGATGCGTCTGAGGTCGAGACCCTCCAGAGCACGCTGGCCGCAGCCAAGGAGGCAGAGGAGGAACGAGCTACCCGCTTGAAGCATGAATCAAGGGTGGAGGAAGTCCAGCAAGAGCTCAAGGACGCAATAAGCAAATGTTAGTCCTTAGAGCGCAAGATTGCGGATCAGAATTCCGAACTTGCTAAGGCCCTCCAAAGTGCACAGGAGGCCCGGTCCGAAGCCCAAAGCGCCCTCCGGGAGGTCCAAGAGGCAAAACAGATCGTGACTAGTAAGGCCTTTAATATGCAGAGCAAATTTTTGAGGAGAAGGTACATCTTACTGACCCGGGTTTGGAGTTCTCCAGGAGCGTTTGCGGATCTGCCCCGGATTGTTGCTGATGCTGCGGAGTTCTACCGAGCTGAAGAGGGGAGCTCAACAGAGAAGCTGTTCTGGTCGCAGTACCTTGCGCCAGAGCATCCAGTGCCCCTCAGCGATCAGCTAAAACAGTTGACCGAACTGCATAGGATGGCCGGATTGGACATGAGGGATTTCATAATCCGTCTTTGGCCTGCCGAACCCATACCTAGCAGTTACTTCGGGCTCGTGAAGTGGCTGGTCAGTGCCTGCCCCCGTCTTGATGCCGTGAAGCGGTCGGTCCGCATCGAAGGTGCACGGAAGGCCTTCGCCCGTGTCAGGTGCAGTGGGCAAAGATGAATGTCGTCAAGCTTGCAACCGAGGGACCGCCCACAGGCAAAGAGCACCGCACGCTGGAGCGGCATTTTGACGACGTCCTCGAGGGGTCCCGCATTGTAGAGGGCCAGTGTTCGAAGGACATCATTTTTGAATGAATGTATCCATGTTGTCCAATCTTTATATTATGGAACAAAGCTTATGTATTATATGTCGTCGGCTTCAGCCCCTATGTAGGTAGTACGAGGGTGTTCGGGATAGCATCTAAACACATTTGATCCAACGACTGGATCCTTGAAGGAGGTGTTAGTGCGGCGAACCAGGCAATCGGACTATGTGGCTTTATTGCTCTCACTTAGCCATAGGAGTTTGACGATGTGAGTGTAGGCGCAGCCCCTAGTACTATTCGATTATCCGAACTTGGGTGCTGTAAATGCCTGACCGGGTAAAGGCCGGTCTGTCCCGTGATGCAGAAAAATCGCAAAAGATTTATACTTAGTCACCGAATAGCTGACCTGCTCTCGCCGCATCATGACAGTCAGCTTTCGGCTTTCTCTACTGAGGTGTTTGTCTAGATGAACCAGAAACACAATCTTAGTAGTTCTCCCTTTACTACCTTAGCCGATCAAGTGGAACGTAAGGCAGTAACCACAGAAGCCGGGCAACCCAACTATTGACCAAAGACATGATTCGGAGCCGATGCATATAATGCTATGTTCGAGATGCCAAATTGTACCATAAAGGTGTTTGGACTTGTTTGAAAGAAATGTACGTGGCCGAATAGAGCCTCTGGCGATTTAAGTCGTACCGAGGTGTACATGGCAATTAGACGAAGACAAGGGAATACACGTTAAGAAATCAGCCAGTACCGAATAGGTTGGGCAAGAAACTGTTTCCATTATAGTCTAATTGATATGTCAAAACGTATTTGTACAAATAATGCGATAAGCATCGAGGCTATTTTACATGCCGAGCACAAGGGAAAGCTGTGTACGGGTCCTAAAGAAGGAAGCGGTGATCTTTAAAGATCCTTTAGATACTCTGCCAGATGTCTACGCTCCTTTTCTCCTTGGTGTATCGTCCTTTGAAAGGATTCAACGATCGGTTTTATCTTGAGGGGCTTAAAAATGGGCCCTTGGTACCATCGAAAGGTGATGTGGGTTGTAAGGAACCTGGAGAAAATAAAAATAAGAGAAAGGAAATATGAGGGTGCAGATAGGGTCGAGCCGTATTCTGGATTTTATCTTTACTATGCCTCCATCTTTGCCCATGGTATCTTCAACGCGTAGTGATGTACGCGTGGTACATGTGCCGCAATTTGGTTGGGGCTGGGACGGAGGCTGAATTGCTAGTCGAGCTCCTGACGAGCTGGACTATTGTGCTGCGGGATAGTCCGGACTCGTTTGATAGTGTCCGGGGGCTTGACTGCCGATGCAGTTTTTGATATGATAAGGCCGCTCTGTACTTCCACCGCCAGGGCCGCGGTGTGCTCCTCAGTGCGGAGGGAGCGTTCTGTGTTTCCATTGACTGTTATAACACCGCGGGGTCCATGCATCTTGAGTATGAGATAGGCATAATGTGGGACCGCGTTGAAGCGAGCGAACGCGGTTCGTCCGAGCAGCGCGTGGTAGCCACTTCGGAAAGGGACGATGTCGAAGATCAAGTCTTCGCTTCGGAAGTTGTCCGGCGAACCGAAGACAACCTCCAATGTGATTGAGCCCGTACAGTGGGCCTCTACACCAGGTATTACTCCCTTAAAGGTGGTTTTGGTGGGCTTGACCCTTGAAGGATCAATACCCATTTTGCGGACTATGTCCTGATAGAGCAGGTTAAGGCTACTACCGCCATCCATGAGGACTCGCGTGAGGTGGAATCCATCAATAATTGGGTCGAGGACTAGCGTGGCCGAGCCTCAGTGACGGATACTGGTCGGATGGTCTCTCCGATCGAAAGTGATCGGGCAGGATGACCATGGGTTGAATTTTGGGGCGACTGGCTCGATCGCGTAGACGTCCCTTAACGCGCGTTTGCACTCCCGCTTGGGGATGTGAGTAACGTATATCATATTCACCGTTTTCACCTCAGGGGGAAATTTCTTCTGTCCCCCCGTGTTCAGTGGGCGATGCTCCTCATCGTCATCCTCGTTGGGCGACCCTTTCTCCTTATGTTTGGCATTTAACTTGCCGACCTGTTTGAAAACCCAACAACTTCTGTTGGTATGGTTGGCAGGCTTGTCAGGAGTGTCGTGGGTCTGGCAAGGTCGATCAAGTATTCGGTCCAGGCTTGATGAATCGTCTTTGTTTCTTTTGAATGGCTTCTTCCGCTGACCGGATTTGGAGCCACTGAATCCAGCGTTGACCGTCGTATCCTCTGTATTATCGTTGTTGCTTCGACACTTATGTTTGTTGCGTGGGGGCCTTCCGTTGTCGTTTCTGGCTTCGGAAGTGCCGGGGTCGTTGGTACTGTTGCTGATACGGGCTAGCCAGCTATCTTCGCCCGCGCAAAAGCGGGTCATTAGTGCTGTAAGGGCTGCCATGGACTTCGGCTTTCCTTGGCCGAGGTGTCGGGCGAGCCATTCGTCGCGGATGCTGTGTTTAAAGGCCGCTAGGGCTTTGGCGTCTGGACAGTCAACAATCTGGTTCTTTTTAATTAGGAACCTGGTCCAGAATTTCCTGGCCGACTCTCCTGGCTGCTGGACTATATGGCTGAGGTCATCGGCATCCGGAGGCCGGATATAAGTGCCTTGGAAGTTGTCTCTAAAGGCATCTTCCAAGTCTTCCCAGCTTCCAATAGAGTTTTCTGGGAGGCTATTTAGCCAGTGCCGAGCTGGTCCCTTGAGTTTTAAGGGGAGGTATTTGATGGCATGTAGATCATCACCGCGAGCCATGTGAATGTGGAGAAGAAAATCTTCGATCCATACCGCGGGATCTGTTGTGCCATCGTATGATTCGATGTTTACGAGTTTAAACCCTTCTGGGAACTGGTACTCCATTACCTCGTCGGTGAAGCATAGGGGGTACGCGGCGCCTCTTTATCGGGCGACATCATGACGTAGTTCGGATGAAGGCCATATACGGTTTTTGGCTTGTGCAAGGTTGTGCCTGTCTCGCCAGGTCTGATGGTCGTCCCCGTACGTTGGGGCACGCCCCCTCGATCCATAGATTGATCTTGTCAGACCGGTTCTATTGTCCATGTCCTTTCGTAAGTCGTAGGTATAGCCCGGGGCCGTTACCTCCCTGCCTCTACGGTGGGGTGGCGCGGGCTGGTGTTCGGCGTGAGTAGCCGGTCTGTCCCGTCCACGCGGTGGTCGGTCGGGCTTGTCAGCAGTTTTATGCTTTGGCGGTACGGGCTCAAGGGCCTCATCGTCGAATTGGGGTAGCAGCTTGCACTTTGGGAAGCTCTTTGCTGGGCGTTCGAGGCCGTATTCCTCGGCTGCCAGGACATTAGTCCATCTATCATTGAGTAGATCCTGATCAGCTTGAAGCTGTTGCTGCTTCTTTTTAGGCTTCTTGCAGTGGTGATTAGCCGGCGCTTGAAGCGCTCTTGGTCGAGGGGTTCCTCCGGCATGATGAAATCTTCGTTGCCGAGGCTCACGTCCTCTTCGGAGATCGGTAGGTAATTACTATCCTCCAAGCCCTCGTTCTTGACAGGATCATCAGGGCCGACTTGTCCCTCCTCCCAATCATCCTGTTCGGATGTTGGCTCTACAGGGGCTTCAGGGTCTTCGGCATTCTCTGGAGTGTTATCGTCTCCGGTGCCGGTATTGCTGTCTTTGTCACAGCACGATTTTGAGCGGCGCTGCTTACGTCGACGCTTTGGAGGGGCTTCGGCAGGCTTGTCCTCATCCGGATCCTTCTTGCCATCGTCGTCCTCTTTGGGCGTGTCCACCATGTATACGTCGCATGTGGAAGTGGCCATCCATAGTCCGGTAAACGGAGGGTCTTGGCCTTGTTCGTTTCCGGCATCGTCATCCATACCGTTGATGTCTTCGCAGGCGTAGTCCAGCATGTCGGTTAGGTCTTCAACAGTGGCTATGAAGTGGGTGGTGGGTGGGACGTAAAATTCCCTGCTTTCATCCCCTAGTTCGGGTTGGGCATAGTTTGGAAGTGATCCTTCTGTAATGGCGAGTGATCGCATCAAGTCCAGAGCCTCGTTCAAAAGCGAGGTTTGAGCAGAGGAAAGAGAGTCTGCGGGGCTATCCGGGGTTGCAGCCTCCTGGTCGCGCCTACTTAACACGGACCCTGAGGGTTCGGACTTGGAGTCCGGCGCTTGAGCGTTAAGGGGAGTTCGGTTCGTCTTTGGGTTTGCCACTGACGCCGTCCCCTCCGGATCTCCGGTAGCGAATTCCATAGTTGCAAAGAGCCCTGCGGGCTCTAAACTCCCATCTTCGGACCTGACAACCTGTTCTAGACCTAAGGCCGGAGCGGCAATTGGGGCCGCGAACCCCTCAAAGATCAAGTCTCCTCGAATGTCGGCGACATAGTTTAGGTTCCCAAAACTGATCTGATGACCAGGGGCGTAGTTGTCGATCTGCTCAAGGTGACCAATCGAGTTGGCACGCAGTGCGAAGCCACCGAATACAAAAATCTGGCTGGGGAGAAAAGTCTCCTTCACAGCGGCATCGTTGTAGATGATTAACGGAGCCATCGAACCTTCTTGTCGACAGCACAGAGGAACTCTCAATGAAAGCACCAATGTCGGTGTCAAAACCGGCAGATCTCGGGTAGGGGGTCCCGAACTGTGCGTCTTAGGATCGAAGGTAATAGGAGACAGGGACACAATGTTTACCCAGGTTCGAGCCCTCTTAATGGAGGTAATACCCTACTTCCTGCTTGATTGACTTTGATGAGTATAGGGGTTACAAGAGTTGATCTACCTCGAGATCGTAATGGCTAAACCCTAGATGTCTAGCATGTATGATTATGATTGCCTCTACAGACTAAACCCTCCGGGTTATATAGACACTGGAGGGGGCTAGGGTTGTACAGAGTTGGTTTACAGAGAAAGGAATCTTCATATCCTAACGCCAAGCTTGCCTTCCATGCTTAGGTGAGTCCCCTCCGGACACAGGGGGAAGCCTTCTATCTTGTATCTTCACGGCCCATCAGTCCGGCCCACGTCACATAGCCTGGACGCCCGGGGACCCCCTAATCCAGGACTCCCTCAGTCGTTTCCCCTGAGGGAGGAGCCAGCCCTCGGCCTCGTTTTCCCTTTAAAAGGGGACGTGGGTGGGGGTGCAGGCTCACACCTATCTCCTCCTTCCTTGTTCTGGTGTCGCTTCTTCATCATGGTGAGGGGAAGAGGACGCAGCGGTACCCAAGTAGTGGCGACGCGGGCTTCTGCTCGACAGCGCCTTCCTCCTCCTATTGGGGATGCGGAAGCGGAGCCCGCCATGAGGGGAGTCGGGAGAGGATGGGGACGTGGTCGCCGCGGCGTCCTGGGTCGAGGAGGACGGGGCGGTGCAATGATCGCACCTCCTCCGGTCGTCGAGGGCCCGAACGAAGATCATGTCGGAGATCAGCCGCCGGAGTTCATTGTCAAGCTGCGAGGTCCTCCACCCAACCGGCTTCGGCTCCCTACTCCATTTGCAATAGTGATGGAGGTCGAGCAACCGCCGAGGCTGAGGCTGCACATGAGGGGCTATTGCAATGGCAGCATGCGGGCGGACGTGGAGTTCCCCGCTGCCGGTGTCAAAACCGGCGGATCTCGGGTAGGGGGTCCCGAACTGTGCGTCTAGGGTCGATGGTAACAGGAGACGGGGGACACGATGTTTACCCAGGTTCGGGCCCTCTTGATGGAGGTAATACCCTACTTCATGCTTGATTGATCTTGATGAATATGAGGATTACAAGAGTTGATCTACCTTGAGATCGTAATGGCTAAACCCTAGATGTCTAGCCTGTATGATTATGATTATGATTACCCCTACGGACTAAACCCTCCGGTTTATAGACACCGGAGGGACCTAGGGTTGTACAGAGTCGGTTTACAAAGGAAGGAATCTACATATTTGAATGCCAAGCTTGGCATCCACGCAAAGGAGAGTCCCATCCGGACACGGGAGGAAGTCTTCTCTCTTGTATCTTCACGGCCCATTAGTCCGGCCCACGCCACATAGTCCGGACGCCCGAGGACCCCTTAATCCAGGACTCCCTCAGTAGCCCCCGAACCAGTCTTCAATGACGATGTGTCCGGCGTGCTGATCGTCTTCGGCATTGCAAGGCGGGTTCCTTCTCTGATTTCATCAAAGTTGTATTCGGCTTCATGATTTAATGTCACACTGTTTGGCTTATGTGCCTCCATTACTGCTATTTCCACGTGTCAAGCGAATATGAGAGGTCAGGGTATTTTTTGCACATAACACCCCGGCCATGCAAGAAAGGCATTATTTAAAGAGATTGGATCTCAGATCCCATTCCACATCAAGCGGAAAATCCTTAGAGCTTGCTAGGAGAAACCATTCCAACATGGCTAGCGCTCCCAGTTCTTCCTCCTACCCCCATGGCTCTGAAAAAGGAGATTGGGAGAGATGTTCCGTATCCCACGATCAGCTGGTTAAGCTTCAAACGCAGGGATTTCTTCCCCCCACGGATCTAGTCCCTGTTCGGGCAGGATTGACCTCCTTCAATGGCGAAGCCCAGGCGGAGAATTTCCCCAATCCCTCCAGGGGGGAACGAGTGTGCTTCGTTTCCTACTTGTTAAGAGGCGTTGGATTTCCAATCCATCCTTTCCTCCGAGGACTCCTGGAGTATTATGGCCTCCAACTGCACAACCTCACGCCGGCCTCTATCCTGCACATCCCGGTTTTTTTGCCCCTTGCGAGCTATTCCAAGCTGTGAGGCCCATTTTGAGTTATGGAGAAAGCTATTCTGCCTCGTCCCTCGCACCCAAAAGGGTGGGTGGCACCGAGGTATGGCGCATAGCCGGGACCGGATACCTGTCCGGTACACCGAAGAAGGCGTCTGAAGAGTGGCCCTCAGAATGGTTCTATAACGAGGACGTCGCTCTCCCTGACCCAGTCCGAATGGGTCTTCCCAAATTTTCAAGTGCTCCGTTGAAGAAACGCCACAGCTGGCGCCCTCGGAGTCTCGAGGAGGAAGATAGCGCGGAAGTCCGACAATTATTGGGCAAGATAAGGACACTCGCCCAGTCCGGACTATCAATAATAGGTAATGGCTACTTCCATAGCGCGAGGGGTCCAGCCGCTCCAATTTAGGGGGCTCCCTATGTGGCAGTACAATGGGGAAGATGACGCCTCACGCTGCGGACGAAAGGGTCCAGATTCCCTCACCGCCCTGGCCGCAATACTGGTCGATCTGTATAAAGGGGAGAAAGAGGAGTTCACTCGTCTGAAGCGCCGAGAGGGATTTTCCATGTACAATCCTCCTAGTTGGGTGAGTTTTAATCCCACCACTTTACTCAATCCTCTCCCTGAGTTACTTTTGATTGACACTAACCCGTCCATTTGTAACAGGAATGGCGAAAGGTCATTGAGGGTATCTATAGCCCCGCTCCACAGCCGGAGGACCATAACCGGGATCTTGACCCCGGATTCGAAGAGGATCCGGACATATTTGTAGAGCTTGAGGAGGGAGTATTTTACCAGGCGAGCTACGACGGCACAGAAGTGTCCATCATAGCCGACTATCCCGGCCTCCTTCCTGCCTTGCATGTAAGTAATCAGGAGACATCTCCTCCGAAAGAGCTTCCTCATTCTGCCTCACCCACCGCACTGTCTCGTGCTCCAAAGGGGAGGCGCTCGGCGCGCAATGCTGCACCAGAGGCGACTCATAAGAGAGCGACGCCCGCGACGGGCAAGCCTTCGAAGAGGAAGGCAAATGAAAACACAGTCGAGCCTTCATCAAAGAGGTATAGCTTTTTAAATACGCCCCTTGGCAGTCACGTCGAACTGTGACATTGTCCACTTCGTCTTATCAGGAAGAGCGTTTGCCAGACTATGTCCGGGTATCTAGCCGGTCGCGCCGCCACCAGTCAGGTTCCAGACCCTGCCTTAAGGACGGAGGCCAACACGGGAGTGACGCCGAATTGTCCTTCCGCAAAGGATTCAGATGATGTGTCCGTCACGAACTCTGAAGTGGAGAGTGCCATGAATCATCGGCGCCGGAAGGCCGCTCTCCGCGACCCCGGATTTTCAAAAGAGACATTCAATGCCTTCAGCTCGGCCGATGCATACATCCGAGCTGCTCGGGATGGGCTTGCCAGAGCCACGGACCAGCATTTAAAAGATATGCGGGTTAGTACAGATTTGGTAATCATATACCAGTAGCCCCCGAGACTTGAAGCAGTTGATACAACTAATTTAAGGATCATTGTATAATCAGGCACGCATGGAGAAGAATAGCCTGCTGTCTCAAGAGCTGGAAAAGTGTCAGACCCGGCAGGCTGCGGTTACCACCGAACCGGAGAAATCCAAGTAGGCAATGTTTGGTAATATTCCCTTCCATCTAGAAAAATGTAATCATATGCCAGTAATGTTAATAATGTTGCGTTTCCGATGATAGGATCAGCAGATCAACTGGAAGGGGAACTGAAAGTTGCACAAGCCGGCGAACAAGAGGCCAAAAGGCAACTGGCCGCAGGCGAACGTGTGCTGACACGGGTCAGGGGTGAAAAGAACAAGCTACAGGATTCCAATACCCTGCTGGGCGAAGAATTAAAAGATGTGCGAGCCCAGCTAGCTGACGCCGTCAAGGAGAATAGGAGGCTACGAGGCGGCATATTCAGTATGCTTTTGACCTTACCTTTATGTAATGCAGCGAAGAAATGATCTAACAGATTTATGTCAGCAGGTATGCTGACTGGCTATCCCGAAGAGGAAATGTCCGGCTCTCAAGGCAACCTGCTGCAAGAGCTGTCCCAACTGCACGAGCGAGCTCGGCAAGCCATGCGGAGCATTGCCAAAGCTTTGTGGCCATCCGCCTCTCCTCTAGGAAGTATGGAGGAGCTTGTGAAGCTATTCCAGGGAGCTCGGCGGCGCTTCCGATTATGGAAGATATCGGCCTGCCAAGAAGGTGCGCGAGAGGCCTGGGCCATGGTAAAAACATGGTACACCAAGCTTGATCCGAATCATACGGCCCGGGTCGGACCTCGGGGGTTAGATGGAAAAGAAGTTCTAGTTAGTCTGGTATATGACCAAGTAAAGATAGCCGCCAAGTATTCCCAATAGCATTGTAAGCTAGATAGCATGTTAGATGGCATAGAGGAAGAAATTTTTGAGTCCAAGTGACTATGTACTTCAATTGACAAATTTGTCCCTAGCCGGATTGTAAAACGATTATCATGGCAGACCTTTTCGCTTCGACCTCTGGACCCGAAGGCTCGGAGTGTTTCTGAATACCGTAACGATAACATAGACCGGGGTATGCATGGAAACCAGGCGTAGGGGTCATAGTTGCTTGAACAGACAAGTTGTATCCGGCTAGCTATGTTATATTACATGTTGATTATAAGAAACATCTTCCAGGGAGAATAGTTCTGTTAAGGGTTCCTTTCCCTGGGTGAACATGCGTTAGTATGCATGTCCGAACTGTGATCGAAAAATCGCAGTATACGTAACACCTGGGGGTTCATAATGTAGTGAGTGTAAAACATCTTTAGTCCGCTGACTGAATATTCCCTTAAGAACGCTAGCTTTCGGCTTCACCCAGTCTGAGGTACACGTCCGGATGACCCGGCTGTAACAATCGCAGAGGTGCTCCCTTTATGCCCTAGCCGAACAAACGGGAACGTAGGGCATAAGCACAGGAGCCAGGCAACCCAGCTTGGCCAAAACTTAAGTCATAACGGTGCATATAATGGCGAAGAAAAGGTACATATGAGAAAAAAGACATATGTGGGGAGCTTGATGCTCGTAAAATAATAATAATAAGCTTCTGTAAGAGAAGCCCCCAGGTGTTATGAACATGTACATTTAAGGATGTGTACGTCATAGGTGTGCGGTTTAGCCGCACAAGAGCTTAAAGCTAGAGAAAAGGTTAAAGAGAGGAAAAAATGGAGACAAAGGGAGAAGAAAACGAACAAAGAGTCCGGCTCTAGGCATAGGATCTTCGGAGTCTGGCGGCGTTCCACGGGTTCGGCTCTAGACGATTGTCTGATGCATCACGCAGGCGGTACGCTCCTCCAGTGAGAACTTCATCTATGATGAAGGGACCCTCCCACTTGGGCTTGAGTTTGTCCTTTTTCTTTTCTGGCAAGCATCGAACGAGTTCAGCAACATTATAAGTCTTGGCACGCACCTCTCTGCTTTGATATCTGCGAGCCTGTTGTTGATAGAATGCGGAACGGGCTTTTGCAACATCGTGCTCCTCCTCCAAGGTATCTAGACTGTCCTGCTGATCTAACTCGGCTTCTCTCTCTTCATAATGCGCACTCGAGGTGAGTCATGGATGATGTCGCAGGGCAAAACGGCCTCTGCGCCGTACACCATGAAGAATGGTGTGTATCCGGTAGTGCGATTGGGCGTGGTCCGTAGCCCCCAGAGTACGGAGTCGAGCTCCTCAACCCAGTGCTTGTCTGATTCTTTCAACGACCGCACTAGTATAGGCTTAATGCCGCTCATAATAAGACCATTAGCTCGTTCGACTTGACCGTTTGTTTGTGGATGATAGACCAAGACATAATCGAGCTTAATGCTAAATTTAGCACACCAGGATTTCACTTCATCGGCTATGAAATTGGGGTCGTTATCGGTGATGATGCTGTGTGGGACACCATAATGGTGCACGACACCGGATATAAAGTCTATCACCGGTCCAGCTTCGGCCGTTTTCACTGGTTTGGCCTCTATCCATTTGGTGAATTTATCTACCATGACTAGCAGATATTTTTTCTTATGGCTTCCTCCTATAAGGGGTCCGACCATATCCAGTCCCCAGACCACAAAAGGCCAAGTAATGGGGATTGTTTGTAGAGCGGTAGGCGACATATGGCTTTGATTGGTGAAGAGCTGGCATCCTACACAACGTTGGACCAGGTCCTGTGCATCTGCTTGGGCCGTCGGCCAAAAGAAACCTGTACGGAAAGCCTTACTTACAAGGGCCCGAGCTGCGGCGTGGTGACCACCGAGGCTAGCATGGACTTCGGCTAGGAGTTGTCGTCCTTCTTCTTCGGAGATACACCTTTCAAGGACTCCGGTAGCACTTTTCTTGTAGAGCTCTCCGTCATGGACCTTGTAGGCTTTTGAGCGCCGAGCAATGCAGCGAGCCTCATTCTGGTCCTCAGGGAGCTCTCGCCTACTAAGGTAGGCTAAGAAGGGTTCGGTCCATGGGGCAATTACTGCCATTATTAGATGGGCCGATGGTGTTGTTTCGATGGTTGAGCCCCCGATGATATCGGTATCGTGTTTGGAATGTGGGGGGTATAATCGGATCCGGACTAGTGTTGCCGCTCTCATCCTGCCACACCACGGATGGCATGAAGAGCCTTTCCAAAAAGATGTTAGGCGGGACAGTGTCACGCTTGGCGCCCATGCGAGCAAGAACATCTGTCGCTTGATAGCTTTCTCGAGCCACATGATGAAACTCGAGTCCCTCGAACCGAGCTGATATTTTGAGTATGGCGTTACGATAGGCCGCCATCTTTGGATCTTTGGCGTCGAAGTCTCCATTTATTTGGGATATTGCGAGATTTGAATCCCTGCGCACCTCCAGGTGTTGTATGCCCATGGTGGTAGCCATCCGAAGACCGTGCAATAAGGCCTCGTATTCGGCTGCATTGTTGGAGTCTGTGTATAGTATTTGGAGTACGTACTAGACCGTGTCTCCAGTGGGGGATGTTAAAACGACGCCTGCTCCTAAACCAGCCAGTATTTTAGAGCCATCAAAGTACATGACGCAGTTGGAATATGTGCCGTACTCTTTAGGGAGTTCGGCCTCTGTCCATTCGGCGACGAAGTCGGCCAATACTTGGGATTTAATGGCCTGGCGTGGTTTGTATGCTATGTCAAATGGCAGGAGCTCAATGGCCCACTTAGCAATCCGTCCCGTAGCATCGCGATTGTTTATTATGTCATTGAGTGGTACTTCGGAAGCCACCGTGATAGAGCACACTTGGAAGTAGTGTCGTAGCTTCCGGGGTGCCATGAAGACCGCATATGCTATCTTTTGGTAATGAGGGTACCGGGATTTGCATGGTGTGAGGACAGTCGATACATAGTATACCAGTTTCTGGAGTGGGAATTTGTGTCCATCTGCCTCTCGCTCAACGACGAGCACCGCGCTCAACACCTGGTGTGTTGCAGAGATGTATAATAACATTGGTTCGCCGACGTTCGACGTGGCCAGGATTGGGTTGCTCGTTAAAAGAGCCTTTATTTCTTCCAGTCCAGCCATTGCCGCATCCGTCCACTCAAAGTGGTCGGTGCGTCGGAGAAGGCGATAAAGTGGCAATGCTTTTTCTCCTAATCTGGAGATAAAGCGGCTTAAAGCTGCCACACACCCGGCTAGTTTTTGGACCTGTTTAAGGTCTGTTGTATAGCCAATTGTGACAAAGCCCGGATTTTGGCTGGATTTGCCTCAATTCCTCTATTGGAAACGATGAAGCCCAGAAGTTTTCCAGCGGGAATGCCGAAAACACACTTTTCCAGATTGAGCTTGATGTCATATGTGCAGAGGTTATCGAATGTGAGACGCAGGTTGTCTATTAATGACTCGACATGTCTAGTCTTGATGACTTCGTCATCCACATATGCTTCAACTGTCTTGCCGATTTGTTTCTCCAGGTATGTTTGAATCATGCGTTGGTAGGTGGCGCCGGCGTTTTTGAGCTCGAAGGGCATAGTGTTAAAGCAGAAAGGCCCGTATGGGGTAATGAATGCCGTTGCGGCTTGATCAGACTCCTTCATTTTGATTTGATGGTATCCGGAGTATGCGTCGAGGAAACACAGTGAGTCGTGTCCTGCGGTAGCATCGATAATCTAATCGATGCGGGGGAGGGGGAAGGGATCCTTAGGGCAGGCCTTGTTGAGGTCTTTGAAATCGACACACAGGCGCCAGGATTTATCCTTGTTTGGCACCATCACCAGGTCTGCTAGTCAGTCCAAGTGTTTTATTTCTCTGATGAATCTGGCCTCGATTAACTTGGCTAGCTCCTCCCCCATAGCTTGTCGTTTGGGTTCGGAAAAGCGCCGCAGTGTTTGCTTGACTGGCTTATATACCTTCAATATATTGAGGCTGTGTTCGGCCAACCTGTGTGGGATCCCTGGCATATCAGAAGGGTGCCAGGCGAATATGTCCCAGTTTTCGCGTAGGAACGCTCGTAGTGCGGCGTCAACCGTTGGGTCCAGCTGCACCCCGATGGAAGCTGTCTTCTTGGGGTCCGTCGGGTGGACTTGAAATTTGACTATTTCGTGAGCTGGTTTGAAGGAGGTGGATTTGGGCCACTTATCAGGAATTACGTCGTCCCTGTCCATCGTGGAGCGTAGTGCGGTTAACTCTTCGGCCGCGAGAGCCTCGGACAGTGCTTCGAGGGCCAGGGATGCGGTTTTATTTTCGGCGCGGAGTGCTATGTCCGGATCGCTAGTGAGAGTGATAATACCGTTGGGCCCAGGCATTTTGAGCTTCATATACCCGTAATGGGTATGGCTTGAAAGCGTGTGAATGCGTCTCGCCCCAACAAGGCGTGATATCCACTGTTTAAGGGGGCCACTTGGAAGGTTATCTCTTCGGAGCGATAGTTTGCCGGCGTGCCGAATACCACGTCGAGTGTGATTTTCCCCGCGCACCGCGCCTCCCGGCTGGGGATAATCCCTCAGAAGGTCGTATTACTTTGCTCGATGCGGCTCCTGTCTATTTCCATTTTGCTGAGTGTATCCTCGTAGATGAGGTTTAATCCGCTGCCGCCGTCCATGAGCACTTTAGTAAGCCGAAAGCCGTCCACAATTGGATTGAGGACCAAGGTGGCTGGTGCCCAGATTGACTGGAATTTTGGTTTGTTGCTGGCATTGAAAGTTATGGCCGTGTCGTTCTAGGGGTTTATAGCTGCGACTTGGCAGACTTCGGCGAGGTCGCGGAGTGCCCGCTTGCGCCGATTGTTTGAAGCGAAGGTCTCGAAGACCGTCAATACTCTGAGGTCGTCGTTGTCCGGGAGACGTTGCTCTGAGGTGTTTTTGGTGAGGATATCCTCGTCGCTTTTGGCCAATTTTCGGAGTATCCAACATGCTCTAAGGTTGTGGGTTGGTTCGGTTTCCGCTGTCATGTGTATTTTGCATGGCTTATCGAGCCATCCTTCCAGAACGGTTCCGCGTCCCATAATGGGCTTAGTTTTCTTCAATATGGGGCCGGGTGCCGTGCGAGGGTGCACACTTTTCGCCCGCCCGAGGGGTTGAGCGGAAACCAGGGGTTTCCGGCGAGCTGTCTGAGTTTTCCAGGCGCTTTCCATTGTGCAGTACTTCTGTACTATAGTTGCCAAGTCAGCGAAGTGTAATACGCGACGGCGGTTGATGGCGTTGAGGATTCCTTCGTCCGTGCAATTATTGCAGAATACTAAAATCGCGTCCTCGTCGCGGCAATCTTTAATCTTGTCTTTGACAA
This sequence comes from Aegilops tauschii subsp. strangulata, assembly GCF_002575655.3. NCBI lineage: Eukaryota > Viridiplantae > Streptophyta > Magnoliopsida > Poales > Poaceae > Aegilops > Aegilops tauschii. The sequence goes on along the minus strand of NC_053038.3, from coordinate 197,343,724 downwards.
GGAGGAACCTGGCCCAAAAGTGATGGACTATTTCCTGAGACTGCTGTCGTATGCACGTGAGGTCGCATATATCCGGATGATCGGAATTCCTTGGCGAATATTGCTTGTGGTGGGTGGGTGGCTTTAAATCCGAAACCTGACCCAGTTTGGAGTCCGGAGTTTGAAAAATTTCCGAGCTTAATAGTTCGGGCTCCGGGATGTCAACTGATTTTTCAGGCCCAACGTCCTACTCTAGGTTCGGAGAGCTGGGAGTGTCGTTCTGCAGACAAGTATCCGGCTGTTCGAGCTCGGATATCCGAACATAGTTCGTCTTCAACATAGAGGAAGAGTTGTTGTTTTTCTCCTCTACGACCGCTATCTGATGGGTGATCGGCGGAGATTTAATTTCTCTCTGATTGGGTTTAAGCCCAATCTGATCATAGTCTGTAGCGACCCCCATGGCGGCGATGCGATCCAAGAGTTCGTTTAAAGACGACAACTCCGCCGGATCCATCCATTTGGAGTATTCGGAGTCAACACGGAGGCGATTTTCGATGACCTGAGAGGTCACCGTCGGCTTAACGGCCGAACGGGCGATCATGGTAAAGTCGCCTAACCGGAGGGTTTGGCCTGAGGCCAGGGATTCTCCGGAGGTGATGCTGTCCTTGATGACAAGGCGAGCCATCAATCCTGTCTTCGACGTCACAACGGAACTCTCAATGAAAGCACCAATGTCAGTGTCAAAACCAGCGGATCTCGGGTAGGGGGTCCCAAAATGTGCGTCTAGGGTCGATGGTAACAGGAGACGGGGGACTCGCTGTTTACCTAGGTTTGGGCCCTCATGATGGAGGTAATACCCTACTTCCTGCTTGATTGATCTTCATGAATATGAGGATTACAAGAGTTGATCTACCACGAGATCGTAATGGCTAAACTCTAGATGTCTAGCCTGTATGATTATGATTATGATTACCCTACAGACTAAACCCTCCGGTTTATATAGACACCGGAGGGACCTAGGGTTGTACAGAGTCAGTTTACAAAGGAAGGAATCTACATATCCGAACGCCAAGCTTGCCATCCATGCAAAGGAGAGTCCCATCCGGACACGGGAGGCAGTCTTCTGTTTTGTATCTTCACGGCCCATTAGTCCGGCCCACGTCACATAGTCCGGACGCCCAAGGACCCCTTAATCCAGGACTCCCTCACCCGCCCCTCATGTCATGCTTCTCAGGTGTGGTTGGAAGATTTTTGCTCGTGCCCATAGCTTGGCAGCCGGGCACGTCCTCCATTTTAAGGTAATGGAGGCCACCCTGCTCTCCGTCAAAGTCTTCAGATGCTCGGGTGCTCGCCTTGGGTGCTGCGCTGAGAGCTCGACCGACGACGAAAGCTCCTCCTTGAGCGATAACGACAAGGAGGACAGTGACCGCGATGACGATGGCGCCGACGAGGAGGACGACGGCTCCGACTCCGGCTGAACACCAGCCGCACCATCACCGTCTGATGGTGGCACCACCATCTGCTCCTGCATCCCCTCTCCGGCAAGGCAATTTGCTAGAGAGTTGGATGTGGAGGCATGGATGGTGCCTCCGGCTCCTCCAGCAGCCTTCCAGCTGGACCCCGGCAAGCTTCCTCATGGGCTCCGGCTCCGTTCGCCCTACTGCGTCCTGCTGGCCCTGGTGGCGGTGACCAGGGGGTCGTCTCCGTCGCTCTCTTCACTATCACCTTCGCCCGCGCCCTCCCGATCTTGTCAGGCTCCTCGCCCTGGGGCCTGACGGGGTCAGGCTGGGCTTCTGGCCTTTTTCCCTCTTCACCTCCGACCACAGTGCCTAGGAGGAGAGGGACAAGAAAGGAGATTACGGGGCACTTATCTTTTTTCAGTCTAAAATATGTAGGCATTGGCCAAACTTTGGTCTAAATTATGTAATCTTCTTATCCATGTTTGTGTTCTGTAAGATCTGTACTTGCTTATCAGTATATTAATGAAAAGGACAAGCCTCGCCGGGTACTTGTGCATGTATCATGCCCATGCAGAGGTGAGATGCCTCTATACATTTAAGTAAACAAGTTTTCCCTGGCAAGCTATCCTACTGGTGCCCTCAGTTTATTGCCGCGGGGCTAGGCCAGTCGGGCACAAAACTGTAAGAGAGAGACCAGCCCCTCACTGAACCTTTCTCCCTCAAAGACCACTGCGACCATCTTTGACCGAAGCAACGTTCGAGTCAAAGGATGGGAGCACCTACGTTTTGAAGGTGGCGAGGTTTTCATATGCACAAGTTTCACTTTACAGAAGAAGTATGGATAAGAAGGAACTTATCTGTTTGGCTTGCGGGGATCTCTACATAGGCTTGTCTTTGTTTCTTCTCTTCGGGACCAAGTCCGCGGTAAGAACCCTGCAGCTTAGTGCAGATGAAAACAGAGCTACATGCGATCTTATCTATATGGTCATGTTATGCTTATGCATGCATCCAAGCTTCTTTGGCCCCCCCAGCGGTTCATTTATTTATCTGTTGCTCAGGGTCTGTGCCTGGCTTCGTACAAAGGGTTACATGCAACATCGGCAAGGCTTGTACAAAAGGGTGGCTGTCGGGTAGGGCCCGACAGCCGCGCCTTACGAGTAGAACTTACAGAGATGCTCAATGTTCCATGAGTTTGCCACTGAATGCCATCTCCGGTCTCCAGATGGACTGCACCGAGTCTGGTGACTCGTACTACCTCGTAAGGGCCTTCCCACTTTGGCGTCAACTTGTTTGCACCCTTGTCGGATTGAACAAGCCTAAGGACAAGGTCGCCTTCCTCAAAGCTCCAGGCATGAACCCCACGGTTGTGATAGCGACTCAGGGCTTGATGGTAGCGTGCAGCACGCATAGCAGCCCGTAGACGATTCTCCTCAAATAGGATAGCGTCATCATGCCGGTGTTGTTCTTGCACTACTTCATCGTAGGCAAGTACTCAAGGTGACCCGTATATGAGTTCCGTGGGGATCACTGCTTCTTCCCCATAGACTAGGGAGAAGGGAGTCTGGCCGGTAGCTTGATTTGGTGTCGTACGGAGGGACCAAAGAACTACCGGCAGCTCGTCGATCCATCGCCTGCCACACTTCTGCAGCCTATCAAATGTTCTTGTTTTGAGACCTCGTAGCACTTTAGCGTTTGCCCTCTCAGCTTGTCCGTTGCTTCTGGGACGGGCAACAGAGGCAAATCACGCCTTGCTTCCGAGGGCATGAACGTATGCATGAAGGCGCGGCTTGTGAATTCCGTGCCAATGATGATTCTGGCGGGTACTTTGAAACGGCACACCAATCCTTTCAAGAATTGGATGGCTAACTGTGTGGTCACCTTCCTCACGGGCTCCACTTCTGGCCACTTTGTAAACTTGTCAATTGCAACGTACAAGCAAGCCAATTGAAGTGCATTTGCCAGCAGTTCCTTTCCTTCCTCCTGGCAAATGCACTTCAATTTCACACCGTTGGACCTTCTTCTGTATAGCATGTCGTCAATGAACTGATACATACTGGCCCTCCGGGCTACTCTTTCAGCTTCTTCTTGCTCCTCGGGTAGTTCTCCTATTTGGTGCAAATGGACTATGTCCCGTGCCCAAGTTGGAGCCTGAGACTCGACAGCGAGAACTAGCTACTGGTACGCATCGGTGCTATACAAACGGTTTTAAACCCCTTTCCGCCACAGCATTTGGAACCGTCACCTAGTGAGTGATGGCGATAGGGGGGTCCTTCCCACACGACCCAGAAACCGTCGGGGATATGCCCTCCTGGCACACATGCTCGGCAAAATGAGGTCGTGTGCGACCGGCTAGCGCTCAAATACGGAAATACAAGTAGAGCTAAAAATACAATTATATAGGCGAAATTGTTTCCGGTCGCAAGTACATCCCACACAGTCAGTCCCCGCTAAATGTTTCCGTTCGTATGTACATCCCACACAGTCGCTCCAAGGAAAACGTATCCGTTCACAGGTACATCACACACAAATTTTCCCGTTAAATCGTTTATGATAGCGTTGCCATTGCACACGATATTAACAGTTTTATCGTTTGCGTTATTGAATGCATCACACCACGATCCGTAGAACAAACTGTGTGGCAAAGGCTGTCCATCACACACAGTTTTTATGTGGTAAACGTTTGCGCAAGGTGGCCTAACGCAAACATTTTTCAAGAGGATGTCGTGTGTGCAGTGGAGATTGATCGCACACGTAGTGGAGCCTAGAAACGTTTCTGATCTCCACGTCTATCGCAGACGTTTTGCTTTCGCAAACTGTGTGCAGTGTAAGCCCTAACTAATCCCTAATTAATCCCTAATTTAAAAATCACATGTTTTGAATTTGAAAGTAGGAAATCACTTATTTCATATCCAGCCATGTTTATTACAAATATAGGTTCAACCACGAATGCATAATTCGATGCACAGGTACATATACTGAAGAACTACAGAAGCACCAAGTAAAGAATGATGAACCACAGTTGTACTAAAGACTGTAAAGAGAGAGGCGAAAGACATTCTGGTTGCTGGAGAAGGTGAAGCGCAATGCCCATATTGTGCCCTCCTCCATGCGTAATGCGCGCACGACTCTAGGCCAACCCCTTGTGATGGCTGCCCGTCCATCCTTCATTGTCTTCATTACGACTTCTCGATGCTCATTGTAGTTTGGATGAAATACTTTAACCTTCATTGCTTGTCCACCAATCATGTACTTTGTGAGGTAATCTTGAGTGAACTGCTTTGGGAACCACCGGGAACGAAAAAGATTCAGACATTGTTGTCTAACAACTCATTATGGGCAGTAAAAAGGGAAGGCTGCAAAGTTTGTAGTTACCATCCTACAGCTCACTGTTGTGTTGGATAGAGCATAAACAAATAATTTGCTTGCCACCATTCGTATATTTTTGCTAATAATCCTTATCAGTTTACTCACTTGATGCTTGTTCATGAATATCTCATTGCCCCATACACAAAAAGTGTCGATGCATGGATCCTTGCCAAGGGCATATGTACCTACAAGCAACAAGTCAATTTTAGAAGCTAACAAGTGTCCAGGCCTGGATCTATATGCACTACATTATGGAACGACGGGGGGAGTACAAGCCGAGGGATGAAGCTAACCTCGGCGGAAAATGGTGGCCACTCCCGTTGTTGTCCTGCATAAGTAGTGGAAAGGCATGATAAGTACAGCAACCTTAACATCAAACAAATATAGCAAAGTTAAACAACATCATCTCCAAATGATAGCTTGAATGTGTTGGTTTCAGCATGCTGTTAAAGAAGATATAAAATGGAAGACAATGTTACCGACAGCAGGCTTAACGGCCATCAAATATTATAATTCAAACTAGTATTGTTGAAAATGAATAGAACGTAGGTAATGCTTAAACATCACACTGGATAAATGTGTAAAACTGAAATAAAGGGCATGTGTTAACTACACCAGGAATAACTGGAACCAAATATAGTCGTTCAAACTGGTATTGATGTAGTCGAGCGGCACAGTTCCGACTTGCACATAATGAACAACACATTGTGAATGACTGAAATAAACAAGGCATAAATGACTAGTATAACAACCAAATATAGCCATTGAAAACTGGACAGAGTCTCACTGCAACCAACCTAACAAGCAAATACAGATAAACAGGGCATATGCTTGAAAACTGGACAAATGCTCACTGCAACCAACCTAACAAGTAGATAAAGATAAACAAGGCATCTTCTTGATAATTGGACAAATGCTAAAAAAAGCAACCTAACAACCAAATACAGATAAACAAGGCATCTGCTTGATAACTGGACAAATGCTAAAAAAAGCAACCTAACAACCAAATACAGATAAACAAGGCATCTGCTTGATAACTGGACAAATGCTCACTCAACCAAACTAAGAACCAAATACATATAAACAAGGCATCTGCTCGATAACTGGAAAAATGCTCACTTCAACCAACCTAACAACCAAATACAGATAAACAAGGCATCTACTCACTATAAACAACAAAATATAGCCATTCCTGAAACTGAAGTGGACAATTCATACTTAAACATCACATAACCCTATTGAACAATACATTTCTGCATAACTGTAATAATTAAACATGGCACAGTTAAAGCAACGCACGACAAATGCTACTACAACAAAGGGTACGGGTTGGCAAGCTAGAAAAGGTAAGATTTGCTGATAGAATGTTGCCTCACATTTCATGGACGGGATCCTTCCAGTTGGAAGAGACGAGACCCATGGTGCGCTCTCTGATGTCATAGATGGGTTGTTTCACCTTGGAAGAACTTTCGTGGGTGCCCTCCTCGTCGTCGTGGTCGTGGTCGATGGGATCTGACTTGGCAATTGAGGATCCCAAGCTCGCAAATCCGTGACCGCTTGGCGGAGGAGATCAGCGGCGGCACCGTTGAAGAGATAGACGGCGGTTGAACCAGAGGGGTTGGGGATGGACCACTTGACCCGTGACATGCCCCGCGTGAAGCCGTTGCTGTGGACGAGCCTGATGTTGTAGCCAGCTTTCCCGAGATACAGTAATACGCTAGCCCGCTGACATGAAGCCTTAGACATGGCAACGTAGTCAACGTCTTCGTCTGCTTCCGAGGTGACGTGTTGCTCCAGGATCGACAGGTCGGGGCGAACGGCGGCCACCTCGCCAACGTCCGCCGGAGAGGCCATGATAAACCTTTTCTTGGTCGAACGCTCGTCGGGCTCCCTAAGATATGTGGTCGAGTTTAGGTTGTGACATTCTGGAGCAAGGGATGTGGATCTGGCGGGGAGGGACACCACAGGCCTCATCTAAAAACTCAGGGGAGTGGGGCGACGGTATGGGAATCGCTGGGTAACCTGAACTTTATTATCTAAGCTAGGAGGAACGGGCAGACCGACAGGGGTTGGCGGCGGCGTCAGCGGCGGCCGCGAGCTAGGGTTCGAGGGGGGGCGGGGGCGGGTGGGGGACTATGGAGGGGGTTGGTGTTTGAGGATATGCCGCGGCTACTGAAATTTTAGTAATGGTGGGTGGAGATGGTGGTGGACGAGGGAGGGCGACGGTTCAAATGCCTCGGCTATTGCAATTTTACTATAAGGTCGGTGCTAGAGGAGTGTGGGCGACAGTTGAAGTACGGCGGCTACTAAAATTTGGGTAAAGGAATTGATGCGGGGCGGGAGTGCCCAAGATCGCGAACGGTCCAATAACAATATGCGTGTCTGATAATAAGGAAAAGTGGCGCGGAACCGCCGATTTTTGCAACGCTGAAGGCGGGTAGTTTGTTTTTATATTTCTAGCTAGCTGGTCTATCGCACACGGTTCGTCCTAATTTCCAAATAAACTTACCCGCCTGTAGCTTGCACAGGTGGTGGTTTTACAGCGCATTTGCATCGCACACAGTTAAGCCGGTACCTCCACCCTTTTCTCGTGCTTGCGCGGTCGTGGTGATTTGAGCGCACTTGCATCGCACACGTTTGAGCCAGTACCTCCACCCCATTGCTCGCACTTGCGCGCTCATGGTGATTTCAGCGCACTTGCATTGCACACGGTTGAGCCAGTACCTCCACCTTAATTTGCTCGCGCTTGCGCGGTCGTGGTGATTTTAGCGTACTTGCATCGCACACGGTTGAGCCAGTACCTCCACCTTAATTTGCTCGCACTTGCGCGGTCGTGGTGATTTCAGCGCACTTGCATCACACACGGTTGAGCTAGTACCTCCACCTTAATTTGCTCACGCTTGCGCGGTCGTGGTGATTTCAGCGCACTTGCATCGCACACGGTGGAGCCAGTACCTCCACCTTAATTTGCTCACACTTGCGCAGGCGCGGTGATTCACGGCGCACTTGTATCGCACACGGTTAATACCCGTGTCCGTTGAGCATCATCAGAGTCTTTGCAGCAAAAAATAATGTTAGAGAGGGTCAGAAGACAGCCGCACCAGCATGTGGCCCAAATATATATGAGTGAAAAGGGTGGCTTTGATGTTAAAAATTCCAATGCACAACTTTGACCGCGCGGGCCCATGGTTGGGCACATTGTTGAAGATCGATGAGACGGGCTAGAAGTCAAGAACCACCTAGAAGTGGCCAAATATATGTAGGAATATTGGGGATGTTTAAAACTTTAAATACACAATGCATAACTTTGGTGGCACCTGCCTCGCAAACCCGAAAGCACCCTTGGATATATATCTATAATGACATAATGTCGTACCTAGCTAGGATGCTTGGCCCACCACCTCCCACTTCGTGTCAGCGGGGCAGATGCACGTAATGATCGATACTTTGGTCATACATGCATGTCGCCATGACCTACCATAAGACGGACCAATGAATCTATCATTTGGTCAAACGACAGTTGTTGTTGTCGATAAACCGCTTGGGCCAATAAATTGAACCATCATAAAAATCGCACGAGAGGGACCACAAAACTAGCACCTCTTGCATGCGGCCTAAAATGATGTACGTTGGGAAGGGGTGATGTGTGTTTTCAATATAGAATAATGTATAATTTAGATGTGGTGCCTACCTCTCGATACAGACAACAACCATGAAGGCAAGGTAGTTAAGGATGAGATACGCAGGGTTTGATGTAGGTCGAACCCTGCAATCCGAGCATGTGGGAGGGAATCCTGACAACGCATGAGCTCGAGCTTTGGTTGAGCGACATGTGATGGTGACCGGCCCTAACACGAACTAGGAGGAATCCATTCATGGCCAACACAAACCCCACATTATCGGTCAAAGGGATGATATATATATACACTCGGGGAGCCCACAGATATGCGTGTCATCACAAAAAACCGCACAAGGGAGACGTGGTCGATCAGAAGACCCCGTATACACTGCATGCGGCCCAAAAATATGTATGGGTACGGTGGTGTGTGATGTGTTTAAATCCCAAATGCACAACTTCGACGGGCCACCAACTATATTACAAACCGAGCACCATACCCGACTCCAAGCCTGGTTCAATACGTATGATGTCAGTTTCCCAACTTTGAGGCGGCGGCGGGGGGGGGGGGGGGGGTCGTCCCACGCATGCGCTCAAACTTTATTTGGTCTAGCATGGGACACATCTATACACCTATATAGTGTGTGAATAACTTTGAAAGTTGGTCATTGGATGAAGCCAATCCGACGGTATAGAGATGGCAAATCTGAGCACTACTGGCCGTTGGATATCATCTACATTCCACCAGATTCTGCCACATGTACAATCTAGAAGACTCCATGGTTGAACTTAAGCATAATGCACAAACCTCAAAACACAAGCACTTCTCCTTTGTTCTCTAGAATCTTCCATATCTTAATTGCCCAAACTTTTTTTTTCTAAATGAATTGTCACTTTTTGTTTTTACCTTTACAATGCACAATTCCATGAATCTTAAAATAGATTTCTTTTATAAAACTAATTGATTTTGGATGAGATGAACTATAAGAATTAAACGAACATCTACATCATGCATATATGACTCAAAGCTTACATGCTATAGTGTAGTATTTATTCATAATTTGGTTACCAAATCTCACGCGTGCAATGCACGTGTACCTTACTAGTATCAATAGGAAACCATCATGGTCAAACCCCCTTCTCGTTGTTGGGTCAAAGGGATAGATTGTGCGGGAAAACGATGGGAGAAGAGGCAGGAAACCGATGAGAGGAGTGGCGAGAAACGGTAGCCTATTTTGAAAACCTAGTAGAGAAGGAAGCGTGAGCTAGCACGACGCATGCGCACAGTGCTTACCCATGTACTGCATGTGCTGTCGAAAGGGCTCAGGGTTGTCGTTTGATCTGGGAGCATCCAACGGTGCACACGTACGATCCGTGGGGTCTGGGTTATGGCCAATCAGAATGCACGACTCAGATCGCGCGCGCAGCAGGGGGAAGGATATCATACGGAAACCAACATTCAGTGGAAACCAGTGAAAACCACGAGAAAAAGATGTTTTGAAGTTTCAATTCTTTTTGAAAAAATGCGGTATGTTAAGAGGATGATGTTTTATTGCCACACAAAATTTCAAGTTGAGACACATTACGAGATGTGAGCTATGAAAAAGACAAAATTAGTGTTGAATAGTGCCGAATAGTAATGTCACTATTCAGGGCTGAATTTGTCTTTTTCATAGCTCACATCTCATAATGTTTTTCAACTTCAAATTTTATGTCGCAATAAAACATCACCTTCTTAACACCCCACATTTTTTTCAGATTTTTATGAAACTTTAAATTATGGTTTCCACGAAGTTTTCATTGAATATCGGCTTTCATGAGTGAACCGTGTGCTATTTGAAAACATTTCGTGAGAAGAATCGTGGTTTTTAAATCCCCGTAAATCCAAAACTAAGCCGAAAATCATGAAACCTGGCATGGTGTCACGACATGGCACTTATATGTCGAGGAATTTTTTGTCCATTGTGGCGCAAGTTTTATTACAAGCCTCTTACAAACCGGAGCTTCTCTCAAAGAAGCCTCGTGGTTCCGATAGGGAAACGTGTCCCCCTTGTGGGCGAAACGTAATCGCTGCCTCTTTTTGCCTTGTATTTTCTTCTATGGGCAACATGGAACGACAGGATATCCATGCTAAAATTTAAACTTATTCAGGGTTCGTTTGGCCTTTTTATACACTAATTGAGTTTCCTAGGAATTTAATGTCCATAATCAAATCTGAACTTCAAATACATGCACCAGTTCACCAAAATGGCTAGAAAATTTATACATGTGTCCTTGGGTGCATGTTTAGGTCCCATGCCAGGAATGGGAACGAATTACAACCGTACCCGCATCCTGGCTTGTCCTCAAACATTTGGAATCTCGATTTGTAAATCCTCGTAAATCCTAAACTCACCAGAAAGTCATCAAAGGTGGCATGGTGTCATGTCATGGCACATATATGTCGTGGTAAAAACATTGTCCAATTTGGGCCAGGCTTTATTACAAACCTCTTACAAAAACCGGAGCTTCTCTCAAAGAAGCCTCGTGGTTCCGATAGGGAAACATGTTCCCCTTGTGGGTGAAACGTAATCACTGCCTCTTTTCTCCTTGTATTTTCTTCCATGGGCAACATGGAACGACATGATATCCGTGCTGAAATTTAAACTTATTCAGGGTTGGTTTGGCCTTTTTATACACTAATTGAGTTCCCTAGGCATTTAATGTCCATAATTCAAATCTGAACTACAAATACATGCTCCAGTTCACCAAAATGGCTAGAAAAATTATACATGTGTCCTTGGGTGCATGTTTAGGTCCCATGCTAGGAATGGGAATGAATTACAACTGTACCTGTGTCCTGGCTCGTCCTCAAACATTTCAAATCTTGATTTTTAAGTCCCCATAAATCCAAAACTCACCAGAAAGTCGTCAAAGGTGGCATGGTGTCACGTCATGGCACATATATGTCGTGGTAAAAACATTGCCAATTTGGGCCAAGCTTTATTATAAACCTCTTACAAACCGGAGCCTGTCGCAAGAACCCTCGTGGTTTCGATAGGGAAACGTGTCCCCTTGTGGGCCAAACGAGAATCACTCCCTCTTCTAGCCTCTTATTTTCTTCTACACGCGACATGGAACAACGGGAGATCCGCGTTGAGCTTTGAAATTATACAGGGTCGTTTGACCTTTTTTATTCATTAATTGAGTTTTCTAGGCATTTAATGTCCATAATTCAAATCCGAACTACAAATACAAGCTCCAGTGCACCAAAATGGCTAGAAAAAACGTACATGTTTCCTTGGGGTGCATGTTTAGGTCCCATGGAACGAATGGGAATGAACTCAACAGTCTCGCCGTCCTGGCTTGGCCACAAACATTGCGAATCTCGGTTTTTAAATTTGTTTAAATCCAAAACTCACCAGGAAATCATGAAACTTGGCATGGTGTCACTACATGGTACATATAATTGTCCAATTTGGGCGAAGCTATATTACAAGCCTCTTACAAACCAGAGCATGTCGTAACCCTCGTGGTTCCGGTAGGGAAACATGCCCCTCTTGTGGGCGAAACGATAATCGATGCCTCTTCTCGCCTTGAACTTTGTTTTCTACAGGCAACATAGAATAGCAGGAGTGTCGGGCTGAAATTTGAAACTGTTCAGGGTTCGTTTGGCCATTGTATATATATTACTAATTACTAAGTTTTCTACGCATTTAATGAAGTCCATAATTCAAATTTGAACTACAAGCACATGCTCCAGTGAAGCAAAATGGGTGGGAAATCATACATGTGTCATTGGGTGCATGTTTAGGTCTCATTTAAGGAATGGGAATGAATTACAAACTTGTCGTCATCCTGAAATATTGAGAATCTCGGTTTTTAAATCCCAGTAAATCAAAAACTCACCCGAAAAACATGAAACTTGGCATGGTCTCATGACATGGCACATATATGCCGTGGTAAAAAAAACGTCCAGTTTGAGAAGAGGCGCACACATTAGTAGCCAACGAAGTCCTTTTTTAAACAAAAAGCTGACACGTTAATATCTCAAATGGTTGTACTATATTAACAGTGTCGAAATTTAACCATACTCGGTGGCGTGCGTGCAGCTGTTTGATTAGACGGGACGAGTGCAAGAAGTCCGCTGTGCAGGCTCGACGGGACGCGTGCGAGCAGTCCGCCGCGCAGGCTCGACGGGACGTGTGCATCCTGCCCACCTCGCAGGCTCGACGGGACACGTGCGAGTAGCAAGGCCGCCCATGCTCACCGGGAAGCGAGCTCTTTGACCTCCATGCACCAGCCGCCGCCCGCCTCGCTCACAACTTCTCCATTAATGGGTTAATTAAAGCACCTGGACGGAGGGTCTTTGCTTGTGATCCCATGGCAGCATTTTCTTTGTTCATGTTTTCAATTCGTATTCCACCCTAATTTAAATTGCCACATAGGGCAATGGATAATACGACCACAAATAAAATGGCAACGGATAATACGACGACAAATTTACAATGGTGCAGATAATGATTATCTTACATATTCCGGATAATTTAAAATGCCACATGCGGCAAAGCCCGAAAGACACGGGGGGCAAGAGAAGAAGGAAATATTGCAGACAACGATATGGGTCGCGACTGTCTCTACTCGTCGATGGATCGCCGGGTGACGAAATCCTTCAGCTCCTTCTTCAATTCCTCACGACTTTGCTTGAAAGCAGCCACGGATTCCTCCACCTCCTGCTCACGCTCGATCCGAAGCTTCCTCAAGCCACCCATCAGTTCCTCGACGACCACTTTCAGCGTCATCTCCGAGGCACTGCTTTGCTCATGCATCATCTTCCAGCCGGCGGCCTCCTCCTCCTTCTCCGCGACCAACTTGAGGAGCTTCACATTGTCACCCATGAGTTGCTCGACGAGGCCGGTCACCTTGTCAACCGAGGCATCGCTGATCTTGAGCAGCTTCATCAAGCCATCGACCAGCTCCTGCTGCGTTGTGACACCAGCGAGAATGTCGTCGTCGCCGGCGAAGGACTTCAGGAACGCCAGCTCGTCGCGGCGTCGCTGCGAATGCGCTTGTGAGAGCCCTCGCGTGCCTGTGAGAGCTCGTTCGAGGGCTCCGCGGCGCGCCGGGACATCTCTGTTGCGGCTGCGGCTTCGCAGCGGGACCTCTCTAGTGCTTCCGCGGCCTTGGTCTTTGCTGCCTGGTTATATGTCCACCCTAAACTCCTCCTACCGGTCATGGCGGAATGACTTGACAGGAGAGACCAGTTTTGTGGGTGATGAGGAGAGAAACTATGAAGTAATTTTCGAGTGGGTAATTTTTATAGCCCGGTGCTAAGTGTGAACACATATTAGTTTGATAGGTGTGAACAGATTTGCAATTACTTATTGTGTTGTAATCTGCAATGTGACGAGAAACAAGGTCAAAATTTAGTCATGGCAGAAGGTTGACCACGTGGTTGCTCGCCGATGAGGCGGCCGCGGGCGCTCCGCTCACGTCCGTCCGTGCGTTTTGCTCGCCATTGAGGCGGCCGCAGCGCGCTCCGCTCCGGCGTCCCTGCGCGTGCTTTGCTCGCCGGTGAGGCAAATTTACAATGGCAATGGTTAATAATTCTTAATAATTGTCTTACATATTCAGGATAATTTAAAATGCCACATGCGGCAAGGCTCAGAACACTCACGACCTACATATGCATACAATTATAATAAAATATAAGCTAAAAGGCTGAGCTGGCGGCCTTCCGACAATGGTCTTCTCGGACTCCATGATCAGCATAGCACCCTTGTGGCCGTTCACTCCAAGTGTCCCGACCCACCTCCACCTACGGAGTTGCTGGCGCTGGGAGGCTCTTGGGGTTGCTGGGCCTCTTCCAGAAAAGCTTGATAGCGTGCAACCACGCGCATGACAACTCCGCGGAACCGCTCCATTTCCATGTCTCTGGCCTGGTAGCAAATTCCGTCCATCACCTGCATCCTCAAGATATCACGTTGGCGATGTTCTACTTCATCGGGGACGTCAACTACTTCATCGAGGTTGACACGGCCGCCGCGGGCAATGATGAAGCCATAGGCTGCCTGTGTCTTGAGTGAATTGCAGAGGTCCTCTGCCCATTCCTTGCGGGGCATCAGGCTCTCGTTGAGCACTGGTGACGGCGGCTCTTCGGGTTGGTCATAGATCATGCCGCCGAGCAGCTCTGGATTTTTTGCATGGTGGATGGCAAACTGCTCATCACACCTCCTCTGCAATATGTCGATTGTGATCCCAAGGACTGTCACACCGATATCGCTGCCGATGGACCATGGTGCCTGCACCGGCCGATGAAGCTCTTGCTCCCCGACCTGACTCGGCTCGTTCTCCTTGCCGAAGATGTAACGCAGGTAGATGTCGACGTCAAAGCATTGGTCGTTGCCTGGCATGCTTGGAATAACTAATGGTAGATGGGTGAGGACTAGATCTACGCAGAGTGTCGCGGCGGTGCGTTGACGCCTGGGTTATATGCAGCAAGCCATTAGCTGGTGGTGGGGAACCGGTGGGGGAAGAGGCGTGGATTTTACAATTCACCCATGTGGAGCACGGGAAGCATTCGCTGGAGCACAGGAAGCATTCGCTAAAGCGCGGGAAGACTAAGTGGAGCACACACACAACCCGAATACCGTACCCAGTGCCACGTGTTATTTATCACACAAGTGTTAACATAAGGAAATGTATGTGTAAGTTACTAATCATCGCACACGAGTACTCGCAGACGCATCATGTGTGATACTCCTAAGCACCGCAAGCTAGTTTGCATTTTTCAAAGTTTTTTGTACACACAGAATCACACACGAACTAACTGTATTAACCGTCTGTGTTGTAATTTCTCATCGCAAACAGTTCATCCGAGTCGGCTGTTTGCCACGTATCACACACATCTTGTTAAGTTGAACCATTTCTGTTGTGTTCGCTAATCGAAAATAGTTCGTCCGAGTGAACCGTATGCCCTATATCACACACACCTTGATCTGGCTAACCGTTACTGTTGCACTCCCTAATAGCAAACAGTTCATCAGAGCGAACTGTATGCCGTATATCGCACACACGTTGATATGGTTGCCCGTTTCTGTTGTTCTGCCTCATCGCAAACAGTTTGAACAGGTTAACCGTGTGCCCTGAATCGCACACGCAACTATAATCTGAACCGTGTTTGATGCATGCTCCATCGCAAACGTTTTGCACCTTTTTTGATGGTTTTTTTACACCACCATTTGCGATTAATGCATCGCACATAGTTTCGTCGAAGGGTCTCTGATTATATTGTCGCGTTAGCAACAACCTTCGGTAGTGAGCGGCACCTCCTCGTTCACGGGAGCGCATGCGTCAACTGCAAAGATTGGTAGTTTGGCCGGAGGGTGCAAGTCACCGATCAAAGGGGAGTTGTTCCCACCAAGCTCTCTACCGGGGGCTTCGAGAAGCTTTGTCGGGAGAGGCTTGCCGGAGTCCAGTTTCCTCCTATTTCTAGCCATTGTTGCTGGGGATACGGAGGGTTGAGTCAGATGGAGGACAAAAGTACCTGGTTCCATAGGTAGTTTTTGCATAGTGCACTTTGACAGATGATCAGCAATGCTGTTTCTGCACGTGGCACATGCTCTGTTGGCAATCCATCAAAGCGCTCCTCCAACTTCCTCGACATATGCCTCCATCAATGGGTTTGATAATCATTGCTTACTTGCCTCACCACGAGTTGTGAATCTCCACAGATGATCAACTTCTTGATTCCCAGTTCCGTTGCAATCCTAAACTCGGCAAGGAGTCCTTCATATTCTGCAGTGTTGTTGGTAGCCTTCTCCAGGGGGAAGTGCATTTGAACCGCGTACTTGAGGTGCTCCCCAGTGGGAGCAACAAGAAGCACGCCAGTTCCTGCACCTTGTAGGGAGAAGGCAACATCAAAGTACATGATCCATTCTTGGGGCGCTTCCTTGCCGGTGATAACTGTCTCCAACACTTCTTCAGGGGTAGGCGTCCACTCCGCAATAAACTCCACTAGTTCTCTGCTCTGAATTGTTGGCGTACCCTCAAACTTCAAACCAAAGCTGGATAACTCCAAAGCCCATTCCACTATTCTGCCTGTGGCCTCAGGGTTCCTCAGTATGCGTTGCAAGGGGAAGTGGGTGACAACCATGATCTCGTGGCCTTGGAAGTAGTGGCATAGTTTCCTTGAGGCCATGATCAGGCCAAAAATCAACTTTTGCACACGAGAGTACCTCGAGCTAGCCCCATGCAGTAGGGAGCTGACGAAGTACATGGGCCGCTGCACCACCTTGTTCCTTGCCATGACCTTGTAACTGTCTCCGTTGCCCTGCCCATCCTTGTCTTGATCTGCATCTGACCTTGCCTCTCCAGAGGGGACGGTGGTTGCAGCTCCTGCTTCATCTACTTCCTGCTGGGCAACCAGTGCTGCACTAACCACTTGATTGGTTGCCGCTAAGTATAGCAGCAACGGCTCCTGTGGTTTGGGAGTGACTAAGGTGGGCACAAAGGAAAGATAGGTCTTCAAATCTTGCAACACAGTGTCTGCCTCCAGGGTCCACTCTACGGGCTGTGCCTTCCTTAAGAATTTGAAGAATAGCAGGGCGCGCTCGGCGGACTTGGAGATGAACCTGCTTAGCACGGCAACACATCCAGTCAAACGCCTCACGTCTTTTACTGTCATGGGTGCTTGGATCATCTCGGTAGCCTTGATCTTGTCAGGGTTGGCCTCTATCCCCCAATGGGACACAAAGAAACCGAGTAGCTTGTCGGAAGGAACACCAAACACACACTTCTCCGGGTTCAGCTTCAAGTTGATCCTGCACAGATTTGCAAAGGTCTCTTCCAAGTCCTGAATGAGAGTCAATCTGTCCTTGGTTTTGACCACTATATCATCCATGTAGGCTTCAATATTTCTGTGCAGCTGGCGCTCAAAGCCAATCTGTACTGCTCTCGCAAAGGTGGACCCATCGCTCTTCAATCCAAAGGGCAACCATACAAAATAGTACGTGCCGCATGGGGTTATGAACACAGTCTTCTCTTCATCTTCCTTGGACATGAAAATCTGGTCGTATCCGGAGTAGGCATCCAGGAAGGAAAGCAGATCACACCCAGTGGTGGAATCCACAATCTGGTCGATGCACAACAAGGGGAATGGGTCCTTCGAGCATGCTTTATTTGGATCTGTGAAATCTATGCAAAGCCTCCACTTCCCATTCGCCTTGCGCACGACCACTGGATTTGCCAACCATGTTGGATGCAATACTCCTCTGACCACTGGATTTGCCAACCATGTTGGATGCAATACTTCAGCAATAAACTGTTGTCGCTCCAAAACTTGCTTCCGAACCTTTTGCTTGACGGGCCGGGCATGCGGGCAGACAACAAGGTGGTGCTCGATTACCTCCCTGGGAACATCGGGGATGTCAGATGGTTGCCAGGCAAACACATCGACATTCGCCCACGGGAAGGTAATGAGCGCTCTTTCCTATTTGTCGTCGAGGGTGGCACTGATAGTAAAAGTACCATCAGCGCCAACCAGCCCTGTCGGGACCTTCTTCACAGCGGGTGCAGCAACTTTGGATCTCTTGCTATTGGAGCTCTTTGGTAAGTCATCAACAGGCGCAGTGCACTCCGAAGAGGTGCGCTTCCCGGATTCCTTGCTCGCATCCTTGCTAACTTTCTTCCCTTTCTTTCTTTCCTTGGAGGGAGCAGTAGCTTCCGTGGCCTCTACAGCGATTACTCCCCGGTACATCTTACCCACGCATATGATTGCGTCCTTTCTGTCTAACGGAATGGAAATGACACCCATTGGCCCTGGCATCTTCAGAGTGTTGTAGGCATAGTGGGATGTCGCCATGAATTTTGCCAAGGCTGGGCGACCAAGGATTCTGTTGTATGGCAGGGGAGGTCAACCACATCAAACACGATCTTCCCAATCCAGTAGTTTAACTCCCCCCCCCCTCGAAAGTTACCGGCAGTGTGATCTTCCCTTTAGGATGACTCCTACCGAGGTTGATCCCTTGGAAAGTACTAGTAATCTTGAGCTCTTCATCTGCTATCTGGAGTTTGCTGATGACCTTGGGATAAATCAGATTCGACCCAGCCCCACCGTCAACCAACATCTTTGTGACCTTGAGGTTGCGGATCGTTGGTGAGACCAACAACGGCAAACACCCTACCACGATGGTGCGGTCAGGGTGATCCTCTTTATCAAAGATGATGGGTGTGCTGGACCACTTGAGAGGCTTCCGAGAATCTGCCGCTGGCTCCACGGCATTGACCTCACGTGCCCACTGTTTAAGCTGGCGTGAGAGGAGTGCAAGGATGCACCTCTGTCAATGCATAGGGCGTCAGTGGCTTTCCGGAACTCCTGCTCACTGGTTTCCTCTTCATCTCCTTCATCACTCTCGTCATCGCATTCCTTCTTCTCACGGCCTCTCGCAGATTTCCCTTGATACTAAGGGGCCTTGCTGGGGCGACCTCCTCTGCTGCCCCGACCATTCCCACCAACGCCACCTTGGTCTTTCTCCTTGTCGCGCTTCTCGTACTCAGCCCTCTGCTTCTTCACGAGTTGCTCAACCTGATGAAACTCCTGAAGATCGTGGCCCTTGGTCCGATGGATCTTGCAGTACGTCTCGTCAGCCTTCTCGGCAACGTGGCTTCCTAGCAATCAGTGCACACGGCAACTTCCTTGCCGGGAGCCTCGGCCTTAGCCTTCTTGCCGGTACTTGGGGTGCTGGACCCTTCAACAGCCAGCACTGCTTTGTCCTTGCGCTTCTTGTTCTTCTTCTTCTGATCAGCAGCATTGTCGTCGTCCTCTGAGTCAACGTCGACACCATCTTCTTCATCGGGGAGTCACCTCCCCTCCTCTACTCGGGCACACTTATCTACCAAAGTGTACAACTCATTCACAGTCTTGGGCAACCGGACGTTCATTTTAGAATGTATCATGCGGTTGCGCATGTTGGACTGGAATGCAGCTATCACAGCTGCCGGGTGGATGTCTAGAATGTTCCTGTGCACCCGGTTGAACCTCTGCATGTACTTCTGCAGACTTTCTCCTTCCTTCTACGGGAGGAGCTGCAAGTCGCTGGGTTGCCCTGGTTCTTGATGGTCGCCCGTGAAGGCGCCAACAAACTCATGGCACGGGTCAGCCCAGGTCGAGATGGAGTTCTCTGGCAAGTGCATCAGCCACGACCTCACGTTTGGCTTGAGTGCTAAAGGGAAGTAGTTGACGAATACCTTCTCGTCTCTTCCCCCGGTAGCTTGAACAGCGATGGTGTAGATGCTCAAGAATTCTGCCGGGTTCAATCTTCCGTCGTACTTTTCTGGTATCTCTGGCTTGAACGTGTGAGCAGATGGCCAACGGACTTGCCGCAGCTCGCCAGTGAAGGCAGGGCACCCAACCTCGAAAGGCAGGTACCCGCCTTCACCGGGCATGGGCTCGTCGACGTCGGGGCCGTTGCGCCTATCAGACTGGCGGCGGGTTTCGCGGCATCGCTCGATGGTGACGCGTGTGTCTTCCCTTCGCCTTCTTCCAGGACTCGCCCTAGTCTCGACGTGCTCGAGGGTCGGATGAAGCCATCCATACGTCGTCGGGTTCTTAGTCACGTGGTTATGGCTACGGCCCCTGCGCTGGCTACCGCGGAGGGGATTGCACTGTGGGGGTGGCCCCTTCGGTACGCCAGCGGCTCGGGCCGTTGTCGCCTCCTGTGGAGGCCATGACGGGCCCACTCGTTGTGATCCTCCCGCCTCGGCGAAACTAATAAAGCTCTGAATGGTGGCCCTCCACTCATCCAGCTGATCGGCCGCCGGCGGAAATCTCAACAAGAGTTGGGCCCGCGTCATGGCCTACGAAGCGGTGCTCGGCATGGATGACGACGCAGATCGCGACGTCACTTGGCTTCTGACGGTGCCAGTAGTGGCAGCTTCACGCTCTTGTAGTAGTGAGCATGTCGCCAACGCGTGGTGACGAGACAGATGCGCTTGGAGATCAGCGGCTCCATTCAGCGCATCGGCTCGGCCGGCTCGTCTCGGGGGTGGCACGTGTGTCCTGCAGCCGCACCCACAGCGCGGTGGCCAGAGGGTTGCGGTTCACCCTAGAGCGAGCGCCATCGCTGATGCTGCGTCCTTTGGTGGGGTGGAGAGGCGGAGACGGAATAATCTCTGCATACACGCCTTGCGGAGCGTGCTCGCTGGGATGCTGCTGGCGCTGTCCTTCTCCGGCGCCTCCTGAGGGAGTCCTGGATTAGGGGGTCCTCGGACAGCCGGACTATATACCTTGGCCGGACTGTTGGACTATGAAGATACAAGATTGAAGACTTCGTCCCGTGTCCGGGTGGGACTCTCCTTTGCGTGGAAGGCAAGCTTGGCAATTAGGATATGTAGATCTCCTCCCTTGTAACCGACTCTGTGTAACCCTAGCCCCCTCCGGTGTCTATATAAACCAGAGGGTTTAGTCCATAGGACAACAACAATCATAATCATAGGCTAGCTTCTAGGGTTTAGCCTCTACGATCTCGTGGTAGATCAACTCTTGTAATACTCATATCATCAAGATCAATCAAGCAGGAAGTAGGGTATTACCTCCATCGAGAGGGCCCGAACCTGGGTAAACATTGTGTCCCCCGCCTCCTGTTACCATCCGCCCTAGACGCATAGTTCGGGACCCCCTACCAGAGATCCGCCGGTTTTGACACCGACATTGGTGCTTTCATTGAGAGTTCCACTGTGCCGTCACGATAAAGGCTTGATGGCTCCTTCGATCATCGGCAACGAGGCGATCCAGGGTGAGGTTTTTCTCCCCGGACAGATCTTCGTATTCGGCGGCTTCGTACTGCGGGCCAACTTGCTTGGCCATCTGGAGCAGATCGAGAGCTACGCCCCTGGCCGTCAGGTCAGGTTTGGAAGCTTGAACTATACTGCCGACATCCGCGGAGACTTGATCTTCGACGGATTCGAGCCCATGTCAGGTGCGCCACACAGTCACGACGAGCATGACTTAGCTCTGCCGTCGGACGGTGTTCGGGAGATCACACATGTGGCTACTCCGGGCCTCAATCCGGAGCAGATCGCGCCATCCGAGGACGGGCGGGTGGACCCCGCCACGGAGGCCGCACACTCAGCGGTGATAGAGCCGAATACTGACCTTACCTCCTATGAGACCTGTGTTGCCGGACCCTTGGATTCGTCCCCGGCCATGGGCTCCGAACCGCCTGCGTCCGTGCCTATCGAATCGGATTGGGCACCGATCATGGAGTTTACCTCCGCGGATATCTTTCAGCACTCACCCTTGGGCGACGTGCTAAATTCATTGAGGTCTCTCTCCTTGTCAGGAGACCCTTGGCCAAACTATGTCCGGCTTGAGTGGGAAGCGGACGACGAAGAAATTCATTCCCACCCACCACCCACTTAATAGCCACTGTCGAAGACTTAACCGACATGCTCGATTTCGACTCCGAAGACATCGACGGTATGGACGACGATGCGGGAGAAGAACAGGAACCACCGCCCACAGGGCGCTGCACTGCCACCTCATCATATGATATATACATGGTGGACACCCCCAAAGAAAGCGATGGCAATAAGGCAACGGAGGATAATCCCCTCGAGAAGCAATCTAAGCACCGGCGTCATCGGCGCCGCTCTAAGCCCCGCCATAGCAAAAGCAGCGATACCGGCACAAGAGACAATAATGCTGCGGATAGTGCCGAAGACAAAGACAATCCCCTCTAGCCAGGCTTCGAGCAGGAGGATGGGCAAGCTAGCCCTAAGGAACAGGCGACAGACGGAGAATCGGAGGATGACAATCACATGCCCCTCTCCGAAGACGAGGTGAGCCTCGGCGACGAAGAATTTATCATGCCTGAGGATCCCGTCGAGAAGGAGTGCTTCAAGCGTCGGCTTATAGCCACAGCAAAAAGCCTGAAGAAAAAGCAGCAGCAGCTTCAAGCTGATTAAGATCTGCTAGCGGATAGATGGACCGAGGTCCTGGCAGCCGAGGAATACGAACTCGAACGCCCAACCAAAAGTTACCCAAAGCGCAGGTTGCTACCCCAACTCGAGGAGGAAACATTAAAGCCTATACTACCAGCGTATGATGCGGCTGATCGGCCACCTTGTGGCCGAGACAAAGCGGCATATCAGCCCGAAGTCCAGCCCGCACCCCGTCGCCAGTCAAACAAAAACACCAAGGCCCGGGGCAACACGCAGGACCTGCGAGACGTATTGGAAAACAAAGCAGGACCGCGACGAGTGGCTCGCCCGACACCTCGGCCAAGAGAAGCCGAAATCCATGGCAGCCCTCACGACACTCATGACCCGCTTTTGTGCGGGCGAGGACAGCTGGCTGGCTCGCAGCAACAACACATCAAGAAATCCTGGCAATTTAGATGCCAAAGATAGCAACGGCAGGCTACGTCGTAACAGACACAAGTGCCGCAACAACGGCGACAACACCGAAGACACGGTAGTTAATGCCGGATTCAGTGGCTCTAAATCTGGTCAGCGGAAAAAGCCGTTCAAAAGAAGCAATCCGGGCCCGTCCAGTTTGGACTGCATACTTGATCGCTCGTGTCAAATTCATGGCACCCCCGATAAACCAGCCAACCACACCAACAGAGAATGCTGGGTGTTCAAACAGGTCGGCAAGATGAATGCCGAAAACAAGGAAAGGGGGCTGCATAGCGACGACGACGAGGAGCCCCGGCCGCCGAACACAGAAGGACAGAAGAAATTTCCTCCCCAAGTGAAAACGGTGAACATGATATACGCAACCCATATTCCCAAGCGGGAACGGAAGCATTCACTAAGGGACGTCTATGCGATGGAGCCAGACGCCCCAAAGTTCAACCCATGGTCTTCTTGTCCGATCACTTTCGATCGCAGGGACCACCCCACCAGTATCCGTCATGGCGGTTCTGCCGCATTGGTCCTTGACCCCATCATTGACGGATTTCACCTCACTAGAGTCCTTATGGACGGTGGCAGCAGCCTGAACTTGCTCTATCAGGATACAGTGCGCAAAATGGGTATCGACCCCTCGAGGATCAAACCCACAACAACCACCTTTAAAGGTGTCATACCAGGTGTAGAGGCCTGTTCCACGGGCTCAATCACACTGGAAGTGGGCTTCGGATGTCCGAACAACTTCCGAAGCGAGGAGTTAATCTTCAATATCGTCCCCTTCCGCAGTGGCTATCACGCACTGCTCGGACGAACCGCATTCGCCAGATTCAATGCGGTACCGCATTATGCATACCTCAAGCTCAAAATGCCAGGACCTCGCGGGGTTATAACGGTTAATGGAAACACAGAACGCTCGCTCCGTATGGAGGAGCACACTGCGTCCCTCGCAGCAGAAGTGCAAAGCAGCCTTCTGAGACAAACCGCCAATTCGGCGATAAAGCCCCCGGACACCTTCAAGCGAATCCGGAGTACCTTGCAACAGGATCGCCTGGCACGTTCAGAGCTCGCCTAGCAATTCGGCCTCCGTCCTAGTCTCAGTCAAGCGGCGAAGTTTGCGCCGCGCGTACATAATTACGCACTCAAGATACCATGGGCATAGGCAGAGGCACGGCTATGGCACGGCCCACAATGCGGCTCAACCGCCTCAGGACCCGTATATCTTTAACATTTTCTCCCTTTCAGGACCCTATTCTCTGAAGGCCCTCTCCGATCGCCTGATTATCGGACCCGTCACGGGAAGGAAACGTCAAGGAAGCAAGAAGCTTTGACGTACAAGGGAATCCCCGGGTGGTCTCTGATAACGATCGCTATACCTGTTTTACATACCCACACGCAGCTTGCCTTGGATAGGACATGTCAAATAGTCCTATTTTTACTTATTGCACTACTTGTATACATACGCTTTGACGTATCATTTAAATAACAATGTACAACATTAGCTCATTATTGCATTCCTTCATCTTTTTTCCCTGTCTGCTTATTTACGACAAATTGCACCCGTGCATTCTGATACGTCCAGTGCGCCAGGGGCTTCAGTGTACCCCATAACACGGCAAGAAAAGTCCGAACACTTTTGACAGTGCGGCACCCCGAACTTATAACATTATATGCATCAGCTCCGAATCATGTCTTGGGTCAATAGTTGGGTTTGCCCGGCTCCCATGTTTTGGTACCTTACATTCCGCTATATCAGCTAAGGTAGCACTGGGAGAACTACTGCGATTGTGTCCCGGTTCTTCCGGGCGAGCACCTCAGTAGAGAAAGCCGAAAACTGACTGTCATGATGCGGCGAGAGCTGGTCGCTGTTCGAGAGGTCTCAAATCCTTAAAGATTTTTTCCGCTTCGGGCGAGGAGTCGGCCTTGTCCGATTTGGGCGTACATAGTGCCCCAAGTTCGGCCTTCCGAATACTAGGGGCTTCGCCAAAATTTAAAATTGTAGACTTCTATGGCTAAGTGAGAGTGATAAAGCTGTATAGTCCGATTGCCTTGTTCGCTGCGCTAAAGACCTCCTTAAAGGACCAATTTTTTTGGATAAAGAGTGTTTAAGATCTATCCCGAACACCTCAGTACTAGCTACATGGGGGCAGAAGCCGATGACTAGCCAACTCTCAGATTTTATAAACGGCCGCACAGAAGGTAATATTTTAAATCAACAAGCGTTATATAGTGCACATGAACTCGTTTTCATATTACAGGATCACATGAGTACATTCATTCAAATATTACATCCTTAGCACATTCCTCCGCCACAAGGCGAGCACCCTTCAGGACACTGTCATAATACTTTTCGGGGTGGCGATGCTCCTTGCCCTCCGGCGCCCCCTCCTTCACCAGCTTTTCGGCGTCCATCTTTGCCCAGTGCACTTTTGCACGGGCAAAGGCCATGCGCGCACCTTCAATGCAGAAGGACCGCTTTATCACTTCAAACCGTGGGCAGGCATTCACAAGCCGCTTTACCAGGCCGAAGTAGCTGCCAGGCGGGGGCTCGCCAGGCCACATCCGGACTATGAGACCCTTCATGGCCAGTTCGGCCGCCTTGTGAAACTCGACCAGTTGCTTCAGCTGGTCGCTCAAGGGCATCGGATGTTCGGTCCCAGTATACTGAGACCAGAACAACTTCTCCGTCGAGCTCCCTTCCTCGGCCCGGTAGAACTCCGCGGCATCCAATACGCTACTGGGTAGATCTGCGAACGCTCCTGGAGAGCTCCGAATCCGGGTAAGTAAAAGGAAAGTTTCCTTCACATGCTTGCTTTGCATAATGAATGCCTTACCCGCCGCTATCTTCTTGACCGCCTGAATCTCCTAGAGGGCCTTTTGGGCTTCGGCCTTGGCATTTTGTGCATTCTCGAGGGCCTTCGCAAGCTCGGACCCCTGCGTCTTAGAGTCACGCTCCAAGGACTCGTATTTCTTGACAAAATCCTGGAGCTCTTGCTGAACCTCGCCGACTCGAGCCTCTTGCTTCTCGCGCTCGGTGTGCTCCTTGGCCGCTTTGTCTTCGGCCTCGGACAACGCCTTCTTTAGGGCCGCCACTTCGGTCATGGCCCCTATCAAAATTCATGACGATCCTATGATCTAACAACCACCTTCTTTTTTCTTTATCAATATACAGACGGGGTATCACTTACCTTTGTTCTCTTCGAGCTGCCTCTTGGTAAGGCCGAGCTCTTCCTCGGACCGCTCAAGGTCCCGCTTCAGTCCGGAGACCTCCGCAGTACGAGTGGCAACGGCCAGCAGCGAAGCCTGCTTATTCACATAGACATATTCTGATTAGACTCTTGTGATCATTATTTGATCCTCTGTTCGGCCTTTCTTTGCGAACACCAAACAGAGCATCAGGGGCTACTGTCTATGCTGTAACATTTTCTCATAATTTGATTACTTACCTCAAAGCCTGTTAGGAGGCTGGCACAGGCTTCAGTCAGTCCGCTTTTGGCGGACCGAACCTTCTCGACCACCGCACTCATGATAGTGCAGTGCTCTTCGTCAATGGAAGCGCCGCGAAGCGCTTCCAGCAATTTGTCCGATGCCTCTGGATGGACAAAGGCCATCGGCACAGACGGCTCGCCCCCCTTAGCGAGGGGTCGCCTGATAGAATCCGGAACCACTGGAGGTTCCGGCGCAGTATCCGGCTGGGGCCAAACTTGCCGCCCCCGTCATTAGAGCCCACGGGAGTCTTGCCCCCCATGCGCCCAGCGTCTGGGATGTCACCATGGGGCGCCTCTAGAACTATCTCCCCTTGGTTCAGTGCCCTTTGAGACAACACCTCGACGTCGTCCGTAGGGCGGGGGGAGGTGGCGGTCGGGAGTGAATCGCTGTTCATCGCCGACTGGCCCAAAGACTCATCCGAAGAGGATACGTCGATATGGGCTTTGGATGGACTGCATGATCATGTTTGGCATGATAAGAAGCAATAAAACAAAACATACCAGAACTATTATGGTATCCGGATACTTACGACTTCGCCAGGGGCTTGTCCCTGGGCAACCACTCCTCGTCGCTGTAAGCGGCTATTGTGGAGTAGTCCGGAAGGAGGGTCCTTCCCTTCTTGGACCCTTCGGCCTCCCCAGATGGGACGACCTTCCTTTTCCTGTCTCCCCCGACTGGGGGGGGGGGCTTTCCTCTTCCTCCTCCTCGTTTTCGTGGGAGGAGGGCGCTTCGGTGTTATCGGACGATGAGTCCGATACAACCTTGCGCCGGAGACCTTTCCTGGTCCCCGCGGCCTTCTTCTTGGCCTTCTTCTCCGGTGCCTCATAGGGCGCCGGAACCAGCATCTCCGTTAAGAGAGCCCCTACTAGATCTTCGGGCAGTGGGGCCGGACAATCGATCCTCTCCGCTGTCGCTACCCAGTCCTGTTAAAATGGCGTGGAGGCTCAGATCCCTCACATGATTATACAGGGTAAAGGAACATCTTATGAGATATAAAGAGCTTACCGGATTGGCAGGGCGCGTTGCGCTGAGTCCGCGATCCTCGGTAAGGGGAGGAGGTACCTCGGCGGCCTTGAATAGCACCTTCCAGACGTCTTGGTGCATCGTGTCGAAAAGCTCTCGCAGCGTCTGGTGCTTGGCCGGGTCGAACTCCCACATATTGAATGCCCGTCTTTGACACGGAAGGATCCGGCGGAAGAGCATGACCTGGACCACGTTGGCAAGCTTGATTTTCTTGCTTATCATGTTTTTGACACAGTTCCGGAGTCCGGTCAGCTCCACCGATGAACCCCAGGATAGGCCCTTCTCTTTCCAGGAGGTGAGCCGCGTGGGGATGCCTGATCGAAATTCGGGGGCCGCCACCCAGTTAGTGTCGCGCGACTCGGTGATGTAGAACCACCCCGATTGCCACCCCTTCATGGTCGTCACATAGGAGCCTTCGAGCCAGGTGACGTTGGGCATTTTGCCTACCATGGCGCCTCCGCACTCCGCTTGCTGGCCGACCACCACCTTCGATTTCACGTTGAAGGTCTTCAGCCACAGGCCGAAGTGGGGCTTGATGCGAAGGAAGGCCTCGCACACGACGATAAACGCTGAGATGTTGAGGATCAAATTGGGGGCCAGATCGTGGAAGTCCAGCCCGTAGTAGAACATGAGCCCGCGGACAAATGGGTGGAGGGGAAATCCCAGCCCGCGGACGAAGTGGGTAAGGAATACAACCCTCTCGTGGGGTTCTGGAGTAGGGACGATCTACCCCGCGTCTGGGAGCCGGTGCGTGATGTCTGCGGCCAGATATCCGACTTCCCGGA
The DNA here is from genome assembly GCF_002575655.3 of Aegilops tauschii subsp. strangulata. NCBI lineage: Eukaryota > Viridiplantae > Streptophyta > Magnoliopsida > Poales > Poaceae > Aegilops > Aegilops tauschii. The sequence goes on along the minus strand of NC_053038.3, from coordinate 197,315,618 downwards.
GCTTCGTAATGTTCTCCTCTGTAACGGAGGAGACCATCCACTTGCCTCCCGCTCCGGACATGTTTGGAATGGCTTTGCGGAGAAAATGAGAACTTGGGTGCTGGAGCTCGAGTGCGCGAGAATGGATGGGCAGGGAAGAAGAAGGCGTGGGTGAAAAAGAGGAGTCCTTGTCCCTTTATAAAGGCAGTAGAAACTGTGCGCCTCCCTACTTGTCCCATAAAATTGCTTATTCCCCAAGCGCTGCGATTGATGGCGCGGTTGGGTTACCCATATCCGTATTGATGAGAACCCCGTGATAAGGGGAACACGATCTCTGCTTCGACAAGACGTGCCAATAAAACCGCCTCGCAACACGTGCAGTGGCAGGCAGGGAAAAACGGTTCATAATGACCGGGCCACGGCAGGACGTCATGTTATGAAAAGTTGTCAGCAGATTAGATTAGTGGAATAATATACTCTCTGCGGTGGTGTGTGGAATTTGTTTTGCAGAGCCGGACACAATCCTTGTGTTCAAAATCTTCTATGGAGTATTCGGAGGAGGAACCCGCCTTGCAATGCGGAAGACAATCTACGTGCCAGACTCATCGTCATTGAAGCCTGGTTCAGGGGCTACTGAGGGAGTCCTGGATTAGGGGGTCCTCGCACAGCCGGACTATATACCTTGGCCGGACTGTTGGACTATGAAGATACAAGATCGAAGACTTCGTCCCGTGTCCGGGTGGGACTCTCCTTTGCGTTGAAGGCAAGCTTGGCAATTCGGATATGTAGGTCTCCTCCCTTGTAACCGACTATGTGTAACCCTAGCCCCCTCCGGTGTCTATATAAACCGGAGGGTTTAGTCCGTAGGACAACAACAATCATAATCATAGGCTAGCTTCTAGGGTTTAGCCTCTACGATCTCGTGGTAGATCAACTCTTGTAATACTCATATCATCAAGATCAATCAAGCAGGAAGTAGGGTATTACCTCCATCGAGAGGGCCCGAACCTGGGTAAACATTGTGTCCCCGGCCTCCTGTTACCATCCGCCCTAGACGCACAGTTCGGGACCCCCTACCCGAGATCCGCCGGTTTTGACACCGACACCTCCTGCTCCCGTTTCGGCCGCAGGGGGAGTGGTGACGCCGCCGCCTGCGCCGGCCACATCCTCCGCGGCATCCACGTCCCCATGCGTCCACGTAGCCCCCACGCCATCGGTGGTCGCGTTTGAAGGGGCCTTCGAGGTGGACGGGTGAGCTGCAGCACCGGACCTTTTCTTGGGTGCCATGGATGATGAAGCCGTTGATGGAGAAAATGAAGATGAAGACGACCTGCTGCTTACACTCTCGGGTTCGCGCAAGCGATTCCCCCTACCTGGCACGCCAAAGATGTCGTGGGAAAACACGGCCACCTATGGGGCCATCAGCCCCTTGTGGTTCGGTAGGGGGAAGAGCACATTGCACAAAGAGCGGAGGGCGCAGAGCAGCACGACAGTGATCACATGGGCAGTTTTTACCTAGGTTCAGGCCGCCGCGAGGCGTAAAACCCTACTACTACTTTGGATGATTGATGAGAAGACCGTGGTGGAGACTCGATGCTCTAGCCCGGCAAGGTTGCCTCGGGACGAGAGCAGCTATGCACGTATGACCGTACAAGGGTCCGAATCCTTTCTAAGGTTGCCATGACCCTCCTTTTATAGGTAAAGTGGTCACCACAATGGCAAATCAGTCATTGCATACTGATTAGATAGCAAATCGTGCTATCATACCTAACTTCGTAGACAGGACAAGGTGTATTAAATGCACCGCTTAGTGTAACGCCATGGCGTAGCTCGGCAAGCCTTGTCATGCCGTTCGACCACCTTCTCGCCTGCCTGCGTGACACGTCCCTCGGCGGCTGTCATTTGAAGGTGATCTCCTTCGGAAATGGCTGCCATGTGCCAAATAACAGCCACTTGGTCACTTGGGGGATCGACACCGCTCCGATAGGTGACTTGCATTGATGTGAGGTGGAGCAGTGGGGCCTTGGCGGGGCAATCTGCCCTAGGCGTCCCCAACAAGCTTGCTAGGGTAGTCTTGAGATTTGTCTCTGGGGCAACCTCGACCTCATGAGGCTCGCCTGCCCGGCAAGGGAGGTTTTTTCTTAGTGGTATCTTGCTCCTTTAGCTTGACTTGGTCTTCTTGATCCGCCCTTTGATTTCTCAAAGGGCCAGCTCTCCGGTTTGGCCTTGTCTTGGATGTTGCAACCTTGCTCTACAGTCTGGGCAACATACGCCTAGGGTTTGTTGCACGGACAGATGGGGGCGCGACGCTAATGGCGCCAGGGTGTGTGCGAGTAGAGAGCAACGATGCGAAGAGGGAGAGAAAGCGGCTAGGGTTCAGTCTGGGGGTGCGGGGTCGATGTAAACGTCAGGGAGGCGAGATGGCGACCACGTGGCCATCTCAGACATGGACGCGCCTGCGGCGTCCACGGCGCTCTGGTGAACAAAGAGGAAGAACAAAACATGGGCATGGTGGGCAGGGCCGCGTGCAATGTGCGACTAGAGCACAGCTGGGCAGTGCATTTTCATTTTTTTCTTTCTGCTTTTAATTTTCTCCTTTTTTCTATTTTAATTTCAAACCAAAAGAATTTCTCTATATTTGAAATTTGTCACATAAATTCCAGGGAAAGTGATGAGCTAGCAAAGAACGTTCCAAATTTTTGTGGCTAGTTTAAATATTTCTATAAATTGAAATGGTTGAAATAATTGTTGTTGGTTCAGTTTTAATTATTTTATGGCCATTTTAACATTTACAAAAACATTGGTTGATGCATGAAAATTGCCTAGTGAAAATTTGCAACCTACTTTACATTTTTAAATTATTTTTTAATAAAGAATTATTTGACTTGTTATTTAAATTTGACTGTTGGATTATTTCCTAAATACAATTTAATCAACTAACCATGATGACATGGCACATTAGCAGGAGATTACTATAGCATGATTCTCGGGGTGTTACAAATCCCCTCCACTACAAGAAATCACGTCCCAAGATTTAAGAGGTGGAGTAAGGGGGAAAGTCCTGGTTACGAAATTCTAACGGATCTTCTCGTTCTTGGTTGCTCTTCTCGAAGAAGTTGATCCATTATGTTGACGTCTTCCTTTCTCTTCTTCATGTCATCCTGTTGAATTCGTCATCCTTTGTTTGGGATCTTCATCGTCCTACGAACGCGATAAGAGGAAAACTCTGGAAGAACACATCTCCAGAAAGTTGGGCATCTGACGGTGAACTCAGGGAAAAAGACATGAATTATTCTCGAGTTGTAACTCAGGGAATTCATTGAGAGCAATATGCGATGGTAGAAAAGTTTCAAATGGGTAGGCAATCAGTTGATGCCTCATCAGAAGATGAAATGGGGTCTAGAGTAACAAGATTAAATATAGCATTAGATACTAGAGTAGATCATCTCTAGGAAGGTGGCTCGTGATCTACATACGAAGCCAAGCGTGATGACTAAATCTGGAAACATGGATGTACAGGAGAGTCAAGTTTCGATCCTGTGGAACTGTGGGTTATGGGCCCACCATGTGGGTTGAAAGTAGGAAGGGCGCTGACATCTTGGACGGTCGGAATAGCAAGGCATGTTAGAGGATAGACTGTCAGTTATGTTGGCAACAATGTTGGTACCAAGGGCGAGGGATGAAGAGAACCATTTTCCTGCTTGTTAAGACGAGGCGGACCAATAGGCAAAGTTATCGTTCACCGGGGTTACCGGAATGTCATCAGCAATAGTAACAGGGTTATACTTGATAGGGTTGTACACCGAGGTGTTTACATAAGCAAGAAAATGTTACTGCTTATTTCATATAGATCACAAGAAAGGTTTAACAAAACAATGTAAAAGAAATGTGATTATCAGATTAAACAGAACAATGGAAAGGAAAATGTGCATACACGAGTATTAGGTGTATCTCCTTCCCAAGAGCAAGCAGAGTGGGGTAATCATGACATGATTGCAAGTATATAACCATCTAGGGAAAGGGGCGAGGAAACTCATGATGTTACCCATACAATGGTGTTTGGATAATAGATCAAGAACATTTAGCATTATGCTTCCAAAGTTCTTGTTGATGTTTGAGTACCACGGTCATGCTTCGGGATAGCATTGACATGGTCATCATGTAAAGGTTAGACTTTGGATACATAAAGGATCCACCAGAAACAACTTATAAAATAAGTCATACAATTTCAGCAAGGAAAAGATGAGGATGTGGCCGTCAGGCTCATCAACAATTCATCGAGATTTCCATAAACATGAATTTTCACAATTTAAGTGAACAAGGTGATAGCATTGGACACACCAAAGTATATAATGAAGTATGTTCAAGGAGAGCATCCACAATTAAACGTCAATCAAAAAATGCACCTGGAAAGATGGACTAAGTAGCACGATCGATGTTAGAATGGTGATTCAATAACCAATAGACTAAGAATGAAACTATCAACCACTAACTTCAAGCAATAGGGTTGCTAGAAATTTTGAATTTACACACAATCCATTTGTCGCTATTTCCAGTTAGAAACAACACGAGGACCAAGAAAAGAATGGTGATGGTGATAAGTATCACTTATATCAAGAATTCTCAAGAGGTGGTGAAATTCCCACAACATTCTTGACATAAAATATGGTAATACTCCAAGGTAGAACATAACACAAGCTGGATAGAAAGGAACTCAAGGTACTACACAAAATATGAACACGTTTGTGTTGGAGGGAAGGCAATAAAGTTGTTGATGATAAAATAAATCATCAAGGGGCAAGGATGGTATTTCTCATCATGAATTCGATTGATATCCTGGAAGAGCTCAGAATGTTATTGATGATCATGACACATTTGTTGAGAGGGTTCATGAAGATGTAATCGATTAGCGATGACAACAAGCAAAGGAATGACGAAGTGGAAAGTTGTGTGAACAACAGATAAGATGCAAGCTCAGAACCAAAGTTGCTTTTCAAGACTAAAAATGATGTTGAAAATTCGACGTAAGCCTTGCTCACGGTCTGAAGAATTCGTGCACCAAAGAAGGACGAGGTACCACGGTCAAATGTAGCATGACAAGGATGTAGTCAGAAGTCTAGGAATGACCATATTGAGTTTAAATTCCCCATCAACAAAAAATCATTAGGCGTGTTGAATTGTAATGTATTCGATTCACTTACCGGTGTTCTCGAGTTACAAACAACACATAAACCATAGAAGAAGAAAAATTAAAATATGTGAGAAGTAATACTTGACGAAGAACTCACAAGAAGCAACGCACTTCCGTAATATTCTCGACATACCAAAGGGTAGTACTCGAAGGTTGACCAGAATAGTGGTTGGACTGGTGAATTGATCTACGGAAGGCAATTGCTTTGACTTGTCCGAGAAATGGGATCAGAGAAGAACAATCATGATCGGAATCACGGTTGTGAAGGACCAAACATAGATACAAGATGAATATATAACAAGGGCATAATTTTTTTACGAGAAGCTTCCATGATAAGATCTACATCGTGTCCATGGGCATGAACACATAGTTCAAGGTTGATTCCCACTGCTCCAATGCATAACCTTTCATTCACATCCCATTTTTGAAGTTGTAGTGTTGAAAGGTTATCTGACGAAGTGCCAATAGGGTATATGTCATGGTGGAACACGATCACCTAAGGGGCCATCAACCCCTTGTGGTTCGGCAAGGGGGAAGGGCACGTTGCACAAAGAGCAGAAGCCATGGAACAACACGACAAAGGTGACGCTGGTGGTTTTTTACCCAGGTTCGGCCTGCTGAGAAGCGTAATACCCTACTCTTGCTTTGGTGGATTGAATAGAGGACCATAGTGGACACGCAGCACTCCAGCCTGGCAAGGTCGCCACGGGGAGGGCGGCTACACGCGTATGAGTGTAGAAGGGTCCGAATCCTCTTTTAGGTTGCCATGGCCCTCCTTTTATAGGCTAAGGGATTACGGTAGTGGCAAATCAGTCATTATCTACTGATTAGATAGCTAACAGTGCTATCATACCTAACTCTGGAAGTTAAGACAAAGTGCATTGAATGCACTGCTAGGTGTCACGCTGAGGATGCAGCCCGGCAAGCCTGCCGCGCCTCTTAACCACCTTCTACCTATCTGCATGACACGCCTCTGGATGGGTGTCATATAGGGGGAATCTCCCTTCCAAATGGCTGCCACGTGCCAAATGACAACCACTTGATCACTTGGGGGCTCGACACCACACTGATAAGTGACTTGCGTCACTGTGCGGTGGAACGGTTGAGTCTTGGCCGGGCGATTGGCCCTTGGCGGCCCCAGGAAGCCTGCCGGGGAAATCTTGGGACTTGTTCTTGGTGAGGCCTCGACCTGACCAGGCTCGCCTGCCTGGTAAGGGTGATCTTTCTTAGTGAAAATCTTGTTCTCTTGGATTGTCTTGGTCCTCTTGATCCGCCCTTTGATTCCTCAAAGAGCTATCTCTCTAGCTCCGTCCCGTCTTGGGAGCTTGGTGTTGCCGGTTGGAGGCCTACTGTTCGTGCACAAGTCAGGGGAAACACACACCTCTATTTGTGTACCCTAACAGAAGCCCCCGAGCCTGAGCTATACGTGTCGCCGGGCACGTTGGGTTAGGGCCCAAACAGTGCACACACACGTGTCAAGGAAGTGATGCGCGCGCAGCGGTTTGTTATGATGACCAGTCAACTCAATGTCCACTCCACGTAATTACCGCAGGTTGTGGGGTCGTGGGATTGTAGTAGTTAATGTAAAATTGCAACTTCCTATGATAAAGTAGCGAAGAGCCACCCCCCCATGTTCGTTCCCCATAAAAGAGAAAACACGAAAGGGCGCTGCTCATTCGCATCCGTTTCACCCTCCATCATCTTCCTCCTCAAGCCAAGCGACCACCCCTGCACCCACACTCGCCTCCAATGCCCCATCCAGTCTTCCACCCTTTCCACGGTCCCGAAGGATGGGAAAGAAAGCTGCCGCCGCAAGGGGGAAGTGCGACCACTGTGAAGGAAGCGACAACGGAGGGGAAGAAGAAGAGAGCGGCGGAGTTGGACAGGAAGTGGCGAGAAGACGTGGTCTTCTTCCCGTCGAGCTTGGACAACAACACCTTGGTCGCAAGTATGCGTACATGTGGGGGAGGGAAGTCCCAAAAGGGCATGGTGCGCCCGTGGTCTTGCCGGAGGGGAAAGAGGATCCGCCAAATTCGTACCGCTTCTTCTGCGTGTACTTTCTCTGTGGCCTCAGCCCCCCTTTTTCAGATTTCTTGGAGGCGATGATGGTGGTGTAAGGATTCCATATTTTGGATTTCACGCCAAATGCAATGGCGTGCATGGCGATTTTTGCTCATCCGTGCGAGAACTTCACCGGAGTCGCCCCAAATGTGGATCTGTTCAGGCACTTATTAGTCCCGCGGGTTGAAGACAAGACTCACCGCTCAGGGAATATAAGTTGGATCCTCCGGGGCAAGAGGAATGTTTGGTATTACCTTCCTGTTTAGCAGTGCGGTAGGTGGGAAGAATGGAGGGCGGACTAGTGCTAGACTCAAGACACGGATGCTCCAGAGTACTGTTGGGTGCGGACGAAGTGTGTCGTGTGCGGCAGCGATTAGGGGAAGCCAGGCCTTACTGACGATAGGCTTCGCCCGACGCTGAACAGGATCGCTCGCCTCAAAGCTGTCGGGCTAACCATCGAACAGGTGGGGGCTGATTTCCTCTGACGCCGCATCACGCCATTGCAGAAAAGGAACAGGTTCGCCTGGCAGTATGGAGATGCTGCGGACAGGATGCGCCTATATCCAAGCCTCACCAACAATTTATCAATTTATGGCCACGACTGGTTATGCGAACAGCTGTTCGGTGGCCTCGGGCCGTTCAACTTGCCGGCAAGGGTTCTCCCGCTGAATGTTAACTCTGCCCTAGACCATATTTTGAAGTGGATGCCTGACTACAATGCTTATGGAGTTGAGGCCGATTGGCAACTACCCGAGCTTGATGCAGAGATTGAGTGGGTTTCCAACCTGGAAGAAAGGGCTTCCAGGGTGGAGGGCAACATGTTCAAGTGCACCTCCACGATAGAAGCGGAGTTCATCTGGAGGCGAATTGAGGAGTTCATCCAGGAAGGCAAGGCCCAAAGGAGAGGAGGAGGAAGATGAGGAGGAGGTTCAAGACAAAGGCTCTTCCCATGGCAGGACCAAGTGGCACACCGCGGAGGAGGCTGACGGGGACGATTCTGCTGGGGTTGAAGCCCTATATGCCACGGCAGTAGAAGCCCAGGAAGCGGATGAGACCGAGGAAATGGAGCAGCCCAAGGAGGAGTGGCTCGCAACAGCCCCTCAAGCCCCAGAACAAGACTTGGAATAGCGCCCTCGTAGGTGGGCTAGCGAGGGAGCAGCAGCCCCTGTTCCTACGCCCCTCACCAAGAGGGTGAAGAAGATCGCCTCGAAGGGCGTCAAGCCAAACGTGGCGCGCCGCCATTCTTCTCACCTTTCTGAGGCCAAGACCCATCCCGTCAAGCGGCGAGCGGTCACAGGGGTCAACCCCAGCTCCCAATCAAGCTCGAGCTCCTCGTGCAGCTCATCCTCACCGGAGCCCCCGGCCCGTCAAAAAGGCTCGAAGTTGCAGGGAAGCACTGCTCTCCCGACCCTAAAGAGGAGCAGAGTGATACATCTCCAACGTATCTACAATTTTTGATTGTTCCATGCTATTATATTATCCATCTTGGATGTTTTATATGCATTATATGCTATTTTATATGATTTTTGGGACTAACCTATTAACCTAGAGCCCTGTGCCAGTTTCTGTTTTTTTCCTTGCTTTTGAGTTTTACAGAAAAGGAATACCAAACGGAGTCCAATTGACGTGCCAATTTTTGATGATTTTTTATGGACCAAAAGAAGCCTTCGGAGTAAAATAGTTGGGCCAAAAGAGTCCCGAGCCATCCACGAGGGTGGAGGGCGAGCCCTACCCCCCGGGCACGCCCCACTGCCTCGTGGATGACTCGGAGACCCCCCTGACGTGAGACCGATGCCAAAAATTCCTATAAATACAGAAACCCCCGAAAAGAAACCTAGATCGGGAGTTCCGCCGCCGCAAGCCTCTGTAGCCACCAAAAACCAATCGGGACCCTGTTCTGGCACCCTGCCGGAGGGGGGATCCCTCACCGGTGGCCATCTTCATCATCCCAGCGCTCTCCATGACGAGGAGCGAGTAGTTCACCCTCGGGGTGAGGGTATGTACCAGTAGCTATGTGTTTGATCTCTCTCTCTCTCTCTTCTGTTCTTGATTTGACACGATCTGGATGTACCGCGAGCTTTGCTACTGTAGTTGGATCTTATGATGTTTTTCCCCCTCTACCTTCTTGTAATGGATTGCGTTTTCCCTTTAAAGTTATCTTATCGGATTGAGTCTTTAAGGATTTGAGAACAATTGATGTATGTCTTGCATGTGCTTATCTATGGTGACAATGGGATATTCACGTGATCCACTTGATGTATGTTTTGGTGATCAACTTGCGAGTTCTGTGACCTTGTGAACTTATGCATAGGGGTTGGCACACGTTTTCGTCTTGACTCTCCGGTAGAAACTTTGGGGCACTCTTTGAAGTTCTTTGTGTTGGTTGAATAGATGAATCTGAGATTGTGTGATGCATATCGTATAATCATACCCATGGATACTTGAGGTGACATTGGAGTATCTAGGTGACATTAGGGTTTTGGTTGATTTGTGTCTTAAGGTGTTATTCTAGTACGAACTCTAGGATAGATCGAACGGAAAGAATAGCTTCGTGTTATTGTACTACGGACTCTTGAATAGATCGATCAGAAAGGATAACTTTGAGGTGGTTTCGTACCCTACAATAATCTCTTCGTTTGTTCTCCGCTATTAGTGACTTTGGAGTGACTCTTTGTTGCATGTTGAGGGATAGTTATATGATCTAATTATGTTATGCTTGTTGAGAGAACTTGCACTAGTGAAAGTATGAACCTTGGGCCTTGTTTCGAAGCATTGCAATACCGTTTGTGCTCACTTTCATCATTAGTTACCTTGCTGTTTTTATATTTTCAAATTACCAAAACCTATATCTACCATCCATATTGCACTTGTATCACCATCTCTTCGCCGAACTAGTGCACCTATACAATTTACCATTGTATTGGGTGTGTTGGGGACACAAGAGACTCTTTGCTATTTGGTTGCAGGGTTGTTTGAGAGAGACCATCTTCATCCTACGCCCCCCACGGATTGATAAACCTTAGGTCATCCACTTGAGGGAAATTTAATACTGTCCTACAAACCTCTGCACTTGGAGGCCCAACAACGTCTACAAGAAAAGCCTGTGTAGTAGACATCAAGCTCTTTTCTGGCGCCGTTGCCGGGGAGGCTAGGTAAGCGGCATTAACACCCCGTCAACTAAGCTCTTTTCTGGCGCCGTTGCCTGGGAGGTGAGTTCTTGAAGGTATATCTTTAGATCTTGCAATCGAATCTTGTAGTTTCCTGTTTTATCACTAGTTTAGTTTATAAAAGAAAACTACAAAAAATGGAATTGAGGTTGCCTCATATGCTTCATCTTTTCAATATCTTTCGTGAAAATGATGGAAAGGAAAATTGTGCTCAAGTGTTAGAAGAAGAATGCATTAAAATGTTTGGCACTAAATATTTGAATGATGAGCGTGATTGCAATGTTGTTAGTATGAATGCCTTGAATATCCATGATGCTAATGATATGAAAAGCCACAAGCTTGGGGATGGTATGTTTGACGAAGATGATATTTTTTGTCTCCCAAGTTTTGATGAGCAAATTTATTATGATGATAGCATGCCTCCTATTTATGATTATAATGTTGATGAAAGTGGTTTCGGAGAGGTCATGACTTTATTTAGTTATGAATCCACTATTTCGGAAGAGGTTCCAATTGATTATGAGAACAAAGTTGCTATCTATGATGATTATTGTGATGACATGTATTCTATGAAGAACAATGATAACCATGAAACTTGTCATCTTGATTTTAATTTTCAATTGGATTATGCCTCACATGATAGTTATTTTGTTGAGTTTGCTCCCACTACTATTCATGAGAAGAAATTTGCTTATGTGGAGAGTAATAAAAATTCTATGCTTGTAGATCATGAAAATAATGCTTTATGCGATGGTTATATTGTTGAATTCATTCATGATGCTACTAAAAATTATTATGAGGGAGGAATATATGCTTGTAGGAATTGCAATAATATCAAGTTTCCTCTCTATGTGCTTAAAATCTTGAAGTTATGCTTGTTTCGCTTTCCTATGCTAGTTGATTCTTATTCCCATAAATTGTTTGCTCACAAAATCCATATGCATAGGAAGTGGGTTAGGCTTAAATGTGTTAGTAATATTCTTCATGATGCTCTCTTTATTTTTCAATTCTTATCTTTTATGTGAGCATCATTGAAATCGTCATGCCTAGCTAGAAAGGCATTAAAGAAAAGAGCTTGTTGGGAGACAACCCAATATTTACCCCTACTGTTTTTGTGTGTCCACATGATTAATATACTGTAGTAATCATGTTTTATAGCTTTTGTTTCAATAAAGTGCCAAGTAGAACCTTTGGGAAGACTTGGGTGAAAGTTAATGTGATCTTGTTGTAAAAAACAGAAACTTTGCGCTCACGAGATTAGCTGTCATTTTTTACAGAAGAGTGATTTTAAGTTAATTATTTTTGCAGAAGATTAATAGACAAATTCCTCACGTCCACCAATTTATTTCAGAATTTTTGGAGTTACAGAAGTATTCGAGAGTTACAGATTACTACAGACTGTTCTGTTTTTGACAGATTCTATTTTCTATGTGTTGTTTGCTTATTTTGATGAATCTATGAGTAGTATCGGAGGGTATGAACCATAGAGAAGTTGGAATACAGTAGATATTACACCAATATAAATAAATAATGAGTTCAAAACAGTACGAAAAGTGGTGATTTTATTTCCTTATACTAACGGAGCTTACGAGTTTTCTGTTGAGTTTTGTGTTGTGAAGTATTCAAGTTTTGGGTAAAGATTCGATGGACTATGGAATAAGGAGTGGCAAGAGCCTAAGCTTGGGGATTCCCAAGGCACCCCAAGTTAATATTCAAGGACAACCAAGAGCCTAAGCTTGGGGATGCCCCGGAAGGCATCCCCTCTTTCGTCTTCGTTCATCAGTAACCTTACTTGGAGCTATATTTTTATTCACCAAATGATATTGTGTTTTGCTTGGAGCGTCATTTCATTTTCTTTTGTTTTTCTTGCTGTTTGAATAAAATACCAAGATCTGAAATTCTTAAATGTTAGAGAGTCTTCACATAGTTGCATAATTATTCGACTACTCATTGATCTTCACTTATATCTTTCGGAGTAGTTTGTCATTTGCTCTAGTGCTTCACTTATATATTTTTAGAGCACGACGGTGGTTTTATTTTGAAGAAATAGATGAACTCTCATGCTTCACTTATATTATTTTGGGAGTCTTTAGAACAGCATGGTAATTTGCTTTGGTTATGAATTTAGTCCTAATATGATGGGCATCCAAGAGGGATATAATAAAAACTTTCATATAAAGTGCATTGGATACTATGTGAGGATTGATTCCTTATGATTGTTTTGAGATATGAAGATGGTGATATTAGAGCCATGCTAGTGAGTAGTTGCGAAATTGAGAAATACTTGTGTTAAGGTTTGTGAGTCCCGTAGCATGCACGCATGGTGAACCGTTATGTAACGAAGTTGGAGCATGATTTATTTATTGATTGTCTTCCTTATGAGTGGCGGTCAGGGACGAGCGATGGTCTTTTCCTACCAATCTATCCCCCTAGGAGCATGCGTGTAGTACTTCGTTTCGGTAACTAATAGATTTTTGCAATAAGTATGTGAGTTCTTTATGACTAATGTTGAGTCCATGGATTATACGCACTCTCACCGTTCCACCATTGCTAGCCTCTCTTGCGCCGCGCAACTTTCGCCGGTACCATAACACCCACCATTACCTTCCTCAAAACAGCAACCATACCTACCTATTATGGCATTTCCATAGCCATTCCGAGATATATTGACATGCAACTTTCCACCGTTCTGTTTATTATGACACGCTCCATCATTGTCAGATTGCTTTGCATGATCATGTAGTTGACATCGTATTTGGGGCAAAGCCACCTTTCATAATTCTTTCATACATGTCACTCTTGATTCATTGCACATCCCGGTACACCGCCGGAGGCATTCACATAGAGTCATATTTTGTTCTAAATATCGAGTTGTAATTCTTGAGTTGTAAGTAAATAAAAGTGTGATGATCATCATTGTTAGAGCATTGTCCCAGTGAGGAAAGGATGATGGAGACTGATTCCCCCACAAGTCGGGATGAGACTTTGGACGAAAAAAAGAGGCCAAAAAAAGAGGGCCCAAAAAAACAAAAAACAAAAAAATGAGAGAAAGAGAGTGAAGGGACAATGTTACTATCCTTTTTCCACACTTGTGCTTCAAAGTAGCACCATGATCTTCATGATAGAGAGTCTCCTGTTTTGTCACTTTCATATACTAGTGGGAATTTTCATTATAGAACTTGGCTTGTATATTCCAATGATGGGCTTCCTCAAAATGCCCTAGGTCTTCGTGAGCAAGCGAGTTGGATGCACACCCACTTAGTTTCTTTTTTGAGCTTTCATACATTTATAGCTCTAGTTCATCCGTTGCATGTCAAGCCCTACTCACTCACATTGATATCTATTGATGGGCATCTCCATAGCCCATTAATACGCCTAGTTGATGTGAGACCATCTTCCTCCTTTTTGTCTTCTCCACAACCACCATTCTATTCCACCTATAGTGATATGTCCATGACTCACGCTCATGTATTGCGTCAAAGTTGAAAAGGTTTGAGAATGTCAAAAGTATGAAACAATTGCTTGGCTTGTCATCGGGGTTGTGCATGATCTGAATATTTTGTGTGATGAAGATGGAGCATAGCCAGACTATATGATTTTGTAGGGATGAACTTTCTTTGGCCATGTTATTTTGAGAAGACATGATTACTTTGTTAGTATGCTTGAAGTATTATTATTTTTATGTCAATATTAAACTTTTGTGTTGAACCTTTCGGATCTTAATATTCTTGCCACAATAAAGAAGATTACATTGATAAATATGGTATGTAGCATTCCACATCAAAAATTCTGTTTTTATCATTTACCTACTCGAGGACGAGCAGGAATTAAGCTTGGGGATGCTTGATACGTCTCCAACGTATCTATAATTTTTTATTGTTCCATGCTATTATATTATCCATCTCGGATGTTTTATATGCATTTATATGCTATTTTATATGATTTTGGGGACTAACCTATTAACCTAGAGCCCAGTGCCAGTTTCTGTTTTTCCCTTGTTTTTGAGTTTTACAAAAAAGGAATACCAAACGGAGTCCAATTGACGTGCCAATTTTTGATGATTTTTTATGGACCAAAAGAAGCCCCCGGAGTAAAATAATTGGGCCAGAAGAGTCCCGAGCCATCCACGAGGGTGGAGGGCGAGCCCTACCCCCTTGGGCGTGCCCCCTGCCTTGTGGATGACTCAGAGACCCCCCTAACGTGAGACCGACGCCAAAAAATCCTATAAATATAGAAACCCCCGAAAAGAAACCTAGATCGGGAGTTCCGCCGCCGCAAGCCTCTGTAGCCACCAAAAACCAATCAGGACCCTGTTCCGGCACCCTGCCGGAGGGGGGATCCCTCACTGGTGGCCATCTTCATCATCCCGGCGCTCTCCATGATGAGGAGGGAGTAGTTCACCCTCAGGGCTGAGGGTATGTACCAATAGCTATGTGTTTGATCTCTCTCTCTCTCTCTCTCTCTCTCGTGTTCTTGATTTGACACGATCTTGATGTACCGCGAGTTTTGCTACTATAGTTGGATCTTATGATGTTTTCCCCCCTCTACCTTCTTGTAATGGATTGAGTTTTCCCTTTGAAGTTATCTTATCGGATTGAGTCTTTAAGGATTTGAGAACACTTGATGTATGTATTGGATGTGCTTATCTGTGGTGACAATGGGATATTCACGTGATCCACTTGATGTATGTTTTGGTGATCAACTTGCGAGTTCTGTGACCTTGTGAACTTATGCATAGGGGTTGGCACACGTTTTCGTCTTGACTCTCCGGTAGAAACTTTGGGGCACTCTTTGAAGTTCTTTGTGTTGGTTGAATAGATGAATCTGAGATTGTGTGATGCATATCGTATAATCACACCCACGGATACTTGAGGTGACATTAGGGTTTTGGTTGATTTTCGTCTTAAGGTGTTATTCTAGTACATAATCTAGGATAGATCTAACGGAAAGAATAGCTTCGTGTTATTTTACTATGGACTCTTGAATAGATCGATCAGAAAGGATAACTTTGAGGTGGTTTTGTACCCTACAATAATCTCTTCGTTTGTTCTCCGCTATTAGTGACTTTGGAGTGACTCTTTGTTGCATGTTGAGGGATAGTTATATGATCTAATTATGTTATCCTTGTTGAGAGACCTTGCACAAGTGAAAGTATGAACCTTGGGCCTTGTTTCGAAGCATTGCAATACCGTTTGTGCTCACTTTTATCATCAGTTACCTTGCTGTTTTTATATTTTCAGATTACAAAATGAAAGTGCGTTATATCGACTAGAGGGGGGGTGAATAGGCGATTTTAATGAATTCTTCACTTAGGAATTTGCAGGTGAGGAAGTTCCTTAGCGAAGAACTACAAGCAGCGGAATAAGTACTCAAAAGTAAACATAACTGAACACAAGCATGGTCATCATGATGAAATGAAGACAAGCACAGAGTACAGAAAGCGTAATCACAGGATAACACAGGATGAAGACAAACAAACTGAAGAAATTGAACTAAGGAAATTGAGAAAGTCTTCAGTCAAAGTCTTCAAACAGATATGAACAAGCACACAACAACTGTAATGAGGAAATGAAAGAGTTGAGGAAATAGAACTAGTAAGCTTGGTGAAGATAATGATTTGGTAGACCAGTTCCAACTACTGTCTCAGTTGTACATCTGGTTGGAGCGGCTAGGTATTTAAACCTGAGGACACACAGTCCCGGACACACAGTCCTCACCGTATTCTCCTTGAGCTAAGGTCACACAGACCGCACCCAATCACTCGTGGTAAGTCTTCAGGTGACTTCCGAACCTTCACAAACTCGGTCACTCGGCGATCCACAATTCCTCTTGGATGCTCTAGATCATGACACATAACCGTCTGGAAGAAGCACAGTCTTCAAAGGTAACAAGCGTCAGATCCACGCAGGATCAATCTCTTCAGTGATGCTCAATCACTTTGGGTTTGTAGGTGTTTGGGTTTGGGTTTTCCTCACTCGATGATTTTTGCTCAAAGTCCTCGGAGAATGGGATGCTCTCAAATGACAAGTGTCAGTTTCTCTCGGAGCAGCCAACCAGCTAGTGGTTGTAGGGGGCGGCTATTTATAGCCTAGGGAGTTGCCCGACATGATAAGACATAAATGCCCTTCAATAATCTGACCGTTAGGTGGGTAGATATTTTGGGACAGCTGGCGCGTAGCACAGCAACGGTCGGAAATTTGAGTATCAAATTCCTCAGGGCTATGATGTTCCTCACTGTGTAGGCAATCCACACTGGCGGATTCCTAACTCCTCAGTCAGAACAAATTCCTCAGTGACCAAAAGAACTTCGTCTTTGTCACTGAAGAAATTGACTGAACTGTATGAGATTTCCAATGGCTTCGCTCGAAGGGATTGGTAGGTGTAGGATTTTGAGTTGAGCATCACATGGAAATTTTTCCTTAGTATTTCCTCGACCCCCTTTAACAGTACGGTGTTTCCTATGACTCAAGAAAGGGAAAATGAAACTACGAAAACAAAAGTCTTCATGCTTCATGTTCCTCGAATGAATACCAAGTCTTCGAGGTCACACCAATTTCTTCACTTTCAAAGTCTTCAGAAAGTCTTCAGAAATCCAAAGTCTTCAGTTGAAGAACTTCATTTTTAGGGGTCGACTTTCTCTGTAAATATCAAACTCCTCATAGACTTATAGACCTATGTATACTCATAAACACATTAGTCCCTTAACTTATAAGTCTTCAATACACCAAAATCACTAAGGGGCACTAGATGCACTTACAATGTCGCCCTTTTTGGTGATTGATGACAATATAGGTTAAGTTTTCAACGGGGATAAACATATGAGGTGTAAATACTGATATTGAGGAATACAAGATATAGAAGAACTCCCCCTGAAGATGTGCATAGTGAGGAATCTGCTTTTGAAGGAATGCACACTTGAAGAGTAGAATCATGGAGATCTCCCCCTATATCTTGTAATTCATACACGCATTTGACATATAATATGAAGAATTTGAAATGCATGATGAAATATGGTGACTGATGTAATTCAGCATGCGTGCATAGACATTAATGAGGAATAAGCATGCAGAAAACCACATCAAAAGTATCAGGCCACCATAGAGTTTAAGTTTACAACTCGATCCAACAAAGTCATCAGAAGAACAAGAGTTGTAACTTAGCAAAAAACGCCCATATAAGTAGACCCGCTTGAAGACTACTAACTCAAATTTCTCCCCCTTTGTCATCGAATGACCAAAGGGATCAAAACTGACGACTAACGCCCCTGAAGAATCTCAGGTTGATGGAGGAGCGCCAGCGTGGTTGGGGTCGTTTGTTGATGTAGGGCCTGTCGCAGTGTCATCCAAGTCTTCATGCTCATCGGTGTCGCGCGATGAAGAATATGAGCTGGCCACCAAGGAAGGAACCTTGACCTTCTTGTATTTCTTTGGTGGAGGAGCAGACCAGTCAAAATCTTCCTTGAGACCCATGTGCTTCAGATCTTCTTCACCATATACATGTGACAGAATAGCCCAGGTGCGACCGAAGACCTCATGGAGGTAGTAATGGTTTTTCTTCACTGCATTGTGTGTAGCAGTCATGTTGTGAAGAATAGAACCAAACTGACACTTAACCCATTTATGGTTTCGATCCACCTTCTGGTGAAGACTAAGCAGAAGCTCATGGTCAGTCATCACACGAGGAGAAGTGGCTTGAGGATTTGGCTTGGATGCATGGGCAGCAGAATCATGAGTGGCAGAGTTATCATTGGTGGAATAAGGTGCAGCCTTGCGAAATTGACCATCCAATGGACGAATGCCTTCATCAATAACAGATGGTGCCTTGCCCTTTTCATCAGTGGAGGTATAGGTCCGCTTGAGGACTTCAATCGGGGGCAAGTAGCTGAGGTGATTCTGAAAATCAGCCTTGTAGTTGAGTGAGGGCCTTGTTCTGAGGAATCTCATAATCCACAGTGCATAAGGCTTCAGCTCAAACAGAGGAAGTGCAACATTTGCCAGAGTCCTCATGAAGAAATCATGATAATTAACAGGAATGCCATGAATGATGTTGAATACCAGATTCTTCATGATGCCAACAATTTCCTCATCAGAGGAGTCGTGGCCTTTGATTGGACTCATAGTCTTCGTCAGAATGCGATAGACTGTCCTTGGTACATACTGCAATTCCTTCATGAGGAATTTGGTTCTTGAGGCTTGACCAGGTTTCAGAGGTTTCATAAGAACTTGCATATAATGAGCAGTGAGCTCATGCTCTTGGTACAGGCAACGGGCTCCTTCAGGTGGAGGACTGATGGGCAGGGCATGAAGTAATTCAGAGGCCGGTGCTTTGTAGTGAGTGTTTTCGGTCATCCAGTGCAAAACCCAGGAGTTTACATCATCAGCATCTCCTGTGATGTGCAGTGTTGCGTAGAATTGAAGAATGAGTTCTTCATTCCAATCAACTATGTCTATGCAAAAGTTGAGGAGGCATGTGTCATGAAGCACACTGAGGACAGGTGTGAAGCATGGCAGTGATTCCATGTCCACATGAGGAATATGCTCGTGGTCAAAGACTTTTGTCCTTGTTGAAGAGCACTGAGGAATAGAAGTTGGCCTGGCTGGCGGTCCAGAAGCGCTTCCTTCTAAGACGAGCTGAATCATAGGGATTGTAGTCTGTGAAGAACACGTGCTCGCCGAAGAAATCATGAGCCATGAATTTTTGCTTCTTTGAGAATGGATCCTTTGGCTTGGGCTGAGGGGTGTCAGTCAATTGCATTATCACCTCAGGAACCACAATCTCAGGTTGCATAGGCCGAGGAATTTCAGCTTCTTCTTCAGTGACAGCTTGGGTCTTCAATTCTTCATTTTCATTTTCATTTTCATCAGCACTAGTGGCTGGAATTTCTTCATGGACAGACGGTGTGGCATGTGGTTCATCAGAGCCCATTTGTACTGTAGTAACTGGGGACTGAGGAATTTGTTGCAACGGTGTGAATAGAGGGGAATTTGGATGCTGACTATCCCAAAAATCATCATTCATCAATGGAGTAGTACTCCCAATGTCCACGTCAGAATTTTGTTCATCCAATTCCTCAACGCCGGCTTCTTCAGCTGTGAACTGAGGCATGGGTGAGGAGACAATTGGAGTTGAAGGGATTGCGTCCGCTTCAATTTCTTCATCCATCTGCTCTGAGGAAGCAGCAGAGGGAATGTCTTCATCAGATCCACTTGGGATCACATATTCTTCATCGAAAGGGACGATTTCCTTTGATGGTATGCTGGAAACAGGAATAGCATCAATTGGATTTGCAAATGAGCTTGTCAATTCCTTCATCTTCTTCGGTGCTGAAGAATCTGATGAAGTTGATGCCTTCCTTTTCTTCACTGCTGCACGCTCGGCAGCCTTGGTCTTCTTCACATTTGATGCAGATGGAAGGATCGAAGTTGGGGTAGGCGCAGGAGGAGCACAGGAATTTGGTTGAATTTCTTCAGGCACAACTGATGCAATTGCCCTGACTTCTTCATTTTCTTCAGGCACACCACTGGTGGATGCCCTGGCAATTTTAGTTTCTTCAGGCACATCAACTGAACCTTCAGATGGCCTGGCTTGTTCTTCATCAGCAACACCAGAGGTTGCCCTAGTAACATCTTCAGCAGCTGGAATGCAGTCATCAGCCCTGGAACTCATATTTTCTTCAGCAACCTGATTGTCATCAGCGGTGCTGGCATTTTCTTCAGTAGGCTGAGCAGATGCTTCAGCCTGAGGCTTTTCTTGTTGCGTTGGGGCTGCAACATTGGAGGTGAATTTATCAGTCAATTTCACAAATCTGACTTTCGCTCCAAGCCAGTTAGCACGGTATACGTCAAATTCATCACTGAGTTTCTTGATCTCAGATTGAATTGTGACAAGTTCTTCAGTTGTCATAGAGACAACGTTTTTCTTCAGGAAGCGCTCCTTCCTGTATTGTGCTTTCTTGAGCTGCCTGGCCTTCTCATATTTCCATTTTTCTTCTTGGATGAAGGCAGTCAGCATATGACTTTGGCCAGGAGTCAGCTTGAAATCAGGCATAGGAGTGTTGGGGTCCTTGTGCCAGAGATCAATGTAGTCGATGATCAACTTTGGATCCAAAAGCAGAGGCACATTTGTGCCCTTGGCTCTAGCGGCCTTGACCTGCCTGTCTCTGATGATTTCAGCAAGTTCTTCATCATCAGCCTCATCATCATCAGAGGGCACTTGGAAGGCGACCTGCTTCTTGTGAGGACTTGGGCGAGAACCTCGTCCAGCAGTGGCCTTTGTCTTCAGCAGAGAGGGTCCCTGAAGAATTTGGTGCAGCTGAGGAACTAGCAGAAGCTCCTGAGGCAATAGAGATGCCTGTCGTCCTTTGGCACGTGGCAAGATGCACAGGTGCTGAGGATTTGGTCGGAGCAGTTGAGGACTTGAGCGGATGAGCTGAGGACTTTGGAGGAGCAGGAGCAGCTTGAGGAGTTGGCTGTGAGGGCTTAGAAGAAGAAGCACTTGGCTTGTGAGCAAGCTTCTTTGACATGGCCTTCTTAGGTTTGACAGCAGAGGCCTCAGCAGAGGCAGCAGCAGCAGAGTCCTCATTGAATTTCCTCACTGGATCTTTTGCCTGTTTGGCCAGCTTGGCCTGGTGCTTGGCCCATTCTTCAGGATAGTCCTCGCCGCGCTTGAGGCTGGTGGGATCAGCTACCTAGCCAGGTGCCAATGGAGGTCTTGAGCATCGAGGGGTAACAGCGAATTTCTTCATGTATTTTGGAGTAACATATCTGTACTCCCTCCACTCTCTTGCCCATCTCCTCTCAATCTTTTGAATGCGCACATTGCGCTGATTTTTATCTTCCTCAGGGGGTGTGCAGTACCCAGCATAGATGTCCTCAGTGATTTCAAAAGCAGTGTTGACCTCAGGCCTCTTTCCTCCTTTCTGTGGCTTCTTTCCATCAGCCATTTTCTTCAGATGAGGAATTTGAACAATAGAATTCTCTGAAGAAGTATGCAACTTTTCTTCGAGGAACGCTGCAAATGAGTTAAGTTGATGAGAACCTAGTGATTCAGCAGCGGACATGAGTACCTGTGAACAGAGTATAGTTGCGAGGAATTTGGAGAGGTCATATGCGTTCTCAGAAGGTTTTGTAAAAAAGAACAAGTTTGAGGATTTTGACCAGATGAGTCTTGAAGAATTTCACTAAGCGTTCTTTGTCTTAGGTTCCAGAGTTGTACAGATCAGAAATCCACACAATTGAGGAATCTTGAAGAAAAATATAGCTTAGAGAAATGAATCAAGAACAGATAACATGTGAGGTGTTTAGTGTGTGAAGAATTTGAAGAATAAACACCTTTGAGGATTTTGTAGAAATCATTTGAATCAAAGAGGGAAGTAAAAGTAACTTTTAATTACCCTGGATGAAGAACACGACGAACTGGGATGTGGAGATGTGAAGTTTGTCAGTGCAGATCTTCCACGCCCTAACTTGGCGGAGGAAGACAGCTACGGCGGCGGCGGAGTGAAGAAATCCGCGGCCGGCGCGAGTACAGCGGCGACGAGGTCGACGTAGTGAAGCTCTTCCTCACCGGCGACGATGGAAGTAGCGGCGGTGCTAGGGTTTGAGAAGCTCGAGCTGGAGTGAGGTCGAGCGGAGTAAAAGAGAAGTGAGGAAGGGGAGGGGTATTTATAGCCACGATGAAAAACTGTTCGCCCGAAGAATTTGGACGAACGTGCCCCCGACCCTTCTCATTCGCTTGACATGTGTCACCCATGTACTGAGAAGTGGAGATCGTGTGAGATCGTGGGTGAATAGATAAGTGCTTTGTGGAATTCGGAACGATTTGAGCGGTAAAACCGAAAATTTGGATAAGATAAGTTTTAACGTTGCGTTCGCAAATTCTTCAGCTGACAAGGACACAGTGAAGATTTTGAACGAGTTTCAAATAGAACGCACATGAAGAATTTGTGAAAAGATTGGATTGAGTATAGCATAGAGGGGGAAGGGTCCGATCACATTCACTTAGCAGAAAAAGCAACTTGAAGAAATAGCAATAAGTGAATGTTGTAGAGGACATAAACTTATATATATATAGCCAATGAAGAAAAATGATGGAAAAGGTGAAGACAATGCAAAGTTGAAGAAAATGAACAACTGAGGAATTTCAAAACTGAGGAAAAACTCAAATTGAAGATTTTCAACTTTGGTGGTGGCGTGACCCACCGTATAAGAATGATGATTTCAGACACCGTGTACAATTGTCGTAGGGTTCTGAGAATCAAATTCTTTTCTTCACACTTAGAGTGTTATTCTTCATTGATTGAAGAAAAAAGTTTCTTCATGTGTTGCACATCTAAGTCATCAATTTTGCATAAGTGTTAGGATGAGTGTCCTTTTCAAAGAACATTAGTAGATTCTAAGATATTTAGCTCACACCGCAACTTGCTAAATCTCTTCTCAGCCAAGGGCTTTGTGAAGATATCGGTTAGCTGTTCTTCAGTCTTCACATGCTCAATAGAAATGTCGCCCTTCAACACATCACGAAGAAAATGATGACGAATTTGAATGTGCTTTGTCTTCGAGTGCTGAACTGGGTTGTGAGCAATCTTGATGGCACTCTCATTGTCACAGAAGAGAGGCACATTCTTCACGTTGACGTCGTAGTCCTTGAGAGTTTGCTTCATCCACAGCAATTGAGCACAACAAGAACCAGCAGCAATGTACTTAGCTTCAGCAGTAGACAGTGATACATAGTTCTGTTTCTTCGAGGACCAACAGACCAAAGATCGTCCGAGGAAACGACATGTACCAGATGTTGACTTGCGGTCCACGTGATCACCAGCATAGTCGTAGTCTGAATATCCAATGAGATCAAAAGTCGAGCCCTTGGGGTACCATAATCCAAGTGTTGGTGTGTGAGCTAGATATCGAAGAATATGCTTCACAGCCTTATGGTGTGATTCCTTCGGTGTAGCTTGAAATCGGGCACACATGCAAACACTAAGCATAATATCTGGCCTAGATGCACATAGGTACAATAAAGAACCAATCATGGAGCGGTATACCTTTTGATCGAAGTCAATACCATTTTCATCGGTGCATAGATGGCCATTTGTGGGCATAGGAATTTTGACACCTTTGCAATCTTGCATGCCGAATTTCCTCAGTGCATCCTTGAGGTATTTCTCCTGAGGTATGAATATGCCACTGCGCTGTTGATGAATTTGAAGACCTAAAAAGAATTTCAATTCTCCCATCATAGACATTTTATATTCTTCACTCATCATATAGGCAAATTCATCACTATAACGTTGGTCAGTACAGCCAAAGATAATATCATCAACATATATTTGGCACACAAACAATTCACCATCATAAGATTTAGTGAAAAGAGTTGGGTCAAGTGAACCGGGTTTGAAGCCTTTCTTCATGAGGAATTCCTTCAAAGTATCATACCACGCCCGAGGGGCCTACTTGAGGCCATAGAGGGCCTTATTGAGTCTGAAGACTTTGTCAGGATGCTTTGGATCTTCAAAACCTGGGGGTTGAGCAACATATACTTCTTCCTAAAGCTTACCATTGAGGAATGCACTTTTCACATCCATTTGATATAGAGTGATATCACGATGGTTAGCATAAGCAAGTAATATGCGAATAGCCTCAAGTCTAGCAACAGGTGCAAAAGTTTCATCGAAATCAATTCCTTCAACCTGTTTGTAGCCTTGAGCTACAAGCCGTGCCTTATTCCTCACCACAAGGCCACTTTCATCTTGCTTGTTGCGGTAGATCCACTTTGTGCCAATGATATTGTGCTTGCGAGGATCTGGACGTTTGGCCAGTTCCCAGACGTTGTTGAGCTCGAAATGATGTAATTCTTTTGCATAGCTTGAATCCACTCAGGCTCCAGAAATGCTTCATCTACCTTAGTGGGCTCTGTGATAGAGACAAAAGCAAAGTGCCCACAAAAGTTAGACAAATGTGAAGCTCTTGAGCGTGTGAGAGGACCTGGTGCTTCAATGTCATCGATGATCTTTTCAACTTGCACTTCTCTTGCAATGCGAGGATGAGCTGGTTGTCGTCGAGGAATTTGATCAGCATTTTCTTCAGCACCATTTTCTTCCGTATTTTCTTCAGGTGCATTAACTCGACGTTCTTCATGTTCTGGAATGTATTCTTCAGCAGATTCTTCGGTCGGAATGACATCCTCGGTAGCCTTGAACTTGATAGATTCCTCAGGTGCTGGTTCATCTATCACAGAAGGTAGGTGCTCTCTTTGCGAGCCATTAGTTTCATCGAACCGCACATCTACAGTTTCAACAACCTTGTGAAGAATGTTGTTGAAGACTCTGTAGGTGTGCGAGTCCTTTCCGTTACCAAGCATAAAACCTTCATGTGCTTTCGGTGCAAATTTTGAGTTGTGATGATGATCTCTAATCCAGGATTTAGCACCGAAGACTTTGAAATAACTCACATTGGGTTTCTTGTCAGTGAGGAGTTTATAGGCAGTCTTCTTGAAGAATTTGTGAAGATATACTCTGTTGATGATGTGGGACGCAGTATCAGTTGCATCAATCCAGAAACGACGAGGCGCTTTGTATTCATCAAGCATAGTGCGAGCCATCTCAGCATGTAACACCCCGCATGTAACTTGCCATATTTGTAACTCCGACTCTTGCCATTTCCGGCTATGTGTTATGTTTTTCCCTCCGTGGTAGGGTTTTGTCTTTCGTTTTGTATTTTGTCATGTCATGCATTTTCATATCATGTCATCATGTGCATTGCATTCACATACGTGTTCGTCTCATGCATCCGAGCATTTTCCCCGTTGTCCGTTTTCCAATCCGGCGCTCCTATCTCCTCCGGTGCACCCCTCTTGTTTTCTTTCGTGTGCGTGTGTTAAACTTTCTCGGAATGGACCGAGGCTTGTCAAGTGGTCTTAATATACCACCCGGAGACTACCGGTCAAGTTTCGTTCCATTCGGAGGTCGTTTGGTACTCCAACGGTTAACCGGGCATCCGCAAAGTCCATTTGAGTGTCCAGCAAAACCCCCCTCCAAAACCAGCCCAAAACCCACCAAACTCTCTTCCATGCTCTAGGTCGTTCGATCACGATCGTGTGGGCGAAAACCGCACCTCATTTGGAGCCTCCTAACTCCCTCTAGCTATTTATATGTGGGCATCCCGAAAAACGAAACTGCAGACGAACCCTAGAAACTCCATCCGCGCCGCGCCGGACGCGTCCGCCCGCGCCGGACAACGTCCGCCGCCGCGCCCCGGCGAATCCGCCGCCGCCACGTCAGCGTCGTCAGCCCCGCCGCCGCCGGCCCGCGGGCCCGCGCGCCTCCGCCGCCCCGCGCGCCCCCGCGCGACTCCGCCGCCCTCGCCGCCTCCGGCCGCCTCCGCGCCGCCGCGGTGCCCTCCGCCGCCGCCTCCACGCCGGCCGGCCCCGCCGCCGACCGCCGCCGCGCCGCGGTCCCCGCCGGCGCCGCCCTCCTCCGCCCGACGCCGGCGACCCTCCGGCCTCCTCCCCTCGCCGCGCCGGGCTCGCCGGCCCCTGCCTCGCCGCCGTCGGCCTCGAGCTCGAGCTCGAGCGCGCGATCCCGATCCAGAGCTACAGTACGCGTTGACTTCGTCCCTCCCGTTTTTTCTTCCAAGTCTCAAATATTTCTCAGCAAGTGCTCCTGTTCCCGATGCGATAACTCTGTGCATGTAGCTCCGATTCGCGCGTATAATATGTCAAAATGTTCGTCTCGTGATGCTCTTCATTTTGTTCAATTGCACCATGTTCATTAGAGGTCATGTTGATGCCCAAATCTTCGTTGGAAGAGGGCTAGTTGCTGTTATTCTCTGGTTCTTATCAGAACTTGGAGATTTGTCATTTTTCTATCATTTAATGTGTGCATCTTTTGAGCATGAGCTCTACATGTGTTTTGAAGTATGCCATGCCATCTTTCCAGTGGTGTAGTCCATGTATTTTTGTGATCTCTGTGGTGACTAGCACAAGCATGCAAAGTAGGTCCCGTAATATTTCTGTTTTCAGGGACAGTGATTTCTCCAAGTCTTTGTCTGCTGTAATTTTGTTGCCATGTAAACTTGATGCTACAGAGAGATCCATGCATATTTTGGAGATGTTCAGTAAGGATGTTTTGTATCTATAGTTGTAATTGATCCATTCCTGCAATTTCTTGAAATTATGGAGTGACATAGCATGACTCAATCTTGCTCTACGTTTGCTATAAAATATTTCTGGCAGATTCTTAACATGACATGCCTTTTTGCCAAGCTTATTGTAGTTGATCCATACATGCTATGTTATTGTTCTTGCCATGGATAGCTTCATACACATGTCATCTTGCTGTAGGTATGCTTGTTTTGTCATGCATTGCTCTGTAGTGAGTGCATCAAGCTCACAAAGAGGCCTACATATTAACATTTCTGCCATGCTCTGTTTTCTGCCAAGTCTGAAACCTGATAACGAAACTTGCTATGTTTACATGCTTGCCATCATATCTTCTGGTCCTTTTTGTCTTATGGTCAGTAAGGGTATTGTTTCATGTGCATTTAGTAGAACACTACCATGCCTTGTTTTTCTATGTTAAGATCCTGTAGCATGTTGATTTCGTGCTCTAAACATTGCTACCTGATGCTGATTTCTGCCATGTCCAGTTTTTCACTAAGTCTGTGAACCTGTAATCTTTTGCACTTTTGCCATGCTTGTTTGAGCTTGATATGTTGTGAACTAGCCGTAGCTCAGTGTTCATCTTTTGTCAAGCATCTCCTGTAGATTACTGCCGTGTGCTTTGTTGCTATGTTGGGGTGCTGTAGCATTGTTACTTTGCATTTTAAGTGCTATCTTGCTGTTTATCGCAGATTAGTGTCATTCTTGTTTTGCTTGCCATTTGCAAACCGTGCATCCGATTCCGGTGATCTTTATATCGATTTCGACCGAAATCATCTCATCTTTCCAGTGGCATGCTTGGTTTGCCAAGTTACTGCCATGTTCATCATTTTCCTTCCGGAGCACGCATACGCATCGCATATCATATCTTGCATATCATACATGTTTTGCATCATGTTGCTTGTGCATTTCTCGTTGTTGATTGTGGTTCCGTTTGTTTGTGTTCTTGTCTTGGGTAGAGCCGGGAGACGAGTTCGTGAACGAGGAACCTGTCGAGTACGCTTACGAGGATCAAGCTTTCGTCAACTCTGAGAATCTTGCAGGCAAGATGACCACCCCTCGAAATCACTTCTATCTTTGCTATGCTAGTTGTTCGCTCTATTGCCATGCTCCGCTACCTATCACTTGCTATATCATGTCTCCCATTTTAGCCATGTCAGCCCTAACCATCCTTTCCTAGCAACCCGTTGTTTGGCTATGTTACCGCTTTTGCTCAGCCCCTCTTATAGCGTTGCTAGTTGCAGGTGAAGTTGAAGTTTGTTCCATGTCGGAACATGGATATGTTGGGATATCACAATATCTCTTATTTAATTAATGCATCTATATATTTTGGTAAAGGGTGGAAGGCTCGGCCTTATGCCTGGTGTTTTGTTCCACTCTTGCCGCCCTAGTTACTGTTATACCGGGATTATGTTCCTTGAGTTTGCGTTCCTTACGCGGTCGGGTGATTTATGGGACCCCCTTGACAGTTCGCCTTGAATAAAACTCCTCCAGCAAGGCCCAACCTTGGTTTTACCATTTGCGACCTATACCTTTTTCCCCCGGGTTTTCTAGAGCCCGAGGGTCATCTTTATTTTAAACCCCCGGGCCAGTGCTCCTCTGAGTATTGGTCCAAACTGTCAGTCGCCGGTGGCCACCAGGGGAAACTCTGGTCTGGCCTATCGGAAGCTTGGACAATCCGGTGTGCCCTGAGAACAAGACATGTGCAGCTCCTATCGGGATTTGTCGGCACATTCGGGCGGCTTTGCTGGTCTTGTTTTACCATTGTCGAGATGTCTTGTAAACCGGGATTCCGAGACTGATCGGGTCTTTCCGGGAGAAGGTTTATCCTTCGTTGACCGTGAGAGCTTATGATGGGCTAAGTTGGGACACCCCTGCAGGGTATTATCTTTCGAAATCCGTGCCCGCGGTTATGAGGCAGATGGGAATTTGTTAATGTCCGGTTGTAGATAACTTGTCACTTGACCCAATTAAAATACACCAAGTGCGTGTGTAACCGTGATGGTCTCTTCTCGGCGGAGTTCGGGAAGTGAACACGGTCTGTGTTATGTATGACGTAAGTAGGTGTTCAGGATCACTTCTTGGTCATTGCTAGATGACGTCCGTTCCGTTGCTTCTCTTCTCGCTCTCATTTGCGCAAGTTAGCCACCATATATGCTTTTGCCGCTGCAGCTCCACCTCTTTGCACCCTCCTTTCCTACCAGCTTAAATAGTCTTCATCTCGCAGGTGTGAGATTGCTGAGTCCCCGTGACTCACAGATTCTACCAAAACAGTTGCAGGTGTCGACGATGCCAGTGCAGATGATGGCGTCGATCTCAAGTGGGAGTTCGACGAGGAACGTGGTCGTTACTATGTGTCTTTTCCTGATGATCAGTAGTGGAGCCCAGTTGGGACGATCGGGGATCTAGCATTTGGGGTTGTCTTATTTTCATCTGGATTTTGACCGTAGTCGGTCTATATGATTGTATTTTTGGATGATGTATGATGACATTTATGTATTGTGTGAAGTGGCGATTGTAAGCCAACTCTTTATCCCATTCTTGTTCATTACATGGGATTGTGTGAAGATGACCCTTCTTGCGACAAAACCACTATGCGGTTATGCCTCTAAGTCGTGCCTCGACACGTGGGAGATATAGCCGCATCGTGGGCGTTACAAGTTGGTAATCAGAGCCATCCCCGACTTAGGAGCCCCCTGCTTGATCGAATCGCTGGCGTTGTTGAGTCTAGAATAAAAATGTTTTGAGTCTTAGGATTATATATATCGGAGAGTAGGATTCTTTTTACTCCTCAGTCCCTTCGTCGCTCTGGTGAGGTCTCCTGACGTAGAAGTTTTGACTATTCTCTCCTCAAATTTCACTAAAAAAAAATTTAGGATCACGCGGGTATCTTGGAATCGTTCCGATGGATTTGTGACGAGAACATTGTTCTTGGTGCCTCCTGACATTAGGGGTTGTGGCAGTGTCCCGGGGAGTTGAGCTCCGAGGTGTTGTCGTCACAATTTTATCGTTGCAGTTCTGGAATACCTGAGTTTCGCCGACATCGAAATCTCTTTTATGCAGTTGTTGGTGAGATCACCTCGACGCCACCCAGTACTGGGGCGGGAGTTCGGGAGTATTGCCATAACTTGTATAACGGATGTTTTTCGAAGGTTGAGGTAAACGATTTCCGAAGGTTTCTTGGTTATGTGTTGACGGATGGATACAGCTGGATCTAGGGATTGCTAGTTTGGGTGATATATATTTGTGTCCCCTGTATCCCCTACACTAGATTGCATAACCAGAAAGTTTCGGGAGTTTATAAGTGGGAATTCAAGTAGCCTTAGGATATCTTTCCGACAGACGCATGATATGAGATTGGGGTTCGACGTCTAGTGGTCCGCCTGTATACGGTTGATTTTACAGTGGTCTCGTTGTGTCTTAAAGAGTCCATGGCTTTGCCGACTCGGGGACGCTTCGTATGTCATGTGCACAGCCTTGTACATGATGGTGCTGTACGATTGAGCCCGTGTGGGCCCCACCACGAAAACTTCGGACGAAATATCTATCATATGTTTGTTCCGGCTTATTTTGCAAGCCAATACTTTGTTTTGTTTTGTATTGTGGTATTCGAGTTACTTCGAATTCATATGATCATTCCATATCTTTTTCAAGTGGCTTCTCAACTTATGGAAGGGAGATGATTTACTACGGAATTCATTCGTTCATCTTCGTTCGAATGTTTATTGTCAAGACTATATGTTGCAATTTCTATCCGTTTATTCTACTTATCTATTTGTCTATCAAGATGCTAACGGATGTCACCCTCTTCAGGATGGCTCCGCCAACGCGTCAGAATCCGGATCGCGCTGAAGGGAGTCAAGCGAACCCTCCGCCACCACCTCCTCCTCCGGAGGCATGGCAAGCAATCATGGCAGCCACCAACGCCAATGCTCAGATGATTCTGCAACTCTTGCAAGAACGTACTCAAGGGCAAGGCAATCAAGGCAATCAAGGTCAAGGCAACAATCAGTTTCACTTTGCCACTCTCAACCAGTTTCTTGCAAATCAGCCCAAGTCTTTCAGCTACTGTGCCGAGGCCACGGATGCCGATGATTGGCTCGTGGACATCAACAAGCATTTTGAATGTAGCAATGTCAGGCCTGAGGACTTTGTCAAGTTCGCTTCTTTCCAGCTCAAGGACCAAGCTGCTGATTGGTATCAACAATACAAAGATTCCAGAGGAGGTCGTGTGATCACTTGGACTGACTTCTGTCGGGACTTCAAAGCGCACCACATTCCAAAAAGTGTTGTTGAGAGCAAGCGTGAGGAGTTCCGCAATCTCAAGCAAGGAAACATGTCTGTGTATCAATACAACATTCAGTTTCAGAAACTTGCTCGCTTCACTAAACAAGACGTTCCTGATGAAAAGAGCATGATCTATCACTTCAGAGGTGGCCTTAAAGAGGATCTGCAGTTAGCTCTCGTTCTTGTTGAGCCTACTCAGTTTGATCAATTCTACAATATGGCACTGAAGCAAGAGGCTGCTCAGCTCAAGTGTGAGGCTTCTAAGAAGAGAGTTAGAGACGCAGTTCAGTCTTCTTCTTCCTCACTTGTGACAGCTAAGCAACAGAAGTTCTGGTTGCCTCCTCCTCCTCCGTTTCGTCAGCCTTATCAGCAGAAGAACAAAGGTGGCCATGGTTCTTCAAACTCTTCCAACTCTGGCTATCAGAACAAGTCTCAGAATCAAGCTCCAAAGTCCAATGCTCCTTATCACCGTCCACTCTCAGAGGTGACTTGCAACAAATGTCAGCAGAAAGGTCACTATGCTAACAAGTGCTTCAACCAGAGGCGTCTTCCTCCTCCTCCTGTCAGATCTTCCAGCAATGCAGTGGTCAAGCATAATCCAAAGTTTGCAAAGGTGAACATGATGAATGCAGCTCAAGCGGAGGAATCTACTGATGTGATAATGGGTAATCTTCCTGTTAATGATATTCCTGCAAAAGTTCTTTTTGATACTGGTGCATCGCTTTCTTTCATATCAAGACCTTTTGCATCCAAGCATTAATTGCATTTCCAAGGATTGCCTAGACCGTTAGCAGTTGTCTCTCCGGGAAAATGCATGAATGCAAGTTCCTTGGTTCCGAATGTTACCATCAAGATGGGCGACTATAAATTTCAGTCTTCTCCAATTGTTCCTGGTGACTCGGATATTGATCTTATTCTCGGGATGGACTGGCTTTCTAAGCACAAGGCTCAACTTGATTGTGCTGCCAGGGAAATTCAATTGACACACTCGTCTGAGGATGTGATTATTTTTGCCGCTCGTGATGAAACCATTCGGTTTTTCTCTCTCAATGAGAAGGGCGAATTGAATGCCATCTCTCAAATTCCAGTCGTTTGTGAGTATCAAGATGTCTTTCCAGAAGAGCTTCCGGGTATGCCTCCTCATCGGCCAGTTGAATTCGTTATCGAACTAGAGCCTGGCACTGAACCCGTTTGCAAGCGTCCATACAAGCTTGGACCAAACGAGCTGAAGGAATTGAAGAAGCAGCTCGATGAACAAGAGCGTCTGGGTTTGATCAGACCGAGTTCTTCTCCATGCGGTTGTGGTGTTCTTTTTGTCAAGAAGAAGGATGGCACGGACCGACTTTGTGTCGACTACCGTCCATTGAACAAGAAGACAATCAAGAACAAGTATCCACTTCCCAACATCAATGAGCTATTTGAGCAACTCAAAGGCGCTAAAGTATTCTCGAAGCTTGACCTTCGTATGGGTTATCATCAGATTCGCATTCGTGAAGAAGATATTCCCAAGACAGCATTCAGAACAAGCTTTGGTTCTTATGAATATACTGTTGTGTCTTTCGGCCTTGTCAATGCTCCTCCAGTGTTCTCTCGGATGATGAATTTCATCTTCAACCCCTATACCAATGAATTCGTTCTGGTATATCTCGATGATATCTTGGTCTTCTCCAAGAATAAGCAGGATCATGCCAAACATTCGCGATTGGTGCTCGACAAGCTCAGAGAGTATCAATTCTATGCGAAGTTCTCCAAATGTGAGTTTTGGCTCGATGAAGTCCTTTTTCTTGGTCGCATCATATCTGCCAAGGGCATCGCTGTTAACCCCGAGAAGGTGTCCGCAGTTGTGGATTGGGAACCTCCTCAAAATGTCAAGCAGCTTCGAAGTTTTTTGGGTCTTGCAAGCTATTGCCGAAGATTCGTTGAGAATTTCTCCAAGATTGCAAAGCCTCTTTCCAACCTCCTTCAGAAGCATGTGAAATATGTCTGGTCTCCTGAGTGTGACGTTGCTTTCAACACTCTCAAAGAGAAACTAGTCACAGCTCCTGTCTTGACTCCTCCTGATGAATCCAAGCCGTATGAAGTTTTCTGTGATGCTTCTCTCCAAGGTCTCGGTGCTGTGTTAATGCAAGAGAAGAAAGTTGTGGCCTATACCTCTCGTCAGTTGAAGCCCAACGAGAAGAACTACCCCACTCACGATCTTGAGTTGGCGGCAGTTGTCCATGCATTAATAACGTGGAGACATCTCTTGTTGGGAAGACAAGTGGACATTTTCACTGATCACAAGAGTCTCAAGTATATCTTCACTCAGCCCAACCTCAACCTCAGGCAGACTCGATGGGTTGAAATGATTCAAGAGTACAATCCGAGTATCGAATATACTCCAGGCAAGGCTAATGTCATCGCAGATGCTTTAAGCAGGAAGGCTTATTGCAACAGCTTAATTCTCAAGCCTTTCCAACCGGATCTTTGTGAAGCTTTCCGCAAGCTGAATCTCCAAGTTGTTCCTCAAGGCTTTCTTGCCAACCTCATAGTATCTCCTACTTTGGAAGATCAAATTCGTGAGGCACAACTCCTTGATGCCATGGTGAAGAAGGTGAAACGTGGTATCGACAAGGGTCTTTCCAAATACAAGTGCTATCGCATTGATGACAGAGACACTTTGTTCTTCGAGGACCGGATTGTGGTTCCTAAAGGTGATCTACGGAAAGTCATAATGAACGAAGCGCACAATTCTTTTCTGTCCATTCATCCTGGAAGTACGAAGATGTATCATGACCTCAAGCAGTCGTATTGGTGGACTCGAATGAAGCGAGAAATTGCTCAATTCGTGAATGAATGTGATGTCTGCCGAAGAGTGAAAGCAGAACACCAACGACCAGCTGGTCTCCTCCAACCTCTTGCTATCCCAGAATGGAAGTTTGATCATATCGAAATGGACTTCGTGACTGGATTTCCAAAGTCCAAGCGCGGAAATGATGCTATCTTCGTTGTCATTGACAAGCTCTCTAAAGTGGCTCATTTCCTTCCAATCAAAGAATCCATCACAGCAGCTCAGCTGGCAGAGCTATACACCTCCAGAATTGTCTCTTTGCACGGCATTCCACAATTGATTTCTTCAGATCGTGGAAGCATCTTCACCTCTAAGTTCTGGGACTCCTTCCAGAAGGCCATGGGCACAAACATTCGCTTCAGCACAGCTTTCCACCCTCAAACTAGTGGCCAAGTCGAGCGAGTCAATCAAATTCTTGAAGATATGCTCAGGGCTTGTGTCATTTCCTTTGGCATGAAATGGGAAGATTGCCTTCCATATGCTGAATTCTCCTTCAACAACAGCTTCTAAGCGAGTTCGGGCAAGGCCCCATTCGAGATTCTCTATGGCAGAAAGTGCCGTACTCCTCTTAATTGGTCAGAGACTGGTGAACGCCAACTTCTTGGCAATGACTTAATCACTGAATCTGAAGAGATGTGTAAAGTCATCCATGATAATCTCAAAGCCGCGCAATCGCGTCAGAAGAGTTACTATGATAGTAAGCATCGTGATTTGGCTTTCGAGATCGGAGACCATGTCTACCTCCGCGTCTCTCCAATGAAAGGCACTCGTCGCTTCGGTATCAAAGGGAAGCTTGCCCCTAGATACGTGGGTCCTTTCAAGATCATTGGCAAAAGAGGCGACCTCGCCTATCAACTTGAGCTTCCTTCCGACTTCGCGAACGTGCACGATGTGTTCCACGTGTCACAGCTCTGCAAGTGCTTCAAGACGCCTGAGCGCACTATCAACTTCGAAGAGATTGACCTTCAAGAAGATTTGTCTTCTCATGAGCACCCAGCTGCTATTCTTGAAGAAACTGAGCGCAAGACTCGCAACAAGTCTATCAAATTCCTGAAAGTGAAGTGGTCGCACCATTCCGACCGGGAAGCCACCTGGGAACGCGAGGACCATCTCCGTTCCGAATATCCGGAGTTCTTTCAGTCCTAGATCTCAGGACGAGATCCTCTCGTAGTGGTGGAGTGTTGTAACACCCCGCATGTAACTTGCCATATTTGTAACTCCGACTCTTGCCATTTCCGGCTATGTGTTATGTTTTTCCCTCCGTGGTCGGGTTTTGTCTTTCGTTTTGTATTTTGTCATGTCATGCATTTTCATATCATGTCATCATGTGCATTGCATTCGCATACGTGTTCGTCTCATGCATCCGAGCATTTTCCCCGTTGTCCGTTTTCCAATCCGGCGCTCCTATCTCCTCCGGTGCACCCCTCTTGTTTTCTTTCGTGTGCGTGTGTCAAACTTTCTCGGAATGGACCGAGGCTTGTCAAGTGGTCTTAATATACCACCCGGAGACTACCGGTCAAGTTTCGTTCCATTCGGAGGTCGTTTGGTACTCCAACGGTTAACCGGGCATCCGCAAAGTCCATTTGAGTGTCCAGCAAAACCCCCCTCCAAAACCAGCCCAAAACCCACCAAACTCTCTTCCATGCTCTAGGTCGTTCGATCACGATCGTGTGGGCGAAAACCGCACCTCATTTGGAGCCTCCTAACTCCCTCTAGCTATTTATATGTGGGCATCCCGAAAAACGAAACTGCAGACGAACCCTAGAAACTCCCTCCGCGCCGCGCCGGACGCGTCCGCCCGCGCCGGACAACGTCCGCCGCCGCGCCCCAGCGAATCCGCCGCCGCCACGTCAGCGTCGTCAGCCCCGCCGCCGCCGGCCCGCGGGCCCGCGCGCCTCCGCCGCCCCGCGCGCCCCCGCGCGACTCCGCCGCCCTCGCCGCCTCCGGCCGCCTCCGCGCCGCCGCGGTGCCCTCCGCCGCCGCCTCCACGCCGGCCGGCCCCGCCGCCGACCGCCGCCGCGCCGCGGTCCCCGCCGGCGCCGCCCTCCTCCGCCCGACGCCGGCGACCCTCCGGCCTCCTCCCCTCGCCGCGCCGGGCTCGCCGGCCCCTGCCTCGCCGCCATCGGCCTCGAGCTCGAGTTCGAGCGCGCGATCCCGATCCAGAGCTACAGTACGCGTTGACTTCGTCCCTCCCGTTTTTTCTTCCAAGTCTCAAATATTTCTCAGCAAGTGCTCCTGTTCCCGATGCGATAACTCTGTGCATGTAGCTCCGATTCGCGCGTATAATATGTCAAAATGTTCGTCTCGTGATGCTCTTCATTTTGTTCAATTGCACCATGTTCATTAGAGGTCATGTTGATGCCCAAATCTTCGTTGGAAGAGGGCTAGTTGCTGTTATTCTCTGGTTCTTATCAGAACTTGGAGATTTGTCATTTTTCTATCATTTAATGTGTGCATCTTTTGAGCATGAGCTCTACATGTGTTTTGAAGTATGCCATGCCATCTTTCCAGTGGTGTAGTCCATGTATTTTTGTGATCTCTGTGGTGACTAGCACAAGCATGCAAAGTAGGTCCCGTAATATTTCTGTTTTCAGGGACAGTGATTTCTCCAAGTCTTTGTCTGCTGTAATTTTGTTGCCATGTAAACTTGATGCTACAGAGAGATCCATGCATATTTTGGAGATGTTCAGTAAGGATGTTTTGTATCTATAGTTGTAATTGATCCATTCCTGCAATTTCTTGAAATTATGGAGTGACATAGCATGACTCAATCTTGCTCTACGTTTGCTATAAAATATTTCTGGCAGATTCTTAACATGACATGCCTTTTTGCCAAGCTTATTGTAGTTGATCCATACATGCTATGTTATTGTTCTTGCCATGGATAGCTTCATACACATGTCATCTTGCTGTAGGTATGCTTGTTTTGTCATGCATTGCTCTGTAGTGAGTGCATCAAGCTCACAAAGAGGCCTACATATTAACATTTCTGCCATGCTCTGTTTTCTGCCAAGTCTGAAACCTGATAACGAAACTTGCTATGTTTACATGCTTGCCATCATATCTTCTGGTCCTTTTTGTCTTATGGTCAGTAAGGGTATTGTTTCATGTGCATTTAGTAGAACACTACCATGCCTTGTTTTTCTATGTTAAGATCCTGTAGCATGTTGATTTCGTGCTCTAAACATTGCTACCTGATGCTGATTTCTGCCATGTCCAGTTTTTCACTAAGTCTGTGAACCTGTAATCTTTTGCACTTTTGCCATGCTTGTTTGAGCTTGATATGTTGTGAACTAGCCGTAGCTCAGTGTTCATCTTTTGTCAAGCATCTCCTGTAGATTACTGCCGTGTGCTTTGTTGCTATGTTGGGGTGCTGTAGCATTGTTACTTTGCATTTTAAGTGCTATCTTGCTGTTTATCGCAGATTAGTGTCATTCTTGTTTTGCTTGCCATTTGCAAACCGTGCATCCGATTCCGGTGATCTTTATATCGATTTCGACCGAAATCATCTCATCTTTCCAGTGGCATGCTTGGTTTGCCAAGTTACTGCCATGTTCATCATTTTCCTTCCGGAGCACGCATACGCATCGCATATCATATCTTGCATATCATACATGTTTTGCATCATGTTGCTTGTGCATTTCTCGTTGTTGATTGTGGTTCCGTTTGTTTGTGTTCTTGTCTTGGGTAGAGCCGGGAGACGAGTTCGTGAACGAGGAACCTGTCGAGTACGCTTACGAGGATCAAGCTTTCGTCAACTCTGAGAATCTTGCAGGCAAGATGACCACCCCTCGAAATCACTTCTATCTTTGCTATGCTAGTTGTTCGCTCTATTGCCATGCTCCGCTACCTATCACTTGCTATATCATGTCTCCCATTTTAGCCATGTCAGCCCTAACCATCCTTTCCTAGCAACCCGTTGTTTGGCTATGTTACCGCTTTTGCTCAGCCCCTCTTATAGCGTTGCTAGTTGCAGGTGAAGTTGAAGTTTGTTCCATGTCGGAACATGGATATGTTGGGATATCACAATATCTCTTATTTAATTAATGCATCTATATATTTTGGTAAAGGGTGGAAGGCTCGGCCTTATGCCTGGTGTTTTGTTCCACTCTTGCCGCCCTAGTTACTGTTATACCGGGATTATGTTCCTTGAGTTTGCGTTCCTTACGCGGTCGGGTGATTTATGGGACCCCCTTGACAGTTCGCCTTGAATAAAACTCCTCCAGCAAGGCCCAACCTTGGTTTTACCATTTGCGACCTATACCTTTTTCCCCCGGGTTTTCTAGAGCCCGAGGGTCATCTTTATTTTAAACCCCCGGGCCAGTGCTCCTCTGAGTATTGGTCCAAACTGTCAGTCGCCGGTGGCCACCAGGGGAAACTCTGGTCTGGCCTATCGGAAGCTTGGACAATCCGGTGTGCCCTGAGAACAAGACATGTGCAGCTCCTATCGGGATTTGTCGGCACATTCGGGCGGCTTTGCTGGTCTTGTTTTACCATTGTCGAGATGTCTTGTAAACCGGGATTCCGAGACTGATCGGGTCTTTCCGGGAGAAGGTTTATCCTTCGTTGACCATGAGAGCTTATGATGGGCTAAGTTGGGACACCCCTGTAGGGTATTATCTTTCGAAATCCATGCCCGCGGTTATGAGGCAGATGGGAATTTGTTAATGTCTGGTTGTAGATAACTTGTCACTTGACCCAATTAAAATACACCAAGTGCGTGTGTAACCGTGATGGTCTCTTCTCGGCGGAGTTCGGGAAGTGAACACGGTCTGTGTTATGTATGACGTAAGTAGGTGTTCAGGATCACTTCTTGGTCATTGCTAGATGACGTCCGTTCCGTTGCTTCTCTTCTCGCTCTCATTTGCGCAAGTTAGCCACCATATATGCTTTTGCCGCTGCAGCTCCACCTCTTTGCACCCTCCTTTCCTACCAGCTTAAATAGTCTTCATCTCGCAGGTGTGAGATTGCTGAGTCCCCGTGACTCACAGATTCTACCAAAACAGTTGCAGGTGTCGACGATGCCAGTGCAGATGATGGCGTCGATCTCAAGTGGGAGTTCGACGAGGAACGTGGTCGTTACTATGTGTCTTTTCCTGATGATCAGTAGTGGAGCCCAGTTGGGACGATCGGGGATCTAGCATTTGGGGTTGTCTTATTTTCATCTGGATTTTGACCGTAGTCGGTCTATATGATTGTATTTTTGGATGATGTATGATGACATTTATGTATTGTGTGAAGTGGCGATTGTAAGCCAACTCTTTATCCCATTCTTGTTCATTACATGGGATTGTGTGAAGATGACCCTTCTTGCGACAAAACCACTATGCGGTTATGCCTCTAAGTCGTGCCTCGACACGTGGGAGATATAGCCGCATCGTGGGCGTTACACAGCAAGAGTCCTGTTCTTGCGTTCCACGACGCCATTCTGCTGAGGAGTATAAGGAGCTGATAACTCATGAGTAATACCAAGTTCATCAAGATAGTCAGCAAGACCAGAATTCTTGAACTCAGTTCCATTGTCACTTCTGATGTGCTTTATCTTCACACCAAAGTTGGTTGAAGCCCTCGAGGAAAATCGTTTGAAGACTTCCTGCACTTCATGTTTGTAAGTAACAATGTGTACCCATGTGTAACGAGAGTAATCATCAACAATAACAAAGCCATATCGAGATGCATCATTTGAAACTACAGAATAATGGTTAGGACCGAAGAGATCCATGTGAAGAAATTCAAATGGTCGAGTAATTGTCATGATAGTCTTCGCTGGATGCTTAGCCTTGGTCATCTTTCCAGCTTCACAGGCTCTGCATAAGTGATCCTTAAGGAATTTGACATTCTCAATACCAATGGCGTGCTTCTTCTTTGCAAGCGTGTGCAAATTCCTCATGCCTGCATGACCAAGTCGTCGATGCCATAGCCAGCCTTCTGAAGCTTTTGCAAGTAGGCACACGGCTGGTTGTGGTCTTGTAGAGAAATCAACAATATACAAGTCTCCTCTCCTAAAGCCTTCGAAGACTTTGGAATTGTCAGCTTCCATGCTCACAACACAAAGATACTTGCCAAAGACAACAACCATATCAAGATCGCAAAGCATTGAGACTGACATGAGGTTGTATCCTAAGGACTCGACAAGCATGACTTTGTCCATGTGTCGATCCTTTGAGATCGCAACCTTACCTAGACCCAATACCTGACTTTTGCCTTTGTCAGCGAAGATGATATGCTTCAGATGCGATGGAGATAAGGGAGCATCCATCAGTAGATTCTTGTCACGAGTCATGTGATTTGTACATCCACTATCGAGGACCCACTCAGTGGCTTTGGGTTGATCATCCTGCATATGAATTAGTGCAGCTTACGAACTCATATACTTCATCAGTGAAGAATATGACATCAATTCATCAGATCAATTTCATCAAGCAATGCAACAGATAAAGCAGTAGGAGGATGTGAGAAATGAAAGTTCATTTCTTCATGATTAGCATGCGTCCTTTCAGGCACTTTTCACGTCTCTAGCAAATTCTTCAGACGTTTGAGCACGTCTGGAGACCTGACCCTGCATAAGAGATAAGTTCTTTTTCTTCACCACCCACATCTGAAGGGGTGGCAAAGAGTTCATCACTCTGCGAGCTCCATACAAGAAAGGTGGCATAGAAGCCAGTCCATTTCGTTTCACATAAGAGGAGTTAGGATAAGCATATGAATAAGCAGAGAAATTCTTCGAGGACTTATGAACATAATGGTTAGAAGAATAATGCTCATATTCATAGCCCTTAGCTCTTCCCTGCGAAACAGAGTTGTTAGCACGATGATGTTCATATGAGGACTTTGATCCTTTTGAGGAATTTGATCCACGTGAGTAATTTGGTCCGTATGAGGACTTGGATCCATATGATGAATTTGGTCCATATGAAGAGTTTGATCTGGGGTTCCTGTTCTTCACTGGTGGTGTCATGAGGACATTCACCTGAAGACTTTCAAGGCACCTTTTGGGAACCCAGATTTTCTTCATAGGGGAACCATTCCTGTAGTTAGTACCAACATATCTGGCAAATACTTCACCATTCTGATTTTTGAACAGTTTATAGTTGGAGTCAAATGACTCATCAGAAGAATGAGGAGATTCACATGTAAAGCCAGATAGATTAGATGGATCAACTGGAGGTCCCTTTGCAGCAACCCATGAGGTTTTGGGGTACTGCTCAGGCTTCCAATATGTACCATCAGCATTGAGTTTCCTCTCAAAGGCAATACCCTCTTTCCTAGGGTTCCTGTTGAGGATCTGCTTTTTAAGCACATCACAAAGAGTCTGATGCCCTTTGAGGCTTTTGTACATGCCTGTCATGTACAATTCCTTCAGCCCTGCATCATCAGTGATACTAGCAAGGTCCTCAGATGAGGAATTAGTGATAGCAGAGACAGTTGAAGAATTTGTAGCATTAGAAGCATTTGAGCATTCAGGCGAAGAATTAGCAGATTCACGTTCAATGCATTTCAAACAGGGAGGAACAAATTCTTCTTGAGCAGCGCTGATTTGTTGAGCAAGTAATGAATCTTCTCCTTCTGAAGATCTTCATAACTCACTCTTAGCTTCTCAAGATCTTGCTTTCTCTGAAGAAATTCATAAGAAAGCTTCTCATGATCAGATAAGAGAGTGTTATGATGACCTTGAAGGTTGTCAAACCTAGTCTGAAGTCTCTGAAGATTTTCAGTCAAGGTTTTAGTGCGATCCATTTCTTCACCCAACATATCATCACTTTTGTCTAGCATGTTTTGAACCTTTTCAAAAGCCCTTTGTTGTTTCACAGCAATCTTAGCAAGTTTAGAGTAGCTGGGCTTGAGGTTTTCATCAGATTCATTCTCACTTGATTCAGAGGAGGTATATTTGA
Organism: Aegilops tauschii subsp. strangulata; assembly: GCF_002575655.3. NCBI lineage: Eukaryota > Viridiplantae > Streptophyta > Magnoliopsida > Poales > Poaceae > Aegilops > Aegilops tauschii. The sequence continues at coordinate 197,274,056 of NC_053038.3, read as the reverse complement.
GTACCTTGGCACCCTTTGCCATGAAGCAATAGGTGGGAGCATAGTCATCATTGCCTTCATCAGCCTTGTTGGTGAAGCCATTTTCTTCAGAGTTGAAGATAGACTTGCTGACGAATGCAGTAGCGAGAGCTAGACTCGCCACACCAGACTCGGACTCCTTAGATGCCTCATCTTCATCATGTTCCTCGGATTCAGCCTCAGAGTCCATTTCCTTGCCAATGAATGCACGATCCTTCTTGGAGATGCTCTTCTTGTGAGACGAAGACTTCGAGGATTTTGATGATGAAGATTTTGAGGATTTCTTCTTTTTCTTCGCATCATCAGAACTGTAATCCTTGTATTTCTTCTTCTTTGATTCCTTTTCCCACTAAGGACAATCTTGAATGTAGTGACCAGGTTTCTTGCATTTGTGGCAAAGCCTCTTCTTGTAGTCATTGGATGAGGAATCATTGCTCCTTGAGGGTTTTCCAAAGCGACCATGTCTTGAGAACTTCTGGAATTTCTTCACGAGCAGTGCTAGTTCATGGCTCAGTTCTTCAGGATCACCAAGGCTGCTGCCAGAATCTTCATCTTCAGATTCAGACACTGCCTTGGCCTTCAGGGCACGTGATCTGCCATAGCTCGAACCATAGAGACCTCTCTTCTCAGCAAGCTGGAACTCATGAGTATTTAGCCTCTCGAGGATATCAGCGGGATCAAGTGACTTGTAATCAGCACGTTCTTGTATCATCAATGCCAGAGTATCAAATGAGGAATCAAGCGATCTCAGCAATTTCTTCACCACCTCATGGTCGGTGATGTCAGTGGCACCAAGCGCTTGAAGTTCATTTGAGATGTCAGTGAGGCGATCGAAGATTTGTTGAACATTTTCATTGTCGAGTCTTTTGAAGCGGTTGAAGAGATTGCGAAGAACATCAACTCGAGAGTCACGCTGTGTTGAGACTCCTTCATTCACTTTGGACAGCCTATCCCGGATAAGCTTAGCAGTTTCCAAAGCACTCACTCTTCCATACTGTCCTTTGCTCAGATGGCCACATATGATATTCTTCGCTTGAGAATCGAGTTGCTTGAATCTCTTCACATCAGTAGCGTTCAGAGAAGGTGTGACTGAGGGAACACCATTTTCCACAACATACCAGAGATCGTTATCAATTGCCTCAAGATGCATTCGCATCTTATTCTTCCTGTAGGGGTAGTCCGTCCCATCGAAGGTAGGACACCCAGCAGAGACCTTGATCATACCTGCGGTCGACATAACTAAAACTCCAGGTGGTTAAACCAAAATCACACAGAACAAGGGAGTACCTTGCTTTGATACCAATTGGAAGTGCGTTATATCGACTAGAGGGGGGTCAATAGGCGATTTTTATGAATTCTTCACTGAGGAATTTGCAGGTAAGGAAATTCCTTAGCGAAGAACTACAAGCAGCGGAATAAGTACTCAAAAGTAAACATAACAGAACACAAGCATGGTCATCATGATGAAATGAAGACAAGCACAGAGTACAGAAAGCGTAATCACAGGATAACACAGGATGAAGACAAACAAACTGAAGAAATTGAACTGAGGAAATTGAGAAAGTCTTCAGTCAAAGTCTTCAAACAGATATGAACAAGCACACAACAACTGTAATGAGGAAATGAAAGAGTTGAGGAAATAGAACCAGTAAGCTTGGTGAAGATAATGATTTGGTAGACAAGTTCCAACTACTGTCTCAGTTGTACATCTGGTTGGAGCGGCTAGGTATTTAAACCTGAGGACACACAGTCCCGGACACACAGTCCTCACCGTATTCTCCTTGAGCTAAGGTCACACAGACCGCACCCAATCACTCGTGGTAAGTCTTCAGGTGACTTCCGAACCTTCACAAACTCGGTCACTCGGCGATCCACAATTCCTCTTGGATGCTCTAGACCATGACGCCTAACTGTCTGGAAGAAGCACAGTCTTCAAAGGTAACAAGCGTCGGATCCACGCAGGATCAATCTCTTCAGTGATGCTCAATCACTTTGGGTTTGTAGGTGTTTGGGTTTGGGTTTTCCTCACTCGATGATTTTCGCTCAAAGTCCTCGGAGGATGGGATGCTCTCAAATGACAAGTGTCAGTTTCTCTCGGAGCAGCCAACCAGCTAGTGGTTGTAGGGGGCAGCTATTTATAGCCTAGGGAGCAGCCCGACATGATAAGACATAAATGCCCTTCAATAATCTGACCGTTAGGTGGGTAGATATTTTGGGACAGCTGGCACGTAGCACAGCAACGGTCGGAAATTTGAGTATCAAATTCCTTAGGGCTATCATGTTCCTCACTGTGTAGACAATCCACACTGGCGGATTCCTAGCTCCTCAGTCAGAACAAATTCCTTAGCGACCAGAAGAACTTCGTCTCTGTCACTGAAGAAATTGACTGAACTGTATGAGATTTCCAATGGCTTCACTCGAAGGAATTGGTAGGTGTAGGATTTTGAGTTGAGCATCACATGGAAATTTTTCCTTAGTATTTCCTCGGCCCCCTTTAACAGTACGGTGTTTCCTATGACTGAAGAAAGGGAAAATGAAACTACGAAAACAAAAGTCTTCATGCTTCATGTTCCTCGAATGAATACCAAGTCTTCGAGGTCACACCAATTTCTTCACTTTCAAAGTCTTCAGAAAGTCTTCAGAAATCCAAAGTCTTCAGTCGAAGAACTTCATTTTTAGGGGTCGACTTTCTTTGTAAATATCAAACTCCTCATAGACTTATAGACATGTGTATACTCATAAACACATTAGTCCCTTAACCTATAAGTCTTCAATACACCAAAATCACTAAGGGGCACTAGATGCACTTACACAAAAACCTATATATACCATCCATATTGCACTTGTATCACCATCTCTTCGTCGAACTAGTGCACCTATACAATTTACCATTGTATTGGGTGTGTTGGGGACACAAGAGACTCTTTGCTATTTGGTTGCAGGGTTGTTTGAGAGAGACCATCTTCATCCTATGCTTCCCACGGATTGATAAACCTTAGGTCATCCACTTGAGGGAAATTTGCTACTGTCCTGCAATCCTCTGCACTTGGAGGCCCAAAAACGTCTACAAGAAGAAGGTTGTGTAGTAGACATCACAGAGCGACCCCACCACCTATGGAGTTCGCGCTGAGCTCCATGCTCATCGATTCATAGTAAGGAAAACACTATCTTTCCTTGTCGAAGCGTCATGCACTTGTTGGTTTGCTGATCCAATCTTGTTTGTTGTCTTCGATAGAGACAAAGAAGAAACAATCGTCCACCGGGCCAAACGATCCAATCAAATGGAGTTGTCGGTGCTTTTGGAGGGCACGGGCTTGGTGGGAGGTAACATGAATGATCCAGTGTCAAGCCCCCAGCCCAGCCCCCGGCACGAAGGTATGGGATAGGTTTCCCCCACCAGGGGAGGCGTGGAAGAGCACGTCCTATCTCCTACCAAGGAAGGGAGGGAGATCATCCAGAGCGAGACTCTCCAGGAGGGGACCACCCTGCCAGATGTTCAAGCCGAGAAATCCCTGGCAAGGGCCTCCACTGAAGGATCGGCCCATGCCGATGTTATGGTCACCAAGGAAGGGAGCGGGGCTCATGCCCCGGCAACTGATGTTGTCGGGGGAACCGACGCCCTCCCACGGCAAACATCTCCGGCTAATCCACTTGCTCTTCATCTTTTGTTGTTTGCATTATTTTGCCTCAAGTCTCTCGCTCACCAATGTATATTATCTCTTTGCCATTGACTGCCGCTCTTGCTTGCAGTTCCATTGGCTGAGGAACCAGAGCTGTTGGAAGAAGTGGCCAGCATTGGCAAGGACGCTGCCAAGATTGCTACCACAAAGGGCCAGGAACATACTGCTGGGGATATCCAAGAGGCCCCAAAGGAAGAAGAGAAGACCCCCGGTAGCGTGCTAGGGTCGGAGGTAGTGGTTGAATAGAAAGTTCCTCTTCAAACTATGAGCCCTCCTCCCTAGTTTGGCACCTCTATCATGGCCCTACAACCATCTTCTAGCAAGATGGCGTTGGTTCTTGCCCAACCTGGACTCGGAGCCCCTGGCTCATCCGCGGCAGTAAGCGCAGACCTTGATGAAGAGATCCAGCGCATTGTGGCGCTGCTGTTCTAGCGAGCTGAAGAGGCTGATGATTCAGTCAGTGCAGCCATGGACTTCTCCTTCCTGGAGTCTGTGGCAACATGCATCAAGGATATGCAGAGCAGATACAACCTGAAGTGGCAGGAGATCAATGAGCAGTGCAACTCCGCCTGTCTCATGGATCAAAAACTGAGGGACAAAGGCAGTGAACTGCACGAGTGGCACAACAAACAGTTCAAAACCTTTTTGCGGCAACAGGAGGTGATAACCCTGGCGAAAGAGGATGTCGCCGCCTGGGAAGTCCGTTTGGCGGAGCACGATGCGCTTCTGAACACCAAGGAGAAAGACATCTCTTCCTGGGAAGGGAACCTCGAGGCCACCCTCTGCAACAAGGATGGAGAACTGGAGGCCCTTGTCCAGCAGTGCACCAAGGATCTGGAGGATAGGCACAAGGTGGCCCTTGACGCGCTCACCCTTGAATCTGCTGCCCAGCTGAAGAAGACTGCTGATGATCATGCCACCGCATCCATAGCCAAGGCTAATCTCGATCAACAGGTGGCCAAACTAACAGAGGACCTTGCTGAGAGCGCCAAGGAGGTCGTGGCTCTCAAGGAGGAAGTGTAGAAGGCGGGGATTCTTCTGAAGGAGGTGCAATCGCAGCTTTCCTCCAAGAGCCAGGACCTTGACACCGCCAATGGCACTGTTACAGACATGAATGCAAGACTTGGCACCTTGGAGAGCGGAACTGAGTCTGCCGGAGCTCGTGAGAAGCAGCTAATGAAGGACTTGGACAATGCGAGAATCCTCCAAAAGGACGCAGAGGACAAACTGGCGAACCAAGTTGAGCAACGTGACCTCTAGATCAAGTCTCTCGTTGATATTGCCAAGCGCCTCTCTACCTAGATAGCATCGATGTATATGAAGAGATGGGCCTTCTCAGTCAACAAACATGAGGTTCCAAGCGTCAAGCTAGCGCTCTTCTTCGAAGGCTTGATCGAAGGGCTGAAGACATGCGAGGAAGAAAGAGCCGGTTGTTTTGCAAACAAGTCCCGAAAGCTTGCCCGTGAGGCCCTCTTCATTGTCTTGAGAACCCTCGCCTATCGGCATCTAGACCTCAACCTTGCCGATGGCTTCAGGAGGCTGCCGACCGGTGCCGATGTTCCTGCTGCCGAGGAGAAGGTTGGTCCCTTTGCCGACAATGTTCTCTCCATCCCCAGGGTCCCATAAGGCCGCCAAGCACATGTTTTAATCATTCTTGTCGTCATGGTGCCCTGTAATAAAACATTATGCATGTCTCGTGTTTAGGCCCCGTACTGTTTTTGTTCTTGCTTTTGTCGAAGTGATGTTTAATCAGATTTAAGTGCATGCTATCCCTCTTGCGTTTTACCCATGGAAGTTTGTATGGTTAGCTTCTTTCTGCGTGTTTTGGTTGCCCGCCAGTAACATGCTGCCACAATTGCTATGAGGAGTGGATCCTTAGCATTCAGCTGGCGAGGACACGCCCCGGCAGGTTTTTTCTTAGGAGTCTTTGACGCTGCCGCCCACTTTGTTGAGTAGGCTCGAAACAAAGCGGGGGCGCAGACAAATACAGCAAGATGCTATCACACGAAAGATTTAACCATACAAAAAACTTGGTTGTCCGAGGGATAAGTAAATGCAAACTTTGGATAAAAAGTCAGCGAGCAAGTTGACTTAGCTTTTGCTCAAGTTTCCCTCCTTTTGCTGAACATGCATCCAACATCTCCGTCCTTAGTCGCGGTCGTTCATCACGTTCGTATATCTTGAGGGGATAGCGTTTACGTATCTTCCTCAGGTCTGTAAAATCAACAACGAAAAAATGCGCAAGAAGAAAACTTGGCAGTTTATCAGTTGCACGTCCACCCCGCAAGGGCCGGAGGAGATAACAGAACACTTGCAGGTGATAACGCATGGTGACGAGGAAGGGTTGGCTCCTCCCTCCTCCTCCTTACACTATTAAAGATATCATGGCGGCGGACATAAAGGTCATGCTGGCTCGGAGGGCCCTGCCGGATTCACACCAGCGTTTCACTCAGGATTTTCCCTTGGCGGGGTAAATGCTGGACCGAGGTCCGCGTGGGCTTATCGACATTGATGTCGCTACCCCCGAAAAGCTCGATCATCGACGAGCGAAAGTGGAGGAGGAGGAGACCATATACCATATTTCCTGCTTGCCCCGGCGATTCTCTTAGGCACCGGGCATGTCCGGCGGGAACCCGCAAGAAGGACGGCATCACCGCACACCTCGCTTCTCCCCTTGGATAGGGGCAGCATGGTGGCCACGCCACCCGAGCCGTCCGGGGTCGCCGCATCGTCACCACCTTCTATTCCCGCCACCTACCTGGTGTCCCAAAGATGTCGTGGTGGAACACGAACACCTATGGGGCCATCAGCCCCTTGTGGTTCGGCAAGGGGGAAGGGCACGTTGCACAAAGAGCAGAAGCCATGGAACAACACGACATAGGTGACGCTGGTGGTTTTTTACCCAGGTTCGGGCCGTTGAGAAGCGTAAAACCCTACTCCTGCTTTAGTGGATTGAAGGGAGGACCGTAGTGGACACGCAACGCTCATGCCCGGCAAGGTTGCCTCGGGGAGGGTGGCTACACGCATATGAGTCTACAAGGGTCCGAATCCTGTTTTAGGTTGCCATGGTCCTCCCTTTATAGGCTAAGGGGTTACCGCAGTGGCAAATTAGTCATTATCTACTGATTAGATAGCCAACGGTGCTATCATACCTAACTCTGGCACTTAAGACAAAGTGCATTAAATGCACTGCTAGGTGTCACGCTGAGGATGCAGCCCGGCAAGCCTGTCGCGCCGCTTAACCATCTTCTACCTGTCTGCATGACACGCCTCTGGACGGGTGTCATATAGGGGGAATCTCCCTTCCAAATGGCTGCCACGTGCCAAATGACAACCACTTAATCACTTGGGGGCTCAACACCACACTGATAAGTGACTTGTGTCGCTGTGTGGTGGAGTGGTGGAGTCTTTGGCGGGGAGATTGGCCCTTGGCAGCCCCGGCAAGCCTGCCGGGGAAATCTTGGGACTTGTTCTTGGTGAGGCCTCGACCTGACCAGGCTCGCCTGCCCGATAAGGGGGGGTCTTTTCTTAGTGACATCTTGTTCTCTTGGCTTGTCTTGGTCTTCTTGATCCTCCCTTTCATTCCTCAAAGAGCTATCTCTCTGGCTCCGTCCCGTCTTGGGAGCTTGGTGCTGCTGGGTTGGCGGCCTAGTGTCCGTGCACAAGTCAGGGGAAACATACACCCCTATTTGTGTACCCCGACAGTATAACTCGCATAACTTTTGGGTCACATAGGTTAGGGAAGGCATAGGTTCAACCCATCGCGGCATCTTAGGAACATATACCACAAACTTTAGGAGTAATTATCACAAGCTTGAAAGTAGAGCATGGTTGACAAAGCAGAGGATACAATTCTTCAAAGGCATAAGACACGATTTACCAAAAGGCATTATGTACTAGGGGAAGAACTGACAAGGTTATTGAATATGAAGGACACGGTCGGATAATAATCCACCAAAGGATCTAGTGGACCACAAGAATCTGATGTGAGTATCGATGTTCAACCAGAAGAAGAAATAATGCAAAGGCATCTGATTATAGAAATATCTGGATAATTCAAAGCTTAAATACTAAGGAATTATGATATCAAAATCAAGGGATTAGAAGCAGAGGCTCTGATCAAAATATAACTAAGTTGAATAGACATAGATCGAAAATCAATCAAGGTCTGTTTTTCCGAGAATCAGCTCATGTCAGAGTGACGTCTGAGCTGAAGGGAAGAATTCTAGTTGCTACCGATGATTGCGAGCATTCACAAACATATCGAGTCAAATGCCAAAAATGACAATGACAACGGATGCTAATGAATATTGCTACACATATGGAAGTACCCATAATGCAAGCAGGCAAGACTTTCCAGAGAAATTGGTTGCAGAGGATTCTCGGAAGATCGGATAGTATTTAACACTATTCAAGAAATCTTCCGATTTGGTGATTTATCATCTGATTTATCGCTACTCATGGGTGACCGATAAGATTATGCCTTATCTTCAATGTTTATCATTTGGACCGATTTATCACTCTCACAAGAGATTTATCACGAATACTGCTAAATCGGGCCTACTCATAACATTATGTTTGCAAAAACTATGTTTATTTGTTTTGTGGACCTTGTTTTGCAATATATACTATTATCCTATTTTGTTTGTCATTATAAGATGATTCAAAGGCTAGGAATCAAGGTAACACTTATGTCCAATATTGCTTGGGTGTTGAATATAGCAAATTTTAATGTTGGGAACCTGAGATTTGCTAAAAATGGCCGATTAGTAGTCGACTAATAAAATCGATTAATCGGCCAATTTCTGATTAATCTCTAATCCCCACCTGAACAAGATGCTAACGATAAGCAATATCCTCATAATTAGTATTTCAAAGTATCTTTATGAAACATATGAACAAGAGGGGATGAAAGGATACTCGATAAGTGTGAGGAATTATCGGTAGGGGTATTCACGTGGCAAAGAAATGCAAGGCAGTGGCACAAATGATTCTTAAAAAGTCGGAGAATATTTCGATGTATCTTGTAATAACAACAACAACTGGGAATGATTGTATGTACGACAAGTGTATGTCATTACCCATATGGATAAATGAGTGGTAGGGAATTGCAAAGGCGGTGGCACATGGGTCTCGGGAAAATATCGAATCGTATCTTCAGAATCTGCTGATGAAGCAGGCGATCATCTAAAATGAAGGGCTCTCCAGGAGGAAGTAGTTACGAGTTAGTAAAATCTTTAACCCAAATAGAAGAGAGATACGACTCCCAGAGTAAGGACAAGATCCTAATACGACCTGACGTAGCTAGACTGCGTTGGTAATTCCCCAAAGAGGAAGGAATGATGCAGCACAGTGGCGGTAAGTATTTCCCTTAGTTATGAAACCAAGGTTATCAATCCAGTAGGAGAACCAAGCAACCCTATGTAAACGGTACCTGCACACAAAGAAAAAATACTTGCAACCCAACGCGAAAGTGGGGTTGTCAATCCCTCCATGGTAAAAAGATAGATAAAATTGTGGTAGATTGGTTAAATAGATCTTGCAAAAACACAAAATAAAATAAGTAAATAAAAAGTGCAGCAAGGTATTTTAGGGTTTTTGGAAATATAGATCTGAAAACAATATGATAAAAGATAGACCCAGGGGTCGTAGATTTCACTAGTGGCTTCTCTCGAGAAAATAGCATACGGTGGGTAAACAAATTACTGTTGGGCAATTGATAGAAGAACAAATAATTATGACGATATCCAAGGTAATGATCATGTATATAGGCATCACGTCCAAGATTCATAGACCATTTCCTGCCTGCATCTACTACTACTACTCCACACACCGACCGCTATCCAGCATGCATATAGTGTATTAAGTTCATGGAGAAACGGAGTAATGAAATAAGAACGATGACATGATCTAGACAAGATCTATTCATGTAGGAATAGACCCTACTTTTTATCCTTAATAGCAGCGATACATGCGTGCTTCGCTACGCCTTCTGTCACTGGGTGAGGACACCGCAAGATCGAACCCATCACAAAGCACCTCTTCCCATTGCAAGAAAAATCAATCTAGTTGGCCTAACTAAACCAAAGATTCATAGAAGAAATACGAGGATATAGTAATCAAGCATATAATAGATCAAAGAAAACTCAAATAATATACATGGATAGATCTGATCATAAACTCAAATTTCATCGGATCCCAACAAACACACTGCAAAAAGTCATTACATCAAATAGATCTCCAAGAACATTGAGGAGAACAATGTATTGAGAATCAAAAAGACAGAAGAAGCCATCTAGCTACTGCTTACGGACCCGTACGTCTATGGTGAACTACTCACACATCATCAAAGGAGCACCAATGAGGATGATGAACCCCTCCGTGATCGTGTTCCCCTCCAGCAAGGTGCCGAAATAGGGCTCTAGATTGGATGTCCTGGTTCTGGAACTTGCGGCGGCTGAAATTGTGTTTCGTCGACTCCCCTAGGGTTTTTAGAATTTCTAGGGATTTATAGAGCTGAGAGGCGGTGGAAAAGAGCTTCGTGGACCCCACGATCCACCAGGGCGCGGCTGGGCTCTTTGGCGCGCCCTGGTATATCATGGGCCCCACGGGCCTCCCCCCGAGCACTTCCTTGGCTCCCAAGTTGTCTTCTGGTCCAAAAAATCTCCAAAAAGTTTTGTTGCGTTTGGACACCATTTGATATGGATCTTCTGCGAAGTAAAAAAAAAAGCAAAAAACAGCAACTGGCACTATGTCAATAGGTTAGTCCGAAAAAATGATATGAAGTTGCTATAAAATGAAGGTAAAACATTCAAGAATGATAATATAATAGCATGGAACAATAAAAAATTATAGATACATTGGAGACGTATCAGCATCCCCAAGCTTAATTCCTACTCGTTCTCGAGTAGGTAAATGATAAAAACAAAAAAATTGATGTGGAATGTTGCCTAACATGTTCATCACATATTCTTTTCTTTTGTAGCATGGACATTTGGACTTTTTAGATGGTTCAAAGTAATAGTCTATATTTGAGATGAAGACTTCAATACGCAAGCATATCAACAAGCAACCATGTCTTTCAAAATATCAACACTAAAGAAAGTTATCCCTAGCCCATCATGCTCAATCATTGATCCATTCATGAAACACACTCGAATATTAGCTACACCCAATGCACAAGTATGATCATAGGGCTCCCTGGTTGGTACTTTATAAGAGAAGATGAGACTCAAAATAAAATAAGAATTGCATAAACTAAATAGATTGGCCCTTCACAGAGGGAAGCAGAGATTTGTAGAGGTGCCAGAGCTCAAAGCTTAAATTGAGAAATAAAAACATTTTGGGAGGCATACTTTTCCCCTCAACGAAAACGACCGAGTAGTTCCCAATGCTTTCCATGTTAGATACATCATATGCAGTTCCCAAACATAAAATAAAGTTTATTCTTTTTTCCACCAATCTTTCACAATCCATGGCTAGCCGGATCCACGGGTGCCTTCCCTACCAACACTTTCCAAGGAATTTATTATTTGACAACATAAAGTAATTTTTTTCATTTCGGGACTGGGCATCCCTGTTACAGCCATACTCTCATGCAATGACAAGTGAATAAACACTCATCTTGAGAATAACACATCTAGCATGGAAAAATATCGGCCACCCCCTGCCGCTTCATGAGCGGTATGGGCACACAAAAAGGAATTCATTTTGAAAATTAGAGATGGCACATACAAATTTACTTAGAACGGCACGGAAATACCGCATATAGGTAGGTATGGTGGACTCATATGGCATAACTGGGTCTAAGGATTTTGGATGCAAAAGTAGTATTCCCACTTAGTACAAATGGAGGCTAGCAAATAGATTGAGAAGCAACCAACCAAGAAATGAAAATTCACATAAATGAGCACTATAGCCTAACTAACACCGGATAATGCACCACAAGTAGGATGTAATTCCATTGCATAACTATTGACTTTCGTGCTTGCATAGGGAATCACAAACGTTAACACCAATATTCTTACTAAACCATAATTACTCACCAACATGACTCACATATTACTATCATCATATCTCAAAACTATTACAAAGAATCAAGTTTATTTTGTCCAATGATCTTCATGAAAGTTTTTATTATATCACTCTTGAATATATATCACTTTGGGACTAATTTCATATATTGCAATTTCTTTTGACAAGCTCAAACAAATTTAAGTGAAGAACAATGAGCATAAAAAGTTTCATCTCTGAAAATAATCTAAGTGAAGCATGAGAGAATTTCTTCAAAAATTTAGTAACTCTCAATTAAATCTAAGTGAAGCATGAGAGTATTTCTTCAAAAAAAATCACACCATGCTCAGAAAGATATATATATATATATATATATATATATATATATATATATATATATATATATATATATAAGTGAAGCACTAGAGCAATTCCATAGCTCAAAAAATTTAAGTGAAGCGCACAGAGCATAATTTTGGCTCTCTCAAATAGGTATGTCCAGCAAGTATAGTTGCGACAAACAAAAAAGCAAAACAAGCAAAGACTCAAATAATACAAGACGCTCCAAGCAAAACTGATGATAAGTAAAATTACCGATGGTCGTTAGAAGAAAGAGGGGATGCCTTTTAGGGCATCCCTAAGCTTAGTTGCTTGGTTCTTCTTGAATATTAACTTGGGGTGCCATGGGCGTCCCCAAGCTTAGGCTCTTTTCATTCCTTATTCCTTCATCCATCGCGATCTCACCCAAAACTTGAAAACTTCAATCACACAAAACTTAATGCTACTTCTTGAGCTTGCGTTGGTTTTTCCCTTGAAGAGGAAAGGGTGATGCAGCAAAGTAGAGATAAGTATTTCCCTCGGTTAATAACCAAGGTATCAATCTAGTAGGAGAAACACGCAAGTCCACAATATATGCACCTACACAAACAATCAAACACTTGCACCCAACACGAAAAAGGGGTTGTCAATCCCTTCACGGTCACTTGCAAAGGTGAGATATGATAGAGATAGATATACAAGATTACTAAAACATAGAAGTAAATAAATTGCAGCAAGGTATTTTTGGTATATAGATATGAAAATATATGAAGGAAAATAGACCCGGGGGCCATAGGTTTCACTAGAGGCTTCTCTCTTGAAGGCAAATAATACGGTGGGTGAACAAATTACTGTCGAGCAATTGATAGAAAAGCGCAAAGTTATGACGATATCCAATGCAATGATTATGAATATAGGCATCACGTCCGTGTCAAGTAGACCGACTCCTGCCTGCATCTACTACTATTACTCCACACATCGACCGCTATCCAGCATGCATCTAGAGTATTAAGTTCATAAAGAACGAATTAACGCCTTAAGTAAGATCACATGATGTAGAGGGATAAACTCAAGCAATATGATAAAAACCCCATCTTTTTATCCTCGATGGCAGCAATTCAATATGTGTATCGCTACCCCTACTTTGTCACTGGGTGAAATCACGCAAGATTGAACCCAAAACTAAGCACCTCTCCCATTGCAGGAAAAACCAATCTAGTTGGCCAAACCAAACCAATAATTCGAAGAGAAATACAAAGATATTAAATCATGCATGTACAAATTCAGAGAAGATTCAAATAATATTCATAGATAAGCTGATCATAAATCCACAATTCATCGATCTCGACAAACACACCGCAAAAGAAGATTACATCGGATAGATCTCCAAGAACATCGAGGAAAACATGGTATTGAAAATCAAAGAGAGAGAAGAAGCCATCTAGCTACTAGCTATGGACCCATAGGTCTGTGGTAAACTACTCATGCTTCATCGAAAGGTCAATAGGGTTGATGTAGATGCCCTCCGCGATTGAATCCCCCTCCGGTAGGATGCCGGAAAAGGCCCTAAGATGCTATCTCACGGGAACAGAACTTTACAATGGCGGAAAATTATTTTGGTGGACGCCTCTTGTGGTTCAGGAATATTTGGGAATTTATAGACCGAAGAATAGGGTTAGGAGAGCTCCGAGGGACCCACAAGGTAGGGGATGCCCCCCGGGGGCGCGCCTTGCACCCTTTCCATTGCCTCGGGACTCTTCTGACTTGGTTCTCAAGTCCTACGGGTGTCTTCTAGTCAAAGAAAAATCATCGTAAAGTTTTATTCCGTTTGGACTCAGTTTGATATTCCTTTTCTGCGAGACTCAAAAATAAGGACAAAACAGAAACTGGCACTGGGCTCAAGGTTAATAAGTTAGTCCCAAAAGTAATATAAAATAGCATATTAATGCATATAAAACATCCAAAACAGATAATATAATAACATGGAACAATAAAAAAATTATAGATACGTTGGAGACGTATCAAGTATCCCCAAGCTTAATTCCTACTCATCCTCGAGTAGGTAAATGATAAAAATAGAAATCTTGATGTGGAATGCTACCTAACATATTTATCCATGTAATTTTCTTTATTGTGGCATGAATGTTCAGATCCATCAGATTCAAAACAAAATTTTAATATTGACATAAAAACAATAATATGTCAAGCGTACTAATAAAGCAATCATGTCTTCTCAAAATAACATGGCCAAAGAAAGTTATCCCTACAAAATCATATAGTCTGGCTATGCTCCATCTTCATCACACAAAATATTAAATCATGCACAACCCCGATGACAAGCCAAGCAATTGTTTCATACTTTTGATGTTCTCAAACTTTTTCAACTTTCACGCAATAGATGAGCGTGAGCCATGCATATAGCACTATAGGTGGAATAGAATACGGTGGTTGTGGAGAAGATAAAAAGAAGGAGATAGTCTCACATCAACTAGGCATATCAACGGGCTATGGAGATGCCCATCAATAGATATCAATGTGAGTGAGTAGGGATTGCCATGCAACGGATGCAGTAGAGCTATAAGTTTATGAAATCACAAAAAGAAACTAAGTGGATGTGCATCCAATTCGCTTGCTCACGAAGACCTAGGGCAATTTGAGGAAGCCCGTCATTGGAATATACAAGCCAAGTTATATAACAAAAAATTACCACTAGTATATGAAAGTGACAACATAGGAGACTCTCTATCATGAAGATCATGGTGCTACTTTGAAGCACAAGTGTGGAAAAAGGATAGTAACATTGTCCCTTCTCTCGTTTCTCTTATTTTTTTGGTGGGCTTCTTTGGCCTCTTTTATTTTTTGTGGGCTTCTTTGGCCTATTTTATTTTTTATAAAGTCCGGAGACTCATCCCAACTTGTGAGGGAATCATAGCTTCCATCATTCTTTCGTCACATGGGACAATGCTCTAATAATTAGGATCATCACACTTTTATTTACTTACAACTCAAGAATTACAACTCGATACTTGGAACAAAATATGACTCTATATGAATGCCTCTGGTGGTGTACCAGGAAGTGCAATGATCTAGCGTAGCAAATGACATAAAAAATGGACAAGCCATGTAAACATCATGCTAGCTATCTTACGATCATGCAAAGCAATATGACAATGATGGAGTGTGTCATAAGAAAACGGAACGGTGGAAGTTGCATGGCAATATATCTCGGAATGGTTATGGAATTGCCATAATAGGTAGGTATGGTTGCTGTTTTGAGGAAGGTTTATGGTGGGTGTAAGGCACCGGAGAAAGTTGCCCGATACTAGAGAGGCTAGCAATGGTGGAAGGGTGATAGTGCGTATAATCCATGGACTTAACATTAGTCACAAAGAACTCACATACTTATTGCAAAAATCTATTAGTCATCGAAACAAAGTACTACATGCATGCTCCTAGGGGATAGATTGGTAGGAAAAGACCATCGCTCGTCCCCGACCGCCACTCACAAGGAAGACAATCTATAAATAAATCATGCTCCGACTTCATCACATAACGGTTCACCATATGTGCATGCTACAGGAATCACAAACTTTAAAACGAGTATTTATACCAATCCACAATTACTCACTAGCATGACTCTAATATCACCATCTTTATATCTCAAAACAACCATAAGGAATCAAACTTCACATACTATTCAACGCACTTTATATGAAAGTTCTTATTATATCCCTCTTGGATGCCAATCATATTAGTACAAAATTCATAACCAAATAAAATTACCATGCTATTTATAGACACTCTCAAAATAATATAAGTGAAGCATGAGAGTTCAAAAATTTCTATAAAATAAAGCCACCACCATGCTCTAAAAAGATATAAGTGAAGCACTAGAGCAAAACTGCCTAGTTCAAAAGATATAAGTGAAGCACATAGAGTATTCTAATAAATTCATGATTCATGCGCGTCCCTCTCAAAAGGTGTGTACAGTAAGGATGATTGTGGCAAACTAAAAAGCAAAGATTCACATCATACAAGACGCTCCAAGCAAAACACATATCATGTGGTGAATAAAAATATAGCCTCAAGTAAATTTACCGATAGACGAAGACGAAAGAGGGGATGCCATCCGGGGCATCCCCAAGCTTAGATGCTTGGTTGTCCTTGAATATTACCTTGGGGTGCCTTGGGCATCCCCAAGCTTAGGCTCTTGCCACTCCTTATTCCGTAGTCCATCGAATCTTTACCCAAAACTTGAAAACTTCACAACACAAAACTCAATAGAAAACCCATGAGATCCGTTAGTATAAGAAAATAAATCACCACTTTTTGGTATTGTTGTGAACTCATTCTTTATTTACATTGGTGTAATATCTACTGTATTCCAACTCCTCCATGGTTCATACCCCTCGATACTACCCATAGATTCATCAAAATAAGCAAACAACACATAGAAAATAGAATCTGTCAAAAACAGAACAGTCTGTAGCAATCTGAAAACTTCGAATACTTCTGTAACTCCAAAAATTCTGAAAAATTAGGACAACCTGGGAAATTTGTATATCAATCTTGTGTAAAAAATTAAAATTTTATCATGCTACTATGATTTTTTTTAAATTATTTTACTTGGCGCAAAAGTTTCTGTTTTTCAGCAAGATCAAATCAACTATCACCGTAAGCCATCCCAAAGGTCTTACTTGGCCCAAACACTATAAAACATAACAACACATCTAACCAGAGGCTAGATGAAAAAATTATTGAAAAACAGAACCAAAAAAGCAAGAACAAATAAAATTGGGTTGCCTCCCAACAAGCGCTATTGTTTAACGCCCCTAGCTAGGCATTGATAATTTCAATGATGCTCACATGAAAGATAGCAATTGAAACATGAAGAGTGCACCATGTAGCTTGTGAAAAACAAGTTTAAGTCTAACATACTTCCTATGCATAGGCATTATATAAGCAAACAAATTGTGAAGACAAGCAAAAACTAGCATATGCAAGGAAGAAGAAAGAAACAATAGCAATCTCAACGTAACGAGAGGTAATTTAGTAACATGAAAATTTCTATAACCATATTTTCCTCTCTCATAATAATTACATGTAGGATCATAATAAAATTGAACAATATCACTAACAAAAAAATATTCTCAACATGATCCACATGCATGCAAAGTTGGCACTCTTCCAAAATAGTGGGATTATCATCAAATAAAGTCATGACCTCCCCGAACCCACTTTAAATATTATAGCAAACATATTCATCATGAGGCTTTAATAAATTTTCAAGATCATAAGAAGCATTATCACCTCAATCATGATCATTGCAATAAGTAGCGGATATAGCAAAACTAGCATCCCCAAGCTTGGGGTTTTGCATATTATTAGCACAATTGACATTAATAGAATTTATGATAACATTATTGCAATAGTCCTTTTGATTCAAGGAACTATCAAGTATGGGTGCAATAGAAATAATCTCATGTTTAACATAAGGAACTATAGCAAATTCATCTCCATAAATATTGGCATCATGGCCACAAGAATAGCAAGCATAATGTTCATCAAGGGAAGATATCTCAATCAAATCAACGGAATCATAATTATCTATAGATTCATGCATATCATTATTTTCATCCAAAGCAATGGTCATTCTCTCAATAAATTCCTTAACATAGGCAGTATGAGCATAGTTTTCATAACAATATTTAAGTATGTCAAAATTTTCAGATTTGTAGAGAGTAATATCATACTTTTCAATCAAAGAAACAACTTCATAAGCACCCTTAAAAGCAACAAATTCTTCAATTTGTTCGATATCATAGTAACTATAAACACCTTTTTCATAAGAAGATAAGATTTCATTATCATTAAACTCACATAGCTAGGGAAGGTGTTTTCTAGGGTTCTTAGAGCAATAAGTAAAATCACAAAGTTCACAAAGATTCCAAACATAACATAGCAAACAATTTATTTGATTAAATAAGAGTCTCCCTTTTTCACACAAACGGTGACGCACAAAATGAGAATGCTCATCCAAAGATTTTCCCTCAACTAAACTAGTTGGGGTTTCAGCACGAGCACATATGGATCGAAGATGATCCAAGTAGAAAACTTTAAGTGGATCCATATCAATAGATTTTTAGCAAGCAAAGATGCAAGCAAATAAGGCACATGGCAACACAAGCAAAGATAGCAAACAAGCAAAAAGGCATACAGAAAGAAGGCGAATAAAAAGAAAAATATTTTTATATTTTTTCTGAAAACGTTTTAGAAGTGGGGGAGAGGAAAACGAGAGGCGAATGGAAAATAATGTAATGCAAGAGATGACAGTTTATGATGGGTACTTGGTAGGCTTGATGTAGATCTCCCCGGCAATGGTGCCACAAATTCTTCCTACTACTTCTTGAGCCTGCGTTGGTTTTTCCCTTCAAGAGGAAAGGGTGATGCAGCAAACTAGAGATAAGTATTTCCCTCAGTTAAGAACCAAGGTATCAATCCAGTAGGAGAAACACGCAAGTCCCCAATATATGCACCTACACAAACAGTCAAACACTTGCACCCAATGCGAAAAAGGGGTTGTCAATCCCTTCACGGTCACTTGCAAAGGTGAGATATGATAGAGATAGATATACAAGATTACTAAAACATAAAAGTAAATGAAAGTAAATAAATTGCAGCAAGGTATTTTTGGTATTTTTGGTATATACATATGAAAATATATGAAGGAAAATAGACCCGGGGGCCATAGGTTTCACTAGAGGCTTCTCTCTTGAAGGCAAATAATACGATGGGTGAACAAATTACTGTCGAGCAATTGATAGAAAAGTGCAAAGTTATGACGATATCCAAGGCAGTGATTATGAATATAGGCATCACGTCCATGTCGAGTAGACCGACTCCTGCCTATATCTACTACTATTACTCCAGCATGCATCTAGAGTATTAAGTTCATATAGAACGGAGTTACACCTTAAGTAAGATGACATGATGTAGAGGGATAAACTCAAGCAACATGATGAAACCCCCATCTTTTTATCCTTGATGGCAACAATTCAATATATGTCTCGCTAGCCCTACTTTGTCACTGGGTGAAATCACGCAAGATTGAACCCAAAACTAAGCACCTCTCCCGTTGCAAGAAAAAACAATCTAGTTTGCCAAACCAAGCCGATAATTCAAAGAGAAATACAAAGATATTAAATCATGCATATAATAATTCAGAGAATATTCAAATAATATTCATAGATAAGCTTATCATAAATCCACAATTCATCGATCTCGACAAACATGCCGCAAAAGAAGATTACATCGGATAGATCTCTAAGAACATCGAGGAGAACATGGTATTGACCATCAAAGAGAGAGAAGAAGCCATCTAGCTACTAGCTATGGACCCGTAGGTCTATGGTACCCTACTCACGCTTCATCAGAAGGGCAATAGGGTTGATGTAGATGCCCTCCATGATTGAATCCCCCTCCGATAGGATGCCGGAAAAGGCCCCAGGATGGGATCTCACGAGAACAGAAGGTTACAGCGGCGGGAAAGTATTTTGGTGGACGCCTCTGATGGTTTGAGAATATTTGGGAATTTATAGGCTGAAGAATAGGGTTAGCAGAGCTCCGAGGGACCCACAAGGCAGGGGGTGCCCCCCTGGGGCGCGCCCTGCACCCTTGCTGTCGCCTCGGGACTACTGTTGCCATCTGTTCGTCGGCAATCTTTGAGCCCTTCTGGAGGCACTCTTTTGCTCTTTGTCAAATCCCTGTGACTGTGATCACGCCTCTGGGACCAGGCATCTTCAACTTGAGGTATACGTAACATGGTCAAGCCATGAAACGAGCATATGCGGGCCTGCCCAGAATAGCATGGTAGGTACTATGGAAATCCACCACCTAAAATGTCAACTTTTCCTTGCGGTAATTCTTGGAATCACCGAAAACCACATTAAGAGCAATCTATCCGAGTGACTTCGCCTTTTTTTCCGGGAATGACACCATGGAACTGCATGTTGCTTTCACTGAGTTTGGACATCGGAATGCCCATCCCCTGGAGGGTCTCAGCGTACAGAATGTTCAACCACTGCCGCCATCCATAAGGACCTTAGTCAATCGGGTGCCCCCAATGACTGGGTCGACCACCAACGCTTGCCGCCCAGGGGTAGCAACGTGCGCTGGGTGGTCGGACTGGTCGAATGTAATGGGAGTCTTCGACCACTTCAAGTACGTCATAGTTGCCGGAGCAACCATGTTCACTTCTCTGTTGGTAACCTTCAGTCGACTTTTGCTCTCAACGTCAGCAAAAATCACCAAAGTAGCATTTACATTGGGGTAACCATCATCTTCTTCTTTCTCTTCTTCCTTATCAGAATCCTTCTTCGGGGGCTGACCCTCTCGGAACTGCCGAATCAGGAGCCGGCACTGGTAGAATCAAGTTACCCTCCTCATCTTTTTTCGTGTGTATGTGACACGGCAAATCAAGGACGTCGTTACCGGCCTGATCTTTCACCTTTTTGGGCACCCATGGCCCCTTAGGCTTTCCTTTGAACTTCCCTTGATTCAGAATTGCGGCCTCGGTGGGACCTGCAACTTTGGCTTTACATTTTTTGCTTCTGACCGGAATTTCTGCCTCCGGTGTCCATTACGACTGGTTTTCCCATGCCACTGCAGAATCGGTCTTCCTCTTCGCCATTAGCATACCGAGTGGCTATTTCCATCATTCGAGCCAGAGACATGTCTCCGGACCGACTAAATTTCAGGTTGAGCTCTTTGTATCGGACGCCCTCTTTGAAGGCGCAAACTGCCTGGTGCTCTGACACATTTTCTACTGCATGATGAAGAGTAGTCCATCTCTGGATGAAGTCTCTCCAAGTCTCATTTTGCTTTTGAATGCAGTGCTGCAATTCAGTCAGCCCAGCAGGCGGCTTGCAGGTGCCCTCGAATGTTTTGATAAACACTCGGGCTAACTCTTCCCAATAGAAAATACTTCCACGGGCCAACTGATTTAACCAAGCTCTCGCCGAACCCTCAAGCATCAGGGGTAGGTGCTTCATGGCTACATCATCTTTGCCTCCACCAATCTGCACTACCACTCGGTAATCTTCTAGCCATGTGTCGGGCTTCGACTCACCGGTGAAATTACTCATGCCCGTCGCCAACATGAAGTTGGGAGGGATCTCAACAGCTCAGATGGCTCTACTGAAACATTCGGGCCCAGAAGCAAATGCTCTTCTTCCACTCGGACGGTATCTGTCTTGTCCTTCTCTGTGTGCCCGGCCCTTGTCGACCAAACCTTGCACGAGGAGTGATCTCGCATCGAACCCCGGCTCTCTTGGGTCGACTGGAGCTCTCCGCTCATCACCATACGGACGCCTGTCATCATACCGCCAGGGCGCATACAATCCGCCCCTCGGAGGGGGCGTAGGCACTCGACGGTGGTCATCACAGGCATATCGATGATCATACTGTCCGTGGCCTCGACCCAGGTACTGGTCCTGGCGGTGACCACGATCGTCACGCCGCGGAGGCGATCTCGGACTGTGTGCCGAGTAAACTGTGTCTGCAACCACAGATCCGCTATGGATTCTGTTGCACGACTGAGAAACAGCCGAGTTTTGTTCACCCGCTACTCGGAGCTGCTGATAACCCACAAGTATAGGGGATCGCAATAGTTTTTGAGGGTAGAGTATTCAACCCAAATTTATAGATTTGACACAAGGGGAGCCAAAAAATATTTGAAGGTATTAGCAGCTGAGTTGTCAATTCAACCGCACCTGGAGATTAATTATCTGCAGCAAGTAATCAGTAGCAAAGTAATATGATAGTTTTGATAATAGTAGCAGTAGCAACGGTAACTGTAACAGTGATAGCAGTAATTTTGTAGCAAGTGTAACAGTGATGATAACAGTAGTAACTTAGCAGAAACAATATAGGATAAATTCGTAGGCATTGGATCGGTGACTTGTTGGATGATATTCATCATGAGACAGTTATAACCTAGGGCGATACGGCACTAGCTCTAGTTCATCAATATAATGTAAGCATGTATTCTGTAAATAGTCATACGTGCTTATGGAAAGAACTTGCATGACATCGTTTGTCCTACCCTCCCGTGGCAGCGGGGTCCATATTGGAAACTAAGGGATATTAAGGCATCCTTTTAATAGAGAACCGGAACAAAGCATTAACACATAGTGAATACATGAACTCCTCAAACTACGGTCATCATCGGGAGTGGTCCCGACTATTGTCACTCCGGGGTTGCCAGATCATAACACATAGTAGGTGACTATAACTTGCAAGATCGGATCTAAAACATGGATATAATGATGATAACATAAACGGTTCAGATCTGAGTTCATGGCACCCGGGCCCAAAGTGACAAGCATTAAGCATGGCAAAGTCATAGCAACATCAATTCTAAGAACATAGTGGATACTAGTGAAAAGCCCTAACAAAACTAACTCGATTACATGATGAATCTCATCCAACTCCTCACTGACCGGCGAGCCTACGAAGGAATTACTCACTCCCAGTGGGGAGCATCATGGAATTAGCGATGGAGAAGGGTTGGTGAAGATGGAGAACGAAGATCCCCCTCTCCAGAGCCCCAAATGGACTCCAGATCTGGCCTCCCGATGAAGAACAGGAGGTGACGGCGGCTCCGTCTCGTGGATCGCGATAATTCTTTCTCCCTCATTTTTTCTGGAAAAATAGGATTTTATAGCGTCGGTTTCAGGGTCAGCAGGGCCACCAGGTGGGGACAACCCACCTGGGCGTGCCAGGAGAGGGGGGCACGCCCTGGTGGGTTGTGCCCACCCAGGGGCCCCTCTCCCGTAGGTCTTGGCTCCAGAAATTCTTATATATTATATAAAAATTCCTCGCAAAGTTTTGTTCCATTTCGAGAACTTTTATTTCTGCACAAAAACAATACCATGGTAGTTCTGCTGAAAACAGCGTCAGTCCGGGGTTAGTTTCATTCAAATCATGCAAATTACAGTCCAAAACAAGAGGAAAAGTGTTAGGAAAAGTAGATACATTGGAGACGTATCAACTCCCCCAAGCTTAAACCTTTGCTTGTCCTCAAGCAATTCAGTTGATAAACTGAAAGTGAAAAAGAAAAACTTTTACGAACTCTTTTGCTCTTATTTGCATAAATAAGCTTAAACAACACCCAGGTTTTCAGCCAACATTATAACTAACCATGCTGACAATAACTCTTCAAGATTATAATGAATCATATCAATGACATAATAAGCTAGCAAGCAATAATAAGGTATCTCAAACGGCAACACGTTGTCAAAACAACCATGATATAATATGACAATAGTGGTATTTCGCTAGCCATTTCTGAGACCGCAAAACATAAATGCAGAGCACCTCCAAAGTTCAAGCAACGACTAAACATTGTAATTCATGGTAGAAAAGATCCAGTCATGATGCACCCAACATTGGCTACACACAATGCATAATTCATGGCAGCTGTGCTCTCAGGTTCTAGCGCTTGTTTTAGAAGGTGATGACACAACATAAAAGTAAATAGATAGTCCCTTCGCAGAGGGAAGCAGTGATTTGCAGAGGTGCCAGAGCTCAAGTTTTAAAACAGAGGTAAATGATATTTTGAGACATGCACCTTTCTCATTTACTTCACGACCATCAGTTATCAATATCTTCCCTGCTAAGCACGCTAGTGGCGGTTCCCAAGCGATAAAAGTAAAGGTTTTGACTCCATTGGGAGTTTTTGTTTGATTATTTAAGAGATTAACTCTTTTTTAGTTTGTAGTTTGGGACTGGGCATCCCTATTACCGCCCTTTTCTCGTGCGATGGCGAGTGAATAAACACTCGACCTAGGAATAGCCCGCTTAGCATGGAAGATACCGACCACCTCCTGTCGTTCCATGAACGATCCAGGCACACAAAAAGGATATTTATTTAGAAGTTTTTAGAGGTGGCACATGCAAATTTACTTAGGACGGCAGGGTAATACCGCATATAGGTAGGTATGGTGGACTCATCTGGAATAACTTTGGGTTGAGGGTTTTTGATGTACAAGCAGAGTTCCCACTTAGTACAGGCGAAGGCTAGCAATTAGATTGAGAAGCGGCCAGCTAGAGAGCAACAACGGTCATAACACATGCATTATGCATAAGTAACATTGGACACTAGCATGAGTAGGATATGAACACCATGAACATAAATATTATAGAGGCTATGTTGGTTTTGATTCAACTACATGCATGAACATGTGCCAAGTCAAGCCACTCGAACATTCAGAGGAGGATACCATATCATCATACTACATCACAATCATTTTAACGCAATGTTGATATCCAAGATAAATCATTATCCACTCCCAGCTACTTATGCATGGCATGAGAAACTATAATCTCTATTTGTCATTGCAAACATGTTTAATCCTAGTGGGTTGAATCATGGATACTAGGTTAAACATATTTACACAAACAGAACAAGTTGAGTTCATACTCGTTTCTCTCTGCCACGGCCAGTTCATCGAATGTCGTCATTATTGCCTTTCACTTGCACGACCGAACGATATGAAAATAATAATAGTGCAAGAGTGTCGTGGACTAAGCTGGAATCTGCTAAACTTTTTATTCATCAAGAGAAGACAAGGTAAAATGTGCTCTTTATTAGTTCAACACTTATTCAAATGAGAGCCACTCAACATTTTCATCGTGGTCTTCTCCTCGGTACAACTCAAATAAAAAGAAAAGAACTTCAGAGAAACACACTGAAATATTTTTGGAGTTTTTGGTTTTCTTGAATAGGCAAATAAAAGAGAAAAGTAAAAACGAGGAAAACTATTTACACGGGAAAGCTCCCAACAAGCAAAAGAAGAACAAGGAAATCTTGTTGGGGTTTTCTTTTTAGTGCTACTACTAAGCATGCATAGAAAGTAAACTACTACAACTAACTTTTTTGGTTTTTCTAAAGTTTTTCAAACACACAAGAAGAAAGCAAGAAAATAAATCTAAGCATGGATGATACAATGAAAAAGTGTGAGCACTGACAAATGAATATAAGTGGACATAAATGTAATGTCGGTGAGGAACACGTACTCCCTCAAGCTTAGGCTTTTGGCCTAGATTGGTAGTCGATCAGTAGCCTGGATGGTAGTAGGGGTGCTGAGGAGCGGGCATCCACTCATCCCACTGCTGAGGTTCCTGTGCTGCCTCCGCAGCAGCCTGAGCGTTCCGGTAGGCGATTAATCCTATATCCGCCCCTGGCAACAGAATCAAACAAAGCAGGAGCAGGCATTGGAATAACATCATGAGTTCTCACACTAAAAACCAGGTTATATGGAATAGGGATGTTAGGAGATTCGATATCAGTAAAATGGTGGTGATCCATGGCTGCGCGGTCTAGGTAAACCTTGGTCAGAGGGTAATCATGAGGGCGTATCCCAACATTAAAGTGAGCCGCCAAACGAGTAGTGTAAATCCCACCATGTATTTTACCCTGGGATTTGTTAAGGTGGAGGCGGCGAGCCACAATATCCCCCAAGCTATAAGTGTTGTCGCCCTCCAGTGCACGACGTAAAACAGCAAGGTCTGGTGAACTAAGTGCACCCACCTTCTCCCTAGCTAGCAAGCATTTTGTAATGAAAAGGGTAAAGTAATGAACAGCAAGAAAATGCAAGCCAACGGCAGTGGTAGCTGACACCCCTCTCTCATATCCCACTGTCAAAGTGCGATAAAAGGCCTCAAACCCAGCCAGCCTAGGCTCGGCTAAGCTCCCATCAGAAGGGATCATGCATATGTCACAAAATTCAGTAAGTGGTATCTGTTGGTTTTCAGCATATAAATCAAAGCTCACTTCAGGAGGATTATTTCTAGGTAGGAAAGTAAAACTTTGAACAATGATTTTGTGATAATTTGATGCTGTTCACACTCATCTGTGATGAAGTCGGTGAGGCCGGCATTAGCAGCATATTGTGTGAACTCCGGAAGGATTCCAGCCTCTTCCAAGAACGGGGTGTGCGGCCATTCACACGGTCGTACTTCTGCCAACCTCCGAGGATGGAGATCACTATCAGAGGACTCCCCAATAACACCCTTGGAGTTCTTCTTAGAGCCAAACTTCTTAAAGATATTCATGGTTTTCCTATGAACAAAATTCTGAAATTTTTAGTCCACATTATTTTCTCAACAAAACTTCACAACATTGATAGCAACTACTCATAGGGATACATATAGGCCATAGCAAGCATTCAAACTACTTAGAACTCTAAGAATTGAACATGCAAGTTCATCTACAGCAGCACCAAGAGTAGCTAATTATTCAAAATATAAACCACTAAAACAAAAACTAATTGGACAAACGGTGGAGTCACATACCAAGCAACAATCCCCCGAAACAGTTTCGGAAACGGAGCTTCGAGCAAAGAGATCGAAATCCGCGGGTTTGAGAGCAAGAACACGGGAGAGAGAGAGAGAGCAATGGAGATTTTTTTCTGGAGGTAAGTGATGATGTGGGATGAAGAGATAAGTGAGGGGGCCCACGTGGGGACCACAATCCACAAGGGCGCGCCTGGGGGTGTTGGCGCGCCCAGGTGGGTTGTGCCCACCTGGTGCACCTCCCTCTGATATTATTTGCACCAGAATTTCAGAAATATTCAGAAAACAAATTGTATTAAATTTTCAGGGAATTCTGAGAACTTTTATTTTTGCGTCATTTTTTATTGCATAGGAAATTCAGAAATCAGACAAAACATGGCATTTTATTTTATTTAACTAATAAAAATAGAAAACAAAAAGTGAGGACAGAAGGTAGTGCTTACTAAATTCATCAACTTCATACTGCTCAAAAATGATTCATTAATAAGGTTGATCAAGTCTTATTAACAACCACTTTCGATTAGCATGAAACTGAAGAACTTTCGTAAATCACTAAGTTACCTATGAATGTCCCCAACAATGAGCATTTCATATTTCTTTTTGATAGTAGGTAGAGGTATTTGAAAACTTCCAATAGTGATTGTCGGAGATTTTTCAATAACATTAATACCATTCACTTGGAATTGTTTCTTCGGAAAGTGCACCGTATGCTCATTACCATTGATATGAAAAGTGACCTTGCTTTTATTGCAATCAATAACAGCCCCTGCAGTATTCAAGAAAGGTCTACCAAGGATAATCAACATGTTGTCGTCCTCGGGCATCTCAAGTATAACAAAGTCAGTCAAAATAGTAACATTAGCAACAACAACGGGCACATCCTCACAAATACCGATAGGTATGGCAGTTGATTTGTCTGCCATTTGCAAAGATATTTCAGTAGGTGTGAGTTTATTCAAATCAAGTCTTTAATATAAAGAGAAGGGCATAACACTAACACCAGCTCCTAAATCACACAAAACAGTTTTCACATAATTCTTTTTGATGGAGCAAGGTATAGTTGGTATTCCCGGATCTCCAAGTTTTTTAGGTATTCCATCTTTAAAAGTATAACTAGCAAGCATGGTGGAGATTTCAGCTTTCGGTATTTTTCTCTTATTTGTGATGATGTCTTTCATGTACTTTGCATAAGGAGGCATTTTAAGGATATCAGTCAAGCGAGTACGCAAAAAGATCGGCCTCAGCATTTCAGCAAAGCGTTCAAATTCTTCATCATCTTTCTTTTTAGTTGACTTGGGTGGAAAAGGCATAGGTTTTTGAACCCACGGTTCTCCATGTTTTCTCGCCACAAAGTCTCTTTTATCATACTTTTTATTCTTAGGTTGTGGGTTATCAAGATCAACAGGTGGTTCTATCTCAACATCATTATCTGGTTCTTTTTCATTTGGTTGAGAGTCTTCATGAACCTCATCATTATCTTTTTCATTATCACTAAGTGAGTGTTCATTACCAGATTGAGTTTCAGCATCAGAGATAGAAGTTTCATTATCATTATCAGAAGGTTTCTCTATTTCAGGTTCACTAGAAGTATGCAAAGTCCTATCATTTTTCTTTTTCTTTTTCTTTCTAGAAGGACTAGGTGCATCAGTGTTAACTCTTTGTGAATCTTGTTCAATTCTTTTTGGGTGTCCCTCAGGATAAAGTGGTTCCTGAGTCATTTTGCCTCCTCTAGTTGCAACTCTAACAGCAAAGTCATGCATATTATTATTCATTTCATCAAGCAATTCTCTTTGTGATTTAGCAACTTGTTCTAACTGAGTTTGAACCATAGAAGCATGCTTTCCAACACCTCTAACATCATTTGGGATTCTAAATAAAAGTCACTCAAGCGAGCAATCATATCAGAATTATATTTCAATTGTTTCATAACATTTGCATTGAAGTGATCTTGTTTTCTAATGTAGTTTTCAAACTCATAAAGGCATTGGCTAGGATGCATATTGTGAGGATTGTCATTTTCATTGAACTTCATTAGAGAATTTACCTCTACCACGTTAGGCAGTGGTGGTGTATTAAGCCCATGTATTTCTTCAATAAGAGGTAAATTTTTAACATCCTCAGCTTTAATACCTTTTTCCTTCATAGATTTCTTTGCCTCTTGCATATCTTCAGGACTAAGATATAATATACCCCTCTTCTTCGGAGTGGGTTTAGCCGGTGGTTCACGAAGAGTCCAATCATCATAATTTTTCAATATGTTATTCAATAATTCTTCAGCTTGCCCAACAGTTCGTTCCCTGAAAACACAACCAGCACAACTATCTAGGAAGTCCCTAGAAGCATCGGTTAGTCCATTATAGAAGATATCAAGTATTTCATTTTTCTTAAGAGGGTGATCAGGCAAAGCATTAAGTAACTGGCAAAACCTCCCCCAAGCTTGTGGGAGACTCTCTTCTTTAGTTTGCACAAAGTTAAATATTTCCTGTAAGGCAGCTTGTTTCTTATGAGCAGGAAAATATTTTTCAGAGAAGTAATAAATCATATCCCGGGGACTACGCACACAACCAGGAGCAAGAGTATTGTACCAAGCTTTAGCACCACCCTTTAATCTACAGTCATCACCGGGAGTGGTCCCGGCTATTGTCACTCCGGGGTTGCCGGATCATAACACGTAGTAGGTGACTATAACTTGCAAGATCGGATCTAAAACATGGATATAATGATGATAACATAAACGATTCAGATCTGAGTTCATGGCACCCGGGCCCAGAGTGACAAGCATTAAGCATGGCAAAGTCATAGCAACATCAATTCTAAGAACATAATGGATACTAGGGATCAAGCCCTAACAAAACTAACTCGATTACATGATGAATCTCATCCAACTCCTCACCGACCAGCGAGCCTACAAAGGAATTACTCACTCCCGGTGGGGAGCATCATGGAATTGGCGATGGAGAAGGGTTGGTGATGATGAAGAACGAAGATCCCCCTCTCCGGAGCCCCAAACGGATTCCAGATCTGGCCTCTCAATGAAGAACAGGAGGTGACGGCGGCTCCGTCACGTGGATCGCGATAATTCTTTCTCCGTCATTTTTTCTAGAAAAATAGGATTTTATAGCGTCGGTTTCAGGGTCAGCGGGGCCACCAGGTGGGGACAACCCACCTGGGCGCGCCAGGAAAGGGGGGCGCGCCCTGGTGGGTTGTGCCCACCCAGGGGCCCCTCTCCGGTAGGTCTTGGCTCCAGAAATTCTTATATATTATATAAAAATTCCTCACGAAGTTTCGTTCCATTCCGAGAACTTTTATTTCTGCACAAAAACAACACCATGGTAGTTTCGCTGAAAACAGCGTCAGTCCGGGGTTAGTTTCATTCAAATCATGCAAATTAGAGTCCAAAACAAGAAGAAAAGCGTTAGGAAAAGTAGATACGTTGGAGACGTATCTGCAGCGCTCGGATCTGCAGCAAACCTCTACTAGCTTCTGAACGATATGGCTGAATTGACTCTGCTATACGTGCTGCAGCTGCAAGATTTTGGACCGGAGTGCGGTATACCTGAGGTTCAGGTGGAAACAATTGTCGTTGCCGTCGACTGGATTCGGGGATATGCCGACAGGCCCGTTCATCAAGTGAATGCTGGAGATTCTCCAGACGCGTTCATCGAGTGAATGCTGGAGATTCTCCAGACGCGTGCACTCAGCCATGGTGGCCAGGCGCGCAGCCTCCAAGGCTCGAGCCTCGGAGGTTTACCCCACGATGGGGGTCTGGAGCGCCTCCATGTTGCGGCGATGCAGCTCTTCCCTCTGTTCTGAAGTGAGGTCTTGGGGATGATATTCGTCATGAACGTACGACGGGCCATCACCGTCGCCGCCGCCGCCACGACGGAACCCAGGCGGGCTGCAACGAGAATCGACCATGAGGACTTCCGCCGCAGGGTCGCTGCTTCCGCACTCGGAAAGAGTGTCCGCAGAACCAGTCGACAGATCGAATGGCCCATAGAGAGATTCGTCGGGCTCAATTGCCGCGACTTGGGGGGTGGTCGACTGTCGAACCACCGCATGCCTCACCCACCGCTGGAGCCGCGATCGACCGGATCGCTTGCGACAGCATACAGCGGGGAGCGTGGACACTGCGGGAACCAACCGGTACTAAGTCGACAGTTGCCGCAGGAGGACACCGCAGCGCTCGCACAGAAGTGCGCCGCCCCGCGAATGGGAAGGGCCTCGACGTCGAGGGGGCTTCTTGGAGCCAGGCGGAGTCGTCAGCGATGAAAACAAGCGCACCGAGACGGATCTCGCGGCCCAAAGCCAAACCACCGCTGGAAACCATGTTGATGGAGATCGGAAAAACTGCAACCTCACCAGAAGTCGCTAAGACGCCGGCCCCATGGTGGGCGCTAACTATCGTGGGAGTGAGTCTGACAGTAAGAGTAGGGGTACGTAGTAGGAGGCAAGGCCCTAGCTACGGCGAGGTTGTGCACGCAGGTTTTACGAGTTCAGGCCCTTCTCGGAGAAAGTAATAGCCCTACGTCTAAGTGCCCGGAGGCTAGTCGACTGGATTATGCATGAGAGTTACAGGGGGCGAACCCTTGTGCCAGAGGAGGGGGTGGCTTATATAGAGTGCGCCAGGCCCCTCCAGCCCTCGGTTACATAGGGTTCAATGTGAGTTAAGACAGGAGCGTTACTGGTAACGCCAGCTATTAATGGTCTTTATGACTACGGAGTGAATGCCTGACCGTTGCCATCCTGGGTGACCTTAGATCTTCTGTACTCCGAGTGGTTTTTCATATGGTCGAGTGACACTACTGTGGTTGAGTGGAATTGAGGTATCCGAGTGGAATCTGCCGTCGAGTGGATTGCACTTCAAGGTGATTTCAGTCGGTGCCTTCTATTGGTCTTTGAAAGCCTTTGACTCTAGGGCAGTGTCCGTGGGTAGGGTGTCTAGGTCAGGCCTAAGACCCTACCCTAGGTACATGTCATCGTCACCGCTATTGGATATACTCTTGATGATCTTAAGGGCATTAGTCCCACTTTATGTCAGCACAAAATAAGATTGGAGAAAGACACTAAACCAGTTGTTGATCATCAACGACGGTTAAATCCTAAGATGAAAGAAGTGGTAAGAAATGGAATACTAAAGCTTCTAGAGGCAGGTATAATTTATCCTATTGCTGATAGTCAACGGGTAAGTCTTGTTCATTGTGTCCCTAAAAAGGGAGGTATCACTGTTGTTCCTAATGATAAGAATGAATTGGTTCCACAAAGAATTGTTACAGGTTTTATTGATCAAATGCTAGAAAGACTATCCAAACATACTCATTTTTGCTTTCTAGATGGTTATTCTGGTTTCTCTCAAATACCTGTGTCAAAAGAAGATCAAGAGAAAACTCGTTTACTTGTCCTTTTGGTACCTTTGCTTATAGACGTATGCCTTTTGGTTTATGCAATGCACCTGCTACCTTTCAAAGATGTATGATGACTATATTCTCTGACTTTTGTGAAAAGATTGTTGAGGTTTTCATGGATGATTTCTCCGTTTACGGAACTTCTTTTGATGATTGCTTAAGCAACCTTGATTGAGTTTTGCAGAGATGTGAAGAAACTAATCTTGTCTTGAATTGGGAGAAGTGCCACTTTATGGTTAATGAAGGTATTGTCTCGGGGCATAAAATTTCTGAAAGAGGTACTGAAGTTGATAAAGCTAAAGTAGATGCTATTGAAAAGATGTTGTGTCCTAAAGATATAAAGGTATAAGAAGTTTCCTTGGTCATGCGGGTTTCTATAGGAGGTTTATTAAAGACTTCTCTAAAATTTCTAGGCCTGTCACTAATCTCTTGCAAAAAGATGTTCCTTTTGTTTTTGATGACGATTGTGTAGAAGCATTTGAAATACTTAAGAAAGCCTTGATTTCTGCACCTATAGTTCAGCCACCTGATTGGAACCTACCCTTTGAAATTATGTGTGATGCTAGTGATTATGCTTTTGGTTCTGTTCTAGGACAAAGAGTTCATAAGAAATTAAATCTTATCCAATATGCTAGTAAACTCTAGATAGTGCCCAGAGAAATTATGCTACTACTGAAAAGGAATTTTTAGCAGTTGTATTTGCATGTGATAAGTTCAGATCTTATATTGTTGAGTCCAAAGTAACTGTTCACGCCGATCATGCTACTATTAAGTACCTTATGGAAAAGAAAGATGCTAAACCTAGACTCATTAGATGGGTTCTCTTGCTACAAGAATTTGATTTGCACATTGTTGATAGAAAGGGAGCTGAGAACCCTGTTGCAGATAACTTGTCTAGGTTAGAAAATGTTCTTGATGACCCACTACCTATTGATGATAGCTTTCCTTATGAGAAATTAAATGTCATAAATGCTTCTCGTAATGCTCCATGGTATGCTATTTATGCTAATTATATTGTTGCTAAATTCATACCACCTAGTTTCACATACCAGCAAAAGAAAAAGTTTTTCTATGATTTAAGACATTACTTCTGGGATGACCCACAACTTTATAAAGGAGTAGATGGTGTTATTAGACGTTGTGTACCTGAGCATGAACAGGAGCAGATCCTACGCAAGTGCCACTCCGAGTCTTATGGAGGACACCACGCTGGAGATAGAACTGCACATAAGGTATTGCAATCCGGGTTCTATTGGCCCACTCTCTTTAAAGATGCCCGTAAGTTTGTCTTGTCTTGTGATGAATGCCAGAGGATTGGTAATATTAGTAGATGTCAGGAGATGCCTATGAATTATTCACTTGTTATTGAACCATTTGATCTTTGGGGCTTTGATTATATGGGACCTTTTCCTTCCTCTAAAGGGTATACACATATTCTAGTTGTTGTTGATTGCGTTACTAAGTGGGTAGAAGCTATTCCAACTGGTAATGCTGATCACAACACTTCTATTAAGATGCTTAAAGAAGTTATTTTTCCGAGGTTTGGAGTCCCTAGATATTTAATGACTGATGGCGGTTCACATTTTATTCATGGTGCTTTCCGTAAAATGCTTGCCAAGTATGATGTTAATCATAGAATTGCATCTCCATATCATCCTCAGTCTAGTGGTCAAGTAGAATTGAGCAATAGAGAAATTAAATTAATTTTGCAAAAGACTATTAACAGATCTAGAAAAAATTGGTCTAAGAAACTTGATGATGCTTTGTGGGCTTATAGAACTGCTTATAAGAATCCTAAGGGTATGTATCCATATAAAATGGTATATGGAAAAGCATGTCACTTACCTCTTGAGCTAGAACATAAGGCATATTGGGCTATTAAAGAGCTCAACTATGATTTCAAACTTGCCAGTGAGAAGAGGTTATTTGATATTAGCTCACTTGATGAATGGAGAACCCAAGCCTATGAGAATGCCAAGTTGTTTAAGGAAAAAGTTAAAAGATGGCATGACAAGAGATACAAAAGCGTGAGTTTAATGTAGGTGATCATGTTTTTCTATACAACTCTCGTTTAAGATTTTTTGCAGGAAAGCTTCTCTCCAAATGGGAAGGCCCTTACATCGTCGAGGAGGTCTATCGTTCTGGTGCCATAAAAATCAACAATTCCGCAGGCAAAAATCCGAAGGTGGTAAACGGTCAAAGACTCAAACATTATATCTCAGGTACTCTCATAAATGTTGAGACCAATATAATTGATACCGTGACACTGGAGGAGTACATAAGGGACACTTTCCAGAACATTTCAGACTCCGAAAAGGAATGGGTATATGGTACGGTAAGTAAACCGACTCCAAAACGTTTCCAATGATAAAATTCCTCCGTTTTGGAAGATTTAAAAAAATAGGAAAATTAAAATTAGTCCGAAAGAGACACGAAGCCACCACAAGGGTGGAGGGCGCACCCCCCGACCTTGTGTCCACCTCGTGTGCCCTCCGGACTCCGTTTTCTTACAGAATACTTCTTATGGTCGGTAAAAATTCATTATATAATCTCCCAAAAGTTTTGACCACCGTACCACGACAATATCTCCGGGTTTTTTTTTCGAGCTGTTTTTCTGACAGATCTAGATCGCCATGACATGTCCAAGCGCCCCCAAGGACAAGTTTTTCGAGAAGGTCATCAACCCCTACCTTCCGGAGGTGCTGCGACACCCTCAAGCCATTGAGATGCGTGAGGGGGTGCTGCACATCCGCGATGTTGAGGGGCTGAAGAAGACCGGAAGCGTGGAGACAAGACTCGAAGCAGTGGAGCAGCAGGTTTTCAAGTGTCAAGGGATGGTGGAACATGGACTCAACGCCAACCACATGATGATCACGGAGTTCACCAACAAGCACAAGCTGGATCCCAAGAGCATTGAGGAGGCCATCTTCAGGCTTCATGAGAAAATCGAGCATCTCCAAACCCAGATCTATGACCTACAAAACCAAAACTGTGAGTATGAATATAGATTCAGGAGGATGAGTTTGGCTGCGGATTCGAGGATCCCGGAGACCCGCTCATATTCTGTGATGGTGAGCCTATGCCTTGGAAGATGGACGACAAGCCTGCTTCGTCAACAACTCCATCATCACCACCTCCGAAGAAAGAGATCTAAATACATGGGTATGTGTACTCCCCTTGGCAACTACCAAGCTTGGGGGAGTGCCCCGGTATTGTATCACCATCACATCTTTATCTTTATCGCTTTTCTTAGTTGATCCTTTGGGTTATATCTTGATCTAGTAGAATAAAGTTTTTAGTGTGATCTAGTTTTGAGTTTTGCCTTATGATCCCTCTATGTAATCGAGTCTGTGTGATATATAATAAAGAGTAGTTTTGAGATAAGGGTTTTGCTTTCTTGCTATGATCTTGGGGGAATTAAATAAAAGAAAGAATAAAAATATCATATATTGATCTTATGGAGAGTAATGACTTCACATATAAAGGCTATGATGGATAAAAGTTATTGAGAGTTGACAAACATAGTTTTGGTCATTGTTGCAATTAATAGGAAGTAATAAAGAAAGAGAGGCCTCACATATAAATATACTATCTTGGACATCTTTTGTAATTGTGAGCACTCATTAAAATATGACATGCTAAAAAGTTGATGTTGAACAAGGAAGACAACATAATGAGTTATGTTTGCTTATATCCGAATAGAAGTTATATTGTCATGGATCATCCAATATGTTGAGCTTGCCTTTCCCTCTCATGCTAGCCAAATTCTTTGCACCAAGTAGAGATACTACTTGTGCTTCCAAACTTCCCTAAACCCAGTTTTGCCATGAGAGTCCACCATACCTACCTATGGATTGAGTAAGATCCTTCAAGTAAGTTGTCATCGGTGCAAGCAATAAAAATTTCTGTTTAAATATGCATGATCTATTAGTGTGAAGAAAATAAGCTTTATACGAGCTTGTGATATGGAAGAAATAAAAGCGACAGACTGCATAATAAAGGTCTTTATCACAAGTGGCAATATAAAGTGACGTTCTTTTGCATTAAGATTTTGTGCATCCAACCATAAAAGCGCATGACAACCTCTTCTTCCCTCTGCGAAGGGCCTATCTTTTACTTTTATCTTCTATGCAAGAGTCATGGTGATCATCACCTTTCCTCTTTACACTTTTTCCTTTGGCAAGCCCTATGTGTTGGAGAGATCCAGATATATATATCCACTCGGATGTAGGTTTTCATAAAGTATTATTGTTGACATTACCCTTGAGGTAAGAAGTTGGGAGGCAAAACTTTGTACCCATAAGTATCGCGTGAGGCGTGAGTGTTAGCAATTGTGAAAGATTATATGATAGTTGAGTATGTGACTTGCTGAAAAGCTCTTATATTGACTCTTTCCGATGTTATGATAAATTGCAATTGCTTCAATGACTGAGATCATAGTTTGTTAGTTTTCAATGAAGTTTCTGATTCGTACTTTGCCTTGTGAATGAATTGTTACTTTATCATAAGAAATTATATGGCATTATATTTTGTTGTTCTAAAGATGATCGTGATGCCCTCATGTCCATGCTTTATTTTTATCGACATCTCTATCTCTAAACATGTGGACATATTTATCGATATCGACTTTCGCTTGAGGACAAGCGAGGTCTAAGCTTGGGGGAGTTGATACGTCCATTTTGCATCATGATTTTATGTTGATATTTATTGCATTATGGGCTGTTATTACACATTATATCACAATAATTATGGCTATTCTCTCTTATTTTACAAGGTTTACATGAAGAGGGAGAATGTCGGCAGCTGGAATTCTGGGCTGGAAAAGGAGCAAATATTAGAGACCTATTCTGCACAACTAAACTTCACGGAGATTATTTTTGGAATATATAAAAAATATTGGGCTAAGAAAGTACCAGAGGGGGGCCACCAGCCAGCCACAAGGGTGGAGGGCGCGCCCCCGACCTTGTGGGCCCCCTGGCAGGCCTCCAGTGCCCATCTTTTGCTATATGGTGTCTTTCACCCTAGAAAAATTCATAAGGAAGCTTCCGGGACGAAGCACCGCCATCTCGAGGAGGAACCTGTGCAGAACCAATCTAGGGCTCCGGCGGAGCTGTTCTTCGGGGAAACATCCCTCTCGGAGGGGGAAATTATCGCCATCGTCATCGCCATTGATCCTCGTCTTGAGGGAGGGTCAATCTCCATCAACATCTTCACCAGCACCATCTCCTCTCAAACCATAGTTCATCTCTTGTATTCGATCTTGGTCCCAAAACCTCAGATTGGTACCTGTGGGTTGCTAGTAGTGTTGATTACTCTTTGTAGTTGATGCTAGTTGGTTTATTCGGTGAACATCATATGTTCAGATCCTTAATGATAATTAATACTCCTCTGATTATGATTATGAACATGCTTTGTGAGTAGTTACGTTTGTTCCTGAGCACATGGGAGAAGTCTTGTTATAAGTAATCATGTGAATTTGGTATTCATTCGATATTTTGATGAGATGTATGTTGTCTCTCCTCTATTGGTGTTATGTGAATGTCAACTACATGACACTTCACCATTATTTGCGCCTAGGGGAAGGCATTGGGAAGTAATAAGTAGATGATGGGTTGCTAGAGTGATAGAAGCTTAAACCCTAGTTTATGCGTTACTTCGTAAGGGGCTGATTTGGATCCATATGTTTCATGCTATGGTTAGGTTTACCTTAATACTTCTTTCTTAGTTGCGGATGCTTGCGAGAGGGGCTAATCGTAAGTGGGAGGCTTGTCCAAGGAAGGGCAGCACCCAAGCACCGGTCCACCCACATATCAAATTATCAAAGTAACGAACGCGAATCATATGAGCATGATGAAAACTAACTTGACAATAATTCCCATGTGTCCTCGGGAACACTGTGCTTCATATAAGAGTTTGTCTAGGCTTGTCCTTTGCTACAAAAAGGATTGGGCCACCTTGCTGCACCTTGTTTACTTTATTTACTTGTTACCCGTTACGATTTATTCTATCACAAAACTATCTGTTACCGATAATTTTAGTGCTTGCAGAGAATACCTTGCTGAAAACCACTTGTCATTTGCTTCTGCTCCTCGTTGGGTTCGACACTCTTACTTATCGAAAGGACTACGATAGATCCCTATACTTGTGGGTCATCAAGGTGCACTAGTTCGGTGAAGAGATGGTTATACAAGTGTAATATGGATAGTAGATATTGATTTTTGTAATAGGAACAATAAAAAACAACAAGGTAGCAATTGATAAAACGGAGCACAAACGGTATTGCAATGCTTGAAAATGAGGCCTAGGGTCCGTACTTTCGCTGGTGCAATCTCTCAACAATGCTAATATAATTGGATCATATAACAATCCCTCAAAGTGCGATGAAGAATCACTCCAAAGTTCCTATCTAGCGGAGAACATAAGAAGAAATTGTTTGTAGGGTACGAAACCGCCTCGAAGCTATTCTTTCCGATCGATCAATCCAAGAGTTCGTACTAAAATCACACCAAATAATTTCATATTCATAATACTCAATCCAACACAAATAACCTCAAAGAGTGCCCCAAGATTTCTACCGGAGAAACAAAGACAAGAATGTGCATCAACCCCTATGCATAGATTACCCCAATGTCACCTTGGGAATCCGTGAGTTGAGTGCCAAAACATATATCAAGTGAATCAATATGATACCCCATTGTCACCATGAGTATTCATAGCAAGACATACATAAAGTGTTCTCAAATCCATAAAAGTATTCAATCCAATAAAACAAAATCTCAAAGGGAAAACTCAATTCATCACAACAAGATAGAGAGGGGGAAACAACATATGATCCAACTATATTAACAAAGCCCGCGATACATCAAGATCATGCCATCTCAAGAACACGAGAGAGGGAGAGATTAAACACATAGCTACTGGTACAAACCCTTAGCCCCGAGGGTGGACTACTCCCTCCTCATCATGGTGGCCGCCGGGATGATGAAGATGGCCATCGGTGAGGATTCCCCCCTCCGGCAGGGTGCCGGAATGGGGTCTAGATTGGTTTCTCGTGTCTACAGAGGCTTGCGGCGGCGGAACTTCTGATCTAGGGTTACCCTGAGGATTTTTGGAATATTTGGGAATTTATAGGGCGAAGAGGTGGTGCAGGAGGCCACCGAGGTGGGCACAACCCACCAGGGCGCGCCTGGGCCCCCAAGCGCGCCCAGGTGGGTTGTGCCCCCCTCGGGGCACCCCTCTGGTACTTCTCTGGCCCATCCGGGGTATTATGGTCCATAAAAATTCTCCAAAAAGTTTCACGGTGTTGGACTCCGTTTGATATTGATTTCCTGCAAAGTAAAAAACAAACAAAAACAACAACTGGCACTGGGCAATATGTCAATAGGTTAGTCCCAAAAAATGATATAAAGTTGCTATAAAATGATTGTAAAACATCCAAGAATGATAATATAACAACATGGAACAATAAAAAAATTATAGATACGTTGGAGATGTATAACTTTGGCTTCACTATCGTCGCCTTTACCACGTCCACCTTCTGGCCACTGATGGCGTACAGTATGGTGCACGGGGTTACGTCGGCCTGCAAAGACATATCTACGACGTGAGACATCCGAAAGGCAATGAAAACAGGAGATTAAAGATATATTGAAGAGGGCCGGTGTGACAGGTAGTTACCGTGAGGGCGTCGAGCTCAGCCAAAGACGAAGCCCCGTCGAGCACGCTAGAGATGGAGGACGGGGTGCTATGAGCACGTGCGGTCCCGACGAAGCTATCAAGGGGAAAGTCCCCTACCCCTTTATCTCTATTGTGCTTAGTACAATTGATGACAGCCGGAAGGAAGGCAGCAAGGGAAGATTTTGCTTCCTCTCTTGCGGCAACTACCGCTGCTTTGATTGCCTCGTTCAACAACTCAGGTCGTATCGCTTCTTTGGTCTCAGCTGATTTCTTATCGACCGCAACCTCAACCTTCTTGTCGATGTTTATTTCATTCAACATTCATCTTTGCTTTCTCTCCTCGGCGTCCTCATGGTAGTAGTACTTCCACGTGGCGCCATCTCCGACGCCGTGCATGCGTCCATATGTTCAAAGGCCCGTTTGAATGGGGTGTCCAACTTGGGCCTCCCCAACGCCTCAGACGGCGAGTCGCTTTCGGCCGCAACCCTGTGCTGCTCTTTCTGCAAAAGGAATGTGGATTGTTTACAAATGTGACTAAACATGCAGTCGAATTGATCAGAAGCTAAAATTAGGGGGTAAATTAAAAATTACTAGCAGTCTCATGAACTCCTTTGTGACCTCGTCCGTTTCAAAAACCTTGTTGACTGGGTCCCAATGGTACCGGGCCCTGATGACGTCACGCTCCTGCGGGACGATGAACTCTGCCATGGGGTCTGGGATCCCCAGACTTTCGCGTTCTGCATCCTCCTTGGCCCATATGGGCCTCTTCCCCGCGTAACCACGGCTTCTGAGGTGGTGGCACCCCATGTTCCTCTCTTGAAGACCCTTCATGTACCTCGACTTTTCTTTGGCAGCTTCGGCAACGCAAGCCGCAGCTCCTATTCGACCATGATCCGATGTTTCACCCTTACTTTCCAGGTGGACAACGCGCCGCTAAACTTGCCCATGGCGCGTCTATTTATCTTCTTCATTGCCGGGTCTTCCCACGGTCGAGTATATTTGATTTCATCCCGACCCAGGAACAAGAATATCTGGTGCAGCTTCTTTAGGAGGGAGTGCTCCATATCTGGTATCTTCTTTAATTTTTCATCGTTGATGGTGGCGGTTTCCTGTAGGATGCAGCCTACTTGATTGTCGTAGCACATGCGCGCTTCAGTAGGCTCTTTTGGCTCGAAATTTCCGGGGTCCACCGCTGTGACCACCAGTCTAGTAGTGTCGAGTTGGTTTGGGCGTCATATCCTCTTCGGTTTCGGTTCTATACCAGCTAATTCACCGGTCTCAGCGCCGGTCTCGGTGCCGGTCATGGTCTCGACTCCGGTGTCGGCACAGGACTTGGTCTCGACACCGGTGTCGGCATAGGTCTCGGTGTCGGTGCCGGTCTCAGTCTCGGATGTGACAAGGGGGTATTACAACCCTTGTCGATGTTGCTCGTCCAGATAGTTCAAATAGTTGTCTGCCGCCTCGTAGACATTGCAATTATCAAAACCCCCTCCTTCATCGTTGTTAGCCATGTTTCCTACGATTAAGTCTAGTCAATTAATTCTAGACCTAATAAAATGAATAATGACATAAAAAAGACCTATGTTTTGCCAAAATGTTGATTCATTCCCGTTGCGCAAATACCGGGCACTCTCGATATGTCCTAGTTTCTAGCACAAGTGATGCCGAAATTCGCGTAAAATTTTGGCATGACCTTTGCTAAAAAAAAGTGGACAAATCGAGCGCCTAAAATTTGCCAGAACGGAAATGAATCAACATTCCGGCAAAACATAGGCCACTTGGATATTCTTCGACGATTGTCCATTCAACCAACATTAATCATATCATATTCAACAATTGTAAATAAAAGATATAATCAACAATAATGGAATATGCAAATGAACATCAATGACATATATCATATAACATCAATCTTGTTTTTTGTTTATATAGCAACAATTACTTTAACCAAGTTTTTGAAAAGAGAAACACTTATGTTTTCTGTTTATAGCTAAATGCCATAGCTACTGTTTTTTATTTATAGCTAAATGTTTTTGTTTTTTGTTTAAAGCTAATTTATAGCTAAATGCTAAATGCTACTGTTTTTTATTTATAGCTAAATGCTTTTGTTTTTTAGAGCTAATTTATAGCTAAATGCTAAATGCTACTGTTTTTTATTTATAGCTAAATGCTAGTGTTTTTTATTTATAGCTAAATGCTATTATTTTGTTTATAGTTAAATGTTATTGTTTTTTGTTTATAGCTAAATGCTATTGTTTTTATTTATAGCTAATTTATATACCCTCTGTTAATGCCCTAGCTAAATGCTATTATTTATATACCCTCTATTAATTTAAAGCTAAATGGAATTAGTGTTAGGGCATTTTCATAAATAAAAATGCCCTAGCTAATTTCCTAAAAAATTTGCTATTTTTCCTAAATGCTAAAAAATTCCTACTGTCCTAAACAAATCTAGGGTTCATATGAACACCTAGGGTTCATATGAACACCTAGGGTTCATATGAACACCTAGGGTTCATATGAACATCATCACATCACCAACATATGAATAAATCTAGCGTTCATATGAAGCAACATATGAACAAATCTAGGGTTCATATGAAATTTGCCCTAGCAGAGAGAGAGAGAGAGAGAGAGAGAGAGAGAGAGGAGGGCAGGGGAGAGGAGAGGGAGAGGCTTACGGTCGGCGGCGGCAAGGGCGGGCTCGGGCGGCGGCGGTCGAGGGTGGGCTCAGGCCGTGGTGGTGAGGTCTAGGGCGGGCTCGAACGACGGCCGGTGTCGAGGGCGTGCTCGAGCAGGGCGACGGCGGCGACAAAGGAGTGGGGGGAGGGGGGAATTGGGACTTAAAAAAATTTTGAGCCGCGTGGGGTTAAGTCAAAATAGCAGTAGCGCTGGTTGAGAAACGTGCTATCGCTAAGTTAGCTATAGCGCTTGTCTAGAAAACGCGCTATGATGTTTGCCTGAACTACGTCGGTATTTCCCCAAAGAGGAAGGGATGATGTAGCACAGCAACGGTAGGTATTTCCCTCAGTGATGAGACCAAGGTTATCAAACCAGTAAGAGAACCAAGCAACACAACGTAAACAACACTTGCACACAAATAACAAATACTGGCAACCCGACGTGTAAAAGGGGTTGTCGATCTCTTTCGGATAACGGCACCTACAGATAGGCAAACAGACATGAGAGGTTTGTAAATATTGATAGATCGAACACCAAATAAAATAAATTACAGCAACGTATTTTTGTATTTTTGGTTTAATAGATCTGCAAATAAAAGGCAAATAAAATAGATCGCAAAGGCAAATAATATGAGAAAGAGACCCAGGGGCCGTAGGTTTCACTAGTGGCTTCTCTCGAGAAAATAGCAAATGGTGGGTGAACAAATTACTGTTGGGCAATTGATAGAACTTCAAATAATCATGACGATATCCAGGCAATGATCATTATATAGGCATCATGTCCAAGATTAGTAGACCGACTCTTGCCTGCATCTACTACTATTACTCCACACATCGACCGCTATCCAGCATGCATCTAGTGTGTTAAGTTCATGGAAAATGGAGTAATGCAATAAGAACGATGACATGATGTAGACAAGATCTATTTATGTAGAAATAGACCCCATCGTTTTATCCTTAGTAGCAACGATACATACGTGTCGGTTCCCCTTCTGTCAATGGCATCAAGCACCGTAAGATCGAACCCACTACAAAGCACCTCTTCCCATTGCAAGATAAATGGATCAAGTTGGCCAAATAAAACCCAAATATCGGAGAAGAAATACGAGGCTATAAGCAATCATGCATATAAGAGATCAAAGAAGACTCAAATAACTTTCATGTATAAAAATATAGATCTGATCAGAAACTCAAAGTTCATCTGATCCCAACAAACACACGGCAAAAAGAGTTACATCATATGGATCTCCAAGAGACCATTGTATTGGTAATCAAAAGAGAGAGAGAGAAAGCCATCTAGCTACTAACTACGGACCCGTAGGTCTACAAAGAACTACTCACACATCATCGGAGAGGCACCAATGGACATGATGCACCCGTCCGTGATG
Source organism: Aegilops tauschii subsp. strangulata (assembly GCF_002575655.3). Classification (NCBI taxonomy): domain Eukaryota; kingdom Viridiplantae; phylum Streptophyta; class Magnoliopsida; order Poales; family Poaceae; genus Aegilops; species Aegilops tauschii. The sequence continues at coordinate 197,230,521 of NC_053038.3, read as the reverse complement.
GTGTATAGATTGGATCTGGTGGTTTTGGACTCTGCGGCGGCTGGAATTGATTTTCGTCGACTCCCCAAGGGTTTCTAGAATATTGGGGTATTTATAGAGCAAACAGTCGGTTCAGGGGGCACCCAAGGTGGGCACAACCCACCAGGGCGCGCCTGGGCCCCCTGGCGCGCCCTGGTGGGTTGTGCTCCCCTCGGAGCACCCCCCGGCGCTTCTCTGGCCCACTGGATGTCTTCTGGTCCAAAAAAATCCACAAAAAGTTTCACTGCGTTTGGACTCCATTTGGTATTGATTTCCTACGATGTAAAAAACATGCAGAAAACAACAACTAGCACTTGGCACTATGTCAATAGGTTAGTACCAAAAAATGATATAAAATGACTATAAAATGATTTTAAAACACCCGAGAATAATAATATAACACCATGGAACAATCAAAAATTATAGATACGTTGGAGACGTATCTGCATCCCCAAGCTTAATTCCTGCTCGTCCTCGAGTAGGTAAATGATAAAAATGGAATTTTTGATGTGGAATGCTGCCTAACATGTCATATCATATTCTTTTCTTTATAGCATGGACATTTGGAATTTTATATGGTTCAAAGCAATAGTCTAGTTTTGACATGAGATTTAAATACGCAAGCATATCAACAAGCAACCATGTCTTTCAAAATATCAACGCTAAAATAAGTTATCCCTAGCCCTTCATGCTCAACCATTGATCCATTCATGAAACACACTCGCATATTAACTACACCCAATGCTCAAGTACAATCATAGTGCCTCCTAGTTGGTGCTTTATAAAAGAAGATGGAGACTCAAATTCAAAATAAAAATTGCATGAAGTAAAAGAAAGGCCCTTCGTAGAGGGGAGTAGGGATTTGTAGAGGTGCGAGAGCTCAAAGCGAAAAATATAGAGATAAAAACATTTTGAGAGGCATACTTTTCCCACCAACGAAAACGACTTAGAGCTCCCAACACTTTCCATGCTAGATATATCATAGGCAACCCAAACATAAAATAAATTTTATTCCATTTTCCATCATACTTTCACTTTCCATGGCTAGCCGAATCCACGGTTACCCTCCATACCAACACTTTCCAAGGAATTTATTATTTGACAACATAAAGTAAATTCATTTTTCATTTCGAGACTGGGCATCCCTAATACCTTTGCCTTACTCTCGTGCAATGACAAGTGAATAAACACTCATCGTGAGAATAACAAATCTAGCATGGAAAATATTGGCCACCCCTCACCGCGTCGCGAGCGGTACGAGCACACAAAAGAGAAATTTATTTTGAAAATTAGAGATGGCACATAAAAATTTGCTTAGAACGGCAAAAGAATACCGCATATAGGTAGGTATAGTGGACTCATGTGGCAAAACTGGTTTAAAGGATTTTGGATGCACAAGTAGTGATCATACTTAGTGCAAAATGAAGGCTAGCAAAAGATTGAGAAGAGACCAACCAAGAAACGAATAATCTCATAAACGAGCATTAAGCATAATTAACACCGAATAATGCACCACAAGTAGGATGTAATTTCATTGCATGACTATTGACTTTCGTGCTTGCATAGAGAATCAGAAACCTTAACACCAATATTCTTATTAAAGCATAATTACTCATCAACATGACTCACGTATCACATCATCATATCTGAAAACTATTACAAAGAATCAAGTTTATTTTGTCCAATGATCTTCATGAAAGTTTTTATTATATCCTTCTTGGATATCTATCACTTTGGGACTAATTTTCATGTGTTGCTTTTGATAAGCTCAAACAAATATAAGTGAAGATCATGAGCATAAATTTTCTTTCTCTCAAAATAATTTAAGTGAAGCAAGAGAGAATTTCTTCAAAATTTTACTAACTCTCAAATAAATCTAAGTGAAGCAAGAGAGTATTTCTTCAAAAATATTAAAGCACACCATGCTCAAAAAGATATAAGTGAAGCACTAGAGCAAATCCATAGCTCATAAAAATTTAAGTGAGGCAAAGAGAGCTATTCTAACAAGTCATGGCATAATTTTGGCTCTCTCAAATAGGTGTGTCCAGCAAGGATTCATGACTTATAACACAAAGCAAAAAAAGCAAAGACTCAAATCATACAAGACGCTCCAAGCAAAACACAAAGTATGTGACGAATAAAAATATAGCTTCGAGTAAAATACCGATGGTCGTTAGAAGAAAGAGGGGATGCCACTCGGGGCATCCCCAAACTTAGTTGCTTGCTTCTCTTTGGATAATAGCTTGGGATGCCATGGGCATCCACAAGCTTAGGCTCTTCTTACTCCTTATTCCTTCATCCATCATAAGATAACCCAAAACTTGAATACTTCAATCACACAAAACTCAACAAAACCTTCGTGAGATCCGTTAGTATAAGAAAACAAATCACTACTATAAGTATTGTAGCATACCAATTCATATTTTATTTTTGCATTATATCTACTGTATTCCAACTTTTCTATGGCAAAAACTCATTAAAGAAAACCATAGAATCATCAAAACAAGCACACGATGCAAAGAAAACAGAATCTGTCAAAAATAGAACAATCTGTAGCAATCTGAATATTTCGAATACTTCTGTAACTCCAAAAATTCTGAAAAATTAGGACGACCTGATCAATTTTTATATTAATCTTCTGCAAAAAGAATGAGTATTTTATCACGCTCCTGTGATTTTTAACAATTGTTTTTCTGAGCGCGAAAGTTTCTGTTTTTCAGCAAGATCAAACAATTATCACCCAAGAAGATCCTAAAGGCTTTGCTTGGCACAAACACTAATTAAAACACAAAAACACAATCATAACAGTAGCATAATTGTGCAAACACTCAAGAACAGAAAGCAAAAAGTAAAAATAAATTCTATTCATTGGGTTGCCTCCCAACAAGTGCTATCATTTTACGCCCTTAGCTAGGCATAAAGCAAGGATCTAAGTTTTGTCATCCTTGTTTTTAATTTCCTTAGGGGTATTCTTGTCATGAGGTTTTGTAAAAACAACATAAAACATATTATCTATAGAAACCTTAGCATTTCTAAGTTGGTTTTCATCGTATCCCCTTTGATTTCCAGCAACAATCCAGGAGTGATGTTGGTTAACATTATTGAAAACTTGTTGGATTATATCTAAAACGGGGACTTTCTTTTTAAGATTCTCATCAAAGATTTTATTATCCCCAAGCAAATGCCTTAGCGCATAATCACTATTGTAAAGAATTTCATCTATCACGGGTTTTTTCACAATTCATACCATAAAAATCAAAGATTTCCCTAGCTTCCCGTATTATGTAATCAAATTCATTCATAAGGACAAGGGTGGCCAACTTTTTAGCCCTAGGATTGTTTATAAGGGGAAGCTCAAAAAACAATCTTTGCAAAGTAGGATGAGTATGAATAAATTTACTTTCAAGTTTCAGAACTAGTGCTGAAATAGCATCCGCATAAGATCTAGTAGTTTTAAGTATAGGAGCATCGTTAAGACTTAGATTCCCAACACAATTGAAAAATTCTTGGATACGTTCTTATCCCATAACATTCCCTTGCCCCAAGATAAAAGTTTTAGCATCCAGACTGTCCGTACGTCCAATCTTAGGAGTTAGGCCATCATCTGTTGGTGCCATACCGAAATCACTCATGATTGCAAGCAAAGAATAGATCTGACGAGAAAACAGTGAACGAAAAATAGGGCAAATAAAACGGCAAATTTTGTGAAGTGAGGGAGAGGAAAATGAGAGGCAAATGGCAAATAATGTAAATTGCGAGGAGATGAGATTTGTGATTAGGAACCTGGTATATGTTGATGATGTCTCCCTGGCAACGGCGCCAGAAATTCCTTTTGATGTTTGCCTGAACTACGTCGGTATTTCCCCAAAGAGGAAGGGATGATGTAGCACAGCAACGGTAGGTATTTCCCTCAGTGATGAGAACAAGGTTATCGAATCGGTAGGAGAACCAAGCAACACAACGTAAAATAGCACCTACACACAAATAACAAATACTCGCAACCCGACGTGTAAAAGGGGTTGTCAATCCCTTTCGCGTAACAGCGCCTAGAGATAGGCAAACAGACGTGAGAGGGTTGTAAATATTGATAGATCGAACGCCAAATAAAACAAATTGCAGCAAGGTATTTTTGGTTTAATAGATCTAAAAATAAAAGGCGAATAAAATAGATCGCAAAGGCAAATAATATGAGAAAGAGACCCGAGGGCCGTAGGTTTCACTAGTGGCTTCTCTCGAGAAAATAGCAAACAGTGGGTGAATAAATTACTGTTGGGCAATTGATAGAACTTCAAATAATCATGACGATATCCAGGTAATGATCACTATATAGGCATCACGTCCAAGATTAGTAGACCGACTCCTGCCTGCACATCTACTACTATTACTCCACACATCGACCACTATCCGGCATGCATCTAGTGTGTTAAGTTCATGAAAAAACGGTAATGCAATAAGAATGATGACATGATGTAGACAAGATCTATTTATGTAGAAATAGACCCCGTCGTTTTATCCTTAGTAGCAACGATACATACGTGTCGGCTCCCCTTATGTCACCGGGATCAAGCACCGTAAGGTCGAACCCACTACAAAGCACCTCTTCCCATCGCAAGATAAATAGATCAAGTTGGGCAAACAAAACCCAAATATCGGAGAAGAAATACGAGGTTATAAGCAATCATGCATATAAGTGTTCGGGATCATTGCAGAAATTAAAAAAATTCTACGCATCACCAAGATCAATCTATGGAGAGACTAGCAACGAGAAAGAGGGGAGTGCATCTTCATAGCCTTGAAGATCGCGATGTGGAAGCGTTACAAGAACGCAGATGAAGGAGTCGTACTCGTAGCAATTCAGATTGCGGTTGATTCCGATCTAAGCGCCGAACAACGGCGCCTCCGCGTTCAACACATGTGCAGCCCGGTGACGTCTCCCACGCCTTGATCCAGAAAGGAGAGAGGGAGAGATTGGGGAAGACAACTCCAGCAGCAGCACGACAGCATGGTGGTGTTGGAGCAGCGTGGTACTCCGGCAGGGCTTCGCCAAGCACCGCGGAAGGAGGAGGAGGTGTTGGAGAGGGGGACGACTGCGCCTTGGATGTGGTGCGGCTGCCCTCCCTCCACCCCTCTATTTATAGGGCGAAGGGGGAAGGGGCCGACCCCTCTAGATGAGATCTAGAGGGGGGCGGCGGCCAAGGGGAGGGGGCTTGCCCCCCAAGCCAAGGGGGCGCCCCCTTTAGGGTCCCCCCCCCACCCTAGGCGCATGGCCCTAGGAGGATGCCTCCTAGCCCACTTAGGGGCTGGTTCCCTTCCACATAGAGCCCATAGGGCCCTCCGGGGCAGGTGGACCCTCCCGGTGGACCCCCAGAACCCCTTCGGTGGTCCCGGTACAATACCAGCAAACCCCCGAATACTTCCAGTGACCGTATGATGACTTCCCATATATAAATCTTCACCTCCGGACCATTCCGGAACTCCTTGTGACGTCCGGGATCTTATCCGGGACTTCGAACAACATTCTGTAACCACGTACAAACTTTCCCTATAACCCTAGCGTCATCGAACCTTAAGTGTGTAGACCCTACGGGTTCGGGAGGCATGTACACATGACCGAGACATCTCTCCGGTCAATAACCAACAACGGGATCTGGATACCCATGTTGGCTCCCACATGTTCCACGATGATCTCATCGGATGAACCACGATGTCGGGGATTCAATCAATCCCGTACACAATTCCCTTTGTCTACCGGTATGATACTTGCCCGAGATTCGATCGTCGGTATTCCTATACCTTGTTCAATCTCGTTACCGGCAAGTCTCTTTACTCGTCTGTAACACATAATCCCGTGATCAACTCCTTGATCACATTGAGCTCATTATGATAATGTCCTACCGAGTGGGCCCAGAGATACCTCTCCGTCACACAGAGTGTAAAATCCCAGTCTCGATTCGTGCCAACCCAACAGACACTTTCGGAGATACCCGTAGTGCACCTTTATAGCCACCCAGTTACGTTGTGACATTTGGCACACCAAAAGCATTCCTACTGTAACACCCACGATGCGGCTATATCTCCCACGTGTCGAGGCACGACTTAGAGGCATAACCGCATTGTGGTTTTGTCGCAAGAAGGGTCATCTTCACACAATCCCATGTAATGAACAAGAATGGGATAAAGAGAGTTGGCTTACAATTGCCACTTCACACAATACTTAAATAAATCATACATCAATCAGAGTACACACATAGGTCCGACTACGGAACCAAAACAAAAGAAGACAACCCCAAATGCTAGATCCCCGATCGTCCCAACTGGGCTCCACTACTGATCAACATGAAACAAAACACAGTAACGACCAAGGTCCTCGTCGAACTCCCACTTGAGTTCGGTAGCATCGCCTGCACTGACGTCAACGACACCTGCAACTGTTTGGAAGTATCTGGTGAGTCACGAGGACTCAGCAATCTCACACCCGCGAGATCAAGACTATTTAAGCTTAAGGGTAGGAAAGGGGTAGTGAGGTGGAGCTGCAGCAAGCACTAGCAAGTATGGTGGCTAACATACGCAAATAAGAGCGAGAAGAGAAGCAACGCAACGGTCGTGAAGCTAGAAGTATCAAGAAGTGATCCTGAAACTACTTATGCACAACCATAACACAAGAACCGTGTTCACTTCCCGGACTCCGCCGAGAAGAGACCATCACGGCTACACACGTGGTTGATGTATTTTAATTAAGTGAAGTGTCAAGTTCTCTACAACCGTACATTAACAAATTCCCATCTGCCTCATAACTGCGGGCACGGCCTTCGAAAGATAATACCCTGCAGGGGTGACCCAACTTAGCCCATTATAAGCTCTCACGGTCAACGAAGGATATTCCTTCTCCTGGGAAGACCCGATCAGTCTCGGAATCCCGGTTTACAAGACATTTTGACAATGGTAAAACAAGACCAGCAAGACCACCCGACTGTGCCGACAAATCCCGATAGGAGCTGCACATATCTCGTTCTCAGGGCACACCGGATGAGACAGGCTATGAGTAAAACCAGACTTCGAGTTTCCCCGAGGTGGCCCCACAGGCGGCTCGGTTCGGACCAACACTCGAAGGAGCACTGGCCCGGGGGGTTAAAATAAAGATGACCCTTGAGTCTGCAGAACCCAAGGGAAATGGCTTAGGTGGCAAATGTTAAAACCAAGGTTGGGCCTTGCTGGAGGAGTTTTATTCAAAGCGAACTGTCAAGGGGGTCCCATAAATCGCCCAACCGCGTTAGGAACGCAAAATCAAGGAACATAACACCGGTATGACGGAAACTAGGGAGGCAAGAGTGGAACAAAACACCAGGCATAAGGCCGAGCCTTCCACCCTTTACCAAGTATATAGATGCATTAATTAAAATAAGATATATTGTGATATCCCCACATAAACATGTTCCAACATGGAGCAATCTTCATCTTCACCTGCAACTAGCAACGCTATAAGAGGGGCTGAGCAAAAGCGGTAACATAGCCAAACAACGGTTTGCTAGGAAGGATGGTTAGGGGCTTGGCATGGCAATATGGGAGGCATGATAAACAAGTGATAGGTAGCGCAGCATAGCAATAGAGCGAACAACTAACAAGCAAAGATAGAAGTGATTTCGAGGGTATGGTCATCTTGCCTGAAATCCCGCTAGGAAGAAGAACGAGTCCATGAAGAAGACAAACGGATGAAGTCGAACGAATCCTCACAACTCCGGAACGAAACCGAAGCTAACGAGAGAAGCAACCCGGAAAGAAACAAACAACATAGTAAACAACCACCACATACACATGGCATGATGCACAAATAAGTATGATGCATGTCCGGTTTAATGAGGCATGGCATGGCAAAGTGCACAAACAATACTACAAATTAAGTGAAGCTCAATATGCAACAAGTTGCTTATTGAAGAAACACCACATCAATTATTTAGTTTTCTCTCATTTATGTACCCAACAATATTAAATGTTGATTAACATGGCAAGAGGTGAGACATAAGTAAACTACACATTTTAGGCAATTTAAATGAGGCCGGAAACATCAAACAATAATTCCGATAAATCCTCATGTCATTTAGCAATTTAATACAAACACAATTTTAAACATTTTAAATGTTGTTATCATGATGCGGATGACATATGCAAGTTTTATGCATTTTTTATGAAAATGTTGACATGAGCATGATATGAAGCATTTGTCACCGTGGTGGAATGAAAGGGGTGCCACGGCAACGACAACGAAAATGGTGCCACAGCAACATTTCGATGATCCGATAACTCACTGATATATCGATGCAGAAGTGTCGATTTATGGAACGTGCAAAGGATGGTGGGGTGATCCCGGCAACCGGGTTCCCACGGTTCGACGGCATGGCAAACAAGGAGGGACGTACAATGACAACTCGGACACGGTGCACACACAAGCATTTCATACAACACACATGCATTCGTTCACGAGCGTCGCCTCGGGGTTATACCTTCGAAGCGTGCGTTTTCGGGGCGGATCGAGTCGGTGCGATGTACAGGAAGTAGATGTTCTCGGGATGGTCGTCGTGGAAGTAGTGGCACACGGCGACGGTAGTGGAAGTAGTGGTTCACGTTTCGTAGTCGTACACACTCCGTAGAGGATAGGGGTCACTGCGAGGAACTTGACGTCCACGGGGTCGACGATAGAGTTACACACGTTGTCGGGGTACTTATTGTTTCGGTCTTGGCGTCCGTAGATGTACACGGCAATCGTAGTGGTACTTGGCGGTTCCGTGTAGTCAAACTTGACGATCCGAGGGGGTACTTGGCGCATCACCGTGTAGTTGTACATGGGTCAAACAGAGGCATTGACACATCTGGAGGGGCATCGAGGGACTTGTCAAGGCCCTGCCTCGGGAGGTCACCGGAGGTGCGTAGAGGCGGCAAAGATGGTGTTGCGCGGACGTGGGCACAAGACGGGTGAAGGGGTGGCGAGGTGACCAGAGGCGCGAGGAGGGGGATCCTGGTCGCGACAAGAGAAGGCAGCGGGGCGACGTCCTTGTCGGACGGAGATGGTGTAGGCGAACCATGGCGAGGCCGAACATGGGTCTCGGGCAGGAGGTGAAGAAGATGGCAGGGACGCGATCTCCGGCGAGAAGGCGAAGCAGAGGAGGCTGGGGTCGAGCACGGGCCTGACAGCGGGTCGACGCTGCTGGAGAGCCGACGACAGGGATGGCCTGGACAAGGCCGGAGGTCGGGGAGGGAGCGGCTTGGGGCGGTGACGATGGGTGCAGGCGTGATGCTGAAGGAGGAAGGTCATGGTAGAGGAGGAGCGGCACGGAGCAGAGGCGAGCTGGAGCAGCGGCGAAGATGGAAGGGCGAGGAGAGGTGGCCGCGGCAGGGTCAGGGCAGAGGCGAGGCGAGGATGACGACGAACTGGAGAAGGAGCTGCAGCGCCGGCGAGCGTCGAGGGCCACGGGCGCGGGGAACAGGGGTGCCATGGGGATCGGGCGCGTGCGCGCCTCTCCTGTGCGATGCGTGTGTGTGGCGGCGGTGTGGGAGGACGAGAGGGAGAGATCGAGAGGAGGGGTCTGGGCTAGGGTTAAGAGTTGGAGCGCGGCTGGGCCTAGGGATCGTTGGGCCAGGGTGGCCAGCCCAGCGGAGAGGGAAACGACCAGAGGCCTGGTCGCCTGGAGAAAAGAAAAAAAGGTTTTCTCATTGGAAAAGAAAAGAGGGGCCAAAGGATTTATTTGGAGGTCTAAATAAATCCCAATTTAAGTGAAATTTGGCAAGCGACCTCACTGGAATATATCAAGGCTCGACAGGAAGAACTGGAGTCAAAAGGGGAATAGAGCAAGGATGAGAATATTCGGAAACAAAATGAACTTTAAAATTCAAGTGGGTTGTGGTTAATTCCAAATTAATGGAATAATTACTTTATAGCTCCCTAATAATATTGGGAGGATATGTTATAAAGAGAAATCACCATGTGAATTCCCTCGATTTAAATAGATCAAAATCTATGCAATTTATTTAGTTGAGTTTTAAAAATTAAATGACATGATGGCATGATGAAATGATGCAATGAAAAATAAATGAGCAAGCACAAAAGAAACACACGGTGATCACGAAAATATGGAAGTCTTCTGAAGCGTCGGTCTTGGGGCGTTACAACACTCCACCACTACAAGAGGATCTCGTCCCGAGATCTAGGATGGCACCAGAGAGAAAAGAGGAAGAGGAAGAGGTAAAACAAAGTTGCTTCTTTGACAAACGAGTGAAACCAAAGAACCTTGAGAGGTCGCAAAGCTTGAAGAAATGACACGACAGAGGTGAACAAAATTTAAAACACTCCGTTCAGCAAGAGGAACAAGGAACATTGCGAGAACCTTGTAGGTTGAAGGACATGAAACAAGAGCTTAACGGATCAAAATTAATATGAAAGCACACCGGTAGAAAAGAGAAACAAGGAACAAGAATGACATAATTTGGACAGCACTCCGATAGAAAATGGAAGGAATTAACATGAACTTGAGAAGATGGGATGATACTTGATGAAATCAACAACACACTGCCTCCGGAACTATTGAAAGAATGGCACAATGGGTCAGAAAGATTTCAGACAGCACTCCGGTTAAGAAGGGAGGCAAAACTTGACAGAATGAGAAGAACTTGAAAAGAGGGCACGACACTCCGGTTGGAAATGGATAAGCACGAAAAGAACACGGTCCTCACAAACCGAGAAGATGAGTGAAGAGAGCCACATCACAATGCCTCCGGAAGAAATAAATAATAGAAGATAGATCCTTGGAATAAAGAATGGAGAAGAAAATGACAACTTCTGCTACAAATGAGCTTGGAAAGCATCCTTCCAAGAAGGTTATAACGGAGTTGTTGGGAAATCAACAACGAAAAGAACAAGCTTGTTGTGGGCTTATGGAACACATCTCAAAATTATGAGGTGACAACCCGCCACTAACGGAAACAATTGCTTGCTTGAGATCAACGAAGAGATGAAAACTTCTCTCACCGAGAGGATATGAGAAAACTTGGATCATTGATAATCACCATAATAGCAACATTCCTTAGGGAAGGCTTTAGGTGAAACATGACACAAGATAAATCCAACGAAGAGATTGGTGGATTTAAAATATCTCATTCTTGACAACATGTGAATCATGAAACGCGAACTCAAATTGTCAAGAATGACATAACACCACCTCAAATGATAAGGTAGAACGAATTGCACTTCGGAATGCTAGATGAAGAATGCTTGAACTCCTCAAAACAAAACATGTGTAGAACACCATGCTTATCTTTGAGTATAGCTTGGCGGATCATAACTTCGAGAGAAATCTTGAAGAACAATTGAAGAATGAAAGGAATCCTTGACGAAGCACCATGTAGAGCCTCCATGAAGAACTCCGATAAAAAAAGAATGATCAAACGAAAGGGAAAGTTGAAAAGAACTCCGGGAGAAGCCTTGCAATGATTAGATGAAGCTTTGAAATGATATAATTGAAATAACTTGGAGCTCCGAAAAGAAAAATGAACAAATGAGATCAAGAATTTTGATGAATCTCCGGAATAAGGAATTAATCACTTGGATGAAACAAGAATAAGAATTACATTATGCTTAGCCTTCACCAATTTAGATTGATGACAAGCAACAGATTTTTGCATACTACTTATTCTCGTAGAAAGGATTAAGATAGATATTGCGCAAACTTGGGAAAAGTCTTCAACGATCCGCCGGTAGGATTTGGAAAGAACGAATGAATTGATATGATAACCAAGGAAGAGAACTCTTGAACGAACCACCGTAAGAATTGAAAATGACCGAAGAAAAGATAAGGAAACACCGGGAAGAATTAGAAAATGAACGAAGATACTTGAGAGAATTCAGATACAAGTGAACGCAGAGATCAAGAGCTGACTAGAGGATACTTGAATGATGCACCGGTAAGATTTGGAGAACGAGAGTTGAATGTTGAGAACGAATAAATCTTCTGAAATGATGGCCTTCGGAGAATCAAACTGAAAAGACTCATGAATTGCTCCGGATGGGTGAAAAGAATTCTCACAATCGAAAAACAATTATGAGAGGATGGCATCAAGCTTGAACCATGAATCTTTGGAAGAATGGGTAAGGATTTGGAGGAAAAACTCTTCTTCCGTCTTCAAAATCCGAGAATGACGATGAGAAACCACCACCTTGAGTTGTAGAGAAACTCCGGGATGAAAATTAGAAAAGATTGACCGAACAATGAAAATGATTTGAAAAATCTTGGAGAAAGACATTTGACTGGTGACAATTCATTCTTACGTCAAACTTTGAAAAGAATTTTTGAAGCTCCGGGAAAATTAGAAGAGTCAGGTAAGATCCTGGGAAAAGACCTGTGGGTTAGGGCCCACTCAAAAGAAACACCGTTGAAATGATTACTTGAAAAGGAGATAACACCGGTTGAATTAAATGGCTTGAATGAGGTAACAACCTCGAAATAGTTAGAATTGATGCCGAGTGGAAACACGAATCTTCAGAGATTTCTTCAGCACTCCGGAACAAATGGAAAGCGAGAGGTGAATGATTAAGAGATACACCGGCATAAGAAAGCACTTGAAATGAGAAAAGGAATATGATCAACACCGAAAGCTTGAATTGAATCCACCGGAGAAGAAAATTAGAATGGAACAATGATAAAGTTGAAGCTTCCTTAGCGTCTTCATGAGAAATCACCAGATAAAAACATTAAAGGAAAAGAATGAAGAAACTTCAGTCAATAAAATGGATACTTGGTTAAGAAATCTGAGTCCTTGAAGAAAAAGGGTGGAAGGGTGGGAAAAACAAAGGCAACTTGGGACGGATGAAACAAACACCGTTGAGAAAACTTAGAATTGATCTCGCGAATGTTGAAATGATCGGATCCACTTGAAGAGAAGCACGCCGGTTGGAAAAGAATTAACATGACGACCTCGATGATCAAGAAGGATTAGTATTCACATAGCAATATGAGAACACAGCTTAGGATAAGGTATGGAATCAACACTTGGCATTGAAGCAACTCGAATACCACAAAACAAAACAAAACAAAACAAAGGATTTGGCTTGCAGAATAAGCCGGAAACAAACATATGATAGATCCCATATCGTATCATGTGTGTGTTGGAAAGATATCCTACGAGATACTTGAATTCCCACTTATAAACTCCCAAAACTTTCTGGTTATGCAATCTGGTGTTGGGGATACAGGGGACACAAAGTATATCACCCAAACTAACAATCCCTAGATCCAGCTGTATCCATCCGTCAACACATAACCAAGAAACCTTCGGAAATCGTTTACCTCAACCTTCGAAAAGCATTCGTTATACGAGTTATGGCAATACTCCCGAACTCCCGCCCCAGTACTGGGTGGCGTCGAGGTGATCTCACCAACAACTGCATAAAAGAGATTTTCGATGTCGGCGAAACTCAGGTATTCCAGAACTTCAACGATAAAATTGTGACGACAACACCTCGGAGCTCAACTCCCCGGGACACTGCCACAACCCCTAAATGTCAGGAGGCACCAAGAACAATGTTCTCATCACAAAACCATCGGAACGATTCCAAGATACCCGCGTGATCCTAAATTTTTTTAGTGAAATTTGAGGAGAGGAAAGTCAAAACTTCTACGTCAGGAGACCTCACCAGAGCGACGAAGGGACTGAGGAGTAAAAAGAATCCTACTCTCCGATAAATATAATCCTAAGACTCAAAACATTTTTTATTCTAGACTCAACAACGTCAGCGATTCGATCAAGCAGGGGGGCTCCTAAGTCGGGGATGGCTCTGATTACCAACTTGTAACACCCACGATGCGGCTATATCTCCCACGTGTCGAGGCACGACTTAGAGGCATAACCGCATTGTGGTTTTGTCGCAAGAAGGGTCATCTTCACACAATCCCATGTAATGAACAAGAATGGGATAAAGAGAGTTGGCTTACAATTGCCACTTCACACAATACTTAAATAAATCATACATCAATCAGAGTACACACATAGGTCCGACTACGGAACCAAAACAAAAGAAGACAACCCCAAATGCTAGATCCCCGATCGTCCCAACTGGGCTCCACTACTGATCAACATGAAACGAAACACAGTAACGACCAAGGTCCTCGTCGAACTCCCACTTGAGTTCGGTAGCATCGCCTGCACTGACGTCAACGACACCTGCAACTGTTTGGAAGTATCTGGTGAGTCACGAGGACTCAGCAATCTCACACCCGCGAGATCAAGACTATTTAAGCTTAAGGGTAGGAAAGGGGTAGTGAGGTGGAGCTGCAGCAAGCACTAGCAAGTATGGTGGCTAACATACGCAAATAAGAGCGAGAAGAGAAGCAACGCAACGGTCGTGAAGCTAGAAATGATCCTGAAACTACTTACGCACAACCATAACACAAGAACCGTGTTCACTTCCCGGACTCCGCCGAGAAGAGACCATCACGGCTACACACGCGGTAGATGTATTTTAATTAAGTCAAGTGTCAAGTTCTCTACAACCAGACATTAACAAATTTCCATCTGCCTCATAACCGCGGGCACGGCTTTCGAAAGATAATACCCTGCAGGGGTGACCCAACTTAGCCCATTATAAGCTCTCACGGTCAACAAAGGATATTCCTTCTCCCGGGAACACCCGATCAGTCTCGGAATCCCGGTTTACAAGACATTTCGACAATGGTAAAACAAGACCAGCAAGACCGCCCGACTGTGCCGACAAATCCCGATAGGAGCTGCACATATCTCGTTCTCAGGGCACACCAGATGAGACAGACTACGAGTAAAACCAGACTTCCAGTTTCCCCGAGGTGGCCCCGCAGGCGGCTCGGTTCGGACCGACACTCGAAGGAGCACTGGCCCGGGGGGTTAAAATAAAGATGACCCTTGAGTCTGCAGAACCCAAGGGAAAAGGCTTAGGTGGCAAATGTTAAAACCAAGGTTGGGCCTTGCTAGAGGAGTTTTATTCAAAGCGAACTGTCAAGGGGGTCCCATAAATCACCCAACCGCGTTAGGAACGCAAAATCAAGGAACATAACACCGGTATGACGGAAACTAGGGAGGCAAGAGTGGAACAAAACACCAGGCATAAGGCCGAGCCTTCCACCCTTTACCAAGTATATAGATACATTAATTAAAATAAGATATATTGTGATATCCCCACATAAACATGTTCCAACATGGAGCAATCTTCATCTTCACCTGCAACTAGCAACGCTATAAGAGGGGCTGAGCAAAAGCGGTAACATAGCCAAACAACGGTTTGCTAGGAAGGATGGTTAGGGGCTTGGCATGGCAATATGGGAGGCATGATAAACAAGTGATAGGTAGCGCAGCATAGCAATAGAGCGAACAACTAACAAGCAAAGATAGAAGTGATTTCGAGGGTATGGTCATCTTGCCTGAAATCCCGCTAGGAAGAAGAACGAGTCCATGAAGAAGACAAACGGATGAAGTCGAACGAATCCTCACAACTCCGGAACGAAACCGAAGCTAACGAGAGAAGCAACCCGGAAAGAAACAAACAACATAGTAAACAACCACCACATACACATGGCATGATGCACAAATAAGTATGATGCATGTCCGGTTTAATGAGGCATGGCATGGCAAAGTGCACAAACAATACTACAAATTAAGTGAAGCTCAATATGCAACAAGTTGCTTATTGAAGAAACACCACATCAATTATTTAGTTTTCTCTCATTTATGTACCCAACAATATTAAATGTTGATTAACATGGCAAGAGGTGAGACATAAGTAAACTACACATTTTAGGCAATTTAAATGAGGTCGGAAACATCAAACAATAATTCCAATAAATCCTCATGTCATTTAGCAATTTAATACAAACACAATTTTAAACATTTTAAATATTGTTATCATGATGTGGATGACATATGCAAGTTTTATGCATTTTTTATGAAAATGTTGACATGAGCATGATATGAAGCATTTGTCACCGTGGTGGAACGAAAGGGGTGCCACGGCAACGACAACGAAAATGGTGCCACAACGACATTCCGATGATCTCATAACTCACTGATATATCGATGCAGAAGTGTGGATTTATGGAACGTGCAAAGGATGGTGGGGTGATCCCGACAACCGGGTTCCCACGGTTCGACGGCATGGCAAACAAGGAGGGACGTGCAATGACAACTCAGACACGGTGCACACACAAGCATTTCATACAACACACATGCATTCGTTCACGAGCGTCGCCTCGGGGTTATACCTTCGAAGCGTGCGTTTTCGGGGCGGATCGAGTCGGTGCGATGTAGAGGAAGTAGACGTTCTCGGGATGGTCGTAGGGGAAGTAGTGGCACACGGCGACGGTAGTGGAAGTAGTGGTTCACGTTTCGTAGTCGTACACACTCCATAGAGGATAGGGGTCACGGCGAGGAACTTGACGTCCACGGGGTCGACGATAGAGTTACACACGTTGTTGGGGTACTTATTGTTCCGGTCTTGGCGTCCGTAGATGTACACGGCAATCGTAGTGGTACTTGGCAGTTCCGTGTAGTCGAACTTGACGATCCGAGGGGGTACTTGGCGCATCACCGTGTAGTTGTACATGGGTCAAACAGAGGCATTGACACATCTGGAGGGGCATCGAGGGACTTGTCAAGGCCCTGCCTCGGGAGGTCACTGGAGGTGCGTAGAGGCGGCAGAGATGGTGTTGCGCGGACGCGGGCACAAGACGGGTGAAGGGGTGGCGAGGTGACCAGAGGCGCGAGGAGGGGGATCCTGGTCGCGACAAGAGAAGGCAGCGGGGCGACGTCCTTGTCGGACGGAAATGGTGCAGGCGAACCATGGCGAGCCGAACATGGGTCTCGGGCAGGAGGTGAAGAAGATGGCAGGGACGCGATCTCCGGCGAGAAGGCGAAGCAGAGGAGGCTGGGGTCGAGCACGGGCCTGACAGCGGGTCGACGCGGCTGGAGAGGCGACGGCAGGGATGTCCTGGACAAGGCCGGAGGTCGGGGAGGGAGCGGCTTGGGGCGGCGACGATGGGTGCAGGCGCGACGCTGAAGGAGGAAGGTCATGGTAGAGGAGGAGCGGCGCGGAGCAGAGGCGAGCTGGAGCAGCGGCGAAGATGGAAGGGCGAGGAGAGGTGGCCGCGGCAGGGTCAGGGCAAAGGCGAGGCGAGGGCGACGACGAACTGGAGAAGGAGCTGCAGCGCCGGCGAGCGTCGAGGGCCACGGGTGCGGGGAATAGGGGCGCCATGGGGATCGAGCGCGTGCGCGCCTCTCCTGTGCGATGCGTGTGTGTGGCGGCGGTGTGGGAGGACGAGAGGGAGAGATCGAGAGGAGGGGTCTGGGCTAGGGTTAAGAGTTGGAGCGCGGCTGGGCCTAGGGATCGTTGGGCCAGGGAGGCCAGCCCAGCGGAGAGGGAAACGACCAGAGGCCTGGTCGCCTGGAGAAAAGAAAAGAAAAAAAAGTTTTCTCATTGGAAAAGATAAGAGGGGCCAAATGATTTATTTGGAGGTCTAAATAAATCCCAATTTAAGTGAAATTTGGCAAGCGACCTCACTGGAATATATCAAGGCTCGACAGGAAGAATTGGAGTCAAAAGGGGAATAGAGCAAGGATGAGAATATTCGGAAACAAAATGAACTTTAAAATGCAAGTGGGTTGTGGTTAATTCCAAATTAATGGAATAATTATTTTATAGCTCCCTAATAATATTGGGAGGATATGTTATAAAGAGAAATCACCATGTGAATTCCCTCGATTTAAATAGATCAAAATCTATGCAATTTATTTAGTTGAGTTTTAAAAATTAAATGACATGATGGCATGATGACATGATGCAATGAAAAATAAAAGAGCAAGCACAAAAGAAACACACGGTGATCACGAAAATATGGAAGTCTTCTGAAGCGTCGGTCTTGGGGCGTTACACCTACGGTATCCGGGAGTTGCTATCTCATGGTCTAAGGAAATGATACTTGACATTAGAAAAGCTTTAGCAGACGAACTACACGATCTTGTGCTATGCTTAGGATTGGGTCTTGTCCATCACATCATTCTCCTAATGATGTGATCCCGTTATCAATGACATCCAATGTCCATGGTCAGGAAACTGTAACCATCTATTGATCAACGAGCTAGTCAACTAGAGGCTCACTAGGGACATGTTGTGGTCTATGTATTCACACATGTATTACGATTTCTGGATAACACAATTATAGCATGAACAATAGACAATTATCATGAACAAGGAAATATAATAATAACCATTTTATTATTGCCTCTAGGGCATATTTCCAACAATCTCCCACTTGCACTAGAGTCAATAATCTAGTTACATTGTGATGAATCGAACACCCATAGTGTTCTGGTGTTGATCATGTTTTGCTCGTGGAAGAGGTTTAGTCAACGGATCTGCGACATCCAGGTCCGTATGCACTTTACAAATATCTATGTCTCCATCTTGAACATTTTCACGAATGGAGTTGAAGCGACGATTGATATGCCTGGTCTTCTTGTGAAACCTGGGCTCCTTGGCAAGGGCAATAGCTCCAGTGTTGTCACAGAAGAGTCATCGGGCCCGACGCATTGGGAATAACTCCTAGGTCGGTAATGAACTCCTTCATCCAGATTGCTTCATGTGCTGCCTCCAAGGCTGCCATGTACTCCGCTTCACATGTACATCCCGCCACGACGCTTTGCTTGCAACTGCACCAGCTGACTGCCCCTCCATTCAAAATATACACGTATCCGGTTTGCGACTTGGAGTCATCAAGATCTGTGTCGAAGCTAGCATCGACGTAACCCTTTACGACGAGCTCTTCGTCACCTCCATAAACGAGAAACATATCCTTAGTCCTTTTCAGGTACTTCAGGATATTCTTGACTGCTGTCCAGTGTTACATGCCGGGATTACTTTGGTACCTTCCTACCAAACTTACAGCAAGGTTCACATCAGGTCTGGTACACAGCATGGCATACATAATAGACCCTATGGCTGAGGCATAGGGGATGCCACACATCTTTTCTCTATCTTCTGCCGTGGTCGGGCATTGAGCCGTGCTCAATCTCACACCTTGCAATACAGGCAAGAACCCCTTCTTGGACTGATCCATATTGAACTTCTTCAATATCTTGTCAAGGTATGTGCTTTGTGAAAGACCAGTGAGGCGTCTCGATCTATCTCTATAGACCTTGATGCCTAATATGTAAGCAGCTTCTCCAAGGTCCCTCATTGAAAAACACTTATTCAAGTAGGCCTTTATGCTTTCCAAGAATTCTATATCATTTCCCATCAATAGTATGTCATACACATATAATATAAGAAATGCTACAGAGCTCCCACTCACTTTCTTGTAAACACAGGCTTCTCCATAAGTCTGTGTAAACCCAAACGCTTTGATCATCTCATCAAGGCGAATGTTCCAACTCCGAGATGCTTGCACCAGCCCATAGATTGAGCGCTGGAGCTTGCATACCTTGTCAGCATTCTTAGGATCGACAAAACCTTCTGGCTGCATCATATACAATTCTTCCTTAAGGAAACCATTAAGGAATGCCGTTTTGACGTCCATTTGCCATATCTCATAATCATAGAATGCAGCAATTGCTAACATGATTCGGACGGACTTCAGCTTGGCTACGGGTGAGAAGGTCTCATCGTAGTCAACCCCTTGAACTTGTCGATAACCCTTAGCGACAAGCCGAGCCTTATAGATGGTCACATTACCATCCGCGTCTGCCTTCTTCTTAAAGATCCATTTATTTTCTATGGCTCGCCGATCATCGGGCAAGTCAGTCAAAGTCCATACTTCATTTTCATACATGGATCCTATCTTGGATTTCATGGCTTCAAGCCATTTGTCGGAATCCGGGCCTGCCATCGCTTCTTCATAGTTCGAAGGTTCACCATTGTCTAACAACATGATTTCCAGGACAGGGTTGTCGTACCACTCTGGTGCGGAACGTGTCCTTGTGGACCTACGAAGTTCAGTAGTAACTTGAACTAAAGTTCCTTGATCATCATCATTAACGTCCTCTCTAGTCGGTGCAGGCACCACAGAAACATTTTCTTGAGCTGCGCTACTTTCCGGTTCAAGAGGCGGTACTTCATCAAGTTCTACTTTCCTCCCACTTACTTCTTTCGAGAGAAACTCTTTCTCTAGAAAGGACCCATTCTTGGCAACAAAGGTTTTGCCTTTGGATCTGAGGTAGAAGGTATACCCAATAGTTTCCTTAGGGTATCCTATGAAGACGCATTTTTCCGACTTGGTTCGAGCTTTTCAGGTTGAAGTTTCTTGACATAAGCAGTGCATCCCCAAACTTTCAGAAATGACAGCTTAGGTTTCTCCCCAAACCATAATTCATATGGTGTCGTCTCAACGGATTCCGATGGAGTCCTATTTAAAGTGAATGCGGCAGTCTCTAAAGCATAACCCCAAAATGATAGCGGTAGATCGGTAAGAGACATCATAGATCGCACCATATCTAATAGAGTGCGATTATGACGATCGGACACACCATTACGCCGACGTGTTCCAGGCGGCGTGAGTTGTGAAACAATTCCACATTTCCTTAAGTGCGTGCCAAATTCGTGACTCAAATATTCCCCTCCATGATCTGATCGTAAGAACTTTATTTTCCTGTCACGTTGATTCTCAACCTCACTCTGAAATTCCTTGAACTTTTCAAAGGTCTCAGACTTGTGTTTCATTAAGTAGACATACCCATATCTACTTAAGTCATCAGTGAGGGTGAGAACATAACGATAACCACCGCGAGCCTCAACGCTCATTGGACCGCACACATCAGTATGTATGATTTTCAATAAGTTGGTTGCTCGCTCCATTGTTCCGGAGAACGGAGTCTTGGTCATTTTGCCCATGAGGCATGGTTCGCACGTGTCAAATGATTCATAATCAAGAGTGTAGCGACCAGACCTCAAACAGTCTGTGCTCTGTGCTTTAGTGTCATCCCTGGATCAGTAATGCTGACACGCACAGTACAAATGGAGGATTTATAACAGAGTAGCAATCACACACTTATTACATCGAGTATCTCAAAAGAGAAATAAGTATGATAAATATGGCTTAAGGCCATCTAATACGATAACAGCGGAAGACTTGGAAGAATAGTGAGTCCATCAACTCCAACGGCATCACTGAGTATAAGACCACGACCTAAGGCACCTTACTCGTTGTCTGAAAAGTCTGCAACATAAAACGTTGCAACCCGAAAACGGGTCAGCACATGGAATATGCTGGCAATGTAACACATAGAGAGTAATGAACAAAATAATGCTATTCTACATGCATATATGGCTGGTGGTAAGCTCTATGGTTATTGTTTTGCGAAAAGCCAATTTTTCCCTACTGCAAAGGAATAAATTTTATTTAACTATCATGGTGGTTGTTAAACATTGAGAATGGTTGACAGCATTCTCAATCCCAATTAAGTATCATTGTTAACCCAACAAAATTAATTAAAGTAACATGGTGATGAGATTCACATGATAATCCAAGTACTAGATACTCAAGATGTCCATAACCGGGGACACGGCTAACCATGATTAGTTTGTACACTCTGCAGAGGTTTGCGCACTTTTCCCCACAAGACTCGATCGCCTCCGCTTGATTCTCGCACTACATGATGTTTGAGAAACGGATGAACGAGACACAGTCTTTCAGAAACAATAACTCTTTACTCCGGGTGGACAGTTACACCTACTTTCCCCTACATCTGCTAGCCCACCTCTTCAAGAGATCATGTAACCTACTCAACTATTCTAGAGCCCATAATAGCTTGTGGCTGCACACGAATGTTTCTAGCATGAATAATCTTATGATCCCTTTGAGCCTGGGTGGCGGTCCTTAGAAAAACAGGCAACACTGGGTTCTCCAGGTGCCTCAATCCACCCAGATGTGAGTTTTAGTTGCCACCTTAAGTAAACCATTAATTAACAATCTCACATCTGTCGTGAATATCTCTCAAACCCAATCCACGTCTACTAGCATAGCATAGCGATATAAGCAAACGTAGAAGTAACTCCCAAGGGTTTGATAATAAACAGGTAATAGGTACTACCTCAACTACATCCCAATACCCACAATTTAATTAGATCCTAACCATGCAATGTTTGAGGGTTGGTCTAATGCAATAAAACTGGGTAGTAAAAAGGTATGATCAAAGTGTTACTTGCCTTGCTGATGATCCGTGAAACTTAGAGATTCGAAGTAGCAAGCGGCGCACTCCGGGTACTCTATCGCAAACAAACAAGTATACAATAAGCACTCATCAAATGCACAGGTAAAACTCAAATAAAAGATCTAATCAGAAAGTTCAACTTAAGAACTCCGGTTTGCAAAAAGAATCAAATCGAACGAAGCAACGAAAGTCAAACGGCGAGAGAAACAAGCTTCGTTTACTAATCTGGATCTAAGTCAAATTTTACAGTAGCAAAAACTTGTTTGAGTAGGTTAAACGGAAAGAGAATTTTGAGACGAAACTCCAGGCGCTTGAATCGCCTGATTCCGATAAACGAGCGAAAAGATAAACTAAAACAAAAATCTGATCAGAAATCGTGATCTGGAATAATCGCGGAAAATCCGACAAAAAAGAAAACTGACGAACAGTTAAACGAACGGACGTTCGTTAACGGCGACTAACCGACGAACACGTTCGTTGAAACGAACGGATCGGTGAACGTTCACTAATTAATTAAACCGAAGAAAAAAATTAAACCGATCTATTTTTTAAAAAAATCTAGGGTTTCGAGAAAAAAATAAACCGAGGTGGTTTTAAAAAAACCGGACGGCGAACGGTGGCGGCTCCGGCTAACCTCCGACGAGGCTCGGGACGGGCTCCGGCGGGTCGGGCGAGGTGCGGCGAGGGGCGGCGGGGCTTCGGGGTCGTCGGGGGCGGCGAGGGGCGACGAGGGCGGCGGCGTACGGGCTCCGGGCGGCGGCGGCTTCGAGCTCCGGCGGGCGGCGTCGGGTTGGGGAACGGGGTGAGGGAGAGGGGGCGGGGTGGGGTACTTATAGGAGGGGAGGGGGTGCCATGGGGGAGGGGGCAAAGCGGCGGTGGTGGTGTCCGACTCCAGGTGGGAGACGACAGCGGCTGGGCCGCGCGGGGAAGCTGGGCCGTCGGCTGGGCTTCGGCACAGTCGGCACTCGGGCGACATTTTTTTTTGTTTTAAATAATTTCGCCGAATCTTAAAAAATCATAGAAAAATAAATAAAAATCCAAAAATGCTAAAACAAATTTTGACCGTCTAATTAAAATAATTAGAACAAGATGAACATTTTCTTGGCCCAAAAATGCAGTTTTGAAAACGTGCAATTTTTCTAATGCAATTAAAATTGCAAATAAAACCCGAATAAAATCCAATATTTGATTTTAATATTTTTCCTCCAATATTTCAATTATTTTGGAGAAGTCATATTTTCTCCTCTCGTTTATTTTAATACGAAATATTTTCGGAGAGAAAAATAATTAAAACCAAAATCCTCGTTTCATTATTTGATAAAAATCAAATATGAAAACCACGAAAATCCCCAACTCTCTCCGAGGGTCCTTGAGTTGCTTAGGATTTTTTCTGAGGATTTGCCAGAATGCAATAAAATATGCTATGCAATGATGATCTAATGTATAACATTCCAAATTGAAAATTTGGGATGTTACAAAGAGACTCCAAAAGTCCATCTGCATGGAGTTTCTTCATGCGTTTGACACCAATGTGACCAAGGCGGCAGTGCCACAAGTATGTGGGACTATCATTATCAACCTTACATCTTTTGGCATTCACACTATGAATATGTGTAACATCACGTTCGAGATTAAATAAGAATAAACCATTGACCAGCGGGGTATGACCATAAAACATATCTCTCGTATAAATAGAACAACCATTATTCTCAGATTTAAATGAGTAGCCATCTCGCATTAAACGAGATCCAGATACAATGTTCATGCTCAAAGCTGGCACTAAATAACAATTATTGAGGTTTAAAACTAATCCCGTAGGTAAATGTAGAGGTAGCGTGCCGACGGCGATCACATCGACCTTGGAACCATTCCCGACGCGCATCGTCACCTCATCCTCGCCAGTCTCCGCTTATTCCGCAGCTCCTGTTTTGAGTTACAAATATGAGCAACCGCACCGGTATCAAATACCCAGGAGCTACTACGAGTGCTGGTAAGGTGCACATCAATAACATGTATATCATATATACCTTTGGTATTGCCGGCCTTCTTATCCGCTAAGTACTTGGGGCAGTTCCGCTTCCAGTGACCGTTTCCCTTGCAATAAAAGCACTCAGTCTCAGGCTTGGGTCCATGCTTTGGCTTCTTCCCGGCAACTGGCTTACCGGGCGCGGCAACTCCCTTGCCGTCCTTCTTGAAGTTCTTCTTACTCTTGCCTTTCTTGAAACTAGTGGTTTTATTGACCATCAACACTTGATGTTCCTTTTTGATCTCCACCTCCGCTGATTTCAGCATTGAATATACCTCAGGAATGGTTTTCTCCATCCCCTGCATATTGAAATTCATCACGAAGCTCTTGTAGCTAGGTGGGAGCGATTGAAGGATTCTGTCAACGACCGCGTCATCCGGGAGATTAACTCCCAGCTGAGATAAGCGGTTGTGCAACCCAGACATTTTGAGTATGTGCTTGCTGACGGAACTATTCTCCTCCATCTTACAACTGTAGAACTTGTCGGAGACTTCATATCTCTCGACCCGGGCATGAGCTTGGAAAACCATTTTCAGCTCTTGGAACATCTCGTATGCTCCGTGTTGCTCAAAACGCTTTTGGAGCCCCGGTTCTAAGCTGTAACGCATGCCGCACTAAACCAGGGAGTAATCATCACTACGCGACTGCCAGGCGTTCATAGCGTCTTGAGTTGCTGGGAAAATGGGCGCTTCACCTAGCGGTGCTTCAAGGACATATGCTTTCTTGGCAGCTATGAGGATGATCCTCAAGTTACGGACCCAGTCCGTATAGTTGCTACCATCGTCTTTCAGCTTGGTTTTCTCTAGGAACGCGTTGAAGTTGAGGGCAACATTAGCGTGGGCCATTTGATCTACAAGACATATTGTAAAGATATTTAGACTATGTTCATGATAATTAAGTTCATCTAATCAAATTATTTAATGAACTCCCACTTAGACAGACATCCCTCTAGTCATCTAAGTGATACATGATCCGAATCGACTAGGCCGTGTCCGATCATCACGTGAGACGGACTAGTCATCAATGGTGAACATCTCCATGTTGATCGTATCTTCTATACGACTCATGTTCGACCTTTCGGTCTTCCGTGTTCCGAGGCCATGTCTGTACATGCTAGGCTCGTCAAGTCAACCTACGTGTTTTGCATGTGTAAATCTGGCTTACACCCGTTGTATTCGAACGTTAGAATCTATCACACTCGATCATCACGTGGTGCTTCGAAACAACGAACCTTCGCAACGGTGCACAGTTAGGGGGAACACTTTCTTGAAATTTTAACGAGGGGTCATCTTATTTAAGCTACCGTCATTCTAAGCAAATAAGATGTAAAAACATGATAAACATCACATGCAATCAAATAGTGACATGATATGGCCAATATCATTTTGCTCCTTTTGATCTCCATCTTCGGGGCGCCATGATCATCATCGTCACCGACATGACACCATGATCTCCATCATCGTGTCTTCATGAAGTTGTCTCGCCAACTGTTACTTCTACTACTATGGCTAACGTTTAGCAATAAAGTAAAGTAATTACATGGCGTTTTCATTGACACACATGTCATACAATAAATTAAGACAACTCCTATGGCTCCTGCCGGTTGTCATACTCTTCGACATGCAAGTCGTGATCCCTATTACAAGAACATGATCAATCTCATACATCACATATATCATTCATCACATCCTTTTGGCCATATCACATCACACGGCATATGCTGCAAGAACAAGTTAGACGTCCTCTAATTGTTGTTGCAAGTTTTTACGTGGCTGCTATAGGTTTCTAGTAAGAACGTTTCTTACCTACGCCAAAACCACAACGTGATATGCCAATTTCTATTTACCCTTCATAAGGACCCTTTTCATCGAATACGATCCGATTAAAGTGGGAGAGACAGACACCCGCTAGCCACCTTATGCAACTAGTGCATGTCAGTCGGTGGAACCTGTCTCACGTAAGCGTACGTGTAAGGTCGGTCCAGGCCGCTTCATCCCACGATGCCGCCGAATCAAGATAAGACTAGTAACGACAAATAAATTGACAAAATCGACGCCCACAACAACTTGTGTTCTACTCGTGCATAGAAACTACGCATAGACCTAGCTCATGATGCCACTGTTGGGGATCGTTGCAGAAATTAAAAAAATCTACGCATCACCAAGATCAATCTATGGAGAGACTAGCAACGAGAGAGAGGGGAGTGCATCTTCATACCCTTGAAGATCACGATGCGGAAGCGTTACAAGAACGCGGATGAAGGAGTCGTACTCGTAGCGATTCAGATCGCGGTTGATTCCGATCTAAGCGCCGAACAACGGCGCCTCCGCGTTCAACACACGTGCAGCCCGGTGAAGTCTCCCACGCCTTGATCCAGCAAGGAGAGAGGGAGAGGTTGGGGAAGACAACTCCAGCAGCAACACGACGGCGTGGTGGTGTTGGAGCAGCGTGGTACTCCGGCAGGGCTTCACCAAGCACCGCGGAAGGAGGAGGAGGTGTTGGAGAGGGGGAGGGCTGCGCCTTGGATGTGGTGCAGCTGCCCTCCCTCCACCCCTCTATTTATAGGGCGAAGGGGGAAGGGGGCCGACCCCTCTAGATGAGATCTAGAGGGCGGCGGCGGCCAAGGGGAGGGGGCTTGCCCCCCAAGCCAAGGGGGCGCCCCCTTTAGGGTTCCCCCCAACCCTAGGCGCATGGGCCCTAGGGGGGATGTCGCCCAGCCCACTTAGGGGCTGGTTCCCTTACACATACAGCCCATAGGGCCCTCCGGGGCCGGTGGACCCCCGGAACCCCTTCGGTGGTCCCGGTACAATACCGGCAAACCCCCGAATACTTCCGGTGACCGTATGATGACTTCCCATATATAAATCTTCACCGCTGGACCATTCAGAACTCCTCTTGACGTCCGGGATCTTATCCGGGACTCGGAACAACATTTGGTAACCACGTACAAACTTTCCCTATAACCCTAGCGTCATCGAACCTTAAGTGTGTAGACCCTACGGGTTCGGGAGGCATGTAGACATGACCGAGACATCTCTCCGGTCAATAACCAACAGCGGGATCTAGATACCCATGTTGGCTCCCACATGTTCCACGATGATCTCATCGGATGAACCACTATGTCGGGGATTCAATCAACCCCGTACACAATTCCCTTTGTCTACCGGTATGATACTTGCCTGAGATTCGATCGTCAGTATTCCTATACCTTGTTCAATCTCGTTACCGGCAAGTCACTTTACTCGTCCGTAACACATAATCCCGTGATCAACTCCTTGATCACATTGAGCTCATTATGATGATGTCCTACCGAGTGGGCCAGAGATACCTCTCCGTCACACGGAGTGACAAATCCCAGTCTCGATTCGTGCCAACCCAACAGACACTTTCGGAGATACCCGTAGTGCACCTTTATAGCCACCCAGTTACGTTGTGAAGTTTGGCACACCCAAAGCATTCCTACGGTATCTGGGAGTTGCACTAGCTCATGGTCTAAGGAAATGATACTTGACATTAGAAAAGCTTTAGCAGACGAACTACACGATCTTGTGCTATGCTTAGGATTGGGTCTTCTACGTCACATCATTCTCCTAATGATGTGATCCCGTTATCAATGACATCCAATGTCCCTGGTCAGGAAACCGTAACCATCTATTGATCAACGAGCTAGTCAACTAGAGGCTCACTATAGACATGTTGTGGTCTATGTATTCACACATGTATTATGATTTCCGGATAACACAATTATAGCATGAACAATAGACAATTATCATGAACAAGGAAATATAATAATAACCATTTTATTATTGCCTCTAGGGCATATTTTCAACAATAAGAGATCAAAGAAGACTCAGATAACTTTCATGGATAAAAAAATATATCTGATCATAAACTCAAAGTTCATCCGATCCCAACAGACACACTGCAAAAAGAGTTACATCATATGGATCTCCAAGACACCATTGTATTGATAATCAAAAGAGAGAGGAAGCCATCTAGCTACTAATTACGGACCCGTAGTTCTACAAAGAACTACCCACGCATCATCGGAGAGGCACCAATGGACACGATGCACCCCTCCGTGATGGTGTCTAGATTGGATCTAGTGGTTTTGGACTCTGCGGCAGCTGGAATTATTTTCGTTGACTCCCCTAGGGTTTCTGGAATATTGGGGTATTTATAGAGCAAAGAGTCGGTTCAGGGGGCACCCGAGGTGGGCACAATCCACCAGGGCGCGTGTGGGCCTCCTGGCGTGCCCTAGTGGGTTGTGCTCCCCTCGGAGCACCCCCTAGGTGCTTCTCCGGCCCACTGGATGTCTTCTGGTCCAAAAAAATCCATAAAAAGTTTCGCTGCGTTTGGTATTGATTTCTTGTGATGTAAAAAACATGCAGAAAACAACAACTAGCACTTGGCACTATGTCAATAGGTTAGTACCAAAAAATGATATAAAATGACTATAAGACATCCAAGAATGATAATATAACAACATGGAACAATTAGAAATTATAGATACGTTGGAGACGTATCACGCTACTGCTATAGGAAGTAGCTATTTATTTTTATTTTTCTTTTATTTAAGGAACTTAGCTATAGCGCGGGCCTACAGAAAGCGCTACTGCTAGAGTAGCTATAGCGCTTTGTGAAAACAAGCGCTGCTGGTATGCCTTTTTTCTTTATTTTTCTTTACATGTTTTTTTCCTTTCTCCTTTTTCTATTTCTTTCATTTTCATTTACTTTTCTATTTCCTTTTCATTTTATTTTCTTTATCTTAGCAGTAGCGCTCTCCACCGGAAACGCGCTATTACAAGGAACTTAGCGGTAGCGTGTTTTCCACAATCCTAGCGTACCGGCAACAGTGTGGGAATTATAGTAGTAGCGCTTTTACCTCCAGACGGCTACTGCTAGAACAATAGCTGTAGCACCCTTTTTTGCCCCTCGCTACGGATAAGTAGCAGTAGTGCTTTGTCTTGACCAGCGCTACTGCTGTACCTATGTGTATAAGGTTTTCCCTAGTAGTGCCACCACCATGTGTGTCCCCTTCCCGCGAGGGCGGCAGCCCATCCGCTCAAGAAAGTAGCAAAAATGCGCCACCCGCTTGATGTGGACGCGTCATTCTCCCCCTTCCGCCTCGCATGCTCGCCTCGCACTCGCCTTGCCATGAATCCCAGAACAACAACTCTTTGAAGCTTTTTCAATCTATGATTGTAGCTTTCCTTTTGAACAGTTGTAGCTTTTTGGTTGTGTAGTTCCCCTGTAGAGCTCTCTCTACCGTTGGTTGAAGCTTTTTTAATCGACGATCGAATCTTGTTCTGTCGATGGTTGCAACTTTTTTTGTCGAACAAATACGCGGTAGAAACTTGTTTATCTCCGGTTGAGGCTTTTTCTATATAAGGTTGAAGCTTTTCTCATAACGGTTGCAACTTTTTCAGTTTGACATTGGCCGGTTGAAGCTTTCCCGGTTGACGGTTGAAGCTTTCCCGGTTGACGGTTGAAGCTTTTTTGATCTAGGCTTGCAGGTTTTTCGTCAAATGGTTGCAACCCTTTTATGAGGCGGTTCTAATATCGCCTCGCCGGTCGCATGCCAACGCTTGCCGGTGGTTGCTTCACAAGGGAGCATGTATCCCAGCATGTCGCTCCTCCGTTTCTAGCACGCGGCCATTCACCGTTGCAGCATTGAAGCTCGGTGCCGATGCCGCTCGTGTGCGCTGTAGGTGAGATTTCCTTGAGAAAAGGAGAGAGGAAGGAGGAGGCGCTCGTTGTGGTCATTTATCCGCCCATGGCGGTTCCTCCTACAGCAGCGCCGCCAGTTGGCCTGCAGCGGCAGCGCCGCCGTAGTTCATCCCCGGCGGGTTCCTCGGAACAGAACAACTCAGCGTCAATGAGAGGTATGGATAAGAAACGAAGGGAGGAGGAAGAAGATAAGGCAGGAAAAAAAAGAAACGAAAAGCAAAAGGGACAGTGCGATTAAGTGAAATCTGGCGTCATTGATGGAACCGACACACCCTTTGGCCGACGCCCCGGCTAGAAACGTTTTCCAATGAAAAAGGTCTTGCACGAGACAATGCCCCACTAGCGAGGGTGACAGCCAGAAAACGAGCGCGACAAACAAAAAACTACATTTGCACGAATCTTATAAAGAGTCGAGATCCAACAGCTTAAAATTAGATGTGAGATATTTCACGTCTATAGATGTGAAATAGCAAATCTGGGAAAAGAAATCACCGAGCCGCAGACTCCTTCGCTTCGAGGCCACCTTTCGCGCCGCGCCTCTCCTCGGCTTTGACCGCACCCTCTCACCCTAACCGCCGCAACGCCGCCCTCGCCTCCTGCGCGGGCGCCTACACCACGCATGCCTGCCTGTGGCTTGCCCTTCTTCCGCCATGGCGAGCGACCCCGGCGGCGGCGGCGACGCGTGCCCGCTCTGCGGCAGCGGGGATGACCAGGCGCCGGTGACGGCCGCCCCTGCGCGCGTCACGCTCCGCAAGCGGAACCTGCCAGCGGAGGCCGTTGCGCGGGTGGGGCCCGGTGACGAGGCGGCCGCGCCGCGTGAGGCGGTCGCGTGGCAGCAGAGCGGCATGGCGGAGCTGCAGGAGGAGCTCGAGGCGGAGCGCCGCGCCGCTGCCGAGGCCGCCAGCGAGGCCATGTCCATGATCCTGCGCCTGCAGCGGGACAAGTCCGAGGCCATGATGGAGGCGCGCCAGTTCCGGCGGTTCGCCGAGGAGCGGTTCGCGCACGACGCCTCCGAGGTCGCCGCCCTCCACGACGCCATCGCGCGGCGTGATGCCTCCATCCAGTCGCTCTCGGAGCAGCTCCGGGTGTGCCGCTCCCGCCTCATCCAGCTCGGGTTCCTCTCCCCGTCGTTCCTCCCCTCATCTCCCACAGCCGCCGCGGGGGACCACCTCTTCGCTGACGACTACCCTTCCATCCAATGCCTCGATTATCCTGCGCCCTCCGACGTCGGTACTCCACGCACCCACCACATGCTCTATACAATGCCCGGCCGAGATGCTTCACCACGGCGCCAGCGCCATGGGCGCGCACTCTCCAATGACAGCTTCTATGATGGCCGCATTGCAGCGGCTGATGAGTTCACGTACGTGGTGGAGCGGGACGTGTCGGACCAGGATGATGACTGCGACCGGGTGTACACTGTGGACGCAGTGCATCGTGTGCCTGTCGCCGCACCTGAGGACTGCTGCTACTTTCAGACGCCGATGGGAATGACGTGGGCTTTGTTGATGGGGTTGGGGCGTGGGCTGAGGAGC
Source organism: Aegilops tauschii subsp. strangulata (assembly GCF_002575655.3). Lineage (NCBI taxonomy): Eukaryota > Viridiplantae > Streptophyta > Magnoliopsida > Poales > Poaceae > Aegilops > Aegilops tauschii. The sequence goes on along the minus strand of NC_053038.3, from coordinate 197,199,003 downwards.
AGCAGATACAAAAGCTCAGTGCAAGGCTACAAGCACTTGAGGCAGATCGGGAGTCGATGCGGCATGCAATCATGTCGATGGGAGCAGAGAAGGCGCAGGTTGTGATGCTCAAGGATATCGCTCACCAGCCCTGCGAGGAGGCAGCACCATTGCCTGCAGTTTCATTGAAATTGCATCCAGTGCCGCAAGCGGTGGTAGCGCCAAAGAGGAAGTTGGTGAAGAGGCAGCCTTTCTGCGTGAAATTCTTCATTGTGACCGCAATTAAGGTAAACTCAGCTGGTCTCGTGCTTCTATAAATTCTTAGTTTGTTCATAGTGATCCATGAGTTATAAGTAAACCGGTACATTTAAGTATTCTTCATTTCTTCATGTTGTTATACTGGGTTTTGAGCAAACCACATGCATTGTAATAGTAATAATCTAGACATGCAACAAGGCATTGCTATATGTGCGCTGAATATGATCAGAGTAAGTTATTAGAAGTGCTTTATTGCTCGATATAACTAGCCGAAAGTCATAATTGTAGTCCTTTATCAAATTAGGAATATTTGTGGTTGCACTACTGCAGTGGCTCACCTTATTTGGATATTTTAAGGAGAGAAGTTCACTTTATAACCCTAAACTTGCCACTCGGTTTAAGGTTCAACCCCCAACTTTAAAACCGGTTATTGCACGCTCTGAACTAGCCACCCGGTTTAGTAATCACCCCCCCCCCCCCCCCCCCCCCCCCCAAAGCACTTGGGAGAATCCCGTTTTTACCACCACGTCAGCTGGGCGAGAGTAGTCATCGATGCGGGCTGGATCCTCTCACATTTCCTTGTGCCCAAGCCCTCTCCATGCAGCCGTTGCCGCCGCGTCCCCACTATCCATCCATGCTGCGCTGGTGCTCCTGGGCCGGTGTCGGACCCCGGATTTGGAACTATTCCAAATTTAGCTTTCTGCCAACTTTGGATACGTGCAGATCTGTAGTCCTGCCATAACGTTTATTTTCATACATACACACATTAATACATACTCCCTCCGTCCGGAAATACTTGTCCTAGAAATGAATAAAATGGATGTATCTATAACTAAAATAAGTCTAGATACAACCATTCCTAGGACAAGTATTTCCGGACGGAGGGAGTACTTATGTTTTTTTTACGTCGTTGTATCATTACAAGACTCAAACGACAATATAACATAGGAACGATGCACACATGAGCTAAAATAGTACTCCCTCCGTCCCAAAATAAGTGTAGCTGATTTAGTACAACTTTGACGGAGGGAGTAAGTATTACATCTAGAGACCTGAAAGATCCAAGGTTACATCATCCAAGAAAAGATCAAATAGTTTGAGCGCAGACAAAAAAGCAAATGGCCTAAGAGGGCTGGGGATAAACAACGTCCTGCCCACAATCTCAGCCAGCCACCGGGGAACCTCTGGTCCACTCATCGCGTGCAAGCTCAACATAGTAGTCGCCGTCGAAGTCGGAGTAGTCCTTTGCAACAATTGGTGGTTGAAAAACAAGATGAGCACATGATGTACTCCGCGCAAGACTTACATCAGATCTATTCTAAGTATGCATTGTTCTAAAAAAATGGGGAGGTTTGAGCGGCAGCAAGCACTAGCATCCTATAGAGACACACTGCAACTTAGGTCTATTAGAGATGAGGAAAGAGAGCGTACCCACGGTATGATAGCGTAAATGGTCCATGAACCTGCCACGAGATGATCGCTGGCTAGCGCCTTCATGAATCTGCTCGGGAACCCGACTGGGAACTCGATGTCTGGTCGGGTGTGTACCAAGTACCTGAGGCTACCGATGACAGTGCGGTAGAACTTCGCGTCCACTGGCCTCTCCTTGTTCTCCCTGCTATTGCAGCAGGCCTTCATTGGGGTGTGCGTGGCATTGCAGTCCGCCATGCCCACTCATTTGAGCATCTTGCTGGCATAGGCGGCCTGGGTGATTGTACATACATCCGCGCTCCTAGTTCACCTCCAGCCTAAGGTGTAGCAGCTTGAGGTTACTCATTCTGAAGAGCTGCTTCATTTCTTCCTTGAAGCAGTGCATGTCGTGTTGCTCAACTCCGGTGATGACAGGGTCGTCGACGTAGATGCCGACGATTAGTTGTGCGTCCCTGGTCCCTCGTGCATACACACCGTGCTCCGAGGCGCTGCGCGTGTAGTTGAGCGATGCCAATCTCGTGTCTAGCTTGGCATTCCATGCCCTCAGTGCTTGCCGCAGCCCGTACAGGGCCTTGTGTAGCCTGTACATGCCGTGCTCGTGATGGTTGGCGGTGAAGCCCGGCGGTTGAGACACCTGAACCTCCTCCTCAAGGTCGCCGTTGAGGAGCGCCGACTTGACGTCCATGTGGTGAACCTCCCAGCCCCGGTTCGCCGGTAGGTCAAGGATCAGCCGCACAGACTCGAGCCTTGCCACTGGCGTGAAAACTAACTTGAAAACCACCGCGCGAACCCTTCTGTCACCGGTGTTCAGAATAACACTTTACGTTCTCCCTGCCCTTAGCCTCTCCGTGGCTTGCTCTCCATGATCCTGGGTACCTGCAGGGATGAAGAACGCGGACGAGACAAGAGACATCTACAGAATAATTTTATTTCACATATACGGGCCGTTAATTCAAAGCACTTTCATTGATCCCCACACCAAATACAACGGGTTGCAAGGCCTAGGCCTCAACCCATACCTTACTGAACTACTCACACATTGAGATCAGATCACATGAAGAACAAATCTTGAAGATCGATCGATTGATAATATATCTTACAATGGATGCCTTGTGCGATGCACAATTACAAGTATGAACTAGAGGAAGATGAACTATAGTGGTGATGGTGGCTATGGAGATGGAAATGGCGGCGGCTAGGGTTGATGAGAGGGGATGAAGGTGGCTCTGTTCTGGCTTCGCTTGTGGACGTTCTGTTGACATTCTGGCGTGGTTCCCTTTATAAAAGTTGTTCAGGTGGACGAGGAGCCTCAGAATCCACGGGAACGCCGTCTTTTGTGCTGTTTTCTCTGGTGCACCTCCTGATTTCTTCTATCTCCTTTTCCACTCCTTTCCATGTTCACACGTGTTTTCTTCACTTTTTAGGCCATTTCCTGTGGAAACACATCAAAGAGATGATTTGTGGAATCCTTTGCATTCTTTAGTCATTAGTAGCAATATCGGAGCGAATATCTCGGTTTAAACAAAGGGTGAATGAGTGTAAAAATATCACTCATCAGCAAGTAATTTCTCCCTTCTCTCCTTCCCTTCTTCTTGGGTTTGATTTCTCTGCTGCGGCCATGGCCATTGAATATTGGCCCAGCCTCACATTCTTCATCCACTTCCCATGCATTCAATTTTTATTGTATACTATACTGTACTATATACTCCCTCCGTTCCTAAATATAAGTCTTTTTAGAGATTCCAATATGGACTGCATACGGAGCAAAATGAGTGAATCTACACTCTAAAGTATGTCTATATACATCCGTATGTAGTCCATATTGAAATCCCTAAGAAGACTTATACTCCCTCTGTCCCAAAATTCTTGTCTTAGATTTGTCTAGATACGGATGTACCTAATACTAAAACGTGACTTGATACATCCGTATTTAGACAAATCTAAGACAAGAATTTTGGGACGGAGGGAGTATTTAGGAACGGAGGGAGTAGTACTCTATATACTACTTCTTCCGTTCACAAATGTAACATGTTCTATTTTTTCTGTGAATCGGATGTATATAGACACGTTTTAGTGTGTTTATTCACTCATTTTAGTCCTTATGCAGTCCATATTGAAATACCCAAAACATCTTGGTAGTATTTGTGAACGGAGGGAGTACACACTATGTATAGTTCAGCAGTACAGTACCATGTCGACTAGTCCAGCAGTAGTCACGTGAGTCTCAACCTCAGCTCGACTTGTCGACTCGTAATTCTTGGTTACATCAATAGATGGTGTTTTGTCCAATAAATCTGAAGAGTGCATGTTGTGTGCAAAATTAACCTCAATAGTTGGTGGTTTGTGTAATTTCACTTGTATATATGCACCCAGTTTTAAATAGGCTGCAGTATTAAGTACTCCCTCCGTTTTTATTTACTTCGCATATTAGAGTTGACTGAGGTCAAACTTTATAAAGTTTAGAAATGAATATAAATATTTAGCATAACAAATCTATATGATGTGGAAGTACATTCAACAACGAATCTAATGGTATTGATTTGTTATTGTATATGTTAATATTTTTGTCTATAAACTTTGTCAAAGTTTGTAAAGCTTGACTTTGACCAAAACTAATATGCGAAGTAAATAAAAACGGAGGGAGTAACCTGAGAATTTAGTCATTATTTGTATATCACCAGCATGGTATTTATTTATTCCTTATTATTTTATTCACGGCAACACAGCTGCTAGATTAGGGGTAGGCATCATGCACTGGTCAAAGGGGTGGTGGTTCACCCTCATTTCACATGAGTACTGTGCAATATTCTTGAAATATCCCCCCCCCCCCCCCCCCCCCCCTCTGTTTCTTACAGCAATTAAAATTCTTAAAATACTACTTCCTCCATTCACTTTATAAGATGTTCTAACTTTTTTCCAAATCGGATGTATGTTTGGTATGTTTGTTTACTCATTTCAGTCCATACGTAGTCCATATTGAAAATATCCAAAACATCTTATAATAATGAGCGAAGGGAGTATTTGGGTTATAGTGTCACCAAACACATGAGCAAAATATGCCTTATAATTTGTCAATTTGAGGATACGGACAAATTGTTTCTTTCTTGTGCATCTGTTGCATTCGATCTTTAGGCCCCATTTTCTTAGTTCACTCAGTCAGTACGTGAACATCTTCTAATCCATCAAACCTGAATTAGAAGACACTTTGTTGTATTCCATTATACTACCAAACAGCGGAAGAAAGCAGTCTGACATGAAATCAAGTTCTTTGTTACTCCCTCCGTACGAAAAAACTTGTCCCTCAAATGGATGTATATGGGTTAGTATGCGTGACATTACAAAACAGGTGTGCTACGAATGTCCTGTAAACAGAACAGTATGCGTGACATTACACATCAACATGTGAAGTGTCAGAATTGGATCATGACCGAACGTTTATTTATTATATGGGTTAGTGTCAGGTCTGCTACCAAATGTCCTTAAACAGAGTAAAATACGTGAATGTCATCAACATGTGAGGCGTCAGGACTGGATCATTACTGACATTTTATTATTAAGCATGAGGTTTGACCTATGCACAGTTGACTATAACCTGCCATAGCTCTCATGGCGCCTGACAGCATTGTTGTGCAAATTGTGGTATGGTTACGACAACAACATCAAAGCCTTTCATTTCCAAACAAGTTGGGTAGGCTAGAGTTGAAACCCATAAGATCTCGAAATCAAGTTATAGTTCTGGCATGTGGATAGGAACTTCCACGCGTCCTGTCCATGGCTATTTCCTTGGTGATATTCCCGTCCTTTAGATCTTTCTTTACGTAATTCTCCGTTGTCATGTTTCTATCTTGACCTCTCTTGGCATTATCAACACGCTTTAACCGTACGCTATGCCCAGACCATCTTATGTTGGACAAGCTTCTCTGCAGTCGGTGCTACCCCAATTCTACCATGAATATCATCATTCCGGACCCGGTCCTTTCTTGTGTGGCCACATATTCATCTCAATGTGTGCATCTCTGTTACACCTAACTGTTTGACATGTCCCCTTTTACTTGACCAACATCCAGCTTCATATAACATGGTAGGTTGAGTCGGCATCGTATAAAACCTGCCTTTTGGGTTTTGTGGCACTCTTGTCACGACGCTAGAAGCTTGGCGCCACTTCATCCGTCCAGTTTTGATTCAACGGCTGACATCTTCATGGATATCACGTTCATTGACCCTAGATATCGAAAGGTGACCTTCTGAGGCACCACCTGCCCATCAAAGCTAACTTACTTGTTATCGTGCCTAGTAGTACTGAAACCTAACCTCATGTACTTTTTTTGAGAAAACGTAAAGGACATTTGCGTTTCATTTCATTGAAAAGATAGAAAAGACCTCCAAGGAGGTACTTAGTTTTAGTTCTACTAAGTCTAAAACCTTTCGATTCCAAAGTCCGTCTCCACAACTCTTACTTTCTATTAACCTTTGTCCGACTATCGTCGACTAGCACCACATCATCTGCAAAGAGCATACACCATGGATATCTCCTTGTATATCCCTTATGACCTCGTCCATTGCAAATGCAAAAAGGTAAGGGGTCAAAGCTGACCCTTGATGCAGTCCTATTTTAATCAGAATGTCATTAGTGTCGCGATCACTTGTTCAAACTTGCCACAGTATTATCGTAGATGTCCTTGATAAGGGTAATGTACTTTCTTGAGTCTTTGTGTTTCTCCAAGGCTCATCACATGACATTCTGCAGTATCTTATTGTAGCTTTCTCCAAGTCAATGATCATGTCAGGTCCTTATTCTCCTGAAAATGGGTTACATGGTCGATCTCTCAGGCATGAAACCAAATTGATTCCTGGGCATGCTTGTCATTCTTCTTAAGCGGTGCCCAAGACTCTCCCATAGCTTCATTATATGGCTCATCAGCTTAATCCCACTGTAATTAGTACAACTTTGAACATCCCACTTGTTCTTGTAGATCGGTACTAATATACTTCGCCTTCATTTTTCAGCCATCTTGTTTGCTCAAAAAATAAGGTTGAAAATCTTAATTAACCATACTATTGCTATGTCTCCGTGGCCTCTCCACACCTCAATAGGGATACAATCAGGGTCCATCGCTGTGTCTGCTTTCATCCTTTTTAAAGCCTCCCTGACCTCATTCTCCTGGATATTAAATTAAATTTACGGGGCAATTATTTCCATGATTTTTTATGAACTTTGTCTAAACTTCGATGAACTGACCCACCTGTCAGCAAGATAGGAAGAATGGGGAAAGGGGGAGTAAAGAATTGAGCAGCTCACTTCAATGATAATGCAGAGTACTCAATTTACTATATTTGCATGTTTTAATCCGGTTCAAGCAGATATTAGTATTACATGGCAACTATAGGGTAAACCTTAGTTTCTTTGCTGATTTGCTTCTGTTCTGTTTCATCCAGTGGATCGTATCTGTCTTTTCCCGGCAAAAGAAATTAGATCGCATCAAGTGAGTTGTCAAATCTTGCTCAATTTGTTAACGGTTACCTTGTATCTTTCTGTATGTGACCATTGCTGGGCATCGTTCGCAGGTACCCGTTTGGTTTGTGCGGGACCTATGTTGGACTAATGCTGCTGCTTGATAGGTCCCACAAACAGAGATACAGAAGATTTCTTAAGAGAGCTAGGTGATGCCGCTCACTTATTATATGCAGCGGCCGTGGAAGACTCTGCGCTTGTATGATGCTTTGTGAAAAATGTTGTCATTGTTGCATATATCTTTTCGCTCTTTTGTTCATAAATTTTATGCTGGTTTGGTCTGGCAATCTATCTAGTTATCAACTGAGGTTCGAGGTCTTGTCCATTTATTTGATTTGGTGCCTATTTTTCTCCTACTATTGTGATGATTGTTTTTTAAGACAAGTATGAATTGGTTCATTTGTACAAAGTACTCCCAAGTAACGAGCAATATCAGAAGTAGAGATTGTTTAGCAGTGCTATGATGTGTTGGATTGTTGATGGGCTTAGGCCCATATAAGACAATAATCCCTGGTTAATCTCTAGGGCCCATGCATGTGTACGGCAAGTGGTGGTTAATCTCAAGAAAGTGCTAATATTTCCAACATGATGTGCTCCTGTTTCTGTACTCATACCAGATTTTGTGGAAGACCGGATTTTGAAGTTACCAGTAATTTTACCACAAAAATAAACCATTAACTAATTTCTGAAATATCGAAAGGCAAGCCTCTGGTTGGGTGGGCGATGCGTAATGAGGCAGAAGGCAGATGCTGTGCCCAACGTATCAGTTGCACAGGTTCAAGCGGGACCTAATCGGTAAGGTTAAAACATAAATTCAAAACCAAACTAAAAAAACTACTACTACTAGCCCCCCCCCCCCCCCCCCCCCCCGGCCCGCCCGCCCGCCTTCTACATGGCGAGCAACCGGTACATCTTGGTGTAGTCGTCGCTGCTGCCCCCGTCCCTTGCACGCCGCCGTCGTCCCTGCTGCATCCCAGCCCTGGGTCGCCGTGGCGGACGGGGTTGGACGGCCCGGGCGCCTCCTCGTAGCTGTCGTCGAGGATGATGATGCCGCCCTTCTCGCGGCCGCAGCGCTGGGCGGTGATCTGCTCGAGGGCGCGGCGCTGGCGCTCCATCTTCTGCCGGACGTAGTCGTCCCACGCCCATTTCAGGCCGGTCTCCTTGTTGGCGGCCATGGCCTCATGCTCCTTGACGGCGAGGAGCCCCGGCTCGGTCTTCGGCGTGACTAGGCGGGAAGAGGGAGGAAAGGGGCCACGACCACCCTTGTTGATGACGAGGGCGCCGCCGCGGGTGCGCCGTGCGAGCGACGTCTCCTGTGGCTCTGGCTTGACGGGGCGGAGTGCCGGCGATCCGGAGGAAAGGGAGCCCGACAACGAGGAGGACGTCGTCTCCATTCGACGCGACTTCCAGGAGCTGCTGCGGCGGCGAGAGAAGGAGGGGGACGCCGGGTACTCCAAGCGCGGCGTGTTGCCGGCCTCGATGTGCTCGAGGACAGCTTCGAGGGTGCGGTCGGGGACGCCCCACCATTGGCGCCGCCCCACCATTGGCGCCGCCCCTCGGAGTTGAGACGGTTGCGGGGCTCGACGCCGTTGGTGGAGGTGGTCGAAGTATGCCGTCCACAGCGTGTTGCTGTCGGGGGCGTACCTCGGCTGGTTCCGTGCCTGCTCCGGCAGCGACGACCGGATGCGCGCGATCTCTGTGCACCGATCAGCGCTGGTGGGCGTTGGAGGCACCGGGACGCTGCCGGTGCTGAGCCTCCAGGAGCCTAGCACCCGCATGTCCGGCGGGGCTCGGAAGTCTGCCTCGTAGAGGAGGCGGGCCTCGTCCTCGTGTAGGTGGCGGCGGCCGAAGCCATTGGCCACCGCTCCGTCGCTGGGGTAGCGCTCTGCCATTGTCGTCGGAGGAGGGGGCATCGGCTGGGAGAGAGGGGGCGTCGGCGGCGAGAAAGGGTCGTCCTCGGCGAGGGGGGGGGAGGAGTGTGTGCGGCCGCTGGCGCGGGAGGGGGCGGCTCTTATTGCGGCGTGGGGCGGCGCGGGCGGCATGCGTGTGTACGCGTTGCGGGAGGGGCGAAACACGCGTCGATGCGCCTTCATTGCACCGCCCGTGAGGAATCAATGGAAGGCTGATCGGCGGCAACCTTGGCATTGATACCCCGCGGGAAACCGAGGCGATGAGGACGACGAACGCGCCTGGTCGCTGACTCGGCAGGTCCACCAGGCTTTCGCGCCAAAAATGTTTCCCCCGGCGTCCCCCAGCGCGCCAGGTTCAGCCTGGATCCGCCGGTGCCAAATTCGGCCCTAACTGGGCCGTTTTTAGCTCTTAGGCCTTGTGATTAGGGTGGTGCTTAAACCGGTTAGCCCTAAGGAAAAGAAAAATAAACTGGTTTTTTCTGAAGCATCGACGCCTATTTCTACCGGAGAGACGCCTAATTAAGTATCTATCATGTATAAATAAGCATCGGTGCTTAAAGAAAACTTGGTTTATTTGTCTAAACACCTTCCTTAAGCACCTACCATTGTACAAGGCCTTAGCGGCTTGGCAAGCTTTTCTTCATATATTTTTTACAGTAGTCACCACACTTTATTACTGTTAGAAAAAATATGCAACTAGAGGTGGGCATAAAAATTAGGGCTCCGCCTCCTCCTCCTTCTCCAAGAAAGAAAGTTAGGGTTTGTGCCTCTCGCGGGCACCGGCGCAGGTCCGCCTCATCTCCGGTGGCCCTAGGGCCATGGAGGCGCGGTGGATCCTGGCAAGGGCCGGCGGGAGGGCTCCGTTTTTAGTCTTTTTTTTCAATCTTGTTAGGGTTTGTGTCCTACTCAGGAAGGCGAGACGGCGGCGGCTCTCTGAAGATGGAATAAAGGTCTCCCCGCCTAGCCCCCGTTCCGGCGGTGCGTCTAGCATCGTTGGTGGGCGTGTGGAGGTGTGTCTCCGGCAGATCTATCTTTGGTGGATTTGCTCGGATCTCGTCGTTATTTGTCTACGTTCGTGTGTCTTCAGTTTGGATCCTTCCGATCTACGTTATTTTTCATCGGCGGCGGTTGCTGTTCAGGGGTGCTGGTCCTATGGGGCCTTAGCACGACGACTTCCCGACTGTCTACTACAACAAGTTGTGCCCGGCTCCGGCGATGGAGGGGCGATGACGGCAGCGCGCCTTCGGCTCGCTTCGGTGCTTGTAGTCGTCGCTAGGTGGTCTACGAATCTGGATGTAATTTTTATTTTTGGTATTTGTTGTACTGCCATTATTGAAGATGAATAGATTGAAATTTTTTTCGCAAAAAAAAAAGAAGAGGTGGGCATAAAAACCGACAATCCGAACTCCGGACCAAAGCCCAAACCGAAAAAACTGAATTTTCGGTTTTTCTTTTTAGAACAGATAATTTTTGGTTTCTACTTGCAATAACCGAACTAACTTCTGTTGATTTGGTACGTATCTCGGTTGACCGAAATAACACCGAACTGGACATGTCAGACATACTGGTATGGAGTTCTCTCTTGGGCTCTGGCAGTATGGACGAAGAGCGTTGCTCATTTTCCCGTACACTTCTGTACGCTAAGTTTTTGTTTTGTTTCGAGAAAACTCTACGCTAAGGTTTTTTTTTTTTAGACAAAACTCTACGCTAAGTAGGCATGGGTGTTCTGCTAAACAGAGCTTGACAACTCAGCCCGTGGGGAGCCCCTAGTCAGCGCTGTAGGCGCTCGTTGACGAGCTGGCGCTTGCACTGTAGCTAGCATGGGCCGGCCCACGAGCGCGCTCGCTCGCTCGGGGAAACGAAAACAATCGCTGAGTTTGATCGCTATATCCGTCGCTCGCTCGGCCTCTCGCTAGCAGCCATTTTTTTCTTTTTCTTTTTGAGAAACCACCCAATTTTCCTATTTCTTACGAATTACGAAATAAAAATGTGAAATAAAAACAGGTTTACAGATCTAAAGAAAAATTTCATCAATTTAAAAAAATTTCATCTCTTTAAAAAAGGTTCATAAATTTTTGGAAAAGGTTTATCGATTTTGAAAAAAGTTCATTGAATTTAAAAAAATTTCATCGGATTTGAAAAAAGTTCATAGATTCGAAAAAAAGTTCATCAATTTTAAAAAAAGTTCACAAAATTGAAAAAAAGTTCATCCAATTAAAAAAAGTTCATTAAATTTGAAAAAAGTTCATCAAAATTCAAAAAAAAAGTTCATGTAAAAAATCATCAAAATTCAAAAAAGTTCATGGATTTTGAAAAAAGTTCATCGATTTGAATAAAAGTTCAACAAATTCAAAGAATGTTCGCATATTTGGGGACAATTCATCGGTCAAGGAAAAAGAAGAAAAAGAAAAACAAAAACAAAAAAGGAAAACGAAAAAAAGAAAAAGGGAAAAGGATTGAATAAAATACCTATAGGTTAGAAGGTAAGCATGACTGTGCTTGTTGGCGGGGTGGTTACATCAGCCAGCCCTCGAGTAGGAGGTCGCAGGTTTGAATCCTTTACGCGCGCGGTCTTTTTTCTTTTTAACCAGAGAAAGTAGTAGAGCAAATTGGGCCGAGCCCAACCGGCCGCGCTTGCAGGCGCCCGTTTGCGAACGAGCACTTAAGCGCCAAATAGGAATCACCCAGCCCATGTACAACCAGCAAAAGAGACCATGGACGTCCCTTTTGTGGGCTGTGGGCCGACCACATGCATCGGAATCAGCCCGTGTGCGAGAGTCGGCCAGACAAGTCTGAACGTGATGTTCGTTTAGTCCCACCTCGCTTGGACGAAGCAAATGGGGCACAGAGCTTCGGGTATATAATAGGTTGCAGCAGCCACCATGACCACAAATTGCTTAAAGCAATGCTTCTCGGTGTAAACCGCAAACCGAATTGAATTACTCGGTTAACTGAAAGTTTTGGTTAGCCCTTTTGGGTTGACTTTTTCGGTTAGTAAATCTGAAAACCAAAATTGTGAAAAAATCAAACGGTAGAAACCGAATTTCTGGTTGGGCGATGCTAGGTGCCGGCGCACCGGTCGAAAAGTTTTGGCCGGCCGCGTCCCAGCCCTTGGATGCGAGCCCGCGTGGCCATTGGATGCAGCAAAAAAAAAAAACGATTCATCCCGGGCTTCTTCTACCTCGGGCTAGATCTGCAGCTCCCGCTCGGCGTCCTCGTCGCCGTGCCTCCAGTTCCCTTTGGTGGCCGTCCTCGTCGCAGGTGGGGACCCTCCTCGTTCGCTAGTCGCCATCTCATCCTCTTCGGCTGACCGTCCTAGTCGCCAGTCACCACCCTCGTCAGCCGTCTTCGTCGTCACCTCGACCCATGCAACAGCTGCACCTGCCGTTGCAGCTCTCAACGACGATGGGTGTAGCTCCGCCACCGCCCCTCGCCGTTAATGCTCGCTGCAGCCGACGATGACGGCCACCTCATTCAGTCGGCGGCATTGAAACCGTCGCAAACCCCCTGTGTTGTAAACGCTGGAAAAAAGCTTCAACCCCTGGATGGAAAAGCTTCAACCCCTATATGGAAAAGCTTCAACCGGCACTGCGAATCAGGGGGATATGCAACTGCTCGCACAAAAATGCTTCAACCTTAGATTGAAAAAGTTTCAACCAGATGATAGAGAGAACTTCAATCAAGCGCCGCTCAAGAACGAAACAAGTTTCAAATCGTTTACAGAAAAGCTTCGATCATGGATGGAAAAAGCCTCAACCGTGTATGAAAACAGCTTCAACCGTTGGAAAAAAGCTCCAATTAGACACTTCAAACCAGAGAAAAGTTGCCAACGTTGACAGAAAAAGATTCAACCATATATGGGAAAAGCTTCAAATGGCTATCAGCGACAGAAAAACTGTGGTTGCAGCCCGCGGTCACCTCGGTCATTGCCGTCGCACACCCCGGCCGCCGCGGGGTTGCAGCACATGGACATCGTCGTGGTAGCACCCCGTCGTCCCCGGTTACAGCATCTCCCGTGGTCACCCCGGTTACCGGTGAGATGGGATGGTCACCGCGCAGAGTTGCGATGGTCGCCGCAAGCTTGAGACCATGGTCGAGCGGGAGGGGAGACGTGTTGCTGCGACCCGGGGGGGGGGGGAGCAGGAAAGCGCGGCGCGCGCCCCCCGACAAGCTGTTCCATATGTGGGGTTGCTGCGTGCACGAGATGCGGGGAGATGCAGGAGTCGCGAGGAAGAAGGAGACGCAAGGAAGAAGGAGCGACCGACCCAATGTTCGGCCAGCGCTCCGGAGCCAAACGTTTTCCTTTCTGGTTTATACCGAATGCCCACCCCTATATGCAACATAGTATTATCAAAAGGCCAAAATCCACCATAAGTATAACTCTAACACCCCCCCCCCCTCAAACTCATGGTGGATCCACAACACTGAGTTTGGAGAGGTAAAAAACTCATGATGGATACACAACACTGAGTTTGGAGAGGTAAAATCCATGTTGCGCTCTAGTTTGGGCCTTCGTGAAGAAGTCCGTCGGCTGTAACTCGGAAGACACATACTTAAGAGCAATAACATGATCCTACACACTAGCGTGCACAAAGAAAGCATCGACACCAATATGCTTGGTAAGCTCATGCTTCACGGGGTCCCACGCAATACTGATAGCACATGTACTGTCTGACAAGAGTGTAGTAGGTGTAGTAACAGTAACACCAAAATTCTCAAGTAACCAGCGTAACCAAGTCACCTCTGCCGTGAGAAGAGCCATAGCTCGCAACTCAGCCTCTGCACTCGAACGGGAAACTGCAGTCTATTTCTTCGTCTTCCAAGCAATGAGAGAACCACCAAGAAAGACATAGTAAGCAGAAAGTGAATGACGATCTGAAGGATCACTAGCCCAGGCAGCATCCGAATAGGCCTGGAGCTGTAATGAGTTAGGTCGAGGAAAGAAGATATAGTGAGAGATCGTGCCACAAAGATATCGTAGCCCACGAAGAAGTTGATTATAGTGAACCGAAGTGGGAGAACAAACAGACTAACTTAGGATATGGACAGGATAGGAGATATCCGGACGAGTAACAACGAAATAGACAAGACTCCCAACAAGATTACGATAACGAGTTGGATCAGACAAGGGCTCGCCATCAGAAGCACAAAGGTGAACATTAAGCTCCATAGGAGTCTCAACAGTGCGCTCATCACTAAGAGCCGCACGAGCAAGAAGATCCTGGATATACTTTTCTTGGGAAATAAAAAAGCTATCAGAGATGGAGGAAATCTCAATCCCAAGAAAGTAACAAAGAGGACCAAGATCAAACATAGAAAACTACTCACTGAGATGGGCCTTGACAAAGGCAATGTACTCAAGATCGTCGCCAATGATGATCATGTCATCAACATATAGAAGAAGAAGAAGAGTGCGACCATGAGCAGAAAGGTGGACAAACAACACTGGATCATGAGCACTGGGAGAAAAACCAGCTGCAGTGACCACTGAGGCAAAACACTCAAACCAAGCGCCGGGGGCTTGCTTAAGGCCATATAGAGAGCGACGAAGATGGCAAACCATGCCATCAGGAACTGAATACCCAGGTGGTGGCTGCATATAAACTTCCTCACGCAACTCACCATTAAGAAATGCATTATTAACATCAAGCTGAGACATGGACTAGTGGCGAACAGAGGCCACGACGAGAAGTGTGCGGACAACGGTCATATGGGCCACAGGAGCAAAAGTCTCATCGTAATCACGACCATGCTCCTGCTGAAAGCCACAAGCCACAAGCCGAGCTTTATAACGCTCAAGAGAACCATCAGAGGGAGTTTTAATCTTATAGACCCACTTACAAGTGATGGGACAAACATGGGGATGAAGAGAAACCAGATCCCATGTGCCAGTGTGCTCAAGGGCAGCAATCTCCTCTGCCATCGCAAACTACCATTTGGTTTTTTTTGCTCCAGTATTTTTTATATTTTCCAAAAATATTCTCCGTAAGTTTTCAGCCCATTCCGAGAACTTCTATTTCTACATAAAAACAACAACACGGTAGTTCTGCTGAAAACAGCGTCAGTCTTCTAATCAAATCATACCAAAACCATATAAATTTTTTATAAACATGGCATGAATACTTCATAAATTATAGATACGTCAGAGACGTATCAGCATCCCCAAGCTTAATTCCTGCTCGTCCTCGAGTAGGTAAATGATAAAAGAAATAATTTATGAAGTGTGAATGCTAGCATAGTGTAAAAGTTTGATCAATGATAGTTCCAAACACTTTTTCTAGCATCATTATATATCATAAACAATAGCTCATCTCATAAAACTTCTCATGATCAAGTAGCAAGCTATTCACAAGTTAAAGTATAGACTATAAAGTTTCTTGAAAACTAACAAACCATGTTCTTAGTCATCAAACAATTGCAATTCATCTTATTTTCAGGAAGGGTCTATGTAAGAGCTTTGATTTAGTAAATCATATAGTCTTCCATGATTGCTAACACTCAAAGCATATTTTTAGAACAAATAGCATCCGTCAAACACAAAGAAAGATAGGGGCTTAATGTTTCGCCTCCCAACTTATTTATCATATAGACAATTGTCAACAATAATAATTCATGATTAAATATATTTGAATGGCCATATATGCTTGGATCTTTCCCCACCACATGATGCTTGCCAACTAAAGAATAATTGAGGTTGAAATAGGAAGGGATACTATTGACTCTTGCATAAAAGTAAATACATGAAAGTAAAAGATAGGCCCTTCGCAGAGGGAAGCAGAGGTTGTCATGCGCTTTTAAATGTTGTATGTGCAAACTCTTAATGCAAAGGAACGTCACGGTTGTATTGCCCTTTGTGATAACAACCTTTATTATGCAGTCCATCGCTTTTATTTACCACCACAAGTTCGTACAACGCTTATTTTCCTTACAAGAAAAGATCATACATATTTAGGAGAAATTTTTATTGCTCTTTACACCGATGACAACTTACTTGAAGGATCTTATTCAATCCATAGGTAGATATGGTGGACACTCATGGCATGAAACTGGGTTTAAGGGTTTTGGATGCACAAGTAGTATCTCTACTTAGTACAAAATTTTGGCTAGCAAAAGATCCTAAGCAAGCACCACATGTTAGAGGATCCATAACAATATAACTCCTATGCAAATATACCCAAACATAACTCATTACATTGTCTTACTTGTCCAACTTCAACTAATTTGCTCAAGTATGAAAATAATTAATGGGGCTCGCAATCATAGAAGATGTCGAAGATAGTATATTTATATGTGAAATCTCTCTTCCTTCAATATTCTTTCATGAATTGCTCAAGTGACCAATGTTGAGTTTGCTAACTTTCAATAAATTTTACCACCTATACTTCATATAAGTGAAGTAATTACTCCCCATGGGATATGCATATGAAGCATATATAATTTCAGATCTATGATATTCAATTCATTCAACCATTTACTCATAGGATATAAGTGAAGCACGTGAGCAAATGACAAACTACTCCAAAAAGATATAAGTGAAGATCAATGAGTAGTCAAATAGTTAAATAGCCATGGGAGGACTCTCTCTCATTCAAGATTTCAGATCCAGTGATTTTATTCAAACAGCAAGTAAAATGAAAATACGCTCCAAACAAAACACATATCATGTGACGAATAACAATATAGCTCCGAGTAAGTTATACTGATGGTTTTGAAGACGAAAGAGGGGATGACTTCCCGGGCATCCCCAAGCTTAGGCGCTTGAGTCTTCCTTGAATATTACCTTGGGGTGCCTTGGGCATCCCCAAGCTTAGGGTCTTTCCACTCCTTATTCTCCTCGTATCGATATCTCACCCAAAACTTGAAGACTTCAATCACACAAAACTTAACGGAACTTCGTGAGACGGGTTAGTATGATAAAGAGTAAATCATTCACCTTGGTACTGTCGAAGACAAGATTCATAATTGTTCTCATACAATGCCTACTATACCATATCATTTCTACAATTTATATTGAGCAATATAAGCCACAGAAACTAGAAAACAAGCAAACTATGCATTGAAAACAGAATCTGCCAGAAACAGAACAGTCTGTGATATCTGAACAACAACCATACTTCTGCTACTCCAAAAATTCTGAAAAATTAGGACAACCTAGGAAATTTGTATATCAATCTTGTGTAAAAAATTCAGATCAAAAGCACACTTCTGTGGTTTTTTAAAATTGTGGCCATGAGCACAAAAGTTTCTGCTTTTCAGCAAGATCAAATTAACTATCACCGTGAGCCATCCCAAAGGTCTTACTTGGCACTTTATTGAAACAAAAGCTATAAAGCATGATTACTATAGTAGCTTAATCATGTGAACACACAAACAGTAAGGATAAATATTGGGTTGTCTCCCAACAAGCGCTTTTCTTTAATGCCATTTTAGCTAGGCATGATATTACAATGATACTCTTCCAAGCCCAATTCTGGTGATAATGTTATTCATACTCCAAAGGATATAAGTGAAGTTTCGTGGAGCATTATACAATTAATACAGATTTTACCAAAATCCAAGCTCAAAATATATAAGTGAAGCACACGAAGCATTCTATAAAGCCGTACTCAAAAGATTTAAGTGAAGCACAAAGAGCATTCTAGAAAGCCATACTCAAAAGATTTAAGTGAAGCACAAAGATCATTCTACAAATCAACGACGAGCTATCTCATACTAGCATGGAGCATAAAGGAAATAAAATAGAAATAAACACAAAAGACGCATATCATGTGAACAAAACAAAAACTGAGGTATACCGATAATTGTTGAAGAAGAAAGATGGGATGCCAACCGGGGCATCCCCAAGCTTAGAGTATCCTTGAAATATTTACTTGGGGTGCCTTGGGCATCCCCAAGCTTGAACTCTTGCCTCTCCTTATTCTTCTCATATCGGTAACTCCTCGTTCTTCGAACACTTCATCCACACAAAACTTAACAAAAAACTTTGTGAGATCCGTTAGTATAATAAAGCAAATCACTACCTTTAGATACTGTTGTAAACTCATTCCAATTTCATATTAGCATTATATCTACTGTATTCTAACTTCGCCATGGTTGATACCCCCCGATACTACCCATAGATTCATCAAAATAAGTGAACAACACATAGAAAACAGAACCTGTCAAGAACAGGACAGTCTGTAGCAATCTGGAACTTCCATATAAAATTCTAAAAAATTAGTAAAATCTATTTTTTTCAGTGAGGTAATGTGTAAAAATTTCAAGATTTTATCATGCTCCAGTAAAAAAAATTTAAACACTACAACCAAAGTTTCTGTTTTTCTGCTGCACACACCAAACAAGCAATTTAAACATTCTAAAGCCAAACCTTGGCACATTAATTTTGTAATACAATGAATATATACAAGGGGATACTTATTTTTGAGAAACTTCCATGAAAAATTCTACATTGTTTCCATGAGCATGAACACAAGTGTTCAAGGTCGACCCTCACTTCTCCAATGCATAACCTTCCAATCACTTCTCTTTTTGAAAAAGTTTTTAGGCAAAAGAGGCAAGTAAATTTTTTTGTATTTTAATTTTGTTTGTTTTACCCACAACTAAATAAAAACAAAATCTACTTAGTGAAGAAAGCAAACAAGCACACACGAGAATATCAACCCCACGCTATACCTCCCCGGCAACGGCGCTAGAAAAGAGCTTGATAATCCCCAAGTGAAAGGAATCATCGTAGCAATTTCCAAAGGTGGAAGTGATAAGTATGGAGTGTCGAACCCACAAGGAGCTAAAGGTAACATCAGTATTCTCTCAAGTCCTATCTACCACTGATACGACTCTACGTACACCGAACGTTTGCTTCCAACTAGAAACGAGAAGTAAAACTACATTGTGGGTATGATGAGGATAGCTTTGCATGATATCGAATAACTAAAATATAAAAGTAAGTGATGTTAATATAAAGTTAGAATATTTACTATATATTATAAATAGTGAGTGTGGAATAATGATGGATCGGTGTGCGGAACTGTCCTAGGCAAATG
Source organism: Aegilops tauschii subsp. strangulata (assembly GCF_002575655.3). Classification (NCBI taxonomy): domain Eukaryota; kingdom Viridiplantae; phylum Streptophyta; class Magnoliopsida; order Poales; family Poaceae; genus Aegilops; species Aegilops tauschii. The sequence continues at coordinate 197,179,873 of NC_053038.3, read as the reverse complement.
TTAAGAAGATCGGTAGTCGTCATTGCAATTTCATAAGGGAGAGGCATAAGCTAACATACTTTCTCTTCTTGGATCATATGCACTTATGATTGGAACTCTAGCAAGCATCCGCAACTACTAAAGATCATTAAGGTAAAACCCAACCATAGCATTAAAGTATTAAGTCCCCTTTATCCCATACGCAACAACTCCCTTACTCGGGTTTAAGCTTCTGTCACTCTAGCAACCCACTATAAGCGAATCATGAACGTATTGCAACACCCTATAGCAGGAATCCCTCACGTGTGCGCGACACGGAAGGCACCATAGGACAGCACCAAAATAAAACATACAACTCAAACCAATCTAGATCATCAATCAACCCAAAGGACAAAAGAAATCTACTCAAAACATCATAGGATGGCGACACATCATTGGATCATAATATGTGGCATAAAGCACCATGTTCAAGTAGGGGATTACAGCGGGGTGCGGGAGAGTGGACCGCGTAAAAGAGATGAGGATGGTGATGTTGATGAAGACGATCACCGCGGCGATGGTTCCCCCGATGGCACTCCGGCGCCACCGAGAGAGAGGGGGAGAGAGTCTCCCCCTTGTGCTTCCTCCTCCATGGCCTCCCCCCTAGATGGGAAGAGGATCTCCCTCTAGTCCTTGGCCTCCATGGCGATGATGCCCCCCTCCGGGATCCTCCTCCATGGCCTCCGGTGATGATGGCCCCCTCCGGCAGGGTGCCGGAGAGGGCCTAGATTGATTTTTCGTGGCTACAGAGGCTTACGGCGGTGGAACTCCCGATCTAGGTTTCGTTCTGGAGTTTCCTCAATTATAGGAGCTTTTGGCGTCGGAGGCAAGTCAAGAGGGTCCACGAGGCGGTGACAAGACATGGAGGCGCGCCCTAAGGGGGGGCACCCTTGTGGTTGCCTCGGGACTCCTCTCTGGTATCTTTTTGCTCCAGTATTTTTTATATTTTCCAAAAATATTCACCGTAAGTTTTCAGCCCATTCCGAGAAATTTTATTTCTGCACAAAAACACCACCACGGTAGTTCTGCTGAAAATAGCGTCAGTCCGGGTTAGTTCTAATCAAATCATACCAAAACCATATAGAATTGTTATAAACATGGCATGAATAGTTCATAAATTATAGATACGTTGGAGACGTATCACTATTCAGGATGAACAACAACATCTCGATAACAAGTTGGCTTAAGAATGGTCGAAAGACCATAGCGAGAAGGAGAATATTGGTCAGGGAGCGGACAAGGCCAAGAACAAAGACCATAAGTCGGCTGAGAGGAGGAAGATGACACACCCGAAGTAGAGGGCACATCAGTAGACTCATCCATAACATGTGGACGACGAGTATAATGGAAAGGAAAGGTGGGAAGAGCCGGAATCACTAGAGGTGGAGACAGGGAATGTATCGGTGATGAAGGTGGGGAAGTGATGCGGAGCATCCCACAATCATCCCCATGGACGTATCGACATCCCCCACGACACCACTTGGACCAATGACAAGATCCCGAGCAAAGGCTATCGAGGATAAGGTGAACTCGCTCCTCTCCGAAATACCACTTTCTAAACATGAGACATGGATACTACCTCAAACGGGAACACTATGTGTGATCAGGTACTTGGAGGAAGACCACGGAGCAGCTACATCCAACGGACAAGACGGGGAGGACACCAAGTATGAGGGACAAGAAGAAGAGCTGCCATTGAAGCTACAACCACCGGACGACCGGCACCTGAAGCCCCAGCATACCCAAGTCCCAGCCAACGCAAGCTACATCGAGCGGACGTCCGGCCTTCACCGGACGACCGGCCACACCTCCCAGGGAGCGGACGTCCGGCCTACACCGGACGACCGGCACCATCACCACCGAGGGAAAATTAGCGGAAGTCTGAAGTGACCGGACGTCCGGACGCCCACGAGCCACCGGACGACCGATACGCAGCGGACGTCCGGTACCTGTCTTCGCATAGTTTCAGGCCCGAGGCCCATGTACCCCTTCACTTTGCCCCCATTTGCACTAATACTATAAATATACCTCCTCCTCCTAGTTAGGGTTAGCAAAGTGATAACTCATTTGTGAGATAGAGCCTTGCTCATCCATCCGGAACTACTCCTCCAAGAGAGACCGTGCCTCTACGGAGAAGATCCACTTGGATTCAAGACCCCTAATGGGAAGAACTCAAGACCTCCTCACGGAGAAGAACCAGTTACCCTATGTATCGTCCCTTGTTGATTGTGGATCATGTATTTCCTTGTGTTCCGAAGATCTAGCATATGTGTGACCGAATCTTGTTGGTTGAGTGATTTCTCTTGCGTTTTGCCTCGAGTTCCCCTCGTGTTCTTCGTGTTCTTCGTAGGATCCCTCCATTTCGTGAAAGATCGGGTCCCTAGGTTTCTACCTTACATCATCTTCGTATCATGAGCCACATTGATCACGGAGTTGGAGCCCCTACACCTTGTTTTCTAGCTTGATTTTGTTGTGTTCTTACCCAATTTCGAAAATCTCCACCAAAAATAGCCCTAATTTTTTTTGTGATTTGTTGGTTTGATGAAGTTTTGTTGGATTTGATCCATGGATTTGCTTTGCCACGAGTGGATCTAGCGTTTCCCCTTTGTCTCCACCTTTTCCATCCACAAAATCGCTCGGATTTGACCAATTTTGCCCCCTCCTCCATGAACCCTAGCTGTTCATTTCGTTCCCGAAATCGCCCCGGCACCGGACGTCCGACCACCGGTCGTCCGACATCCACCGGATGTCCGCCGTTTCCTGACGAAACTGAAAAAGTTCAGTTCGGCCACCACCACCTCTCCACCTCCACCTCCGCATACGCACCCCAATACCAATTCCACCTCCGCATAAGCACCCCGTTACCATCATCGCTTTCCGCAACCACCATTGCTTACTTGTTTCGCACTCCATCACAATTTTGACACATTTGGTTTTGAGAATTTGAGTTGTGGTTCATCGTTTCCTAGGGTGTTTCAACTAACTAGGAATGGTTCGACATCAACATCACCGCCGCTCATCTTCGCCAACGACTTGACAACAACCTCATCTTCATACGTCCTTGCTTACACTCGACATACCACGGACGGTAACTTTGACGACATCTTTGTCTACTCCTTGCCATTACATTGATAACCACATAGCCCATTTTGCGTAACTTACCCATCGAGACTAGCTGTTGAGTATTGCCGGCAACATTACTTGTGCACATTAGTGATCATACTTCCCATAGCATACATACGATATCATCGTGGTGCATATCTTGGTATCATCTCTTGTGTCACAAAGTTGTCTTCGCATACACAGTTGCTATCTTGGTTCGTGAAGTTTTGCATGCGAAAAGGTCTCAAAAGAGAAAGAGCCAACCAAGCTTTTAAGCAAAAGGGAAAGATAAGCAAAGAGCTTATAAGCAAGAACCATAGCATCATACTACATTAAGATTGTCATACTCAATCATCTTGGATCATATCATCGGAATACCATACATATAGCATACTTGGGATAGAAGTCGTTGCATTTTTGTTTAGTAGGTTGTGCACAAGTTTCATATCCGCCTATTGTGCAATCGTGCTAGTGTCTCTCTAGTGTTGTGCAACAAGAGCATTTTGCGGATTCCACATTTTGGCTCATTCCTTGGTTGCACAACCCCACTTATCTATTTGCGTGTGTGTTTCTATGTACCATATCTTGCTATTGGTCTACTTGTTGCATTTGCAAATTTGTGAATCTTTTCCAACATTACCGAGGCTCACTAACAATTGCAACAAATTTTGTGCCACCATCCTAACCAAGCTCCACCATAAGCTTTTATTTGTGTAGGTGTGAGAACCGACAAGAATTGGTACCAATTGTGCTATTTCCTTGTTACACATTTGAGTGATCATTGATCCATCTTCAACATCAGTCAAGGTACATTTGGTATAAGTTCTTCTCTTTCTCCCACTCACATATTTGCTTGGCATGATGGATAGGCCAAGTTCTACTACCAACCCACTCCTAGAGCAAGACGACGACCCCAACAACTACGTCACCAAGCTCCACCTATTTGGCACACAACGAGCTTTGCATCAAGAGCAACAAGCAATGAGCAACCGCATCGACCATCTCGCCACCGCCTTGCGACTCTCCGAGCAACGTACAAGAGACTACTTCGACAACAAGCTCGACTAACAAAAGCAAGAGAACAATGCAAGAATGGACGAGATTCGTGCCTTGTTGGTCAACCACTCTTCTACATCTTCGTCCTACTCAAGACGGAGCCGCTCGAGTCGACACTCCGATGACACCATCTCTGGCTCAAGTACTTCAACATCGAACACTCTTCGTCGTGCCACGCTTCAAGATCGTCAAGCAAATCACAATCCCCTACACGACACCGATCATCAAGAACAACTTCGCGTGCAAGAGCATCGGCATCGTCAAAACCAAGCTACATTTGTGCAAGCACAAGAACGGCAACGCCTACGACAACAAGAGGAAGAGCGAGCGCGACAACACCAAGATGCACAAGATGCCGAGGCACAACGTCAAGAACAACAACTACGTGAAGCTCAAGCACTTGAGGCGCAACGTGCCCTCCGAGAATCAAGTCGAGCCGTAGCCACACGAAGCCGGCAAGCTCGTGAGCAACAGGAAGCGCTTCGCGATGAAGTTCAAGAGAGGATTTATCAATCACGTGTGCATCGACAAGCTCCTCCACAAGCTCGACAAGCTCCTCCACAAGCTCGACAAGAACCTCAAGTTCACCAAGCGCAAGAAGATGATACGTCTCCAACTTATCTATAATTTTTGATTGTTCCATGCTATTATATTATCTATTTTGGATGTTTAATGGGCTTTAGTATGCTCTTTTATATTATTTTTGGGACTAACCTATTAACCAGAGGCCCAGTGCCAGTTTTTGTTTTTGTGTGCCTATTTTAGTGTTTCGCAGGAAAGGAATACCAAACGGAGTCCAAACAGAATGAAACCTTCGCGATGATCTTTCTTGGACCGAAAGCAAACCAGAAGACTTAGAGATGAAGTCGGAGACGCAACGAGGCGGCCACGAGGCAGGAGGGCGCGCCCAGGGGGGTAGGCGCGGCCCCCACCCTCGTGGGCCCCTCATAGCTCCACCGACGTACTTCTTTAGCCTATATATACACTTATACCCTAGAAACATCAGGGGGAGCCACGATACCACTTTTCCACCACCGCAACCTTCTGTACCCGTGAGATCCCATCTTGGGGCCTTTTCCGGTGATCTGCCGGAGGGGGAATCGATCACGAAGGGCTTTTACATCAACACCATAGCCTCTCCGATGAAGCGTGAGTAGTTTACCACAGACCTTCGGGTCCATAGTTATTAGCTAGATGGCTTCTTCTCTCTCTTTGATTCTCAATACAAAGTTCTCCTCGATGTTCTTGGAGATCTATTCATGTAATACTCTTTTGCGGTGTGTTTGCCGAGATCCGATGAATTGTGGATTTATGAACTTGAGTATCTATGAATATTATTTGGTTCTTCTCTGAATTCTTATATGCGTGATTTGATATCTTTGCAAGTCTCTTCGAATTATCGGTTTAGTTTGGCCTACTAGATTGATCTTTCTTGCAATGGGAGAAGTGCTTAGCTTTGAGTTCAATCTTGCGGTGTCCTTTCCCAGTGATAGTAGGGGCAGCAAGGCACGTATTGTATTGTTGCCATCGAGGATAAAAAGATGGGGTTTATATCATATTGCTTGAGTTTATCCCTCTACATCATGTCATCTTGCTTAATGCGTTACTCTGTTCTTATGAACTTAATACTCTAGATGCATGCTGGATAGCGGTCGATGTGTGGAGTAATAGTAGTAGATGCAGAATCGTTTCGGTCTACTTGACACGGACGTGATGCCTATATTCATGATCATTGCCTTAGATATCTTCATAATTATGCGCTTTTCTATCAATTTCTCGGCAGTAATTTGTTCACCCACCATAATACATGCTATCTTGAGAGAAGCCACTAGTGAAACTTATGGCCCCCGGGTCTCTTTCTTATTATATTGCATCTCTTTTATTTACATCTCTACTTTGCTACTGGATTGGTACCTTGGTTCTCAAAACTGAGGGAAATACTTACGCTACTTTGCTGCATCACCCTTTCATCTTCAAGGGAAAACCAACGCATGCTCAAGAGGTAGCAAGAAGGATTTCTGGCACCGTTGCCGGGGAGATCTACGCCAAGTCAAGACATACCAAGTACCCATCATAAATGTAACGACCTGAACCTGACAAGATTCGATGTCTTTGTGCTCACTGTGCTAGTCCCTGGATCAATTCGCTAGCACACACAGTACATATGAATATCAAATAACAAGTGCATCATTTACTATAATGTATGATCCATAATTCATAAAGTATTACAAACTGAGTAGCACATAGCTAACTTTATTCAATAATAACAGCGGAAAGGTAGCATAAGCAAACGATGAATCCCATCAATGCCCACTAGCGAAAATGCTGAATGAAGACTCGCGACCCTACTATATCTCACTGATCATCTGAAAATCCTGCAACATGATAAGTTGCAGCCACAAGGGTCAATACGTTGAATATATTGGTAAATCACACAATATGATAAAGCAAACCAACATCCACAAGCAAAGTATGACAAACAAAACACTCAAGTTTGGTTTCGCGTAAAACTACCTTCACCTACCTCCATGACATAGGCAAGGTGCAAATAACACAAATGATAAAGATCTTCAAGATGTCACAAGTGCGGTCAGTCCTGGCGCATTCTCTAGGGACAATAGAGCGCTCAGCCAATGACGCATTCACGTGAGAAAAAGCCCCGACAACTCAAGTGCGCTCAGCCATGGCACATTCTCTAGGGGCAATAGAGCGCTCAGCCATTGACGCGTTCACCTGAGAAAAAGTCCCGAGCCTACAGCTATAAATACTCACCACTTTCATGGATCACTCGACATAGCCCCACGTCTACCATAGCAAGATGACCACACCACCACATAACACAATCAATATCAAACATGACAACATGGGATACACATATCAGGCCAAACATATATCATAGCATCAGACCACACATGCGTAGCAGAATATAGGATGAGCAAAATCAAAAGTGCAAACTTGCCTTGAGCAGTGTTGAAGTACTCTAATGATTAATTCTGATCCGCTTCACACTCGGACAATCTATACGGTAACGAAGGCACCGATAAATAAACCGTACTCACATAACCCACAATAAAACCAACATCAAAGAATTCAAATAAAAACTTAATTAACAGAACATATCAGTAGGTATATATTATCTACATGCTAGTAGGATCATAATGCAAAAAGAATCATCTAATTTGGATCTACGGTTTGAAAGATATGGCTTCTGAAAGGTTAAATTCAAATTAGAGAAAATCCAAATTTAAACAGTTCAAAAATGTGAAATTTTGGTTCTACTAGATGCTCCTGGTCAATATAAGTTCTTAGGAAAAAGAATCGATGAATTTGGATATACAGATCTCAAAATATACCTAAATGAAAATTTGATATGGAATCTGCAAAGATAAAATTATGCCATAATAGCGTTCTGGGAAGAACTGCCGCGGCTGCTGTGGCATTGCCATGTGGTGGGTTACTACTGGCTGTTACCTGTCCGCTCGGAGGCTTAAACGGCAAACGGCCACAACATAGAGAAAAATGGTTCGGCCTTAAATAAAAACAACAGATCTAATCTTGACCATCGGAGAGGGATCGGACGGTGCAAGGTGACTCACCGGAGAGGAACAGAGGACAGCCGGGTGGCTGCCGGACTTGGAGAAGAGGACCTCGGCGGCTCGGACCTCGATGATGCCAACAGCTACAGGAAATCTCCGGCGACGGCGGGCCGACCATAGGAAGAGGCGTACGACGATGGTGAGTTTGGCGGCGTCCACGGCGACTGGAATACGTCTGCGGGGATGACCGGGGATTGCTCCCGCGACAGCACCGTCCGGTTGGAACACGGCTGCTGGCGGCAACCTTCTGTTGAGGTTGTGTGCGTCGCCGCACTGCTCCCCTGCGCGAAGTAGATGAAGAGGGAGAGAGAGGAAACCAAGGCGAAGTGAATCAGAGGGGAAGGAGGCGCTGAACCTATCTGGAGGCGACGAACGTGACCGAGGACGAAGCTCCAGCGGCGGCAAACTCCGGCGAGGCTAGGGCGCTGTTCTAGGGCACAGGAGTTGGCAATTTTGGCGGAAATCAAATGAGAGAGAGACGAGGAATATTTATAAGGTGATTTCCGTGTGGTAGGGGAATGAATCAGGTGAGGACATGGGTCGGGACTCGATGTGGGATTCGTGGATGAACAGGAGTCAGGCGAGAGGAGGGAGATGACGGCTGGGCCCCTTTCATCCGAGAAAAGAAAAACAAAGGGGCTGCGGTGATGGGCTGGCCTACTAGCTGCTGTTGCTTCCGCTTGAGTGCGCGTAGGCAAGGGATAGAGGCGGGCTGAGGGGGTGGCATACTGTGCAGACCAAATGCACAGTAAAACTGGCTGGTAAAGAAAACTACAAGAATTATTGGCTATCAAAAAAGTGCCGATGGAATTTCTAAAATACATAAACACACAGTAAAATACTACTACTAATATATACTACAGGAAATATAATTCCATCCCCAACGAAATTTTGTAAAACTATTGCATGCAATAAAGAACACACAAAGAGCAGTATAAAACAAATCTAAAAATCATTTGGAGTTCATAAGATTACAGAAATACATCAGGTGAACTCCAAATAATATTTTTATCATTATGAACTTTTTATAATAGGGGAGAAGTCATGTTATCTCCACTCCAACAGTCTGCCTTAAGTTGCAATAATGATTTGAATATTCAGAAAATTCAAATATGCATAGAAATCAAGACGAAAAAATGATCCTATTAACAAATCCAAATTTGAAAATTTGGGATGTTACAATAAACTCTTCTCCCTCGCATTACATTATTTGCCATTCGCCTCTCATTTTCCTCTCCCCCACTTCTAAAACGATTTTCAAAAACCTTTGCCTTTTTCTTTGCCCCTCTTCCGTTCGTCCTTTTGTTTGCTCGTGTTACCATGTGCCTTCTATTTGCTTGCATCTTCGCTTGCTAAAAATCTATTGTTATGGATCCTCATCCTCTTGCTAATCTTTTTAAAAGATCCAATTATGATGAACCAATTGCTAGTGAGTTGTGTGCACTAGATTATCTTTATGAGGCTTTGCTTGAAATCCGTGAATCTGAAAATTGTTATGAAGTACTTTATGAAGTGATTCATGGTAAATCTTTTGAATGAAAAGCATGATTGCAATGATGTTATTATAAATTCTATTAATGTTAATTGTGCTAATGATATGCAAAACCCCAAGCTTGGGGATGCTAGTTTTGCTTTGTCCTCTACTTGTTGCAATGATCATGATTGGGGTGATTCTTCTTACAATCTTGAAAATTTATTTAGGCCCCATGATGATTATGAGATTGATAATAATGTTTGCAATAATACTGAAAGTGGGTTTGGAAGAGTGTCAACTTTAGATCCCACATATTTGGATAATGTTCAATCTTATGAAGTTTTTGATAGAAGTGGGTTTGGAGAGGTCATGACTTTAGTTAATGATATTCCCACTATTTTGGAAGAGTGTCAACTTTGCATGCATGTAGATCATGTGGAGAAAATTTTATGTGAGAGCTATATTTTTGAATTTGAATATGATCCCACATATAATTATTATGAGAGAGGAAAATATGGTTGTAGAAATTTTCATGTTACTAAATTACCTCTCGTTATGTTGAGATTGTTATTGTTTCTCACTTCTTTCTTGCATGTGCTAGTTTTTGCTTGTCTTGATAATTTATTTGCCTATAAGATGCCTATGCATAGGAAGTATGTTAGACTTAGATGTGTTTTTCATATGCTATACGATGCTCTCTTTGTGCTTCAATTCTTGTCTTTCATGTGAGCATCGTCGAAATTATCAATGCCTAGCTAAGGGCGTTAAACGATAGCGCTTGTTGGGAGGCAGCTCAATTTTATTTTTGTTCTTTGCTTTTTGTTCCTGTTTAGTAATAAATAATTCATCTAGCCTCTGTTTAGATGTGGTCTGTTTTAATTAGTTTTTGTGCCGATTAGAACCTTTGGGAAGACTTGGGTGAAGTCTTTGCGATCTTGCTGTAAAAAACAGAAACTTTTGCGCTCACGAGATTAGCTGCCATTTTTTACTGGATAGTGCTTTTAGGTTGATCATTTTTGCAGATGATTAATAGACAAATTCCTCACGTCCACCAATTTATTTCAGAATTGTTGGAGTTCCAGAAGTATTCGAACAAATCAGATTGCTACAGACTGTTCTGTTTTGACAGATTATGTTTTTCATGTGCTGTTTACTTATTTTGATGAATCTATGAGTAGTATCGGGGGGTATGAACCATAGAGAAGTTGGAATACAATAGGTTTAATACCAATATAAATAAAGAATGAGTTCATTACAGTACCTTAAAGTGGTGGTTTATTTTCTTATACTAACGGAGCTCATGAGATTTTCTGTTGAAGTTTTGTGTCGTGAAGTTTTCAAGTTTTTGGGTAAAGATTTGATGGATTTTGGAATAAGGAGTGGCAAGAGCCTAAGCTTGGGGATGCCCAAGGTACCCCAAGGTAAAATTCAAGGACAACCAAAATTCTAAGCTTGGGGATGCCCCGGAAGGCATCCCCTCTTTCGTCTTCGTCTATCGGTAACTTTACTTGAGGCTACATTTTTATTCACCACATGATATGTGTTTTGCTTGGAGCGTCTTGTATGATTTGAGTCTTTGATTTTTAGTTTACCACAATCATCCTTGCTGTACACACCTTTTGGGAGAGACACGCATGAATCAGAATTTATTAGAATACTCTATGTGCTTCACTTATATCTTTTGAGCTAGATAATTTTGCTCTAGTGCTTCACTTATATCTTTTTAGAGCACAGTGGTGGTTTTATTTTATATAAATTATTGATCTCTCATGCTTCACTTATATTATTTTGAGAGTCTTTTAGAACAGCATGGTAATTTGCTTTGGTTATAAAATTAGTCCTAATACGATGGGCATCCAAGATGGGCATAATAAAAACTTTCATATAAAGTGCATTGAATACTATGAGAAGTTTGATTCCTTATGATTGTTTTGAGATATGAAGATGGTGATATTAGAGTCATGCTAGTTGAGTAGTTTTGAATTTGAGAGATACTTGTGTTAAAGTTTGTGATCCCCGTAGCATGCACGTATGGTGAACCGTTATGTGATGAAGTCAGAGCATGATTTATTTTTTGATTGTCTTCCTTATGAGTGGCGGTCGGGGACGAGCGATGGTCTTTTCCTACCAATCTATCCCCCTAGGAGCATGCGTGAGTAATTCGTTTCGGTAGCTAATAGTTTTTTGCAATAAGTATGTGAGTTCTTTATGACTAATGTTGAGTCCATGGATTATACGCACTCTCACCCTTCCACCATTGCTAGCCTCTCTAGTACCGCACAACTTTCGCCGGTACCATACACCCACCATTTACCTTCCTCAAAACAGCCACCATACCTACCTATTATGGCATTTCCATAGCCATTCCGAGATATATTGCCATGCAACTTTCCACCGTTCCGTTTATTATGACATGCTCCATCATTGTCATATTGCTTTGCATGATCATGTAGTTGACATCGTATTTGTGGCAAAGCCACCGTTCATAATTCTTTCATACATGTCACTCTTGATTCATTGCACATCTCGATACACCGCCGAAGGCATTCACATAGAGTCATATTTTGTTCTAAGTATTGAGTTGTAATTCTTGAGTTGTAAGTAAATAAAAGTGTGATGATCTTCATTATTAGAGCATTGTCCTAGTGAGGAAAGGATGATGGAGACTATGATTCCCCCACAAGTCGGGATGAGACTCTGGACGAAAAAAAGAGGCCATAAAAAATTAGAAAGGCCCAAATAAAAAAATGAGAGAAAAAGAGAGAAGGGGCAATGCTACTATCCTTTTCCCACACTTGTGCTTCAAAGTAGCACCATGATCTTCATGATAGAGAGTCTCCTATGTTGTCACTTTCATATACTAGTGGGAATTTTCATTATAAGAACTTGGCTTGTATATTCCAATGATGGGCTTCCTCAAAATGCCATAGGTCTTCGCGAGCAAGCGAGTTGGATGCACACCCACTTAGTTTCTTGTTGTTCTTTCATACACTTATAGCTCTAGTGCATCCGTTGCATGGCAATCCCTACTCACTCACATTAATATCTATTGATGGGCATCTCCATAGCCCGTTGATATGCCTAGTTGATGTGAGACTATCTTCTCCTTTTTGTCTTCTCCACAACCACCATTCTATTCCACCTATAGTGCTATGTCCATGGCTCACGCTCATGTATTGCGTGAAGATTGAAAAAGTTTGAGAACATCAAAAGTATGAAACAATTGCTTGGCTTGTCATCGGGGTTGTGCATGATTTAAATATTTTGTGTGATGAAGATAGAGCATAGCCAGACTATATGATTTTGTAGGGATATCTTTCTTTGGCCATGTTATTTCGAGAAGACATGATTGCTTTGTTAGTATGCTTGAAGTATTATTATTTTTATGTCAATATTAAACTTTTGTTTTGAATCTTTCGGATCTGAACATTCATGCCACAATAAAGAAAAATACATTGATAATTATGTTAGGTAGCATTCCACATCAAAAATTCTATTTTTATCATTTACCTACTTGAGGACGAGCAGGAATTAAGCTTGGGGATGCTTGATACGTCTCCAACGTATATAATTTTTTATTGTTCCATGCTATTATATTATTTGTTTTGGATGTTTAATGGGCTTTAATATGCTCTTTTATATTATTTTTGGGACTAACCTATAAACCGGAGGCCCAGTGCCAGTTTCTGTTTTTTGTGCCTATTTTAGTGTTTGGCAGAAAAGGAATACCAAACGGAGTCCAAACGGAATGAAACCTTCGCGATGATCTTTCTTGGACCGAAAGCAAACCAGAAGACTTGGAGATGAAGTCGGAGACGCAACGAGGCGGCCACGAGGAAGGAGGGTGCGCCCCCCACCCTCGTGGGCCCCTCGTAGCTCCACCGACGTACTTCTTTAGCCTATATATACTCTTATACCCTAGAAACATCAGGGGGAGCCACGAAACCACTTTTCCACCGCCGCAACCTTCTGTACCCATGAGATGCCATCGTGGGGCCTTTTCCGATGATCCGCCGGAGGGAGAATCGATCACCGAGGGCTTCTACATCAACACCATAGCCTCTCCGATGAAGCATGAGTAGTTTACCACAGACCTTCGGGTCCATCGTTATTAGCTAGATGACTTCTTCTCTCTCTTTGATTCTCAATACAAAGTTCTCCTCGATGTTCTTGGAGATCTATTCGATGTAATACTCTTGTGCGGTGTGTTTGACGAGATCCGATGAATTGTGGATTTATGAACTTGATTATCTATGAATATTATTTGGTTCTTCTCTGAATTCTTATATGCATGATTTGATATCTTTGCAAGTCTCTTCGAATTATCGGTTTAGTTTGTCCTACTAGATTGATCTTTCTTGCAACGGGAGAAGTGCTTAGCTTTGGGTTCAATCTTACGGTGTCCTTTCCCAATGACAGTAGGGGCAGCAAGGCACGTATTGTATTGTTGCCATCAAGGATAAAAAGATGGGGTTTATATCATATTACTTGAGTTTATCCCTCTACATCATGTCATCTTGCTTAATGCGTTACTCTGTTCTTATGAACTTAATACTCTAGATGCATGCTGGATAGCGGTCGATGTGTGGAGTAATAGTAGTAGATGCAGAATCGTTTCGGTCTACTTGACACGGACGTGATGCCTATATTCATGATCATTGCCTTAGATATCTTCATAATTATGCGCTTTTCTATCAATTGCTCGGCAGTAATTTGTTCACCCACTGTAATACATGCTATCTTGAGAGAAGCCACTAGTGAAACCTATGGCCCCCGGGTCTCTTTCTTATTATATTGCATCTCTTTTATTTACATCGCATCTCGTTTACTATTTTGCAATCTTTACTTTTCAATCTATACAAAAAAATACCAAAAATATTTACTTTACTATCTTTATTAGATCTCACTTTTGCGAGTGACCGTGAAGGGATTGACAACCCCTTTATCGCGTTGGTTGCAAGGTTCTTAATTTTTTTGCAGGTACTAGGTGACTTGTGCGTTGTCTCCTACTGGATTGGTACCTTGGTTCTCAAAACTGAGGGAAATACTTACGCTACGTTGCTGCATCACCCTTTCATCTTCAAGGGAAAACCAACGCATGCTCAAGAGGTAGCAGAAGACAATGGAAATCCTCCAAGACAAGAGCAAGTTGAGAGAGACAATCCTCCTCGTCAAGGACGCCATCACCCTCGACCCCAACATAATGAAGAGCAACGCTACGACAAGCTAAAGTTCACCATGCCCAAGTTCAATGGAAGCAATGATCCCGAAGAATACCTTTCATGTGCATTGAAGGTTGACAAAATCTTCCGCTTGCACAACTATAAGGAAGAGAAGAAGATCATGATGGCATCCCTTGAGTTCCAAGACTACGTCCTCATTTGGTGGGAACAAGTCATTGAGCACCGTGAGGCAAGAGGAGAACCACCCATCATAATTTGGACGCAAATGAAGGATATCATGAGAGCATGTTTCATGCCAAACTACTACAACCGCAACCTCTTCAAGAAACTCCAACTCCTCAAGCAAGGAACAAAGACCGTTGAAGAGTACTACAAGGAAATGGAGATTGCCATGATACGAGCCAATGTCACGGAAGATGATGAGCAAACTATGGCACGTTTCTTGAATGGACTCAATCATCCTATCAAGAAGATCGCCGACTTCCAACCATACTCGAACTTCATCGAGCTAGTACATCAAGCTACCAAAGCGGAACGTGAAGTGCAAGATGACTTCAAATATGCCAAGTTCTCATCCAAGTACTCTGGTTTCTCCAACTCTCAAGCTTCAACGACTCCAACACCTTCTACCTCAACCAAGCCATATACAAGCAACAACGACAAGTCAAGTTACAAGAAAACTTCGACCACCTCAAGTCGTCCTCCTATGACAAGCAACTTCAAGTCGAGAGCTTCAACATCATCTACTCCAACCGACGAGACCATCAAGACAAGTTCCTTCAAATGCTTCACATGCGGCGGCCGAGGCCACAAGTACTTCAAATGTACAAACAAGCGCACCATGATCTTCAACGACGATGGTACATATGACTCCATGAGTGAAGGAGAAATGGAAGCCCTTGAGAAAGTGGCCATGCACCGGCAAGTGAACGAAGATGAAGATGATCAAGTCTTTTGTGATGAAGATCCGAGCCCCGCTCTCGTTGTCTCCAAGGTCTTGACACTTCAACATCAACAAGACGAAGACCAAAGATGCCATATCTTCCATACCAAAGCCGGCATCAATGGAAGGTCCGTGAAGGTCATCATCAATGGAGGGAGTTGTCATAACTTGGCAAGTGAAGAACTTTGCTCGAAGCTCCAATTGGTCAAGATGAAGCACCCGCATCCTTACAAGTTCAATGGCTAAGTGACTCCGGCACTATCCAAGTCGAGCATATGGTACAAATTTCCTTCAAGATCGGAGCTTACGAAGACACTTTGGAGTGTGATGTCGTTCTGATGTCCGTTTGGCACCTCCTTCTTGGACGACCATGGCAATTTGACCGAGGTGTCATCCACAACGGACGTACAGATCACTATAGCTTCAAGATGAAAGGAAAGGAGTACGTTCTATGACCTATGTCTCCAAGCCAAGTGATCGCCGACAAGCAAGCCACCCATCATGGAGAGAATAGTGAGAGAGCGAACCTCCCAAAAGAGAGTGAGCGCCACAAGCCCAAATTGAGTGCCTCCACGATGAGCGACAAGAAGAACTTAGTCCTATTTGCCACCAAAAGTGAGATAAGAGAAGTGTGTGAGAATGCATCAAGTGTCATGCACTATGTCCTTTTGTGCAAGGACGAGGCACCAAAAGCTAACACCTCTCACAATCTACCTTTAGTGTTATCTTCTCTATTGCAGGAATTCCAAGATGTATTCCCTGACTAGCTACCTCCGGGCCTACCTCCTCTACGAGGCATCGAGCACCGAATCGACCTCATCCCCAGACACCCCTTCCTAACAAGGCTCCCTACCGCGTCAATCCCGAGGAGACTAAGGAGATCCAATGGCAAGTACAACAACTCATCGACAACGGCCATGTACGAGAAAGTTTGAGCCCTTGTGCCGTTCCGGTAATCCTTGTTCCCAAGAAGGATGGTACATATCGCATGTGTTCTGATTATCGTCCTATCAATGCTATTATCGTGCGTTATCGTTACCCTATTCCATGCCTAGATGATATGCTAGACGAGCTTAGCGGAGCCACCATTTTCTCTAAGATTGATCTTAAGAGTGGCTACTATCAAATATGCATCCAAGAAGGCGGTGAATGGAAAACCGCATTTAAGACCAAATTTGGCTTATATGAATGGCTTGTTATGCCAATGGGTTTATGTCACGCCCACGATGCGGCTATATCTCCCACGTGTCGAGGCACGACTTAGAGGCATAACCACATTGTGGTTTTGTCGCAAGAAGGGTCATCTTCACACAATCCCATGTAATGAACAAGAATGGGATAAAGAGTTGGCTTACAATCGCCACTTCACACAATACATAAATATAATTCATACATCATCCAAAATCCACACATAGACCGACTACGGTCAAATACAAATGAAAATAAGATAACCCCAAATGCTAGATCCCCGATCGTCCCAACTGGGCTCCACTACTGATCATTAGGAAAAGAAACATAGTAACGACCACGTTCCTCGTCGAACTCCCACTTGAGCTCGGTTGCGTCATCTGCACTGGCATCGTCGGCACCTGCAACTGTTTTGGTAGAATCTGTGAGTCACGAGGGCTCAACAATCTCACACCCGTGAGATCAAGACTATTTAATCTTATAGGAAAGGATAGTGTAATGAGGTGGAGCTGCAGTAGGCACTAAGCATATATGGTGGCTAACATACGCAAAAGAGAGCGAGAAGAGAAGCAACGCAACGGTCGCGACCGTAGAAATGATCAAGAAGTGATCCTGAAACTACTTACGTTCATGCATAACTCAAACCGTGTTCACTTCCCGGACTCCGCCGAGAAGAGACCATCACAGCTACACACACAGTTGATGTATTTTATCAAGTCAAGTGACAAGTTCTCTACAACCGGACATTAACAAATTCCCATCTGCCTCATAACCGCGGGCACGGCTTTCGAAAGATAATACCCTGCAGGGGTGTCCCAACTTAGCCCATTATAAGCTCTCACGGTCAACGAAGGATAAACCTTCTCCCGGAAAGACCCGATCAGTCTCGGAATCCCGGTTTACAAGACATTTCGACAATGGTAAAACAAGACCAGCAAAGCCGCCCGAATGTGCCGACAAATCCCGATAGGAGCTGCACATATCTCGTTCTCAGGGCACACCGGATAATTCAAGCTACGAGTAAAACCAGGCCTCGAGTTTCCCCATGGTGGCCCCGCAGGCTGCTCGGTTCGTACCAACACTCGAAGGAGCACTGGCCCGGGGGGGGGGGGGGGGGGTTAAAATAAAGATGACCCTCGGGCTCGCAAAAACCCAAGGGAAAAGGCTTAGGTGGCAAATGGTAAAACCAAGGTTGGGCCTTGCTGGAGGAGTTTTATTCAAGGCGAACTGTCAAGGGGGTCCCATAAATCACCCAACCGCGTAAGGAACACAAACTCAAGGAACATAATCCCGGTATGACGGAAACTAGGGCGGCAAGAGTGGAACAAAACACCAGGCATAAGGCCGAGCCTTCCACCCTTTACCAAATATATAGATGCATTAATTAAATAAGAGATATTGTGATATTCAAAATATCCATGTTCCGACATGGAACCAACTTCAACTTCACCTACAACTAGCAACGCTATAAGAAGGGCTGAGCAAAAGCGGTAACTTAGCCAAACAACGGTTTGCTAGGAAAGGATGGTTAGAGGCTTGACATGGCAATATGGGAGGCATGATATAGCAAGTGGTAGGTAGCGTAGCATGGCAATAGAACGAACAACTAGCAAAGGAAAGATAGAAGTGATTTCGAGGGTATGGTCATCTTGCCTGCAAGGTTCTCAGAGTTGTCGAAAGCTTGATCCTCGTAAGCGTACTCAACAGGTTCCTCGTTCACGAACTCGTCTCCCGGCTCTACCCAAAACAAGAACACAAGCAACGGAACCACAATCAATCACGAGAAATGCACAAGCAACATGATGCAAAACATGTATGATATGCGGAATATGATATGCGATGCATATGCGTGCTCTGGAGGAAAAAGGATGAACAAGGCAGTAACTTGGCAAAACATGTATGCCACTGGAAAGATGAGATGATTTCGGTCGAAATCGATATAAAGATCACCGGAAACGGATGCACGGTTTGCAAAAGGCAAGCAAAACAAGAATGACACGAATCTGTGATTAACATCATGATAGCACTTAGAATACATCAATAAACTATCCTACAGCACCCCAACATAGCAACAAAGCAAATGGCAGTAATCTACAGGAGGTGCTTGACAAAAGATGAACAATGAGCTACGGCTAGATCACACCACAGCAGGTTCAGACAAGCATGGCAAAAGTGAAAAAGATATCAGGTTCACAGACTTAGTGAAATTACTGGACATGGCAGAAACAGCATCAGGTAGCAATGTTCAGAGCACGAAATCAACATGCTATAGGAACTTAAAATAGCAAAACAAGGCATGACATGAATCTACTAAATGCATAGAACGAAAGTCCCTTACTGACCATAAGCCAAAAAGGATCAGAAGATATGATGGCAACCATGTAAACATAGCAAGTTTCGTTAACAGGTTTCAGACAGCAGAAAACAGAGCATGGCAGAAACAGTAATATGAAGGCATTTTGGTGAGCTTGATGCACTCACCAAAAAGCAATGCATGACAAAACAAGCATACCTACAGCAAGATGGCATGTTTATAAATCTATCCATGGCAAGAGCAAGTTCAAAGCATGTATGAAACAACTACAACAAGCTTGGCAAAATGGAATAACACGTAAACAATCTGCCAGGAACATTTTATAGCAAAAGTAGAGCAAGATTGAGTCATGCTATGGCACTCCATAATTGCAAACAGATGCATGGATTGATAGAGCACAACTATATCTACAAAACATCCTTACTGAACATCTACAAAATAAGCATGGATCTCTCTGTAGCCACATGGATACATAGCAACAAAATAACAGCAGTCACAGACTTAGTAAAATTACTAAGTCTCTGAAAACAGAAACATCACGAAGCCTAGTTTGCATGCTTGTGCTAGTCACCACAGTGATCACAAAAATACATAGAATACACCTCTGTACAGATGGAATGACATACATCAAAACACATGTAGATCTCATGCTCATAAGATGCACACATTAAATGCAACAAAAATAACAAATCCTCATGTTCTGATAAGTAACAGCAGTTAGCAGCAATTAGCACTCTTGCACCAGAGATTCGGGCATCAAGATGGACTCCAATGAAAATGGCATAATGGAACAAAATGAAGAGCATCTCGAGATGAACATTTCTATATATTACACGCACGAAACGGAGCTATATGCAGAGAGTTATGATGTGATGAACAGGAGCATGTATTGTAAAAACTTTAGGACAGAGAAAAATCGGGGGGGGGGGGGGGGGGGGAGGAGAAGTCAACGCACTGTGGATCTGGATCGGGCCTCGAGCTCGAGCTCGGGCTCGCCGGAGCAGAGGGTGGCCAGCGGAGGAGAGGAGGAGGACGGCGAGGAGGAGCGGGGAGGAGGCGCCGGTGGCGGGGAACGGCGGGGCGCCGCGGGGACGCGGGCGCGGCCGGGCGGCGAGGCGCCGGCCGGCGAGCTGCGGCGGCGGCCGGGAACGGCGGCGGGGAGCTGTGGGCGAGGGCGAGGGGCGGCGGCGGGCGAGGGGCGGGCCGCGGGGGTCGACCCCGGGCCTCGCGGGCTTCAGCGGTGCGGCGTACGGCCCGCTGACGTGGCGGCCCCTGGTTGGCCGGGCGCGGCGGCGGGGATGCGTCCGGCCGGCGGCGGACGCGTCCGGTGGCGGCGGGGTGTTTTGCTAGGGTTTGATCTGCGAAGACTCTCGGAGGGGGAAGGTGTTTTATAGGTAGAGGGAGCTAGGAGACTCCAAACGGAGTGCGGTTTTCGCCACACGATCGTGATCGAACGACTAGAGCATGGAGGAGACTTAGAGGGGTTTTGGTCTGTTTGGAGGGGGGTTTTGCTGCAACACACAAAAGGACTTTGCGGTTACCCGGTTAACCGTTGGAGCATCAAACGACCTCCAAATGGAACGAAACTTGACAGGTGGTCTACCGGTGGTATACCAAGGCCACTTGACAAACCTCAGTCCATTCCGAGAACGTTTAACACCCGCTCATGAAAAGAAACAAGATGGGTGAGCCAGTGCACGTGGGAGTGCCGGATTGCAAAACGGACAACGGGGAAAATGCTCGGATGCATGAGACAAACACGTATGCAAATGATGACATGATATGAGATGCATGACATGAACAAAATGCAAAACGAAAAACAAAACCCGACCACAAAGGGAATATCATAGCACATAGCCGAAAATGGCAAGAGTTGGAGTTACAAATATGGAAAGTTACATCCGGGGTGTTACAACACTCCACCACTACGAGAGGATCTCGTCCCGAGATCTAGGACTGAAAGAACTCCGGATATTCTGAACGGAGATGATCCTCGCGTTCCCAGGTGGCTTCTCGGTCGGAATGGTGCGACCACTTCACTTTCAGGAATTTGATTGACTTGTTGCGAGTCTTGCGCTTAGTTTCTTCAAGAATAGCAACGGGGTGCTCATGATAAGACATATCTTCCTGGAGGTCAATCTCTTCGAAGTTGATGGTGCGCTCAGGCGTCTTGAAGCACTTGCGAAGCTGTGACACGTGGAACACATCGTGCATGTTTGCGAAGTTGGAGGGAAACTCAAGTTGATAGGCGAGGCCGCCTCTTTTGCCAAGGATCTTGAAAGGACCCACGTATCTAGGGGCAAGCTTCCCTTTGATACCGAAGCGACGAGTGCCTTTCATTGGAGAGTCGCGGAGGTAGACATGGTCTCCGATCTCGAAAGCCAAATCACGGTGCTTACTATCATAGTAACTCTTCTGGCGCGATTGCGCGGCTTTGAGATTATCACGGATGACTTTACACATTTCTTCAGCTTCAGTGATTAAGTCATTGCCAAGAAGTTGGCGTTCACCAGTCTCTGACCAATTGAGAGGAGTACGGCACTTTCTGCCATAGAGAATCTCGAATGGGGCCTTGCCCGAACTCGCTTGGAAGCTGTTGTTGTAGGAGAATTCGGCATATGGAGGACAATCTTCCCATTTCATGCCAAAGGAAATGACACAAGCCCTGAGCATATCTTCAAGAATTTGATTGACTCACTCGACTTGGCCACTAGTTTGACGATGGAAAGCTGTGCTGAAGCGAATGTTTGTGCCCATGGCCTTCTGGAAGGAGTCCCAGAACTTAGAAGTGAAGATGCTTCCACGATCTGAAGATATCAATTGTGGAATGCCGTGCAAGGAGACAATCCTGGAGGTGTATAGCTCTGCCAACTGAGCTGCTGTGATGGATTCTTTGATTGGAAGGAAATGAGCCACTTTAGTGAGCTTGTCGATGACAACGAAGATAGCATCATTTCCGCGTTTGGACTTAGGAAATCCAGTCACGAAGTCCATTTTGATATGATCAAACTTCCACTCTGGGACAACAAGAGGTTGGAGGAGACAAGCTGGTCGTTGGTGTTCTGCTTTCACCCTTCGACAGACATCACATTCATTCACGAATTAAGCGATTTCTCGCTTCATTCGAGTCCACCAATACGACTGCTTGAGGTCATGGTACATCTTCGTACTTCCAGGATGAATGGAAAGAAGAGAATTGTGTGCCGCGTTCATTATGACTTTCCTTAGATCACCTTTAGGAACCACAATCCGGTCCTCAAAGAATAAAGTGTCTCTGTCATCAATGCGATAGCACTTGTATTTGGAAAGACCCTTGTCGATACCACGTTTCACCTTCTTCACCATGGTATCCAGGAGTTGTGCCTCACGAATTTGATCTTCCAAAGTAGGAGAGACTATGAGGTTGGCAAGAAAGCCTTGAGGAACAACTTGGAGATTCAGCTTGCGGAAAGCTTCACAAAGATCCGGTTGGAATGGCTTGAGAATTAAGCCGTTGCAATAAGCCTTCCTGCTCAAAGCATCTGCAATGACATTGGCCTTGCCTGGAGTATATTCAATACTCGGATTGTACTCTTGAATCATTTCGACCCATCGAGTTTGCCTGAGGTTGAGGCTGGGCTGAGTGAAGATGTACTTGAGACTCTTGTGATCGGTGAATATGTCCACTTGTCTTCCCAACAAGAGATGTCTCTATGTTATTAATGCATGGACAACTGCCGCCAACTCAAGATCGTGAGTGGGGTAGTTCTTTTCGTTGGGCTTCAACTGATGAGAGGTATAGGCCACAACATTCTTCTCTTGCATTATCACAGCACCGAGACCTTGAAGAGAAGCATCACAGAAAACTTCAAATGGTTTGGATTCGTGAGGAGGAGTTAAGACAGGAGCTGTGACGAGTTTCTCTTTGAGAGTGTTGAAAGCAACGTCACACTCAGGAGACCAGACATACTTCGCATGCTTCTGGAGGAGGTTGGAAAGAGGCTTTGCAATCTTAGAGAAATTCTCAACGAATCTTCGGCAATAGCTTGCAAGACCAAGAAAACTGCGAAGCTGCTTGACATTCTGAGGAGGTTCCCAATTCACAATTGCAGACACCTTCTCGGGATTAACAGCGATGCCCTTGGCAGAGATGATATGACCAAGGTAAAGAACTTCATCAAGCCAAAACTCACATTTGGAAAACTTCGCATAAAATTGATACTCTCTGAGCTTGTCGAGCACCAATCGCAAATGTTTGGCATGATCCTTCTTATTCTTGGAGAAGACCAAGATATCATCGAGATACACCAGGACGAATTCATTGGTATAGGGGTTGAAGATGAAATTCATCATCCGAGAGAATGTTGGAGGAGCATTGACAAGGCCGAAAGACATGACAGTATATTCATAAGAACCAAAGCTTGTTCTGAATGCTGTCTTTGGAATATCTTCTTCACGAATGCGAATCTGATGATAACCCATACGAAGGTCAAGCTTGGAGAATACTTTAGCACCTTTGAGTTGCTCGAATAGCTCATTGATGTTGGGAAGTGGATACTTGTTCTTGATTGTCTTCTTGTTCAATGGACGGTAGTCGACACAAAGTCGTTCCGTGCCATCCTTCTTCTGGACAAAAAGAACACCACAACCCCATGGAGATGAACTCGATCTGATCAAACCCATACGCTCTTGTTCATCGAGCTGTTTCTTCAATTCCTTTAGCTCCTTGGGTCCAAGCTTGTATGGACGCTTGCAAACGGGTTCAGTGCCAGGCTCAAGATCGATAACGAACTCAACTGGCCGGTGAGGAGGCATACCCGGAAGCTCTTCTGGAAAGACATCTTGATACTCACAAACGACTGGAATCTGAGAGATGGCATTCAACTCGCCCTTCTCATTGAGAGAAAACAACCGAATGGTTTCATCACGAGCGGCATAAATGATAACATCCTTAGAAGAGTGTGTCAATTGAATCTCCCTGGCAGCACAATCAAGTTGAGCTTTGTTCTTAGAAAGCCAGTCCATCCCGAGAATAAGATCAATATCCGAGTCACCAAGAACAATTGGAGAAGACAGAAATTTATAGTTTCCCATCTTGATGGAAACATCCGGAACCACCAAACTAGAACTCAAACGTTTACCCGGAGAAACGACATCCATGGGTTTACCCAAATGTGAACAAGTGAATTCATGCTTGGCAACAAAAGGTCTTGAAATGAAAGAAAGAGATGCACCAGTATCAAATAAGACTTTTGCAGGAATATCATTAACTGAGAGATTACCCATTATCACATCAGTAGAATCCTCCGCTTGAGCTGCATTCATCATGTTCACCTTTGCAGACTTGGGATTATGCTTGACCACTGCATTGCTAGAAGATCTCACAGGAGGAGGAGGCGGAAGGCGCCTTTGGTTGAAGCATTTGTTAGCATAGTGACCTTTCTGCTGACACTTGTTGCAAGTCACCTCTGAGAGTGGACGATGATAAGGAGCATTCGACTTTTTAGCTTGATTATGGGACTTGTTCTGATAGCCAGAGTTGGTTGAGTGGGAAGATCCATGGCCACCTTTGTTCTTCTGCTGGTAAGGCCGACGAAACGGAGGAGGAGGAGGCAACCAGAACTTCTGTTGCTTAGCAGCCACTAGTGAGGAAGAAGAAGACTGAACTGCGTCCCTGACTCTCTTCTTAGAAGCCTCACACTTGAGCTGAGCAGCCTCTTGCTTCAGTGCCATGTTATAGAATTGATCAAACTGAGTAGGCTCAACAAGAACTAGAGCTAACTGCAGATCCTCTCTAAGGCCACCTCTGAAGTGATAGATCATGCTCTTTTCATCAGGAACGTCTTGTTTAGCGAAGCGAGCAAGTTTCTGAATCTAGATGTTGAATTGATACATAGACATGTTGCCTTGCTTGAGATTGCGGAATTCCTCAAGCTTGCTCTCAACAACACTTTGTGGAATGTGGTGCACTTTGAAGTCCCGATAGAAGTCAGTTCAAGTGATCACACGACCTCCTCTGGAATCTATGTGTTGATACCAATCAGCAGCTTGGTCCTTGAGCTGAAAAGAAGCGAACTTGACATAGTCCTCAGGCCTGACATTGCTACATTCAAAATGCTTGTTGATGTCCACGAGCCAATCATCGGCATCTGTGGCCTCGGCACAGTAGCTGAAAGACTTGGGCTGATTTGCGAGAAACTGGTTGAGGGTAGCGAAGTGAGGCTGATTGTTGCCTTGGACTTGATTTCCTTGATTGCCTTGCCCTTGGGT
Organism: Aegilops tauschii subsp. strangulata; assembly: GCF_002575655.3. Classification (NCBI taxonomy): domain Eukaryota; kingdom Viridiplantae; phylum Streptophyta; class Magnoliopsida; order Poales; family Poaceae; genus Aegilops; species Aegilops tauschii. Next base: position 197,154,750 of record NC_053038.3, on the reverse strand, counting down.
GCGTTCTTGCAAGAGTTGCAAAATCATCTGAGCATTGGCGTTGGTGGCTGCCATGATAGCTTGCCATGCCTCCGGAGGCGGAGGTGGTGGCGGAGGGTTCGCCTGACTCCCTTCATTGCGTTCCGGATTCTGACGCGTTGGCGGAGCCATCCTGAAGAGGGTTACATCCGTTAGCATCTTGATAGACAAATAGACAAGTAGAATCAACGGATAGAAATTGCAACATATAGTCTTCACAATAAACATTCGAACGAGGATGAACGAATGAATTCCATAGTAAATCATCACACTTCCATTAAGTTGAGAAGCCACTTAGAAAAAGGTATGGAATCAACATTTGACTTCGAGGCAACTCGAATACCACAATTCAAAACAAAACAAAGTATTGGCTTGCAGAATAAGCTGGAACAAACATATGATAGAGATTTTGTGTTTTCGTGGTGGGGCCCACACGGGCTCGATCGTACAACACCATCATGTACAAGGCAGTGCACATGACATACGAAGCGTCCCCGAGTCGGCATAGCCAAGGACTCTTTAAGACACTACGAGACCACTGTAAAACCAACCGTGGAAAGGCGGACCACTAGACGTCGAACCCCAATCTCATATCATGTGTCTGTCGGAAAGATATCCTAGGAGCTACTTGAATTTGCACTTATAAACTCCCGAAACTTTCTGGTTATGCAATCTGGTGTTGGGGATACAGGGGACACAAAATATATCACCCAAACTAGCAATCCCTAGATCTAGCTGTATCCATCCGTCAACACATAACCAAGAAACCTTCGGAAATCGTGTACCTCAACCTTCAAAAAGCATCCGTTATACGAGTTATGGCAATACTCCCGAACTCCCACCCCAGTACTGGGTGGCGTTGAGGTGATCTCACCAACAACTGCATAAAAGAGATTTTCGATGTCGGCGAAACTCAGGTATTCCAGAACTGCAACGATAAAATTGTGACGACAACACCTCGGAGATCAACTCCCCGGGACACTGCCACAACCCCTAAATGTCAGGAGGCACCAAGAACAATGTTCTCGTCACAAAACCATCGGAACGATTCTAAGATACCCGCGTGATCCTAAATTTTTTTTTAGTGAAATTTGAGGAAAGAAGAGTCAAAACTTCTACGTCAGGAGGCCTCACCAGAGCGACGAAGGGACTGAGGAGTAAAAAGAATCCTACTCTCCGATATATATAATCCTAAGAATCAAAACATTTTTGTTCTAGACTCAACAACGCCAGCGATTCGATCAAGCAGGGGGCTCCTAAGTCGGGGATGGCTCTGATTACCAACTTGTAACACCCACAATGCGGTTATGCCTCTAAGTCGTGCCTCGACACGTGGGAGATATAGCCGCATCGTGGGCGTTACAGTTTATCCGAAGCACCTGGTACTTTCATGAGAGTCATGCATTTTGTTCTTCGACCTTATATTGGTGTATTTGTTGTGGTCTATTTTGACGATATCCTTGTGTTTAGCAAATCTCTCAAGGATCATGTCACCCATCTTAGAACTGTGTTGCAAACCCTTAGGAAAGAGCGCCTTTATGCTAATATGGATAAAAATGCCTTTTTGGTGTTGATAAGCTTGTTTTCTTGGGTTTCATTGTGTCTTCTAAGGGTGTTCATGTAGATGAATCTAAGATCAATGCTATTAAAACTTGGGCCCAACCAACCAACTTGCAACAAGTGCGTAGTTTCCTTGGTTTAGCCGGTTTCTATCATAGATTTGTGAAGGATTTTAGCACCATTGCTTCACCTTTGCATGCTTTGAGTAAGAAAGATGCGCCTTTTGTTTGGGGACCATCCCAAGATACCGCATTCAATGAACTTAAGAATTTTCTTACACATGCTCCTTTGCTTGCTTTACCCAACTTCGATAAACCATTTGAGATTCATTACGATGCTAGTGGTTATGGCATAGGAGGTGTGTTAATGCAAGAGAAGCGCCCTATAGCTTTCTTAAGTGAAAAACTTTTCGGAGCGCAACTCAATTATCCAATCTATGACAAAGAGTTATATGCTTTAGTGAGAGTCTTGCATGTTTGGGAGCATTATCTCCGTCTTCATGAGTTCATTCTTCACACCGATCATGAAACACTTAAGTATCTCAAGGGTCAAACTAAGTTGAACAAGCGTCATGCTAAATGGAGTGAAATCATTGAGTCATTTCCTTATGTCATCAAGTATATCAAAGGCAAGGAAAATTTTGTGGTGGATGCGCTTTCCCATATATGCATGCTTTTTACTCAACTTGAATTGAATGTCATTGGCTTCGAGCACATAAAAAACTTGTATGCGCATGATCCTACTTTTGCAATTCCTTGTGCCAAGTGTTTGACGCATACATCTTGGGAACGCTATTACATCAAAGATGATTATCTTATGAGAGCTAACAAACTTTGCATCCCCGAGTCTTCTCTTCGTTTGTTACTTTTGCAAGAATCTCATGGAGGAGGACTAATGGGACACTTTGGACGCGACAAGACATCTGCTACGCTCTCTAAGAACAATTTTTGGCCCAAGATGTTCCGTGAAGTCTCACGCTTCACCACGGGATGTTCGACATGTCGCAAAGCTAAGTCCAAAGCTCAATCTCATGGTCTTTATACACCCCTTCCAATTCCATATCACCCATGGGAAGATATTAGCATGGATTTTGTACTTGGTTTACCTAGGACTAGAAATGGAAAGGATTCCGTGTTTGTTGTTGTGGATCGATTCTCTAAAATGGCACATTTCATACCATGCAACAAGATAGACGATGCTTCACATGTTGCAAATCTTTTTGTAGAGAAATCTTGTGCCTACATGGAGTGCCAAAGACGATTGTCTCGGACTGCGACGTCAAGTTCTTGAGTTACTTTTGGAAGACCTTATGCGCCAAGCTCATAATCAAGCTATTATTCTCCATGGCATACCATCCACAAATCGACGGCCAAATGGAAGTGACGAACCGAATGCTCTCCACTCTAATACGCGTGTTGATCAAGAAGAACATCAAGGAGTGGGAAGAGTGCCTACCCATCGCCGAGTACGCCTACAACCGTGCAAGACATTCGACTACCGGCAAGTCCCCCTTCGAGGTCGTCTACGGTTTCAACCCATTGTCCCCATTGGACATTCTTTCTCTACCACTACAAGAGCGCATCAACGTGGAGGTGAGTGCTCGAGTGAACTATCTCAAGAAGATGCATTAAGATACAAGGCACACAATCGAGCGCCAAGTACAACGACTCGCGACCAAGCTCAACGTCAACAAGCAACCCATGATATTCAACATTGGAGATCTCGTGTGGCTACACCTTCGCAAGGAACGCTTCCCCAACGAAAGCAAGTCCAAACTTCTACCACGAGCCGATTGACCCTTCAAGGTGTTAGCATGCTACAACAACAACGCTTACAAGATCGATCTCCCGCGCAACAAATACAACGTGACTGACGTCTTCAACGTCAAGGATCTCTCGCCCTACCATGGTGATGAAGATTTTGATCCGAGGTCGGATCTTTCCCAGGGGGGGGGGGAGATGATGCGGAGCATCCCACGATCATCCCCATGGACGTATCGACATCTCCCACGACACCACTTGGACCAATGACAAGAGCCTGAGCAAAGGCTATCGAGGATAAGGTGAACTCGCTCCTCTCCGAAATACCACTTTCTACACATGAGACATGGCTACTACCTCAAACGGAAACACTATGTGTGATCAGGTACTTGGAGGAAGAGCACGGAGCAGCTACATCCAATGGAAAAGACAGCTGTAACGCCCGAATAATTAAGCTACAGTAATCCTCTGCTAATGGTGCCTTATCATCACATTACTGTTGCTAATCCTCGCTTGATCCAGATCTTAGTTCAAATTCAAGTTCAAACTAAAGTCCAAAATTCAAAGTTCTCAAACATGCAAACTAAAATGTTCAAACGGTAGAAAATAATCCCTGGATATTTGTCATGTTGGAACCAACCTCTTTTGAATTCCCAAAATGCCCCTGGAATTAATTTTTGGTCCAGCAACAATTAAATTTGGCCTTTTCAATTTCTAAAAAAATGGTTAGGCAACTCCTTTTGACCCCATACTTTTTGTTCCATCTCAATATGTTGTGTTAGATTCATGTGCCAAGTTTTGTTCAAAACAAAACTCATTTGGTACAAAAAGAAAATGCAAAAGGAAAAGAGAAAATGGAAACAAAATAGAAAAGGAAAAAGACCTAATCTACTAGGCGGTTTGGCCCATCTAACTAAACAGCCAGGCCGGCCTGCCCTGGGGATCCCTCCCTCTCCCCTGTTCATGCGACCGGGTCGCTACAGGGGCAGGTCGCCCCGGACCACCTCGCCGGCGCCGATGCCGGGAGGGGATAAGGACGCCACGCCTCGACCCCTCAATCCCACCCCCTCCCCACTTGCTTCTTTGCCTCCCAGATCCACCCCGCTCTCCCTCTGGGGGCTCCCCAATGTCGCCCGACGCTGTCGTCGCCGTTCTTCTCGCACCGCCACGGCGACCGTCGACCCCGAGCTTCACCAACGCATCCACGAGCTCTGTGATGCGGAGCATCCTACGGTCATCCCCATGGACCTACTATCGTCTCATCAAGAGCCAAGAGGACCTATGACACGAGCACGAGCTAGAGCTCTCGAGAACGAGGTGACTTCCGTCCTTAGTGATATCACATATGATCCACTCGAGACATGGCTACTACCTAAGTCCGATATGCTATGCATGATTAGGTGTCAAGAGGAGCCTCCCGAGGATGCACGTGAAGACGGACAAGCCGCCAAGTCCATGGATGAAGAGAACCAACGGAAACGGGCAAGTTCACCTTCCAGGCCTCGGACATCCGGCCATGACCATGGACATCCGGCCCCTGGAGCATCCACAGCAGCAGCAGCCCAGACGCCCAAGCCTACAGGGCCCGGACATCCGGCGTCCAGCCCGGACATCCGGCCAAAGCTCGGAAATCCGGCCAAAAGCCCGGACATCCGGCGCCACGCTACAGAACATCCAGAAGTTTTGCCCTCCAGCCCGGACATCCGGCCCCCAGCCCGGACATCCGGCCTCTCCTGAAGCCCCGGACATCCGGCCCGTCGCCCGGACATCCGGCCACCCCTGTCTGCGCACAGTAAGGGCCGAGGCCCGTGTACCCCTTCGACCCCCTAGACTATATATACTCCTTCTCCTCCATCTTTCTAGGGTTAGCATTGGTTTAGCTCATAGTTGAGATAGAGCTTTGCTCATCCATATCGGATCTACTCCACGAGAGAGACTGCGGCCCCTCTACGGAGAAGATCCCCCTTGAATTCAAGACCTCCTCACGGAGAAGACCCCCATCAAGACCTCCTCACGGAGAAGAACCGGTTACCCTTTGTATCGTCCTTTGTTGATCGTGGATCTTGTATCTCCTCTCGTGTTTCGAGGATCTAGCACATGTGTGATTGTTCTTGTTGGTTTGAGTGATTCTCTCGTGTTTTCCCCTCATGTTTCCCCTCGTGTTCTTCGTGTTCTTAGTTGGGATCCGCTCCTTTCGTGAAAGATCATCCATCTAGGGTTCCACCCTACATCACTCTGCTCCGCCGTTCTCCGCTCCTTCGTCTCCGACCATCAGCAGGAGCTGGGAGGCCCCGCTGAGGGAGTTCTTCTCCGCCCCCTTCCGCCTCTGTCGCCGACGATCCTCGTCGTCTCCGGTGAACCCTTCAGCTACTAATCTGTCGAGGGCTTTTCTTAGCCGCTCGGTGAGCTCCTCTACCTCCCACTCCTTCCTGATTGCTCTCTCGCGCGCCCTAGCTAGCTATCGCCGACGCGCCCGAACACGCCGCCGCCGATGAGCTCGTGGCCGTCGCCACAGCCGCCGTCATGCTCGCCCGAGCACAACACCGTGCTCCTGGTGCTTCCAGGAACGCAACCCGCATGCACACGCATCCTACCGTGCCCCACATCACCGTAGCCACCAACGCCCGCCGCCACCTGACGCCGTCGTGCTCGCTGCGACCCCTCCTGCTCCGCGCGTGGTTCAAACCGCGCCCACGCGCGCGCTGCTGTCGCCGCTCACGCTTGGTTCATGCGCCCCCACACCCCCCACCCGCTGCTGCCCCACACGCCTGCTCGCGCTCCCCTGCTGCCCCCGCGATGCCTGTCCTCTGTGCCGCCCCGCGCCGGCGCTGCCCGCCGCGGCCACGCAAGCCCGCGAGCACTTACCCGCGCCCTCTCGCCCCGCTGCTCTGCTACCTGCAGCCGCGCTGCTCACCACCGCTACCGCTGCCGCACGCGGGCGCCCGCAGCCGGTGCCTGCTGCTATGCTGCACTGCTTCAGTAACATTCAGTTACTGTAGCTATTGCTAGCTTTTCTATTTCTACTACGACTAACCCTCTAGACAGCCGCTAAACAGCAACAAAACCATAGTTGACAGGAGCCGAATTATTATGTGGAGGTAGTACACTTGACAATGCTCAAATGTTTCCATTGGACCAAATCCATTTGATGCGTGGATTAATTCCTACGAAAATCACAAAGTTCAATATTCTGTTAAGAGAAAACTAAAAAACAGCTTTATTTTCATAGCTACTTTAGAGCTGTGGATGATCAAGCTAATGAACTCTAATATGGATAAAAGTGATACTAACATGTAGATCGCACAAAAATTCAGAAAATTGATATAAGGCACAAAATCATACGAGCTACAGAACAGTAGTTGTAGCCTTTGGAAAACAGCCAAGTGATGTTTAAAACTGTCGAATTCTCAGACTTGGCAAAATTTCAGGGATTTTCAGAATATTGCTAAAACTTTGATAAATCTTAGAAAATAATCCGTAAATCGGATGAAAATGCTTTGTACATGAAAGCCGCTCTTAACAACGAGACCAATCTGCATACGCAGTCCGTTCGTCTGCCACACGTCCTGTGACGCCCCCAGTTTGACCGTACACTAATCATGCACGCAAATGTGTACGATCAAGATCAGGGACTCACGGGAAGATATCACAACACAACTCTAAAACATAAATAAGTCATACAAGCATCATAATACAAGCCAGGGGCCTCGAGGGCTCGAATACAAGTGCTCGATCACAGACGAGTCAGCGGAAGCAACAATATCTGAGTACTGACATAAGTTAAACAAGTTTGCCTTAAGAAGGCTAGCACAAACTGGGATACAGATCGAACGAGGCGCAGGCCTCCTGCCTGGGATCCTCCTAACTACTCCTGGTCGTCGTCAGCGGGCTGCACGTAGTAGTAGGCACCTCCAGTGTCGTAGGTGTTGTCGTCGGCGGTGGCGTCTGGCTCCTGGGATCCAGCATCTGGTTGCGACAACCAGATAGAAAGGAAAGGGGGAAAAGAGGGAGAGAAGCAACCGTGAGTACTCATCCAAAGTACTCGCAAGCAAGGAGCTACACTACCTATGCATGGGTATATGTGTAAAGGGCCATATCAGTGGACTGAACTGTAGAATGCTAGAATAAGAGGGGGATAGCTAGTCTTGTCGAAGACTACGCTTCTGGCAGCCTCCATCTTGCAGCATGTAGAAGAGAGTAGATTGAAGTCCTCCAAGTAGCATCGCATAGCATAATCCTACCCGGCGATCCCCTCCTCGTCGCCCTGTTAGAGAGCGATCACCGGGTTGTATCTGGCACTTGGAAGGGTGTATTTTATTAAGTATCCGGTTCTAGTTGTCATAAGGTCAAGGTACAACTCCGGGTCGTCCTTTTACCGAGGGACACGGCTATTCGAATAGATAAACTTCCCTGCAGGGGTGCACCACATAACCCAACACGCTCGATCCCATTTGGCCGGACACACTTTTCTGGGTCATGCCGGGCCTCGGAAGATCAACACGTCGCAGCCCCACCTAAACACAACAGAGAGGTCAGCACGCCGGTCTAAATCCTATGCGCGCAGGGGTCTGGGCCCATCGCCCATTGCACACCTGCACGTTGCGTATGCGGCCGGAAGCAGACCTAGCCTAGTGGCGTTCCAGTCCAATCCGGCGTGCGCCACTCAGTCGCTGACGTCACGAAGGCTTCGGCTGATACCACAACGCCGGGATACCCATAACTACTCCTGCGTAGATGGTTAGTGCGTATAGACCAAATGGCCAGACTCAGATCAAATACCAAGAACTCGTTAAGCGTGTTATGTCGAAGTAACCGCGGACGCCGTCCAGGGCCAGGCCCACCTCTCACCTAGGCGGTCTCAACCTGCCCTGTCGCTCCGCCACAAAGATCCACTTGCGGGTACTCCTACGAGCCGACCCGACTTTATTTACCACATGTGTCATGTATAGAGTATATAAGTATATACCCGTGATCACCGCCCAAGTGATCATGGCCCGATAGTATAGCACAGCAGACGGACAGGAATGTAGGGCCACTGATGGATAACTAGCATCCTATACTAAGCATGTAGGATTGCAGGTAAAGGTAACAACAGTAGAAGCAAGGGCAGGCTATGCATCAGTATAGGATTAACGGAAAGCAGTAACATGCTACACTACTCTAATGCAAGCAGTATAGAGAAGAATAGGCGATATCTGGTGATCAAGGGGGGGGGCTTGCCTGGTTGCTCTGGCAAGTAGGAGGGGTCATTAACTCCGTAGTCGAACTGGGCAGCAGCAGTGTCGGTCTCGTAGTCTACCGGAGAGAAGAGGGGGGAAGAAACAGTAAATACAATGCAAACATAAGCATGACGATGCGTGACATGACAATGAGCAGTGCTAGGTGTGTCCTAACGCGACAGTAGGTGGTACTGGCGCAGGGGGGGCACATCCGGGAAAGTATTCCCGATGTTTCGCGTTTTCGGACAGACGGACCGGAGGTGAAATGTTACAGGTTCACTATGCTAGGGACGCGTATCGGACGAACGGGCTGCGTATCTGGATTCGTCTCGTCGTTCTGAGCAACTTTCATGTACAAAGTATTTTCATCCGAGCTACGGTTTATTTTATATGAATTTTAAAAGATTTAAATTAATTTCTGGAATTTATTTAATTATTTAATATATACATTATCCGAAACAGTGTTGCGATGACATCAGCATGACATCATGCTGACGTCAGCAGTCATCTGACACGTGGGTCCCACATGTCATAGACTGATAAAGGTAATTAGGGTTAACTAATTAATTAACTATTAATTAAACTAATTAATTAAACTAGATTAATCTAAACAGAGTTAATTAACTAATTAATTATTTATTTATTTATTAATTTTAATTAATTAATTTATTATTTTGTTTATTATTAATTTTTTAAAATCATTTTTTTGTATAAAACGTTCCAGGGGGCGTGGGGCCCCAAGGTCAGTGGCTCACGGGAGCCCTAGCGGGCATGTGGGTTACGGGCGCTGGCGCCCAGCCCGATTGGGCTTACCCCCAGATCGAAGGGGGGAAACCGCCGGCCACGGGCACGGCGAGGCCGGCCGCCTGAGGCGGCAGTGGCGAGGCGAGGCAGCGCGCGGGCGCGGTGGGGTGACCAGGGGAGGCGCAACGCGAGGGAGGCACGGTGAGCGGTCGGGCGGCTACGAGTGAGTCGTGACGACGAGGACAGGGGCGGGGCGATGATGCACGGGACGCAGGCGCGGGCGCGGTGACCGCTCGGAGCTCGCGGCCCCGGTTAGGAGCACGGGCGACGGGGACGGGGAGAGAGGGAGGATGGGGCTCACCCCCATTGTAGTCGAACGGGTCGGCGAGGCTCGACGAAGCCGACGAGGGAGAGGTGAGGAGGCGAGGCGACGGGGTTCGACGCGTCGAGGCGGCGGGGGCGTCCAGCGAGGCGACGCCATGGAGGAGGACGAAGACGCGGCGGGGCGGCGATGCATCAGGGTCGGGCGACAGGGCGGCAGCGTCGGAGGACGTGGAGGCGCGAGAGGAAGGGAGCCGCGAGGAGGAGGCCGGAGGGCGGCGCTCGGCGCCGGCGGGCGGCGACTGCCCTTGGGCGCGGGCGCTCCGAGAGGAGGGGAGCGAACAGGGGCGCCCCTCCTCCGTGCGTATGCGTGTGTGTGTGCGGTCTTCGTGGGTGACGGCGCGGGGAGGGAACGAGGGAGAGTGGGGGGCTCGTGGGGGGGAGTGGAGATCGTGGGGAGAGGGGTTAGGGTTTCGGGGGGTTGACCAAATAGGCCAACGGGCGTGCGGGAGTGGGCCGGCCTGGTGGTTTGGTGGCCTGCTGGGCCGTGGCCCAGTGGGCCAGGGGGTTTGTTGTTTTTTTTAATTATTATTATTTGTAGTTTCTTTTATTTTTATTTTTTTTGTTTTACAAAAATTACCACTAGTGCCTAAATTTGTATTTATCAACAAACTACTATGAGATTAATCCTTAACCCATAATAAAATAGTTTTAGCATTTTATAAATTCAATAGGCATTTGTTTAATTGTTTTCACTATTGTTTTAATTGTTTTAGAGCCTTTAAACATTTTATCAAAGCTTGGTTTCTCCACCATAATTACTTACGATTTATTTGACACAACCCGAACATTTTAGTTTTGATATTTGAAAATTTTACTGTTTGCCTATATTTTATATTTTAACTTGAATTGTTTTTGAACTAACTCGAGTTTATCAACAGTAACCGAGGTGACGTGGCACCATCAGCAGAGGTTTACTGTAGCTTGATTATCCGGGCGTCACACGTCCCTAGCATAGCGAACCTGCAACCGCCCCCCCGGTTCGTTTGTCCGAAAATGCCACACTTCGGGAAAACTTCCCGGATGTTATCCCCCTTCACCGGTATCTGTAACCCTGCGTTAGAGCACCCCTAGCTCCGCCCATTGTCTTGTTATGCTTATGTTTGCTTGTATTTATTGTTTCTCCCCCCTCTTCTCTCCGGTAGACCCCGAGACCGATGTTGATGCCGCTGTGATCGACTACGTCGACGACGACCCTTCTCCGCTTTCATCGGAGCTTCTAGGCAAGCCCCCCTTTGATCATCCCGATATCGCCCATTCCATTCTCTCATGCTTGCATTAGATTTTGCTACTGTTATTGTTTGCTCCTATTTTGATACATAGCCTGCTTTTGTAACCTGCTCATTGTACCTTACCAGCTTATCCTAAACTGCTTAGTATAGGTTGGTTAGAGATCCATCAGTGACCCCCACCTTGTCCTTGTTGCCCCTGCTTCATCATCGACGACTTGATCAACGTGATCGACGACTAGAGCCCGACACCTCACATCACATCACACCCCTTTTGTTGCTCGACTCTATAGAGCTACTATCGAGTGCCGAGGGTGATCCCTCATAACGCACTCCTGATGATAATTCTGTAGTGTAGCTATTCGGTCGTGGTCAACGAGGGTGGTTCCTCCTTCACCATTCCCAATACGGCTCTATCGTGCAACACCTCAAGTGTGAACCTCGAGGATGGTTCCTCTTACGTTCACCTTGATGATTACATCGGGTGGAATCCTCCAAGGGTGATTCCTTGGGTTTTCCCCTTGATGTTTGGACACACGGTTACCTTGACTTTACTTAAGACCTTTGGGAAAGTCAGGCAGGCCCGGAGAGCACCCGCAAGATGGTTACAAGGCACGGCCGGGCAGGCAGGCCGCCCCCGAGTGGGCTGGGCTAGCCCTTGCCGTATTTCCTCGAGACGGGCGACGGGGTCACATTATCGTGAGTCTCTGCTCGTCTCCGCAAGCTAATAATACATTATGGTTTGGGTATTTGTTCTGAGTTGGCCTTTGGCCTTTACGCACTAACCACCACGCGAGAATAGTTATGGGCCTCGACGTCGTGGTATCAGCCGAAGCTTTGTCAGACGTCCAGTTCAGCATTGTGGCCGGGCCGGATCGCGCCATCCAGGCAGAGGTGGTTCTAGTATCCCCTTGCGCACAATGACCCGGAGTGCAACGGGCGATGGGCCCAAACCCCGGAGTGCTTAGGATGTACACCGGCAGGGACCTCTCTACTGAGCCTAGGTAGGGCTGCGACGTGTTGATCTTCCGAGGCCGGGCATTGACCCCAGAAAGGTGTCCGGCCAGAGTGATCAAGCGTGTTGGGTAATGTGGTGCACCCCTGCAGGGAAGATATATATTCGAGTACCGTGTCCATGGTAATGGACGTTCAGACTTGTATCCTGATCTACAACTAGAACTGGTTACTTGAGACATGTGATGTATATGTTGGCTCCGGGATTGCTTTCTCGTAGGGGGTCGAGGAAGGATCTCTGCGCGTTAATGCTACAACATGCTTGTTAAATATAAACTGCTATTCTTTACTCTTCTACATGCTGCAAGATGCTTGGAGTTGCTTGAAGATGCTAGTCTTTGATAGGCTAGGCCTTTCCCCTCTATTCTGGCATTCTGTAGTTCAGTCCACAGATACAACCCTTCCATTTGGTACCAATGCATACTTAGTATAGATTTGATGCTTGCGAGTACTTTGGATGAGTACTCACGGTTGCTTTGCTACCCCTTCCCCCCTTCTTCTTTCCGGTTGATGCAACCAGATGGTGGATCCCTGGAGTCAGATGCCACCGCTGACGGATACTGCTATTTGGAGACCGCCGACAACCAGGAGTAGTTAGGAGGTCCCAGGCAGGAGGCCTTGCCTCTTCGATCGTTGTTGCTTTTGTTTTTGCCTTCTTAAGGCATCCTTGTTATGTCTGTTCTCAGATATTGTTGCTTTCGCTGACTCTTGTGTATTCGATCCCTCGAGGCCCCTGGCTTGTAATATGAAGTTGGTATTATTTTGATTTGTGTCTAGAGTTGTGTTGTGATATCTTCCCATGAGTCCCTGATCTTGATCGTACACATTTGCGTGTATGATTAGTGTACGGTCGAATCGGGGGCATCACAACAGCGAGGACACCAAGTATGAGGGACAAGAAGAAGAGCTGCCATTGAAGCTACACCCACCGGACGTCCGGCCTCCACCGGACGACCGGCACCTGAAGCCCCAGCATACCCAAGTCCCAGCCAACGCAAGCTACAGCGAGCGGACATCCGTCCTTCACCGGACGACCGGCCACACCTCCCAGGGAGTGGACGTCCGGCCTCCATCGGACGACCGACACCATCACCACCGAGGGAAAATTAGCGGAAGTCCGAAGTGACCCGACGTCCGGTGCCACCTTCACACAACGAAATTAGCGGAAGTCCGGGGACTACCGGACGTCCGGACGCCCATGAGCCACCGGACGACCGATACCCAGTGGACGTCTGGTACCTGTCTGCGCACAGTTTCGGGCCCGAGGCCCATTTACCCCTTCACTTCGCCCCCATTTGCACTAAGACTATAAATAGACGACCTCCTCCTCCTCCTAGTTAGGGTTAGCAAAGTGATAGCTCATTTGTGAGATAGAGCCTTGCTCATCCATCCGGATCTACTCCTCCGAGAGAGACCGTGCCTCTACGGAGAAGATCCACTTGGATTCAAGACCGCTAACGGGAAGAACTCAAGACCTCCTCATGGAGAAGAATCGGTTACCCTATGTATCGTCCCTTGTTGATTGTGGATCGTGTATCTCCTTGTGTTCCTAAGATCTAGCATATGTGTGACCAAATCTTGTTGGTTGAGTGATTTCTCTCGCGTTTTCCCTCGAGTTCCCCTCGTGTTCTTCGTAGGATCCCTCCATTTCATGAAAGATCGGGTCCCTAGGGTTCAACCCTACATCAGGAAAGGGAAGGTATCAAAGATGAAGGTGAAGAGTCATGCGATGAGGGAGGAGAAGAAACCATAGGGAGGACAGTGTCGGATCTACAATAGCGGGATGAGGAGTAGGAATACTAGGCATAGAGAGAGGTGTATCCGAAAACATAAGAAAAGAGATGTCCTCCGTGGAAAAGGCTGAGGAGGATGGACGCGGGTAGAAAGGACACTACTAGGGAAAACCTTATACACAGAACTTTAGCAGTAGCGCTTGTTAAAAAAGGGCGCTACTGCTAAATAGCAGTAGCGCGTGCAGGATAAACGCGCTGCAGATACAAACGTAACAGTAGCGCATCTACATTTAAAAGCGCTACTACTAAAATTCTCACTACTAAGCCGATAGGCTACATATAGTAGTAGCGGTCTTCCAGAAAGAGCGCTACCGCTAAGTTTATTTTAGCAGCGCGTTTACTGTGAAACGCGCTACTGTTAATGAAAAGAAAATTAAATGAAAAACAAATAGAAAAGTAAATGAAAACGAAAGAAATAAAAAAAGGAGAAAGGAAAAAAATAAAATGTAAAGAAAAATAAATGAAAAGGGGAAAAGGAGAAAGGAATAGAGTAGCGTCTGTTCATCAGAGGCGCTATAGATAACGTAACAGTAGCGCTTGTTTAGACCCCCGCTATAGAAAGAGAAAAGGAAATAAGAAAAGAAAAGGAAAATACATAGCTATAGCAGTAGCGCGTTTACTGAAAAGCGCTATAGCTAACTTAGCTATAGCGCTTTTACAGAAACGCGCTATCGCTAAGCTTGACTTAACCCAAAAGCGGTTTCTCCCCGGCCACCACTTCTCCCCCAAATCTCTCGCCCCACTTCGCCGCCGTCTCCCCAATTCGCCGTCGCCCTACATCGCCGCCTTCTCCTGCCGACGTCAACACCCCCGGAGCCACCAGAGCCGCGCGCTGTCGACGCCACCGGAGCTGCGCGGCCTCATCAACGCCACCGGAGCCGCCCTCGGCGCCAGCAGAGCCACCCTCGACGCCTTGCTTCCCTCGCCACAACTACCTCCCTCGCTGTCACCTGAGACGCCCCTGCCTCCCTCGCCACCACTGCCTCCCTCACCACGACCGGAGCCATCCTCTGTAAGCCCCCAGCCCTCCTCTCTCTCTCATGCATAGCACAAACATTGGACAGAGAACTAGCTAGCTAGGTTAACTAGTTTAATTATCTAGGTTAGTGCAAAAATTTATTTAGGGCTTTGACAGAGAACTAGCTAGGTAAACTAACTAGGTTAACTAGCTAGGTTAATTAACTAGGTTAAATAGCTAGGTTAATTAGGTTCGTTAGGTTTAAAAGCTAGGTTAAATAGCTAGGTTAATTAGGTTCGTTAGGTTAACAAGCTAGGTTAACTAGTTTCGCTAGGTTAGAGGAAAAATTTATTTTAGAGCATTAGGTGAGAAGGGTTAGACAAATGGAGTTCCTTTGCAATTTAATTGGGTTCTGTCCTAGGCAGAGAAGCGTTAGAGAAAATAATGTTGATCTTTCCTAGACTTTTATTGTTGATTTTATCTTTTCATTGAAGTGGTCATGTTATATCTTTTCATTGAAGTGGTTCGATTGTGCCCATGTGGCCTTTTGTTGTTTCCAGGGAATGAAGCGCGGGTGGCCTATGTTTTGCCAGAATGTTGATTCATTTCCGTTCCGGCAAATTTCAGGTGCTCGATTTGTCCACTTTTTAGCAAAGGTCATGCCGAAATTTTCCGTGAATTTCGGCATGACTTGTGCTACAAACTAGGACATATCGAGTGCCCGCGATTTGCCGCACCGGGAAGGAGTCAACGTTCCTGCAAAGCATAGGCCTTTTTTATGTCATTATTCATTTTATTAGGTCTAGAATTAATTGACTAGATTTAATCGTAGGAAACATGGCTAGCAACGATGAAGGCCAGTGTTCTGGTGACTGTGACAACGTCTACCTGGCGGTAGAAGAATTTTTGAGGGAAGCCGACGATCAAGAGTTGATGTTGCTGGGTCCACCTGTCACATCGGAGATTGAGACCGACATCGAGACCGGCGCTGAGACTGAGACCGGCATCGATACCGGCGGTCAGACTGAGACCGGCGCCGAGACTAGCAGAGCCGGTATAGAACCGAAAGGAAAGAGGCAGCGACTTCCTAACAAGCTCAGGACTACTAGACTGGTGGTCACGGAGGTGGACGATGGCAATTTTGAGCCAGCCGCGCCCGAGGAAGCGCGCGCGTGTTACGGGAATCAAATAGGCTGCATCATACGGACAACCTCCACCATCAACGATGAGAAACTACAGAAGATAGATAATCTGAGGCCCTCCCTCCTAAAGAAGCTGCACCAGATATTCTTGTTCCCGGGTCGGAATGAAAAGGATTATAAAGATCCACATAAGGACCTGACAATGAAGAAGATAAACAAACATGCCATGACCAAGTTTAGCGACGCGTTGGCCGCCTGGAAATCAAGGGTGAAATATCGGATCGTCAACAAAAAGGAACCCTACTCCGAGATTGTAAAGGATAATCCGTCAATCACGGTAGAGCACTTTGAAATATTCAAGGCGGCTTGCAAGGCCGAAGCTGCCAAAAAAAGTCGAAGTACATGAAGGGGCTTCAACAGAGGAACATTGGGTGCCACCACCTCGGAAGCCGTGGTTACGGCGGGAAGAGGTCCATATGGGCCAAGGAGGACGCGGAAGCCGCGAGTCTGGGCATCCCAGACCCCTTGGCGGAGTTCACCGTCCCGCAGGAGCGTGACATCCTCAGGGCCCGGCACCGTTGGGACCCAGTGAAGAAGGTTTTTGAGACGAACGCGGTCACGACGGAGTTCATGAGACTGTTGGTAATTTTAGTTTCTGGTCAACTCGACTGCACGTTAGTCATATTTGTAAACGATCCTTGTGCTTTTGCAGAGAGAGCAGCACAGGATTGCGGCCGAAAGCGACTCACCGTCTGAGGCGTTGGCGAGGCCCAAGTGGGACACTCCATTCAATCAGGCATTGAACATCTTGAAACGACTCCCGGTGGAGACTCGACCGTTGTATCGACGCGTGCACGGTGTCGGAGATGGCGCCATGTGGAAGAAGTACTACCGTGAGACCACGGAGGAGAGAAAGGAAAGACGGAGGTTAACTGAAGTAAACATCGACAAGAAGGTTGAGATTGCGGTTGAGAAGAAATCATCTGAGATAGTCGCAATAGCTGTAGCTGCCGCAAAATAGGTGCTTGTAGATATGTCTACTTCCTTGGTTCCGGCCGTTTTCAATTGGAGCAGGCAAAATCCAGAAAAAAATGCAGCGGAATTTCCCCTTGCTGACTTCTTGGGGAGCAGCTTGACTAGCGTTGCACCAGCACCTGCAGCTGCACCTGCTCCCGCACCGGCTCCCGCACCTGCTCCCGCACCTACTCCGGCCCCGGCTCCGGCACCGGACGTGCTCGTCGGTGCTTTATCTTTGGCTGAGCTCGACGCCCTCACGGTATCTGTCACATCGGCCCCCTTCAATAAATGTATAATCTCACGTTTTTGTTGCCTTTCGGATGTCTCACGTCGCAGACTTTTCTTTGCAGGCCGACGAAACCCCGTGCACCATATTGTACACCATCGGCGACTAGAAGGTGGACGTGGGGAAGGCGACGATAATGGAGCCGAAGGAACCATTGTTCCACAGCCGGCCGATCCCCCGGACGTCTTCAAGGTTTCCGTGGCCAGTGTCAAACCGGGCCACGAGAATTTGCCTCCTTTGGTACTAGTGGGGGATGACGACGAGACCCTGCGGCGGCTTGGTGATTGTTGCAATGGGTGGGTCCTGTTGTGGCCAAAGAGTCTGCTTCGTCTGGAGGCGGCCGGGAGCACACCCACGAGCATGCAGTTAGGTATGAACATCAACACCTCACCTACCCAATTAGCATCGGCTGTCGTGTTGGGTGATAGCGGAGGGGGTGAGGAAAAGGCTCCATTAGTCGCTGGTGACATCGCCATAGATGAGGATGACGATGACGATGACACTCAACAGTATGTCAATACTGGCGCCTACTTAGGGTTTGAGCGTCATGAGTCGGTGCCTGAATTGCCATCTCTGGAGGCTGAATGTATTATGGACGACCTTCCGGTAGTAAAGAAGTCTAGGAAGAGACTGAGGAAAGGCAAAAAAGCTACTTCTATGATCCAGCCGCCTCAGCAGCCTCGGTTCAAGACCGTATAGATATCCCCGGTGCAGAAAAATGGCATATCCCCAGTCAACCAATCCTACCTGAAGCAGCGCTAGGGGCCAGATTCGGCGATCTAAGGAGACTTCATGACGATGTGCTGCTGATGAGGACATCAATACCATTGTTACACCCACAACCCCTGCTGCTATACATACTGGACCAATTACTAGAGCTCGCGCACGCCAATTAAATTACCAGGTACTTTCGTTTCTTGGTGATGATTCTAATGTTCATGAGAATATGATGCTGCCTAAATTGGATACATTTGTTTTGCTTACAAATGAAGGGCCTAGCTTTGAGAAGGATGAACATTGGAGCAAGAACAAGCATGGAGATGATGGCATGCGCATGGGGGACAATAATGGAGTTACAAGTGATGATTTCAGGACATTGAAGCCACCATAATGCGTGCATGAAGCCTTGGACGAAATATGCAAAATGCTACTTCATAACTTTCGTCCAAAGGCTATTCTAGGTGCTGCGTCACCTTATTATTGGGCCAGGCCCATGTAATTTCGAAATACTTGAGTATAGGCTATTTTTAGAGTCCGTATGTGTGGGGAAACAAGAGATAGGGTTGGTTTCGGACCCCTTCCCCAAGGGCCACGAAATTCCCCCCTCTTCCTCCATATATACAGCCCTTAGGGCGTCGTTTAGACTTTGGGTTTTGTTTAGATTAAAAGTTCGCCATATCTGCAACTTCGCGTACTTCGTTTGTGTTCAACGACCAGACAAAGGCGTCACAGAACCCCACCTTGATCAATAAAGCTTTCATCTTATATTCGCAATATCCAGATTGCAATCTCAGCTTCTTGCTTGTTCTTCGTTTGCTCGCAGGAAACAGACCCTCGTGGTCAGGTTGATCGTGCTCCGGCGTGGTCAATAACCTCTCGGAGTTGGTTTAGCGATTGCTAAGGCGCGACGTCATCGCACGTTCGTAGTCGGATCGTCAAAGTCGACTTCCACCAAAGCGATATCCATCATCTCATCAAAAGACGGGACACCTTTGCCTCTATCAGCTGCAGATAGAGAAAGGCCTCGTCGCCTCGAAAGATCCAGGATACCCACTCTACGTGGTTAATGTTCCGCGGCAATTGTCGTACGTCGACACATTCCCCGCGGAGAAGTTCTTCCTTCGATTCGATTACATATTCGACATGTTTCACGTGAAGAAGATGGATTTTACGTTTGTCCGCCTTTATGCCTTGCACATGAACTACATCATCGGGGTTGAGCAGATACCTCATATCTGTGTCGCTGACCCGTAATTCACGCACGAGGGCTTCTTGGGAGTCTGCGCAAAGCACCGTGAATACACGAGGGAATACATCGTCAATTTCATGCTCGCCAATAAGGACAAGGAGGCGATTCTCGTGCCTTATCATCCCCTGTAAGTCATCCGCGCGGATATCCTTCCTTCGATTTCAATCATTCATTTGCACGGTGGAGGCTAATTAATTTGAGGTGTACTTATTTTGCGCAGCGGTGGGCGCGCCGTCCTCATCATCCTCTATCCCCGATACTCCCACGCTCTTTACTTGGACTCGTTGAAGAACATTAACAAAAAGGATTACACCCACATCAAGGATGTTCTCGACAGTGCTATGTTTTACTACGACGCACGGGGTGGAGAGGTCAAGGACAAGAAGAGAAGGAACGGCAGGCCCGCCTTCGGCCATAAGACCGACTTATGTTGCATCCAGCAACCGAGTGATTCTCTTAATGATGGATTCTATGTCCTACACCACATGCTGGAGTACAGACGGGATCACCAGAGCCTTCGCATGTCACCTACATCCGGCGATGCCCATATTCTGCAATGGGCAAAGAACGTAGGAGATATCGAGGATCATCAACTTCAAGCTGAGTTCTATCACATCCGGCGCGAACTTGCCCAAATCATCATGAAGGAGGTCGTCGGAAAAATAGGGATGTTCTACAAAGAAGGACAAATGTCGCGGAAAGACGTCCGAACATGGGTAGCCGCTCAGCGTCTCGACCTGAAGCCTTTCACTAGGCTCGGGGACTATCTCCCTGACTTGGATGGATGGCACTACATGTTGGAGTGATTGTCGATATATGACAATGTGTCCGTTTAGTCCATACTTTCTGTATGACAAAACTTTGAGTTATGCACGACGAAACTTTATTTATGATGTAATTAAACCGTCTTCCTCGACTAGCGACGATCACTCTAGTTAGGGCATTTTCGGCACTATCAACTTTGTTATTTATGCTTATGATATGTTGCTTCTATTTTTGCCAAGTCTGTCTCTTTCTGTTGCTCAACTATATATGTTGCATATCATCGACTCATGTGACAATGCAGGTGCACGGATCATCGATGGCGAAGAAGTGCTACACCAGGAGTATATATACGACGAGTGGCCGGAGTGTCAGGCCCAGGTGACCGGTTTCCGGTTTCCGAGCGACAGGCAGTAGTTAGTTTAGGTTCACGCTAATGCGAGAGAGGGATACAAACTCATGTACTGCATAGTTCCGCTATCACTCAAAGTGATAGCTCTTCTCGCGTATATCATTGTTTAGATGGATGACGATGTAGTTGCAAGTAATCGAGACTTGTATCGCTATTTTCGAGATGATGACGAGAGACCACTTTGTGTTGGATGATGATTATGATGATGACATGATTTGATGAGACTATTTGTATGTATATGCTATGATTACATTTGTATGTGTATGATATGCTAAAGATTATTGTATAAAGCCTATTCAAATACAAAACAAATATGCAGAAAAAAATAGAAACTAATAAAACTAGCAGTAGCGAGGGGAACAAAGTTAGCAGTAGCGCTGCCTTAACAGTAGCGCTTCCTGCTAAAAAGTGCTGCAGATATTAGCAGCAGCGCTCTGCACTAAAGCGCACTACTGCTAGCCATGTATAGCAGTAGCGTGGGACGACAGGCGCTACTGCTACACGTTAGCTGTAGCGCCTTATCAGTAGCGCGTCGTCCCGCGCTACTGATAGGCAAAATACCTGCGCTACTGCTAGGGTTTCCCTAGTAGTGGGATGAGACTCATCAAATGTCACATCTCGAGAAATACGCATCCGGCGGTCAATAGGATCCCAACACCGATAGCCCTTATGCTCACCACTGTATCCGAGAAAGACACACTCAACAGACTGAGCTGTCAGTTTGATGCGTTCACGAGGGGCGAGTAAAACATAGCAAATGCAACCAATCAAACGAAGCACCAAATAATCGGGAGAATGGCCAGAAAGTCACCCGAGAGGAATACCACCCTGTAGAGCAGCAGATGGCTGAATGTTGATGAGATAAGTGAAAGTGGTAACAGCCTCCACTACAAAAAGAATACACTTCCGTGATGATAGGTGTTTGTCACAGTAGGTCGCGTTTTCTGTCATGCATGTACATCCACGACAAATTTATGACAGAATCAAGATAGTCATACCTGTGCTGTTGTAGAAGTGTTCCATGACATTGCCAAAATTATCATCATGGAAGTGTCCACTTCCATGACGATAAATCACGTGTCACAGAAGTGCTTTCGTCAAGGGTGACCGACATGTGGCATCCATTGTAACGGAACGCCGTTAAGCTATCGGGTCGGATTTTGGATCCGATAACCCGTTAACAGCCACGACCAATGCCGATTTTCCACGTGTAAAATTCTCATTGGCTGACGGATCCACGCGTCAGCTCCGCGTTGGCACAGGTGTCACTCATCCAACGGTCGAGATGGGCCTATGATATGTTGACACGTGAACCGGCCCAAAAGTGGCCCACAAAGTTTAAATGGGCCGACCCAACCAAAGGCCCATAAGATTTAGCGGACCATAATGGGCCGGCCCAGCTAAAGGCCCACAAAATTTAGCAGACCATAATGGGCCGGCCCAGCTAAAGGCCCACACGATTTTGTAGACCATAATGGGCCGGCCCAGCTAAAGGCCCACAAGATTTTGCGGACCACAATGGGCCGGCCCAGCTAAAGGCCCACAAGATTCTGCAGACCATAATGGGCCGACCCAGCTAAAGGCCCAACATTCTCTGTCAAATCGGCCCTTCAACGGCCTGTCCTAAACTTGTCATCAACGCGGCCCATGGTCACTTCTGGCCCGTTAACAGTCCGTTAAGTAATTGGGTCGAATTACGGCCCGGTGTATTTCCGGCCTGTTAAAGGTCCGACTTCATTTGGGCCCATTTACAGGCCATCAAAACTTTCGGCCCATAAACGACCGTGAAGGATTTGGGTCATATTCGGCCATGTGTGACATTCGGCCTGTTAGAGGCCCACTATAGCTTTGGGCCACTTTCGGCCTGTTGTCATTTTCGGCCTGTTAACGCCGGACGTAAACCATGGGCCATATGTGGCCCAACGTCACATCGGGCCCATTAACGGCCCATATAAAAATGACGATAATCTAGCCCGACCGAAGTTTTGGCCTGTTAAAGGCCCGTGTATTAGGTCGGCGCATTTACGGCCCGTCCGAATTTCGGCCTGTCAAAGATCCGCATCATAAATGGGCCACCATTTCGGCCTGCTAAGTCCAGTGGGTTATTTGGCACAATCAGGGCCCAATCTCACTTTTGGTCTATTAAAGGCCCATGTTTATTATGGGCACGAGATATTTACACCTGTAAACGGCCTATTTTTACTGAGGGCCCAAATTATGTTTAGGCCTATTAAAGGCCCACTATGGGCACAGGCCTACCAGAAAAATATGAAAGCTTATGCTGATTTAGGCCCAGATATTTTTAGTGGGCTACATGCCAATTTCGGCCTGTAATTGTTTTTAGCCCAATTGGAATGGGCCCGACGAATGTTGGCATGTTGGGCTCCTACGAAGCTTTCGGCCGAATACATTACTAAGATAAACCTACACTATACAAAAGTAGCGTCGTAATTACTGCAGCCTGAGGCAGCATCATAAATGTTGTATCACAACAAAATAAATTCCAACCATACAAAAAAGGCCTGTTGGCATAAAGTTTACAGTCCTTCTAGATAAAAGCACCATCAGATGTATAGAAGCACAGATCATTTGACCTGAGTGCTAATGTTTCAGGCTGTAGAATCTGATGGAGCAGCACGATCTCCACCTTTTTCCGCCATTGCTCTTGAACAATGAAGCGAATGTCTGATAGTCTGGTTTCAAAACCATTCATATCTTGACGACATTTCTCAACCACTATTCTTGTTTCCGAAACAACGTCCGTTAGGGATTGGACTTGTGTCTGGAGCACAGATATATCACTCTGTTTAGCAGGAAGATTTTGTTCAGTAGGCGATTTGGACGAGGTTACCTTGACAACCAACCCAGAATTACGCAGGAAGGTGCTTTTTGCACTGTTAGTGGAGAGATACTGACGCACTGCAGCAAGAGGTGACATTGTGCCTGTAGTAGCCTCGTCACCTTCAGGTGGTTGTGGCTGTTCAATCATTTGTTCCATAGCTTCCTGAAAGTTTGAACTTGTAGATTAGTGTACCAGATAAGTTACTAATGAGACAAAAACAAACAAAGTAGGTTAAACATTTATACATAACTTATTTTGGTGAACTACTGTAATACATTAGCATGTATTGTAGTGCCAACTACATAATAAAATCACTTTCGGAACATATGTCCATGTAGCATGCCTATTGTATTGTCTATTTCCTCACATTCGTTGACATCTAAGGATAAAGACACATGGTTTAAAGTAGGATGAACATAGTATGACATCATTCATATCATGGGCAAACAGATATAAAACAAACATGCTATTTTATCATTGTGTGCGCACGTGAACATAACAACTAGATTACAGATCAAGACCAAAAGAATATCCTTCATCTCTTTTAAACCATGTAAGGTGAAATGATACGTTAAGACAACTGTGAATAAAAGTGAACAGAGTAAGTGACATTGGCTGCAAACCAAGTAGTTAAATGAACACATCACAGTACCAATCAGTTCAAGGCAGGAGGAGTAAGGACTTACAACAGCGGCTTGAACTGGTGTGCTCATGCCCTTCATCTTGCTGGTGTGGCAATCCTTGAAGATTTGCACTGCATTCGCTTCAGGTTCTTTCTGGTCCGCACGGGCTTTCCTCTGTATTTGGAACAAGTCAATATAGATACGATAATATGGCACAAAAAGAAGAAGGAAGTAGCAGCTATTTACAAGAGCCTCGCAGTGTGCAATATAGCTACGAGATCCTGTTGTCTGTTGGAATTTCACTTTAGAACGGTTGGTTTTGTTCTTCAAACAGTTAGCCTAGAAGAAGATACACTTGTAAGGCACATACATAAATACAAGTTCAATATGTGGTCTGATCAAATACATATAGCCTACCTGATACTTTGGATCAGACCAGTGTTTAATGAGGGCTGTCCAGTCTTCATCTGTAATATATTCCACTGGAGATGTTTGGGCGATTTCATTGTTAGCCTTGCCTTCAAAGTGAGATTTTGTAAGGTGGTACCGATACTGTCGCAGAGCAGACTGAAAAACATGAGTGCATGCTTGTTTAGTTGCATCATCTTTCGGATCCAACTTGAACCTCATCTGTTGAAAAAAGAATGTGAGTCTTATTAGGAGGAAGCTAGAAAGTATGGGACAGAGAAAGAGAATATTACTAATTGCGATGAATAACATTACTTACGGATAAATGGTCAAGGAAGGTGTTAAACTGGGTATTGTCTTTCTCATTCCTGTACTGGATCCACATTGGGAGGATACGTGCATGACACCTAACGGCAACGGCTGCCTCTGATACTAACTTGGCTGACTCTGTAGCATCACGTGGCCTTTTTAAACCTGCCTCAAAATGGATCTCCATTCTTCCTCCTTTAGATTTTGTTAATCTGTCAAGCATTATCCCTGATGTCTGTTTCCGCTTGCGCCGTGGTGCTAGTTCAACAACGAATATGGAAAGTGTTAGTGTACATCAAACTGTGAGAGTACATATAAAGGAGCATGCAACTGCAACTTGACTCGGTCAGGTACCGTCTTGGTGTTGATGCTCATGAGGTTCATCTGATCTTGCCAAGTCCTGTTGTGTCAACAGTGCTTCGGAAGTAGTGTTAGGTGTGAAGGCAGCGTGGGAACTGGCCAGTTCCGGAGCAAACGAACGAGTAACTGGTTGAGATGCTGGTACAGTTGAAGCGGATGCTGCAGCTGGTGGAGCAGGTGATACTGTGTTTGTAGATTTAGCCGGTGGACTTGGACCTTCTACTGCACTATAAGTACCAGCAGAATCTCGACGACAAAACCTTTTCCGTTTCACCCGATGAGTAACGGCGCTCCCTACTATATTATTTTCCTTGCTCTTTTTTGACTTTGCCATGTCAAGCTGTACCCACAACACAAAAGAATAAAATCACTCTTCAGAAATCATTGATGCATGATACAGACAAGCAATACTTTGATGTAAGACAACCGTATGAGGATGGAATATGTAAGAAAAACAGGACGGCATGACATATTCACAGCTACGATGTGCAAACTAAGCAGAAGGATTTTCAAGAAAATAGAAGTAATGCAAGCTAGACACCATATGAAAGATGCAACCAATATTACTCTGCCAAGTTAAAAGTGTCTTGTCATAAGTGGCAATTCGAAAAATTAGAAGCAGTACAATGTAGAAATCAATGCAAGATGCAACCACTATCAAACTGCCATGTTAAAAGCGTCCAATCATGAGTGACTGATGCGGGATACACAAGAGCAGTACTTTGATGTAAGAACATGGTATGATAGATAGATGCAGTGTATTCTAGACACAGAAAGCCATGTCATATGCACATGTATAATGTATAAACTCAGCAGGTGCAATTAATCAAAATAGAAGAAATACAGGCTAGACAACATATGCAACATGAAACCAATTATCACACTGTCAACTTAGAGCAAGCACCTGCGATGGTTGAGTACGGGAGATGAACTCATCATGTAGACTTGGGACTTCAACTTCATTAGCAGCATCAGTGGCAAATCTAGAGAGTCTCTGTTTGCGTCGGTGCGGAGGACCGCCAAAATCCCCTAACTTACTCTTTTCCTTCCTATTTTCTGATATTGCCTTATGAAGTCAAAACCACAAGAAGATGAATAAAATTAGCTCTGCATAACTGGTTGATGCATGATACAGACGAACACTACTTTGATGTAAGGCAAGCGCAGGATAGGAGGATGGAATATATACAAAAAAAAGACAGCGTTTCATATTCACATGTACGATAGGAGGATGGAATATGTATGAAAAAACAGTAAGCGAAAGGCATTTCAACAAAATTAGAAGAAATGAAAGCTAGGCACCATATGAGCATGCAACCAATATCACTCTATCAGGTAAAAAGTGTCTCGTCATAAGTGCCATTTCAAGAAATTAGAAGCAGTACAAGCTAGAAGACAATGCAAGATGCAACCTACATCACAGTCCCAAGTTAAATGTGTCTTATGGGTAAGTGATCGTTGCAGGTATAAGTTGTAAGCTACGCAGATGCAATTCAACATAATCAGAAGCAATACAAACTAGACATCATACGGAAAACGCAACCACGTATAACAGTTCCAAGTAAGAGCAAGCACCTGTGATGGTGGAGTAGGGGAGATGTGCTCATCATGTACACGTATGTTCTAGAAACAGGAACACATGTCATATTCACAGGCATTATGTGTAAAGTAAGCAGATGCAATTCAAGTTAGAAGCAATACAAGCTAGACATCATACGAAACATGCAACCACATATAATAGTGTCAAGTTAGAGCAAGCACCTGTGATGGTGGAGTAGGGGAGATGTGCTCATCATCTACACAGCTACGTTGACTGTCCAGCATTGTGTTGTCTTGCGAATCTTGTTGGGAGGATGGCGGAGTAGAATCTGTAGAGACCCCCTATTTGAGTTGCTCCGAAGGACCACCATCATCCACTGCCAGACTAATTTCCTTCAGCTGTAATGATTTTCAATTGTGAAGTCAAACCGATAAGAAAAAGGAATAAAATTCGCTCTTCAGAACTCATTCATGCATGATACTGACGAACACTACTCGGATGAAAGGCAAACACATGATGCGAGGATGGAATATGTATGAAAAACAGGATGGTGTGACATATTCACACCTATGATGTGGTAACTAAGCAGAAGGCATTTCAACAAATTAGAAGCACTGCAAGCTAGACACCATATGAAAGATGCAACCAATATCACTCTGCCAAGTTCAAACTGTATGGCGTTTCAACAAATTAGAAGCAGTACATGCTAGAAATCATATGCAAGACACAACCAATATCACAGTGGCGACTTAAAGGTGCCTTATCATAAGTGACTGATGCGGGATATGCAAGAATAGTAGTCTGATGTAGAAACAGGAACACATGTCATATTCACAGGCATTATGTGTAAAGTAAGCAGATGCAATTCAACAAAGTTAGAAGCAATACAAGCTAGACATCATACGCAACATGCAACCACATATAATAGTGACAAGTTAGAGCAAGCACCTGTGATGGTGGAGTAGGGGAGATGTGCTCATCATCTACACAGCTACGTTGACTGTCTAGCCTTGCGTTGTCTTGCGAATCTTGTTGGGAGGATGTCGGAGTAGAATCTGTAGAGAACCTCCGTTTCAGTTGCTCGGAAGGACCACCATCATCCAATGCCTTGCCAATTTCCTTCTGCTTTATTGATTTTGCATTGTGAGGTCATACCGACAAGAAAAAGGAATATCATTCGCTCTTCAGAACTCATTCATGCATGATACTGACGAACACTACTCTGATGAAAGGCAAAGTCATGATACGAGGATGGAATATGTACGAAAAAATGGACGGCTTGACATATTCACACCTATGATGTGGTAACTAAGCAGAAGGCACTTCAACAAATTAGAAACACTGCAAGACACCATATGGAAGGTGCAATCAATATCACTCTGCCAAGTTAAAACTGTCTCGTCATAGGTGGCGTTCATCAAACTAGAAGCAATACATGCTAGAAATCATATTCAAGACGCAAACCAATATCACACTGCCAACTTAAAGGTGTCCCATCATAAGTGACTGATGCAGGATACACAAGAAGAGTAGTTTCATGTAAGAACATGGTGTGATAGACAAATATATTATGTACCAAAAACAGGAAAGCGTGTCATATTCATATATATCATGTGTAAGCTAAGCAGATGCAGTTTACACTAATTAGGAGCAATACGAGCTAGACACCATATGCAACATGCAACCAGATATCATACTGCCAAGTTAGAGCAAGCACCTTGGATGGTGGAGTAGGGGAGCGGAGACTTGGACCTTGTAATGCACTATTAGTACAATGAGAATCGGTACAGATGCTCCGTTTACGTTGCTGCAGAGGACCACCATCATGGCCTTCCTTATTCTTTTCCTTCCTCTTTCTTGATTTTGCCTTGTCAAGTCAAACCCACAAGAAAAAGGAATAAAATTTGCTCTTCAGAACTCATTGATGCATGATACTGACGAACACTACTTTCATGTAAGGCAGCCGCATGATAGGAGGATGGAATATGTATGAAAAACAGGACGGCGTGACATATTGACATGTATGATGTATAAAGTGTAAACTAAGCACAAGGTGCTTGAACTTGTGAGAATCGATGCAAGCTAGAAACCATATGAAAGATGAAACCAATATCACTCTGCCAAATTAAAAGGGTCCCTAACAAATGTATTTGACGAAATTAGAAGCAATACATGGCAACAGGCTAGAAATAATATGCAATATGCAACGAATAAAGGTGACTCATCGTAAGTGATTGATGCAGGATATAGAAGAGAGGTAGTTTCATGTAAGAACAAGGTTAACACATAGATGTAGTGTGTACCAAAAATAGGAAGGCATGTCATATTCACAGGTATAGTGTGTAAACTAAGTAGATGCAATTTACCCTAATTAGAAGCATTACAAGCTAGACACCGTATGCAACATGCAACCACATATCACACTGCGAAGTTAGAGCAAGCACCTGTGATGGTGGTGTAGGGGAAGTGCGGTCTTCAGGTACAGAGCTACGTTCAATATCTTCATTTAGGCTTGCTGTTTCTTGAGAATCATGTGGAGAGGATGAAATTGCATTCTTTATAAGAGTATTGCGTCTCATAACCCACGCGCGTGACTGTCTCATCATAAGCGATAGACGCAGGATACACAAGAACAGTAGTTTGATGTAAGAACATGGTGTGATAGGCAGATGTAGTATGTACCAAAAACAGGAAGGCGTGTCATATTCACATGTATAATGTGTAAGCTAAGGAGATGCAATTTAACAAATTAGGAGCATTGATGAGGGATACACCAGAAAAGTAGTTTGATGTAAGAACATGGTTAATAGAAAGATGTAGTATGTACCAAAAACAGGA
This sequence comes from Aegilops tauschii subsp. strangulata, assembly GCF_002575655.3. Taxonomy (NCBI): domain Eukaryota; kingdom Viridiplantae; phylum Streptophyta; class Magnoliopsida; order Poales; family Poaceae; genus Aegilops; species Aegilops tauschii. The sequence goes on along the minus strand of NC_053038.3, from coordinate 197,125,566 downwards.
AGGCATGTCATATTCACAGGTATAATGTGTTAACTAAGCAGATGCAATTTACCCTAATTAGAAGCATTACAAGGTAGACACCATATGCAACATGCAACCACATATCACACTGCCAAGTAAGAGCAAGCACCTGCGATGGTGGTGTGGGGGAATTGCGGGTGATCAACTAGAGAGCTACCTTGACTATCTTCATTTGGCCTTGCTGTTTCTTGAGAATCATGTGGGGAGGATGACACTGCACTCTTTAAACGAGTAGGGCGTCTCACAGTAACCCACTCGGGTGACTGTCTCATCATAAGTGATTGACGAGGGATACAAAAGAGCATTAGTTTGATGTACGAACATGGTTAATAGACATATGTAGTATGTATCAAACACAGGAAGGCATGTCATTATCAAAGGTATAATGTGTAAAGTAAGCAGATGCAATTTAACCAAATTGGAAGCAATACAAGCTAGACACCATATGCAACATGCAACCACATTTGACAGCACGAAGTTAAAGCAAGCACCTGGGATGGTTGTGTGTGGCAATTGAGATCATCAACTGCAGAGCTACGTTTACTGTCTCCAACTGCTGACACTGCACCCATTAGAGCGCTGAAACGCTTAGTGCTTATCTTCGAATTACACTGGAGCGACTTCTGTCTTTTCTTTTCTGCATTCATCAAGACTGTGTCAGAGTCTGAAATACCCATGCATAAAAAAACAATAGTGTGAGTATGGGTGAAGTGTGTGCACAATTAGTACAGTGTAAAGGTAGCAGATAGCAGGTCGGTGAGAAATAAATGACGGGAGACATATGATAGCTCTACAAAATGCATGGCACACTAAATTACTACAGGATTCTATGAAAATAACAGTCGACTGAAAGCAAATAGGTCAGTCCATTTTTTCTGCACCGTCCGATGTACAAAGAACGGGCAGATCGCCTTCATCTACCTCCAGCCAGTCAGTGTTGACGATCTTCCTCGAAACGCCAGCGACCACCGGCCCAGTATTCCTCCCCTGCCTGCGCCCTCCCCTCGACCTCACCGCACCGCCGTGCTTGGCACCGCCCCCCGGCCATCCATTCAAGCCCCGCCGACCTCCAGATCAGGCGCAAGCAGCTCCTGCGCCCCACACCCTTATGATAGACACCGATGCGCCGCTTCCCCAGGGAACAGGCGGACTAGGTGCTCCGCGCGCCTAAGCGGGTGCTGCTTCTTTTAATTGCGGTTCGACTGACCCTGAGTTGAAATCCAGGTGGGCTACTGACCTCTAGCAAAGGTGAAATAGTAAAAGGGAGGAAACCTTGTGCATTTAGTATCACGAAGAAGATGCAGTAAGAAGCGCTCAACTAGTTTCTTTCGTGGGATGAATACGGTGTGAGCGGAGATGTAAGATTTGCACGAATAAGGGAAGAGGAGTACCTCTTTCTGCTGGCAGTGCTGTGTCCTCCTTCTGTTTTTCCGACGATCTTCTTGTTGTTCGCCGAAAACCAGAAGTTGTGGAGGACGGTGCAGCCTTGGACGAACCCATGGCCAAGTTGTTGAGTGTGGTGCGGTGGTCGTCTGTCGGCGGCGGGGAAGCAGATTCGAGGCGGCGAACGACGGCATAGTGGGAACAGCTCCGGTGCGGTGGACGGTTGCGACAGTGGAGCCGCAGCAGTGGGGCGCAGGACGGCGTGGTCGGAGTGGTTCTGGTACGGCGCACGTCGGCGTCGGCGTCGTGGAGGCAGCTCTGCCTCGGCTTCAACTGCTAAGTTGCGGTTGCGGTTGCGTTGGACGACGACGTCGGGGTACCGGCTCCGGCGTGATGGAGGAGGGCGGTGGTGGATTGGCCGCTATGGGGTGGAGGACGGAGGAGGCTGGGGTTTCGCGGCTGGTGGAGAGGGCGTTTTCGCGCCCATGGAGTATGAATGGGGAAACAGAGGGAGGCGGGGAACTAAGGGGGAACAATGTTTTGGTTTGAGATGCGCTTGTTTGAAATTTGGGGATTTGAGATGCGCTTGTTTGAAATTTGGGGAAAGTTACAAACTTTGCCCCCATCTAAAATTTCAGACATATTGCGGGTTGGGGGTAGGACAGTCATGTCAGGTGTCCCAAATGTGGGCGGGATAGATTTCGGCCGAGCGCATGGGTAGGCGCCCACGGCGTATGAATGCTTATCGGAGGCGGTTGAGACTGGCGTCTTGGTGAAGTTACAAACCTACCCCGGTTGTAGAGCTTTGGACATCGGGCCGATAGGCTACACGGGCCAGAGTCAGGACAATAATTTCCTACCACCAAAACTTAGACTCACGCGGTTTCGGGTGACCAGAGGCCTATTTGGCGCTTCGTTCAATATTTGGGAGCAAAAGCATTAACGTTTTCGCTTCTCTTGAATTGAACTTTCAGGATTTGTCAAACTTCACAAATCTTTACTCTTGAAAATCCTAAAGCTACGATTATTTTGGAATGGAGGGGGTACATTTGAATATACATTGTACACGAGTATATATTAAAAAATATGCAACTTACCTCAGTTCATGCATGGTTCCAGATATAATCTCCTTGGTTGCAAAAAAAAAGTTAGATATGCGTATGAATATATATAGCATGTTCAAACTCACAACAAATATTGATGCCCCCTTTTACATCTGATTTACAAATGCCATTATCTCGGGTTCAAATAGATGAATGGACTTCCTATGAATTCGAATCTTCGAAACCCCCTTTATGTTGAATTCGACATGTATTCTATTTCGTAGCTAGCAATTTGGAATGTATCCATGCAAGTGACAAATGTATAAAGTTCTTCACACTAACAACATGGAGTGCACTAATTAATGTTTATATATGAATTGCAAAAGCATCCATTGCCTGTATTTCAAACCGCTCTCACTCCATGGATCGATAATATGAAATAAACACATGCACATGCTAGAATTCAATAGAGTATGGGTGTCTGATAGACCGATTTTCGTCCATACGCAATTTGCAAAATTCATGATCTCATCCAAAAATAATAATGCCATTTATATTTTAATGTAATGCGTAGAACCGCCTTTTACACGTAGATGCACTATGCCTCGCCCCATTCTCACAAACGCGTTATATATCTCTCTATCTAACGCATAAGTGCACACACTTTATATGCATCGGCATTTCTCTTTCACACATGCTCACAATCTCTCTCAGGGTGTCGGGGTGTCTCACACACATGCTCTCTCTGTTTATCTCTCTCTCTCTTTCTGACTACTATGTACCACTCTTTTCACTAATCTCAGTTGGAAAACACTATTTCTCTCACATGCATATATACACATGCACGGTCTGTACTAGCCCTCTATACGCACATATATGTGCCTACGTGTCTCCCGCACGCACATTATCTTTAGGCCTCTCTCGCACACATTGCCCCCCCGACACACCTCTCTCTTAGTAGTTGGCAGATATGATTTCATCATATCATTCGGTAGGATATCCCTGGCTGTTAGGCTGGATGGTAATACGTGGCAAAGTTTTACCCTAGTTCGGATCGGACCCTTGCAGTTGAAGAAAGAGCCTACTCCTGGTACTGTATATTAGTGATAGGGGTGTGTACAAAGTACACGTGAATACCAGGCATTGTGCGTGTGTGTATACTATCGACGAACTAGCCCCCAAGCTTGTATAACATACCAAGGGCCTAGGGTTACAAATCATATATAGTCGGCTTATCACTAGTGGGGATAGAGTCCTCCGCGACTCTGGTAGCTTCGTGTTGTACGCCGAGTCCTCCACATGGGCCTTCGTATAACACGTCTCGGTCCAACCTATATGCGGCGCAGGATGGAACCGACCCATGAGTCTTCATGTTGACCCACCACAACTAGAAATGATGTGCCCACCACACCACACACGCAATCGGCCACTAAGAAAATAAGCATATACAACAGTACAACGGTATCTAGCTCACGATACGTCTTCATATTTTGTTGATGACACTGACAGACTTTGCATTTGATGCGTGCTCCGTATTTTGTTGATGACACTTACAGTCATTGTATTTGAAGCGAAAGCACGATATGGTCACTGGACTTCAGAATAAGCTCATCACGGTCACCACATACATTTTGTCGTGCTAACCAACATGTGGTTGGATGGTTAGAGGACAGTGGTTTCTCGAGCCCACCAAGGTTAAAGTCCCGGTGCTCGCATTTATCTTGTGTTAATTTCAGTATTTTCCGGCGATGTACGTTCAGTGGGAGGAGACGTTCCACTCGACTACGAGGCACCTATGGTGACTTCGTAAAATTCAAGATCATATATGCTGGCCCACTCTCTCGAAGGTGCTCGTAGGGGTAGGGTTCGCGTGTGTGCGCTTATAGCGGTGAGTGCTTGCGCGTATATATGAGCCCTTGCGTCTGTACCGTGTTAAACAAATACATATCATGATTATACGGTCACTGGCTCACCCGTACAACTTCGTATTTTGTTGATGACACAATCAATTGACCAGTCAAACGTTCCACGCGGCGCAACTAGTGTTGCACCATCGGGGCGCGTAACCGTGGGGCCCACCTGTCAGCCCGTATATGAAAGAAAGAAATGGTAGTTTGAGTCTGTACCGTGTTAATAAAATAGGAGTACATTTTAGGGTGATCATACGGTCACTGGCTCACCATACAGCTCCATAATTTGTTGATAACACGATCAATTGACCAGTCAAACGGTCCACATTCAGCAGCGCACATTACCATAGGGCCCACCCATCAGCGCGTATATGAAGGACATAAATGGTAATAAATTAGTGGTCGGTGGGTATTCGAAGTCGTGAGACCTCTGGTTGGTAGTCACCGGCGGTTGGGGGGCGTTCATTGGGCGGTGGGGTGGGGATCCCGGGAGAAAAAGCTCGGCGGGGGGGGGGGGGGGGGCTAGAGGGATGGCCGGTGCGGCGGCGGACCGGCGGTGGGGAGTGGTTTCGGGGAGGGCGGGCCGACCGTGGGCGGCGGGGGCTGGCGGTTCGGCCGGTGGTGGCTGGCGGCTCAGGGGGGGTGGAGTTTGATGATAAACTGGAGGCCCTTGATTTCGTATCCAACGACTGGAAAATCTAATGACCAGAGATGAAAAAGTCAGTCGCTGATGTGTAGCCTCACCCCGCACGTACACATGCACGCACGCAAGACACGCACACATGTAGGCATGCAACACTGACACGTACACACGCACGCATGCTGGCGTGCAACACTGACACGTACACATGCACTCACGAACACACGCACGTACACACCCATGCATGCAACACTGAAACGTACCCTTGCACGCACGCAACACTCGCACGCCTGCATGCACATAGCACACGACGCAAGACACACGCTCAACCTATACGTGCATGCACCCTTTGTTAAGGACATGGATTGTTACGGGTATTAATCAATCTTATCTGTGATAAGCAGAACATTGATGTTTGCAGCGGTCTTTATGAATCACAACATATCGAACGGGCTATCAACATAGTAGGCTTATCTACATGAAAAAGATGACGTCACACTCAATGAACAATCATCGGTTTATGAAATGCCCGCTTCTGACCGCCCTGGCCCACCAAAGGTTCCTCTGCTGTGCGCTGCTTGCGTTGGTTCACTGACATGCAGGCCATGCACCCAAAGAGCCCACACGTCAGTGGAAGAATGGCGCGGTGTCCTAGGTCAGAGTCGAGGGCGCCACTCGCGGCACGCCCGGCTGAACACGCCTCCGTGCCGCATTCAAACGCCTCCATGAAACCCGCCCGTCTGGAAGCCGAGAAACCCACTCTGGACACACGTCCGTTCATGACCGGGCCGGCGTTAAATGCAACGCCGGCCGAGCTCCTCCCATCCGCCGTCTATTTAATCTCCTATTTAAACGAGGCCAAACGCCGGCCAAGAATCGCACACCTCCGCCGCTCCCCTATCTCCTCCACCATTTTGTCCACTCTTACAATGGCTTACGAAGAGTAGTTATTCCGCATCGAAGCCGGCTGGGTAGCCCGCCGGATACGAGCTATGCAACTCGCTGATCCACCTCCCTCCTCTCGCCCGACGGAGCCAGTTGCCGCCCCAAGCCGGTGCGCGGTTCAGCAACTCGCCGCTCCAGGCCAGCTCGACGAGGAGCAGCGCACGGGCGTCGTTGCTGCCGTCCACGCCGCCGCCTCGTACCACGTCTCCCATTTCTGTGGTCGAGACTCCCATGCCGGCGGCCGCGCATGCAAGCAGCGACAGAAGCCGGGTGCGCGGAGAGCGACGAGTCGGTGGCCAGCGCCTCCGCTTCCGCCGCCATCATCGAGGAGAAGTAGAACACGGGAGGCCGCCGCCGCTTGGGTCCCATGAAGGCCACCGCGGAGGCGACGCCGGCTTACACAGCAGGTGTCTTGCCGGATCCTTTTGTTGCGAGGACCTTCGTCGACCCCGCATGGGCTCCACGGAAGAGGGGAATGTTAGGATGAACTCGAGCCGGTGCCGGCCATGGAAAAGTAGTGGTCGGTGATGAACTCGAACCGGTGTCGGCCACCATCATCTTCGGCACCAGCCAATGATATCAGTTGGGCAGTGGGGAAGCGAGCCGTCCTTTGCGCTGAAGCATATACCTCCGGGGCTCCCGGCAGTCCGGTGATCGTGCTGCCGGACATGAGGAACACAAATCGATCGGCGGGCGACCATTTAGGCCAGGTATTATATACCTGTGCTGTCCAGAACTAGCACCGCGTAGTTCATTTGAATGTAATGAAATCCGTCATGTTTGTATGAAAATCCGGTATTTTATATGATTTTCGTCGTTGTTTATATGAAATATCAGTTTGTCTACGTGTTTGCGTGAATTTCGTCCGGTTGGTTGAGTTGCTGTCATAATGTGTGCGGCTACGGTTGGATGGCGTAATTTGCGGGTCGCCGGTCGGTCTGCGGGCGGCTCGGGCGGCGTTGTGGGACAAAAAAACACAGCTCGTGCGAGCTCGTCTCCAACGTGCGCGCTGGAGGATGCATGACAGCATGAGCACCCGAGCCATTCCTCGTTCATCGGTGGCAAAGGCACCAGTGGACAAAAGGGTCGCTAATATTTTGGCTACCCCGGGCAAGATCCAAACAGCCCCTCCCAACAGATTCAAATCCCTCGTTCCCCGTGGAAATTTGCCATGTGTTGTTTTCATGGACTAGCAAGATGCCCGTGCATTGCATGGAACATCAAGATGCATTTTTTACAAACTCCCGCATGCATGCAAGGGATAATTAATGTCCTCCTTTGCTAGTACCACGAGGCAAACACCATTAATATTGCATCGATTAGTGTTAGTGGCCTTGTATATCTGCAAATTGTAATTTTGATAGTGGCCCCTTGTATATAAAAATGGAGGGAGAAAGATGAGAGATAAGGTGAGGAGGAGTGGGGCGTGGTGGTGACTGGTGGTCGGACTGGGCGGAGGCATGGGGATGGACGGCGCATTATGTCTAGGTTTGTATCTCTCTCACACACACCCATGTAGGTGGGGGCCGTGCACGACGGCGCACGTACTCCCGTCTCTTTCCCAACCACACCCGCGCGGGTACACGGTGGAGCTCATTTCTGTACGGAAAAGGCAGCCCACGTGGTAATTTGGCACGTGTACTGGTTGTCCACTTGGTGGAGGGAGGATCGTCTACCACGGGTGAACAAACAAATTGCGACTTGACGCGTTATGTTAAATTAAAAAAAGAGGCAAACCATGTGGGGCCTACCTTAGAGGCAAGGCTCTATACACTGGAGTACTTTTGATGTGTCCCGTCAACTCGCAGAACGAGGAGAAGCTTGCTTAGTACGCCGTCTCGCCCGCCCACGGGCGCGGTGGCTCGCAGGATGAGGTGAAGCTTGCTTACGAGTAGTAGTACTACTACTACTGTACGCCTTTACGCCCGCTCCCTTGCCCACGCGCGCGGTGGCTCGCAGCACGAGGAGAAAATTTTACTACTCCCTCCGTTTACTCCTCGTCCCTACTACGTACTTTGGTTAGTACTCCCTCCATTTACTTATACAAGGCCACTATAAAAAAATACATTTTGCATCTATACAAGGCCACAAATAGTAATCGAGACAAAGTTACTACTCCCTCCTTTCCAGTTTATGGCTCAATTTCAAAATCTCTCCAACCAAGGTAGACGGTGAGTGGTCGAATTAATTTCGTAGTTTGCACAAGTAATTAGTACGCTCGTTCTTCTTAAGAAGTTATGTTTACCGAGGCATTAATTAGAACGAATGCATGAATGACCACTAAATTTCCATGAACTTGTACATGCATTGGTTAGTTTCCTCTTGACACTGCTTGCGTCGGGTGATCTAACGCACCTCGAAATCCAACATGTAATGGGACTACTACTAGTATAGTATAATTGAGACTTATCAAACGGAAAAACGAATGTTTTTTAGATGAGCCCTATAAACCCTAGTGGGTACGTACTCCGTAAAAACAGATTTTTCCAAAACTAAGTCACCCCCTTTCATGAATTCTGTAGTATACTCCTCCGTCGACGCTCCCTTTCATGAATTCAATACTTCCTGTCGCCGACATGTGGGACATATAGCAACCGGGTCGACGTGTCAAGCACCAAATAACAGTGCAGAACAGCAGGGGGACGCACCCCACTCGTACCGGCCCAATAGTAGTAATGAGCAATGAGACGTCAAATCACAATGCCACACCTTCCCAGACGGACGAAGCAACCATTATTTCACACTTCGGTTCGCCATCATCTCAAACCACGTAGTATTGCTTCTGCCTCAAGAGGGACACGCGCATCGCCTTGGTACATCATGACACATGGGACCGCATGACATGCCATGCTCCCCCGCCGATCGCTCGGTAAAATCACCTCATTTTTACTATACTTCCTCCGTATCAGTTTACTACATGGCATGCACGTCATTCTAGGTTGAGAATTTAACTGGCTATATATGTGATGAACAGTAGTCTAGCCTTTTAAAAAATGTATACTTTTGTACAGTAGTACTATCGATGGATTGCGCCATGGAGCAAAAATTGAAATTAAAAAAAAGGTGGTACATATAGATAGCGCTCGTCGCCAAATTATGCATATAGTACTATTAAAAAAGCTAGTACGTGCTTAATTGGGGTGCTAAATTCTATTAAATTCTATTAAAGAGTTAAAGTAACGAGAAGAAACATAACATAGTTCTGCTGGGGGCTCAGCACAACACACCCCTCAAATTAAACTAAGCACACCTGAAATTAAACTATGCAACTAATCCAGTAGACACTACATTAGAAGTTTAGAACCACCATGAGCAATGACACTGCCACCTTACTCGGAGTCCTCGTTCACGTCCTCGACTTTGTCCTTGTCCCTCTTCCTCTTGGCCGATACTTCTTTGCTTGAACCGCACACTTGGCTGTTGCTCTTCATCCAACCCTTGTAGATATTGAAACAAAGGTAGCCATCCATTGCAGCGTAGTGGATGTGGTCTATATCTAGTACATTCCGCTGCCATGCATGACGATGAAACGTGTAATGAGGTTTCTCCAGTTTACGGTACGAAGGATGAACCATGGCTCCTGCCAGGGTCAGCATTGAAGGCTGACGAGAGGGCACCAGCCGATTCTTCTGGAGGTCGAAGGGGTTGCCTACAACGAGGCCTATCCGACCCAGGACTTCTTTGTCGTTCTTAAAGTCTACAGTAACGAATTTCACTGTTTTGTCCTTGAGGAAGTTCTTAAAATCCTGGCACTCAACGTCGGCATGGCATATGTGGTAGACCAAGCAAACATTATGTACGCAAACCTGGATCACGGCGGGCTTCTTCCTCTCTTCGTCCTTTAGATCCTTCTCTCGTCCCAGGACTGTGGTGTACTCAACATCTAGCCCAGCGACCCACTCATCATCTGAGTTTTCGAACATGCGTCTGAAGCGAGAAAGGCATCCTTTCACCGTCGCGGAAGAACGGGTGTAGATGACGTCGAACTCATCGCCGGTGAGGGTTCTAACCTTGTACTCACCACCGATCGTGGAGATTTGGGACACCATGGATTTGGGAGGAGGGTTAGGATTAGTGGAACTGCCGTAATGTGAATGGACGGGACGACTAGGAGCGAACCGCCGTAGTATTGAAGGACGTGCGGGGACGAGTAGGAGCGAACTGCCAGCGTGCGAACGGCAGGGTACTGGCTTTCCATTCTCCCATGATACGGGCTTCCGAGAGCCCTTGGATCTGAGATCGAACGGTTGCATGGCATGATTCTAGACCTATGGGTGAATATCCTATCTTGGAGGGTTATTCTTCAAATTTTCAGCAACTTAGCATGCGACCGTTTGATCTCAGATCCAAGGGCTGCCAGCAGCCCATATCATTGTCGCGCCTACGACGACCGTCGCGTCGCTCGCGCGGTGGCGCCCTTGGAGATTTAACACGGTGCGTTAGGCTATTTGATGTTGGCATGTCATACATAGTCATCACTTTGTCACTCATACTACAACAAGGTTGGCTATAAGGTTGGCTATAAGTGTATTTTTTTACTCCTCTCTATCTCTTTCTTCGTACTCCCTCCGTCCCATAATATAAGAACGTTTTTGACACTAGTGTAGTGCCAAAAACGTTCTTATATTATGGGACACAGGGAGTACTAGTATGTATTGCATTTGCCAAGGAGTGACCTCTTCCAATGAAATGGTGTTGCTAAGTTTGCTTCATTTAATTAGCTATAGACTCAAAATTGTCTTTTCACCTAGGCACACACGCTTAGCACCATTTCTTCCTTGGGTCACCAAACTAGTCTCTCTCTTCTTGATTAACTTGCCACATCAGACTTTATGCCTATGTGGCAAGCTTAAGCACCTGTAGGAGCAAGTAAAAGTAAGTACAATAGTGCGCTTTACATGGCATTTTTGCATATGTGGAGGAAAGAGAGGCAAGGAAAAAGTGGAGAAGTGGGCTCTCATGCAAGAGCCAGCCTCTACTACATGGTGGAGCATTGGGAGATGCACCTGTATGGAGGTGGTCAGGAATCGGGAGACTCACGCCGGTCGTAGCGCCGCAGTTAAAATGATAATGGCAAGTCAAATCACGGGGCCCCACCTGTCCAGCAGTAACTCGCTGTCAAATCACACAGCCCTACGTTTGCAGCAACCTACTCCCTCGTCTTCTCGCATCTCTGTCGAACCGACTAGGCGGAACTGCCCCGCCTACCGCGCAGGAAAAGCCCCGCCCTCGACTTTTAAATACAACTACATCCGCTTAAGAATCCAATGATATACTTTTTGTGACATAGTAACTCATATTTAGTTAGTCAAATGGATGACCTAGAACTACGTGCAGGCCCTATAAACCGAGATGCCTAAAAATAAAAAAACCGAGGCGGAGAGGGTAGTTCAGCACGTATCTTTTTAGATCAATATAGTCGGGATTCACCAAGGAGCAAAACCAAGTGGTAGGCTGCTCCTGTCGTGTTGGCGTAGCAACTCAAGCAGGGTCAGTCCGCACACGAAATGGCGACACACTTAACATGACCCCTTTGGCCAACATGTGGCTCATCCACCATCTTGTTCCACGCGCGATGCACCAAATTACAGTTCGGAGCGGCGGTTGGAATTGGAGGCACCCTAGTCGTAGCGCCGCAGTAGTAGAAAATGAGCGATGAGGGGTCAAATCACAAAGCCCCACCTTTCCCGCATTAAGCTGGACGGACGAAGCAACCATCATTTCACTCTAGGGTGCAAGAGCATAAAGAAAAGAGAAAACAATGATGCGTGCGGCAGCTACCTAGGGCACCCTAGGATAGGGGTCTCCACTACAGATCCTTTTTTTTTGAAAGCGCCTCCACTACAAATCGGCTCCTCCCTCGTCCTCTTGAAGAAAAACAATGATGAGTGCGGCGGTAGGGTTTGTAGGAGTACTACAGCGTGCGGGGCCACGTCGTAGTAAACGGGTTCGAGTCGACGCCTTAAATATGTGTGGGCCGCTTGGTTTTACGGGAACGAGGCAGCATTTTGGGTTCGGGGACCAGTGGAGATATAGTACGTACAAAAAATTGTGGACGTAGGTTCGACCAAAAGGCAATGATGCATGGGCCCTGCATTTTGATATACCCGGGGCCGCGTGAAATTTTCTACTCTACTCAAAACTAGTAAGGTACACATGTATTGAACGCATGAGATTTCGAAACCAAATTATGAATAAATACACACTATAGCATGTAAAGCTTTGAGTCATATGTGCATGATGTAGATGTTCGTTTAGTTCTTATAGTTCATCTCATTCAAAATCAATTAGTTTTATAAAAATGTTAAGATTCATGGGGTTGTGCATTGTAAATCATAAAGTAAAAAACAAATAATGGCAATTCATTTAGAAAAAAATAATCAATTATGATACAGAAGATTCTAGAACAAAGGAGAAGTGCTTGTGTTTTGAGGTTTGTGCATTATGCTTAAGTTCAACCATGGAGTCTTCTAAATTGTACATGTGGCAGATCTGGTGGAATGTTGATGATATCCAACGGCCAGTAGTGCTCAGATTTGCCTATCTCTGCACTGTCAGGTTAGCTTGATCCAGCGACCATCTTTCAAAGTTATTAGCACACTATATAGTTCTTGTGCCATAGTTGCATGTTTTGGAAAAAAGCTACTAGTGGGTTGTACTATCTATTTAGGAATAGGAGATGTATACATGGAAGTTGTAGGGAAAGAGATGACATGGAGCATCTCAATTCCTATGAGCAGGGATTGGAAAAGAGATGTCATTTGGTTCACATCATAGGAACTTTTCTATTGAATCTAGAGATGACATGTATCTCAATTCCTATGAGGAGGGATTAGAAAAGAGATGTAATTTGGTTCATATCATAGGAACTTTTCTATTGAATATACGCTAATGTTTATTTTCCTTTGAAATTAAGGGAGTATAGGAATCCATTCGTATGAACCAAGTGGCTCTAAAGCTATAGAAATGATATCATGTTTATTTCCTTTGAAATGTGGAGTATATGAATCTATTCCTATGAACCAATTGGCTCTAAAGGAAAAAATCCTATAAAAATCATATCATATAGAGTTCCTATGATATTCCTCGACACTAAAGGATGCTTGAAATTGATGCGGGTGATACGATGGTCTTTCTTTGTAGACTCCTCACCCATCTTTATAGTTACCTCTCGAAGATGAATGAAATGATATATACATGGTATTCTACATGTGCAATTTGGTACACGAAAACTCAGTAAAAGTTTGCGAGGTTCGAATTTTCAATAAAGCTATATGCACTGCATTTCAGAACGGAGGGAGCATACGACAGTTGCTAACACTCACGTGGAAGATTTGTGTGTAGGAGTGGCTGTTCTGTTAAATGACATGGCAAAACTGACACTGTCGGATGCTGATCTAACGGTTCTTACGTCATTCGTCAGGAAAAGGCTTGTGGCGAACGTTTGTCGGATAATGATTTACCGACACATGCATTGCATTGATACGTGCCCCCCTCTCTCTCATGCACACACACCCTCACGAGTCACGACTCTCCCGAGTCCTCTCGCAGACACGCACGTCGCACCCACCGTCTATCTGCAGGTAGACATCACGCACATATGTGCTCTTCACACCCTACCCTCAGAACTTCTAAAAAACAAAAGACGGCGCGCACATTATATTTTAGCTCACACGTCACACACTTATACTATTACTCTTGCGGCGAACGTTCTTTGGGCATAGTATATTGTACTCTCATGAAGAGAAGCGGTGCACGCACGCACTAGTTCTCTCACACCCACTCGCGGGTACACGTAGGAGCGCATTGTTTTAAAGCTGGTACAACAAAATCACTCCACTATATATAAAAGCAGGAGCCTTAGCGCTTGCTTTACTAGGGTTCCTCTCATTCACTCTCTCATGCTCTCCAGATCTAAGCAACACATAGGTGGCCACACTCTCTCTCAGCTCACGGCTGGTCACAAATCCGGCCGGACAACCTCGACCGGGGCAGGGGTGTAGGTGCATCGTTCACGCTGTCGTCGGCGGTGAGGGAGGAGACCAACAGCTGCCCGCGCGTCCCGATCGGCGGCCGTGCCGTTCTCTCCGAGAGAGCGCCGGCTCGGGAGGGCCTCCGACCCCTTCTTCCTCCCTGCGGTATTGTGGCCAAGATGCGGCCTCCCAACGCCGTCTTTGCCACATGCCGACGACCCTCAGGTATATATTCCTTCGAAACCTGCCTTGCTCTACTGCCCCAGCTCCCTTCGTGTGGATCCTTTTCTACTTCCGTCCGCTGTTCCAAAGCCACCTAGACTTCTACTATTATTAGAAGTAAAGCTAGTTCATACAGTCGACTCAAAGCGTTGGTTCAAACAGGGAAGAAAGTGGGAAAGTTGTAGCATGAATCTAGGACTTGGTTCTAAGAGGAAACGAGGGAAAGTAGTAATATCTGTCACTGTTTAAATAACCGTATTTCGTATTTGCGCAAACAGGGATGTATGTCTCCATATCATTTCGGGATGTCTGTCTCCATACCGTTTCTATCTACGCAATCAAAAGCACACACCTCAGTTTTAATACAACTGCGCAAAATGAGATGGCTATCCCTCGTTACCGTCGTCTAACCTCCCGTCTTCAAGGTATCCTTACATTGGTAGTAACTAAGGTAGAATGACCAACGCAATCTAAAAGAAGCTGATTCGTACGTTTTACTTCCTGATTGCAGTGCAGGGACGAGCGAAAACAACTGCATCCTAGTCCGGAATGCACTTTCTACCAGTTCATCCATGGACCGAGGACTAGCTGGCACGGCTGCATGGCGGTTTTTTGGACAGGTGCGCGGACAAGAGGCATTGTGGTCTGCTTATTTCTACAAATAGCGGTGCTTAAATTTAGTGGAATGCACAAGCATTTCAGCTGGTCAGTACACTGCATTGTTCAGTTCAGCATTCCAGCTGAGACCACAATTATAATTGGTTATTCTGGAATGAGAGAACCTAACCCTGGATGGTGGCAACAAGAAAAAACCAGAGTGAACTCCAGGAAATTTAAGCCTGCCGGGAGGCCCTTTGCTCAGAGAAGCCTTGCTTGTTTTTCCTGATTTGTAAACCTTCTCACAACTTTGTCTTTTGCTGTGAACTAGTATATGTTTGTTATGTTCTATGAATCATTGAGATGTATAAAATTGCTTAACTTCTGCTTTTCAAGTTTTTTATGAAGACGAGTTTAATGTGAGTGTTCCACATGAGCGCTGGACTAGCGTGTGAACGTTTGGAATTTATTACATTGTGGCCTCAATTAACTGCATGAACCACTGTAACAAGATACATAGTTGCTTATATGTCAGACAACAGATTGTTGATTGTTAGCTGGTCGATAGCCTAGTGTTGAAGCGAGGTGAGCCAATGTGCCGTGTTTTGCACAACTGCTTACAAGTGGGGTAGCACCAACAGTGTTTACAAGTACTTATGTATACGTCGGCGCATGGTTCTCGAACGAGTGCTCTATTTCATCAAAACACACACTGCTCGTATGATAAACCGTGACAACTTATGTCTTACCATGCCATATTCATGAAAAAACTAGTGAGGACGCATCTGTTTTGGCAACAATTACGATGGTTCTCACATGATTCACGGGCACACAAAAGTAGCAGCAGTTCCCATAGACGGATTCAAACAGAGTACTAGCCCCAGAGGGGTCGATAACAGGCAAGGTTCGGATAATTAGACACAATCCAAACTACTATTAAACACTAGCTGGGGCAACTATTTCATGCATCGATCTAATTTGGGCTGGACACAAGACGAACCTTGCCATGAACATCATCGAGGACTTCCCGCAGCAGCTCAATCCTGTGAACCTTCATGAAGACAACCTTGTGGCCTTGCCACTGATAAACTTGTTTGTGGAGGCATGCCACGTCATCTTCCTGCGTAAGCTTGACAAGAACAGTATGCGTCACAAACGAAGGAGTAGCTTTGAACTTCTTGTGCTTCAGTACACCCTGGACAACACGCCTGACAACAGTGAGGCTGGAATACAACTCTTCATTGGTATAACCGCAAATGGCTTCCAGGATCCAACAGCCTAAGAACTCTGTTTTCCCAGTGCGTATATTCAGGTCGTCTGCCTCATAGCGAGTGACATGTACAACCACACAATCCTTGTCTGCATCAGGGCTCTAATTGAAACAAAAACAAATTCTGAATTACTTTTCAGTATAAGAAACACAAGTTATTTAAACCACTATGTATAGCATGGCATCGAAGCTAATAAAATTTTGCATTATTAATCACCACATACTTCCTTTTCTAAAAAAATGACCACATACTTAGATGAAAAACCACAATCGAGATCGGCAAAGAAGGAAATCACCTTGGGCAGCTCAGCGGGGGGGGGGGGGGGGGGGGGGACACATCCTCGAAGGGGGAAAACTGCTCCTGCAGTGCCACGGGGGTTGTAACCTCAAATGGGGCGTTGACCATCTCAGTAGTGGCCGTGAGCGTATCTGGGGTCGTCTCGGTGGTTGCCTCCATCTTCTTGGAGCTCTCTGTCTCGTGGGGATCAGCCTCCCGCGTCTGCTCCAATATCGGCAGATCTTTGCCTGGTTCTCCTTGGTCCATCATGAAACTGACGAATACTAGGAGACCACTGAAAGGAAAACACAATCGCAATGACAATGAAACAAAAAAGAGAGTGAGGATCGGTTACTGCTTTGCAAAAGTTCTTTTTTTTTCTCTGAACGAAAATATACCAACATCACGGATCCGCTTACCTTCCCTTCGTTCGGAGAGAAGAACAGTGGCAGATGCGAGTGTTGCCTTTCTTGAAGACGGTGAGGGAGAAGGGGATTCAGCGAAGAGTGAAATGATGGTTGCTTCGTCCGTCAAACTTAGACTGCGGGGGGTGGGGTTTTGTGATACGATGGCTCGTTACTGCCGCGCTACGACCGGGGTGACTCTCCGCCTGCATACTGCCTTCTAATTTGGTGGATGGCATTTGGGCCCGCGCGCTGCATGGCCCGGATGTCGGTGAACAAAAGTATAACGGCATTCAGTAGAGGGAGACGTTTCAATGACCTAGGAGGAGCCAGAAGCGGTAGAGTGTCTCCACTGTACTAGTAGTAATTGTTTTTCTGGGTAGCTGTAGAGTGTCTCCACTGTACTAGTAGTAATTGTTTCTCTGGGCCCAAGACAAAACAGCCCATCCACACTAGTAAATAGTAAAATCAATTCAAAAGCCCATATATTTACTGAATGAGAGGCGCTACCCGCATCCAGCACACCGCCCCCCCCAAAACCTGGGTGCTCTTCTTCCTCCTCGCTCCCACCCACCTCACGTCAGCTCGCTCCACTCGTACACCCAAATTCCTCACCTCACTCCTACAGAAAACCCCAGCTCCCCTTCTTCCTCACTCCTACAGAAAACCCCCAGCTCCCCTTCTTCTTCGCTCGCACTACAACTAGGCTCGTCATTCGTTACTCTGCTCAAATCCGTGAGCGCGATGCGACGCCCTCGAGGAAATGGTGTCGGCTGACCCCAGCGCCAAGAAGATGAGGCTCCCGCCAGTGGCGACGCCTGTTGTAGATCCTGCACCCCGCAGCACGGGAAGAATCGGCGACCCCGCCCCCACCGGATCCCAGGAACCCATAGAATCTCGGGTGGACAGCATCAGCGATCTCCCGGACGCCGTCCTTGGGGAGATCATCTTGCTTCTCCCCACCAAGGATTGCTGCCGCACCCAAGTCCTCTCAATTCGGTGGCGCCCTCTATGGCGCGCCGTGCTCCTTAATCTCGACTGTCGTCAGCTATCTCTCTTCAATGATTTTGAAATCCCCAGAGCCATCATCTCCTCCCACCAGGGCTCCGTCCAAAGCCTGAGCATCCCGTCATGCTACCTGAGCAAGCATACCATGCCCTGCACGGTGGACGCCTGGCTGAAATCCCCTGAATTCACAGAACTACAGCTACTTGAGTTCTACTATTCCCCTGGAAATCACATACCACATACCGAACGCCATGAACTTGTGCCCTCAGCACCGATGTCCATCGCGGTTTTCGTCCTCTCTCCACACCGCCACCTTTGCGCTGTGCTACCTACCAGACAATCTGGTACTAAACCTTCGACTCCCATTTCTCAAGAAACTTTCACTTGTGCGAGTTCGTATATCGGAGGCCTCATTGCACAGCATCATCCACTCCAGTTGCCCTGCGCTGGAGTGCTTGGTGCTTGTTTTCACAGTTAGAATCGGTTGTCTCCAAATAAAGTCGCCTAACCTTGTAAGAATTGGAATTTCTTTTGACGGAAGGCAGCTCATCATCCAAGATGCCCCTTCACTTCAAAGGTTGATCCTTGATTCTAGTTATTCACCGTTGCAAATAACCGTCCTCTCTGCGCCTAAACTGGAGACCTTGGGTGTAATACATGATCTCTGTGCTCATTTCAGTATGGTGTTTGGCTCCACAGTTCTTCAGGTACTTAATATTATCATCTACACTTGTAACCATAAGCTGCATTTTAAATTTCTGCGGATAATTTATATATCATCTTGGAGTACACATTTTGTACTAATATTATGTTCTATGCTCAATGAAGAGTTTCTCCATGGATGGCCTATCAATGGTGCTGGATTCTGTCAAGATCTTATATATCCAAATGAATAGTTTTGATCTGAACAAGATTATTGGCTTGCTGCAATGCTTTCCATGTCTGGAGAAGTTGTATATAAAGGTGATAATTTCACGCACATTGGAAGCCCACATATAGTGTACTAGAATTAACCGTTCAGCTGTTGCTCTTTCGACACTCTTCTTTTAGACCTTAACTGTTTTCAATCTTCATGTCTATTTAGGCAACAGGACGGGGTAAGAAAGTTATAACCAATCGATGGATTCGTAAGCATCGGGATTTTCTCACTTCTCATGAGATTCGATTAAAGACAATAACGCTAGAACGATATGTAGCCAACCGTGCAAACACAAAATTTGTCACATTCTTCCTCTTGAATGCGAGGTTACTATTGTCCATCAGCCTTAAGTTTATCAGCAGCATGGTTTTGACGGATGGGTATGTCAAAGAGCAAAAAAAAGGAGTTTCAGGTGGGCAAAAGAGCTTCTGAACGTGCCGGGCTTCTATTTACAACATATTGTGGTCATAATCCAGTAAATTTTACGACCCAGGATGTTCATTCTATGGACCTGACCGATCCATTTGACTGTGACTGCCGAAAACAGTGCTAGAGTTAGATGTTGTTGCCCTTTTCAATCTGGTTTTTTTGTAAACCTGATGAACAATTAACCCTCGTGCTTTTGTACAGTTTGTAAGCTGGAGTTAGATGTTCCTGCCCTTTTCAACTCGGCTGTGACTGCCATATTTTCTTTGAACAAAGGCAAATGGCTTGCCATTCGTTTAATTTAGAGTGAAATATTGTAACAAATCCCAACCAAGGGAAATAACATCACTCTCGCCGGCTGCTTGAGCTCACTGTGCATTACAGAAGCCAAGTGATTAGCCCCCACCCGCACCCACAAACTTATTTCGAACTAGCACATCAAATGGGCTGTAAATTTTCATAGGAAAGGCTGCATGACCGTGACAGATTTGGATTCTGACATTTGGGACCCACGAGGAAATAGCCTATCCAAGGTGGTGTCGACTTACTAGCCAGTCAACAAACGATTCTGCCTACCAGCCGTTGGATTGACATCCAACATCTGTCGTGTATCTTCTATCTCTTGTCTTCTTCTTCCTCCAGTCGCCCAAACCAAACCACCCTGTCGGCTCTGCCTGCTCCCGCCTCCCATGGCTGGCTGCGCCTCCGCCGCCCTACCGTATGTACCCTCCAACGTTGGCCAGTCCCTCCCTCTATTCCCCCACACGTCCTGTTATTCTCCGGCGATGTCAGCCCCAACACGCACCCGCGCCCGAACCAGTCAACCCTCGTACTCCCCTCCGCCTGCGACTGGACCGGCGCATCTTCAACGGCTCCTGTTCGTTCCGTCTGAGGCCTCGCCGTAGTCCTCTGCCTTGCGGCCTTGGTTCGCTCGCGGTGCGCGGTGCGCCGCCCTCTTGCGTTGTCAACGTCGTCAACAACCGAGAGGAACAAGGAGATGACTGTACGTGGAGAGGATGACAGTAGGGACCCACCAGCGTCATGGCAGTACGCAAGCAAGTGCCTCTATAGTACAAGCCCAAAAATATGGTTCCTCCTAATGGTTGGACATCTGGGGCTCACGCCATTGTCAACGTAGTCAATAAACGAGAGAATTACACTACGAGCGGCTGACACCAGGGACCCAGCAAGTCGCGCAGTTTTTTTTGAGGAACAAGCAGTTGTTATTTATACTAGTTTTAGCGACGGATCAGGGTAACAACGGGGCTGTGCGGTTGTTGTGGCCCGTCTAGCCAGGGTTTTATTTATGTTTACCACATCATGAGCCCAGTTGTGTTTTTTCTTGCTGAAAATGGCTAGCCCAGTTCTATTTTTTAAAGAAATACCCAAACAAGGCCTACTTGCTTTATCGGCCCTGCTGGGCTGCAAATCTTTCAAGACGAGTAGAGTTTCATTCGGTTTGCCCAGAAATGGGCTGTACATTTTTAAAACACATCAAACTGGGAATTAGTTTCAATTTTTTTTCATTACAAGATCTTAAATTCCATTGATTTTTATGCGTGGACAATTATTGGGATTTTATATTTATATAAATTATTTTTAAAAATAGTTTGAATGTGAATCGATATTTCTTGATTAAAAACAGTTGACCGCACCGAAATATGCAAAATTTCGTATACTTTTTAACCGTGGCCACAATATGGGGTGTAATGCTAACAAAAAGAAGATGGGCTCCAAAAAATTCTTAAGAATTAGCAAATGGGCTGTACATTATTAGAAATAATGGCAGATGGGATGTATGCTGTTTTCCACAGATTTGAGGCTGACTTGTGCGCCTACTACAGGTTGACGCGTATGCTTTCATAAAAAAAAGGTTGACGCACACGCAACGCCTTGTCAACTTAGTCAACACACGAGAGCAGTGACTGTTGGATGTCCATCCAACGGCTGTCGTGCTTTTCAATCTCTGCTCTTCATGCTCCAGCCACTCAAACAAGCGCCGGCGGGACTGCCTGCTCCCTCCTCCCGCGGCCGGCTATGCTGCCGCGCAGGCCTCACGGCCCCATCGTACTCCCATCGCTGGCCTAGCCATCCCTCTACTCACCCACACATGCTATTATTCTCCGGCGACGGCAGACGAACCAGTAAATCCTCGTACTCCTCCGCGTGGGAAACAACTGCCGAGTATTCCCTGGCTCTGTGTCGTTCCCTTCCTAGGCCTCGCCATCGTCCACCGCCCTGGTGCTCTCGGCGCGGCCTGGTTAACGTGGTAAATGAACGACATCCATCGGAAGTGGACTGTACGTGGAGAGGCTGACAGCTGGGTCCACGGCCGCACGCAAGGAAATGCCTCCTTATTACGCGCAAAATAATGATTCCTCCACCTGACAACTAGGACCCACAGGAAGGGCCTCTGTATTTCGCGAAAAAAACGTTCCCCCCGCTGACAGGTCGGACCCACCAGCTATATCTTCGCACGCAAGGAAGTGCCTCCTTATTACGCCCAAAAAAATGAATACCCCCTGCTAGCTGGGACCCACCATATTGTTGGGCTAACTTGTGGGCCTACTAAGTTGACGGGGACGGAGGGCTTTGTCAACTTAGTCAATACTCCAGCGACCGTATGATGTCCATCCAACGGCCATAGTGCTTCTTCAACCTCTGGTCTTCTTGCTCCAGCCGCCCAAAGCAGCGCCGGTCGTGCCACCTGCTCCTGCCTCCCGTGGCCGGCTGTGCTACCGCGGAGGCCTCACCACCCCCATACTACTCCCACCACTGGCCAGGCCATCCCTCCACTCACCGACACCCCTGGTTATTCTGCGGCGACGACAGCCTCACACCGCAGCCGAACTAGTGAACGCTCGTACTCCTCTCCGCGTGGGCATCCACTGCCGCGTCTTGCTCGGCTCCGCGTCGTCCCCTTCCTAGGCCTCGCCGTCGTCCACCGCCGTGGTGCTCTCGGCGTGGCGTGGTCAATGTGGTCAACGACCGACTTCCATCGAAAGAGTACTGTACGTGGAGAGGCTGACAACTGGGTCCACGGCAGCCGCAAGGAAGTGCCTCCTTATTACGCGGAAAATAATTATTCCTCCACCTGACAGCGGGGACCCACCGGACGGGCCACCAGTATTTTGCGAAAAAAATCGTTTCCCCCTGACTGCTGGGACCCACCGGACGGGCCACCGTATTTCGCGAAAAAACGTTCCCCCCGCTGTCAGCTCGGACCCACCGGAAGTGCCTCCTTATTACGCACAAAAAAATGAATACTCCCCGTGCTAGCTGGGACCCACCTTGGGAGGCTGACTTGTGGGCCTACTAAGTTGACGGGGACGGAGGGCTTTGTCAACTTAGTCAATATGAACGATTCTAGCTCCAGTGACCGTACGATGTCCATCCAACGGCCGTAGTGCTTCTTCAACCTCTGGTCTTCTTGCTCCAGCCGCCCAAAGCAGCGCCGGTCGTGCCGCATGCTCCTGCCTCTCGTGGCCGGTTGTGCTGCCGCAGAGGCCTCACCGCCCCCTACTATTCCCACCGCTGGCCAGGCCCTGCGGCGACGGCAGCCTCACACCGCAGCCGAACCAGTGAACCCTCGTACCCCTCTCCGCGCGGGCTTCCACTACCACGTCTTCCCCGGCTCTGCGTCGTCCCCTTCCTAGGCCTCGCCGTCGTCCACCGCCGTGGTGCTCTCCATGCGGCGTGGTCAACGTGGTCAAGGAACGACTTCCATCGGAAGAGTACTGTACGTGGAGAGGCTGACAGCTGGGTCCACGGCCACAACCTAGTTTTTTTTGTGATTTGCCAAGTAAGTCGCTTTGTCAGGCCTGTTGGGCTGCAAATCTTTCAAGACGAGGAGAGCTTTCATTCGGCTAGCCGAGAAAATGGCCCATCAGTAATGAGAAATGGGTTGTACATTTTTAAAACACATCAAACCGGCAATTAGTTTCAAATATCTTTTTTTTCATTTAAAGATTTTAAATTACATTAATTTTTATGTGTGGAGAATTTGTTGGATTTTATATTGATATACATTTATTTTTAAAATCAGTTTGAATGTGAGTCGAAATTTCGGGATTAAAAATAGTTCGGACCGCACCGAAATATGCAAAATTTCGTATAATTTTTTAACCGTGGCCACAATATGGGCTGTAATGCTAACAAAAAGAATATGGGCTCCAAAAAAAACTTCAGAATTAGCAAATGGGCTGTAAATTATTAGAAATAATGGCAGATGGGCTGTATGCTGTTTTCCACAGATTTGAGGCTTTCCTAAAAAAAGGTTGACGCACAAGCACTGACTGTTGGATGTCCATCCAACGGCCGTCGTGCTTCTTCAATCTCCGCTCTTCCTGCTCCAGCCACTCAAACAAGCGCCGGCGGGACTGCCTGCTCCCTCCTCCCCGCGGCCGGCTGTGCTGCCGCGCAGGCCT
Source organism: Aegilops tauschii subsp. strangulata (assembly GCF_002575655.3). Lineage (NCBI taxonomy): Eukaryota > Viridiplantae > Streptophyta > Magnoliopsida > Poales > Poaceae > Aegilops > Aegilops tauschii. Next base: position 197,102,101 of record NC_053038.3, on the reverse strand, counting down.
CACCGCCCCACCGTACTCCCATCGCTGGCCTAGCCATCCCTCTACTCACCCACACCTGCTGTTATTCTCCGGTGACGGCAGACGAACCAGTAAACCCTCGTACATTCGTACTCCCCTCCGCGTGGGAAACAACTGCCGAGTCTTCCCTGCCTCCGTGTCGTCCCCTTCCTAGGCCTCGCCGTGGTTCTCTCGGCGCGGCGTGGTCAATGTGGTCAACGACCGACTTCCATCGGAAGAGTACTGTGCGTGGAGACGCTGACAGCTGGGTCCACGGCCGCAGCAAGGAAGTGCCTCCTTATTACGCGCAAAATAATTATTCCTCCACCTGACAGCGGGGATCCATCGGACGGGCCACCGTATTTCGCAAAAAAATGTTTCCCCCTGACTGCTGGGACCCACCAGCTACACCTTCGCACGCAAGGAAGTGCGTACGGGCAAAAAAACAAAACGATTTGCCCCCCTGAGTGTTGGGACCCACCAGCTACATCTTCGCACGCAAGGAAGTGCCTGACAGTCGGGACCCACCTGGTCGAAGCGTACGTAGCGTTGTCATTCTGGTCGCGAACGTGTACGTACATATATACTGGTGGATGTAGAGGCGCGCACATGTCGTAGTAGAGGCGCGCACGTAGCATGTACACGAACGTACAGCGGCCAGGGTGCAAGAACAAAAATACGGCCACGTATGTGTACATACGGGCGGGGTCTCGAACGCCTACTCGCGCATATGTACGGCGAGGGCTTGTTGACATGGCTGGGTCATAACGGAGAAACATCGTCGTCGTCGTGTTCATGGGGAGGCAACGGAATGCGTCGTGTTCATGGGGAGGCAACGGAATGCGTCGTGTTCATCGGGAGGCAACGGAATGCGTGGGAGCCAACCGGCTGGGTCGGAACGGAATGTGTAGTCGTGTTCATCGGGAGAGCTTGGACGGAACAGGCGATGGAAACGAGGCCTGGCGTACCGCAGAACGGAGGAAACGGCCTTGTGTTCGACCGACCACGTTCGAAACGGGATCCTGTTCATCGGGAGGGGTCGGGCGTACGGTAAAACGGACGAAGCGGACCTCCTACGGTCGAAACGGGGGTCCTGTTGATCGGGAGGGGTGTGGCGTATCGCAAAATGGACGAAACAGACCTCCTACGGTCGAAACGGGGGTCCTGTTGATCGGGAGGAGTGTGGCGTACCGCAAAACGGACGAAACGGACCTCCTACGGTCGAAACGGGGTTCCTGTTCATCGGGAGGGGTGTGGCGTACCGCAAAACGGGACTCCACGGGATACTGTTCATCTCCACCGTCGACCTCCTCCAGCCTCCACGGGTTACCGTCAACCTCCTCCAGCGGGCTCTTGTTCATCCAGCCTCCACCGCGCGCTACTCCACCGGCTACTGTTCAACCACCCCTCCACGGGCACCCCTCCATCGTCCACTGTTCATCCAGCCCTCAACACCACGGGGTCCTGTTCAACCACCCCTCCACCGTCTACTGTTCATCCAGCCCTCCACACCACGGGGTCCTGTTCATCCAGAGGCAACGCCACCGCTCATTGTTCATCCAACCCCCCCGCAATGCTCACTGTTCATCCCAGAGGCAGCATCGATCGGCTTCAGTTAGCAGCAGTAGCGAAGGAATCGCTCGATCGGGTTCAGTTAACAGCCATCGATCGATCGCTCGGGTTCAGTAACGCGTAGCCTGCAGTGCAATCGCTCGGGTTCAGTTAGAGCCCAACGCCTCGCTCTGGTTCAGTTAGAGCCAACGCCTCGCACACACGCGCGTACGTGTACGAGAGAAACGCGCATCGCTCGGCCCCCGACCTCCCACCGTAACCGGGAACTCACCGAAATTTTCCTCGCCCTCGCTTCTACCATGGTTTTTTCCGTCATGGACGACCCAAAGAATGTCATGCAGCTGCGTCTCCGGCCCGCCCAAGACGAAAAGCCCATTTTCTGTCATGATTTTTTGTCATAGAAGTAGGAGCCCACCACATCTATGATGACACCGGGTTTTGTCACAATTATCGTCATAGAAGTGTCATATGTATGACAGAAAAAAATTTCGTTCGGCCCAAAATGTCACAGATGTGTCTTTTTTTTTGTAGTGCTCAGCCCAGAAGTGAGGCGAGAGAGAGGCGGTGATCATCATCGCACACGCTGTCTGAAGAAGGTGACGATGCTTGCGCTTAGCTACAACATTCTGAGCCTGAGCACCAGGAAAAGAGAACTGAGTAAGAGTACCCTACTCAGCAAGGAATCCTCGTAGCGCATGGGAGATATACTCACCAGCTGAATCTGCGTGGAAAACATGAATAGGAGTGGAAAACCGGGTATGAACCATGGCAGCAATTTTTTTGTATATAAATAAGACGTCACTACGAGAAGACATGAAATAGATCCAAGTGTACCGAGAAAAGCCGCCTATAAAGATAATATAGTAACGATGACCCCCTTTCGAAGCGAAGGGAGCCGGCCCCAACATCAAAGTGGACCAGATCAAAAGGGCGATTGGACACTGACTCAGTGTGAGGATAGGGTTGCTGAATGTGCTTACCAAGCCTACAACCCAGACAATCCAACGAAGTGCTGCCAGAGGCAGACCCCAGAGCACCATGATGAACCAAGGATGAGAGGCAAGAACCACATAAGTGGCCAAGACAATGATGCCACTGCTGAAAAGAGCTGGTAGATGCAGCAACAGGGGTTGCGAGACTGGCGGCGGTGGCAGCAGAGGGAAGACGAAGTCAGTCAAGCTCCCAGAGACCATCAAAGTGTTGAGGGGCAGCACCAAGTAGAGCGCCCGTGTGACGATCCTGAACAGAACACAAATCAAAGTCGAGAATGACTCTACAACTAGAGTCAACAATCTGACCACCAGATATGAGCTTCATGGTAAGTCGAGGAACATGAGCGACAGAGGGAACATGAAATGAAGAAGTGCTAAGAGTGCCTTGACTAGCTATAGGGAGGGGAGTGCCATCAGCCGTAAGAACACGAACAGGAGACTCGACAGGTCAAACGGAGGTCAAAGTGGAAGAATCATAAGTCATATGAAAAGATGCTCCGGTATCAAGAATCCATGGGGATGTACCTGAATGAGTAGAAGGTGGTTTCTCAGTGCCAGAAGAGTTAGTCACGAAACCTGCAGAACTTGTTGGTGAAGACTCCCAAGCAGCAAGCAAGCATCATAGCTGCGCAATCTCACGCGTAGACAAGGACATGACGGAACAAGTCGAGGTAGAAACACACGTCAATGATGAGCAGTCGCCATCACGCATGAAAGCCGCGTGTAGAGTCGACCGAGAGTAGCGAGTCGACGTAGGGCCGCATGTGGCAGCCATTGAGGCAATCGACGCGGAGCGGTCACCACCACGCGTGGAAGCCGCGAGAGCAGTCGTTGTAGAGAAGGCATGACCACCGCTAGTAGAATCCGTGAGAGGAGTCGACAAATAGCGACCAACACAGCCCGCTGAAGAAGCTGTAGTGGACAACGTCACAGACGAACGAGCACCAAGCACTGAGCGACGATGCATGTGTGAGACGGGATCAATATAAGGAACACCGTCGGAAGGTTGCGGGCAGCAACGAAGATGCAGGCCCGAAGGAGACATCATATCAGTTTTTTTACTCTTTTATTTCAGTCTCTCTCTTCTTTTTTAGACAACGAGTGGAATCAACCCAAAATAGTGGAGCCCAAAACAGCGGAAACAATCCAAAGCAGCCAATAGGTAACACCGGCCTGGAGGGAAAACCCTATTCGCCGCTCTCTGCAGCGAATTGTCAGGGTTTCGCACAGTGGCACGTATGAGAGCGATGAAACTTGGGCCGTCCCACTTATAATTTTACACAGTGCGGCCAACCGTTTTGGGAACCTTCTAGAAGGTTCCCTGAACCGGGTTTTTTCCTATGCTGTTTACTTTCCGGTTTTCATTCGTTTTTATTCTTCTTTTTCTTTTTTCCTTTTTTGCTTCTTTTTCTGCTTCTATTTTTCTATTTTTATTTTACTTTCTTCTTTTACTTTTTTTCACTTTTTTCGTTTTTCAAAGTATGTTCAGAAATTTCAAGAAAATCACATTTTCCAAAATTTGTTCCAAATTTCACAAAATGTTCCCATTTTTCGTTTTTGTTCGGAAATAGAAAAAATGTTCAAAATTCAAAAAAGTTTAGAAGTTCAAAAGTTGTTCACTTATTTTTGAAAAATGTTCAAAAAAATCAATTTTTTTATAATTTTCAAAATACATTTGAGAAAAAAATCATTTTCAAATTTTGTTCACAATTTTAAAAAATGTTCAGGAATTTCAAAAACTGTTTTCATTTCAAAATTTTGTTCAGGATTTTTCAAAAATGTTCATTTTTTAAATTTTGTCACAAATTAAGAGTTTTTTTTGGGAATTTCAATAATGTTCTTGTTTTTGAGTTTTATTCATGTTTTTAAAATTTGTTCACAAATTCTCAATATGTTTGGGGTATTTAAAAATGTTTGCATTTTACCAAAAAATGTTCGTATTTGCATAAAATGCTCGTGTTTACAAATTTTGTTCACATTTTTTCATCAAAATGTTCATTCTTAAAAAATGTGCATGGCTTCAACAGTTTGTTCGCAATTTCAAAAATGTTCTCATGTTCCAAATTTGTTCACATTTCCCAAAAAGCATGCCAACACGGATTTTGTTTGCATTTTTTTAAAAAATTGTTCATGTTTTAACTTTTTGTTTTGAATTTAAAAAATGTTCTTGTTTCAAATTTTTGTTCCAAAATTGAGACTGTTCATAATCTCAGAAAATATTCAGTAATTTCAAAAAATGTTTGTATTTTTCCTTTCTGTTTTTATTAAAAACGTAATTACAAAAAGGTTTTACTTTTTAATGAGTTTGGAATGTCAAAAAATTACGTCATTTCAAATCTCAACGACTGCTATACGTTCTTATTGCATTTTGCGCATCTACTACCAGTGGTTGACGTTTGGTGTATTGGTTATCCACTCGAGGTTTGGAGCCTGCGTAGTGCGAGGTCGCAGGATCGAATCCTCCCTCTTTGTTTTTTTCGCGCGATAGGAAATAACAAGTGGCGTGTAGGTGGGCTGGCCCAGGCGGAGGACTCCCTACGCGAAACCCCGCCATTCTACCGCGACCTCCGTCAGCTGGGTCACAGAACACAAACGAAGGACGTGACGTTGAAGCTATGGCGAACTTTTACTTGAACAAAATCTAAGTCTAAATGACCCCCTAAGGGTTGTATTTATAGGGAGACAGAGGGGCATTTCATCCACCCTAGGCAAGGTGGGACTAAAATCAATCCTAAGTTGTTTTCCCTATTTATACGGACTCTAAAAAATAGCCTATAAAGTGTATTTCAAAATTACATGGGCCGGGCCCAAAAATAAGGTTGAGCAACACCTATATTAAGCTATCGATGAAATTTATGAAAGGCCATCTTGAATATTTCATCCATGTCCTTGTATGTCATCATGGTGGCTCCAAAGTGTTGAAAACTCCACCAGAAACTCCATTCTTGTTCCCCTTGCACACGCCATCCTATCCATGCTTAATCACGCTCCAATTCATCGTTCTTGTCGATGCTGGGCCCTTCATTTGTAAGCAAAAGAAATGTATCCAATTTAGGCATCACCATATTCTCATGAACATTAGAATCATTATCAAGAAACAAAAGTACCTGGTAATTTAATTGGCGTGCGCAAGCTCTAGTAATTTGTCCTGTATATGTAACAATAGGGGCTGTGGGTGTAACTATGGTAGTAATGTCCCCATCATCCCCGCCTTCTTGAATTGAAATCTTCGTCGACGGAAGCTCATCTTCCTCACCCAAATAAGGCTTCAAATCTGCAATGTTAAAAGGGGGACTAACCCCAAAATCTACAGGTAGCTCAAGTTTATATGAATTATCATTTATTTTCTCTAACACCTTAAAAGGACCATCAACACATGGCGTTAGCTTTGATTTGCACAAATCACAAAATCTATCCTTACACAAATGTAACCAAACAAGATCTCCAGGTGCAAAGACAACACATTTTCTACCCTTATCTCCAGCAAGTTTATATTTAGCATTCGTGCACTCAATGTCTTCCTTAGTTAACTCATGCATTTTTAAGATCAATTCGTCATATTGTTTAGCATCAAAATTAACCTTCTCTAAAGATGGAAGAGGCAACAAATCAATGGGTGCACGAGGTAGGAAACCATACACAAGCTCAAAAGGCACATATTAGTAGTAGAATGCAGGGAACGATTATAAGCAAATCCAATATGAGGCAAGTATTCTTCCCACATTTTAAGGTTATTCTTCAAAACAGCCCTAAGCATAGTACAAAATGTTCTATTGACTACTTCAGTTTGTCCATCAGTTTGGGGTGACATGTAGTACTAAAAGCATTTTAGTCCCCAACTTAGCCCATAAACATCTCCAAAAGTGGCTAAGAAATTTAGTATCACAATTTGAAACAATTGTATTTGGCATAACATTTTCTTTACCCTTCTTGTGTTTAATGTCATAAGGGAAAGTCTCAATGAATTCAACCCATTTAGCATGTCTACGGTTCAGTTTTGCTTAACTTTTAATGTGTTTCAAAGATTCATGATCAGAATGTATAACAAATTCTTTGGGCCATAAATAATGTTGCCATGTTTCCAAAGTCCGAACAAGAGCATATAATTACTTATCATAAGTAGAAGAATTTAGACTAGGCCCACTCAATTTTTCAGAAAAGTATGCAACGGGTTTACCATCTTGTAATAACACATCACCTATCCAATTCCACTAGCATCAAATTCAAGCTCAAAAGTCTTATTAAAATCTGGAAGTTGGAGTAAAGGATCATGTGTCAACTTATCTTTCAATACCGTGAAGGCTTCTTCCTATGCCGTACCCCAAACAAAAGGCACATACTTCTTTGTAAGCTCATTGAGAGGTGCAGCAATGATGCTGAAATATCTCATAAAACGCCTATAGAAAGCAGCGAGTCCAAGAAAACTCCTCATTTGTGTGACCGTTTTGACCGGCGGCCAACTCTCAATAGCTATAATCTTGGCTTTATCAACTTCAATTCCCTGCGGAGTAACAACATAGCCAAGAAAAGATACCCAGTCGGTGCAAAAGGTGCACTTCCCAAGGTTACCAAACAAACATGCATCACGTAGAGCAATAAAAACAGCACATAAATGTTCGAAATGTTCCTCCAAATATCTGCTATAAATCAGTTAATCATCAAAGTAAACTACCACAAATCATCCAATGAAAGCACGTAAAACTTCGTTCATTAATCTCATGAAAGTACTAGGTGCATTAGTAACCCTAAAGGCATGACCAACCACTCATATATCCAAACTTAATTTTAAATACTATTTTCCATTCATCTCCAAATTTCATACGAACTTGATGGTATCCACTACGCAAATCAACTTTGGAGAATACTGTAGAGCCACTTAATTCATCAAGCATATCATCTAGCCTAGGAATAGGATGACGATAACAAATAGTAATATTATAATGCCTCTATAATCAATACACATACGCGATGTACCATCTTTTTTGGCACTAGTATAATAGGAACAACACAAGGACTAAGAGATTCGCGTATATAACCTTTGTCGAGCAGCTCTTGTACTAGACGCATAATCTCCTTCGTCTCCTCTGGATTGGTATGGTATGGCGCATGGTTTGGCAGCGAAGCACCGGGAATTAAATCTATTTGATGCTCAATCCCTCGAATAGGTGGTAATCCCGGTGGCACGTCTTGTGGAAAGACCTCAGCGAACTCCTGAAAATGTTAGTGACAGCAGGAGGCAAAGACGAAGGCACGTCCTCGAATGAAAATAATGCCTCTTTGCACACAAAAGCATAGCAAACAGATTTGCTGAAATCTAGATCATCAATATCAGATTTGGTGGCAAGTAAACATCCACTTTTCAATTTAATTTCAGAAGCAACACTAGATGGTTTATTATTAGGCTTCATTTGTTGCTCAAATTCTTTTGCTACAATCTGATTTTTGCTCGTGTTTTGCTTTACTAACTCGATTAATATCATCTTTCAAAATGGAATCAGGAGTCATAAGAAGTAAAATAATATGTTTATCCTTATGAAAAAGAGTATACTGATTGTTTCTACCATGGTGTACATAACTTTTATCGAATTGCCATGGTCTACCAAGTAATAAGGAACATGCTTGCATGGGTACCACATCACAATCAACATAATCATCATATGTAGCGATACTAAAATGCACACGAACAGTACATGTTACCTTAACCTTGCCGCTATTGTTGAACCATTGGATGTAGTAAGGATGCGGATGTGGTCTTGTGGTGAGAGATAACTTCTCCATCATCTCCATGCTAGCCAAGTTGTTGTAGCTCCCTCCATCTATGATGACGCGAACAGAACGTTCCTTCACAACTCCCTTTGTATGGAACAAGTTGTGCCTCTGATTTTGCTCAGCTTGCATGACCTGCACTATCAAAACACATTGAGCAACTAAACTTTCATGCCCGTCAGTGTCTTCAACAGCCATGTATTGCGTCTCTTGTTCAGAATCATCTCCACCGTGTTCTTCACTTGTAATTAGAGCCAAAGTCTCCTCATCATAGTCACTAGCGGACTCATACCCACCATCCTCAGTAGCAATCATCACATGCTTAGATGGGCATTCTCTAGCATAATGACCTCCACCCTTGCAACAACGACAAATAATATCATGTGTTTGCCCTGTTGATGCCATGGATGAAGAAGAGCTCTGTGCAGGCCCAGAAGGTGTGCTCTTGGCAGGTAGTGGTGGTTGTGCCTGCTTTCTTGTATCACGGCTGGAGGTGGCAGCTGACAGAGGTGTCGTTGCAGAAGAACGTGTGGAAGTAGAGGATGCACGCGGTGTCCATGATGAAGGTCGACCTGCAAAAAAGTTAGTTCATGCCAATGCCTGTCGATCCTGCACTTCATGTTCAACTTTGCAAGCAAGATGGAATAAACGAGTGATATTCTTATACTCCTTGTACTCTAAAATGGTCTGAATCTCTTGTAGCGCCCACGATGCGGCTATATCTCCCACGTGTCGAGGCACGACTTAGAGGCATAACCGCATTGTGGTTTTGTCGCAAGAAGGGTTATCTTCACACAATCCCATGTAATGAACAAGAATGGGATAAAGAGAGTTGGCTTACAATCGCCTCTTCACACAATACATAAATAAATTCATACATCATTTAGAGTACACACATAGGTCCGACTATGGAACCAAAACAAAAGAAGACAACCCCAAATGCTATATCCCTGATCGTCCCCAGCTGGGCTCCACTACTGATCATCAGGAAACGAAACATAGTAACGACCATGGTCCTCGTCGAACTCCCACTTGAGCTCGATTGCATCACCTGCACTGGTATCGTCGACACCTGCAACTGTTTTGGAAGTATCTGTGAGTCACGAGGACTCAGCAATCTCACACCCGCGAGATCAAGACTATTTAAGCTTATGTGTAGGAAAGGGTAGTGAGGTGGAGCTGCAGCAAGCACTAAGCATATATGGTGGCTAACATACGCAAATAAGAGCGAGAAGAGGAGCAACGGAACGGTCGTCAACTAGTAATGATCAAGAAGTGATCCTGAACTCCTACTTACGTCAAACATAACCCAAAAGCCATGTTCACTTCCCGGACTCCGCCGAAAAGAGACCATCACGGCTACACACGCGGTTGATGCATTTTAATTTAAGTCAAGTGTCAAGTTCTCTACAACCGGACATTAACAAATTCCCATCTGCCACATAACCGCGGGCATGGCTTTCGAAAGATAATACCCTGCAGGGGTGTCCCAACTTAGCCCATTATAAGCTCTCACGGTCAACGAAGGATATTCCTTCTCCCGGGAAGACCCGATCAGTCTCGGAATCCCGGTTTACAAGACATTTCGACAATGGTAAAACAAGACCAGCAAGACCACCCGCTGTGCCGACAAATCCCGATAGGAGTTGCACATATCTCGTTCTCAGGGCACACTGGATAAGCTAAGCGTACAGGTACCGACGTAACCCAAGTTGCCAAGGGATGGTCCCGCACGGTGCTCTAGTTTGGACCAACACTCAGAGGAGCACTGGTCCGGGGGGGTTAAAATAAAGATGACCCTTGAGTCTGCAGAACCCAAGGGGAAAAGGCTTAGGTGGCAAATGTTAAAACCAAGGTTGGGCCTTGCTGGAGGAGTTTTATTCAAAGCGAACTGTCAAGGGGGTCCCGTAAGTCACCCAACCGCGTAAGGAACGCAAAATCAAGGAACATAACACCGGTATGACGGAAACTAGGGCGGCAAGAGTGGAACAAAACACCAGGCATAAGGCCGAGCCTTCCACCCTTTACCAAGTATATAGATGCATTAATTAAATAAGAGATGTTGTGATATCCCAAAAAAAATATCCATGTTCCAACAAGGAACAACCTTCAACTTCACCTGCAACTATCAACGCTATAAGAGGGGCTGAGCAAAAGCGGTAACATAGCCAAACAACGGTTTGCTAGGAAAGGTGGGTTAGAGGCTTGACATGGCAATATGGGAGGCATGATATAGCAAGTGGTAGGTAGCGCGGCATAGCAATAGAGCGAACAACTAGCATGCAAAGATAGAAGTGATTTTGAGGGTATGGTCATCTTGCCTGGAATCCCGCTAGGAAGAAGATCAAGTCCATGAAGAAGACAAACAGACGGAGTCGAACGAATCCTCACAACTCCGGAACGAAACCGAAGCTAATGAGAGAAGCAACCCGGAAAGAAACAAACAACATAGTAAACAACCACCACATACACATGGCATGATGCACAAACAAGTATATGATGCATGTCCGGTTTAATGAGGCATGGCATGGCAAAGTGCAACAAACAATACTACAAATTAAGTGGAGCTCGATATGCAACGAGTTGCATATTGACGAAACACCACATCAATTATTTAGTTCTCTCTCGTTTATCTACCCAACAATGTTAAATGTTATTAAACATGGCAAGGGGTGAAGCATAATTAAACAACCTATCTAGGCAAGTTTAAATGAGGCCGGAAATAACAAACAACAATTCCGGAAAATCCCCATATGCATAAATAGCAATTTAAAGGAAACAACAAATATAAACATTTTGAAATGTTGTTATCATGATGCGGATGACAATGCAAGTTTTTATGCAATTTAATGAAAATATTGACATGAGCAAGATACGAGTCATTTGTCATCGTGGCGAAAAGAAAGGGTGTCACGACGACGAATCCGAAAATGATGCCACGGCAACATATCGGTTCCGGTAGCTAATGGAAATACGGGTGCAAAAGGAAGTGTGCGGATGTGCGGAACATGCTAGAGATGGTGGGGTGCTCCCAACTACCGGGTTCCCATGAGTTAGTGGCATGGAAACGGTGACAAATCAGACACGGTGCAAACATACGGTGCATCTCATACATTACATGCATTCATCCATGGGCATCGTTCCGGCGGGTATACCTTTGAAGCGTGTGTTTTCGAGGTGGAGCGAGTTCGGTGGTAATGGAAGTAGTTGTTCACGGGTCGCCGCGGGAAGTAGTGCTACACGACGACGGTAGTTGCACACGGGTCTTCGGCGACGGTAGTGGTACACGTTTTCGTAGATGTTCGGGGTCGTCGGTAGAGGTACTTGTCGCATCGCCGGGCGTATTCGTGCATGTTTGGAGAGGAACTTGGCATATCCATGTACTTGGCATTCCGGTGTGGTAGTCGTTCACTTGACGATCATGAAGGATTCCAAGGGGTACTTGCCGATCCAGAAACAAAGCAAGATGAAAGAGCATGGGTTCGGATGTTAGGGTCCGAGGTGGGGCACTGCAGCGAGGCGGTGCTCGCGTCAACGCAGATGAAACCGAGGATGGATGCGGTGACCTTGTCGATTCCGGAGACAGCAGCAGCCAGGTGAAGGAGTGGCGGCCGAAGCAGAGCAGGGCGTCGACGAGGGAGATGGGACGCGCACAGCAGAGGCCAGCGGCGGCGCACGTCCATGGCCCACGCGAGGACGAGCAGGACGTCGAGGAGGGCAGCAGAGGCGACGGGCGAGGCCGAGACGAGGTCGACAACGGCCGGGATTGAGGGTAGCGTGCGGCGGACGGAGCAGCTCTTGCAGTGGCGCTCGGGCTGCGAGAGGCGGGCGCTGGTCGTGGTCGCCGGCGGTGGAGGCGGAGCAGAGGACAGGCGAAGCAGAGGAGGCGGTGGCGGACGCAGGCGGCAGTCCAATCCGGCAGCGGGGCTCGCCGGATCAAGGACGCGGAGGGAGCTCCTGGAGGCTGGCGGCGCTGGGGAATCGAGTGCGGGGGCTCCTCCCCTGGCTCGAGGTGTGTGTGTGTGTGGCTGACAGGAGGCAGGGGTCGAGGGCGTTGACGGCGCTGAGGGGGAGCGCGAGGGAGAGATTGAGAGGAGGGAGAGATGGGGATCGAGGGCGTGGTGGCGGCGGCCACGGGAACGAGAGAGGGAGAGGTCAGGGATCGAGAGGAAAGGCTAGGGTTAAGGGTGCGCGGGCTGGGGCTTAGAGGCCGGCCCAGTGGAGAGGGAAATGTTGACCAGAGGCCTGGCCTAGTGGCATGCGGCTGCTGGGCTTCTGCTCGCCGGAGGCAGCGTGAAGTAGAGGACGACGGACGGCGGCTTGGTGGCGTTGGTGCTCCTGCGGGCGTTCATGGCGACGGGCAGAGGAGCTCGGGCTCCTGCAGGATTTGGGCAGCGGTGGTGATTGGACAGGAGGGAAAACGAGGAGAAGGTGGAGGCTCCGGTTGGTCGGCGGCGCAAAACCAGGAAGGTGGTCGGAGGCGGGAGAGGATCTGGATCGGGTGCGGGCTCGGGTTGGTCCGATGCTGAAAACGAGGGAAGGAGAGAGGGTGGCTGCGGGCTTGGATCCCGAGGAAGAGGAGTGGCGGCGGCGAGGAGGATTGATGGATTGGACAGAATAGGTTAGGGTTTGAGTGTTTAAATAGGAAGGGTGGCTAGACTAGGGGCTAAAAGGACCCTCCGATTTTAATCGGACGGTCTCGGATAAATAGGTTAGGGGACCCAATTAAGAAAACGGAGATGTTTTATAGATGTTAGGAGATGATCTAAATGCAACAGTGATGACTGAGCGGATCGGGATCGGGACACTTTCGGACGCGCGCGAGGGGTCTGAGGGATGACGAGAGAGGTTAGTTGGTTTGACAAGAGGGAACCGAAAACACGGTTGGACTGGAACGGTCAACAAAAGCAAGGAGGGACGCGGCAACTACGAGCGGATGCAAGTTTTATGAAAACATGTGATGCAATGCTCATGATGACATGATGAATGCAACAAACAAAAATAACACGCGGCAGCAATGCAAAACATGGAAAGCGTCTGGAGCGTCGGCTTCGGGACGTTACATCTCTCTATTTAATCCACCCACAAAACGTGCAAGCATAGCCTCATTATCCTCAACAATACCACATCTAATCATGCCAGTTTGTAATTCCTGATAATACTCCTCTATAGAATTTTTTCCTTGTCTCAAATGCTACAGTTTTTGGAGTAATTCACGTTGATAATATGGTGGAACCCAACGAGTACGCATAGCAGTTTTCAAAGCAGCCCAAGTAGTAGGGATATTATCATGATATAATCTACAATGTTCAAACCACCATACAGAAGCAAAACTAGTGAATTGACAAACAGCAGCAGCAGCAGCAACACGTCTATCCTCAGGATTTTGTAAGCATGTGAAGTGTTGTTCAGTTTCTAACTCCCAGGTAAGATATATATCAGGAATGTATCTACCCTCAAATGGTGGTATATTGAATTTTACTTTAGGAATATGGTCATAATCTCGTACCTGAGGTGGTGCTGCAGCCCTACCATTGCGATTATATGCATGCGGACGACCTGGTGGTGGTGGTGCTGGTGGTTGCATGTAATTCTGATTTTGATCAACCCTCTTAATAGTCCCCCTCTGCAGTAGCAGCATGAGCTATAGAAGCATCAACGGCAGTAGCAGCAGCACCAGAATTTTGTTCTGGCTCAAGAGGAACACACTGGGCTCGCCCTACTGGATGGCAATGTGGAGGTGGTTGTTGATGTTGTTGCAATGGTGCAGCAGATGCGGGTGGTGGTTGTGGAAGACGCGCGAGTACTTCATTGAACTTGGCATCCAACTTGGTGTTAATTGTCTTCTCAACGTCACCAATCCTCTCGAGTGCCTTTCCAAAGCTATCCACCACGTCTTCCACCTGTTGACTCAACATTTGCTGAAATTTATCATGAAGCTCCTTCATCGTAATGTTCTCCCAGTCAATCTCGTCAGCTTGTGGTCCTGCCATGGTTAGCAGCAATAGAAACACACTAGAAATATGATCCTACAGACTACTAGAAAGTGGCGGGGTGTCATAAATCTGCCAAGGAAATCCCGAATTCTTACCAGTTCTTACCCAACAGCAGGTGGTGATCGGCAACCATTGTAGTCAAAACTCTTAAAGCTTGGACAGAGTGATTGCTAGGTGGTGTCAAACGCACGATGTAGATGTATGTGGAGCTGGGAAGGCTTATGATATGGTAGCAAAAATGTCAGCAATAATCAATTCAGAGATGCAAAGTTGAATAAACGCTCAACGCCGATACTGTACTGGTCCTAGGCTAGTCCGTACTAGGGACGCGAGCTTAGAACACTAACAAAATCACGGCACGACACATAAACAAGGGAATAGCACACTCTGGAATTTTTTTCTCGCTTTTTTGTGGTCTTTTTTTGCGAAAAATCACTATAATGGCAAGTGTCTCAAAACTCTCCCCAAGTCAAAATAACAGGATAGACACGAAATTGTTTTTGACTACTTTTTTGGAAATCAGGTCAGTGATGACCAAAAAGTGCGATAAAAATCACTATGATGGCACGTGTCTCAAAAGACTCAGAAAAGCCTAAAAACAGGATAGGGAAAAATATTTTTGCCTACTGAAATTTTGGTCTCTAGATTTTTTTTCGAAACCTACTAAAGCAAGGAAACACAAAACGGAAAATAGATGGATCTCGAAAACAAACCTAATATGAAAAGAACTCGGATTGGTGGTGGATATATGATTGTAGGATATGGCAGCGGTGGTGGGATATGGCAGCGGTGGTGGTATATGGCAGCGGTGGTAGGATATGGCAGCGATGGTGGTATATGGCAGCAGCGATGAAGATGGTGCTGCGGCGGCGTGACAAACTTTGACAGAACTCGAAACTCTAAAGGACTAGACACTAAGACCAGCAAATTGATGCGACGATGCAACCGGAAATTCAACAAAGCAAATAAAGAAAAGATGATGCTATGGCTCTGATTGGTTTGGATATGATGATCTAACCCTAATTTTTTGTGGCTTTTTCGTGGACTGCAGGTATGAAGAACATACTCAACCTAAACTATGAAAAACTGGAAAGTCCCACCGAGCAACCTGGAAATCTAATACCACTTGATAGAGGCGAGGGTGTCCCGATGTTTCGTTGAGATAGCTATCGTTTTCTGTGGGAGTTTACCTTGACGATCCGACTATGAACGTGCGAGACGCCGCGCCTTAGCAATCGCTAAACCAACTTTCGAGGGGTTATTGACCATGCCGGAGCACGATCAACCTGACGACGAGGGTCTATTTCCTGCAAGCAAACAAAGAACAAGCAAGAAACTAAGATTGCAGTCTGGATATTGCGAATATAAGATGAAATATTTATTGATCAAGGTGGGGTTCTATGACGTCTTGGTCTAGTTGTTGAACACAAACGAAGTACGCGAAGTTGCAGCTATGACGAACTTTTAATCTAAACAAAACCCAAAGTCTAAACGACGCCCTAAGTGTTGTATATATGGAGGAGTAGGGGAGATTTCGTGACCCCTTGTAGGAGGGGTTCGAAACCAACCCTAACTTTGTTTCCCCACACATACGGACATTAAAAACAGCCTATACTTAAGTATTTCATAATTACATGTGCCTGGCCCAAAAATAAGGTGGTGCAGCACTAAAATAAGCTATGGACGAAATTTATGAAGGAGCATCTTGTATATTTTGTCCATGTCCTTGTAGGTCATCATAGAGGCTTCAAAGTGCTCAAATATGCACTAGAAACACCATTCCGGAGCCCTTTGTGCGCGCCTTCATCTCCATGCTTGATCCTGCTCCAGTGTTCATCCCTCTTGTCCATGCTAGGCCCTTCATTAGTAATTAACACAAATGTATCCAATTTAGGTAGCATCATATTCTCATGAACATTAGAATCATTACCAAGAAACGAAAGTACCTGGTAATTCGATTGGCGTGCGCGAGCTCTAGTAATTGGTCCAGTATGTATAGCAGCAGGGGCTGTGGGTATAACAATGGTATTGATGTCCTCATCAACTCCCAAGTAAGATATACATCAGGAACGTATCTACTCTCAGATGGTGGAATATTCAATTTTAGTTTAGGAACATGGTCATGATCCTGTACCCGAGGTGGTGGTGCAGCCCTACCGTTGCGATTATATGCATGTGGATGACCTGGTGGTGCTGGTGGTTGCACGTAGTTCTAATTTGGAACAACCTCATCCTCGTAATCGCCCTTATCATCATCGCCCTCCTCGACAGTAGAAGCAAGAGCCACATAAGCAGCAACAGTAGCAGCAGCGGCACCAGGATTTTGGCCTTCCTCAAGAGGAACATGCTTCGCTCGTCCTACTCAATTGCAACGTCGAGGTGGTGGTGTAGCAGAGGCAGCTGGTGGTGGTAGACGCGCGAGTACTTCACCGAACTTGGCATCCAACTTGGTGTCAATTGTCTTCTCAATTTCATCTATCCTCTCTAGTGCCTTTCCAAAGCTGATCATCACGTCTTGCACCTGTTCACCCAACATTTGCTGAAATTTATCATGGAGCTCCTTCTTCGTCATGTTCTCCCAGTCAAGCTCGTCCGCTTGTGACCTTGGCATGGTTAGTATCAAGATAAACACACAAGAATATGATCCTATAGACTACTAGGAAGTGATGTTGGTGGAAAATCACAGATCCTTCAAGCTAATCACAAATTCTTAATAGTTCTTACCAAGAAGCAGGTGGTGATTAGCAACCATTGTAGTCAAAACCCCCTCAAAGCTTGGATAGAGCAAATGCCAAGTGGTGGCAAATGCATGATGTAGATGTATGTGGAGCTAGGCTGGCTTATATTATGGTACTCCCTCCGAGGGAGTCCTGGATTAAGGGGTCCTCGGGCGTCCGGGCTATGTGATGTGGGCCGGACTAATCAGCCGTGAAGATACAAGACAGAAGACCTCCTCCCGTGTCCAGATGGGACTCTCCTTTGCGTGGAAGGCAAGCTTGGCGTTCAGATATGAAGATTCCTTTCTCTGTAAACCGACTTTGTACAACCCAGGTCCCTTCGGTGTCTATATAAACCGGAGGGTTTAGTCCATAGAGGCAGTCATAATCATACAGGCTAGACAGCTAGGGTTTAGCCATTACGATCTCGAGGTAGATCAACTCTTGTAACCCCATATTCATCCAAGATAATCAAGCAGGAAGTAGGGTATTACCTCCATCGAGAGGGACCGAACCTGGGTAAACATTGTGTCCCCCGCCTCCTGTTACCATCCGCCTTAGACGCACAGTTCGGGACCCCCTACCCGAGATCTGCCGGTTTTGACACCGACATTGGTGCTTTCGTTGAGAGTTCCTCTATGACGTCCACGACAGGATTGATGGCTCGCCTTGTTATCAAGGACAACATCACTTCCGGGGGAGCCCTGGCCTCAGGCCAAACCCTCCGGCTGGGCAGCTTTACCATGGCCGCCCGTCCGGCCGTTAAGCCGACGATGACTTCTCAAGTCATCGAAAATCGTCTCCGTGTGAGTCCCGAAAACTCCAAACGGATGGATCCGGCAGATTTGTCGTCCTTAAACGAACTCCTGGAACACATCGCCGCCTTGGGGCTCGCCTCAGACTATTATCGGATTGGCTCAAACCCGATCAGAGAGATATCAAATCTCCGTCGGTCATGTAACGCCCGGATAATCATGCTATAGTAATCCCATATTAACGGTGCCACGTCACCCCGGTTACTGTTGCTAATCTCGCGTTGGATTAAAACTATTCAAATTCAAATTCGGGTTTTTAACAAACATCGAAGGTTTTCAAACAACAAAACTAAAATGTTTGGAATGTGGCATTATCATATATACTAAACTAGTTACAACTGTTATACTCTACTAAAACTAAATAAAATGTAACTAAAAGAAAACAGAAAAGAAAATAAATAAAAGGAAAAAGACTAAACGAAATCAAAAACAAGTAGAAGAGAAAAGACCCCCCTGGGCCAACCGACCCAACTGGCCGGCCCAGTCGACCACTTCAGCCGGCCCACCCCCACTCCCTCTCCATAACCCCCCCGAAACCCTAACCCACTCCCCCGTCGCCCCACACCCCACTCCCTCGACTGGATCTGGATAGGGAGGAGCCTGATGCCATCGCCCCCTCCCCGTCGCCGCGGCCACCTCGTCGCCGGAGCCCTCCCCCGCCGGACTGCATCCCCTGCGTCGTGCCGTCTCCATCCTCCTCCTCAACCCCCACTTCCTAGCCCCCACGGCCCGTGGTGAGGCCCCGGCTTCTCCTCCTCCTCCCCTGATCGCAACGGCACCCCGCGCCCGACGCCGCCTCTGTCGGCGCATGCACCGCGCCTGTAGCCGCGCCCGCTCGCGCACACCCGCTCCTCGATGCGCCCGTGGCGCGCCCCGCAGCCGCCGCCCGCTCGTTTCGCGGCCCCTGCTCGCCGCTGCGCTGCTGCGCGCCCCTGCCTCCGCCCTCCCGCTTCCGCTCGCGCCCGCAGACCCCTCCCCCTTCGCTCGCTGCAGCCGCCCCGCTCATCGGCCCCGTTGCTCTGCTGCTGCTGCTGCCGCCGCACCGGGCTCACCCGCTTGCGCCCGACCGCCGCTGCCATTCCAAACCGCTGCCGCTACCGCTGTTGTTCTGCTTCTGCCGCTGCTAGATCCCGCTGTTGTCGGCCGCCCGTGGCCCCGCCGCTATGGCCTCCGACCGCCGCTGTGAGCCGCGCCACCCGCCGCTCCCGCGCCGCTCGCTACCTCCCCTGCTGCTGTCTGCTACCGAGCCGCCTCCAGCCGCAGCGCCCAGCTCGCCCCGCATGGCCTCGCTCACCACCGCGCCATCTCGCCCCGGCTCCGCCTAGCTCTGGCGTCGCCGGCCACGCACACCCCGCGGCCTCCGCCGGCCGCCCCGCTACATCCCGTAGCCCCGCGGCGCCGCCCGG
This sequence comes from Aegilops tauschii subsp. strangulata, assembly GCF_002575655.3. Classification (NCBI taxonomy): domain Eukaryota; kingdom Viridiplantae; phylum Streptophyta; class Magnoliopsida; order Poales; family Poaceae; genus Aegilops; species Aegilops tauschii. Next base: position 197,082,840 of record NC_053038.3, on the reverse strand, counting down.
GTCCGTCCCCTCGGGCAAGCGCCCGTTCGGGCGCCCGCACCCGCACCCGTCTGCTAGAACGCTCGCTAAGGCCCCCTAGGGGCCTATGACAAGGGGGCCCCGCCCCAGAACGTTTTTATAAAAATAATAAAAATAAGTAATAATAATATTAATTAATCAATTAATTAATTCAAAAATTAATTAACTTAATTAATCTTGATTAGATTAACCTAATCACTTAGGTTATTTAATTAATCTGTTAGGTTAGTTAACAGTCAATGACAACTGGGACCCACACGTCAGTTTGACCCAGTCAACGCCGTGTTGACTCTGACATCATGATGACATCAGCAGGTACTATTCTGGATAATGTTGATTTAAAATAATTAAGTAATTTCAGAAAATGATTAAAACTTTAGAAAAACATAGAAAATAAACCGTAGCTCAGATGAAAATGTTTTCTACATGAAAGTTGCTTAGAACGACGAGCCGATTCCGGATACGCAGCCCGTCCGTCCGCCACACATCCCTAGCATAGCAAACACGCAAATTTCCCCCTCCGGTTCATCTGTCCGAAAACGCAAAACACTCCCGGATGTCCCCCCCCCTTCGTCGGTATCACCTACTACCGCGTTAGGGCACACCTAGCACCGTTCATTGTCATGTCATGCATCGCCATGCATATGTTTGCTTTTATATTTATTGTTTCTTCCCCCTCTTGTCTCGCTAGACACCGAGACCGACGCCGCTGCTACCCAGTACGACTACGGTGTTGGCGACTCCTCCTTCTCGACTGAGCTTCCAGGCAAGCCCCCCCCTTGATCACCAGATATCACCTATTCCTTCTCTCTACTGCTTGCATTAGAGTAGTGTAGCATATTACTGCTTTCGGTTAATCCTATTCTATTGCATAGCCTGTCATTGTTGCTACAGTTGTTGATACCTTACCTGCAATCCTAAAAGCTTAGTATAGGATGCTAGTTTCCATCAGTGGCCCTACATTCTTGTTCGCCTGCCATGTTATACTACCGGGCCGTGATCACTCGGGAGGTGATCACGGGTATATGCTTACATACATATTACACATGATACATGTCGTGACTAAAGTCGGGTCGGCTCGTAGAGTACCCGCGAGTGATTCACGGATTGGGGGCTGAAAGGACACACTTTCCCGACGGCCCTCTGTGTGGATCTTTGTGGCAGAGCGACATGGCAGGTTGAGACCACCTAGGAGAGAGGTGGGCCTGGCCCTGGTCGGCGTCCGCGGTTACTTCATAATAACACGCTTAACGAGATCTTGGTATTTGATCTGAGTTGGGTCGTTGACCTTATACGCACTAACCGCCACATGGGACAAGATATGGGCAACCGGCGTCGTGGTACCAGCCGAAGCCTTCGTGATGTCAGCGACTGAGCGGCGCGCGTCGGATTTGACTAGAACGCCTGCTCTTGTATTAGGGAGGCTAGGTCTGCTTCCGACCGCCCACGCAACGTGCAGGTGTGCAATGGGCGATGGGCCCAGACCCCCGCGCCATAGGATTTAGACCGACGTGCTGACCTCTCTGTTGTGCCTAGGTAGGGCTGCGATGTGTTGATCTTCCGAGGCCGGGCATGACCCAGGAAACTATGTCCGGCCAAAGGGGATCGAGCGTGTCAGGTAATGTGGTGCACCCCTGTAGGGAAGTTTATCTATTCGAATAGCCGTGATCTTCGGTAACAAGACGACTTGGAGTTGTACCTTGACCTTATGACAACTAGAACCGGATACTTAATAAAACACACCCTTCCAAGTGCCAGATACAACCCGGTGGTCACTCTCTAACAGGGCGACGAGGAGAGGATCGCTGGGTAGGATTATGCTATGCGATGATACTTGGTGAACTTACCATCTACTCTCTTCTACATGTTGCAAGATGGAGGCTGCCAGAAGCGTAGTCTTCGACGGGACTAGCTATCCCCCTCTTATTCTGGCATTCTATAGTTCAGTCCATCGATATTGCCCCTTTACACAGATACCCATGCATAAGTAGTGTAGATCCTTGCTTGCGAGTACTTTGGATGAGTACTCACAGTTGCTTTTCTCCCCCTTTCCCCCCTTTCCTTTCTTCCTAGTTGTCGCAACCAGATGCTGGAGCCGAGGAGCCAGACGCCACCGTCGACGACGACCCCTACTACACCGAGGGTGCCTACTACTACGTACAGGCCGCCGCCGACGACCAGGAGTAGTTTAGGAGGATCCCAGGCAGGAGGCCTGCGCCTCTTTCGATCTGTATCCCAGTTTGTGCTAGCCTTCTTAAGGCAAACTTGTTTCATTTATGTCTGTACTTAGATATTGTTTCTTCCGCTGACTCGTCTATGATCGAGCACTTGTATTCGAGCCCTCGAGGCCCCTGGCTTGTATTATGATGCTTGTATGACTTATTTTACTTTTTAGAGTTGTGTTGTGATATCTTCCCGTGAGTCCCTGATCTTGATCGTACACGTTTGCGTGTATGATTGAATTGGCGGCGTCACAGGTCACCCATCAGATAGCGGTCGTAGAAGAGCAAAACAATAACTCTTCCCCTATACTGAAAATAGTCCATCACTTCTGGGCCAGATTCCTCCTTGTCAAGGACAAGATTAAAGATTGCCGTGAGGAAGACATGATTTCGGTATTTTGCAAAAATTGCGCGGACGAAGGAATCCTCAACACCCTCAACCGCCGCCGCGTACTACACTTCACTGACTTGGCAAACATAGTACAGAAGTACTGCGCAAAGGAAAGCGCCTGGAAAACTCAGACAGCCTGCTGGGAACCTCTGGCCGTCATGCCACCTCCCCGGCGGGCAAAAAGAATGCACCCCCGCGGGGCACCCGATGCCGTAGGCAAGAAAATTAAACCCATTACGGGATGTGGAACCGTTCTTGAGGGATGGCTCAACAAGCCATGCAAGATACACACGACACCGGATTCCGAACCGACCCACGGCCTTAGAGCATGTTGGATACTCCGGCAAGTGGCCAAGAGCGGCGAGGATATCCTCACCAAAAATACCTCAGAGCAGCCCTCTCCGGGAAATGACGACCTCAGAGTATTGACGGTCTTCGAGACTTTCGCTTCGAACAATCGGCGCAAGAGGGCACTCCGTGACATCGCCGAAGTCTGCCAAGTCGCAGCAATAAATCCTTGCAATGACATGGCCATAACTTTTAATGTCGATGACGAACAAAAATTCTGGTCAATCTGGGCACCAGCCGCATTGCTCCTCAATCCAATTGTGGATGGCTTTCGGCTCACTAAAGTGCTGATGGACGGCAGCAGCGGGCTGAACCTCATCTACGAGGACACACTCAATAAAATGCAAATAGACAGAGGCCGCATCGAGCAAAGTAATACGACTTTTCGAGGAATCATTCCCAGTCAGGAAGCAAGATGCGCAGGAAAAATTAAACTCGACGTGGTATTCGGCACGCCGGAGAACTATCTGTCCGAAGAAATAACCTTCCAAGTGGCCACTTTCAACAATGGGTATCACGCCCTGTTGGGGCGAGATGCATTCACGCGCTTTCAAGCCATACCTCACTACGGGTATATGCAGCTCAAGATGCCCGGGCCCAATGGTATTATCACCCTCGCCAGTGATCCAGACATAGCACTCTGTGCCGATAACAAAACCGCATCCCTCGCCCTCGAGGCACTATCTGAGGCCCTTGCAGCCGAGGAATTAACCGCACTACGCTTCACGGTGGACAGGGACGATGTAATCCTCGATAAATGGCCCAAATCCACCTCCTTCAAACCAGCAGACGAGATAGTCAAATTTCAAGTTCACCCGACGGACCCCAAGAAGACAGCTTCCATCGGGGCACAGCTGGACCCGACGGTCGATGCCGCATTACGCGCATTCCTGCGCGAGAATTGGGACATATTCGCCTGGCACCCTTCTGATATGCTAGGAATCCCACGCAGATTGGCCGAACACAGCCTCAATATATTGAAGGGATACAAGCCGGTCAAGCAAACACTGCGACGCTTTTCCGAACCCAAACGACAAGCTATGGGGGAGGAGCTAGCCAAGTTAATTGAGGCCGGGTTCATCAGAGAAATAAAACATCCGGGCTAGCTAGCAAACCTGGTGATGGTAGCAAAAAAGGATAAATCCTGGCGCCTGTGCGTCGATTTCAAAGACCTTAACAAAGCCTGCCCTAAGGATCCCTCCCCCTCCCCCGCATCGATCAGATCATTGATGCTACCACAGGACACAACTCACTGTGTTTCCTCGACGCATACTCTGGATACCATCAAATCAAAATGAAGGAGTCTGATCAAGCCGCAACGGCATTCATTACCCCATACATGCCTTTCTGCTTCAACACTATGCCCTTCGGGCTGAAAAATGCCGGCGCCACCTACCAACGCATGATTCAAACATGCCTAGAGAAACAAATCGGCAAGACGGTCGAAGCATATGTGGATGACGTCGTCATCAAAACAAAGCATGTCGAGTCGCTAGTAGACGACATGCGTCTCACATTCGACAACCTCCGTACATATGGCATCAAGCTCAATCCGAAAAAGTGTGTCTTCGGCGTCCCTGCCGGAAAACTGCTCGGCTTCATCGTTTCCAGTAGAGGAATCGAGGCAAACCCAGCCAAAATCTGAGCTGTCACAATTGGCTACACCAACAGACCTCAAACAGGTCCAAAAACTAGCCGGATGCGTGGCAGCTTTAACCCGCTTTATCTCCAGATTAGGAGAAAAGGCATTGCCACTATATCGCCTGCTCTGACGCACCGACCACTTCGAGTGGACGGACGTAGCAACGGACGGACTGGAAGAAATAAAAGCTCTTATAGCGAGCAACCCAATACTGGCCGCGCCGAACGTCGGCGAACACTTGTTATTATACATCTCCGCAACACACCAGGTGGTGAGTGCGGTGCTCGTCGTTGAACGAGAGGAGGACGGACACAAATTCCCACTTCAGAAACTGGTATACTATGTATCCACTGTCCTCACACCATGCAAATCCCGGTACCCTCATTACCAAAAGATAGCATACGCGGTTTTCATGGCATCCCGGAAGCTACGGCACTACTTCCAAGAGTGCTCGATCACGGTGGCTTCCAAAGTACCACTCAATGACATAATAAACAACCACGATGCTACAGGCCGGATTGCCAAGTGGGCCATTGAGCTCTGGCCATTCGATATAACATACAAACCACGCCGAGCCATTAAATCCCAAGTATTGGCCGACTTCGTCGCTGAATGGACAGAGGCCGAACTCCCTAAGGAGTACGACACATATTCCAACTAGGTCATGCACTTCGATGGCTCTAAAATGCTGACCGGTTTAGGAGCGGGCGTTGTCTTAACGTCCCCCACAGGAGACACGGTCCAACACGTACTCCAAATATTATACACTGATTCCAATAACGCAGCCGAATACGAAGCCTTATTGCACGGTCTTCGGATGGTTGTCTCCATGGGCATACAACGCCTGGAGGTGCGTGGGGATTCAAATCTCGCAATATCCCAAATAAACGGAGACTTCGACGCCAAAGATCCGAAGCTGGCGGCCTATCGTAACGCCGTACTCAAAATGTCAGCTCAGTTCGAGGGTCTCGAGTTTCACCTTGTGGCTCGAGAAAGTAATCAAGCGGCGGATGTCCTTGCTCGCATGGGCGCCAAGCGTGACCCTGTCCTGCCCAACATCTTTTTGGAAAGGCTCTTCAAGCCATCCGTGGTGTGGCAGGATGAGAGCGGCAACCCTAGTCTGGATCCGATTATACCCCCAGATTCCAAACACAATACTGATATCATCGGGGGCTCAGCCATCGAAATAACACCATCGGCCCATCTAATAATGGCAGTAATTGCCCCATGGACCGAACCCTTCTTGGCCTACCTTAATAGGCGTGAACTCCCTGAGGATCAGAATGAGGCTCGATGCATTGTTCGACGTTCAAAGGCCTACAAGGTTCATGAAGGAGAGCTCTACAAGAAGAGTGCTACAGGAATACTTCAAAGATGTATCTCCGAAGAAGAAGGACGGCAGCTCCTGGCTGAAATCCATGCTGGTCTCGGCGGTCACCACGCGCGCGGCTGGGCTCTTGTAAGTAAAGCCTTCCGTACCAGTTTCTTTTGGCCGACGGCGCGAGCAGATGCACAGGACCTTGTCCAACGTTGTGTGGGATGCCAGATTTTCGCCAATCAAAGCCATATGCCGCCTACCTCCCTACAAACAATCCCCATTACTAGGCCTTTTGCGGTCTGGGGGCTTGATATGGTCGGACCCCTTAAAGGGGGAAGCCATAAGAAAAAATATCTGCTGGTCATGGTAGATAAATTCACTAAGTGGATAGAGGCCAAACCAGTTAAAACGGCTGAAGCCGAACCAGTGATAGACTTTATATCCGGTGTCGTACACCGTTACGGTGTCCCACACAACATCATCACAGATAACGGCTCCAACTTTATAGCCGATGAAGTGAAAACCTGGTGTGCTAACCTGGGCATCAAGCTCGATTATGCCTCCGTCCATCACCCCCAAACAAACGGCCAAGTCAAACGAGCTAATGGTCTCATCATGAGCGCATTAAGCCTAGACTAGTTCGGTCCTTAAAAGAGTCAGACAAACACTGGGTCGAGGAGCTCGACTCCGTACTCTGGGGGTTGTGGACCACACCGAATCGCACTACCGGTTACACAACATTCTTCATGGTGTACGGCGCAGAGGCTGTTTTGCTCTGCGACATCATTCATGACTCACCTCGAGTGCACATGTACGAAGAGAGAGAAGCCGAGCTCGATCGGCAGGACAGTCTAGATGCCCTGGAGGAGGAGCGCGACATCGCAAAAGCCCGTTCCGCATTCTATCAATAACAAGCTCGCAGATACCAAAGCAGAGAAGTGCGGGCCAAGACTTACAATATTGGTGAACTCGTTCTACGCTTGCCAGAAAAGAAAAAGGACAAACTCAAGCCGAAATGGGAGGGTCCCTTCATTATAGATGAACTTCTAACTAGAGGTGCGTACCACCTGCGTGACGCATCGGATAATCGCTTAGAGCCGAACCCGTGGAATGCCGCCAGACTCCAAAGATTCTACGCCTAGCGCCGGACTCATTGTTCGTTTTACTTTTCTCCTTTTTTCATTTTTCTCTCTCTTTAACATTTTCTTTAGCTTTCTAGCTCCTGTGCGGCTAGACCACACACTTATGAGGTACACATCCTTAAATGTATACGCCCATAATACCCGGGGGCTTCTTTTACAGAAGCTTATTATCATTTTCCGAGCATCAAGCTCACTGCACATGTGTCCTTTATACCCTTTCTTCGCCATTATATGCACCTTTATAACTTAAGTTTTTGCCAAGCTGGGTTGCCTGGCTCCTGTGCTTATGCCCTACGTTCTCGTTTGTTCGGCTAGGGCATAAAAGGAGCACCTCTGCGATTGTTACAACCGGGTCATCCGGATTTGTACCTCAGACTGGGTGAAGCTAAAAGCTAGCGTTCTTAAGGGAATAATCGGTCGGCGGACTAAATACGTTTTACCCTCGTTGCACTATGAACCCCCAGATGTTACATTTACTGCGATTTTTCGAATCACGGTTTGGGCATGCATACTAACGCATGTTCACCCAGGGAAAGGAACCCTTAACGGAATTCTCTCTGGAAGATGTTTCTTACAATCAATAAGTAATATAACATAGCTAGCCGAATACAACTTGTCTGTTCAAGCAACTATGACCCCTACGCCTGGTTTCCACACATGCCCCGACATTTATCGCCGGTCCGGTATTCGGAAACACTCCGCACCTTCGGGTCCGGAGGTCGAAGCAAAAAGGTCTGCCATGACAATCGTTTTACAATTCGGCTAGGGAAAAATTTGTCAATTGAAGTACATAGTCACTTGGACTCAGAAGCTACTTCTTCCTCTATACCATCTAACAGGCTGTCTAACCTACAATCTTGTTGTGAAAATTTGGCGGCTATCTTTACTTGGTCATATACCAAGCTTACTGGAATTTCTTTCCCATCTGACCTCCGAGGCCCGACCCGGGCCATATGATTCGGATCAAGCCTGGTGTACAACGTTTTCACCATGGCCCAGGCCTCGCGTGCGCCTTCCCGGCAAGACGATATCTTCCATAATCCAAAGCGGCGCCGAGCTCCCTTGAATAGCTTCACAAGCTCCTCCATACTTCCTGGAGGGGATGCGGATGGCCATAATGCCTTGGCAACACTCCGCATTGCTTTCCGAGCTCGTTCGTTCACTTGGGACAGCTCTTGTAGCAGATCGCCTTGAGATCCGGACATTTCCTCTTCGGGACGACTAGTCAGTATACCTGCAGACAGAAATCTGTTAGATCATTTCTTTGCCACATTACACGAAGGTAAGTTCAAAACGCATACTGAATATGCCGCCCCATAGCCTTCTGTTCTCTTTTACAGCGTCTGCTAGCTGGGCTCGCACATCTTTTAGCTCTTTGCCTAGCAGGGTGTTGGAATCCTGCAGTTTATTCTTATCGTCCCTGGTCCGTGTCAACACATGTTCGCCAGCGGCCAGTTGCCTTTCGGCCTGTTGTTTACCCACCTGTGCGGCCTTTAGTTCCTCTTTTAGTTGATCGAACGATCCCGCCATGAGAAATACAAGAGTATTAACTTTACTGGTACATGATTATATTCTTTCTGGATGGAGGGGAACATTACCAGGCGATGCCTCCCTGGAATTCGCCAGTTCGGCGGTAACAACAGCTAGCTGGGTCTGACACTTTTCCAGCTCATGAGACAACATGTTGTTCTTCTCCGTAAGTAACTATTTATAAATGATCCTTAAATCAGTTGTTTCAACTGCTTCAAGTCTCGGGGGCTACTGGTATATGATTACCAGATCTGTACAATGCGTACTTACCTACATATCTTTCAAATGCTGGTCAGTGGCTCTGGCAAGCCCATCTCGAGCAGCTCGGATGTATGCATCAGCCGAGCTGAAGGCATTGAACGCCTCTTTAGTAAAGCGGGGGTCGCGAAGGGCGGCCCTCCGGCGCCGATGATTCATGGCGCTCTCCACTTCAGAGTTCGTGATGGATACATTATCCGAATCCTCTGAAGGAGGACAATCCGGCGTCGCTCCCGTATCAGCCCCCGCCCTAGAGGCAGGGTCTGGAACTTGACTGGTGAGGCGCGACCGGCAGGATCCCCGGACATAGTTCGGCGAACACTCTTCCTGATAAAACATAGTGGACCATGTCACGGTTCGATGTGATTGCCAGGGGGCATATTTAAAGTCATACCTCTTTGATGAAGGCTCGTCCGTGTTGTCATTTGCCTTCCTCTTCAAAGACCCGCCCAGCGTAGGCGCCGCCCTCTTATGAGACGCCTCTGGTGCGGCATGACGCGCCAAGCGCCTCCCCTTTGAAGCACGAGACAGTGCGGTGGGTGAGGCATAATGAGGAAGCTCTTTCGGAGGAGATGTCTCCTGGCTACTTACATGTGAGGCAGGAAGGAGGCTAGGATAATCGGCCATGATGGCCACTTCTGTGCCATCATGGCTCGCCTGGTAGAAGACTCCCTCTTTGAGCTCTACAAATATGTCCGGATCCTCTTCGAATCCGGGATCGAGGTCCCGGTTATGGTCCTCCGGCTGTGGAGTGGGGCTATAAATCCCCGCGATAGCCTTCCGCCATTCCTATTAAAAATGGACGGGTAAATGTCAATTAAACATGACCCAGGGAGAGGATTGAGTAAGGTGGTGGGATTAAAACTCACCCAGCTAGGGGGATTGTACATGGAGAATCCCTCTTGGCGCTTAAGACGAGTAAACTCCTCTTTCTCCCCTTTATACGGATCGGCCAATATTGTGGCCAGGGCGGCAGGGGTGTCCGGACCCTTCCGTCCGCAGCGTGAGGCATCATCTTCCCCATTGTAGTGCCACATAGGAAGCCCTCTGAATTGGAGTGGTTGAACACCTCGCACTATTGAGATTGCCATTACCTCGATTATTGATAATCCGGACTGGGCAAGTGTCCTTATCTTGCCCATTAATTGTTGGACTTTCGCGCTATCTTCCTCCTTGAGGTTCTGCGGGTGCCAGCTGTGGCGCTTCATCAATGGAGCGCTGGAAAATTCGGGAAGGCCCATTCGGGCTGGGTTGGGGAGAGCGACATCTTCAATATAAAACCACTCCGAGGGCCACTCTTCGGATGCCTTCTTCGGTGTGCCGGATAGGTATCCGGTCCCGGCTATGCGCCATATTTTGGCGCGGCCCACCTCGAACCCGGTTCCCTTTTGGGTGCGAGGGACGAGGCAGAAAAGCTTCCTCCATAACTCAAAATGGGCCTCGCAGCCCAGGAATAGCTCGCAAAGAGCGATGAATCCCGCAATGTGCAGGATAGAGGCCGACGTAAGATTATGAAGTTGGAGGCCGTAGTACTCCAGGAGACCTCGGAGGAAAGGGTGGATTGGAAATTCGACGCCTCTTAATAAAAAGGAGACGAAGCACACTCGTTCCCCCTTGGTTGGATTGGGGAAATTTTCAGCCAGGGCTTCGCCAGTGAAAGAGGTTAATCCTGCCCGAACGGTGACTAGATCCGTGGGGGGGGGGGAAGGAATCCATGTGTCTGAAGCTTAACCAGCTGGTCGTGGGATACCGAACATCTCTCCCAATCGCCTTTTTCGGAGCCGTGGGGCAGGAGGAAGAACTGGGAGCATTAGCCATGTTTGAGTGGTTTCTCCTAGCAAGCTCTAAGGATTTTCCGCCTGGTGTGGGATGGCATCTGAGATCCAATCCCTTTAAATAGACGCCTTCCTTATATGGCCAGTGTGTTATGTGCAAAAGATACCCTGACCTTTTGTACTCGCTCGACACGTGGAAGCAGAAGCAATGGAGGCGCAGAAGCAAAGGGTATGACATTAAATGAAAAGCCGAGTATAGCTCTTTGGGTCAGACGTTTCGAAGTGTTCGGAGAAAGAACCCGCCTTGCAATGCCGAAGACAATCTGCGCGCCGGACACATTGTCATTGAAACCTGGCTCGGGGGCTACTGAGGGAGTCCTGGATTAAGGGGTCCTTGGGCGTCCAGGCTATGTGATGTGGGCCAGACTAATGGGCCATGAAGATACAAGACAGAAGACCTCCTCCCGTGTCCGGATGGGACTCTCCTTTGCGTGGTAGACAAGCTTGGCATTCGGATATGAAGATTCCTTTCTCTGTAAACCAACTTTGTACAACCCAGCTCCCTCCGGTGTCTATATAAACCGGTGGGTTTAGTCCGTAGAGGCAATCATAATCATACAGGCTAGACAGCTAGGGTTTAGCCATTACGATCTCGAGGTAGATCAACTCTTGTAACCCCATATTCATCCAAGATAATCAAGCAGGAAGTAGGGTATTACCTCCATCGAGAGGGCCTGAACCTGGGTAAACATCGTGTCCCTGTGTCCTGTTACCTTCGATCCCCAGACGGACAGTTAGGGACCCCCTACCCGAGATCTGCCAGTTTTGACACCGACACCCTCCGTCCGAAAAAGCTTGTCCTAAGCTTGTCCAAATGGGTGTATCTAGCACTAACTTGGTGCTAGATACATCCATTTGAGGAACAAGCTTTTTAGGACGAAGGGAGTAGCAAAAAGGCCAGCAATAATCAATTTAGAGATGCAAAGTTGAATAAACGCTCAACGATGTATCTACAAAGGAAACTGAATATGGGATGGACTCGGATTGGTGGTGGATAGGTAGATGTATATGTGGACTCAGATTAGGGATGGACATGTGGTGGTATATGTGGAGTCAGGCGGGGACGATGGTGTGGTGGTGGTAGATGGCAGCAGTGATGACGATGGCGTGGTGGTGGTATATGACAGTGGCGATAAAGATGGCATGGTGGTGGTAGATGGCAGCGGCGATCAAGATGGCGTGGTGGTGGTATATGGCAGCAGTGATGAAGATGGCGTGGTGGTGGTATATGGCAGCGATGAAGATGGTGCGGCGGCGAGATGACAACTTGTGAACATAACTCGAAACTCTAAAGGACTAGACGCTAAGACTAGCAACTCGACACGATGATGCAACCACAAATTCAAAAAAGGAAAACACCGAATAGAAAATTGCAAAAGGCTCAGATTCGCTCGGATATGATGTCGAACCCTAAATTTTTTGTGGCTTTTACATGGACTGTAGGTATGAAGAACAAATGCGATCTAATTACGAAAAACTGGAAATTCTCACTGAGCAACCTCGAACTCTGATACCGGTTGATAGGGGCAAAGGTGTCCCGTCTTTCGATGAGATGGTGGCTATCATTTTCGGAGGAGTAAACTTTCGCGACCCAACTACGAACGTGCGAGGACGTAGCGCCTTAGTAATCGCTAAACCAACTCCCCGAGGTTACTGCCACGCCGGAGCATGATCAACCTGAACACGAGGGTCTATTTCCTACACGCACGAAGAACAAGGAAGAAATTGAAATTATAGTTTGAATATTGCGAATATAAGAGGTAAACTTTATTAATGGAAGAGGGGTTTTGTGACGTCTTGGTCTGGCTATAGAACACAAATGAAGGACGCGAAGTTGCAGCTATGGCGAACTTTTAATCTAAACAAAACCCAAGTCTAAATGATACCCTAAGGGCTATATTTATAGGAATACAAAGGGGAATTTCATGCATCCTTGGCAAGGTGGGACTAAATTCTGTCCTATGTTGTTTTCCCTATTAATACGGACTCTAAAAGCAGCCTATAAAGTGTATTTCGAAATTACGTGGGCCTGACTGGTGCAACACCTATATTAAGCTATGGACGAAATTTATGAAAGGCCATCTTGAATATTTCATCCATGTCATTGTATGTCATCATGGTTGCTCCAAACTGTTGAAAACTCCACCAGAAACTCCGTTCCTGTTCCCGTTGCATGCGCCATCCTCTCCATGCTTGATCACGCTCCAATGTTCACCGTTCTTGTCCATTTTGGGCCCTTCATTTGCAAGCAAAACAAATCCAATTTAGGCAACATCATATTCTCAAGAACATTAGAATCATTACCAAGAAACAAAAGTACCTGGTAATTTAATTGGCATGCGCAAGATCTAGTAATTGGTCCAGTATTTGTAGCAATAGGGGATGTGGGTGTAATTGTGGTAGCAATGTCCTCATCACTCGCAGGATCATTTGCGTGCGGTAGTGCACCTACAGGAGCCATCCTATATCCCGCGTGCGATTGTCCTCGCTAGGATACTAGAAGAGGAGGAAGATCATCATCGACCTCGGCCGCGCCTCATACCAGCCGGTCGACCACTGCCACCAGCCCTGTCTCCGCCTCCACCACGACCAGTGAGCGTGGCCCGACCAGGGGGCGCCGCATCGCCTAACGACGAGATGATGTGCGAATGGCAGTTGCACATTCACTGCCACTCCAATGGCTTCTGCTTCAAGGGCGGGGATCGCTACTCTTGAGAGTACTAGTGCAAGCAGGCCACACAACTCCCGACCATCCATGCCGGGGACTTTGGCAAGGTGCTCAGCGACAATGTGGTCCATGCGTTGGCCTACTCGACGATCTGGCCCTGCAAGAACTAAGGCTAGATTGTTGTGTCATCTCCACACTCGCAGTGGCTGGCACTGAGGCACCCCGCACCATTTGCCTATGAGCGCTCATTGGCAACCATGTCATGCTGCTCTTGGTGGATTCGTACGGCACCCATAGCTTCATATCATCATCCTTCTCGTAGTGCATCAAGGCAACACCCGTGCCTGTGCCCACGGTGGATGTGTCGTGGCGAACACTAAGCACATGGTCAGCAACATCATGGTGCCTGGGGTGCAATGGTGGATCTAGGGGCACAATTTCACGATGGGTATGTGTCAACTGGCCCTCGACGCCTACGACGGCGTCCTTGGAATGGACTAGCTCGAGCAGTTCAGCCCGATGAGCTGTCACTGGTCGGAGAAGACGCACACATTCACTCATGAGGGCGCCACCATCACCTTGCAAGGTGTTCGTCCAAAAGACACCCACTCCCTCGACGCCATAGAGACAAAGTAACTCAAGAAATGTTAGGCCGACAATGAGATATGGCACATGGCCGTACTTGATTTTGCCAGGCCGGACACTACTTCTGCCAAGCACATGGCCGTCCAAAGGGTGCCCGATGAGTTCACCAACGTCTTCGCCAAGCCCAAGGGTCTAACACCATATCACCATTACGATCATGCTATCACCCTTGTCGAAGATGTGCGACCCACGAACTCTAGGCCATACCACTACTCGCCTCTACAAAAGGACGAGATCGAGCGCCAAGTCCAGGAGTTGCTGCAGTCTGGCGTGATCGAGCACATCATGATCCCCTTCACCGCATCGATGCTGCTTGTTAAGATGAAGGATGGGACCTGGCGGTTCTGCGTCGACTACTTCCGGCTCGATGATGCAATAGTCAAAAAGAAGTTTCCCTTCCCTATTGTGGATGAGCTGATCGACGAATTATCCGGCCCAACCTTCTTCTCCAAAATCGACCTGCGGGTGGGTTATCACCAGATTGCATACGTGAAGGTGACAAGGAGAAGACGGCCTTCAAGGCTCATCATGGACACTTCCATTTCAAGGTCATGCGCTTCGGCTTGACAAATACGCCAGCCACCTTCGAGTGCGTGATGAACACCATCTTCACCAAGTACGCCCGCAATTTGTCATATTTTTTCCTAACGATATTCTGGTGTTTAGTGAAATCTTGGAGGACCACCTTGAGCATCTTCCCCTCGTGTTCAAGATGTTCTACAATCACCAGCACTTCGCCAAGGAGTCAAAATGCTCTTTCGCACAGGACAAGATCGCCTACCCCAGCCACATCATCTCCAAGGAGGGAGTGGCAACAAAACCAGAGAAGACACACAACCAGCACCCGCTACTACCATGGAACTCTGCGGTTTCCTCGGCCTTACAGGGTATCACCGCAAGTTCATCACGCGCTACGTGATCATTGCCAAGCCCCTGACAAGCCTTCTCATCAAGAAGGGCTTTGAGTGGACGGAACAGGCGCAACTGGCATTCAACCTCCTCAAGCGCGCCATGGTGACCGCGCCTGTGCTCACACTTCCGGACTTTGCGAAGCCCTTCTCTATCAAGACCAACACATGTGATGCCATCATGGGCATGGTCTTGGTCGAGGACGGCCACCCATTGACATTCTACAGCAAGGCACTGAGTGTCGTGGGTGGACACGATCACCTATGGGGCCACGGGCCCCTTGTGGTTCGGCAGGGGGAGATCACGTTGCACAAAGAGCGGAGGCCATGAAGCAGCACAACGACGAGACTCTTGTGGTTTTACCCAGGTTCGGGCCGTTGAGAAGCGTAAAACCCTACTCCTGCTTTGGTGGATTGAATAGAGGAACATGACGACACGCAATGCCCAAACCCGGCAAGATGGCCTCGGGGAGAGCTGCTACGCTAGTACAAGTGTGAGAAGATCCGAATCCCTCTCTAGGTTACCTTGGACCTCCTTTTATAGCTCAAGGGGAAACCACAGTGGCAAAACAGACTTTATCTTGTGATTAGATAGCCAACAATGCTATCATACCTAACTCTTGCACTTAGGACAAAATGCCATAAATGCTACCTTAGGTGGCATGCGGGGATGCATCGCCAGCAAGCTTATATCGCCTCTTAGCTAGCTTCTTCTTATCATCTTAACACGCCTCTGGACAGGTGTCAAACGGGTGTGATCTACCTTCCAGCAAACCACCACGTGCTTAATGAGAGCCACTTAGTCACCTGGGGGGCTTGATACCGCATCGATATGTGACTGGCGTCGTGGTGCGGTGGAGCGATGGTAACTGGCCTGTGCCTGCCGAGGGCAGGGCTTGCCGGGCCTTCTTGGAGGGGTGCGCGCTTCGGTCTCCGGCCGTCCCGGAGATGCGGCTGGCGCGGCTTGATCCCGCTCTTATCTACTTCATCGACCTTGCCAGCCTCATCTATCCAGCAAAGGACACTTCCCTTGGAATCTCGGTCTTCTTGATGCGCTCCTTGATCTCACGAAGAGCGGTTTCTCTGGCTTGGCCTTGCATTACACACTGGTGCTAGATGTATGATTGTCAGCACGCCTGTGTATGAGTCCGGCCAACAAACGCGGATGTTCGGTGCACCGACAGGAGCTCCCGGGCCTGGCCCAGTCGTGCTGGCGGGCATCGTTGGGGTAGGCCCTAATAAATACATAGGCGGGCACCTCGACCATGCCACAACGGGATCCATGTCTTCCTTGATATCTTCTTTGCTTCTTCATTAACCTGGGATTGAATCAATTCCCGGTTTCCCCGCGAGTCGTGCGATGTCAAATGCCGCGGGGCTACCCGCGCAAAGGGTCGGGGGATGCCCATGTTCATGGGAAGTTAATTGAAGTGCCCGCGCATGACCCCGGGGGAGAAGGTGGTAACTGCCATTTTACTCACCCCATCACTCCTGCTATTTCCGCCATGTATGTTGCATGCATTGCGCAGAGTAGGTAACAGACGCATAGGGCACGGGAATGATTGCCATGGCAGAAAGCATAGTGCCATTGATTGGTGCGGGAGGATGACCGGCGAATCTGGATGTCGTTAGTGCCACCGGGGGGAAACCCTTCTCCCATCTAGGGAGGAGGTCAAGGAAGAAGAAGAAGGAGGGTGGCTCTCTCCCCCTCGCTTTCGGTGGCGCCGGAGTGCCACCGGGGGCCATCATCATCACCGCAATCTTCACAAACAACTTCACCGCCATCATCACCAACTCTTCCCCCCTCTGTGCAGCGGTGTAACCCCTCTTTTACCCGCTGTAATCTCTACTTAAACATGGTGCTCAACGCTATATATTATTTCCCAATGATGTATGGCTATCCTATGATGTTTGAGTAGATCTGTTTTGTCCTATGGGTTAATTGATGATCGTGATTGGTTTGAGTTGCATGTTTTATTATTGGTGCTGTCCTATGTTGCTCTCCGTGTCGCACAAGCGTGAGGGATCCCCGCTGTAGGGTTTGCAATATGCTCATGATTTGCTTATGGTGGGTGGCGTGAGTGACAAAAGCACATACCCGAGTAAGTAGGTTGTTTGTGTATGGGAATAAAGAGGACTTGATACTTTAATGCTATGGTTGGGTTTTACCTTAATGATCTTTAGTAGTTGCGGACGCTTGCTAGAGTTCCAATCATAAGTGCATATGATCCAAGTAGAGAAAGTATGTTAGCTTATGCCTCTCCCTCAAATAAAATTGCAATAATGATTACCGGTCTCGTTATCGATTGCCTAGGGACAAATAACTTTCTCGTGACAAAAAGCTCTCTACTAAAACTAATTTAGTTGTGTCTTTATCTAAACAGCCCCTAATTTTTATTTACGCGCTCTTTATTACCTTGCAAACCTATCCAAAAACACCTACAAAGTACTTATAGTTTCATACTTGTTCTAGGTAAAGCGAACGTTAAGCGTGCGTAGAGTTGTATCGGTGGTCGATAGAACTTGAGGGAATATTTGTTCTACCTTTAGCTCCTCGTTGGGTTCGACACTCTTACTTATTGAAAGAGGCTACAATTGATCCCCTATAGTTGTGGGTTATCACACAACACCAATCAATAAAAAGCACAAGAGTCACACCACACAAATAGATCCTACAGGTAAGGTCATATCCACAAGTGATATGATCTCATCCACTAGCGGAGGACTCTGGTGGGCAAGGTGTGGCAGCCGCCACACCTTGATTCCGTGCCAAAAACTTTTTATACCTATGCATATATTGTTTGTTAGACCCTTAGCCAAGCACAAGGCACGTATAGGCAAACGCTGATTGGAAGTACACAAGCACACAACTTGATTGATGTGCTGCCAAGCACAACGCACATATATGCAAAGCTAGGAAGCACACAAGCAGGTAGCTTGATTGATGTGTTGTCTCGAACATGCACGTCTAACTACGTCTTCCACCGACAACGATCTGATCGATTATCTCGGTGGTTTTCTCTCAACAAAACTTACCGTAACTTGCGATCAGAAAGCTGAACGGATTTTTTTTGATGACGCATGCAATTTGCACCTTTTTGGATATATTTTCTTTGACAGTATGCAACCAACTTGCCATGCTCAAAGCGTTACCGATATGCGAATAGGGATAGACAACCATTCTATTTTCGGTTATAACCAGATCATTGACATACACTTCAACTAGTAGGTTGAACTTTTGGATTTTCTTGTATAGACTGTGTGCTTGAAGGAATATCTCTTGAAACCGAGACAGGTCAAACTTTGTTCCAAGCTCTTGGTCGCTAGCCCTTATATATAGTGCCTCTTTGAGCTTGCAAATTTTCTCTTCTTTGCCTTTTTTCTCGTAGCCAAGAAGTTGTTCCCCGTACACTTCTTTTATGGGATCATTGTTAAGGAAAGAAGATTTAACATTCATATAAAAACTTTTCAATCCTCTTGTGCTGCCATAGCTAGGAGCAGCCTCGCCGTCTCGAGTCGAGCAATAGGTGCAAACACCTTTTCATTGTTAACTCCTTGAAAATCATCAAAATCGAGTTGCGCAACAAGATGGCTGGTGACTGGCTCCTTTAATGATTTTATTATTCTCCTATATTTCGTTATTCTTCGGAGGATTCACATGATTTTTTTACTTAAAAGTTCGCCACACCTTAAATTTTTTTCGTCCTCCGCCTCTGATCTCATCATACTACGTGCGAATCGTAACTTAACTCGGTAGTGGTGGTCTGAATCTAAGCTTTGTCCTTATCATCACAATTAACAATGAAGATCATCTAGCAATCTAAAAGTTAGTCCTCGAGTCACGCAAAAATACTTCTTTCTTGAATTCCTTCACTCCTCATTGTAGCATTGCTTCACAAACATAACATCCTTAGTGACATGGCCAAATGGGGTTACTATAGGATGGCCATACTAGAAAACAAGAGGAGAAGCTTTATAAGATGAATGGTAGATGAGAAATACGAGTATGATAGTAAGTGATCAAGAAGTGATAAAATAATTTTGTTCCTATGGCTTTTCCTAGTCCATTCTAAAGGTTATGACCTACAGTCAACAGGGGCTCTGATACTATCTGTAACGACCAAACCTGATAGCATTCGAGTCTCTGTGCTTACTGTGCTAGTCCCTGGATCAATAGTTAGCACACACAGTACAAGATGTAATATCAAGAATAAACCACATGTCATAATATTACATCATAGATCCAGAACTTAAATAATATACATACCTGCATGGCTCAAATCTAGTATACAAACAAAATACAGCAGAAAAGCAAATAAAATCTTCATGGAATCCATCAACACCACAGGCAAATGTCGAATATAGACATCGTAACCCTACGTCGTATCACTCACTCGTCATATAACATCTACATCATGAAACGCTGCAGCCATGAAAGGTCAATACTCTGAATGTATTGGCAAGTCACACAAGGAAAGATATAACAGACCTACATCTATATGCAAGGTATAGCAAGAGGATAATGTAGTGGTTGTTTTGCAAAAAAAACATTTTTTCCCTGATAACTACATTATATAATAGCCAAATTTTAATTATGTCTTGCTACAATTAAATACATATGGTTGAATTGGGCAATCCAATACCAACCTATCCCCATTATTAAATTTCCCACACAATTTTTATTAAGATATCATCTGTTAAGATCATCCAACAACGGTAATGGCATAGTCGCTCAAATTTGTCCATAACCAGGGACACGACTAATCAGATTAGTTTTAATACTCTGCAGAGGTCTGTACACTTTACACACTAGACTCAACTCGAAGATTGAGGCAAAGTCTTTCAGCACCAGTCGCCTAGTCCCACAGGAGGCCCATCCCAACTATCATAACTACATCTGCTGGCACATCCGGGTAAGGTTTCCGCAACTGATCAACTAAGCCACAGCCCATATTAGCCTATGGCTGTACATGGAAGCTACTAGTCATTAAGTGATGCGGAGCATCCTACGGACATCACCATGTCAAGAGTCCGTTTGGAAAGTGACACGTGCGACATCTACTTCACATACACAAAGGTGAATCATCTCCTTTACGCATGCTCACTTGACCCCATCGAGGATGGTATACTACTTGACACTTCTCCCGTGTGCATGCATAGGTATTGCTGGAGCTTTAAAGATGTTGAGGAGGAGTGCAAGAGCCAAGGAACAACTACACCATCCGTGAGGGAAGCATGGAAGCGAAGATGGAAGAAGATAAAGCTGCTGAAGCTATAGCGGCCGAACATCCGGGCCAGAGGCCGGACATTCGGCGCCTATGGAGCCGCCCAACAGCTGCACCAATAGTCGTCCGAACAAGCTTCAGTGGCCAGACATCAGGCGCCAGCCCCGGACATCCGACGCCTCCCGACAGCCCGGACATCCGGCATCTCCCCCGGAAATCCGGCACCGACGTATCCAGAGAGCAACCGAACCTCCACTTCAGCCCGGACATACGGCCGACACCCCGGACACTCGGCTCGTCCCGAAGCCCCGGACAACCGGCCCCCAGCCCAGACGTCCGACACCTGCGCGTGCCTAACCGGGCCAAATGCCCATGTATCCCCTCCTCACTTACCCCTTCATGGCTCTAGACTATATATACTCCTCCACCTCCTTCTAGTTAGGGTTAGCAAAGGATTAGCTCATTTGAGACAGAGCTTTGCTCATCCATACGGATCTACTCCATCGAGAGAGACCGCGGCCTCTACGGAGAAGATCCACCTTGGATTCAAGACCCCTTTATGGGAAGATCCATCTAGGATATCATCAAGACCTCCTCATGGAGATGAACTTTACCTTGTATCTTTCCTTTTGTTGTTCATGTACCTTGTGGATCTTGTGTGTTTGATTGTCTAGTGGATGTGTGATTGGACTTGTTCTTGAGTGTTTCCCCTTGTGTTTTCTCTCCGTTCTTCCCTGTGTTCTTCGTGTTCTTCGAGGGAATCCACTCCAATCATGAAAGATCGGCCTACACCGGGTTAGCCCCGTATCATATGGTATCATGAGCCACGTTTATCACGTATTTGGAGTCCCTCCCACCGTTTTGTAGCATTCTTTTGCTTGATTTCGTCCTAAATTCAAAAATCCCCACCAAAAATAGCCCCCAGTTTTTTTTGTGATTTGTTGGTTTGATGATGTTTTGTTGATTTTTATCCATGGATTCGTTGTGTATTGAGTAGATCTAGCTTCTCCCCACTTTTCTCCACCTTCCATCCACAAAATCCGTCAAATTCTGCCCCCAAAATCATCAATTTCCACCCCAAATAGAGTTTCGAAGTCCAAATCCCGATCTGGAATCGTCGGGCCAGACATCCGGGCCCCAAGCCGGACATCCGGCTCCTGGAGCACAAAATCTGCATGGTTCTGGACATCAGCCCCTGGATAACTGGCCCCACCCCCGGATTTCCGACCCCTAAGAATTCAGCCTCCCGTGTTTCACCGTTTTGCCCATAACTTTCACATCCGGAGTCCGATTTTTGCGTTCTTTAGATCGTTGACTAGCTATTGACATCCTATATCTATCTAGATAGGTTTCAACACCATTTGACTCCATCAAATTTTTGGCACTTTGGCATCTTTGCCTAGGGCTCCCACCATATCATCCGCATAACCACCACCGACTTCCGCAACTTAACCCATTTTGTTCCTTATAGCATTTGTGGTTGTTTGAGTAGTGATTTGAGTCTCCTAAGGTTTTTCGGCTACTTAGGGATGGTTACTTCTTCATCAACCACCACCATAACTTTTGCATAACCTTGCCCACCATACACTTCCGCCACCCCAACTTAACCCAATTTTGATTGAGCTTGTTTGAGTTGTGGTTTGTGTCTCCTAAGGTGTTTCGGCTACTTAGGGACCATTGCTTCAACTCCTATACCATGTATAGCCCATCATACCCTTCCACCACTATAACCCATTTTGACCGGGTTTCCACCAATACTTCCGCAACCACCACCGCATTCCCGCTACCACCATTTGACGTTTGATTTTGAGTTCACGGTTTTTTTTCGTTTCCTAAGGTGTTTCGGCTAACTAGGAACGATTCGACATTGAGAACACCGCCACTCATCATCGCCACGAGGTCGTCATCGTAAAAAGGATGGTAACCTCGATGACATCATTGTACATTCACCCTTGCCACTGCATTGTTAACCCCTAGCCCATTTTGCGTCACTTGCCTATCAAGACTAGCCTTTGAGTATTGCCGGCCACGTTACTTGTGCACATTAGTGATCATCGATCTACACCTTCCATTGCATACATACCATATCATATTGGTATCATCTTGGTATCATATCATCTCTTGTGTCACAAGATTGTTCCCGCATATACACAATTGCTATCTTGGTTTGTGCATTTTGCATTGTGGCCATCCAAAGAAAAGAAAAAAAAAGAATAAGCTTTTAAGCAAAAGAGAAAGAGCAAAGAAGCTTGTAAGGAAGAGCCATAGCATCGTATCATAGTGCATTACAATATATCTTATGGTATCATATCTGATCATCTTGGATCATCTTGTGCTATTTTGTGCTCATTCCTTGGTTGCACGACCCCATTTATCTATCCATGTGTGTGTTTCCGTGTGCCATTCATTGCTATTGGTCTACTTGTTTCACTTGCGAATTTGTGAATCTCTTTCAACATTATTGATTCTTGCTAACATTTTGCATCAAATTTTTGTGCCACTATCCTCACCAAGCTACTCCATAAGCTTTACTTTGTAGGTGTGAGTGAAGAAGTCCGGTACCAATTCCACTATTCTTTCATTTCACATTGAGTCAAACGGGATACATCCTCAACTTTGGGAAAGGTAACTTGGTATTGTTCTCATTTCCTACTCACCTAATCGAGTCTTGTGATGGATAGGCAAGGCATTTCACCTTCGGTCTACAACAACAACGACGAGTTTGATGCCACGAAAAACTCCACCGACGCCAAGATGCATGCTCAAATGGAGGAGATCAAAGCCCTCATCAAGTCCTACAAGCGATCTTCCTCATCTTCGAGAAGACGCTCAAGAGCACATGCTTCCGAGCTACCATCTCCGGCAAGGTCACATCGGCATCGACACAATCACCGACGAGAACGTGAAGGTCAAGAGCTCAACACAAACAACCGCTCAACAACTTCACCACCTCCCTTGGCATCTTCGCCAAGCGACTTCAAGGCATCTTCACCTACGGACATATGACATCTTCGCCAAGAAGCACCCCAAGACTACGCTCAAGAGAAGCTCCCCAAGCAGAACTCCACGACTTCCACGAGCTACTACGACCTCGACACCGACTACAAGATTCCTTTCTATGGGACTCAAGAACCCGAGGAGCATCTCGAGTGGCAGCGCCTAATGGACGACTACCTCAAGCTACATCAAGTTCCTCCCGAAGATCAAGTAAAGTGCGCCACAAGAAACTTCCATGACTATGCGTCAACATGGTGGCTCACACACCTTCGGAAAGCTACGACATGAGTTGGCCCAAGACGAAGAGAGCTTTGCGGCGAGAGTTCGTGCCTCCAACCTACATGGAACAACTTCTACGCCAATTGCAGAACACCACCCAAGGATCCAAGTCCATCGACAAGTACTTCAAGGAGATGAAGAAAGCCTTGCGACGAGCCGGCGTGGACGAACCCATTTCGATGAAGTTCCACTTCATGATGGGATTACACAACGACATCTCCAAGACTATCTTCCTCGAGAACTACCACTACTGCAGGATGCTGCTAACGTGACACTATGATCAGAGACCCTTCGAGAAACTGTGTTCGATGCCATAATCGCAAACGGTGATGTATGAAAACCGTCAGAAATGTGTAAAACGTTTGCGATGATGGATGCATCAAACACGGTTCAGGTTTTTGTTGTGTGTGCGATGAAGGGCATACGGTTTAGTTCAATGAACTGTTTGCGATGAGGAGGAACAAAAGAAACGGGCAGCCAGATGGAGGCGTGTGCGATACACAGCTTACGGTTCACTCAGATGAACTGTTTGTGATTAGGCAACACAAAAGAAACGGTCAGCCAGATCAAAGGTGTGTGCGATATACGGCATGCGGTTCACTCGGATGAACTGTTTGCGTTGAGACATGAGAACAGAAACGGTTCAACTTAACAAGATGTGTGTGATACGCGGCAAACAGGTCTGTAATCAGAAATGTGTCTGAAGACCGATAAGAACACAGATAGTTGCTGCTAATAAGACGTGTGTGTTGTGAGCAAACGATTGCTGGTATACAATTGTGAGTGATTGATGAAAACATCACCGACGGGTTCCATTGTTTAGTCCGTGTGCGATGCGATTTTCTTTGTCCGCACACCATCTACGCTCTGTCTACAGAGCATCAACATATATACTTAAAAAGACAACATTGCATAACCAAATTAAGCATACAATTACATAAGTGACTACACACATAACATTTGCACACACCAAAGTAAGCAATTACATGCATACTAAAGTAGGAGAAACGAGGATCTAATCATCTACTTATTGTTGCGACAACGCTTGCCATTGCTCTACTTCCGGCTGGATCCCTGGCCGTTTTGGGGAAGGAGGGACTTCATCATGTCAACGATTCGTCGGTACATGTCGTAGCTCGTGTACGCCTCCTTGGCCGCGTACACGACGTGAGCTTTGTCGAGTTTCTCCATCCAGGCCGAGTGCCAGGCACGCTTGTCCTTGTTGCACGAATCCTTCATGTCTCTGTAGTAGGGGTCGATGATGGCCTCGGCGAGGTGAACCAGTGAGTCCTTCTCATGCTCCTTGCTGCCCCTGATCTTGTATTGGTCCTGGATGTCGACAAGATTCTGGCAGGCGATGCCCGAATTCTCGAGCACCTTTACATCGTTTGTGATGTCCACCGTAGCGAACATGTAGTGGTGGCTGTTGACAAACCTGGCGAAACGCTCGCAAGGCCTTGTGCCAGGCAGTAGTGGTAGACGTGGACGTGGTGGCGCACGCACATCTAGGCGATAGCGACCTTGGGACGAGACCCGACACGAGCACGGGTGTACTCGAGGTCGAACCCGACCACCTTGTACTTCTCCTTGGCAAGCAACAGCTCCATGATGTGGATGGAGTGCTCCGCCCAGACCGGGTCGTTGGTGTACACCACCTAGAGGTCCATGAACCTTATGTGGGTGTCCACCACGGCACGCATGGTGAACTGTTGCTCATCATCGGTAGCCGCTCGGAGCGCCATTGGAGCCGCACGAGATACCCTCTAAGAATTTCTTGTGCGTGTGCTTCTTGCAATGGTGGGGCGCAATCGAAAGGTTGAAGAGACACAAGGGTAGGTTAAATGGCCGCTATAATAAATGGGGGTCGGCCGGCCTGTAATCGTCATGTCTTGTCACGGCGTTCATAGCGAAGGATTCCAGAATCCAGTGCACGCTTGACAACACCGCACCCCAGGCGTGGGCTCAAAGAGGCACCAAATGTATCATCGGTGAGCCTGTTCCCGCACTACCGCGCTGTTTACCGCGCAAGCTTCCCGCCCGGCTAGTTTGCCCACGCGTCGGCTAGAAGAGGGACAAATCGTGGGCGTTTATTGGCAAAAAGCTTTGTAAAAATGAAGTGTAAGGAATGACTTCGGTCATAAGTTTACCCCTGGGTGATGAGGTCAAAGTTACACAGAAGGGTGGTGATGGACACTCGAGTGCGATAATTAATTCTGCGCTTTACAGTGCACACGGTGGAAGAAACCAACTGTGTGCAATAATGTCAAAGATCGCAGTCGAGTTAGCTATACAGATCGTGTGCTGTGAGGTCGACAAGGTAAACTGATTCGAGAATGATTAATAAAATCTAAGACCATTGCACATTAAGGTCAAAATAGTGCTAGCAATATACGAGTCTCATACGATGCCATTTCAACGATTGTACCACAAAAGCTCGAAATGTTACAAGGTTCAAATTCCAGAGTTATATGGCTCAAATTTGAAGATTACAAGGTTCAAACTGATATTAGAAATGAAATTCAACTCATCAGCTGCAAACGCTCGCGCTGATGCGCTGAACATGGATATCAGAGAGGTTCAAACTAATATCACTGCTTCTAAGTCTGGCTTCGAAACCTCACAATTTTTGCAACGGGGTCAGCCATTGAGAAGTCATGTATGGGGTTGACCCGATGACTTCCGATTACTCTGTCATCTGAAGTTCCAAGATGAAATTCAGCATTTTTGGAGCCTACTCCATTCTGCTGCAGGCGCCGGCACTGATCAACAGACCATTCATTTTTGCGAAATAAATGTAGGGCAAACCTCATTTCCTTCAGCATCCTTGCTCTGAGAACAAAGAACCTGGCGAATGTAATCTCCGGTAAGGTCCCTCGGTAGGAGTTCAAAGTAATTTCTGAGAGATGCAGATCTAGGCATTCGACGTGATTGTTATATTGTATCACATTATCCACCACTGGGCCTAATCTTATCTGCAAAAGAAGAAAACGTGTTAGTGCCTACATGCAGTTTTGAACATTACTACAGGACTAGCTATTTGGTTAGCAGGATTTGTAAAATGCACTAACATGCCATCTTCGATCTGACATGATTAACATGGGTATTTGATTACATTCTAGAAAAATGTAACCTTCTTCACAAGAGGTTGGAGTGGATGAAAAGTTCCCTAAGAAAACTAGTACAGATGAATCCAAAGGAGAAATGCTTATTGATTGTAACCATATGGATCAAGCAACCAATATGGGGGGGCATGTATGTACTGAAATCCTCAAAAAGAACCTTCAGAAATCGTAGTACATTGTCATTGTAAACTTGGAAAAAGGTGTCACAAATTGAACTCCCTTATGGTTAACATTTAACAGGAAAGGAACATCACCTCGATATATAGCTTCTCCAGGCACGGAAAGCATCTCAGGAAACTGACAACTTGCTCCAGGTCGGGCCCGATAGATTCTAGTGCCAAGACCTTCACTGTGCGCAGTTTCGGGGTCAAGCTTGTCGGAATCATTTTTTGAATGACAGACGAACAAACATCTTCAAAATTAGAAATAATGTTAATTTGTAGAAGGAGAGGTAGAAGGCGGCTGTTGTACCTGAACGGGTGTGGATCCAATAACAAGTTCGGAGTATTTGTCAGACGAGTAGCCCACCACTGTCAATTTCGGCGCAGAAATGACATTGATTCTTGTTGGACCTTCTTGATCAACTACAAGAAATCTCTCAAGTGCAGGTGTGTCCTGGATGACCATACCGTGGTCCACCTTTTGTGATGTCTTCCTGCCGCACCAGCAACACACATAAATAGTCCAGAGAGTCATAGAGTTGATGTGGAAGGTACTCAACCCATTGATCGCCTGAAGATGAAGGTACTCGAGTGCAGTACAGCCATGGATCAGGCGCTCCATGTCACCCTTTGAGAGGCAGACAGCGACGAGCTCTAGGTGCTTCAGTTGTGGTAGAATAAGAGCGGGCGCGTCATTAAGGGGCAGGAAATGGCAGTTCCTGATCTTGGCGATGCGTAGCGTGGGCGCGAGGCGGAGTGCGGACATTGGCAGTGACCACATATGCCCATCATCAAAAGTGAGCTCCTCGAGCAGATCTAGGGCGGGGGATCGGAACCAGTCGTCAAGCTTGGCTCCGTCCTTGCCGTTGGAACGGAACTTGCCCATTCTAAGGCCTTTGGTTGGGCCAAGGTGACTGCCGAGGATCTTGGAGAACGCATCCAAGCTTTTGCGATAGCCATGGCAGAGCTCATGGGTGTCGATGAGGTCAAGAGGGCTGGAGTTCCATAGGGGGCGCCACCACCGGGAAAGGAGGGTTGTCCCGCCCCATATTTGATTGGGAGGAGGGAGATGATGACTCTCAACATATCATCAGGGAGGCTGCTGATTAAGTCTAGGCCTCTTGGAGTCGCTTGCGGTTCTAGCGCGCCCTGCCTCCGCTTGTTGGCAACCCCGTTCTCCACCTGTGGAGTCTCCTTGTCAGCGGCGCTTTCTGATAGAAATGGGAGTACAGGGAATATTTTGTTAAAACAGGGCAATAGAAAAGTGTATTGGTAACTAGAAGTTATTAGGTAGGAATATAGTAAGATAAGGGAATAACAATTTGTTGCTTAAATACTACACAATTCATTTGACATTGTTGGGTAAGTCAACATTTGCAGATAGTTGAAAAGAAAACTTACTTCGAACAAAGTCTGGACGGATGATTTTGTCGGGGAAGTTAGCATATATCTCATGACCAGACCCTTCTATGTGCAGTGCAATTTTAGTGCCAGCTTTCAGTACATAAAACTTTGCAATTTCATTCCAAAAGCCAGTGCCAAAATAGGAGTCCCACGTTCATCAAGTCTTACAGTAGCAATGATTGTAAATCCATGGTTTGTGCGCAGTGTGACATTCGTGGAGCCTTGATGTATGTAAAGGGAAATATTGTGCACTACATAGTCTATTGCATAGCGAGGGATGTCCTGTAGAAAATGGTAGGGTTGTTAAAGAAAATATGGTAACATGCAAATATGGGCCCAAATTGAAAGAACTTTACAACATTTGAAATCAAAGGACAAAAGTCTATAATTAAACAGATAGGGTAAACATGATGTCATGTATATATGAGAGTAATCGAAAGAACAATACATCATTAATTCGCCTAATATAGAAAGAAGAGGGGAAAAAATCCCCTTTGACGTATATGGTGCATGTGGCACCTTTTATCCAAATGTAGCAATGTTTAGAATATGTTCAGGAAAGTAGGCCATGCCAACCGATTTAGGGTGAGATTGAACATACCGCGCGCGTCCTCAAGTTATCTGGTATGATGAGATGGAATCTCTGGCTGTGGTCGCCAAGTCCTGAAGTATCGACGCACTGTACATTCTATGAATGAAAGAAAACCCTCAAATCAGCTCGAATAAAAATGAATTCACGGCGATTTCTGTCGGGTGATTAAAGGAGGTAGATGAACTGGGATAAGAGATGAGATAATATCTCGTTAAATTAGTTACCTTGTCGTCCATGAGAAAGAACCCTCAGTACGGCAGATTCCCCAACTGAGCGGAGCTGGGTCGACCGCGAGCAGCTTCGAGAAAGTCGATGGGGATAGGCGACGGCAAGCGGAAGTGGCGAAATGCGGTGGGCTTTGCCGGAAGCCTGGCGGCGGCAGGTGTCGAGCTAAGTGTTTACTGCCGCGATAGGCGGTGCCATGGCATAGACGCGAAGGAGCTTGTGCAGGTGTGAATGGGGAACGTACCGGAGGGTCCGAGGTGGGTGGCAGGCGGGTGAGGGTTTTTGTGACGTGGGGATGGTGAGGGTTTTATTTTTTATTTTTTGAATTGGGTGGTGAGGGTTTTCTGTCCCACAAAGAATTTTGGGGGCGACGGTTTGCTAGAGTGAACCGTGTGTGATTGACGGAGCAGGCAAAATGCTAGTCATTGCACACGGTTTCCAATTTTGGGAACCGTGTGTGATTGATGTACTACCTCCGTCCTGGTTTATTGGCCCCCCGTTGTAATTTTTACCAAAATTTGGCGAAATATTTAACATACTCAGACATAGATAATAAGCGTACACGTACATAAGCATAGTTCACCCATAAGTACATAGTTCAACCCTCATTAAGCATACTCAAGCGTACATAGTTCGATCCATCCCACATCTCATCTCACATGCGGCCAGCACGATCCTGAAGCTTCTCCAGGTACTCGGCATACGCGTCATGCGCCACCTTGCGAGAATACTTCTGCTTGAAGGAGCCAACGGCCTGTCCTCTTGCATGCGCAAGAACACTTAGATACGCGTCATGAATCTTGTGGTTGCAAAATGGGCACCCATAGCCGTCGTTCCAGGTCCTAATACACCTGTTATGCATTCCCACATAAAGCTCCCTCAGGATTCGCCTCTTGTACCTCCTCTGGGCATCTTCATCCTCGCTGTCCACATCGTCAGATAGCACCTATACATATAGTAAAAAAAAATGGCATCAAATCACTGATTACATGCCGTGAAGTAGGATTAGGAATTTATGGCTATTTATTTATACATATTCAAAGATAATGGTTCGATTTTTAAGCACAGTCGTCTATGTACAGACCAATCTTCAAGAAAATAATGGCACAAACATATGTAGGTCATTCAAAATCAATTGTAAAGTCCTGGCTAGGAATTATTAGCACGAACACTAACCCTAGTCGGATTACTAGCAGAAATCATTTGCACAGATGGAACAACTAATCACTTATCACCTGTACCATTCAAACAATCAATACACTACACGGATCTAACGAAACTTACTCAGATTTCATGGATTGGGAGAACATAACCACAGGATTTCTATTCCAAAAAGGGGGAGGCAGGAGTAACCAGAGAAACCCTATGATCTATTTGACACATAAATGGGTATAGATGACTAACCAGCTGTCCGTCGTCGTCGGAGTCGTCGCCGGAGTGGTCGTTGGAGTCGTCACCGGAGTGGCCGTCGGAGTCAGTGTGGAACTCCGCCTCCGGCTATGGAAGCTCGACGCCGTCGACGACGTCAGGGTGCAGCGGCGGTGAAGACAACCTCTGTCTCCATCTCCACGCCATGCTCCGGTGCTTTAGCAGCCCAGCGTCGCCACTCCCTCCGACAGGGCGCTTCGGCGGCATCCTCATACACTGACAGCTTTGAGGACTGAGAGCGGCGTCGAGGTTGCAAGCGGAGAGAGAGGATTGTGTGTGCGTAGCGAGGATGGGGGTGCGGCCGCTCGGGCGCACCATTAATATGGAGTAGTGGGAGTTGTGGGAGAGAGGCGGGCGGCGGTCAAACCGATGGCTCGCCTCCCGATGAGCCTGCGCACCGGACTGGTGACGTGCCTACCAAAGTTTCACACAGTTACTCGCACGCCTCCCGATGACACTGCGCAGCGAGCACGCCTCCGTCAATTCACACACCTGCACGCACGCCTCCCCATCTGCCTGCGGGGCGAACTGCTCGCATGCGTCCCGTCAACTCACGCATGCTCGCACGCCACACGGGTCGCGCAGCGGCACGTATATTGTTTTTCTATTTGGATGATTAATGCTGCCGCTTTATTGCTTAACCGAAGCATGGCACGTATCCATTGTTGGTCTAACGCTCACGGTTTGAATAAATAATCCGTTTGGGATATTGGTTCCCAATTATTAATAATCTCCCGTCTGTAGTTAGATAAAGATTACATCAAAACTGGTCTCAAATTTGACAAAAAAAGTACAATGCCACTTCGTATTGGTGTCCATATGACAACACGATAAGTTTCATGAACTTCAACTAAGTTTTGGATGTACTAGAATTTAAAAATCAAGATTCTCAATGTTTGAAATTTGTTGCACGGGGCATGAACATGCACCTAGTGAGACACATGTGTTTTTGCAATCCATTTAGGTGCACTGTCACGTGTGCATGTAGCTCAAATTTGATTTTTGCACATTATACCATAGAAAATCAATCAATCAATGTACTAAAACGTCTTAATGATCTCTGTGAATTTTTTGAAATTAAAACGTCCCTCCTTTGGTAACATGTATGTTCACCGCGAGATAATTAATTTAACATGCATCGTAGTTGCGGTGGATTCGCGGTGTGTGTGTGTGGGTGTGTGCGTCTGGGGGTGGCGGGTGGCTCGCAGTACACTACGAGTTGTGAGCCACCGTGTGGGTTGGCCGTTTTGCTAGGCAGGCTGGTGCCACATCAGAGTTGTGAAATCGTTATTTAAAACATTACACAACCCTTTCATACATAAATGTTTTGGCCACATGCAGTCGATGGTTGTCCTACACGACACTCGATACTCGCATGTGACACTTTCTATGGGCCCGCGAGGTCATCGTCCATCACTTTGACGAACATCCGGCAGTGAGGTTAATTTGACCAGCAAGGTATAATCTTTTTTGTTTGTGTTATGGTGGTATATAGTACGCGTCGAAGAGGTGGGAGGGGACTAGCATATATACTATACGTATGCGTCCGTGAACAAGTACACCTCACTCAGTGTCGGGACTTTTTGGTTACCGAGGCACGTGGCACATCAAAATTGTGAAATTGGTTATTCAAACATCACACAACACCTTTTTGGGCCATATGCATATATATCCTAGCTAGGACACTCACGTGTGATGCTTCCATCTGTGGGCCCACGAGGCCATCGTTGATGCATGCATGCATGCATCACTTTGACCTACATCGGGAGAGGTTAATTAATTTCACCATCGATGAGGATTCTTTTGGGTTGTACATATATTACGGCAGGAGCATATAGTATGCGGTGAAGAGGGGGGAAGGGGACCATCATATGTAGTACGCTTGATATGAACCTCATTCTCTGTGGGTGCATGGTTTACGGTTTTTGAGGGATGTGGCACATCAAAGTTGTGCATTTTGGGTACTCAACATATATATGTTTGGCCCACATGTAAAGCGGTGGTGGTTGTCCTCTCACACCCACTTAAGCGGTTATTAGCGATATTGATGCTTTCCATCTCTGAGCCCGCTTGGTCCATCACTTCTTTTTTCCTGACAACAAGAGAGGTTAATTTGACTTAGGAGGGGATTATTATTTTTGCTCTAGGCTGACATGCATGATACACTTTGAGCACACACATCTGCATGTGTACGCATGAATCCCTCCCATCGAGTCGAAGTGGCTAGTACAACGACACCATCATGAACCGATCTCGCTCTGTGTGGGGAGCTAGTGTATGATTTTTGACACACGCGCCAGATCAATGTTGTGTATTCAAACATGCATGCACGCATCACCTCCATACATATGCATGTAGTGGTTGCCTTCAAACGATACACTCCCTCGCGTGGTTATCGATGACAAGCCTATATATTCGTGGGCCCACGTGGACATCCATGATCACCTTGACCAACAACAAGATAGGTTACCATGGCGGATTCTTCATTTGGTTAGTGTTATCGTAGTATAGGTCATGGTGAGATTCAGACCTAATTAAGTTTGAGCGCATATACTATGCACACATGCATGCATATATGAATCCCCGTCATTGGCTTGAAGTGTGGTGTAACATACATATGCATCGTCAACCTAACCCTCACTCAGTGTGGGGATTTCTAGTTTGAAATCACGGTGCCACATCAAAGTTGTTCATTGTTACTCAAAAACACACCTCTCCATACATAAGTTTGGGCCACACACATGCAGTGGTTGTCTTCGGGGACTAGCTACTTGCGTGATTATTGGCGAGCTAGCCCATCTCCGGGGTCGCATGGACGGACATCACTTTGACCAACAACAAGAGAGAGGTTATATGACCAAGGTGGATTATTCTTGGTCCGTTTTACGATCCATCTTGGTGAGATATATGCCTCTCTAGCCCGCCGACTGAAAGTGTGTGTGTGTGTGGGGGGGGGGTTGCTACATTGCACTTTGCTAGGTGAACCTCGATTGGGGGGGGGGCATGCATTCATAGCTTAATTAGGATTCCCTTTGTGGCGACACGAGGGGGGTGGGGGGCTGCTAGCTACTTCGCACTTTGCTAGGTGAACCTCGGTTGGGGGAGGAGGGGGAGGGGGCATGCTCATAGCTTAGGATTCCCTTCGTGCCGACACGAGGGGGGTGCTAGCTACTTCGCACTTTGCTAGGTGAACCTCGGTTGGGGGGGCATGTGCATTCATAGCTTAGGATTCCCTTCGTGCCGACACGAGGGAGGGGTGGTTGCTAGCTACTTCGCACTTTGCTAGGGTAAACCTCGGTTAGGGGGAGGGCATGCATTCATAGCTTAGCTAGGATTCCCTTCATGCCGACACGAGGGAGGGGGGTTGCTAGCTACTTCGCACTTTGCTAGGTGAACCTTGGTTGGGGGGGGCATGCATTCATAGCTTAGGAATCCCTTCGTGCCGACACGAGGGAGGGGGGCTGCTAGCTCTACTTCACACTTTGCTAGGTGAACCTCGGTTGGGGGGCATGCATTCATAGCTTAGGATTCCCTTTGTGCCGACACGAGGGAGGGGGGCTGCTAGCTACTTCGCACTTTGCTACGGTGAACCTCGGTTGGGGGGGCATGCATTCATATATAGCTTAGGATTCCCTTCGTGCCGACACGAGGGAGGAGGGGGGCTGCTAGCTACTTCGCACTTTGCTAGGTGAACCTCGGTTGAGGGGGAGGGGGCATGCATTCATATATAGCTTAGGATTCCCTTCGTGCCGACATGAGGGAGGAGGGGGGATACTAGCTACTTCGCACTTTGCTAGGTGAACCTCGGTTGAGGGGGAGGGGGCATGCATTCATAGCTTAGGATTCCCTTCGTGCCGACACCAGAGGGTGGGAGCAAGTAATACCGTGCGCTTTGCGAGAGAGGTGCCACATCGAAGTTGCATTTGGTATTTGAAAATCAAACCACCTTTTTGATACATAAATTTGGTCCACATGCAAGTGTGTTCGTGTTCTGACCCTCTCCCGTGTCATTTTTCGCCAAATTTATGAACATTAGACAAGCCAGATGACGCAACAAACACGGTTCACTCAAACTAACCGTGTGCCACGCCGGTGCACCTGTCACGCACACATCCGCACAGTACATTGAGCTCCACGAGGCTCCCCCTCTCAAAAATATCTG
The DNA here is from genome assembly GCF_002575655.3 of Aegilops tauschii subsp. strangulata. Classification (NCBI taxonomy): domain Eukaryota; kingdom Viridiplantae; phylum Streptophyta; class Magnoliopsida; order Poales; family Poaceae; genus Aegilops; species Aegilops tauschii. The sequence goes on along the minus strand of NC_053038.3, from coordinate 197,048,320 downwards.
CCCACTACGAGGGTTTTTCTGTTTCATAACACACGGTTGTTATCTCCGGACCGTGCGATGTTTCTTGTTCCCAATCCCGCCTGCATCGAAAATATCTGCCCGCCTCGAGGGTTTTTCTTTTTCATAACACACGGTTGTTATCTCCGGACCGTGTGCGATGCACTATCATCAAAATTTTCAATAGCCCGGCATTTCACTCCCACGTAGTAAAATTTTCAGAACCCGTGTCATTTCCTCAAACACCCCGCGCCCCCGCCCCCGTCCACACACACACACGAAAACCTCCTCAGGCATGCGCGCGCGCGCACACACACACACACACCCTCCCTCGCTCGAAACCCTAGCAAAGTCCCTGTCGCTGCTACCGCCGCCGCCGCAAGGCCTCCATTGTCAACATCTGCCGGTTTGCCCATGCAGCTTACCCACCGACCTCCATACCCAGGCCGCCCTGAGTTTCTTAGATGACGCCTGCCAAATTGCCACTTTCTCACAGATCCCCATCCCCATTCCCCACTCCAGAGCGTCGCAGCCTAAGCCCGGCTACGCTTCCCGTGGAGCTCGAGGAGCGACTGGCCCAAAAGAGGTGTATAGGCGGTCTCTTCGCCCGACGTCGCCGAGGAAGCTGGCGACCATTACTGGCGGCAGGCACTCAAGCAGCGGGCTAGAGTATGCGGGCATGTCTCGTCCGCCGGCTATGACATCGAGGTCATCGATAGCGACGCCCTGAGGCGAGCTGTGTCACAGGTTAAGTGGCCCGCCCCCAACCCCTCGGGTTCCATCGCCGTCGATCTTATCCATGGCCCCGCTGCTGATCTCCTCTGGCTCACTGTCAACAATTTGCCATTCTACATCGCCATCGAGCCCCTTTTGTCATTTCTGAAGGACACGTTTTGCGACGCTGGCTTGGGATCCACAGCTTCCAAGTCAGACCTCATCGACGGCGACCACGAGGAGGTCACCCTCTCCGGCTCTTCCAAGGGGAAAGAGCCCATCTGCTCTTCCAAGGGGAAAGCGCTCGTCTGCAACATCAGGGAGGGAACCCTACAGCCGTGCTCTTCCAAGGGGAAGGAGCCCATCTGCGACAACATGTAGCGCATCCAGGGTCCGTGCTCTTCCCACGGGAACGGGCCCATCTATGACAAGTGAGGAAACCCATGATTTGTTTATTTCAGTTGTTCACAATATGATGCTCTATATGTGCAATTATTTACTATGCAGTACATTTCATCAATCCAGTTTTAAACATACTGATAGGAATGCATATATTTGCTTGTTGTTAAGCCTATTATAGCTAGCATATGCCTCTTTTAAAGTTTTTTGATTGTTCGGTTGTTTGTAGTTAGCATATGTTCAGTTTCAAATGCTATCTTTGGTTGTTCGTAGTATGCCTTGTTTATTCCAGTTATTCACAACGTGATGTTCTATATGTGCAAGTATGAACTGTGCAGTTCAATTTCATCAGTACCAGTTTCAACAATACCACTATGAATGACTACATTTGGTTGCTGCATCTTGTAGTTAACACGCCTTTCCATTTTTATTTAACCATAACCAGTGTACTTAGACCAGCACAATACCAGTTTGAATGACCATGTTTGCTTGTTGTTAAATGTTAGACCTGTTGCAGTTAGCACACCTTTCCACTTGTTTTGCTTTACTAGCGTGCTTAAACCTGCACACTGAAGCTATCTTTTGGAGATTATTTTGTCTGCCATGTGTAATTTTGGTTGATGTTTAGCCTGTTGTGCTTAACATGCTTCTTGATGTACCTACACAGGACAATTTTGGGAACGATTGCTGTTTTCCAACGAGGTTAGTTTCATCCCATGGCTTATATCTGCTCATTGTTCAGGATATCCGTAGCTGGTACCATATAGGCAGGCGGCTGATAAGGGACTAATCGGTGAATCGAACTTTTAACTGAATATATCTGCTACCCATTTTTCCTTAGGTTAACTAGGGCCATATGTAATATATCTGAGGCTACATAGCAACATGCACTGTACTTAATGTCTAAATATGCAATCCTAGGCTACATAGCAACAAGGAAGAGTGTTACATTAATGTTCTAATGATGTCTAGATATACGTAGAAGAGCAGCAGCAACAGCAACAGCAATAACACAACCCTGTTTGGATACTCAACTTAGCTAGAGGTTAGAGTTAGTTTCTAGCTCATTACTAACCCTGAACTAACTCCATCCAAAGAGTTGTTTGGATGGCAGGGTTAGATTGACAATAAATGCACTAGGAGAACTAGCTCCAATTAGCACCTCTTGGGTTGGATACTAGTTTTTTTGGGTGGGTTATAGATGCAACTAGCTCAAACTAGCCCTCATGTTTAGATATACTTTAGGGCTATTTGAGCCCGAACTAGCTCAAACTAACTATAACCCATGGATACAGCAGCAAATAATTTTTTAGAACGAACTAAACTCCTTCCGGCCCATAATATAAGATGTTAATTCATCTAATATGTGAGTATATTGGATGTTATAAGATACTCCCACCGTTCCTAAATATTTGTCTTTTTAGAGATTTCAAATGGACTACCACATACGGATGTATATAGACATATTATAAAAGAGTGTTGTACTACATCATTGTGACATTGCTGTTTAGCTTCTAATATTAACTTGGTGCTTTTAGGTACATATGTCATTGGTAAAGATCCGCGTTTCGACCCTTTCTGCGTATGGGGCAATGAGATATCGATGAACCAGCATCAAGTGAGGAAGCTGATAAAGATTGTTAGTAAAATGGGTCCAAAGATAACAATTAAACTATTGTTTACACTTTATCCAAGACAACAGCAAACTGCAGGATGGTAAGTAAGAACTCTGCAGCCTTCTTTTTACTGCCCATAATGAGTTGTGTTAGATGACAATGTCTGAAATCTTATTCCTTTGTAGTGGTTGCCAAAGCAGTTTACTCAAGATTACCTCTCAAACTACATGATTGGTGGGCATGCAAAGGTTAAAGTATTTCTACTAGAACACGATGATTATCTAGATGTTTTCATGAAGACCGTGAAGGATGGGCGGTCGGCCATCGCAAGGGGTTGGACAAGAGTCGTGCGTGCCTTCTGCATGGAGGAGGGCACAATATGGGCATTCCACTTCACCTTGTTCAGCAACCAGAATATATTTCGCCTCTTTCTTTACCGTCTTTAATAGTACAAGTATACAACTGTGGTTCATCATTCTTTATTTGGTTCTTATGTAATTCCTGAACATATGTACCTATGAATCGAATAATGCATTGGTTGTTTGAACCTGATGGATATGAATAAAGCTGTAGCATACATTCAAATTCAAATCAAAATCCGGTACAATTTGGAAAAGCAGAAATTAAATTACGGTGAAATTACGCTCTCCGGGTTGTTACGGCACACACGGTTGGTAAAACACAAACGTCTGCGATATGCACCATAATCCGAGACGGTTCACAGAGAGGAAACGCGTGCAAGCATGCACACAGTTGCCGTTTGCAAAGCGTGTGTGATGTTAGACAATATCACAAACAGTGTGGGCAAACTAAACGTTTGTGTTAGTTGCCTTATCGTACATGATTCGCAACCATGAACTGTTTCCGATGAAGTATGCATCGTAAACGTTGCACCACAGAATAGCGTGTGCGATAGTTGTCGTGTACGACGATGTTACGACGGTCCGATGTTTCGTAATCCTGTCCGACACTCGTACGACGATTAGCTAATCTTCTTAACGGTGAACCGTTTGTGATGGGCCGCGCATCATACACGTTCTATAATAGTGAACCGTTTGTGATGGGCCACACATCGTAAACATAGCACCACAGAATACCGACTGCGATGGCAATGCGAGCAGAGATGAGTAGGAGTACTGTAGGGGCCCTATCCCCGACGGTTTTTTGGTCGTGTGGGAAGGACCCCCCTATCGCCCACACTCACTTGGCGACGGTTCCAAATGCCGTCGTGGAAAGGGGTTTTAAACTGTTTGTTTAGGACCGACGCGCACCAGTGTACAAGTCCCTCGACGACTACTACATCGGTGCTCTCAAGGCAGAACACGAACTTATGAAGGTTCAAGCTTCTCCACCCCAAGCGCACTTCCTAAAGACCAAGCTCCAAGACGATGAGCATGAGGCTAGTACCACCACGATGTCCAAGCCCGACGAGCTCCAAGACGATGCTCCCAAGTTCAACTTCACCGCCATCCCTCTTTGTGGCATTGATGATGCCGAGTCCTCCACGACTCTTTTTCAAGATGGTGCGGCGACGACTACGACCATGTAGACCATCAAGGACCAAGCTTTGGAGGCGAGCGACACGGTGACGAGCAAGGATGATGCTTCCATCTTAGGAGGCGAGAGTGATGATGTGCCATCTTCGGCCTTCATCCATGGCGACGGTGACGAGATGATCGAGCATGGGATTTTCCCTTCAGTCATGGAGGAGAGTGATGATGTGCCATCTTCAGCCTTCATCCATGGCGACGGTGATGAGATGGTTGAGTATTTCACCTCGACCACGACGATGTATGATGACTTGAGTGACTTTTGCCACCATATTGAGAGTGAGAGTGACTTCACCACTAGCCCCATATATGATGTGTTGCCACAATTCCCATGTGAGGAGAGCCACAACCCCCACCACTTGAGTGAGATGAGTGACTCCACCATATGTGATTTTGAGTGCACCTACCTTGAGGGAGTGAGTGAACCACCACATAGAGAGAGTGTGATAGTCAATAGGTCATGTGAGGACATTTTGAACTCTAACGACTTAACCTCTACCTCTATTGTGTCTTCTCAGTTGGTGCTCGGTCCCATATATGATGACGAGCCGATCCTCGACGACTTTGTCCTTCCTTTGGACAAGATGATGGGCATGGTGGAATATGATGCACCCCCCACATGGTTCCATCAAGTTGATGATGATGACCACCATTTGGTCTTTACCACCTCACCTACACCACTTGAGTGGAATGAACAAGGTAACATAGGTGAAGGTGATGCTCTAGTCCCACTAGTGGACATTCTTGACATTGATTGCTTGCATGATGTTGATCAACCTATTACCATGCTTCATGCTAATGCGACTTCCCCATGCGATGATTTACCCATTTATGATGAGTTTGATGATTGCCATGTGGAGTCTATTAGTTGTGATGCCATGTTACATAGGATTTCTTGTGACAATTCTCTAGGTCACATCATGTTTGACAATCCGCTTGACTTGTCATATGCTATGCATGAGATCAACCATATGTCATATTTGCAATCTCATCTTAGTGACTATGCATATGCCATTAAAATACACCCCATTTGCACATATGGCATAGATGACAAGCCCATGGTTATTGGCATTTGTTTTTCTTGTGATGATATTTTGCGTCGTTCATCTCATATGCCATGCCATGACCACCTAGCATCGGATATGCATTGTTTTGGATGTTGTCCATTTTCTCCATATGATGTTTCCGATATTTCTCATGAGGAGACCCCCATAGTTTCCTCATACATGTTAGGAGATTATGATTCATCCTATCCATTGCATGATCCCAATACTTGTGCGCACAATATGCTTCCCATGAATAAACATGCTATTGATGTGCCATACACTTGCATTCTCAATTTGTGTCCCCATCGTGTTATACATAACAACTATTCTTTCATGATGGATGACATGTTCTTATATTATGCATCTAATTTCTTTGAGCGATGCTTATCTTGTGCTAACTCACACGTGCACATACACATCATGATGGATGATGTGTACATTTACCACACGCACAATTTCTTTGGTTCGTGTCTCTTTTGTGTAGGTACCCATGAATACTTGTCAAACTCACAATCCTACGAGTTGACAAAACGAGCTCTAGAGAGCAATGATGACTTGGGATCCCATGGATTGTCTTTCCCACCGCTCTCTTCGCGCAAAGACTTTGCGCATTTCTTCTACATGGCCCTCACTTGGCTATGGGTTATTGTCCATTACATATTATATGCCCATCTTGTCATGTTCACTTTGCATGATATGCTCATTGCGATGCCTTTGCCATGCATTTGTGACCCATGCTTTGCATTACACATGATGATTGGTTCTAGTACTTGTATGTGTATTTGCAAGCTTGGTGGAGATATTGCTTATTATTGCCATGTTCCACCTATGACCCATTCCTATGATGATACTATGATCTTGCTTTGCGTTCGTGCTTGCGATATGTCATGCGCATTGCCTATGCCTATTATTTTCTCACATGACATGATTGCCATGATTTCCTCTAGTATGTTGCATCTTCGCAGTACTAGCTTGCATGACTTGATTACAATGATTGCTTATGTTGCATCACCAATGATTCATACTTGCTCATTTCATGCGCTTGATGACAACCATCTACATGCTTTGCACATGATTGTTATTGCTTCTTGTCATATATCTCCATATGTTGCCTCTCATGCTAGATAATTTTCCATGTATTGAGTGCAACAATGTTTTTAGTCTTGCTAATGAGATTGTCCCCATAGCATTCTCACATATATTTGGAGATTTTGACATATTCCTTGTGAAGCATGCTTGTCTTACCTCTTTGCACCATATACCTAGTACCAATGAATATAGCCATTGTTGCATCATATTATTCATGCACTTGTGCTTCTAATGGTTATGTGCAAGAGAAGAAAACCATCATGATGGATGATGTGTTTATCTACCATGGGCATACATTCTTTGCTTTGTTTTCTGCATGTGTAGGATACATGGACTTTGTGTCGACTTCCACTTCACGTGAGTTGACCATTCGAGCTCTTGAGTGCGAGCCTCATACATTCCACCACGACTCGCTTCTACACCAGCTTTTCTACCACTTCGGCATTGCGAAGAATGCACAAGGACACACCTTCAAGGTGACATCTTTCTTGAGCATGGATATTGCGGATCATACTACTTGTGTTGCTTGCACCATGAGACTTATTGTTCATCTTGGACCACTTGATTGCACACATTTTAGAGATCTTGCTTCGACTTGTCATTTTCACCGTTCCATGCATCATGATATATATGCCTTGTGTGTTGCATACAATTCTTGGATTACTTGCTCCTATCACATGTTTGGTTGCAACAATGTCATTTCTTCACACATGCCATGCCCCTTTACTTGTCACATGATTGACTTGATTGCCTCACACATGATGAACAATTGCTCTTTCTATTGTGTTGAGTGCCGCACTATATTCACTACACCCTATGCACGTTATGCTTGGATTGTCTTGCACTTGACCCATGTGTTTAGACATCTCATCTTATTTGGTGTTGTGAATGATTCTTATGCCTACCATCGACCATTTGTCGAGTGCTTTATACATGATTGCTATGACCTTGAGGTAGATGCTTATTCTCTTGTCACACATATTTGCATCCCTACCTCACATTTACATGATTGTTTCCATGATGTCCTTGATTGTGCTCAATTTATATGCATCAATGCCATGTCACAATCCTTTGTCACACCATACGCTATGCTCGATGATGACACTTGTTGGGTGAATCACCTCTCGAATGCTTGGTTTTGCACTAATGCTAACCACATTTGTTTTTCCGAGTGTTTGTTGTCCTTACTCCTTTTGAAGGAATCACAAGACGGTGCGACATTGGAGAGTGCCCATTTCGAGATTCAAGATGACGAATACTTGGTGAACGTCCACTTCTACATGGCGAAGCCATCTCTTTCCCATGGTGATTTGGTTTTTGATCTGAGGTCGGATCTTTCCCAAGGGTGGGGATGATGCGGAGCATCCTACGGACATCACCATGTCAAGAGTCCGTTTGGCAAGTGACACGTGCGACATCTACTTCATATACACAAAGGTGAATCATCTCCTTTACGCGTGCTCACTTGACCCTTGCGAGGATGGTATACTACTTGACACTTCTCCTGTGTGCATGCATAGGTATTGTTGGAGCTTCACAGATGTTGAGGAGGAGTGCAAGCGCCAAGGAACAACTACACCATCCGCGAGGGAAGCATGGAAGCGAAGACAGAGCTGCTGAAGCTACAGCGGCCGGACATCCGGGCCAGAGGCCGGACATCCGGTGCCTGTGGAGCCGCCAAACAGCTGCACCAATAGTCGGCCGAACAAGCTTCAGTGGCCAGACATTTGGCGCCAGCCCCGGACATCCGGCGCCTCCCGACAACCCGGACATCCGGCATCTCCCCCAGAAATCCGGCACCGACGTATCCAGAGAGCAACTGAACCTCCACTTCAGCCCGGGCATCCGGCTCGTCCCGAAGCCCCGGACATCCAGCCCCCAGCCCAGACGTCTGGCACCTGCGCGTGCCTAACCGGGCCAAAGGCCCATGTATTCCCTCCTCACTTGCCCCTTCGTGGCCCTAGACTATATATACTCATCCACCTCCTTCTAGTTAGGGTTAGCAAAGGATTAGCTCATTTGAGATAGAGCTTTGCTCATCCATACGGATCTACTCCATCGAGAGAGACCGCGGCCTCTACGGAGAAGATCCACCTTGGATTCAAGACCCCTTTATGGGAAGATCCGTCTAGGATATCATCAAGACCTCCTCATGGAGATGAACTTTACCTTGTATCTTTCCTTTTGTTGTTCATGTACCTTGTGGATCTTGTGTGTTTGATTGTCTAGTGGATGTGTGATTGGACTTGTTCTTGAGTATTTCCCCTTGTGTTTTCTCTCCGTTCTTCCCCGTTTTCTTTGAGGGAATCCACTCCAATCGTGAAAGATCGGCCAACACCGGGTTAGCCCCGTATCACTAAGTGTGTCTGATCTTTTTGAACCTGGGTAGCATTCCACTAAGGGTGCACTCTCATGGGCACATGGCCATAGAAAAGGTGCAAGACCCCATGATGCCTTCCCTCAACACCAAGCAATACCACTTCCGCCCAGAGGTGAATTATATTTTAAGTTAATACTCAAGTCATTTAATATAATGCTCACATAATCTCAATGAGTACACAGACCAATCCCTGTCTAAATAACATAGCAAGAATACACTACCACAATCTACAATAAGGCCATACTAACTGCATCTCAATGGCAATAGCATACTACCATAATATTCCTACACATGCATAATATAGTAATGTGTTATAGAACTACATGCATAGAAAAATAATAGGATAAAGGATGATCAAGGTGTAACTTGCCTGGTACGTTGGATGAAGTTCGCCGCACTCACAATTCCTGATAATTCTACTCGTCATGCTCCGAGCAATCTATCGTAAACAAAAGAATTCAAATCAATAACCATGCCATATATAAGAACCAAAGAACAACAAAACAAATATGGCAAGGTTGAACAAGAATAATAAATATAGGCTTAATATATAATATAGGTGTGCATGGTGCTATAAGGTGTACGGTGAAGGAATTAACTCAAAAGAGTGAATTGATATAGAAGGATTGCTATATAGGATTGTACTTGAGATAATATAGAATAGGCTCAGGATTATATGGAAAACAACATAATGTTGTTGAACAGAAAGCATATGACATAGGTGTTCATTTGCAAAAACAATGAATTGAATAGGAGCACTACAACTCTAGTTATAGCGAATCAGAGTTTGAATTAAATTTGAATTCAAAACAGATCGAAAATATTTCAATATTGAGTATACATGACATAAACAGAAAGTATATAATACAAAGGTTCAGACGCAAAAGGAATTGATTGAATATGATATACAGTTTGGAAGATATGGCCTCCTGAAGGTTGAATTCAAATTTGAACAAATTCAAATTTAAACAGTTCAAAAGTGTGAAACTTTGGTTCTAACGTATTCTCCTGGTCATAATGAGTACATAGGAAAAAGGATCGGTTTATTTGGAGTTACGGATCTCAAGGTATAGCTAAGCGAAATTTGGGTGAAAATCTGTCCAAATGATTTTTAGCTGCTGCAATTACTGTAGCATGTGGCCACGTGGCGCAGGATGACTGGCTGTATGGTGGCCGCTGCTATGGCTAACCAACGGATGGTCGACTTATAACCGGAAAAAGTTTCCAAGGAAAAAAACAACAAGGATCTAATCCGAGCCGTGCAAAACAGATCGGACGGATCACAGAACTCACTTGAGAAACAAAGACTGGGCGGCGGCTAGACTTGAATGAGACGGCGGCAGCGCGGCTCTGGATGACTATTTTAGACGAAGCTTTGGATGATGGTAGCGACAGGTATGGAATTTCGCCATGGCGAAGATAGGGTCCGGCGGCTGCAGCGTGACGCTGAGACCTGAGGGATCTCAGGGCTGTCGTCTGGATTGGCTGGGGCATACCGGATCGACGGAGGCGAGCAGCTGAACTGCAGATGGTGACAACAAGTGTCGGGCTCCATTGATGAGCTCGATTCAGTACATCCCTGGAAGAACTGAGATGTGAGGGAGGTGCATCAAGAAGATCATGCAGAGGAACAGAGCGGAAGAGAGGTGCTGGAAATGATAGAGGCAAATGTGTCCCATCTTTCGATGAGGTGGTGATTATCATTTCGGAGGAGTAGACTTTGATGATCCGACTACGAATGTGTGAGGACATCACGCGTTAGCAATTGCTAAACCAACTCCGAGAGGTTATTGACCACGCCGGAGCACGATCAACCTGATCACGAAGGTCTATTTCCTGCAAGCAAACGAAGAATAAGCAAGAAACTAAGATTGCAATATGGATATTGGGAATATAAGTTGAAAGCTTTACTGATCAAGGTGGGGTTATGTGACCTCTTGGTCTGGTCGTTGAGCACAAACGAAGTACACGAAGTTGCAACTATGGCGAACTTTTAATCTAAACAAAACTCAAAGTCTAAATGATGCCCTAAGGGCTGTATATATGTAGGAAGAGGGGGGAATTTCGTGGCCCTTGGAGGAGGGGGTCCGAAACCAACCCTAACTCTTGTTTCCCCACACATACGGACTCTAATAACAACCTATACTCAAGTATTTCAAAATTACATGGGCCTGGCCCAATAATAAGGCGACGCAGCACCTATAATAGCCTCTGGACAAAATTTAGGAAGTGGCATCTTGTATATTTCGTCCAAGGCTTCATGCACTTATTATGGTGGCTTCAAAGTCCTGAAATCATCACTTGAAACTTCAATCTTATTCCCCTTGCGCATGCCATCATCTCCATGCTTGAACTTGCTCCAAGGTTCATCTTTCTTGTCCAAGCTAGGCCCTTCATTTGTAAGCAAAACAAATGTATCCAATTTAGGCAGCATCATATTCTCATGAACATTAGAATTGTTACCAAGAAACGAAAGTACCTGATAATTGAATTGGCGTGCGTGAGCTCTAGTAATCTGTCCAATATGTATAGTAGCAGGGGCTGTGGGTGTAACAGGGGGTGTTTAGCATCAAAATTAACCTTCTCCGAAGATGGAAGAGGCAACAAATTAATAGGTGCACAAGGTAGAAAGCCATACAAAATCTCAAAAGGGCACATCTTAGTAGTAGAATGCAGCGAACGATTATAAGAAAATCAATATGAGGCAAGCATTCTTCCCACATTTTCTTATATTCTTCAAAACAGCCCTAAGCATAGTAGACAATATTCTATTGACTACTTCAGTTTGTTCATCAGTTTGGGGGTGACATGTAGTACTAAAAAGCACTTTAGTCCCCAATTTAACCCATAAACATCTCCAAAAGTGGCTAAGAAATTAGTATCATGATCTGAAACAATAGTATTTGGCACACCATGCAAGCCAATAATTTCATGAAAGAACAAATCAGCAACATTAGCAGCTTCATCGCTTTTATGACATGGTATGAAATGTGCCATTTTCAAAAATGTATCCATGACAACAAATATGCTATCCCTCCCCTTCTTCGTTTGAGGTAAACCTAAAACAAAGTCCATAGATATATCCTCCCAAGGAACACTAGGTACAGGCAAAGGCATATATAAACCATGAGGATTGAGTCATGACTTAGCTTTTTGACATGTAGTGCAGCGAGCAACAAAACGCTCAACACCCCGTCTCATCTTTGGCCAAAAGAAATGTGTAGCAAGTATATCCTCCGTTTTCTTCACACCAAAGTGTCCCATTAATCCTCCTCCATGGGCCTCCTGCAACAACAAAAGACGAACAGAGCTAGCTAGAATGCATAGCTTGTTAGCACGGAACACAAACCCATCATTAACGACAAACTTGTTCCATGTTCTTCCTTCTTCACAATTCTGCATTACATCTCTAAAATCAGCATCATGCAGATATTGATCTTTGATGGTCTCCAAACAAAATATTTTAAAGTCATGTTGTGAAAGCATAGTACAGCGACAAGATAATGCATCAGCAATAACATTTTCTTTACCCTTCTTGTGTTTAATAACATAAGGAAAAGTCTCAATGAATTCAACCCATTTAGCATGTCTACTATTCAGTTTGGCTTGACTTTTAATATGTTTCAAGGATTCATGATCAGAATGTATAACAAATTCTTTAGGCCATAAATAATGTTTCCATGTTTCTAAAGTCCGAACAAGAGCATATAATTCTTTATTATTTATCATAAGTAGAAAAGTTCATACTAGGCCCACTCAATTTTTCAGAAAAAGTATGCAACAGGTTTGCCATCTTGTAATAACACACCTCCTAATCCAATTCCACTAACATCACATTCAAGCTCAAAAATCTTATTAAAATCAGGAAGTTTGAGTAAAGGAGGATGTGTCAACTTATCTTTCAGTACCATGAAGGCTTCTTCCTATGCGGTACCCCAAACAAAAGACACATCCTTCTTTGTAAGCTCATTGAGAAGTGCAGCAATGGTGGTGAAATCTCTCACAAAATGCCTATAGAAACCAGCGAGGCCAAGGAAACTCCTCACTTGTGTGACCGTATTGGGCTGCGGCATACTCTCAATAGCTTCAATCTTGGCTTTGTCAACTTCAGTTCCCTTTGGAGTAACAACATAGCCAAGAAAAGATACTCGGTCGGTGCAAAAGGTGCACTTCCCAAGGTTACCAAACAAACATGCATCACGTAGAGCAATAAAGACATCACATAAATGTTCTACATGTTCCTCCAAAGACCTGCTATAAATCAGTATCTCATCAAAGTAAACTACCACAAATCGTCCAATGAAAGCACGTAAAACTTCGTTCATTAATCTCATGAAAGTACTAGGTGCATTAGTTAACCCAAAAGGCATGACTAACAACTCATATAATCCAAACTTAGTTTTAAATGCTCTTTTCCATTCATCTCCCAATTTCGTACAAAATTGATGGTATCCACTACGCAAATCAACTTTGGAGAATATTGTAGAGCCACTCAATTCATCAAGCATATCACCTAGTCTAGGAATAGGATGACAATAACGAATAGTAATATTATTAATGCCTCTACAATCAACACATATACGTGATGTACCATCCTTTTTTGGCACTAGTATAATAGGAACAACACAAGGACTAAGAGATTCGCGTCTTGAAAGGATTGAGAAGAGGTGTCTAGAGGGGGGGTGATTAGACCCTCAACAAAGAAAAGTAGCAGTTTTTAATTTCTTCAAGTTAAGGTGGAGTTTTAGCACAAGTTTAAACATTCACAATAAATATCAAGTAAGCATGGCAAGAGTATATGAGCAGCGGAAAGTAAAGCATGCAAGTTGCGAGAATGTAAAGGGATGGGATTGGAGTATGCAAACGCAATTGGAGACACGGAGATTTTTGGCGTGGTTCCGATAGGTGGTGCTATCGTACATCCACGTTGATGGAGACTTCAACCCACTAAGGGTAACAGTTGCGCGAGTCCATGGAGGGCTCCACCCACAAAAGGGTCCATGAAGAAGCAACCTTGTCTATCCCACCATGGCCGTCGCCCACGAAGGACTTGCCTCACTCGGGTAGATCTTCACGAAGTAGGCGATCTCCTTGCCCTTACAAACTCCTTGGTTCAACTCCTTAATCTTGTCAGAGGCTCCCAAGTGACACCTAACCAATCTAGGAGACAACACTCTCCAAAAGGTAATAGAAGGTGTGTTGATGATGAACTCCTTGCTCTTGTGCTTCAAATGATAGTCTCCCAACACTCAACTCTCTCTCACGGATTTGGATTTGGTGGAAAGATTATTTGAGTGGAAAGCAACTTGGGGAAGGCTAGAGATCAAGATTCTTGTGGTTGGAATGGAATATCTTGGTCTCAACACATGAGTAGGTGGTTCTCTCTTAGAAAGTGTATGCTAGAAGTGTAGGCACATTCTGATGGCTCTCTCCACGAGTGAAGAGTGGGTGGAGGGGTATATATAGCTTCCACACAGAATCTAACCGTTACACACAATTTACCAAACTTGGTGGGACCGAATCATGAAACTCGGTTAGACCGATTTAGTTCAAAATGTGAACATTAGGAATTTCGGTGGGACCGATATAATCAACTCGGTGGGACTGATGTGCTAGGGTTAGGGTAAAACCTCAACTTGGTTTGATCGATTACACAAACTCGGTGGGACCGATTTTGGTAATAAGCTAAACAGAGAGTTGGTCAGGCAAACTCGGTGGGACTGATTGCTTATCTCGGTGGGACTGAAATAATTGCAACAGGTAACAGAGAGTTTGCAAGCCCATCTCGGTGAGACCGAGATCCCATCGGTGAGACCGAACTGATTAGGGTTTTTGGCAGTGGCTATGTCGAATGAACTCGGTGGCGCCGAATAGCTCAAATCGGTGGGGCCGAGTTTGACTTTTGGTTTGGGAGATATGTGGATATGAGAAAGTGGTTGAGGGCTTTTGGAGCATATCACTAAGCAGTTTGAGCAAGCAAGCCATTAAGCAACACCTCATCCCCTTTTAATAGTATTGGCTTTCCTATGGACTCAATGTTATCTTGGATCACTAAAATGAAAAAGTAGAGTCTTGAGCTTTTGAGCTTTTGCCAATCTTCTGTCCTTAGCATCTTGAAGGGGTTCCACATCCTCTAGTCCACACCACTCCACTGTTGAACTCATCTGAAATATACTAGATAAAAGTATTAGTCCAACAAGAGATATGTTGACATTAATTACCAAAATCACCCAGGGAGCACTTGTGCTTTCAGTCTCCCCCTTTTTGGTAATTGATGACAACATACATCAAAGCTTTAAATAAGGATATAGAGAATAGCAAGTAAAGCTTTGGAAGGACATGTAACATGCACAGGCCCCCCTACATGTATGCAATCATGTAAATATGGAATGAAAGAACATGTGAATGCATAAGCATGACAGAACAAGCAATGAGTTACATGTATCTTGGCTATATGCATCAGAGCAAATGATGTGAATATAGGAAGTGTGCCTTCATGTTCATGAGTCCTTCTTGCAAACAATATGTACATCAGCAAGAGATCATCATGCACATGAGTGTGATGCATATACTTACCTTGTGGTCTTGAGCTGGCTTTGGAAGAGATGAACCAGAATAAACAAGGTTAGGTAACACAAAGACATCTACTAGACAGAGCAAGAACAACAAACCACAAGAGTACCATGATTGGGATGACATGTGGAGAGTGAGTACTAGGTACTCTATTGGATATAGACATGTCCCCAAAAGGTAAAGATATGCAATGAATTCGAAGATTTCCTTCCCTATGATGTCTTTCTCCCCCTGAATCTTATATGGGATAATGGGAGAAGGTAGGGAAAAGAAAATCAGAGCACAATAATCAGAACACAAACTAACATGTATTTCCCCTCTTAAAGACATGTGACTTCTCTCCTCTTGAATGCCAAGCATCTGGGGTCTCTCTCTTTGATGTGATTAAGCATTCCCCCCCCCCTTTGATGTGATTAAGCTTTGATGTGATCTTCTGGAGTGTGAGTCAAAATAGGTTTGGTCCTTGTGTCACAAAGCAAAGCAGCATATAGAATGTGATGCAGGTAGAGGACAAGAATCATCGAGTGGAGGTGGAACAAATATGCAGGATGCAAATGGCAAATTGTCTTCCCAGCGTTGAAATCCGTAACATTGAGTTGTTTTATTCGGTGGCACCGAAATGGTTCGGTTTGACCGAAAGAGACAAACTGGTGTGTCCAAGTTCAACACAGAAAGAACATTTGTCATCTCAGATCACTAGGCAAATAAGATCTCACAAAGATTTGCTGGGAATTATATGAAAGACTTGCAATGAATTGGATGCAGGGAATGCAGAACAAATCAGAGAAAAAGAAGTCTAGATGAAGTTTATTTCTAAAAAGAAGGGGAACAATTATGCAAGAGACAAATGCAAACACAGAGAAACACTAGAGAACTTCATCTAGAATTGGTCGGCGACAAAGTCACCTATGTTAGAGTATATTGAATGAGGAGTCAAGTGAGAACACTTGATCGTAGGTCATACTCATTGTTTAAGCTCAAGATGGGGTTACCATTTTTCTTTTAAGCATTTTGATGTATTCGCATCTTGTTGAGCTGCTTTGACCCATGACTTGGGGTAAAGCTTCTCGAAGATGGAATATCATACCTTGGGTGGTGGTGTTGCACTTGATCATGTAGTTGAACTTGTGTGGGATGCTCAAGGTTGATGTAGCTCATCAATGAGTTGGGAGCACCACTTGTAGTTTGAATTCATCTACCTCATGGGTTAGTCTTGCAAGGAAGAGCACTTGTGTATCCAAAATGACAATCATGAATTTGATACCAAATGAAATTTGATATAGAGAAATTGTCAAAGGATATGTTGAAAGGTTTCATGCTTCCTTGTCTTCAACCATCATGTTGTAGAGACTTGGTGATGTAGAGATTGCTCAAGATGTGAGTGATTTGCAATCTCGTAGATTTGATTCATCCAAGTACCTACAAGGGTTAGATAGCATGTAAGGGTGCAAATATATCCAAGACATATGATCATCATCATAAGAGAAATATCAAGGATTAGTCAAAGGCTCATGCCTTGCATGTATCCAAATGGAGTTTCTACTCCAAGTTTGAAGCATCAATGATGTTCAATTCACCTCTCAAACGGCAAAATACTTTCTCATCAAGTGGTTTGGTGAATATATCCGCCAATAGCTTATCGGTACAAACATGCTTAAGATCAATGTCCCCTTTAGCAACATGGTCTCGAATGAAATGATGACGAACTTCAATATGCTTAGTTCGAGAATGTTGCACGGTATTGTGAGCAATCTTAATAGCACTTTCATTGTCACAAAGCAATGGAACATGTTTCACATAGATCCCATAATCTTTAAGAGTTTGGGTCATCCAAAGTAATTAAGCACAACATGAACCGGCGACAGTGTATTCCGCTTCGGTGGTGGATAAGGACACCGAGTTTTGTTTCTTGGAGGACCAAGACACAAGAGATCTACCAAGAATTGGAGTAGCCAACAAGATCAAAAGAGGACCTCTTAGGATACCAAATGCCAAAATTTGGTGTGTGAATTAAGTATCTCACTATCCTTTTCACAGCCTTAAGATGACATTCTTTGGGGGCCGCTTGATATCGTGCACACATGCACACACTTAGCATGATATCGGGACGGGAGGCACATAGATATAACAATGAACCAATCATAGAGCGGGAAACCTTTTGGTCAACTGATTTGACATCCTTGGTCAAGTCAAGATGTCCACTAGTAGGCATGGGTGTTTTCATACCTTTGCTTTCTTGCATGTTGAACTTCTTGAATAAGTCCTTGGTGTACTTTGTTTGAGAAACAAAGGTGACCTCCTTAGTTTGCTTGATTTGCAAACCAAGAAAGAACTTGAGTTCACACATCATAGACATCTCAAATTTCTTCGCCATTAGCTTTCCAAACTTTTCACTAAAATGAGGGTTAGTCGAACCAAATATGATATCAGCAACATAAATTTGGCACACAAATAATTCACCATTAACCCTTTTAGTAAAAAGAGTAGAATCAATCTTTCCAATCTCAAAGCCTTTTTCAATAAGGAACTTGGTCAAGCATTTGTACCATGCTCTAGGAGCTTGTTTAAGACCATAAAGAGCTTTGTGAAGTTTGTAAACATGCTTGGGTTTCTTAGGATTAACAAACTCGGGAGGTTGTTTAACATAAAATTCCTCCTCAATTTCACCATTTAGAAAAGCACTTTTAATGTCCATTTGGTATAAGGTGATATCATGGTGATTAGCATAGGCAAGTAAGATGCGGATGGAGTCAAGTCTAGCAACGGGGGCATATGTCTCACCATAGTCCATACCTTTGACTTGAGTGTAGCCTTGGGCGACGAGACGTGCTTTGTTGCGAACTACTTGTCCATATTCGTCTTGCTTGTTGTGAAACACCCATTGGGTACCGATGATGTTGTGGTTGTTGTCGCGCTTCTCGACCAATGTCCACACTTGGTCTCTTCATGCATGGCATTTATCCAATCGGGATCTTCCAATGCTTCTTCAACCTTCATTGGTTCAATGCTAGAGATGAATGAATAATGTTCACAAAATTAGCCAAATGAGTTTTAGAGCGAGTGATTCTCCCGGTTTGGATATCATTGAAGATTTGTTCGACGGGATTGTCTCTTGAGACTCTTGCTCGAACTCGTGAGGGCTTTTGCTTGGGTCGGGGTGGAACATCTTCTTCATCATCTTGTTCTTCTTCTTGGCCTTCTTCATTGTTGACGTTGTCGTTCTCTTGTCTAGGTGGAGAAGGAGGTTGATGAGGTTCATCTTGGTGTACTTCCTCATTTTCTTCATCTTGGCGTGTCCCACTTGTGGATGCTTCCATGTCAACTCTTAGTTCACCTTGTCGTGAGGTAGAAGCTTCCACTTGGATGGACGAGGTACTCTCCTTCACCTCCATTGGACGAATCTTGCCAATAGACAAGTCTTGGATTGCTTCCGAAGGGTCTTTGTCTCCTACATCAATTGGCAATTGCTCTACTTGCGAGCCGTTAGATTCATGAAACTTCACATCTACCGTCTCTTCAACCTTTCGGGTGAAATTGTTGTAGACATGGTAGGTGTGAGAGTTTGAGCCATAACCAAGTAGGAAACCCTCAAGAGATTTAGGAGCAAATTTAGAACGATGATTTTTATCAAGAATATAGCACTTTGAGCCGAATACTCGAAAATATCTGACTTGGGGTTTGTTCCCGGTGAGAAGCTCGTATGTCGTCTTGCCGAGTAGCTTGTGAAGATACAAGCGATTTGTTGCATGACAAGCTGTCTCAACCGCTTCCGCCCAAAAGTGTTTTGGAGTCTTGTACTCATCAAGCATTGTTCCCACCATCTCAATAAGAGTCCGGTTCTTCCTCTCAACAACTCCATTTTGTTGAGGTGTGTACGTAGCCGAGAACTCGTGTGAAATCCCCTCTTCGTCAAGAAAGGTATCCACATTTGCGTTCTTGAACTCCGTTGCGTTGTCGCTGCGAACCTTCTTGATCTTCACTTCAATTTGACTTTGGGCCTTCCTAGCGAAGTTCTTAAAGATCTTTTGGACCTGTGATTTATCATCAAGAAAGAACACCCATATGAAGTAGCTCGAGCGGTCTTCTTGTGGTCATGATGTTCTTCACGGGGTGACTTCCTCCAACCTGTTTTCCTGCTTTACAAGCACTGCACAATCTATCCTTGTCAAATATAACATCTTTTACTCCAAGGATATGATCACCTTTAATAAGCTTATCAAGATTTCGCATGCCCACATGACCTAACCTTCTATCCCATAACCAGCCTTTAGAAGATTTAGCAATTAAACAAGTTCTAGGTTGGGCCTTTTTAGTGAAATCAACAATGTAAAGATCACCTCTACCTATACCGGTAAAGACCATATTATGATTATCTCTACGAAACACTTGGCAATCTACTTCAGTAAATAGGGCATTGAAACCGAAGTCAGCAAGTCTAGATACGGAAAGTAAATTGTAGCCAAGAGATTCAACGAGCATAACATTTTGTATGGAGCTATCATGTGAGATGGCCACCTTACCAAGGCCAACCACCTTACCCTTCGAGTTATCACCAAAGGTGACATACTTTCGAGGACCGTCGTTTTCAGCTTGCTCACGAAACATATCCTTATCTCCGGTCATGTGATCGGTACATCCACTATCAAGAACCCATTCCTTTCCTCCAGCCATGTAGCCGCGAAGATTAGCCATAAGACCAAAGTGTCCCATAGACTTATCGAGATCAAAGTCACTATCATCATCCTCATCATATTATCCATGTTCAACATCGTCTTGTGATGGAGCAGTTCCTAGAGAGAGTGATTCATTAGATAAATGATCATCACAATATTCATCTTTATGAATTCTAATGGCTTCGTAGATGATATTGCCAATGATTCCAACATCTCCTTTGGCACGCATGAGGTTAGTAAGCTCAAATAGACAATCACCAAACTTAGGATCATTGGAATTCATCTTACTCAAGGCAATAGACTTATGAAGAATCTCATCTAAATTTTGCAAGGAATAGTTTGGAAATCGTTCCTCAAGAAATCTCCATATGGTGTAGGCACAATCAAGAGTAGGCAAGCAACCGAACAAATTTCTAGGCAAACCTCTAGTAATAAGATTGACAGTTCTAAGGTTGTGAATCATGTCAATAGACTCATCAAGGGTAGGATGATGGGGTGCACAAGGGGTAGTAATGTACTTGTTCAAATGATATTCATTGAAAATCTCAAGCATCTCATTTTTTCACTCATGAAAGAACTCTCCATCAAGTATAGGTACTCTATGTCTAAGACTCCCCAACGTAGACTCATCCATCTTCCTCTAATGGTGATTAAACCAAAGCAATGGAGACCAATGATCTGGTACCAATTGAAAGTGTTGAACGCGACATATCTTGTATTGCTATTCCTATCTTCTCTAGCCTTGTATAGTTGACTCCTAGAGATATGGTAGGATTAGTTTCCTTGTCACACACGACATCCTGTGTATATATTGTAACCTACTCATACAATGAGTTACATCCTACACCTTTCTACATGGTATCAGTTTACCCTACGATCTCCATCGCTTCCGCCCTGCGCCGCCGCCGCACCTCCCTGTAGCCGCCGCCGTGCTTCCTCAACCCTAGGCCGTCGCCGCGCCCTCTCTCTCCCGCAGCTGCCGCCACTGCAACTCACCCAACCCCACCGCCACCGCTACTCTCCCATAGCCGCCGCTGCATCCCCCCAAAACCTTAAATCACCGCTGCCATCTCCTCGTAGCCGCCACCCTTCCCTCCCCCAACCACACAGTTGCTGCCTTCCGCCGCTGCCATCTTCTCCCTCCACCACCTCCCAAACCCTAACCGTGTCGCGCTCCTCCCCCACCATGTCCCGCTCCAAGGCCGACCCCTCCGACGCCGGCTCCTTTGCCGGTGCCATGTTCACCTCGGAACGCCTCAATGAGCTCCACATCAAGGATCATGTGCCCGTCACCCTTGACCTCGACTCGCCGTCCTACAACGCATGGCGCACCTACTTCGCGCTTTGTTCTGCTCCTACCATCTCATTGAGCATGTTGATGGGAGCGTCGACTTCCGCGACATGAAGGACGACGACGAGTGGCTTGCCGTGGACGCCTGCATCATCAAGTGGCTCTTCCTCACCATCTCTCAAGGTCTCTTCAACATGGTGAACTCCCGTGACCCCTCGGCGTACGCCATGTGGACACGGCTGTGCGACCTCTTCCTCGGCAATCAGCTCCAACGCCGTGTCTTCCTCCAAGGGGAATTCTTCACTATGCAGCAAAACGATCTTTCGATCGATGTGTACTACATGCGGCTGAAGGTTCTCGCCGACGAGCTGCGCGACGTGGGCATGAACATCGACGACTCCGTTCTCCTCACCAACCTCCTTCGGGACCTCCACCCCGACCTCGGCCAGTCCGCCGCCAACCTCTCCCTCGTCACGCCGACGTACGCAAAGGCGGTCACGTACCTTCGTATGGAGGAGAAGCGCCTCCGCCACTCTGCCCGGCAGGCGACCCACGCCGCCCTTCACGTCGGCCTCGCCGTCGGCCACTGTGCTTCCCCAACCCTGCCGGGGCTGCGAGCGCCTGCTCCCGCCCCGCCACCCGCGCCCGCGCCCTCCAGTGGCCGCAAGCGGAAGGGTCGCGGGGGCCGGGGCCGCAACTCCAACACGACGCCCCCCCCCCCCCCGCGCCCGCGGCAGCTCCTCCTCCTCTGCCTTGGCTCTCGGGGTACAACCCCTGGATGGGTGTCATGCATGCCTACTCTATGCCCGTTCCCTGCCCATCGGCTCCAGCTATTCTCAGACCACGGTTGACTCCTCCTCAGTGCTGCTGACCACGCCGGTTCCCACAGCATACGGCAACGCTGCGGCCCCTCGGTGTACGGTGGCCCTCTGGGCTACAGTGCATATGGCGACGCCCCTCCGGTCTATGACCAGGCGCTCCTCTCCGCTCTCCATGCTGCACCCTCGCTGAGCACCTACAACGGAGGCGGCGATTGGTACATGGACACCGGCGCCGCTGCTCACATGGCCTCTAACCCCGGTATCCTATCTCGTGCCTCCCCCTATCCCTTGTCCTCTCGCAGCATGGTTGGTGATGGGAGCTCTCTCCCCATCACTCATCATGGTTCGTCTTCCCTTCCGTTACCTTCTTCTTCTTTAACACTCAATAAATTGCTCGTTTCACCATCCTTAATTAAAAACCTATGTTCTGTTCGTACTCATACTTGTGAAAATCCTATCACTGTTGAGTTTGACGCTCTCGGTTTTTCTGTTAAGGATGCTCTCTCCCAGAGGGTTCTGCACCGATGTGACTCTCCCAATGATCTCTACCCATGCGGTGCTTCTACGCGCGGTGGCCCGGTTGCACTTGATGCCCATGTTTCACTTTGGCACGCTCGTCTTGGTCATCCCGGCGCCGACACTCTTCATAAAATTTTGACACTTTTCCCTTTTCATGTAATAAATCAGCGGCTCACACTTGTCATGCTTGCCGCATAAGAAAACACGCTCGCCTACCGTTTCCTTCATCTTCATCTATTGCTACTTTTACCTTTGATGTTATTCATTGTGATGTTTGGACATCTCCAGTGCCTAGCAATTCGGGTTTATCATATTACCTTGTGATTTTAGATGATTTTTCTCACTTCACTTGGACTTTTCCGTTACGCCGCAAATCCGACGTCGCCCCCACTCTTCATTCTTTTTATGCCTACGTCAACACCCACTTTCGTTGGACCATTGCTCATCTTCAAACCGAAAACGGAAAAGAATTTGATAACCTCGCCATTCGCCATCTCCTCTCCACTCATGGCACCAACTTTCGCCTTACATGTCCATACACATCCCAACAAAACGGTCATACCAAACGTGTTCTTCGCACCCTCAATGGGAGTGTTCGTGCTTTGCTCTTTCATGCACACATGCCCGCTCGGTTTTGGCCAGATGCTCTCGCGACCGCCACTCTCCTTCTCAATATCCGGCCTTGCAAACCCCGGTGGAGCTATACACCTCATCATCTTTTGTTCGGGTCTCCTCC
This sequence comes from Aegilops tauschii subsp. strangulata, assembly GCF_002575655.3. Lineage (NCBI taxonomy): Eukaryota > Viridiplantae > Streptophyta > Magnoliopsida > Poales > Poaceae > Aegilops > Aegilops tauschii. Next base: position 197,024,916 of record NC_053038.3, on the reverse strand, counting down.
ATCCTATGACGATCTTCACGTCTTTGGTTGCTTGTGTTATCCCAATATCACCGCTACCGTGCCACATAAACTTGCACCGCGGTCTCTCGCTTGTGTCTTCCTTGGCTATCAACCCAACACCAAAGGATTTCGCTGCTTCGACCCGGTCTCTCGTCGTGTGTTTGTCTCGCGGCATGTTTACTTTGATGAGGTTGTTTTTCCCTTTCAGCAGGTTTCGCCGACGGCAGCCCCGTCCTCAGACGCTCCCACCCGGCGGCCTCGGGGAGCCCTTGCGCTTCCCTCGCCGTGCCCGCATGCCCCTTCAGCGGGCCCTTTGGGTCCCTCGGCAGGACCTCCCTCGCCGGCTCAGGCGGAGCTGGCCTCACCTCGGCAGGCTTCAGCGCCAGCACCTGCTGGCCCGCTGGCCTCTCCATCGTCGGCCTCCGGAGGTCTCTCGGCTGGGTCCTCGGCCGCCTCTCCCTTCGCGACCCCGCCCACTTTGGCCGCGGCTCTGCCCACCCCAATGCTGGTTGTGTCCTCGCCCGCCGACTCGGACCCCTTGCCACCCGCGGCCTTGCCCGCGGCACTGTCGCTGTCGCCTGCGGCCTCCCCCGCGGTTCCACCCGCAGATCCGTCCGCGGCCTTCTCGCCATCCTCGCGATCCGCGGCCTCGGCCGCGGTCATGATGCTGTCATCGGCGGTCTCGTCTCCGGCCTCGACCGCCGCCTCGTCACCCGCGGTTACCACCGCGGCTCCGCCCTCGCCAGAGGTTGCGGCGCCTCCTCGATGTCGGGCTCGGCCCCCGCCTCCGCCGCCTCATCACTCTATGGTGACGCGCGCTAAAGACGGGATCCGTTAACCGAACCCTCGCTATCATAATCTCAGTGTCACGGTCATCTCTTCCGTACCGCGCTTGGTGCGCTCTGCATTGAGTGATCCGCATTGGCTCGCAGCTATGCGTTCTGAGTATGATGCTCTCGTCGCCAACCAGACTTGGACATTGGTCCCTCGTCCCCCTGGTGCTAACATCATCACCGACAAAGTGGGTATTTCGGCGTAAGTTTCTTCCAGATGGCTCTTTGGACAGGTACAAGGCTCGTTGGGTTGTTCGCGGTTTTGCACAACGTGCAGGTGTTGATTTCTCGGAGACCTTCTCCCCGGTCGTCAAACCCGCCACGATTCGTGTTGTTCTTCAGCTTGCTGCATCTCGTCATTGGCCTGTTCATCAGCTCGACATCAACAAGGCTTTTCTTTATGGTCATCTCCAGGAGTGTGTTCTCTGTCAGCAGCCTACTAGTTTTGTTGATCCCACTCGGCCTAATGATGTCTGCTTGCTCTCACGGTCTCTATATGGTCTGAAACAGGCACCTCGTGCTTGGTATCAACGCATTGCAGCATTCCTCACTGCTCTTGGGTTTCGCAGCACCACCTCTGACACGTCGCTATTTGTGCTTCATCGAGCTGATCATGTCACCATGCTTCTTTTGTATGTTGACGATATTGTCATCACCGCCTCTCGCGCGGATCTACTTCGCGACATCATTGGCCGTCTTGGTTCTGAGTTTTGGCTGAAGGACTTGGGCGCATTGCACTTCTTCCTCAGCATTAATGTGCAACGTGATGCCTCCAGATTTTTTCTTCATCAAGGATAGTATGCTCTTGATCTCCTGGATAGTGCTGGTATGACCGACTGCAAGCCTGCTGCCACTCCTACCGAGGCCAAGCCGAAGCTCCCTGCTACTGCTGGGCAGCCTGCCACTGATGCCGCTCTCTACCGCAGTATTGTTGGTGCTCTTCAGTACCTCACGCTCACCAGACCCGACATTCAGTTTGCGGTGCAGCAAGTTTGCTTGCATATGCACTCGCCCCGTGATGTTCACTGGTCCCTGGTCAAGCACATTCTTCGATACATTCGTGGCACACCGACCTTTGGACTTTGTCTTCGCGCCTCTGCCTCCACCGAGCTATTTGCTTACACAGATGCGGATTGGGCCGGTTGTCCTGACACTCGACGATCCACGTCGGGATATTGTGTCTTCTTCGGTGACTCTCTCATCTCATGGTCCTCTAAGCGGCAGCCCACCGTCTCCCGCTCGAGTGCCGAGGCTGAGTACCGTGTCGTTGCCAATGTTGTTGCCGAGACATGTTGGCTCTGTCAACTACTTGGCGAACTTCGGGTTCCAATCCCGAGAGCTACGGTGGTTTTTTGTGATAATGTTTCACCCACCTATCTCGTGGCCAATCTGGTGCAGCACAAGCACACCAAGCTTATTGAACTTGATGTTCACTTCGTCCGCGAGAAGGTACAGTTGGGTCAGCTTCGTGTTCTTCATGTACCGACCACCCAGCAGTTTGCCGACATTATGACCAAGGGGCTTCCAACCGCTGCATTCCAAGAGTTTCGTTCCAGTCTTTGCATCTCCAACGCCGACGCTTCGACTGTGGGGGGGGGGGTGTTGAACGTGACATATCTTGTATTGCTATTCCTATCTTCTCTAGCCTTGTATAGTTGACTCCTGTGTATATATAGTAACCTACTCCATGGAATACAATGAGTTGCATCCTACACCTTTCTACAGAAAGGATCGAGAAGAGGTGTCTAGAGGGGTGGGTGATTAGACCCTCAACAAAGAAAAGTAGCAGTTTTTAATTTCTTCAAGTTAAGGTGGAGTTTTAGCACAAGTTTAAACATTCACAATACAAATCAAGCAAGCATGGCAAGAGTATATGAGCAACGGAAAGTAAAGCATGCAAGTTGCGAGAATGTAAAGGGATGGGATTGGAGTATGCAAACGCAATTGGAGACACAGATAGGTGGTGCTATCATACATCCACGTTGATGGAGACTTCAACCCACGAAGGGTAACGGTTGCGCGAGTCCACGGAGGGCTCCACCCACAAAGGGTCCACGAAGAAGCAATCTTGTCTATCCCACCATCGTCGTCGCCCACGAAGGACTTGCCTCACTCGGGTAGATCTTCACGAAGTAGGCGATCTCCTTGCCCTTACAAACTCCTTGGTTCAACTCCACAATCTTGTCGGAGGCTCCCAAGTGACACCTAACCAATCTAGGAGACACCACTCTCCAAAAGGTAATAGATGGTGTGTTGATAATGAACTGCTTGCTCTTGTGCTTCAAATGATAGTCTCCCCAACACTCAACTCTCTCTCACGGATTTGGATTTGGTGGAAAGATGATTTGAGTGGAAAGCAACTTGGGGAAGGCTAGAGATCAAGATTCTTGTGGTTGGAATGGAATATCTTGGTCTCAACACATGAGTAGGTGGTTCTCTCTCAGAAAATGTATGCTGGAAGTGTAGGCACGTTCTGATGGCTCTCTCCACGAGTGAAGAGTGGGTGGAGGGATATATATAGCCTCCACAAAAAATCTAACCGTTACACACAATTTACCAAACTCGGTGGGACCGAATCATGAAACTCGGTCAGACCGATTTAGTTCAAAATGTGAATGTTAGGAATTTTGGTGGGACCGATATGATCAACTCGGTGGGACCGATGTGCTAGGGTTAGGGTAAAACCTCAACTCATTTTGATCGATTACACAAACTCGGTGGGACCGATTTTGGTAATAAGCTAAACATAGAGTTGGTCAGGCAAACTCGGTGAGACCGATTGCTTATCTCGGTGGGACCGAAATAATTGCAACAGGTAACAAAGAGTTTGCAAGCCCATCTCAGTGAGACCGAACTGATTAGGGTTTTTGGCAGTGAATATGTCAAATGAACTCGGTGGCGCCGGATAGATCAAATCGGTGGGGCCAAGTTTGACTTTTGGTTTGGGACATATGTGGATATGAGACAGTGGTTGAGGGCTTTTGGAGCATATCACTAAGCACTTTGAGCAAGCAAGCAATTAAGCAACACCTCATCCCCTTTTAATAGTATTGGCTTTCCTATGGACTAAATGTGATCTTGGATCACGAAAATGAAAAAGTAGAGTCTTGAGCTTTTGAGCTTTTGCCAATCTTCTATCCTTAGCATCTTGAAGGGGTTCCACATCCTCTAGTCTGCGCCACTCCACTGTTGAACTCATCTGCAATATACTAGATAAAAGTATTAGTCCAACAAGAGATATGTTGACATTAATTACCAAAATCACCCAGGGAGCACTTGTGCTTTCACGTATATAACCTTTGTCGAGCAGCTCCTGTACTTGACACATAATTTCCTTCGTCTCCTCTGGATTGGTATGGTATGGCGCACGGTTTGGCACCGAAGCATCGGGAATTAAGTCAATCTGATGGTTAATCCCTTGAATAGGTGGTAATCTCGGTGGCACATCTTGTGGAAAGACGTCAGCGAACTCCTGCAAAATGTTAGTGACAGCAGGAGGCAAATAGGAATGCACGTCCTCGAATGAAAATAATGCCTCTTTGCACACAAAATCATAGCAAACAGATTTGCCAAAATCTGGATCATCAATATCAGATTTGATGGCAAGTAAACATGCCATTTTCAATTTAATTTCAGAAGCAACACTAGATGGTTTATTATTAGGCTTCATTAGTTTCTCAAACTCTTTTGCGACAATCTGATTTTCACTCTAATTTTTCTCATGTTTTGCTTTATTAGCTCTATTAGTATCATCTTTCAAAATGGAATCAGGAGACATAGGAAGCAAAGTATTATGTTTATCCTTATGAACAAGAGTATACTGATTGTTTCTAACATGGTGTACAGAATTTTTATCAAATTGCCATGGTCTACCAAGTAATAAGGAACAAGCTTGCATGGGCACCACATCACAATACGTGTAGCTATACTAAAGTGCACACGAACAGTACGTGTTACCTTAACCTTGCCGGTGTTGTTGAACCATTGAATGTAGTAAGGATGCGGATGTGGTCTTGTGGTGAGAGACAACTTCTCCACCATCTCCATGCTAGCCAAATTGTTGCAGCTCCCTCCATCTATGATGACTCGAACAGAACGTTCCTTCACAACTCCCTTTGTATGGAACAAATTGTGCCTCTGATTTTGCTCAGCTTGCGTGACCTGCACACTCAAAACACGTTGAGCAGCTAAACTTATATACATGTCAGCATTGTCAGCAGCCATGTATTGCGTCTCTTGTTCAGAATGATCTCCACCGTGTTCTTCACTTGTAATAAGAGCCAAAGTCTCCTCATCATAGTCACTAGCGGACTCATATCCACCATCCTCAGTAGAAATCATCACACACTTAGATGGGCATTCTCTCGCATAATGACCTCCACCCTTGCAACAATGACAAATAATATCATGTGTTTTCCCTGTTGATGCCATGGATGAAGAAGAGCTCTGTGCAGGCCCAGAAGGTGTGCCCTTGGTAGGTAGTGGTGGTTGTGCCTGCTTTCTTGTATCACGGTTGGAGGTGGTAGCTGATGGAGGTGCCGGTGCAACTTAACGTGTGGTAGTAGAGGATGCACGCGATGTCCATGATGAATGTCGACCTGTAGAAAAGTTAGTTCACGCCAATGCCCGTCGATCCTGCACTTCACGTTCAGCTTTGCAAGCAAGATGGAATAAACGAGTGATATTGTTATACTCCTTATACTCTAAAATGGTCTGAATCTCTCTATTTAATCCACCCATAAAACATGCAAGCATAGCCTCATTATCCTCAACAATACCACATCTAATCATGCCAGTTTGTAATTCCCAATAATACTCTTCTATAGAATTTTTTCCTTGTCTCAAACGCTGCAGTTTTTGAAGTAATTCACATTGATAATATGGTGGAACCCAACGAGTACACATAGCAGTTTTCAAAGTAGCCCAAGTAGCTGGAATAGGATATAATCTACAATGTTTAGACCACTAAACACATGCAAAACTAGTGAAAGCACAAACGACAGCAGCAACACGTGTTTCCTCGGGATATTGTAAACATGTAAAATGTTGTTCAGTTTCTAACTCCCAAGTAAGATATATATCAGGAACATATCTACCCTCGAATGGTGGAATATTCAATTTTAGTTTAGGAAGATGGTCATGATCTCATACCTAAGGTGGTGGTGCAGGCCTACCATTGCGATTATTTGCATGTGGACGACCTAGTGGTGGTGCTGGTGGTTGCATGTAGTTCCAATTTTTATCAACCTCGTCCTCATAATCGCCCGCGTAATCTTCCTCCTCCGCAGTAGCAGGAGCCACAGAAGCATCAGCAGCGGCACCAGAAGTTTGGCCAGGCTCAAGAGGAACACGGCTCGCTTGGCGGAGGGCTATTTCGTGATAGGTGGAGGTAGATGCACAAGCACTTCAGCGAACTTGGCATCCAACTTGTTTTCAATTGTCTTCTCAACGTTATCAATCCTCGCTAATGCCTTGCCAAAACTGGCCATCACGTCTTCTACCTATTGACCCAACATGTCCTGGAATTTATCATGGACCTCCTTGTTCGTCATGTTGTCCCAGCCCAGCTCATCCGCTTGTGATCCTGGCATGGTTAGCAGCAAGAGAAAAACACAAGAATATGATCCTATAGCCTGCTAGGAAGTGGCGGTGGTGTTGTGGAAAGTTACAAATCCGTCAAGCGAATCTCAAATTCTTACCAGTTCTTACCAAGCAGCAAGTGGTGATCGGTAACCGTTGTAGTCAAAACTCTCAAAGCTTGCATAGAGCGATTACCAGGGAGAGTCAAACGCACAATGTAGATGTATGTGGAGTTGGGAAGGCTTATAATATGGTAGCAAAAAGGGTCAGCAATATTCAATTCAGAGATGCAAAGTTGAATAAACGCTCAACGACGGTACTGTGCTGGTCCTAGGCTAGACCGTACTAGAGACGCGAGCCTAGAACACTAAAAAATCACGACGCGGCACGTAAACAAGGGAAAAGCACACTGGAAATTTTTTCGCTCCTTTTTTTGCAAAAAATCACTATAATGGTGAGTGTCTCAAAATTCTTCCCAAGTCAAAATAACAGGATAGGCACGAAATTTTTTGACTATTTTTTCCAAAAATCAGGGCAGCGACGACCAAAAAGTGCGATAAAAATTTAGTATGATGGCACGTCTTTCAAAAGACTAAGAAAAGCCTAAAAACATGATCGGGAAAAAATATTTTTACCTGACGAAATTTTGGCCTAAAACTGCCCGGGGGTCTCGAGACTTTTTTCGAAACCTACTCAGGCAAGGAAACACGAATCGGAAAATAGATGCATCTCGAAAACAAACCTAATATGAAAAGAACTCGGATTGGTGGCGGATATATGGTGGTCGGATATGGCAGCGGTGGTGGTATATGACAGCGGTGGTAGGATATGGCAGCGGTGGTAGGATATGGCAACGGTGGTAGGATATGGTAGCGGTGGTAGTATATGGCAGTAGCGATGAAGACGGTGTGCCGGCGGCGTGACAAACTGTGACAGAACTCGAAACTCTAAAGGACTAGATGCTAAGACCAGCAAATAGACACGACGATGCAACCGCAAATTCAACAAAGCAAAACCCTAAAAAGATTATGCAAAGGCTTAGATTGGTTCGGATATGAGGAACTAACCCTAATTTTTTTGTTTGTGGCTTTTTCGTGGACTGTAGGTATGAAGAACAGACTCGATTTAAACTATGAAAAATTGGAAAATCTCACTGAGGAACCTGGAAATCTAATACCACTTGACAGAGGCAAATGCGTCCTGTCTTCCAATGAGATGGTGATTATCGTTTCAGAGGAGTAGACTTTGACGATCCGACTAGGAACGTGCGAGCAACAATCACTAAACCAACTCCGAGGGGTTATTGACCACACCAGAGCACGATTAACCTGACCACGAAGGTCTATTTCCTGCAAACAAACAAAGAACAAGCAAGAAACTAAGATTGCAATCTGGATATTGTGAATATAAGACGAAAGCTTTACTAATCAAGGTGGGGGTTCTGTGATGTCTTGGCTTGGTTGTTGAACATAACCGAAATACTCGAAGTTGCAACTAAGGCAAACTTTTAATCTAAACAAAACCCAAAGTCTAAACGATGCCCTAAGGGCTGTATATATGGAGGAATAGGGGGAATTTTGTGGCCCTTGGAGGAGGGGGTCAGAAACCAACCCTAACTCTTGCTTACCCACACATACAGACTCTAAAAACAACCTATACTCAAGTATTTTGAAATTATATGGGCCTGGCCCAATAATAAGGCGACACGACACCTATAATAGCCTCTGGACAAAATTTAGGAAGTGGCATCTTGTATATTGCGTCCAAGCCTTCATGCACTCGTTATGGTGGCTTCAAAGTCCTGAAATCATCACTTGAAACTTCATTCTTGTTCCCCTTGCGCATGCCATCATCTCCATGCTTGAACTTTCTCCATGGTTCATCTTTCTTGTCCAAGCTAGGCCCTTAATTTGTAAGCTAAACAAATGTATCCAATTTAGGCAGCATCATATTCTCATGAACATTAGAATCTTTACCAAGAAAAGAAAGTACCTGATAATTCAATTGGCGTACGCGAGCTCTAGTAATTGGTCCAGTATGTATAGCAGCAGGGGTTGTGGGTGTAACAATGGTATTGATGTCCTCATCAGGAAACCTCGGTTGGCGACGAACTCGACGGGCTACAAAAGTTCAGGCGGCGGACTCCGGCGAGATCTGGCAGCGGATTCTAGGGCACGGGAGGATGTGATTTCACCAAAAATCGCATGAGGAGGGATCGGTGATCCTTTAGGAGGGGCGGGTCTATCGCGTGGCCGTTGGTATTGATCAAATCGATCAACTGATTTGATTCGGCTCCGGGATGCTATAGAGTTTGGGATGAACACGCTATAAGGGAAGGAGATGACAAGTGGGCACCGCCCGTCAGCGGGAGAAGGAATTGAAGAAGAAGAATAATAGAGGAAAGGGGTTGCGTCCGCCTTTTCTTGTCCTTGGGCCATCGGACCCAGGTACTGCTGCGCGTGAGCGAGGTTTAGTGATGGGCTGGGTTAGGCTGAGGTTCTAAGTTTCTCCTAGTTGTTTTACTTACAAAAAATATTTTTGCTCTGAAAATGATCCAAATCATTTTATAAAAATACGAGGACATCCACAAAAACAAATATTGTTACATACAACATAGTAATCATTTGTCCAATCCAAAATACATATATAAAATACATATAGTATTTTCGTAAACTTTACTTTGACACTTATAAAAATGTCCCATTAAATATTTTTGAACTCTTGAGAAAAATGCAAATAACATTTAAATCATTTCCAACTCTTTTGTATTGAAGGAGTCATATTACCTTCTCTCAATTTTTTGTTGGATTTGTTTTAAATGTTGAAACCAAAATAAGAGAATATTAAATTATTCACCAATATCATTCTTTGAGGAAGTCATGTCATCCTCTCTCACATTTTAATGGAAACATTCTGAGTATTCTCAAACTCGAAATAAGATCCAAATGAACAAATGGGAAAGTCATTTTATTCCTCTCTTTTGAATATTTGTTTAAACTCCAAAAGTTTCAAATCCTAGTCAAAATTTACTAACAACAAGCAACACGAGCAAGTTTTAATTAATCCTATTTAAATAATTAACATTCCAAAATTATTTAATGGGACAAATCCCTTGTCAAAAGAGCGGTATCCCATTTACTGGACCTTCATAGTTGACAGGTCTTGAGCCTACACTGAACACATCGATTCTCTCATGTTGGTCATCAAGAATACTTCCTTCGGGGGTTCTTGCAGAAAACGGTCTTGGTTCATCCTCACCGTATAACCTACTATTGGCAAAGAGTGCCTTCTACAAGGGTAAACTTTCATACCATTCTAAGGTTTAGGCTTAACATCGCCGTCTCTCAATTATAGGCAAGTCACTCTAGATTTACCATCCCACATAGCAAGAGCGAATAATAAGAGTAAGTCGGTATGGTGATCAATCCATTCCGCACCCAAATCATTACCTTGTATATGGTTTAGAAAATCTCGCATTCTAACACTCGGGCATCCTCACGAGCATTGCAGAAATTTCTCTTGTTCATGAACTAGGTTCGGATAATTCCATTTGTTTCTGCATGCCAAACAAAACAATCTATCATCCCTTTCAACTCTCAGGGTTGCTCAACTTCTATAAGACGTCTACTAATGAATTGTAGCTTCCTCTAGGTTTCTTCTTTCAACAAGATTGTGCTTGCATCTTGGTGGATCCTGGCGTCTGCGGGTTTAGCTTGAACTCATCCCTAGGTTGCATCCATTTTCACTCCATTCTCGGGGTTTCTAAGCAATGTAGTAAATCTTCTCATGCAGGTCTTGGGTTTAAGGAAAGATAGAATATATATATATATATATAGAGAGAGAGAGAGAGAGGGAGAGAGAGAGATAGACAGATAGATACCCATACAAGCATCACACTAGTTTTCAAAATAAGTTTTGATGTGCATTTTCAATATAATATACACAATGACAGCTCACATAACACATCTAGTGATATACATATATAGAAATCTTGTATCCTCAAAGTCTTCAATTTTTTTTGTAGCTTCCCTCTTGCATCAATGAAGGAATCATCGTATCACCAAGCCTTCTCATAGATTTGTCTTCTTGAATCTTGAAGCATACTATATAGATAGGGTCTAATGCTCGCAAATTTATTCTACGCACAAAAGAAATACCAATCACATCACACAACACCAATCAATAAAAAGCACAAGAGTCACACAACACAAACAGACCCTACAGGTAAGGTCATATCCACAAGAGATATGATCTCATCATACTACGCGTGAATCATTTATCAAACTTAACTCGGTAGTGGTGGTCTAAATCTAAGCTTTGTCCTTCTCATCAAAATTAACCATGAAGATCATCTAGCAATCTAAAAGTTAGTCCTTGAGTCACGCAAAAATACTTCTTTCTTGAATTCCTTCACTCCTCATTGTAGCATTGCTTCACAAACATAACATCCTTAGTGACAGGGCCAAATGGGGTTACTATAGGATGGCCATTACTAGAAAACAAGAGGAGAAGCTTTATAATATGAATGGTAGATGAGAAATACGAGTATGATACTAAGTGATCAAGAAGTGATAAAATGATTTTGTTCCCATGGCTTTTCCTAGTCCATTCTAAAGGTTACAACCTACAGTCAACATGGGCTCTGATACCCTCTGTAACGACCAGACCTGACAAGATTGGAGACTCTGTGCTTACTGTGCTAGTCCCTGGATCAATAGTTAGCACACAGTACAAGATGTAATATCAAGAATAAACCACATGTCATAATATTTCATGGTAGATCCAGAACTTAAATAATATACATACCTGCATGGCTCAAAGCTAGCATACAAACAAAATACAATGGAAAAGCAAATAAAATCTTCATGGAATCAATCAACACCATAGGTAAATGTCGAGTATAGACATTGTAACCCTACATCGTATCACTCACTCGTCGTATAACATCTGCAACATGAAATGTTGCAGCCACGAAGGGTCAATACTTTGAATGTATTGTCAAGTCACACAAGGAAAGATATAACAGGCCTACATCTATATGCAAGGTATAGCAAGAGGATAATGTAGTGGTTGTTTTGCAGAAAAGCTATTTCTTCCCTGATAACTACATAATATAATAGCCAAATTTTAATTATGTCTTGCTACAATTAAATACATATGGTTGAATTGGGCAATCCAATACCAACCTATCCCCATTATTAAATTTCCTACACAATTTTTATTAAGGTATCATCTGTCAATATCATCCAACAACTTTAATGGCATATTCGCTCAAATTTGTCCATAATCGGGGACACAGCTAATCATGATTAGTTTTAATACTCTGCAGAGGTCTGTACACATTACCCACTAGACTCAACCCGAAGATTGAGAAGAAGTCTTTCAGAAGCAGTCGCCTAGTCCCATAGGAGGCCCATCCCAACTATCATAACTACATTTGTTGGCACATCCGGGTAAGGTTTCCGGAACTGATCAACTAAGCTAGAGCCCATATTAGCCAGTGGCTGTACATGGAAGCTACTAGTCACTAAGTCTGTTTGATCTTTTTGAACCTTGGCCGCATTCCACTTAGGGTGCACTCTCATGGGTGCATGGCCTTAGAAAAGGTGCAAGACCTCATGATGCCTTCGCTCAACACCAAGCAATACCACTTCCGCCTAGAGGTGAATTATATTTTAAGTTAATACTCAAGTCATTTAACATAATGCTCACATAATCTCGATGAGTACACAAACCAATCCCTGTCTACATAACATAGCAATAATACACTACCGCGATCTACAATAAGGCAATACTAACTTCATCTCAATGGCAAATAGCATACTACCATAGTATTCCTACACATGCATAATATAGTAATGTGATATAGAAATACATGCATAGAAAAATAATAGGATAAAGGATGATCAAGGTGTAACTTGCCTGGTACGTTGGATGAAGTTCATCACACTCACAATTCCTGATAATTCTACTCGTCACGCTCCGAGCAATCTATCGTAAACGAAAGAACTCAAATCAATAATCGTGCCATATATAAGAACCAAAGAACATCAAAACAAATATGGCAAGGTTGAACAAAAATAATAAATATAGGCTTAATATATTATATAGGTGTGCATGGTGCTATAAGGTGTACGAACAAGGAATTAACTCAAAAGAGTGAATTGATATAGAAAGATTGCTATATAGGATTGTACTTGAGATAATATAGAATAGGCTCAGGATTATATGGGAAACAACATACATGTTGTTGAACAGAAAGCATATGACATAGGTGTGCATGGTGCTATAAGGTGTACGGTGAAGGAATTAACTCAAAAGAGTGAATTGATATAGAAAAATTTCTATATAGTATTGTACTTGAGATAATATAGAATAGGCTCAGGATTATATGGAAAACAACATGCATGTTGTTGAACAGAAAGCATATGACATAGGTGTTCATTTGCAAAAACAATGAATTGAATAGGAGCACTACAACTCAAGTTATAGAGAATCAGAGTTTGAATTAAATTTGAATTCAGAAAAGATCGAAAATATTTGAATAGAGTATACATGACATAAACAGAAAGTATATAATACAAAGGTTCAGGCGCAAAAGGATTCAATTGAATAGGATATACAGTTTGGAAGATATGACCTCTCGAAGGTTGAATTCAAATTTGAAAAAATTCTAATTTAAATAGTTCAAAAGTGTAAAACTTTGGTTATATCGTATTCTCCTGGTCACAATGAGTACACAGGAAAAAGAATCGATGAATTTGGAGTTACGAATCTCAAGATATAGCTAAGCGAAATTTGGGTGAAAATCTGTCCAAATGATTTTTAGCTGCTGCGGTTACTGTAGCATGTGGTCACGTGGCGCAAGATGACTGGCCGGACGGTGTCTGCTGCTGTGGCTAACAAACGGATGGCTAGCGTATAACCGGAAAATGTAATAAGAATCTAATCTGAGCCGTGCAAAACAGATCAGACGGATCACAGAACTCACTTGAGAAACAAAGATTGGGCGGCGGCCAGATGTAACGACCCGACCTCAAACGGTCAAGCCTCTGTGTATCTATGCCATCCCTAGATCGGTATGCTGGCACACAAAGTACATCAATGTATATATCAAAGTGCAATCACATGTATAAATAACGTAAAAATGATATATACCTCATAAGTCTCAGCGGAAACAATCGAACGGGTGTGGAATCCCATCAACGCCAACGGCAAGTTGAGTGTAGACCGTAACCCTACAACGTAACTCTTACCCGTCATAGAAGTTCCTGCAACATAAGACGTTGCAGCCCTGTAGGTCAGTACATTGAATGTACTGGCAAGTCACATCATAAGAATAATGAACCTATTTGTACATGCAATTTGGCTGGTGGAAAGCTCTAGGTTTAGTTTTTGCATAAAGCTAGTTTTTCCTAGAATAAAAGATTTTATTCTACCACTACAAAATAGCATAGGGTGAGTTGGCAAACCCAACTCAATATATTCCCAAAGTTTTATTTAAAACCCAACTGTTTAAATTAAGAGTGATGAGATCTCCTGACATTTCCACTACTAGATGCTCAAGTTGTCCGTAACCGGGGACACGGCTAATCGATTAGGTTTTAACACTCTACAGAGGTTTGCACACTTTTCCCCACAAGACTCGATCGTCTCCCTTGAAGTCCTCGCACTGCCTGGCGTTTGAGAACAGGATGACCGAGACATAGTCTTTCGAAAGTATTCCCCCTTAACCCACGGATAGGTCGGTACACCTACTCATTCTACATCTGCTATCCTATCCCGGAAGAGGTCACACTATCTACTCAACTAAGCCAGAGCCCATATTGGCTTGTGGCTGCACACGTAAGCTTCTAGACATGAAAATACATTTGATCGCTTTGAGCCTGGGCGGCCGACCACTAGTGGTGCGCCACCATGGATTAACCATGCATGCTCCCACTGTACTTCGCCACCATTCAAACCAAATACCACCCAGGTAGTTCATTTACTAGTCTTGGTCCTGATTACTACTTTGTCACTCATGTCTCACCATGTTCGCTTCCCAAACCACGTCTACATTTAGCGAGGCAAAAATAAACTTACAGGATGGTGCCAAGGATGTATAGATCAGACCTACCTCAAATGAACTACTAGGTAATGGCATAGCCATCTGGCAACAATAAATCCTACCATGCAATCCTACCTCAAAAGGACTAAGTGCATAATATAAAACATAGGTAATTGAAGGAATGATCAAATGTGAACTTGCCTGGTAATAGTTGATGAAGATTATATCGCTCTCAGAAATTTACTTAATAGAACTATTAGTCACTCTCCGATGAAAATCTATAAAGATGAAAATCTATAAAGTCAAACATTGCATTCACATAAGCAATCATTTTAGAGAACCAAATAACATCCCACATGAAAAGACTCGGAAAATCCAAATGAACATACAACACACTTAACTAACACAAAAAATTTCTAAGTGCAAAACAACATGTGACATGAGGTTCAAAAATGTGATCTGAACTATGGTGCATACACGTCATAGTAGTAAAACTATCATGGACAAATCCTAATTGCGAGACAAATATGTGACAATGGTCCAAGTTATATGATTTGGCTTCGGCGACAAAGTGCAAAAAGAATCAACTCAATCGGAGCTACGTTTTAGGAGATATGGCCAGTTGAAGTTTGAATTCAAATCTAAATAAAGTTCAAATTTGAATCTGACAAAAGTTTACAAATATGATATCACTAGATAGAGCTAATCATGACGAAGAATTTGCCACTGGTTTCATCGAGTTTGGATCTACGGTTAAAAAGTTGTGGCCAATCTAAGTTTAGGGGCTAAACTGAAAACTCAGAGACCTAACAGTGAAACAGAAAACAAAATAAACTACGAAAAGGCCCTTGGCCACGTGGCGGCTCGTGGCTGGCCGAGTAGCGTTCGTTGCTTAGGCTAAACGGCGGACAGCCACTGAATAAATAAAACAGCTACCGCGGCTAAATATAAATAAAACCGAAGACCGGTTTTTACTAAAACCGCACGGTTTAATAAAACCACGGTTAACCGATCTAATACAAAAATAAATAAAAATAAAAAGCGAGCGAGGGCGAGTGGCTCACAGCGAGCGACGGCGACATACAGGAGACGGCGGCACTGGCTTCGGGCGGTGGCGGGGCGGCGGCTGCGGTCGCCTCCGGCGGTGGGCAGCGTGCCAGGGAGGTCGGGCGTGACGTGGGCGGTCCGGTGGTGGTGACGGCGTGCGTCGGGTGGTCGGGATCGTGCTGCACGGGGACGGCTGCTCCGTGCTTCGGCGAGGACGCATGTCGTCGGGGCGGCGTCTCCGGCGAACCTAGGGGCAAAGCAAAATGTCAACGAGATGCGGTAGATCGAGAGAATGAGATTGATAGAGAGAGTGGAGTCCGGGGTGGTCTACGGGCGACAAAAACGACGGCGAGGTCCTCCGGCTCTGGCGAGATCCAACTGACGAAGGCGGCGGCTGTGATGAGCGAGGGGGCGAGCGAATTGGCAGAACGGAGAGAGGGGCTCTAGGGGCTTTTATAGGCGCGAAGTGGTGACTCGGGAGCTGCAGATATGCATTATCCGAGTGTCAGGCGGGCGGCTGTTGCGGGCGGTGAGCTCACGAGCTCTATCCCGAGCGGAGGAGGCAGGAGGTTGGGGGTGACGAGCGAGTGGCCTGGGGCCCAAGCGTTAGCGGCAGCGGCGGGTAGCGAGCGAAGGGAGTCTGGGTGCGGGCGACCGATGGCTAGGCCAAGCGGGCGCGGGGCTGGCTGCGTGATGAGGACATCAATACCATTGTTACACCCACAGCCCCTACTGTTACATATACTGGACCACTTACTAGAGCTCGTGCACGCCAATTAAATTACCAGGTACTTTCGTTTCTTGGTAATGATTCTAATGTTCATGAGAATATGATGCTGCCTAAATTGGATACATTTGTTTTTCTTACAAATGAAGCGCCTGGCATGGATAAGAGGGATGAACTCTGGAGCCAGACAAAGCATGGAGATGATGGCATGCGCAAGGGGAACAAGAACGGAGTTACAAGTGATGATTTCAGGACTTTGAAGCCACCATAAGGAGTGCATGAAGCCTTGGACGAAATATACAAGATGCCACATCATTAATTTCGTCCGGAGGCTATTCTAGGTGCTGCGTCACCTTATTATTGGGCCAGACCCATGTATTTTCGAAATACTTAAGTATGGGCTGTTTTTAGAGTCCGTAAGTGTGGGGAAACAAGAGTTAGGGTTAGTTTCGGACCCCTCCTCCAAGGGCCACGAAATTCCCTCCTCTTCCTCCATATATACAGCCCTTAGGGCATCGTTTAGACTTTGGGTTTTGTTTATATTTAAAGTTTACCATAGCTGCAACTTCGCGTACTTCGTTTGTGTTCAACGACCGGACAAAGGCGTCATAGAACCCCACCTTCATTAATAAAGCTCTCCTCTTTTATTCGCAATATCCAGATTGCAATCTCAGTTTCTTGCTTGTTCTTCGTTTGCTCGCAGGAAATAGACCCTCGTGGTCAGGTTGATCGTGCTCCGGCGTGGTCAATAACCCCCGGAAGTTGGTTTAGCGATTGCTAAGGCGCGACGTCTTCACACGTTCGTAGTCGGATCGTCAAAGTCGACTCCCACAAAAAACGATTGCTATCTCATCGAAACATCGGGACACCTTTGCCTCTATCAAGTGGTATCACATTTCCAGGTTGCTTGGTGAGATTTTACAGTTTTTCGTAGTTTAGATCGAGTCTGCTCGTCATACCTATAGTCCACGACAAAGCCAAAAAAATTAGGGTTAGTTCATCCTATCCGAACCAGTCTGAGCCTTTGCATAGTCTTTTCAGTATTTTGCTTTGTTGAATTTATGGTTGCATCGTCGTGTCAAGTTGCTAGTCTTAGCGTCTAGTCTTTTAGAGTCTCGAGTTCTGGTCATAAGTTGTCACGCCGCCGCCGCATCATCATCATCTCCCCTGCCACCTACCACCACCGCTCCGAACCGTATCCATATACCACCACCGATCCATATCCATATCCTACCACCACCTCTGCCATATACCACCACCTCTGCCATATACCAACACCATATATCCACCACCAATCCGAGTTCCTTTCTTATTAGGTTTGTTTTCGAGATCCATCTAAATTCCGATTCGTGTTTCCTTGCCTGAATAGGTTTCGGAAAAAAAAATCTGGACCCTGGGCAGTTTTTAGGCCAAAATTTGGGCGACCAAAAATATTTTTCCCTATCCTATTTTTAGGCTATTCTGAGTCTTTTGAGACACTCATCATCATAGTGATTTTTTGTCGCACTTTTTCGTCGTCGCTGCCCTGATTTCTGAAAAAAAAATTAGTCAAAAAAATTTCGTGCCCATCCTGTCAGTTTGACCTGGGAAGAGTTTTGAGACACTCGCCATTATAGTGAATTTTTGCAAAAAAAAAGAGGAGCGCAAAAAAAAATTCCAGAGTGTGCTTTTCCCTTGTTTACGTGCAGCGCCGTGATTTTGTTACTGTTCTAGGCTCGCGTCTCTAGCACGGTCTAGCCTAGGACCAGCACAGTACCGTCGTTGAGCGTTTATTCAACATTGCATCTCTGAATTGATTATTGCTGACCCTTTTTGCTACCATATTATAAGCCTTCCCAGCTCCACATACATCTACATCGTGTGTTTGACTCTCCCTGGTAATCGCTCTATCCAAGCTTTGAGAGTTTTGACTACATCGGTTGCCGATCACCGCCTGCTGCTGGGTAAGAACTGGTAAGAATTTGAGATTTGCTTGACGGATTTGTGACACCCGCCACCACCACCACTCGTTAGTAGTCTGTAGGATCATATTCTTGTGTGTTTCTATTGCTGCTAACCATGCCAGGATCACAAGCCGACGAGATTGATTGGGAGAACTTAACGAACAAGGAGCTTCATGATAAGTTTCAGCAAATGATGACTGAACAGGTGCAAGATGTGCTGAACAATTTTGAAGAGGCCATGGAGAAGATAACTGGCCTTCAGAAGATGTTCGAAACAAAGCTCGATAACAGATTTAATGAACTGCTTGCGCGTCTTCCACCACTGGCTGCACCTGCCGCACCTCTGCCACAACAACAACAACTACCTCCACATCGCGAAACAGTCCTCCGCCGAGCAAGCCGTGTCCTTCTTCAGCCTGGCCAAACTGTTGGTGCTGCTGTTGATACTTCTGTGGCTCCTGCAGCTGATGCGGAGGATGATTATGCGGGAGAATACGAGGATGAGGTTGATCAAAATCAGAACTACGTGCAACCACCAGCACCACAACCACCAGGTCGTCCACATGCAAATAATGGCAATGGTAGGGCTCTCCCTCAGGTACGAGATCATGACCATCTCCCTAAACTAAAATTGAATATTCCACCATTTGAGGGTAGATATGTTCCTGATATATATCTTACTTGGGAGTTAGAAACTGAACAACGATTTACATGTTTACAATATCCTGAGGAGAGACGTGTTCCTGCTGCTGTTTGTGCTTTCACTAGCTTTGCATGTGTTTGGTGGTCTGAACATTGTAGATTATATCCTATTCCAGCTACTTGGGCTGCTTTGAAAACTGTTATGCGTACTCATTGGGTTCCACCATATTATCAACGTGAATTAATTCAAAAATTGCAGCGTTTAAGACAAGGAAAAAATTCTGTAGAAGAATATTATCAGGAATTACAAACTGGCATGATTAGATGTGGTATTGTTGAGGAGAATGAAGATATGCTTGCATGGTTTATGGGTGTATTAAATAGAGAGATTCAGACCATTCTAGAGTATAAGGAGTATAATAATATCACTCGTTTATTCCATCTTGCTTGTAAAGCTGAACGTGAAGTGCAGGATCGACATGCATTGGCGCGAACTAACTTTTCTGCAGGTCGACCATCATCATGGATACCACGTGCATCCTCTACTTCCACTGCACCATCACCTCCATCAGGTGCCACCTCCAGCCGTGATACAAGAAAGCAGGCACAACCGCCACTCTCTGCCAAGAGCACACCTGCCGGGCCTGCGCAGAGCTCTTCTTCTTCCATGGCGTCAACAGGGCACACAAGTGATACTATTTGTCGTCGTTGTAAGGGAAGAGGACATTTTGCGAGAGAATGCAAATCTCAGCGTGTGATGATTGCTACTGAGGATGGTGGGTATGAGTCCGCTAGTGACTATGATGAGGAGACTTTGGCTCTTATTACACATGAAGAACATGGTGGAGATGATTCTGATCATGAGACGCAATACATGGCTGCTGAAGATGCTGACAGGTATGAATGTTTAGTTGCTCAACGTGTTTTGAGTGTGCAAGTTACACAAGTTGAGCAAAATCAGAGGCATAATTTGTTCCATACAAAGGGAGTTGTGAAGGAACGTTCTATTCGAGTCATCATAGATGGAGGGAGCTGCAACAACTTGGCTAGCATGGAGATGGTGGAGAAGCTATCTCTCACCACAAGACCTCATCCACATCCTTACTACATCCAATGGTTCAACAACAGCGGCAAGGTTAAGGTAACACGTACCATTCGTGTGCATTTTAGTATCTCTACATATGCTGATTATGTTGATTGTGATGTGGTACCTATGCAATCATGTTCCTTATTACTTGGTAGACCATGGAAATTTTGATAAAAATTACGTACACCATGGTAGAAATAATCAGTATACTCTTGTTCATAAGGATAGCCATATTACTTTGCTTCCTATGACTCCTGAATCCATTTTGAAAGATGATATTAATAGAGCTAATAAAGCAAAATAGGAGAAAAATAAGAGTGAAAATTAGATTGTGGCAAAAGAATTTGAGCAACAAATGAAACCTAATAATAAACCATCTAGTGTTGCTTCTGAAATTAAATTGAAAAGTGCATGTTTACTTGCAACAAAATCTGATATTGATGAGCTAGATTTTAGCAAATCTGTTTGCTATGCTTTTGTGTGCAAAGAGGCATTATTTTCATTCGAGGACGTGCCTTCCTCTTTGCCCCCTGCTGTCACTAACATTTTGCAGGAGTTCACTGACGTCTTCCCACAAGACGTGCCACCGGGATTACCACCTATTCGAGGGATTGAGCATCAAATTGACTTAATTCCTGGTGCATCGCTACCCAACCGTGCACCATACTGTACCAATCCAGAGGAGACGAAAGAGATTATGCGTCAAGTACACGAACTGCTCGACAAAGGTTACATACACGAATCTCTTAGTCCTTGTGCTGTTCCTATTATACTAGTGCCTAAAAAGGATGGTACGTCGCGTATGTGTGTTGATTGTAGAGGCATTAATAATATTACTATTCATTATCGTCATCCTATTCCTAAGCTAGATGATATGCTTGATGAATTGAGTGGCTCTACAATTTTCTCCAAAGTTGATTTGCGTAGTGGATACCATCAAATTCGTATGAAATTGGGAGATGAATGTAAAACAACATTTAAAACTAAGTTTGGTTTATATGAGTGGATAGTCATGCCTTTTGGGTTAACTAATGCACCTAGTACTTTCCATGAGACTAATGAACGAAGTTTTACGTGCTTTCATTGGACGATTTGTGGTAGTCTATTTTGATGACATACTGATTTATAGCAGATCTTTGGAGGAACATTTGGAACATTTACGTGCTGTTTTTATTGCTCTACGTGATGCACGTTTGTTTGGTAACCTTGGGAAGTGCACCTTCTGCACCGACCGAGTATCTTTTCTTGGCTATGTTGTTACTCCACAGGGAATTGAAGTTGATAAAGCCAAGATTGAAGCTATTGAGAGTTGGCCGCAGCCCAAAACGGTCACACAAGTGAGGAGTTTTCTTGGCCTCGCTGGATTCTATAGGCGTTTTGTGAGAGATTTCAGCACCATTGCTGCACCTCTCAATGAGCTTACAAAGAAGGATGTGCCTTTTGTTTGGGGTACCGCACAGGAAGAAGCCTTCACGGTATTGAAAGATAAGTTGACACATGCTCCTTTACTCCAACTTCCTGATTTTAATAAGACTTTTGAGCTTGAATGTGATGCTAGTGGAATTGGATTAGGAGGTGTGTTATTACAAGATGGCAAACCTGTTGCATACTTTTCTGAAAAATTGAGTGGGCCTAGTCTGAACTATTCTATTTATGATAAAGAATTATATGCTCTTGTTCGGACCTTAGAAACATGGCAACATTATTTATGGCCCAAAGAATTTGTTATACATTCTGATCATGAATCTTTGAAACACATTAAAAGTCAAGCAAAACAGAACCGTAGACATGCTAAATGGGTTGAATTCATTGAGACTTTCCCTTATGTCATTAAACACAAGAAGGGTAAAGAAAATGTTATTGCTGATGCATTGTCTCGTTGTTATACTATGCTTTCACAACTTGACTTTAAAATATTTGGTTTGGAGACCATCCAAGATCAATATGTGCATGATGCCGAATTTAAGTACGTATTGCAGAATTGTAAAGAAGGTAGAACATGGAACAAGTTCGTCGTTAACGATGAATTTGTGTTTCGTGCTAACAAGCTATGCATTCCAGCTAGCTCCGTTCGTCTTTTTTTGTCGCAGGAGGCGCATGGAGGAGGACTAATGGGACACTTTGGCATGAAGAAGACGGAGGATATACTTGCTACACATTTCTTTTGGCCAAAGATGAGACGGGATGTTGAGCGTTTTGTTGCTCGCTGCACTACATGTCAAAAAGCTAAGTCATGACTCAATCCTCATGGTTTATATATGCCTTTGCCTATACCTAGTGTTACTTGGGAGGATATATCTATGGACTTTGTTTTAGGTTTACCTCGAACAAAGAAGGGGAGGGATAGCATATTTGTTGTCGTGGATAGATTCTCGAAAATGGCACACTTTATACCATGTCATAAAAGTGATGATGCTGTTAATGTTGCTGATTTGTTCTTTCGTGAAATTATTCGCTTGCATGGTGTGCCAAATACTATTGTTTCAGATCGTGATAGTAAATTTCTTAGCCACTTTTGGAGATGTTTATGGGCTAAGTTGGGGACTAAACTGCTTTTTAGTACTACTTGTCACCCCCAAACTGATGGTCAAAGTGAAGTAGTCAATAGAACATTGTCTACTATGCTCAGGGCTGTTTTGAAGCATAATAAGAAAATGTGGGAAGAATGCTTGCCTCATATTGAATTTTCTTATAATCGTTCGTTGCATTCTACTACTAAGATGTGCCCTTTTGAAATTGTGTATGGTTTCCCACCTCGTGCACCTATTGATTTGTTGCCTCTTCCATCTTCGGAGAAGGTTAATTTTGATGCTAAACAACATGCTGAATTGATTTTAAAAATGCATGAGTTAACTAAGGAAAACATTGAGCGTATGAATGCTAAATATAAACTTGCTGGAGATAAGGGTAGAAAACATGTTGTGTTTGCACCTGGAGATCTTGTTTGGATACATTTGTGTAAGGATAGATTTCCTAATTTGCACAAATCAAAGCTAATGCCACGTGCTGATGGTCCTTTTAAGGTGTTAGAGAAAATAAATGATAATGCATATAAACTTGAGCTACCTGCAGATTTTGGGGTTAGTCCCACTTTTAACATTGCAGATTTGAAGCCTTATTTGGGTGAGGAAGATGAGCTTTCGTCGCGGACGACTTCATTTCAAGAAGGGGAGGATGATGAGGACATCAATACCATTGTTACACCCACAGCCCCTACTGTTACATATACTGGACCAATTACTAGAGCTCGCGCACGCCAATTAAATTACCAGGTACTTTCGTTTCTTGGTAATGATTCTAATGTTCATCAGAATATGATGCTGCCTAAATTGGATACATTTGTTTTGCTTACAAATGAAGGGTCTGGCATGGATAAGAGGGATGAACTCTGGAGCCAGACCCAGCATGGAGATGATGGCATGCGCAAGGGGAACAAGAACGGAGTTACAAGTGATGATTTCAGGACTTTGAAGCCACCATAAGGAGTGCATGAAGTCTTGGACGAAATATACAAGATGCCACATCATAAATTTCGTCCGGAGGCTATTCTAGGTGCTGCGTCACCTTATTATTGGGCCAGGCCCATGTATTTTCGAAATACTTAAGTATAGGCTTTTTTTAGAGTCCGTATGTGTGGGGAAACAAGAGTTAGGGTTGGTTTCGGACCCCTCCTCCAAGGGCCACGAAATTCCCTCCTCTTCCTCCATATATACAGCCCTTAGGGCATCGTTTAGACTTTGGGTTTTGTTTAGATTAAAAGTTCGCCATAGCTGCAACTTCGCGTACTTCGTTTATGTTCAATTACCAGACAAAGGCGTCACAGAACCCCACCTTCATTAATAAAGCTTTCCTCTTTTATTCGCAATATCCGGATTGCAATCTCAGTTTCTTGCTTGTTCTTCGTTTGCTCGCAGGAAATAGACCCTCGTGGTCAGGTTGATCGTGCTCCGACGTGGTCAATAACCCCTCGGAAGTTGGTTTAGCGATTGCTAAGGCGCGACATCTTCGCACGTTCGTAGTCGGATCGTCAAAGTCGACTCCCACATTAAACGATTGCTATCTCATCAAAACATCGGGACACCTTTGCCTCTATCACTGCAGCCAAAGGCCGGCTGGGCCGTTGGGTGCTCTAGGCCTGGCGCGACT
Source organism: Aegilops tauschii subsp. strangulata (assembly GCF_002575655.3). Taxonomy (NCBI): domain Eukaryota; kingdom Viridiplantae; phylum Streptophyta; class Magnoliopsida; order Poales; family Poaceae; genus Aegilops; species Aegilops tauschii. The sequence continues at coordinate 197,000,861 of NC_053038.3, read as the reverse complement.
GGTTGGCCTGAGCCGTGGGCTCGCGCGCGCGTGGGTGAGTGTGCATGCGTGTTTTTCTTTTTTACAGAATGAAAAACTTCAACATAGGAAAATAAGTAAAAAAATTACGTAGGCATATTATATACCAAATTGTTCATAAAAATACCCCAAATAAGATGAACTATTGTTCTAGTTCAACTAAATTCCATAAAAAATTAAAAGTCAAATAGTGCTACCGTTGCATTTAAAATCAATAAAAATCATTTTTTTTAAATATCAAAATGATTTCAAATTTATTTTCTCCTATTTTTCTATTGAAGGGAATCATTTTACCCTTATTGCCATTTATTTATTTTTAGGAGAAAAATAATTTGAATATAAACCCAAATAACTCCCAAATGGTTTTGAATTTGGAATTTAAAACAACTTCTAATGGAAAATGAGTTTCAAATAACTTCAAAGTGAATTCCAAATTATTCCTGTGAAACTACCAACTCTCTTTCTTCGAATTTGAAGAAGTCATTTTATCTTCCCTCATGAACTCATTGAGTTGCTTAAAGTTTCTAAGTTTGAAATATTTCAAATGGAATTTAAATCATTTTGAAACCCCTTTTCATTTCTTTAAATGGAAGAAGTCATATTATCTTCACTCTAGGGTTTTGTAATGAAATGAATTTGAATTCATGGAGATAAAAAAATGGCAAGGATGAAAGTTTGGGAAAGTCCTTTTATTTCCTCTCATTCAACTTTCAAAAACTTTAAATTTCCACTCAATTTCACGCAATCATTCACACAACAATCAAACAAACAACCATGATTATTTATTTGATATAACATTCCAAAATTTAGAATTTTGGGATGTTACAAACTACCACCCTTAAAATGAATCTCGTCCTCGAGATTCTGAGAGGCTAGAAAGAAGGTTAGGTTTTGGGGGGGAGTCTTCTCGAAAATCCATTAATCAACACAGTGTATGGGTGCTACCACCCTTAGAAGCATGGTTACGATTCCAACAAAACTCATGTACTACGTCCTTTAGGTTGATGGCGTCGGTCCTCTCATATTCTCTGGAGTAACTCTTACTCTGAGGCTCTTCCGGTAGGGGCATATCCTTTCCCTCAAATTCTCGTGTCCTTTCATCATGGTAAGGTTCTTCCGAGATTAGGTCTTCATAGCTGACAGGTCTGTCGCCAATTCTAAACAACTATCGAAAATCTCATGGTGGTCAACAATTACTGGTTCCTCCTATAGGAAATGGGTCTGGGTTGAATCTCACTGTATAACCTACGATTGGCAATGGGTGCATGTACATGGTTTCCGTCGTCCTGCCATTCTAAGGCTTTTGGTTTGTTGTGTCGACACTTTTCTAGGGTGTTAAGGCTCTCTGATTTTCCATCAACATATGATAGTTCATGATAGAAGTCTCCGGTATGGGGGCCAATCCATCCCGTACTTGAATCATTACTACATACGCAGATAGTGAATCACGTATTCTAACACTTGGGCATCCTCACAAGCACTGCAGAACTTCTCTTCTCCACGAACCGGGTTCAGGTAAATCCATTTGTTCTGCAAGCCAAACAAAACCTCTATCGTTTCTTCACAACTCTCGGGTTTACGTAACCTCCTATGGAATGTTCGCTGATGAAATCACAGCTTCTTCCACAATTCTTCCTGCAACAAGGTTGTGCTTGTTCCTTTTTAAATCCCGGGTCCTGTGGGTTATGGCCCACTTCAACACTTGTATATCTTTAACTCGTCCGTGGAGTTACTATTGTTCCATATTCTGACATTACATCTCCTTTAAATCCAATAGTACCTCATTCCTTCATACTGTTGGGGTAACCATCATAACTAAAACAAAATTCCACCTTATTTTGTCCAGACTCCACCTATGGAACAACATTTTTCTTTCCATCGGTCTAGTGTCACACAGGGTATTACCTTTAAAATAAAATGTATTGGTTCATCCATAATCCATATTCTCTTCATATCAAATCCTTTATTACATCCTTAACCACTACTCAAAACTCAAATTCCAAAAGTACTTTATTTCAAATGTTGCCATCCACATAGTTTGGTATGGTCAAGCATTACTTCCATCTTTATTCATTTGCCCTACTTGAAGACGCTTCAATCCCGCTGGAATTGTTTGATGTGATCCTTGAAATCATCGATCCTCTGCTTCATCAACGTGGCCATCAGCTTCATCTCCATCATCTCTGCATGCACCTCTCTCAGGTATTCGTGAGTGTGACAGAGCCTTGCTTCAAGTATTTCTCCAATCTGACGTATGGCTTCCATAGCAGCTTCACGAACAGAGTCAAAGAATGTTGCTCGGGGTACTCGAGAGATGAAAAAGTATTGACCCATAGTCTTTGGGCAAACTCCCTTCACACGCTGGAGGTGTACCTCCACGTACCAAAGTTCAACTCCATTCTCCATGAAAGGATAACCCTTGTAGACTGCATCTCCTTCAAGATGAATGATAACCCACAAGTATAGGGGATCAATTGTAGCCTCTTTCGATAAGTAAGAGTGTCGAACCCAACGAGGAGCTAAAGGTAGAACAAATATTCCCTCAAGTTCTATCGACCACCGATACAACTCTACGCACGCTTAACGTTTGCTTTACCTAGAACAAGTATGAAACTAGAAGTACTTTGTTGGTGTTGTTGGATAGGTTTGCAAGATAATAAAGAGCGCGTAATAAAATCTAGGGGCTGTTTAGATAAAGACACAATTAAGTTAGTTTTAGTAGAGAGCTTTTTGTCACGAGAAAGTTATTTGTCCCTAGGCAATCGATAACTAGACCGGAAATCACTATTGCAATTTTATATGAGGGAGAGGCATAAGCTAACATACTTTCTCTCCTTGGATCATATGCACTTATGATTGGAACTCTAGCAAGCATCCGCAACTACTAAAGATCATTAAGGTAAAACCCAACCATAGCATTATAAGGCATCAAGTCCTCTTTACTCCCATACGCAAACAACCTACTTACTCGGGTCTGTGCTTCTGTCACTCACGCCACCCACCATAAGCAAATCATGAACATATTGCAAACCTTACAGCGGGGATCCCTCACGCTTTGCGCGACACGGAGAGCACCATAGGACAACACCAATAATAAAACATGCAACTCAAACCAATCACGATCATCAATGAACCCATAGGACAAAACGGATCTACTCAAACATCATAGGATAGCCATACATCATTGGGAAATAATATATAGCGTTGAGCACCATGTTTAAGTAGAGATTACAGAGGGTAAAAGAGGAGTTACACCACTTCATAGAGGGGGGAGGAGTTGGTGATGACGGCGGTGAAGTTGTTGGTGTAGATCGTCGTCGTGATGATGGCCCCGGCAGAGTTCCGGCGCCACCGGGAGAGAGGGGGAGAGAGCCCCCCTTCTTCTTCTTCTTCCTTGACCTTCCCGCTAAATGGGAGAAGGGTTTCCCCTCTGGTCCATAGCCTCCATGGAGGCGGAGGGGCAAGATCCCCTCCGAGATTGGATCTCTCTCTCTGTTTCCTTCTGTTTCTGCGCTCCCTGATTCTGCATCGCCAAGCTTAATTCCTGCTCGTCCTCGAGTAGGTAAATGATAAAAAAGATTATTTTTTATGTGGAATGCTACCTAGCATAATCTTGATCATGTAATCTAATCATGGCATAAATATTAAGACACGAGTGATTCAAAGCAATAGTCTATCATTTGACATTAAGACAATAATACTTCAAGCATACTAATAAAGCAATCATGTCTTTTCAAAATAACATGGCCAATGAAAGTTATCCCTACAAAATCATATGGTCTGGCTATGCTCCATCTTCACCACACAAAATATTCAAATCACGCACAACCCCGATGACAAACCAAGCAGTTGTTTCATACTTTTGATGTTCTCAAACCTTTTCAACTTTCACGCAATACATGAGCGTTAGCCATGGATATAGCACTATAGGTGGAATAGAATATGATGGTGGAGGTTGTGTGGAGAAGACAAAAAGGAAGAAAGTCTCACATCGACGCGGTTAATCAATGGGCTATGGAGATGCCCATCAATTGATGTCAATTGCGAGGAGTAGGGATTGCTATGCAACAGATGCACTAAGAGCTATAAGTGTATGAAATCTCAAACTAGAAACTAAGTGGGTGTGCATCCAACTTGCTTGCTCATGAAGATCTCGGGCATTTGAGGAAGCCCATCATCGGAATATACAAGCTAAGTTCTATAATGAAAATTCCCACTAGTATATGAAAGTGATAACTCAAGAGACTCTCTATATGAACAACATGGTGCTACTTTGAAGCACAAGTGTGGTAAAAGGATAGTAGCATTGCCCCTTCTCTCCTTTTCTCTTTTTCTCTTTTTTTTGTTTTTCTGGGCCTTCTCCTTTTTTTGGCTTCTTTTTTTTTATTTTTCGTCCGGAGTCTCATCCCGACTTGTGGGGGAATCATAGTCTCCATCATCCTTTCCTCACTGGGACAATGCTCTAATAATGATGATCATCACACTTTTATTTACTTACAACTCGATATCTAGAACAATATGACTATATGAATGCCTCTGGCAGTGTACCAGGATGTGCAATGATCTAGCGTAGCAAAGACATCAAAAAACGGACAAGCCATGAAAACACCATGCTAGCTATATTATGATCATGCAAAGCAATATGACAATAAATGCTCAAGTCATGTATATCATGATGATGGAAGTTGCATGGCAATATATCTCGGAATGGCTGTGGAAATGCCATGATAGGTAGGTATGGCGGCTGTTTTGAGGAAGGTATAAGGAGGCTTATGTGTGACAGAGCGTATCATATCACGGGGTTCGGATGCACCGGCGAAGTTTGCACCAACTCTCAAGGTGAGAAAGGGCAATGCATGGTACCGAAGAGGCTAGCAATGATGGAAGGGTGAGAGTGCGTATAATCCATCGACTCAACATTGGTCATAAAGAACTCACATACTTATTGCAAAAGTCTAGAAGCTATCAAAACAAAGCATTAGATGCATGCTCCTAGGGGGATAGATTGGTAGGAAAAGACCATCGCTCGTCCCCGACCGCCACTCATAAGGAAGACAATCAATAAATAAATCATGCTCCTACTTAGTGATAAACAAACAAGCACACACGGGAATATTCACCCCACGGTATTGCTCCCCGGCAATGGCGCCAGAAAAAGGTCTTGATAACCCAAAAGTATAGGGGATCAATTGTAGCCTCATTCGATAAGTAAGAGTGTCAAACCCAACGAGGAGCTAAAGGTAGAACAAATATTCCTCAAGTTCTATCGACCACCGATACAACTCTACGCACGCTTAACGTTCGCTTTACCTAGAACAAGTATGAAACTAGAAGTACTTTGTAGGTGTTGTTGGATAGGTTTGCAAGATAAAAAAGAGCGTGTAATAAAAGCTAGGGGCTGTTTAGATAAAGACACAATTAAGTTAGTTTTAGTAGAGAGCTTTTTGTCACGAGAAAGTTATTTGTCCCTAGGCAATCGATAACTAGACCGGTAATCAGTATTGCAATTTTATATGAGGGAGAGGCATAAGCTAACATACTTTCTCTCCTTGGATCATATGCACTTATGATTGGAACTCTAGCAAGCATCCGCAACTACTAAAGATCATTAAGGTAAAACCCAACCATAGCATTATAAGGCATCATGTCCTCTTTACTCCCATACGCAAACAACCTACTTACTCGGGTCTGTGCTTCTGTCACTCACGCCACCCACCATAAGCAAATCATGAACATATTGCCAACCCTACAGCGGGGATGCCTCACGCTTTGTGCGACACGGAGAGCACCATAGGACAACACCAATAAATAAAACATGCAACTCAAACCAATCACGATCATCAATGAACCCATAGGACAAAACGGATCTACTCAAACATCATAGGATAGCCATACATCATTGGGAAATAATATATAGCGTTGAGCACCATGTTTAAGTAGAGATAACAACGGGTAAAAGAGGGGTTACGCCGCTGCATAGAGGGGGGGAAGAGTTGGTGATGACGGCGGTGAAGTTGTTGGTGTAGATCGTTGTCGCGATGATGGCCCCGGCGGCGTTCCGGCGCCACCCGGAGAGAGGGGGAGAGAGCCCCCCTTCTTATTCTTCTTCTTCTTCTTCTTCCTTGACCTTCCCCCTAAATGGGAGAAGGGGTTCCCCTCTGGTCCATGGCCTCCATGGCGGCGGAGGGGCGAGAGCCCCTCCGAGATTGGATCTCTCTCTCTCTCTCTCTCTCTGTTTCCTTCTATTTCTGCGCTCCCTGATTCTGCCCTTTCACCGTTTCTTAAATTCCCGGAGATCCGTAACTCCGATTGGACTGAAATTTGGACACGATTTTTATCCGGATATTGGCTTTCTTGCAGCAAAAGACGGTCACCAACCGCCTTACGGAGTGGCCACGAGGGCCCAGGGTGCGCCCTACCCCCTGGGTAGCGCCCCTCACCCTCGTGGGCCCCTCGGGCATCATCTCGCGTTGATTCCACTTCCCAAAATTCACATATATTCCAAAAAAAATCTCCATAAGTTTTTATCCTGTTTGGACTCTGTTTTATATGGATATTTCGCGAAACAAAAAACATGCAACAAACAGGAACTGGCACTGGGCACTGGATCAATATGTTAGTCCCGAAAATAGTATAAAAAGTTGCCAAAAGTATGTAAAAGTTGTAGAATATTGGCATGGAACAATCAAAAATTATAGAAACGACAGAGACGTATCAGCATCCCCAAGCTTAATTCCTGCTCGTCCTCGAGTAGGTAAATGATAAAAAAGATAATTTTTGATGTGGAATGCTACCTAGCATAATCTTGATCATGTAATCTAATCATGGCATAAATATTAAGACATGAGTGATTCAAAGCAATAGTCTATCATTTGACATTAAGACAATAATACTTCAAGCATACTAATAAAGCAATCATGTCTTCTCAAAATAACATGGCCAAGGAAAGTTATCCCTACAAAATCATATGGTCTGGCTATCCTCCTTCTTCACCACACAAAATATTCAAATCACGCACAACCCCGATGACAAACCAAGCAATTGTTTCATACTTTTAATGTTCTCAAACCTTTTCAACTTTCACGCAATACATAAGCATGAGCCATGGATATAGCACTATAGGTGGAATAGAATATGATGGTGGAGGTTGTGTGGAGAAGACAAAAAGGAAGAAAGTCTCACGTCGACGCGGCTAATCAATGGGCTATGGAGATGCCCATCAATTGATGTCAATGCGAGGAGTAGGGATTGCTATGCAACAGATGCACTAAGAGCTATAAGTGTATGAAAGCTCAAACTAGAAACTAAGTGGGTGTGCATCCAACTTGCTTGCTCATGAAGACCTCGGGCATTTGAGGAAGCCCATCGTCGGAATATACAAGCCAAGTTCTATAATGAAAATTCCCACTAGTATATGAAAATGATAACTCAAGAGACTCTCCATATGAAGAACATGGTGCTACTTTGAAGCACAAGTGTGGTAAAAGGATAGTAGCAGCCCCTTCTCTCTTTTTCTCTCTTTTTTTTGTTTTTTTGGGCCTTCTCCTTTTTTTGGCCTCTTTTTTTATTTTTTTTATTTTTCGTCCGGAGTCTCATCCCGACTTGTGGGGGAATCATAGTCTCCATCATCTTTTCCTCACTGGGACAATGATCTAATAATGATGATCATCACACTTTTATTTACTTACAACTCAATATTACAACTCGATATCTAAAACAATATGACTATATGAATGCCTCTGGCAGTGTACCAGGATGTGCAATGATCTAGCGTAGCAAAGACATCAAAAAACGGACAAGCCATGAAAACACCATGCTAGCTATATTACGATCATGCAAAGCAATATGACAATAAATGCTCAAGTCATGTATATGATGATGATGGAAGTTGCATTGCAATACATCTCGGAATGGCTATGGAAATGCCATGATAGGTAGGTATGGTGGCTGTTTTGAGGAAGGTATAAGGAGGCTTATGTGTGACAGAGCGTATCATATCACAGGGTTTGGATGCACCGGTGAAGTTTGCACCAGCTCTCGAGGTGAGAAAGGGCAATGCACGGTACCGAAGAGGCTAGCAATGATGGAAGGGTGAGAGTGCGTATAATCCATGGACTCAACATTAGTCATAAAGAACTCACATACTTATTGCAAAAGTCTAGAAGCTATCAAAACAAAGAATTAGACGCATGCTCCTAGGGGGATAGATTGGTAGGAAAAGACCATCACTCGTCCCCGACCGCCACTCATAAGGAAGACAATCAATAAATAAATCATGCTCCGACTTTGTTACATAACGGTTCACCATACATGCATGCTACGGGAATCACAGACTTCAACACAAGTATTTCTACAATCCAAAATTACCGAATAACACGACTCTAATATCACTAACTTTATATCGCAAAACTATTGCAAGGAATCAAACATATCATATTCAGTGATCTACAAGTTTTATGTAGGATTTTATGACTAACCATGTGAATGACCAATTCCTGTCATCTCTCTAAATAGATATAAGTGAAGCAAGAGAGTTTAATTCTTTCTTCAAAAGATATGCCCACGATATAACAAATATAAGTGAAGCAAAAGAGAATTCTACAAATGGCGGTTTTCTATGTGTAGGGAAACAGACAATCCAAACTTCAAATGATATATGTGATGCACATGAAGCATTCTATAAAGCCATACTCAAAAGATATAAGTGAAGTGCAATGAGCATTCCATAAATGAACCATGGACTATCTCATACCAGCATGGTGCATAAAAGAAAAAATGAAAACTAAAAGCAAAAGACGCTCCAAGATTTGCACATATCACATGAACGAAATGAAACCGAAAACATACCGATATTTGTTGAATAAAGATGGGATGCCTTCCGGGGCATCCGCAAGCTTAGACGCTTGAGTCTCCTTGAATATTTACTTGGGGCGCCTTGGGCATCCCCAAGCTTGAGCTCTTGCCTCTCCTCCTTCTCCTCATATCGAGGCCTCCTCGATCTTTGATCACTTCATCCACACAAAACTCAACAGAAAGTTCGGTAAGATCTGTTAGTATAATAAAGCAAATCACTACTCTAAGTACTGTTGCAAACCAATTCATATTTTGTTTTTGCATTGTAGCTACTATAATATAGCTTTTCCATGGCTTAATCCACTGATAGAAATCGATAGTTTCATCAAAACGAGCAAGCAATGCATCAAAAACAGAATCTGTCTTAAACAGGACAGTCTGTAGTAATCTGAACATTCACCATACTTCTGTACTCCAAAAATTCTGAAAATTTAGGAAAAATAAACAATTTGTATAGAAAGACAGTGCAAAAAGTTTCAGAACTGTTTGACGTTCCAGTAAAAAATGTAAAATCGCGCACTACAGCTAAAGTTTCTGTTTTGCACCGCACAAACAAACAAGCAATGTAAACATCCTAAAGGCAAATCTTGGCACATTATTTTTATAATACAATGGAATTGTACACGGGGATAATTGTTTTTGTTGAAAAGTTTCTGCAATCAAGATTCACAAAGTTTCCGTGAGCATGAACAAAGTTCAAGGAGCTCCCTCACTTCAACAATGCTTGTCTCTCTCACTTTCACTTTCCTTTTTGAAAAGTTTTGGGTTCCCCTATTTATTTATTGTTTTTAAACTCTATAAAAGCACTCAACAGAAATAAATGACTCTCTAAAACTTCCGGGTTGTCTCCCTCACAGCGCTTTCTTTAAAGCCATTAAGCTAGGCATAAAGTGCTCAAGTAATGGATCCACCCGGATCCCAAGGTATATCAAAGCCAATTTTAATTAACAATGATTTGGCATTTAGTAGTGAGCACAAAGCAACATATATCAAGCAATGACGAAGTCTAACTCTCTTACTATGCATCGGCATGTCATACAAGAACAATTCATGCACATCAAGTAAAGGCCAATACATAGCAAAAGAAGTTTCTTGCAATTTTTTCGTGTTGTAAACATAGAGAGGCGGAGATGTAGTTCCTCTCTCATAATAATTGCAAGTAGGAGCAGCAAGCACATGCATATTATATTCATCAAAATTATCATGTGCAACGGTAAAAGGCCACCCATCAATATAATCCTTAATAAGTGCAAACTTCTCCGATATAGTGTAGTTTGGAGAATTCAAAAAGATAATAGGACTATCATGTGTGGGTGCAATAGCAAAAATTTCATGTTTAACATAAGGCACAATGTCAAGTTCATCTCCATAAGGATAATTCATATTCACATCTTGGCCACAAGAATAGCAAGCATCAAGTTCGTCAAAAGGGATATTTCAAACGAATCAACGGGATCATAGAAATTATCATGGCATTCATCCTTCGGTAAGAATGAAGGGACATTAAATAATGTATGAGTTGGAGAGTTACTCTCATTAGAAGGTGGGAACGGGTAGCTAATCCGATCTTCCTCCTTTTGTTCTTCGCTCTCCTCATCATCTTTTCCATCCGATGAGCTCACAGTTTCATCAATTTCTTCTTCCATAGACTCCTGCAAAATATTAGTCTCTTCTGGGACAGCGGACACTTTCTCAATAAATTCATCAATATCATAATTGTATTTATAATTCTCATAGCAATATTTAAGGCTAGCTATATTTTCAGGTCTATAAACTGAATCATCATAATCATCAAACTTTTTAAACAAAGATTCAATTTCACATGCACCCTTAAAAGCAACAAATTATTCTATTTGTTCCACATCATAGTAATCATATATACCATTAGCATAAGAAGCTAAGGTTTCATTATCATTAAATTTGCATGAAAATGGAAGCTGTGGAGCTAAACGAGGAGCTAAACGTAGAACAAATATTCCCTCAAGTTCTATCGACCACCGATACAACTCTACGCACGCTTAACGTTCGCTTTACCTAGAACAAGTATGAAACTAGAAGTACTTTGTAGGTCTTGTTGGATAGGTTTGCAAGATAATAAAGAGCGCGTAATAAAAGCTAGGGGCTGTTTAGATAAAGACACAATTAAGTTAGTTTTAGTAGAGATCTTTTTGTCACGAGAAAGTTATTTGTCCCTAGGCAATCGATAACTAGACCGGTAATCACTATTGCAATTTTATATGAGGGAGAGGCATAAGCTAACATACTTTCTCTCCTTAGATCATATGCACTTATGATCGGAACTCTAGCAAGCATCCGCAACTACTAAAGATCATTAAGGTAAAACCCAACCATAGCATTATAAGGCATCAAGTCCTCCTTACTCCCATACGCAGACAACCTACTTACTCGGGTTTGTGCTTCTGTCACTCACGCCACCCACCATAAGCAAATCATGAACATATTGCAAACCCTACAACGGGGATCCCTCACGCTTTATACGACACGGAGAGCACCATAGGACAACACCAATAACAAAACATGCAACTCAAACCAATCACGATCATCAATGAACCCATAGGACAAAACGGATCTACTCAAACATCATAGGATAGCCATGCATCATTGGGAAATAATATATAGCGTTGAGCACCATGTTTAAGTAGAGATTACAGTGGGTAAAAGAGGGGTTACACCGCTGCATAGATGTCACATCCCTAGCTTCTGGCAATGCACTAGGCTAGCCTCATGAGTGCTATCATGTTTAAATTTCTCTTAAACATTGAAATGAGGATGGCAGAACCCCCAGCACCACCTAATTCAACTAGGGTTTGCTAAAATCATTTTCACTGAACCCATAATGCCCTTCTAAAGTGTTCATCATCTTTGCCTTGGTCTAGAACCTCTGACAAAAATGGTGCACAATTTTCTAGGACATAATAAGGTCACTGAATTAAATCATATAGTATTTGCATTTGGGCATTTAAATTCTATAAAATATTTTAGATGTCCAAATAATCATAAACTAAAATGTTTACTGTTGGAAATATTCCAAACAGTGGGCATGAGCAGTTTCATGATTTTTGAATTAGTTTTAGTGTTTTTAATAAAGCCACAAAGTTGCAGAAAAATAGAAAACAGGAAATAAAAGAGAGAAAGAGATTTACCTGGCTTACCTGTGCCGCCCACCAGAGCCAGCCCACCACCGCCTCCTCCTCTGTCGTCTTCCTCCCATGCCACGAGGACGGTGCGTGCCCGGCACGCGCAACCACACACCGGCCACCTCCACTCTGCCTGCGTGCCCCCCTCCACTGCCTGGGCGTCCCTGGAAACGCCACGCACCCCCTGGACCTCTCTCACTCTCCCTCGTGCTTCCCCCCTCCTCTGCACTCTCTCCCTCTCTGTCCGAGCGGAGCTCGTCGCCGCCGCTCGCCGTAGACACAGCCACCGCCTCCCCCTCACCTCTCCGACGTGCCCGCGAGCTTCGCCTCGACGCCCTCGCCCTCTCCACCAAGTCACGCGCCCGCGGAACGCCTGAAGCGACGCCACCGTTTTCGTTTTCATCGCCGGCCGCCGGAGATCCTCCTCGCTGCTCCGCTCGCTCAAGTGCCTCCCCGAGCTCGCGAACGGCTCCATTCGACGCGCTGTGAACTCCTTTGCCGATCCCCCCTCTCCCCTGGCTCGTTTTCTTCCTCTAACACCGATGCCGTCGGAGCCGAGAGCTCTTCGCCGCTGGCCATGTCGCCGCCGTGGCCACCGTTGCCTACAGCTGCAACCGAGCACACAGCCGTGCTCAGTGCACCCAGGAGGCCGTAGCACCCCTCCTTGCCACCTGCCGAGCTCCCTAACGCCGAACCCGAGCTCACCCGAACTCCCGCCACCTTCTTAGAGCTCCCCGCCGTCAACTCCGGCCACCCCCGCACACACCGCTTGCTCCACTCAATGTGCGAGTTCACCAGCAGCACGTAGATGCCCTCCGCCGGCCATTTGGTCGCCGGAGGAGGAATCCCGACGCCCTCTGCCGTCCCTGGCATCGCCGGCGACGAGCCGCGGGTCAACTCCGGCGAGTTGACCCGGGGGTTTGACCCCGTCTGACCAGGGTTTGACCACCCTCGGTTACTGACGCGTGGGGCCAACCCAGCTAATTAACCTAGGTTAGTGTTAATTTATTAGGTTAGTTTAGTTAGCCACTGACACGCGGGCGGGACCCACAGGTCAGGTTTGACCTGGACCAACCCACTTGACCTGCTGACGTAGTAACTCATTTTCTGGATTTATTCTTATTCAGGAAATTTCATAAATTAGTGCTAACTTCAAAAATTCATAGAAATTAATCTGTAACTCCAAATGCAAAGATTTATATATGAAAAATGATCAGAAAAATCCAGTCTATCCATCTGTACTGGTTTCATGCATGTTAAAACAACTTAACCCTGCTGTTTAGTGGAAAACATGTTAATGCACTTTGGAAATTCATAGTTTGAATTTGAATTTGAACCTTTGGTTCAAATCAACCCAAACCCTTCTGTTGTTACTTGGATTAGCTCAAATCACAGCATATTGCCATGTCATGATCATGCATCATATTGTGCATTGCATTGATTGTGTTCTTCCTTGTTTGCCGGTATTTGTCCCCTCTCGATAGACGTGGTTTCGACGATGTGATCAATGACACCGATGAAGAGCTATATCATCTTCAGAAGTGTCAGGCAAGCAAAACCCCCTTGTTCATTCCGATACAATCCCACTCTCGCACTCCTGCTCTCTTTTATTGCATTAGGACAATAACGATTCAATTGTTACATGCTGCGGTAGTTGAACCCCTTTTCCTCTGCATGACCTGTCATTGCCACAGTAAATAAATGAAACCCACTAGCATGAGTGGGAGTTGTTTGAGCCCTGATGTGCCTACTTATTCATGCTTGTTGTCATGCCTGCTACTGCTTAGAGTTGAATCGGGTCTGATTCATCGGGGATGAATTGGAATGTGGTGAACATGTCTTACTGTTGAGAGCTAAGGGTGTGAACACGATTTGGTAAAGGTAGCGGTGAGAGGCCATGTAGGAGTACATGGTGGATTGTCTCATTGAAACCGTCCTTAGGAACTGAGTTCTGTGTTTGTGATCCATGAAACAGCTACTACCACATGTTGGGCCTGGAAATATGACCCCGCTCGACTTCTCAACCACCCTAGTCCTCTGTCCAGGAGTTGCAAGTAGTTTCTGGTGTTTGTAGTATGCTGGAGGCCGTGCGCAGCGCTGACCCGAGGGATGGGCTGTGATGCGGTAGGCACGTGGTCGGGTATGCCAGACGCTCGTTTGGTGTCGCGGAACCCTGTACACATCGTTCGGGACCGTATGTGGAAACCTCGGCCGGACTCCCTGCGGATGGAACCTGGATAGGCGATAGACCTGGACTAGAGACTTGAGTGTTTAGGTAGGTCGTGGTCTACACCCACGTCGGCTTTCGCTTGAAGTCTGCCGAGCACATGTCGTGTGCGGACGCTAAGTGGTGGAAACATGTGTGAAGAAGTACACCCCTGCAGGGTTATAAATGATCTATTCGAATAGCCGCATTCGCGGTAAAGGACCTCTGGGTTGCCTATAACAGTTCATAGACAAGTGAAAGTGGATACTCTAAAATGCGCAAGACAAGCGTGAGTGCTATGGATGGCGTTCTCGTAGGGAGACGGGAGCGGACCCATAGTGGTGTATTGATATGGTGAATATGTGGACTCATGTGCGCCACCTCAAAAGAGTTACTTGCAGTCATAGTTTAGGATAGCCACCGAGTCAAAGCTGGCTTGCTAGAGTTAAACTCCACCACCCCCTTTGTTGATACCGATGCATATGTAGTTAGTTCTGATGTAAGTCTTGCTGGGTACATTTGTACTCACATGTGCTTAATTTATGTTTTTGCAGAGAGACTCCAGTCTCACTAGTAGTTCCACATGGACTTCAACGTTTAGCTTGCTACCTCAGCTACGATCTTGTGCCCTCGGCAGGATCTGGTAGATAGTCAGGCTTCTCAGCCTTTTTCTTTTGTAGATGTCTGTACTCAGACATGTTAAGCTTCCGCATGTGTTTGACTTGTATGCTCTGAATGTTGGGTCATGAGACCCATGTTTGTAATATCTCGCTCCTCGGAGCCTATTGAATAAATACTTCGAGTCATAGAGTTTTGTTGTGATGCCATGCTGTATTTGCACATATCGAGCATATTGTGTGCATGTTATTGAAATGCTTGGTATGTGTGGGATCCGACAACCTAGTTGTTTATCCTTGGTAGCCTCTCTTACCGGGAAATGTCTCCTAGTGCTTCCACTGAGCCCTGGTAGCTTGCTACTGCTCCGGAACACTTAGGCTGGCCGGCATGTGTCCTTCTTCGTTCCTGTGTCTGTCCCTTCGGGGAAATGTCACGCGGTGTCTACCGGAGTCCTGTTAGCCTGCTACAGCCCGAATTCTCCGGAGTCCTGTTAGCCCAGCTACTACAGCCCGGATTCACTCGCTGATGACCGACACGTTCGTTGCTGGGTCATGTATATCTATCCCTGTAAGCTAGTGCCACTTTGGGTTTACGACTAGTCATGTCGGCCGGGGTTCTTTGTCATATGGATGCTAGCGACACTATCATATACGTGAGCCAAAAGGCCAAACGGTCCCGGGACAGGTAAGGTGGCACCCGTGGGAATACCGTGCGTGAGGCCGCAAAGTGATATGATTTGTTACATGCTAGATCGATGTGACTTAGGATCGGGGTCCTGACAGCGTTGGTATCAAAGCCTAACTGCCTGTAGGATTACCAAGCCTAACTGGTCGAAGTCGAGTCTAGAAATGCTTTAGTTATATAAGGGAACTGATTGTGGATGGGAACGTAAGGCTCTTTTTACTCCTTTACCTTATGCCCTTCTGATCCGAGTCATCCTATCTTTTCTACGGGGTTAATAACTAGGCTTCTCATCTTTCTATCAGGATCATGTGTTACTAATCCGTAGACTTATATGATTGATGGATTCAAGTCTCAGTTCAGTTTCTAGTACTTCCATGTGTTAACAGTTGGTCTCGGAACCTTGATATTGTGATGCTGAGTGGTTATGCCACCATTTTGCATGATGTCTCAAATCTTTTGAGCATTTACAGCCGTTATGCTGTCCGAGTCATCCCAGGTTTCTAAATAGTTTGATGCATTTGCAAATCCCTTCTTTCCGTTCTCAATGTTCCTTTGGGCCAGATTAACCACACTAATAGCCGAGTTGAGCTACTCTATTGCCTCGACATATATGTTGGAGATATTATTATGACCCTAGGTGTTTTAGGGAGTCACCTAGTAATCTAGCCATGTTTTGTGTTCCTAGTGTGATGGTTCTGGCCACCAGCCTCGAAAGCATCCCGTGATGCCATTTAGTTAGTAGGCCTTCTATTTCTGGGTTCTTGAGCCCAAGATTCACTCCACTTACCTCCTGTTGATAGTGTTTGCTCGTTCCTTTAGGATATTAGTAACCTTTGTGATAGTCTCAACGTCCATGGTATATCATTCTTCCAATACCATGAACCATCATGGCAAAAGTTCTCCTGAACCAAAAGATCACAACCAGAGTCCTCTTGATGAGTTCTTGATTCTATGCTGTGACTCTATCAGTCCTACCTTTCTGCATGGGTTATCCGGAAGAAATATGTTGAACTCGTTCGACATGCTAATCTATGGGTCCACAACTCAGACAACTATATGCTCCTTTGAGTTGTTCTCTTTAGTTGTATTCTAGCCTTCATCTATCAATTGATAGTTAGGAGTAGTAGTGCATTCATGTTCATCGATGCCTATTATTCTTGTGGTCCGTCGAGCCATTCTATTCTGGAATGACTAGGAGAAACAAACTCCAGTACCTTGTCCATTTCTAGGATTGGGTCAAAGCAGTTGTATTCCGCAGGTCAAACGCCAATCCAGCTTTTTTCTGTTCTACCCTAGAGTATTACCATCTTTATATCAAGATTATCATGGGAATTGCACACCGTCATATAAACTCTTGATGCAGTGATCTTCTTGCCATCATTATTCATTCCTCGGTCCCTGTGTTATGGTAACCGGAACACTGACAAGTGAATCGTGGTGTGTGAAATCTATACTCCTAGCAACTCCGTTGCTTGGTAGTTAAATGGACAATAACCTCATTATTAGCGTGTTGGATATTGAATCATCACCCTAAGGTTGATCGTGCTACCTATTCCTTATTTCCTGGTGCACTCTTCGATCAATGAGTTAGGATTGTGTCAATCCCTCGCTCTTTTAATCATGTTGCCTTGCCTCGAAAGCAAGATTGTTCTCAAGCTTAGTAACATACCGGTGGTTCATGATTTTCCGAATGTCTTCTCGGAAGTATCACCAAGCTGTCACCTGACCCTTATGTTGAGCTCGTGATCAAGTTGGTTTCTTGTAAACCACCCATTCTCCAAGATTCTGTGTTGCATACCCCTGAGCTAGTTGGTTAAGCTAAACAACAACTTGGAGAGTTGGAAGATGAAAGCTTGTCCGACTTAGTTCGTTTTAAGGGATATCCTTGTGTATGTGTGCTGAAGAAAGGTGGTATTTTCATCAATTGATCCTCGTGATCAGTTAATGGACCTATCATCTTATCCAATCTTTGATTTGAGTATGGGCTATCATCAAATCAAATCGGAACCAACGATATTCTTAATGTTGTCTTACTCGTGGTTGATCCCTCGAGCATACACCATTATATCTTTTGGATCTGACCAATGCTATCACTTGTTCACATAATTATGGAATTCCACTTACATGGAAACCTAGATGAATTGTTGTTGAACCCATCAGCAACATTTTTATCTTCTCCATGATTCGTGTTGAACATCCAGTTAGTGTTGGAAACTTTATAAGCATTGCCCTCATGTTCCGTTCATGAAGCATATGTCCGGATGAAAGTTGTGACCTCCTCTAATTCATGTGCATCTGATGCAAGTTGCCGTCGTGGATTTGAGAAAGTCAATGTTGCTTCTTTTGGAATCATCCCAAATCGGTCATGCATACGTGCGAAGTATTCTGTGGTTCGGAGACTTGCAACCTTCGTTCTATATGTGTCCCTAGCACACCAAGCCACTGATTGATTTGTTCAAGGAGAAGAAGTTCCTTCATAAGAGCTAGTCATATGACTTATGCAAGAACTTCGATATCCTCGATGATGGTTCCCCCTTCTGAACTCGGTAGTGTTTTATTGTAAGACTACTATGTGGTCATGCTTGTCTGGGATAGCATGTTCACATGTGTGTGTAGCAGAACCAGCTCATGTTTTGGAGCTTGCTATCGTGGTTCATTCCCCGAGAATCTCGCAACGTCATCTCGTCGATTTGTGTTGCAAACTTTCATTTTTCTTTCTAGACTCGATGAGTCTGGAATATCCTAACACCAACCAGATCTGAATATCAGGCAGATATGATGGTTGCAACATTTCCAAAGAACTATAATATGGGTCTCTTTGTAACCCGGTAAAGTGGATGTCGTGGCCAACACACCCAGACGAAAAACCTAATATTGTAGTATCTTGATTGAAGAAGTAGGCCACCTCCCCATGAGGATTTCGTAGGATTTACTTCTGTAGTTATTCCTTATGGATTCTTGTGCTCCCGAAGTCCGACCTTTTACTTGATGTTCTAGGTACCAAACCATTTTAATAAATGGGTTGCGCTAGCACATCAAGGAGAACATTAGAAGAGGAGTGTTAAATGTCTCTCGGTCGATCATCCAGATTTCGTCCCCTTGGCCTCGCTAAGGTGAAACCTGAGAAAGTGTTATCTTCCTTTGCTTCTGCATCCTCCACCAATATCCATCATGGTAGTATGTTGTGTTACCAGGATCCTTGTCACGGATATTGGTAAAACCTTGATGAATATGGAAATGCTCAAGTTCTTGAGAGCACGCACAAGCACTAGGTGTTATCACTGACACTAACTGGGATTGCTCTCAGTTTCCTCGGTTATGCTATAACCTTTCAAATAGTGGACTCCCTCATGTGTTGAGTTTTTCCCCAGTTACTAGATTCATTCCCAGTATTTGCATTTTGTTCCCAACTTGCACCCGTCGTTGTGCCAGTCTACCATGGGTTCCATCCATTTTTGATGATAAGCAAAATCATCCCCTGCATTGTCTTCAACAAGGTGATCCACATCATCCATTCTAGTCCGAGTATGTCATCCTTTCGTACTCCGCAAAACGATTGTTGGTAAATTGCCTTAGGCTGGTATAAAGAATCTCAATGATCTCTATATCGAAAGTAATTCTTTTTGCCACTTAAGGTAATGATTCTATGAATCACCTCCTCCAACATGTTTTGTTATGGTATCATGGCAACTCAACTCCTCGCTATGTTCACAACCATTCATCACCCTCTAAAGTGTGGGATTGTTGCCTACCTAGTGATCCTCCGTCATCTGTTTCACTCCCTCCCTCTAGATGTATGCTTCGTGTCTCAGCTCAAGAGATGTTTCAATGACTCACACCGTGAGTTGATCCTGAGTTGTTCGATCTTCGAGGAGATCGATCCTTCTAGAGTTTTCCCTTTCCTCTAATTGTCTTGTTGGTTTGAGTTCTCAGAGCAAGACATCGAGACAAAGATGGTGATCGAATCAACGTTCTTATGAAGTGCAACTTGGATCATGAAGATTGTGTTAGTTTGTGTCCCCCTTTCATCTTACCCCACGCTTGAATCTCGGGACGAGATTCTTGTTTGGTGGGGGTGAGTTATCACATCCCTAGCTTCTGGCAATGCACTAGGCTAGCCTCATGAGTGCTATCATGTTTAAATTTCTCTTAAACATTGAAATGGGGATGGCAGAACCCCCAGCACCACCTAATTCAACTAGGGTTTACTAAAATCATTTTCACTGAACCCAAAATGCCCTTCTAAAGTGTTCATCATCTTTGCCTTGGTCTAGAACCTCTGACAAAGATGGTGCACAATTTTCTAGGACATCATAAGGTCACTGAATTAAATCATATAGTATTTGCATTTGGGCATTTAAATGCTATAAAATATTTTAAATGTCCAAATAATCATAAACTAAAATGTTTACTGTTGGAAATATTCCAAACAGTGGGCATGAGCAGTTTCATGATTTTTGAGTTAGTTTTAGTGTTTTTAGTAAAGCCACAAAGTTGCAGAAAAATAGAAAGCAGGAAATAAAAGAGAGAAAGAGATTTACCTGGCTTACCTGTGCCGCCCACCAGAGCCAGCCCACCAGGCGGCCCGGCCCACCACGGCCTCCTCCTCTGTCGTCTTCCTCCCCCGCCAGGAGGACGGCGCGCGCAACCACATGCCGGCCACCTCCACTCTGCCTGCGTGCCCCCCCTCGACTGCCGGGGCATCCCTGGAGACGCCACGCACCCCCTGGACCTCTCTCACTCTCTCCCGTGCTTCCCCCTCCTCTGCTCTCTCTCCCTCTCTGCCCGAGCGGAGCTCGTCGCCGCCGCTCACCGTAGACACAGCCACCACCTCCCCCTCGCCTCTCCGACGTGCCCACGAGCTTCGCCTCGACGCCCTCGCCCTCTCCACCAAGTCACGCGCCCGCGGAACGCCTGAAGCGACGCCACCGTTTTCGTTTTCATCACCGGTCGTAGGAGATCCCCCTCGCTGCTCCGCTCGCTCGAGTGCCTCCCCGAGCTCGCGAACGGCTCCATTCGACGCGTTGTGAGCTCCTTTGCCGATCCCCCCTATCCCCTGGCTCGTTTTCTTCCTCTAACGCCGATGCCGTCGGAGCCGAGAGCTCTTCGCCGCCGGCCATGTCGCCGTCATGGCCACCGTTGCCTAGAGCTGCAACCGAGCACACAGTCGTGCTCAGTGCTCCCTCAGGAGGCCGTAGGACCCCTCCTTGCCACCTGCCGAGCTCCCTAATGCCGAACCCGAGCTCACCCAAACTCCGGCCGCCGCCTTAGAGCTCGCCGCCGTCAACTTCGGCCACCCCCGCACACAGCGCTTGCTCCACTCGATGCGCGAGTTCACCAGCAGCACGTAGATGCCCTCCGCCGGCCATTTGGTCGCCGGAGGAGGAATCCGGACGCCCTCCGCTGTCCCTGCGTCGCCGGTGACGAGCCGCGGGTCAACTCCGGTGAGTTGACCCGGGGGTTTGACCTCGTTTGACCAGGGTTTGACCACCCTGGGTCACTAACGCGTGGGGCCAACCCATCTAATTAACCTAGGTTAGTGTTAATTTATTAGGTTAGTTTAGTTAGCCACTGACACGCGGGACCCACATGTCAGGTTTGACCTGGACCGCCCCAGTTGACCTGCTGACGCACTAACTCATTTTCTAGATTTATTCTTATTCAGGAAATTTCAGAAATTAGTGCTAATTTCAAAAATTCATAGAAATTAATCTGTAACTCCAAATGCAAAGATTTATATATGAAAAATGATCAGAAAAATCCAATCTATCCATCTGTACTGGTTTCATGCATGTTAAAACAACTTAACCCTGCTATTTAGTGTAAAACATGTTAATGGACTTTGGAAATTCATAGTTTGAATTTGAATTTGAACCTTTGGTTCAAATCAACCCAAACCCTTCTGTTGTTAGTTGCATTCGCTCAAATCACAGCATATTGCCATGTCATGATCGTGCATCATATTGTGCATTGCATTGATTGTGTTCTTCCTTGTTTGCCGGTATTTGTTCCCTCTCGATAGACGTGGTTTCGACGTTGTGATCAATGACACCGATGAAGAGCTATATCATCTTTAGAAGTGCCAGGCAAGCAAAACCCCCTTGTTAATTCTGATACAATCCCACTCTCTCGCTCCTGCTCTCTTTTACTGCATTAGGACAACAACGATTCAATTGTTACATGCTGCGGTAGTTGAACCCCTTTTTCGCTGCATGACCTGTCATTGCCACAGTAAATAGATGAAACCCACTAGCATGAGTAGGAGTTGTTTGAGCCCTGATGTGCCTACTCATTCATGCTTGTTCTCATGCCTGCTACTGCTTAGAGTTGAGTCAGGTCTGATTCATCGGGGATGAATTGGAATGTGGTGAAGATGTCTTACTGTTGAGAGCTAAGGGTGTGAACATGATTTGGTAAAGGTAGTGGTGAGCGGCCATGTACGAGTAACTGGTGGATTGTCTCATTGAAACCGTCTGTAGGAACTGATTTCTGTGTTTGCAATCCATGAAACAGCTACTACCACATGTTGGGCCCTGAAATATGACCCCGCTTGACTTCTTAACCACCCTAGTCCTCTGTCCAGGAGTTGCAAGTAGTTTCTGGTGTTTGTAGTATATTAGAGGCCGTGCGCAGCGCTGACCCGAGGGGTGGGCTGTGATGCGGTAGGCACGTGGCCGGGTATGCCGGGCACCCATTTGGTGTCGCGGAACCCTGTACACATCGTTCGGGGCCGTATGTGGAAACCTCGGCCGCACTCCCTGTGGGCTGTGATAAACCTGGACTAGAGACTTGAGTGTTTAGGCAGGTCGTGGTCTACACCCACGTCGGCTTTCGCTTGAAGTCTGCCGAGCACATGTCGTGTGCAGACGCTAAGTGGTGGAAACATGTGTGAAGAAGTACGCCCCTGCAGGGTTATAAATGATCTATTCGAATAGCCGCATTCGTGGTAAAGGACCTCTGGGTTGCCTATAACAGTTCATAGACAAGTGAAAGTGGATACTCTAAAATGCGCAAGACAAGCGTGAGTGCTATGGATGGCGTTCTCGTAGGGAGACGGGAGCGGACCCATAGTGGTGTATTGATATGGTGAATATGTGGACTCATGTGCGCCACCTCAAAAGAGTTACTTGCAGTCATAGTTTAGGATAGCCACCGAGTCAAAGCTGGCTTGCTACAGTTAAACTCCACCACCCCCTTTGTTGATACCGATGCATATGTAGTTAGTTCTGATGTAAGTCTTGCTGGGTACATTTGTACTCACATGTGCTTAATTTATGTTTTTGCAGAGAGACTCCAGTCTCACTAGTAGTTCCACATGGACTTCAACGTTTAGCTTGCTACCTCAGCTACGATCTTGTGCCCTCGGCAGGATCTGGTAGATAGTCAGGCTTCTCAGCCTTTTTCTTTTGTAGATGTCTGTACTCAGACATGTTAAGCTTCCGCATGTGTTTGACTTGTATGCTCTGAATGTTGGGTTATGAGACCCATGTTTGTAATATCTCACTCCTCGGAGCCTATTGAATAAATACTTCGAGTCATAGAGTTTTGTTGTGATGCCATGCTGTATTTGCACATATCGAGCATATTGTGTGCATGTTATTGAAATGCTTGGTATGTGTGGGATCCGACAACCTAGTTGTTTATCCTTGGTAGCCTCTCTTACCGGGAAATGTCTCCTAGTGCTTCCACTAAGCCCTGGTAGCTTGCTACTGCTCCGGAACACTTAGGCTGGCCGGCATGTGTCCTTCTTCATTCCTGTGTCTGTCCCTTCGGGGAAATGTCACGCGGTGTCTACCAGAGTCCTGTTAGCCTGCTACAGCCCGGATTCTCCGGAGTCCTGTTAGCCCAGCTGCTACAGCCCGGATTCACTGGCTGATGACCGACACGTTCGTTGCTGGGTCATGTATGCATGTCCCTATAAGTTAGTGCCACTTTGGGTTTACGACTAGTCATGTCGGCCGGGGTTCTTTGTCATATGGATGCTAGCGACACTATAATATACGTGAGCCAAAAGGCACAAATGGTCCCGGGCCAGGTAAGGTGGCACCCGTGGGAATACAGTGCGTGAGGCCGCAAAGTGATATGATGTGTTACATGCTAGATCGGTGTGACTTAGGATCGGGGTCCTGACAATAGAGGGGGGAAGAGTTGGTGATGACGGCGGTGAAGTTGTTGGTGTAGATCGTTGTCGCGATGATGGCCCTGGCGGTGTTCCGGCGCCACCGGGAGAGAAGGGGAGAGAGACCCCCTTCTTCTTCTTCTTCCTTGACCTTCCCCCTAAATGGGAGAAGGGTTTCCCCTCTGGTCCATGGCCTCCATGGCGGCGGAGGGGCGAGAGCCCCTCCTAGATTGGATCTCTCTCTCTCTCTGTTTCCTTTTGTTTCTGCGCTACCTGATTCTGCCCTTTCACCGCTTCTTAAACTCCCGTAGATCCGTAACTCCGATTGGGCTGAAATTTGGACACGCTTTTTATCCGGATATTGGCTTTCTTGCGGCAAAAGAAGGTCACCAACCGCCTTACGGAGTGGCCACGAGGGCCCAGGGCACGCCCTACCCCCTGGGGCGCGCCCCTCACCCTCATGGGCCCCTCAGGCATCATCTCGCGTTGATTCCACTTCCCAAAATTCACATATATTCCAAAAAAAATCTCCGTAAGTTTTTATCCCGTTTGGACTCCGTTTGATATGGATTTTCTGCGATACAAAAACATGCAACAAACAGGAACTGGCACTGGGCACTGGATCAATATGTTAGTCCCGAAAATAGTATAAAAAGTTGCCAAAAGTATGTAAAAGTTGTAGAATATTGGCATGGAACAATCAAAAATTATAGATACGACGAAGACGTATCAATGAATATGCTTCATCATGTCCTTCAGGATCTCTGGGCAATCCTGATCACTAGTCAGGGTCATGATCGTTTCCGGGCCCTTGGGAAAACACTCGTAATGGGTTGTCATCTGCAGGTATAAGATAGAAGGGGTACTCAGGATACTTTATGTATTTCCTTGAGTGAAATGTGGCTGTTTTTCTGGGAAAGGTTTGGGGTCAGCTTTTCCATGGGTTCAAGGTTTAAGTCTGAGTGGGATAGTGAGAGAGGTACTCACAATCAACAAACAACTCATAACATTTCATATGAGATTCCAAACATATCAACTTTTATTTCTTCATGAATTATTACAATTTCCATTTCATAACTCAACTCAACATCCCCAATGAAAATAAAAGTGCGTTCCACATTTATTACATGCTTTATTCCAATATCAAGATCTCAACTACTCTGGTCAAGCCTCGGGTCTGAACATTCTCTGGCAAAATGCCCTACTTCCTTGCAGCGTAAACAAATGACATCAGACAAATCCAGGGGCTTCCTGGTGTCTATCTTGGTTCCTTGGGTTCTTGGTTTCCTTGCTGGGCATTTGCTAGCGTAATGACCTAAATCCTTGCACCTGTAACAAGTGATATGACTCATGTCCTTTTTTGCATAAATTGGGTTGTTCTGGGGATACATGCTCTTTCCCTTCCTCGACTTCTTTGTTCCGATCAATTCTTCTATCTCTTGTCGATTGAACTCCACTTCTTTCGTCGGGAAGTCTCCCAGATACTCTTGGCTTTCCTTCGTGCAATACTGTGAAAAATGTCCTTCTTCTCCACATGAATAGCAGGCATTGGAGTAAAATCTGGTTAGGCCTTCTCCATCAGGGTCGTCAACATCTTCCTTCATCACAGGTTCTTTTAAACTTTCCCTTAGGGCTCCTTTCATTGCTTCCTTCTGCTGCTTGGTAATTTCTTGTACCTTGGGGTAAATATGATACTAGGCAGGGTAGTGCATAGTTTCTTCACACAAGAAACAAGTAACCTGGCTAGTTTGGGCATTCTTCAGCTCGGTGATTTCCTTCACAATGATGGCATCCATCCTTGTGTTCTTCATGGGTGTGTCCTATTTCTCCGCATATCTTGCGGGCACAAGGTTCCTTCATCGGTTTATCACCGTGCTTCCGGATAAGGCAGGATCCCAATAGAGTCTTCTTCAATTCCTCCCAAGTTTTTGCTCCATTACATCCTTGTATGGCCTGATGCATTTTCCACCAGGTTGCAGCACTTTTTTTAAAGTACTGAAGAGCGTATTAAACCTCATACTTCCTTGCAACCAAATTGCTCCCGAAGTGATTCTCCATGTCTTGAATCCATAGCTCTGCCTCCAACTGAGTGATCGGTCCGGAGAATACAAGTCCATCTTCATTCATCATCTATTGGGTCCAAGGGTTTTGGGATGACATAAGAGGGATAGAGAGATATACACACAATACAAACAATATAGTTTTGAAAATAAGTTTTATTTGTTGCTGCCGGAAAACACACACAAAATATGACAGCTCACAAATCTTCGCATCTAACGTGAGTATACAACAAGGGTTTGGTCTTCTAAAGGTCATATAAATCTTGGAATTCTTCAGTGTCTTCAAATTCTTCGAGTCTTTGACTGTTTTACCTTCAACTCTTCTAATGTATGGTGAAGTCCTCTTTTACACTAAAGTGGTCCTCAGTTGTCTAATATCTTGCCCTTCTCGGAGTGGTCTCATCAGTTGATCCTCCGTGTGGTCCAAAGGGAACGAGGTATTGTCTAACTAAAAAGGGAATATTTGATAAAGCTCAGAAAATAAGAGAGGTAAAGGATCTTTTTAAAAATACAGTTTTAGAGAGATCCTTTCCCAAGGGCTTTCCAGTTTCTATGGTCACCTACTACAGTCAACATGTGCTCTGATACCATCTCTGTAACAACCCGACCTCAAACGGTCAAGCCTCTGTGTATCTATGCCATCCTTGGATCGGTATGCTGGCACACACAGTATATCAATGTATATATCAAAGTGGAATCCCATGTATAAATAACGTAAAGAATGATATATACCTCATAAGTCTCAGCTGAAACAATCGAACGGGTGTGGAGTCCCATCAACGCCAATGGCAAGTTGAGTGTGACCGTAACCCTACAACATAACTCTTACCCGTCATAGAAGTTCCTGCAACATAAGACGTTGCAGCCCTGTAGGTCAGTACATTGAATGTACTGGCAAGTCACATCATAAAAATAATGAACCTATTTGTACATGCAATTTGGCTGGTGGAAAGCTCTAGGTTTAGTTTTTGTATAAAGCTAGTTTTTCGTGGAATAAAAGATTTTATTCTACCACTACAAAATAGCAAAGGGTGAGTTGGCAAACCCAACTCAATCCATTCCCAAAGTTTCATGTAAAACCCAACTGTTTAAATTAAGAGTGATGAGATCTCCCGACATTTCCACTACTAGATGCTCAAGTTGTCCGTAACCGGGGACACGGCTAATCGATTAGGTTTTAACACTGCATTGGTTTGCGCACTTTTCCCCACAAGACTCGATCGCCTCCCTTGAAGTTCTCGCACTGCCTGGCATTTGAGAACAGGATGACCGAGACATAGTCTTTCGAAAGTATTCCCCCTTAACCCACGGATAGGCCGGTACACCTACTCATTCTACATCTGCTAGCCTATCCCGGAAGAGGTCACACTATCTACTCAACTAAGCCAGAGCCCATATTGGCTTGTGGCTGCACACATAAGCTTCTAGACATGAAAATACATTTGATCCCTTTGAGCCTGGGTGGCCAACCACTAGTGGTGCACCACCATGGATTAACCATGCATGCTCCCACTGTACTTCGCCACCATTCAAACCAAATACCGCCCAGGTAGTTCATTTACAAGAATTGGTCCTGATTACTACTTTGTCACTCATGTCTCACCATGTTCGCTTCCCAAACCACGTCTACATTTAGCGAGGCAAAAATAAACTTACACCATGGTGTCAAGGATGTATAGATCAGACCTACCTCAAATGAACTACTAGGTAATGGCATAGCCATCTGGCAACAATAAATCCTACCATGCAATCCTACCACAAAAGGACTAAGTGCATAATATAAAACATAGCTAATTGAAGTAATGATCAAATGTGAACTTGCCTAGTAATAGTTGATGAAAATTATATCGCTCTCAGAAATTTACTTAATAGAACTATTCATCACTCTCCGATGAAAATCTATAATGTCAAACATTGCATTCACATAAGTAATCATTTCGGAGAATAACATCCCACATGAAAAGACTCGGAAGATCCAAATGAACATACAACACAATTAACTAACACACAAATTTTCTAAGTGCAAAACAACATGTGACATGAGGTTCAAAAATGTGATCTGAACTATGGTGCATACACGTCATAGTAGTAAAACTATCATGGACAGATCCTAATTGCGTGAAAAATATGTGACAACGGTCCAAGTTATAGGATTTGGCTACGGCGACAAAGTGCAAAAAGAATCAGCTCAATCGGAGCTACAGTTTAGGAGATATGGCCAGTTGAAGTTTGAATTCAAATCTAAATAAAGTTCAAATTTGAATCTGACAAAAGTTTACAAATATGATATATCACTGGACAGAGCTAATCGTGACGAAGAATTTGCCACTAGTTTCATCGAGTTTGGATCTACGGTTAAAATGTTGTGGCCAATCTAAGTTTAGGGGCTAAACTGAAAACTCAGGGACCTAACAGTGAAACAGAAAACAAAATAAACTATGAACAGGCCCTTGGACACGTGGCGACTCGTGGCTGGCTGAGTAGCATTCGCTGCTTAGGCTAAATGGCAGACGGCCACTGAATAAATAAAACAGCTACCGTGACTAAATAAAAATAAAACCAAAGACCGTTTTTTACTAAAATCGCACGGTTTAATAAAACCACGGTTAACCGATCTAATACAAAAGTAAATAAAAATAAAAAAACGAGCGAGGGCGAGTGGCTCATAGCGAGCGACGACGATGTACACGAGATGGCGGCGCTGGCTTCGGGCGGTGGCGGGGCGGTGGCTGCGGTGGCCTCCGGCGGTGGGGAGGGTGCCAGGGAGGTCGGGTGCGGCGTGGGCGGTCCGGTGGTGGTGACGGCGCGCGTCGGGGTGGTGGGGATCATGCTGCGCGGGGACGGCGGCTCCGTGCTCCGGCGAGGACGCATGTCGTCGGGGCGGCATCTCCGGCGAACCTAGGGGCAAAGCAAAATGTCAACAAGATGCGGTAGATCGAGACAATGAGATTGACAGAGAGAGTGGAGTTTGGGGTGGTCTACGGGCGACGAAAACGACGGCGAGGTCCTCCGGCCCCGGCGAGATCCAACTGACGAAGGCGGCGGCTGTGATGAGCGAGGGGGCGAGCGAATTGGCAGAACGGAGAGAGGGGCTCTTGGGGCTTTTATAGGCGCGAAGTGGTGACTCGGGAGCTGCGGATATGCATTATCCGAGCGTGAGGCCGGCGGCTGTTGCGGGCGGTGAGCTCACGAGCTCTATCTCGAGCGGAGGAGGCGGGAGGTTGGGGGTGACGAGCGAATGGGCTGGGGCCCATGCGTCAGCGGCGGGTAGCGAGCGAAGGGAGTCCGGGTGCGGGCGACCGATGGCTAGGCCGTTCGGTGCTTCGGGCCTGGCGCGATTGGCTGGCCTGGGCCGTGGGCTCGCGCGCACGTGGGTCAATGCGCATGCCTGTTTTTCTTTTTTACAGAAAGAAAAACTTCAACATAGGAAAATAAGTAAAAAAAATTACGTAGGCATATTATATACCAAATGGTTCATAAAAATACCCCAAATAAGATGAACTATTTTTCTTGTTCAACCAAATTCCATAAAAAAAATTAAAAGTCAAACAGTGTTAATGTTGCATTTAAAATCAATAAAAATCATTTTTTAAATACCAAAATGATTTCAAATTTATTTTCTCCTATTTTTCTATTGAAGGAAATCATTTTACCCTTATTTCCATTTATTTATTTTTAGGAGAAAAATAATTTGAATATAAACCCAAATAACTCCCAAATGGATTTGAATTTGGAAGTTCAAACAACTCCTAATCGAAAATGAGTTTCAAATAACTTTAAAGTGACTTCCAAAAAACTTTCAACTCTCTTTCTTCAAATTTGAAGAAGTCATTTTATCTTCCCTCATGAACTCATTGAGTTGCTTAAAGTTTCAAGTTTGAAATATTTCAAATGGAATTTAAATCATTTTCAAACCTCTTTTCATTTCTTTAAATGGAAGAAGTCATATTATCTTAACTCTAGGGTTTTGTAATGAAATGAATTTGAATTCATGGAGATAAAAAAATAGCAAGGATGAAATTTTAGGAAATTCATTTTATTCCCTCTCATTCAACTTTCAAAAACTTTCAATTTCCACTCAATTTCACGCAATCATTCACACAACAATCAAACAAACAACCATAATTATTTATTTAATATAACATTTCCAAATTTAGAATTTTGGGATGTTACACCAGACTGGAACGAGACGGCGGCAGCGCGGCTCTGGATGATTTTTTTAGACGAAGCTCTGGATGATGGCAGCGACAGGTAAGTAATTTCCCCACAGCAGAGACAGGGTCCGGCGGCTGCAGCGTGACACGGAGACCTCAGGGGACTCGGGGCTGTCGTCTGGATTGGCTGGGGCATACTGCATCGACGAAGGCGAGCAACTGAACTACAGATGGCGATGGCAAGCGTCGGGCTCCATTGACGAGCTCGATTCAATACATCCATAGAAGAACTGAGAGGTGAGGGAGGTGCATGAAGAAGATCGTGCGGACGAACAGAAGGGAAGAGAGGTGCTGGAAACCTCGATTGGCGACGAACTCGACGGGCTACAGAAGTTTCAGGCGGCGGCCTCCAGCGAGATCTGGCGGCGGATTCTAGGGCACAGGAGGATGTGATTTCGCAAAAAAAATCGCATGAGGAGGGATCGGTGATCCTTTAGAGGGACGGGTCTGTCATGTGGCCCTCGGGATCGATCGAATTGATCAACTGATTTGATTCGGTTCCGGGATGCTACAGAGTTCGGGATGAACGCGCTGTAAGGGAAGGAGATGACAAGTGGGCTCCGCCCGTCAGCGGGAGAAGGAATAGAAGAAGAAAAAAAACAGAGGAAAGGGATTGCGTCCGGCTGTTCTCGGCCTTGGGCCGGCGGACCCAGCTGCTACTGCGCGCGAGCGAGGTTTAGTAATGGGCTGGGTTAGGCTGAGGTTCTAAGTTTCTCCTAGTTGTTTTACTTACAGAAATTATTTTGGCTCTGAAAATGATCCAAATCATTTTATAAAAATACCAGGACAGCCACAAAAACAAATATTGTTACATTCAGCATAGTGAGCATTTGTCCAGTCCAAAATGCTTATATTATATACTCCCTCCATTCCACAATGAGAGCGCCTGCATTTCCCGAGATCTAACTTTGACCGTATATTTGACCATCAAAATACGAATTCAGTGGTATAATTTTTGCTCCAGCCGCAATCGGTCTCGTTGGTCAAATTTACGGTCAAACTTAGATCTCGGGATGCGTGGGCACACTACATTGTGGAACGGAGGGAGTACATATAATATTTTCGTAAACTGTAGTTTGACACTTATAAAACTGTCCCAGTAATTATTTTTGAACTCTGGATAAAAATGCAAATAACATTTAAATCATTTCCAACTCTTTTGTATTGAAGGAGTCATATTACCTTCTCTCAATTTTTTTGTTGTATTTGTTTTAAATGTTGAAACCAAAATAAGAGAATATTAAATTATTCACCAATATCATTCTTTGAGGAAGTCATGTCATCCTCTCTCACATTTAATGGAAACATTCTGAATATTCTCAAACCCAAAATAAGATCCAAATGAACAATTGGGAAAGTCATTTTATTCCCTCTCTTTTGAATATTTGTTTAAACTCCAAAAGATTCAAATCCTAGTCAAAATTTAATAACAACTAGCAACACAAGCAAGTTTTAATTAATACTATTTAAATCCTAGTCAAAATTTTGGAATGTTACAATTTCGTCCTAAATTTCAAAAATCCCCACCAAAAATAGCCCCACTTTTTTGTGGATTTTTGGTTAGATGATGTTTTGTTGATTTTGATCCAGGGATTCATTGTGTTTCGAGTGGATCTAGCATCTCCGCAAGTTTCCCCACTTTCCATCCACGAAGTCACATCAATTTTGACCCCAAAATCATCCTTTTTCACTCAAAATCGCGTCCCGGATCTCGGAGCTTGAGTTGACCCCGACCCACCGGACGACCGATATTTACCGGACGTCCGGACCCTCCCGAAGCACCAGACGACCGACACCTTCCGGACAACCCGTGCCACCCAATAGAACCGAAATTAACGGATTTCCGGTCCTTCCAAACGTATGTCCACCGGACATCCGACACTTACTGGACGTCCAATACCTGTAGATACTAACTTCGGCTGATTCTTGTTTCGGCCATAACTAATTCATCCAGACTCGGATTTTGACGTTCTTTAGCTCATTTTGAAGCTCTTGACATCCACCATACTACAAAAATCTAACTCCATCATTTGACTCCATCAAAATTTTGGAACTTTGGCATCCTTACCTAGGGCCTTCACCACATCATCCGCATTACCACCAGCGACTTCCGCAACCTAACCCATTTTGTTCCATATAGCAATAGTGGTCGCTTGAGTAGTGATTCGAGTCTCCTAAGGTGTTTCGGCTACCTAGGGACGGGCACTTCTTCATCAACCACCACCATACCTTCCGCATAACCTTGCCCACCATACAATTCCGCAACTTCAACTTAACCCAATTTTGTTTGAGCTTGTTTGAGTTGTGGGTTGTGTCTCCTAAGGTGTTTCAGCTACTTAGGGACGTTTACTTCAACTCTGACTCACATAACACATCATTGCACTTCCGCAATCCCATTGAGCTTCCGCAAAACCACCACCGCTTTCCGGTACCACCATTTGACATTTGCCTTTGGAGATTTTGAGTTGTGGTTTTTCATTTCCTAAGGTGTTTCGGCTAATTACGAATGGTTCTACATCAAGAGCACCACCACTCATCATCGCCACGAGGTCGTCATCGACATTGAACACTTCACCATTTTGACACACTAACCGTAAGCAAAAACGGTAACCTCTATATCATCTTGGTATCGTGGTATCCCATCATTGTACATTCTTCTTGTCATAGTATTGATAACCCCTAGCCTATTTTGCGTCACTTGCCTATCGAGACTAGCCATTTGAGTATTGCCGGCAATGTTACTTGTGCACATTAGTGATCATCGATCTACACCTTCCATTGCATACATATCATATCATTTTGGTATCCTCATCATGGTATCATCATATCATCTCTTGTGTCACAAGATTTTTCCCGCATCTACACAATTGCTATCTTGGTTTGTGCAACTTTGCATAGTGGCCATATAAAAAAGCTTGTAAGCAAAGAGAAAAACAAATAGCTTGTAAGCAATAGCCATAGCATCGCCATGGATCATCGTGTGCAGAACACCGGGAACCATACATACATAGCATACTTGGGGTAGAAGTCGCTGCATTTTTGTCTCTTATAGGTTGTGCACAAGTGTCGTATCCGCCTATTGAGCAATCGAGCTAGCGTCTCTCTAGCATTGTGCAACAAGAGCATTTTCCGTGGATTCCACATTTTGAGCTAATTCCTTGGTTGCACGACCCCACTTTTCTGTCCGTCTGTGTGTTTCAGTGTGCCATATTGCTATTGGTCTACTTGTTTCACTTGCAAATTTATGAATCTCTTTCAACATTATTGACTCTTGTTAACACTTTGCATCAAATTTTGTGCCACTTGTCATAACCAAGCCACTCGATAAGCTTTACTTTGTAGGTGTGAGTGAGCAAGTCCGGTACCAATTCCACTATTCTTTCTTTTCACATTGACTGAAACGGGATACATCCTCAACTTTGGGAAAAGGTAGCTTGGTATTGTTTATCTCATTTCCTACTCACCTTTGCTCGAGTCTTGTGATGGCTAGGCAAAGCAGACCTCCTTCATTCTACAACAACAACGACAAGTTCGATGCCACGAAAAACTTCTTTGACACCCAAATGGATGCTCAAATGGAAGATCTCTGATAGAGGCGAGGGTGTCCCGATGTTTCGATGAGATAGCTATCATTTTCTGTGGGAGTCGACCTTGATGATCCGACTACGAACATGCGATACATCGCACCTTAGCAATCGTTAAACCAACTTTCGAGGGGTTATTGACCACGCCGGAGCACGATCAACCTGACCACGAGGGTCTATTTCCTGCAAGCAAACGAAGAACAAGCAAGAAACTAAGATTGCAATCTGGATATTGCGAATATAAGATGAAAGCTTTATTGATCAAGGTGGGGTTCTGTGACGTCTTTGTTTGGTCG
Organism: Aegilops tauschii subsp. strangulata; assembly: GCF_002575655.3. Taxonomy (NCBI): domain Eukaryota; kingdom Viridiplantae; phylum Streptophyta; class Magnoliopsida; order Poales; family Poaceae; genus Aegilops; species Aegilops tauschii. The sequence goes on along the minus strand of NC_053038.3, from coordinate 196,967,051 downwards.
TTGAACACAAACGAAGTACGCGAAGTTGCAGCTATGGCGAACTTTTAATGTAAACAAAATCTAAAGTCTAAACGACGCCCTAAGGGTTGTATATATGGAGGAAGAGGGGGGAATTTCGTGGCCCTTGGGGGAGGGGTCCAAAACAAACCCTATCTCCTGTTTCCCCACACATACGAACTCTAAAAACAGCCTATACTTATGTATTTCGAAATTACATCGGCCTGGCCCAATAATAAGGTGACGCAACACCTATAATAGCCTCTGGACGAAATTTGTGAAGTGGCATCTTGTATATTTCGTCCAAGACTTCATGCACTCATTACAGTGGCTTCATAGTCCTGAAATCATCACTTGAAACTCCGTTCGTGTTTCCCTTGCACATGCCATCATCTCCATGCTTGTTCTTGCTCCAATGTCCATCCTTCTCCAACCTAGGCCCTTCGTTTATAAGCAAAACAAATGTATCCAATTTAGGCACCATCATATTCTCATGAACATTAGAATCATTACCAAGAAACGAAAGTACCTGGTAATTTACTTTTCATGCACGAGCTCTTGTAATTGGTCCAGTATGTATCGTAGCAGGGGATGTGGGTGTAACAATGGTATTGATGTCCTCATCATCCTCCCCTTCTTGAAATGAAGTCGTTCTCAACGGAAGCTCATCTTCCTCACCCAAATAAGGCTTCAAATCTGCAATGTTAAAAGTGGGACTAACCCCAAAATCTGCAGGCAGCTCAAGTATATATGCATTATCATTTATTTTCTCTAACACCTTAAAAGGACCATCAACACGTGGCATTAGCTTTGATTTGCGCAAATCATGAAATCTATCCTTACGCAAATGTAACCAAACAAGATCTCCAGGTGCACACACAACATGTTTTCTACCCTTATCGCCAGCAAGTTTATATTTAGCATTCATACGCTCAATGTTTTCCTTAGTTAACTCATGCATTTTAAAAATCAATTCAGCACGTTGTTTAGCATCAAAATTAACCTTCTCCGAAGATGGAAGAGGCAACAAATCAATAGGTGCACGAGGTAGGAAACCATACACAATTTCAAAAGGGCACATCTTAGTAGTAGAATGCAATGGACGGTTATAAGCAAATTCAATATGAGGCAAACATTCTTCCCACATTTTCTTATTATTCGTCAAAATAGCCCTAAGCATTGTAGACAATGTTCTATTGACTACTTCAGTTTGTCCATCACTTTGGGGGTGACAAGTAGTACTAAAAAGCAGTTTAGTCCCCAATTTAGCCCATAAACATCTTCAAAAGTGGCTAAGAAATTTAGTATCACAATCTGAAACAATAGTATTTGGCACACCATGCAAGCGAATAATTTCACGAAAGAACAAATCAGCAACATTAACAGCATCGTCGCTTTTATGACATGGTATAAAGTGTGCCATTTTCGAGAATCTATCCATGACAACAAATATGCTATCCCTCCCCTTCTTTGTTCGAGGTAAACCTAAAACAAAGTCCATAGATATATCCTCCCAAGGAACACTAGGTACATGCAAAGGCATATATAAACCATGAGGATTGAGTCGTGACTTAGCTTTTTGACATGTAGTGCAGCGAGCAACAAAACGCTCAACATCCCGTCTCATCTTTGGCCAAAAGAAATGTGTAGCAAGTATGTCCTCCGTCTTCTTCACGCCAAAGTGTCCCATTAATCCTCCTCCATGCGCCTCCTGCAACAAGAAAAGATGAACGGAGCTAGCTGGAATGCATAGCTTGTTAGCACGGAACACAAATCCATCATTAACGACGAACTTGTTCCACGTTCTTCCTTCTTTACAATTCTGTATTACATCTTTAAAATCAGCATAATGCACATATTGATCTTTGATGGTCTCCAAACCAAATATTTTGAAGTCAAGTTGTGAAAGCATAGTATTGCGACGAGACAATGCATCAGCAATAACATTTTCTTTACCCTTCTTGTGTTTAATGACATAAGGGAATGTCTCAATGAATTCAACCCATTTAGCATGTCTACGATTCAGTTTAGCTTGACTTTTAATATGTTTCAAAGATTCATGATCAGAATGTATAACAGATTCTTTGGGCCATAAATAATGTTGCCATGATTCTAAAGTACGAACAAGAGCATATAATTCTTTATCATAAGTAGAATAATTCAGACTAGGCCCACTCAATTTTTCAGAAAAGTATGCAACAGGTTTGCCATCTTGTAATAACACACCTCCTAATCCAATTCCACAAGCATCACATTCAAGCTCAAAAGTCTTACTAAAATCAGGAAGTTGGAGTAAAGGAGCATGTGTCAACTTATCTTTCAATACCGTGAAGGCTTCTTCCTGTGCAGTACCCCAAACAAAAGGCACATCCTTATTGGTAAGCTCATTGAGAGGTTCAGCAATGGTGCTGAAATCTCTCACAAAACGCCTATAGAATCTAGCGAGGCCAAGAAAGCTCCTCACTTGTGTGACCGTTTTGGACTGCGGCCAACTCTCAATAGCTTCAATCTTGGCTTTATCAACTTCAATTCCCCGTGGAGTAACAACATAGCCCAGAAGAGATACTCGGTCGGTGCAAAATGTGCACTTCCCAAGGTTACCAAACAAACGTGCATCATGTAGAGCAATAAAAACAGCACGTAAATGTTCGAAATGTTCCTCCAAAGATCTGCTATAAATCAGTATATCATCAAAATAGACTACCACAAATCGTCCAATGAAAGCACGTAAAACTTCGTTCATTAATCTCATGAAAGTACTTGGTGCATTAGTTGACCCAAAATGCATGACTTACCACTCATATAATCCAAACTTAGTTTTAAATGTTGTTTTCCATTCATCTCCCAATTTCATACGAATTTGATGGTATCCACTACGCAAATCAACTTTGGAGAATATTGTAGAGCCACTCAATTCATCAAGCATGTCATCTAGCCTAGGAATAGGACGACGATAACGAATAGTAATATTTTTAATGCCTCTACAATCAACACACATATGCGACGTACCATCCTTTTTTGGCACTAGTATAATAGGAACATCACAAGGACTAAGAGATTCGCATATATAACCTTTGTCGAGCAGCTCCTATACTTGACGCATAATCTCCTTCGTCTCCTCTAGATTGGTACGGTATGGCGCATGGCTTGGCAGCGAAGCACCGGGAATTAAGTCAATCTGATGCTCAATCCCTCGAATGGGTGGTAATCCCGGTGGTACGTCTTGTGGAAAGACGTCAGCGAACTCCTAAAAATGTTAGTGATAGCAGGAGGCAAAGAGGAAGGTACATCCTCGAAAGAAAATAATGCCTCTTTGCACACAAAAGCATAGCAAACAGATTTGCTGAAATCTAGATCATCAATATCAGATTTGGTGGCAAGTAAACATGCACTTTTCAATTTAATTTCAGAAGAAACACTAGATGGTTTATTATTAGGCTTCATTTGTTGATCAAATTCTTTTGCCACAATATGATTTTCACTCTTTATTTTTCTCTTGTTTTGCTTTATTAGCTCTATTAATATCATCTTTCAAAATGGAATCAGAAGCAAAGTAATTTTTTTTATCCTTATGAATAAGAGTATACTGATTGTTTCTACCATGGTGTACAGATTTTTTATTAAATTAACATGGTCTACCAAGTAATAAGGAACATGCTTGCATAGATACCACATCACAATCAACATAATCAGTATATGTAGATATACTAAAATGCACACGAACCGTATGTGTTACCTTAACCATGCCGCTGTTGTTGAACCATTGGATGTAGTAAGGATGTGGATGTGGTCTTGTGGTGAGAGATAGCTTCTCCACCATCTCCATGCTAGCCAAGTTGATGCAACTCCCTCCATCTATGATGACGCGAACATAACGTTCCTTCACAACTCCCATTGTATGGAACAAATTATGCCTCTGATTTTTCTCAGCTTGTGTGACCTGCACACTCAAAACACGTTGAGCAAATAAACATTCATACCTGTCAGCGTCTTCAGGAGCCATGTATTGCGTCTCATGATCAGAATCATCTCCACCATGTTCTTCACTTGTAATAAGAGCCAAAGTCTCCTCATCATAGTCACTAGCGGACTCATACCCACCATCCTCAGTAGCAATCATAACACGCGGAGATTGGCATTCTCTCGCATAACGTCCTCTTCCCTTACAAAGACGACAAATAATATCATGTGTGTGCCCTCTTGATGCCATAAATGAGTGATATTATTATACTCCTTATATTCTAGAATGGTCTGAATCTCTTTATTTAATCCACCCATAAAACGTTCAAGCATAGCTTCATTATCCTCAACAATACCACATATAATCATTCTAGTTTGTAATTCCTGATAGTATTCTTCTACAGAATTTTTTCCTTGTCTTACGCGCTGCAATTTTGTAAGTTATTCACGTTGAGAATATGGTGGAACCCAACGAGTATGCATAGCAGTTTTCAAGGCAGCCCAAGTAGCTGGAATAGGATATAATCTGCAATGTTCAGACCACCAAACACATGCAAAACTAGTGAAAGCACAAACAGCAGCATGAACACGTCTCTCCACAGGATATTGTAAACATGTAAACATTCTTCAGTTTCTAACTCCCATGTAAGATATATATCAGGAACATATCTACCCTCAAATGGTGGAATATTCAATTTTAGTTTAGGAAGATGGTCATGATCTTGCACCTTAGGTGGTGGTGCAGCCCTACCATTGCGATGATATGCATGAAGGCGACCTAGTGGTGGTGGTGCTGGTGGTTGCACGCAGTTCTGATTTTGATCAACCTCATCCTCGTAATGGTCCTCCACCTCTGCAGTAGCAGCAGGAGCTACATAAGCATCAACAGTAGGTACAACAGCACCACAGTTTTGACCAGGCTCAAGGGGAACGCGCAGTGCGGTAGAGGTGCGACAGGTGCAGCGGGCGGTGGTTGTGGAAGACGCGCAAGCAATTCATTAAACTTGTGATCAAGCTTTTTTTTGAATGCCTTCTCAATGCCATCTATCTTCTCCATGGCCTCTTCAAATCTGTTTAGCACATCTTCCACCTGTCCACTCATCAATTTCTGAAATTTATCATGTAGCTGTTTGTTCGCCATGTTCTCCTAATCAGTCTCATCGGCTTGTGATCCTGCCATGGTTAGCAGCAATAGAAACACACAGAATATGATCCTATAGACTACTAGGAAGTGGTGGTGGTGGTGTGTCACAAATCCGTCAAACGAATCTCAAATTCTTACCAGTTCTTACCCAGCAGCAGGTGGTGATCGGCAACCGTTGTAGTCAAAACTCTCAAAGATTGGACAGAGCGACTCCTAGGTGGTGTCAAACGCACTATGTAGATGTATGTGGAGCTGGGAAGCCTTATGATATGGTACCAAAAATGTCAGCAATAATCAATTCAGAGATGCAAAGTTGAATAAATGCTCAACGATGGTACTGTGCTGGTCCTAGGCTAGACCGTGCTAGAGACGCGAGCCTAGAACACTAACAAAATCACGGTGCTGCACGTAAACAAGGGAAAAGCACACTTTGGGAGAAAAATATCGCTCTTTTTTTGGCGCGCTGTTTTTTATTTTATTTTTGCGAAAAATCAATATAATGGCGAGTGTCTCAAAACTTTTCCCAAGTCAAAATAACAGGATAGGCACAAAAAAAAATTGACAATTTTTTCGGAAATTGGGGTAACGACGACGAAAAAGTGCGATAAAAAATCACTATGATGGCGAGTGTCTCAAAACACTCCCTGGGACCTAAAAACAGGATATGAAAAAATATTTTCGATCGCCGAAATTTTGGCCTAAAAACTGCCCGGGGGTCTCCAGACTCTTTTTTAAACCTACTCAGGCAAGGAAACACGAATCGGAAAATAGATGGATCTCGAAACAAACCTAATATGAAATGAACTCGGATTGGTGGTGGATATATGGTGGTGGTAGATAGTAGCGGTGGTGGTATATGGTTGCGGTGGTGGTATATGGATATGGATCAGTGGTGGTATATGATAGCGGTGGTGGTATATGGTAGCGGTGGTGGTATATGGATACGGATCGGTGGTGGTATATGGATACGGATCGGTGGTGGTATATGGTAGTGGTGGTGGTGTAAGCGGTGGTGGTAGATGGCTTGGGCGATGATGATGGTGCGGCGGCGGCGTGACAACTTATGACCAGAACTCGAAACTCTAAAAGACTAGACGCTAAGACCAGCAACACGACACGACGATGCAACCGCAAATTCAACAAATCAAAATACTATGCAAAGGCTCAGACTGGTTCGGATATGATGAACTAACCCTAATTATTTTTTGGCTTTTTCGTGGACTGTAGGTATGAAGAACAGACTCGACCTAAACTATGAAAAACTGTAAAATCTCACTGAACAACCTAGAAATCTGATACCACTTGATAGAGGCAAGGGTGTCCCGATGTTTCGATGAGATAGCTATCGTTTTCTATGGGAGTCGACCTTGACGGTCCGACTACGAACGTGCGAGACGTCGCGCCTTAGCAATTGCTAAACCAACTTCCGAGGGGTTATTGACCATGCCAGAGCATGATCAACCTGACCACGAGGGTATATTTCCTGCAAGCAACCGAAGAACAAGCAAGAAACTAAGATTCAATCTGGATATTGCGAATATAAGATCAAAGCTTTATTGATCAAGGTGGGGTTCTGCGACGTCTTTGTCTAGTCGTTGAACACAAACGAAGTATGCGAAGTTGCAGCTATGGCGAACTTTTAATCTAAACAAAACCGAAAGTCTAAGCGACGCCCTAAGGGCTGTATATATGGAGGAAGAGGGGGTCCGAAACCAACCCTATCTCTTGTTTCCCCACACATACGGACTCTAAAAAAAGCCTATACTTATGTATATCGAAATTACATGGGCCTGGCCCAATAATAAGGTGACGCACCACCTATAATAGCCTCTGGACAAAATTTGTGAAGTGGTATCTTGTATATTTCGTCCAAGAATTCATGCACTCATTACGGTGGCTTCAAAGTCCTGAAATCGTCACTTGAAACTCCGTTCTTGTTTCCCTTGCGCATGCCATCATCTCCATGATTGTTCTTGCTCTAGTGTTCATCCTTCTCCAAGATACTCCCTACATTTGTAAGCAAAACAAATGTATCCAATATAGGCAGCATCATATTCTCATGAACATTAGAATCATTACCAAGAAACAAAAGTACCTGGTAGTTTAATTGGCATGCATGAGCTCTAGTAATTGGTCTAGTATGTATAGTAGCAGGGGCTGTGGGTGTAACAATGGTATGGATGTCCTCATCAATCTCAAAGCCCTCATCAAGGCCTAAAAGCGGCCTCCCTCATCTCCAAGAAGACGCTCTAGTGCACATGCTTCCGAGCTACCATCTCCGGCAAGGTCACATCATCATCGACACAATCACCTACGAGAACGTGAAGGTCAAGAGCTCAACACCAACCACTGCTCCATGACTTCACCATCTACCTTGGCATCTTCGCCAAGTGACTTCAAGGCATCTTCTCCTTTGGACGTACGACATCTTCGCCAACAAGCACCCCAAGATTACGCTCAAGCGAAGCTCCCAAAGCTCAAGTCGGCGACTTCCACGAGCTACTACGACCTCGACACCGACCACGAGCTTCCTTTCTATGGGACTCAAGACCCCGAGGAGTATCTCGAGTGGGAGCACAACATGGACAACTACCTCACGCTACATCAAGTCCCTTTCGAAGACCAAGTGAAGTGCACCACAACTAAATTCCACGACTACGCGTCGACATGGTGGCTTCATACACCTTTGAAGACCTTCGACATGAGTTGGCCCAAGACCAAGAAAGCTATGCGGCGAGAGTTCGTGCCTTCCACCTACACGGAACATCTTCAACGCCAAGTGGAGAACACCATACAAGGATCGAAGTCCCTCGACGAGTACTTCAAGGAGATGAAGAAAGCCTTGCAATGAGTCGGCGTGAACGACCCCATTTGGATGAAGTTCCACTTCATGATGGGATTGAACAACGACATCTCCAAGACTATCTTCCTCGAGAACTACAAGTCCCTCGTCGACCTCTACATTGGTGCTTTCATGGTAGAAAAAGAATTCATGAAGGCCAAGGCTTCTTCATGCCAAGCTCACTTCATGACGACGAACCCCGAACACGGTGAGCAGGAGGATAGTACCACCAAGATGTCCAGGCCCGATGAGCTCCAAGACGACGCTCCCAAGTTCGACTTCACCGCCATTCCTCTTTGTGGCATTGATGATGCCGAGTCTACTTCGACTCTTTTTCAAGATGACATGGCGATGACTATGACTATGGAACCTCTCAAGGAACATGCTTTGGAGGCGAGTGACAAGGTGGCGAGCAAGGATGATGCTTCCATATTTGGAGGCGAGAGTGATGATGTGCCATCTTCGGCCTTCATCCATGGCGACGGTGATGAGATGATCGAGCGTGGGATTTTCCCTTCAGTCATGGAGGAGAGCAATGATGTGCCATCTTCGGCCTTCATCCACGACGATAGTGACGAGATGGTTGAGCATTGGATTTTCCCTTCGACCACAACGACATATGATGACTTGAGTGACTTGTGCTACCATATTGAGAGTGAGAGCGAGTTCACCACTAGCCACATATATGATGAGTTGCCCCAATTCCCATGTGAGGAGAGCCATATAGTACTGCAGGATGCTGCTAACGCGACACTACGATCAGAGACCCTTTGACGAAACTGTGTGCAATGCATTAATCGCAAATGGTGATGTAAAAAACCATCAAAAAAGATGCAAAACATTTGTGATGGCGGATCCATCAAACACGGTTCTGATTTTAGTTGCGTGTGTGATGCAGGGCATACAGTTCAGTTCAATTAACTATTTGCAATGAGGAAGAAGAACAGAAACGGGCAGCCAGATGAAGGTGTGTGCGATATACGGCATATAGTTCACTCGGATGAACTGTTTTTGATGAGGCGGAACATTAGAAACGGGCAGCCAAATGAAGGTGTGTGTGTGATATACAGCATACAGTTCCCTCAGATGAACTTTTTGTGATTAGGAAACACAAAAGAAACGGTCAGCCAGATCAAGGTGTGTGCGATATACGACATATGGTTCACTCGGATGAACTACTTTTGACTAGGCAACGCAACAGAAATGGTTCATCCAGAGCAAGGTGTGTGCAATGGAGGGCATACAGTTCATTCCGATAAACTGTTTGTGTTGAGCCAAGAGAATAGAAACATTTCACATAAACAAGATGTGTGTAATGCGTGGCAAACATCCAATTACATAGGTGGCTAGTACACACATGACATTTTCACACACCAAAGTAAACTATTACATGCATAATTAACTAGGATAAACGATCATTTGATCATCATCTACTTCTTGTGCTAGCTCAATGTTCCTTCTGTGCTAAGTTTCCATTAGTTGATGGCGTTTTATGAACATGCTACCGTTTTCCACCATTTCCTCATCGGTTTCCTGCCACCCAGCGATATTGCGCATAAACCTAGGCAGCGCGCGACGCATGGTGGCAACAAGCGGAACCTATAGCACATCCACCTTTTCCAAGCATGCCAACCCACCAAAGCGTCGCCTCTGCCATCAACCTCGTCGACGAGGAAAACGAGTAGGCGCCACGGCCCGTCGAGGCCGAGGCTTTCCCTAGCAACCCGATGGACGACGCTGTGATGCACGTCATCGCCAGGGTTGAGCAGACCCTTGGCGCATGGTGCTTCAGCACCGCGGATCAAGATAGGCATGTCAGCGCTGAGAGGTTGCAGCTCGCCGCACAACATGATCGATGGAGCGCATTAGAGCAAGCTAGGTGCGTCCGCGTCGATAGGCTACGGCTCGCCGCATGGCGAGACCGTTGAAGCACCGAAGAGCGAGAGGCGCGGCACGCCGCACAGCAAGAGCGGATTCATCGGCTCTTGCTTACTGTCGATAGGGTGTCACAGCTGGGTACACGTCCCGTCAGTACCCCCATTCCTCGCCAGGAGTGGGCAAAGGCCCTCTGCGCAGTACTTGCACCAGAGGCCGGCCGCGCTGTACTTGCACCGGACGCCCGCCGCGCCGCTTGCATGGGTCGCGTCGTTCGCCTTGTCCGCGGCCCGCTCGATGCAAACGCGTTGGTCGCTAGGCTCGACCGCCTCCTTGGCCCAGGTGTCCACCTGGGCGCAGTAGAGGAACATGGTCGTCGCATCCTCAAGCTGGTGAACTCCGATGAAATAGCCAACTTGGAGCTCGAGATCGCGCTCCAGATGTACCGTGAGCGTGTCGACCGCTTGGACAAATGCCTGCACGAGTTCAGGCAGAGCCAAGAGCTACCGTAGGCAAGGGCTGCTGGTCATGGTCTCATGAATGCGTTTTATTTTGTTGAGTCGTTTCAACGTGGATGGCTATGTATTCACAGCAATCATAGTATTATTCTATTATTGCTCTGTTTAAATGTGTACTCTGTTCCGTTCTTATATGTTCTATTTCAATGTGTGTATATACACTTTCCATTCTGTATATGTGGATGATAACAGCTAGATTTAAATTAGTACACAAAACTAGATAGAAAATGGAATTCCTAATATATATATATATTATTTGTTCATTAGTTCATCACAGAATATATATAATATCATCACATATACGTGATGATACTTAACTACTAGATACAATGCATAAAATTGAAAACGAACAGTACTAAAACTAATAATCCCTCCTAGGGGTGTATTCTGGCAGCCCCTCGCCAGCAGCTCCCTGGTGCGTGGCGTCTTCCCAGCGCGGAGGCAGTACTCCGCCTCCTCCGCCTCGCAGCGCTTGACGTACCGATCTGCCTTTTGCTGGCGGACGAGCGCGAACGATCTTGCCATTTCGTTGTGCGCCCACTGGAGCTCCTCGTCAGTGGCACGCTGGAGCTTATCGGCCCACCTCCACGCAGCGATGAGGCGCCTAGCGCCTTTGACCTTCCTCGCGAAGTACCCGTCTTCATACACCTCCTCTGCATGACGACACGCCCGCCCCCAAAGCTCCACCGCCTCCTTTTTCTAGGCGGCATCATGGGCTTCACAGGCCACCTTGTGCCTGGCTTCCTCCTCCGCCATCTCCTTCTTGAACGCCACTTGCCTGGCTTTCTCAGCCGGCGGCAGCGACTTCCTTAGAGAAAGATTGCACTGGCCCCAAAACCAATCCAAAGTTGGGGTGTCCGGCGCAACCTCATCCGGCGGCGCGTAGGGGTCCTTGTCGCTGCTCTTCAAGTGAGCGTCCTCGGGGGGTGGCGACTCCTCGTTGGTGCGTGGGTAGACTGGCGGCGCCATGGCAGAGATTTGAGAGAGAGAGAGAGAGAGGGCGAGTGAGGGGAGGATGTAGATGAGAATGCAGGTGGGACAACGTGAGCAAGGTAGTATTTATTGGCGGACGGAATCTAGATCGACGGGAACAGTACACACGCCAGTCGCCGGAATTTACGAGTATTGTAGTTTGAATTACACACGATTTCCACAGCAAAATCCGTGTGTGAACTTAATAGCTGACGGTTTCCAATACAGAACCGTGTCTGATTAATAACCCCTGCCACTCACCTACCAAACCTCGAGGCGTGAAATAGAGTGCCAATTGTGTGGGGGCCGATTGCCTTGCCAGATCTTTACATTTTATTTTTTGAACACCACATATTTACATCATCTGATGATTTTTTAACTCGCACACACGTACAAAAAAAATATGATTTTTCAAACCGTTATGGTTAGCCGTTGCATGTAGATGTAGTTCAAATTTGAATTATGGTCATTAAATGGCTAGAAAAACACTTAAATGTCTTTAAAAGGTCAAATGACCCCTAGAATTTTCCAAATTTTCACAGGACAGTTGTAGTAGTGCACGTTAAACGTAGAAAAAAAATTGAAGGCTGTAAGAGGAAGCTATCTCACATTCGTCATCAAACATGCATTGTTACCTCTCGGAACCACGAGCCTTCTAGTGAGTTGCTCCGGTTTGTGAGGGGTGTGTGTCCAAACTTTCGTCAAACAAGCCAATTTTTTTACCACATCATCATGGTGGCATGACATTACACAAGCATGATTTCATGTTTTTCTGATCATTTTTTAATTTTTTGGAATTAAAATGCCATGACACTCCATGCATGTGTCCATGCCGTGAGACCAATATGTTTGAAAATTCCTTCTAATTTACTGCACATGGAATTAACTCGCACACAAGTACACAAATATGATTTTTCAAACCGTTATGATTAGCCGTTGCATGTAGATGTAGTTCAAATTTGAATTACGGTCATTAAATGGCTAGAAAATCACTTAAATGTCTTAAAAGGTCAAATGACCCCTGAAATTTTCCAAAACATGACATGACAATAGTATTAGTACTACAAATTTTCTCGTACATTTAAAACACCATCCGTTGCCACTTTACTCCAAATTCGTCTTTCACAGCTAATAAAAAATATCCACAACATGACACACAGTTTTTTGTAGGAACCGTTTGCGATGAAAATTTCTGGGCCTATTTAAGTCCTACTCCTTAAGATTCGCCGGCTTGTCTGCTCCAGTGCCGGCAACCCCTGAATCCACAAACCCGATCCCCATTCCCGCACCCCCTTCTTGCAAAGATGACGCCGTGGAAATGCTTCGTGAAGGCCCGTACGATGGCCGCGTCCTCCTCGAGCGCCGCCGCCTGCGCCGAGAGTGCGGCCGCCAACACCAAGAGTGCCGCCGCATCCGCATTGAGCGTGGCCGCATCCGACGAGAGGGCGTGTGCGGCAGCCGACAGGGCAGCTGCAGCAGCCAAGATGACTTCAGCTGCTGCTGCGACGGCGGCTACAAATGTCGAGAGCGCTCGAGCCGCCGTCCGTGCCGCCGATGTCCCCCCTGGCCCGGGTCGAGGCCATCCATGCCAAAATATTCCAGGCCACCTTGGAATCCAGCATGCAACCCACGTCCAGAAAGGCGGCGGTGGCCATGGAGCACCTACTTCCTCATGAGATCGCTGAGCGAGAGCTGGAGATGCAGGAGGCGGCGGAGATTGAGGTGCGTTGGGAGGAGGAGTTGCGCGTGGCCGAGGTCGAGGTAGATAAGAGTCTGTCCGTCGAGGAATCGGCGGTGGAGTACCAACGCGAGCTCTGGCGCAGCCACTACTACGAGTACTACAACCTTGAGGGCGGCGCCGAGGACGAGGACGTGGTCGCGGTCGACTTCAGCAGGGGGACGCGGAGTCCACCAACTACGGCATGTCGCCAGGATAAGTCATCGACGTCTCATCTCACACCGGCGATGCATAGGCCTTGTTTTTAATGCCGGTCTTCTGTTAGAGCAATGTTTAGGTCAACTCATTCTGTATAATTACTAAAATTGCTTGATTCAGTAAGTGTGGTCTGTGTGTTGTACGCTCTTTTTGTGCCCAAATTAGCAAGTGATGTTAAATTATGCAATGACGTACCCGGGGAAATTTCCACCAATATTTGAATTATCAAACTCATCCCATGCGCGTAAAGCAGAAGAATCGTCTGCGATGCACACAATCGTTCAAAGTGAATGGTGTCCGGCGGCACCGCGTGCAAAGCTTCGCTCCACATTTTGAAATTTTCGGCCTGTCGCCGAAATATCTACCCCCAACCCCCCTTCCCCACCCCCTTTTCTCCCCGACCACAAGTCACATTTCCCCTATTTCCTCCTTCCTTCCTTCCTAAGCTATAGCCACTTACTCGCTTGCTTCCTCGCTCTCGTCATCTCGCATCCTACCGCCGGGGTCGCCATGGTCTTCTTCAGTGACCTCTCCAGCGGTTCCTCCTCCTCCGACTCCTTCACCACCCAGGTATGCCTCTCTTCTCTCTCTCGGGCTATGACTTGGAATGAAGGATTTTAACTCGGCGGTCGATTTGAGTCATTTCTTCCTCTTGTAGCTCCCTAGGACCATCAGTTGCCACGAATGGAGCGGGTGGCTGAAGATCTGTCTGCTCGTTGTCACCATCAATCTCCATGCGTGAAGCTAGTTGCGTTTGAATCTGTGGACAGTGGGAGGAAGTTTCTGGCATGTGCAGAGAAGGTTAGACCCTCATTGTTAAAAATCATTTGTTAGATGTGATTCGGACACTGTCACGGTCCCAACCCATTCATACCACACCTTCAACCAAACGCATCCTAAGACAGTGTCATAGTTTGTACCTAGTATCTAAAAATGTTGCCATCTCATCAGCGATGCCATTAGAAAATTATTTGGCACCGCTTCAGCAGTTTGTGCATCCAACTTTGGTCCACACATCCGAGCAGCCAAGCAGTAAAATACTAAATCTTTATGGCATGAAGGAACTGGGCATCGGAGCAACTAGGTGCTTCGGAGTCCGGGTCCCTGATTTCTTCGCTGCATCAGCTCTCCAGTGCAGGGCACCGGTGCGAGATGTAGCAACAGTTGTCTTTACACTAGTTTTAGCATACATAGTGGACGGCCTTAGTGCTATTAGTTCTATGTTACTAAATTTATGCATGTACACACCTGTTAGTATCAATTTGTTGTCATCCAAACACTGTCGCTATGCTGTTGCAGTTATGTTTACCTTCCTCATAAAATGTTCAATTTGTAATTTATAGTACATGAGTAAGAACTTGTAGAGTTGTTGTAGTTAATTATAGCTTCTGATGTTTCAGAATTTGGTTGTTGTCTCAGTAGCAATTTATTCATTTGCACATTGATCTTTTTGAGAAGATATGTCATAATTAACCTATTTCTTCAGTTTTTCAAAATAAGTATTGGTGACTTTCTATGTTGCTATAAACCCATTTCCCCTACAATTGTTACTTATCTAGTTTTAAATATTATAGGATGGACGGAACTGTTCTTACTTGGAGTGGGTTGATCAAGAGTGGCCACAGTCTTTGAAGATGTGCCTAGCAAAGCTCTGGAGCATGTATGAGGAAGAGAACAGAGGTAGGCTTAGAGAAAGTGTTGTCAACACTGAAGAATATTTGAAGATGCGGGATAAAAAGAGGAAGGTGGAGAATGAGCTCAGATTTTTTAAATCAGACTTTGCTAAGATGGTGTTGGCGAAGGAGGAGGCACTTTCCCAGTTGGCCAGTGCAAAACAGGTTTATACTGAACTGAAAGCAGAGGTGGATAAGACAAGCTTGGATGATCCCGATTATGGAAATGAATATATTGTTCTAATATTGTTCTTATGAAGTTGAACAAGCTATATGATGTACTGTGCTGTTTTCAGGTAGCTATCGCACTGTGATGTTAAAATATATTTATTTGCCTGATATGAAATTGGCAAACAGCTGTTTGATATGAAATGTGAATTTGCGTAATACAGGAATTATTAATTGTAAACTTATAAACCTGCTAAATGTGTCATGGAACTTTGCAAATGGTTCTAGCAATAAAAGTGCTTATGATGGATAGCCCAATGCCACACAGTTTTCTTCATCAATTTGTGTGTGATGTAGTTGATAAAAGCAATTGGTTAACCAAGGCAGAGCGTGTGTGATAGTTACACCTATCACAGACGAGCATATCCATAAAGCTGCGTGGGATGTACATACGAACGGAAACGTTTTCCCTGGATTGACTGTGTGGGATGTACATACGAACAGAAACATTTTCCCTGGATTGACTGTGTGGGATGTACATACGAACGGAAACATTTTCCCTGGATTGACTGTGTGGGATGTACATAAGAACGGAAATGTATTCCTTGGATTGACTGTGTGTGATATACATACGAACGGAATGTTTTTCTGGGATTCACCGTGTGGGATGTACATACGAACGGAAATGATTGGGTTTCGATGCCTCGCCCAATCACACACGAGCTCATTGTGCCCTAGCCTGTGTGCCAGGAGGGCCTATCCCCGGTGGTTTTCTGGGTCGTATGGGAAGGACCCCCCTATCGCCCACACTCACTTGGCGATGGTTCCAAATGCCGTCGCGGAAAGGGGTTAAAAACCGTGTGTATAGCATTGATGCGTACCAGTGATACCCCCCACCACTTGAGTGACATGAGTGACTCCACCATATGTGACTTTGAGTGCACCTACTTTGAGGGAGTGAGTGAGTCACCACATAGAGAGAGTGAGATAGTTGATAGGTCATGTGAGGCCACTTTGAACAATAATGACTTAACCTCTACCTCTATTGTGTCTTCTCATTTGGTGCTAGGTCCCATATATGATGACGCGCCGATTCTCGATGACTTGGTCCTCCTTTTGGACAAGACGATGGCCATGGTGGCATATGAGCACCCCAACATGGTTCCATCAAGATGAAGATATTAACGACGACTTGGTTTTTCCCACCTCACCTACACCACTTGAGTGGAATGACAAAGGTAACATAGGTGACGTTGATGCTCTTGTGCCACTAGTGGACTATCTTGACATTGATTGCTTGCATGATGTTGATCCACCTATTGCCATGCTTCATGCTAGTGCGACTTTCCCGTGCGATGATTTACCCATTTATGATGAGTTTGATGATTTCCATGTGGAGTCTATTAGTTGTGTTGCCATGTTGCATAGGATTGCTTGTGATAATTCTCTCGGTCACATCATGTTTGACAATCCACTTGACTTGTCATATGCTATGCATGAGATCAACCATATGTCATATTTGCAATGTCATCGTAGTGACTATGCATACATTAAAATAAACCCCATTTGCACTTCGGCATAGATGACAAGCCCATGGTTATTGGCATTTGTTTTTCTTGTGATGATATTGATATGCTCCCTTTGCATCATTTATCTCATATGCCATGCCATGACCACCTAGCTTTGGATATGCATTGTTTTGGATGTTGTCCATTTTCTGCATATGATGCTTTTGATATTTCTCATGAGGAGACCCCCATAGTTTCCTCATACATGTTAGGAGATTTTGATCCATCCCATCCATTGCATGATCCTAATACTTGTGTGCACAATATGGTCCCCATAAATGATAATGCTATTGTTGTGCCATATACTTGAACACTCAATTTGTGTCCCCATTGTGTTATACATAACAACTATTCTTTCATGATGGATGACATGTTCTTATACCATGCTTCAAATTTCTTTGAGCGATGCTTATCTTGTGCTAACTCTCACGTGCACATACACATCATGATGGATGATGTGTACATTTACCACACACACAGTTTCTTTCATCTGTGTATTTGTTGTGTAGGTACCCACGCATACTTGTCAACTTCACAATCCCACGAGTTGACAAAACGAGCTCTAGAGAGCAACCATGACTTGGGATCTCGTGGATTGGTTTTTCCCACCGCTCCCTTCGCGCAAAGACTTCACACATTTCTTCTGCATGGTCCTCACATGGTTATGGTTTATTGTCAATTACATATTCTATGCCCATCTTGCCATGTTCATTTTGCATGATATGCTCATTCCTATACCTTTACCATGTATTTGTGACCCATGCTTTGCATTACACATGATGATTGACTCTAGCACTTGTATGTGTATTTGTAAGCTTGGTGGAGATATTGTTTGTTCTTGCCATGTTTCCTTTGTGACCCATTCCTATGGTGATACTTTGATCTTACTTTGTGTTCGTGCTTGCGATATGTCATGTGCATTTCCTATATCCACTATTTGCTCATATGACATGATTTCCTCTAGTGTGTTGCATCTTCGCTCCGCTAGTTTGCATGCCTTGATTACTATGATTGCTTGCCTTGTTGCATCACCGATGACTCATACTTGCTCGTTTCATGTGGTTGATGACAACCATCTACATGCTTTGCACATGATTGCTATTGCTTCTTGTCATATATCTCCATATGTTGCCTCTCTCATGCTAGATGATTTGCCATGTATTGAGTGCAACAATGATTTTAGTCTTGCTAATGAGATTTCCCTCGCATATATTTGGAGATTTTGACATAATTCTTGTGAAGCATGCATGTTTTCCCTCTTTGCACCACATGCCTAGTGACATGAATATGCACATTGTCGCATCATATTATTCATGCACTTTTGCTACTAACGGTTATGTGCAAGAGAAGAGAACCATCATGATGTATCATGTGTTTATCTACCATGCGCATATGTTCTTTCTTTTGTTGTGTGCATGTGTAGGATACTTGGACTTCGTGTCGATTTCCACTTCACGTGAGCTGACCATTCGAGCTCTTGAGAGCGAGCCTCATACATTCTACCACGACTCGATTCTACACCACATTTGCTTGCTCTTCGGCATTGTGAAGAATGCACAAGGACAAGCCTTCAAGGTGACATCTTTCTTGAGCTTGGATATCGTGGATCATACTTCATGTGTTGCTTGCACCATTTGCACGCATGTTCAAGATATTGCCTTCGCTCATGATTGCCACATTGCCATGCCTCATGACATATATACCTTGTGTGTTGCATCCAACTTGTTGAGTTCTTGCTCCTATCATATGCTTGGTTGCAACAATGTAATTTCTTCACATATACCATGTCCCATCGATTAATACATGCTTACCTTGATTGCCTCACACATGATGACCAATTGCTCTTTCTATTGTGTTGAGTGCCACACGATTTTCACTACACCCCATGCACGTTATGCTTGGATTGTCTTGCACTTGACCCATGTGTTTAGACACTTTATTTCCTTTGGTGTTGTGAATGATTCTTATGCCTACCATGGACCTTTCATTGAGCAATTTGTGAATGCTTGCTATGACCTTGAGGTAGATGCTTGTCCACTTGACACACATTTTTGCATCTCTACCTCACAATTACATGATCGTTTCCATGATGTCCTTGATTGTGCTCAATATATGTGCTTACATGCCATGTCACAATCCCTTGTCTAGCCATATGCTATGCTTGATGATGACACTTGTTGGGTGAATCACCTCTTGAATCACTACAGGAAACAGCTGTTTTGCCGTCTGCCACGGCGGACGGCAAAGGAACGAACGGCGGACGACAAAGGCCTTTGCCGTCCGCCACGGACGGCAAAAGGCTCCGGCAAAGTAGGCTACGGTAAACAGGTCCTTTGCCGTCTGCTTTTTATGGCGGACGGCAAAGAGTCCTTTGCCTACAGCGGCGGCAAAGAGGAGGGACGGCAAAAATACTGGACGTCCGCCAGCGTTAGTCCGTTAGGCGGCTAACGGCGGCCTTTGCCGTCCGCCGGCGGACGACAAATTTGAGCGCCTCTTTGCCGTCCGCCAGTTGACGTCAGCAATGCGTCAGCGCCCGCTGTTTTTTGCCGTCTGCCACGGCGGACGGCAAAGGCAAAGTCTTTGCCATCAGCTTAGCTTTGCCGTCCGCCACGGTAGGCAAATTTGCCAAATGGCCCATCTCTCAGGAAGCACAGGTGGGCGCCACGTGCCCCCTTTGCCGTCTGCCACCGATGGCAAAGGTGTCTTTGCCGTCCGCGGCGGACGGCAAAGAGCCTACACTGCCTCTTTTTATTCTGTTTTTCTTATATCCAACAATTATCACAGGAAATATATCACAGGAGCCAGCACATATATATCCAACATAATAAATATCCAGCACATATATATCCATACATACATAGTAGGTTGCACATAGTTCCATCGATCCATACATATTACAATATGCAAAGTTTCATCATAGCAATCTAGTTTCATCATAGCAAGCGAGCAGAATACAAGAAGTGCATCAAAGGAAAAAACAAGCAATCCATCATAGAAAGCTGGCTTCCGTGAAGTGAACGAAACCTGCAAAATGACAAATAAGAAAGTTAGAAAAAGAAGACTAGAAGAAGAATTAGACTAGAAGAAAAAGAATAGAAGAAGAAGAAGACTAGAAGAAGAAGTATATGCCATTTATTAGCTAACTTAGGTGAACTGGATCATTTATGAGCCAAATTAGTTGAAATGGATCGTTTATGAGCTAACTTAGGTGAAATGGATCTTTTATTAGCTAACCTAGGTGAAATGGATCGTTTATGAGCTATCTTAGGTGAAATGGATCGTTTATGAGCTAAGTTAGGTGAAATGGATCGTTTATGAGCTAACCTAGGTGAAATGGATCGTTTATGAGCTAACCTAGGTGAAATGGGTCGTTTATGAGCTAACCTAGGTGAAATGGGTCGTTTATGAGTTAACCTAGGTGAAATGGGTCGTTTATGAGCTAAGTTAGGTGAAATGGATCGTTTATGAGCTAACCTAGGTGAAATGGATCGTTTATGAGCTAACCTAGGTGAAATGGGTCGTTTATGAGCTAACCTAGGTGAAATGGGTCGTTTATGAGTTAACCTAGGTGAAATGGGTCGTTTATGAGCTAATTATGCAATTTTTGACATAAGTTAGCTAAGTACATATCGTTTTAGAGCTAACTTAGGTAAAATGGATGGTTTATGAGGTCAGTAAGCTTATTACAGGCATGTATCTTATCATAGGGCATCTTCAGTGCACGGAGGATTTTGTCCGACTGGTACAGGTTTGCAGGCATTACATGGCCTTTGGGTAGAAAGCGTCCAAATACTGTCATCATTGCATCGTAGCATTCTCTGCCCAAGTTGAACTGAGCCTTCAGAGCCATTACTTGTGAGATGGCATCCAACTGACAAAGCTCAGTGTGCTCATGGAGCGGACGTTTTGAAGACTCCAACATTTCATTGAAGGGCTTTGCAGATTCCTCCATCTCCTCGTCCGAATCCCGAGCATCATCAAAGTCTTGCACCATGTTTTCCATCCCGGTACCATGCTCGTCGGTGCGACGACGATCCACCTCAGCTCGGTCACGTTGGGCAGACTCACCATGAAATGTCCACACCGTATAATCGGGCGTAAAACCACTCTTCTGCAGGTGTTTGCCCATTTCAGCCTCTGTCCTCTTTTCCCAATTGCCGCACCGTAAACAGGGGCACCAGGTTTTCCTCTAGCCATTTGCAAATGCGGCTCGCACAAACCCCTTGGTTTTTGTGAACCATTCAGTGCTCCATTTGTTCTGACCAGTGTGACCGGTGTACATCCACGCACGATCACTCATCTTGACTTTCAGAGCTACTAGACACACAACAAATATATATATAATTCACCATGTATATATTCATCAGTTGATCTACTTTGTCAATTTTATTACGTCCATGCAACCTACACTCTAATAGGTAATGATAGGTCCTAATCCCACCCGAGTATGTTTAGATTGGGTTCATTTTCCCATGCTATGCTCCGGATCCTACGCAAAATTTCGGCAGCACCTCCCCGCTGTTCTCCTGATACACGTCTCTGCAATAAACAGAGAGGATGTGTACCCGGAGAACAACAGGGGAGGCACTGACGAAATTTATGCGTCGGATCCGGAGCAAAGCATATGGGAAAACGAACCCAATCTAAACATACTCGGGCTGTCCATGGATAGCGTTGGACAATTCGAAAGAATCAAGGTTATAAATATGCAAATGCATGCATATTTATAACTATGCCGCTTTCGAACGGGAGACACATATTGGTTACGCATACTGATGATTCAAGACACATATGTAGCTAGCTATCAAGTTTCATCGGAATAGATCAAATAATTAATGGGGGAGGAGGACATGTCATTTGTGCTCACCCACGAACGAAGGGGCAGAGCTCATCAAACGCACGGCGAGGTCGTCGAACACCAAACCTCGCAGCGATGAAACAGCTGCACATTTAAAACTACCCGATCAACACAATTATATATGATGTTTTTCATAACAAAATCGAAAGATATATGACCTAACTAATAATTCACAAATATATGACCCCGTCGGCTTCTGGAAGGCCAAAGAACACCTTTTCGGGAGGTGTCGGGGGTCGGGGTGTCGTGTCGGTCTCGGGGTGCCGTGTCGGGGTCGGGGTCGGGGTCTCGGGGTCGGGGTGCCGGGTCGGGGTCGGGGTGCCGTGTCGGTGTCGGGGTCGGGGTGTCGGGTCAGGCTCGGGGTCGGGGTGTCGGGGTCGGGGTCGGGGTCGGGGTCTCGGGGTCGGGGTGCCGGGTCGGGGTCGGGGTGCCGTGTCGGTGTCGGGGTCGGGGTGTCGGGTCAGGCTCGGGGTCGGGGTCTCGGGGTCGGGGTGCCGGGTCGGGGTCGGGGTGCCGGGTCGGGGTCGGGGTGCCGTGTCGGTGTCGGGGTCGGGGTGTCGGGTCCGGCTCGGGGTCGGGGTGTCGGGTCGGGGTGCCGGGTCGGGGTTTCGGGTCGGGGTGCCGTCTCGGGGTCGGGGTGTCGGGTCGGGGTGCCGGGTCGGGGTCGGGGTGCCGTGTCGGTGTCGGGGTGTCGGGTCAGGCTCGGGGTCGGGGTCTCGGGGTCGGGGTGTCGGGTCGGGGTGCCGTCTCGGGGTCGGGGTGTCGGGTCGGGGTGCCGGGTCGGGGTCGGGGTGCCGTGTCGGTGTCGGGGTCGGGGTGTCGGGTCAGGCTCGGGGTCGGGGTGTCGGGGTCGGGGTGTCGGGTCGGGGTGCCGGGTCGGGGTGTCGGGTCGGGGTGCCGTCTCGGGGTCGGGGTGTCGGGTCGGGGTGCCGTGTCGGGTCGGGGTTTTTTCCTCTTTTTTCTTTTTCTTCTTCTTCCTATTCTTCCTTTTCTTCCTCTTCTTCTTTTTTCTTCTCCTCCTCCTCTTCTTCTTCTTCCTTTCCTTTTTCCTCTTCTTCTTCTCCTCCTCTCCTCTTTTTTCTTCTTCTTCTTCTTCTTCCTCTTCTTCTTTTTTCTTCTCCTCCTCCTCTTCTTCTTCTTCCTTTCCTTTTTCCTCTTCTTCTTCTCCTCCTCTCCTCTTTTTTCTTCTTCTTCTTCTTCCTCTTCTTCTTCTTTCTTCTCCTCCTCCTCTTCTTCTTCTTCCTTTCCTTTTTCCTCTTCTTCTTCTCCTCCTCTCCTCTTTTTTCTTCTTCTTCTTCTTCTTTCCTCAAACTAAACTAAACCTAAAACTAAACCTAAAACTACAACTAAAACTAAATCTAAACTAAAACTAAAACTAAAAAGGAAAAAACAGAAAAAGGGGGGCTCACCTGGGGGGGTGGAGGAGGCCGGTGAAGGAGGGGGGCGGGGCGGTGGAGGAGGCGGCCTGGGGCGGCGGGGGGGGGGGGGCGTGCCCTGGCGGTGGGGCGCGGGGCGGCGGGGGGCCGGGGCGGGGGGGGGGGGGGGGCGACGGGGCGGTGGGGGCGACGGGGCCCCGGGGCGGCGGCGAGCCGGGGCGGCGGGGGCGACGGGGCAGCGGGGGGCCGGGCCCGGGCGGTGGGGCGCGGGGCGGCGGGGGGCCGGGGCGGGGGGGGGGGGGGACGGGGCGGTGGGGGCAACGGGGCCCCGGGGCGGCGGCGAGCCGGGGCGGCGGGGGCGACGGGGCGGCGGCGAGCCGGGGCGGCGGGGGCGACGGGGCGGCGGCGGCGGCGGGGTGGGAGGAGAGAAACGGCGAGGGAGAGACGAAGTGAGTAACGGGCAGGGGGTACGGGCCGTTAGGTAGTGAGCTCTTTGCCGTCCGCCCCTCTTTGCCGTCCGCTTTTTTGCCTCTTTGCCGTCTGCTAGCGGACGGCAAAGAGGTGGCCCGTTAAGTTTTTCCCAAACGGGCGGGGGTGGGGGCCACCTCACTCTTTGCCGTCCGCCAGCGGACGGCAAAGAGCTGGCAGATGGCAAAGAGCTTCTTTGCCGTCTGCCCTTTCTTTGCCGTCTGCTTTTGGGTAGCTGATGGCAAAGAGCTTCTTTGCCGTCTGCTAGCAGACGGCAAAGAGCTGGCAGATGGCAAATTAGCTGATTCCAGTAGTGAATGCTTGGTTTTGCACTAACGCTGACCACATTTGTTTTTCCAAGTCCTTTTGCCCTTACTCCTTTTGAAGGAACCACAAGATGGTGCAACATTGGAGAGTGCACATTACGAGCTTGAAGATGATGAGTACTTGGTGATCGTCCATTTCTACACGACGAAGCCATCTCTTTCCCATGGTGATTTGGTTTTCGATCCGAGGTCGGATCTTTCGCAAGGGGGGCGAGAGGGGGGAGATGACGCGGAGCATCCTACGGACATCACCATGTCAAGAGTCCCTTTGGCAGGTGACACGTGCGACATCTACTTCACATACATAAAGGTGAATCATCTCCTTTACGCATGCTCACTTGACCCCGTCGAGGATGGTATGCTACTTGACATTCATCTCATGTGCATGCATAGGTATTGCTGGAGTTTCACGGATGACGAGGAGGAGTGCAAGCACCAAGGAACACCTACACCATCCGCGAGGGAAGCATGGAAGCGAAGACGGAAGAAGGCGGAGCTGCGAAGTCTACAGCGGAAGGACGACCGGAGGCCACCGGACGTCCGATACTCTACAGTGAGCGGACGACCGAGCGCCCCTGGACGTCCGACACGTCCACACCCAACCAACCGGAAGGACGGATGCTACCAACTCTACAACGCCCAGACGACCGCCATCCTCCGGACGTCCGACAAGTCCTAGTCACCGGACATCCGACCCCCACCAGAAATCCGGTGCCACCTGTCCAGAGCAAAAATGTCGCAAGTCCGACGCCCTCTGGACATTCGGACCCCCGCGAGCCACCGGACGACCGACGTCCCTCGGATGTCCGACGGCCACTACAAGAAATACATCAACTTGTGACCATCACTACTGATCACTGAATGGTCCTTGTTTTCCATTTGTGACCTTTTTGTGACCAAAAATAGATGGTCAAATGCTGACCATCTTTAATGGAAATTAATGACCTTTCTTCTGGAATAGTCGTAGGTGTTTACGACCAAAAAAAAGGTCGTAGGTTAAATGACCAATTATTTTGGTCACTAGCATTCCGCCTACACCACGTCAGATCCACTGTGGCAAGCTGGCGTGGAAGAATTACAACCAACTGAAAAGGTCGTAAAATAGAATCAGCTCGGTCCATTTCGGCCGTCTACATGGGCCAAGCCCAATAATTCAGCCCATTTAATGTTTTTTCTCTTTATTTTGCTTATCTGCATGGGCCTAGCCCAATAATTTGGCCTTTTATTTTCTGGGATGGAGCCTTTTTCTGACCAATTTTTTTATAGTCCACTCTTGTTTTGGGCCACAACCTTTTTATATTAGTCTAGTTCTAGTTTGGGCCTTGGCCTTTTATTTTCTGGGATGCAGCCTTTTACAAACAATTTTTTACAGTCAACTCTTTTTTTTAGGCCCAAGCCTTTTTAGTCTAATTCTTGTTTGGGCCTCGGTCTTTTTGCAGTCCAACTAAGTTTAGAGCCCAATTCAATAAATATCCTGTCAACCAGGTGCCCAGCTTCACAAAATGGTCCAAACAAAACTCAAATAATTCACAACTTCACAAAATGCATAACTTCACAGGTGCACAACTTCACAAGATGCATAACTTCACAGCTTCACAAACTGTACAGCTTCACAAAATGCATAACTTCATAGTTTCACCAAAATGCATAACATCACAGGTTCTACGACAGGTTCACGACAGGTTCTACGACAAGTTCAAAGAGAGCAAGAGAAACCAAAATGAGCCATCGCATAGAGTTTCTACGATGCTTTAGCTCCAAAAAGAGCCATCAAGTGGGCTAACTTCTCATCCTGTTCTTGAGACTTCTTGCACAGCAACTCAAGTTCCTCGTTGCGTGTAGCTTCAGCTTCTTCCGCCTTAATCTTGATTGTCGGCAATTCTTCTTGCATCACTTCAGCTTGAAGCTCCGACCTCTCCAGCTTCTGCTCAAGATCACAAACATGAGCAGCCGCAGCAGCAGTTGCTTTGCCGGAGTTGTTCCTAGATGACTGGAGCCCAACATTCCCGAGGAATGTGCTTTGCTTGACTTCGGTCTTGAGCACTTCGTCAACAATTTCAGCAGCAGACTTTGGCTCTTCACCTTCTAGTACCGGCGCGTCGTTCCTTTTTTCCATCTCAAGCTAGCATATGGAGGCAAATGATAGACATTAGTGGCAGACCTATTTCACATTTGGCAAACCAAACCAAGTAAGAGAAACCAAACAAGAATGCCACCAAACCAGCACACACAATGGATTATTTGAAGTAATCAAAAAAAAATCTATACGTAGATATTTTACTCAAACCCAAACAGAAGAAGATGATGACTAGTAACCTGACAACATTATTTGAATCTGCACGTAGATATTATCAATAACGGATTCATTATAGCAAGTGTACACACTTATGTGATCTGGAGACATGCAATTGGAACAATATGATGGCTTCATTAAGCCTAGAATTGTGGTTCTATATAAGATGGCTTCCCGAGTGAGCCGATCATCAAACTAATTCAGATCAATTTTCATCATATCATAGAAAATGCAACAAATAGCTACAGCAAATTCTGATATCTTTGTTCAACTATCTTAGGCTCTAGCAAACAACATCAAAGCATGGAACATAGTGTGTGTTCTTGCTGGCTGTGAATCAAACAAGGCTAAGGTTTCTAGACAAAAGTTTGAACTAGCTGGACAAATCATGGAGTGACTTACTATAGCAATCTTGACTGGCTCCAAAAACCCATGCTTCTTGCTATTGTGGGTGGCCTTGAATAAGTCAATCGCAGACAGCTCCTCACCCTTACGCTCTTCTTTCTGAAATGTTTTTCAACAAAAATCAAAATGTTATTCAGTAAGAATCAGAAATACTATTCAACGAGGATCAAATGGTAAGGTCTCTAGACAAAAGTTCTCACAATGGCAAAAATGTGTGCTATGTAGTGCCTGGAACCAGTTCTACTTTGGTACACAACTTTTTCTCGAGTCATCTTGTTCGACACATAGGTTTCCTACAAAAAAGCATACTGTCAGCATGATCTAGCACTAGCATATCATGTGCAGAACATAAAGCAGCAAACAAAGCATACACAAACCTTGTGTCTTGGGGTAGACCACATGATGCAGAGCATCCTACGGACATCACCATATCAAGAGTCCGTTTGGCAAGTGGCACATGCGACATCTACTTCACATACATAAACGTGAATCATCTCCTTTACATGTGTTCACTTGACCCCTTCGTGGATGGTATACTACTTGACACTTCTCCCGTGTGCATGCATAGGTATTGTCGGAGCTTCATGGATGTCAAGGAGGAGTGCAAGCACCGAGGAACGACTACACCATCCGCGAGGGAGGCATGGAAGAGAAGACGAAAGAAAGGAGAAGAAGAAGACAAAGTGGCTGATGGAGCCAGACCAGACATCCGGACCGCCATCCGGATCATCCGGGCTCAGCCGGACCCTCCCCCGGATCGTCTGGATAACCGCGCCGAAGACACCCGAAGGCTTCACTTGAAGCCGGATCATCCGGGACTCCGTCCGGATCATCCGGATCCCTGATGCCCGGATCCGGTGGACCCCCGCCCGGATCGCAAGTCAGAGAGCGTCCGAAAGCCTCCACTTGAAGCCGGATCATCCGGATGATGACCCGGATCATCCGGACGTTGCCCGGATCATCCGGACCCCCACACAGATCATCCGGCCTTGCCTGCGCGCATGACTTGGGCCAAGGCCCGTGTACCCACTTCGCCCCTCACTTACCCCTTCGTGACTTAGACTATAAATAGACCTCCTCCTCCACCATTTGAGGGTTAGCATAGGTTTAGCTCATTTGAGATAGAGCTTTGCTCATCCATACGGATCTACTCCATCGAGAGAGACCGCCACCTCTACGGAGAAGATCCACCTTGGATTCAAGACCCCTTTATGGGATGACCCCTCAAGGCCTCCTCTTGGAGATGAACTTTACCTTGTATCTTTCCCTTTGTTGTTCATGTATCTTGTGGATCTTGTGTGTTTGATTGTCTAGTTGATGTGTGATTGGACTTGTTCTTGAGTGTTCCTCTCGTTTTCCCTCGTGTTCTTCGTGTTCTTGCGGGATCCCCTCCATTTCGTGAAAGATTGGCCATCTGGGGTTCCACCCTACATCATCTTGGATCAGAGCAAGGTTGATCACGAATTTGGAGCCCCTACCTCTCTTTTTTCTAGCCTTGTTTTGCTTGATTTCGTCCTAAATTCGAAAATACCAACAAAAATAGCCCCCAATATTTTTTTGTGATTTGTTGGTTTGATGATGTTTTGTTGATTTTGATCCATGGATTTGCTTGGTTTCGAGTGCATCTAGCATCCCCCATCTTTTCCCCACCTTCCATCCATGAAATCTCCCCAATTTTGCCCCAAAAATCATCCATTTCTGCCCAAAAAATCGGACTCCGAGAGCAAATCCCGAGCTAAAACTGACACGGCTGAAATTTTGTTTTGGCCATATCTAATCCATCCGAACTCCGATTTTGACGTTCTTTAGCTCGTTTTGAAGCTATTGACATCCCACATACAACAAAAATACCACCACCATCATTTGACACCATCAAAGTTTTGGAAGTTTGGCATCTTTGCCTAGGGCCACCACCATATCATCCGCATTACCACCACCGACTTCCGCAACCTAACCCATTTTGATCCCCATTGTATATGTGGTTGTTTGAGTTGTGACTTGAGTCTCCTAAGGTGTTTCGGCTACTTAGGGATGGTTGCTTCTTCATCAACCACCACCACCACTTCCGCATAGGCTTGCCCACCATACACTTTGGTAACCTGCTACTAATTCTTCCTCCGCTTCTGGTAAATCAAAGGAATCTGTTCCCATGCAATAGTCAAGAATTCTTGACGGTATCTAGCCGGAACAACCTGTTCTTCCTGAATACGCCACCTCAACTTAACCCAATTTTGTTTGAGCTTGTCCGAGTTGTGGTTTGTGTCTCCTAAGGTGTTTCGACTACTTAGGGACGGTGACTTCAACTCCGACACCGTGTATAGTGCACCAACATAACCTGCACTTCCACCTTGCGTACTCCAAAACCCATCATTGCATTTCCGCAATCCCTTTGAGCTTCCACAAAACCACCACCGCATTCCGCTACCACTATTTGACATTTGACGTTTGAGATTTGGAGTTGTGGTTTTTCCGTTTCCTAAGGTGTTTCGGCTAGGGACGGTTCGACATCAAGAACACCACCACTCATCATCGCCACGAGGTCGTCATCAACATTGACCACTTCACCATTGACACCACCGTAAGCAAGGGACGGTAACCTCGACGACATCATTGTACATTCTCCCTTTCCATTGTATTGTTAACCCCTAGCCCATTTTGCGTCACCTGCCTATCGAGACTAGCCATTTGAGTATTGCCGGGCCACGTTACTTGTGCACATTAGTGATCCGTACCTTCCATTGCATATATACCATATCATCCCTTGTGTCACAAGTTTGTTCCCGCATATACACAATTGCTATCTTGGTTTGTGCATTGTGGCCATATCAAAAAAAAGAATAAGCTTTTAAGCAAGAGTGAACAAAGAGCTTGTAAGCAAGAGCCATAGCATCATACCACATTGCACATAAGATTGTAATATCCGATCATCTTGGATCATCTTGAGAAACACCGAGAACCATACATAATAGCATACTAGGGATAGAAGTTGATATATCTTTGCATCTTATAGGTTGTGCACAAGTGTCGTATCCGCCTATTGAGCAATCGTGCTAGCGTCTCTCTTGAGTTGTGCAACATGAGCATTTTTCGTGGATTCAACATTTTGTGCTCATTCCTTGGTTGCACGACCCCATTTATCTATCCGTGTGTGTGTTTTCGTGTGCCATTCATTGCTATTGGTCTACTTGTTTCACTTGCGAATTTGTGAATCTCTTTCAACATTATTGACTCTTGCTAACATTTTGCATCAAATTTTTGTGCCACTATCCTCACCAAGCTACTGCATAAGCTTTACTTCATAGGTGGGAGTGAACAAGTCCGGTACCAATTCCACTATTCTTTCATCTCACATTGAGTGAAACGGGATACATCCTCAACTTTGGGAAAAGGTAACTTGGTATTGTTTATCTCATTTCCTACTCACCTCTACTCGAGTCTTGTGATGGATAGGCAAGGCATTTCACCTTCAGTCTACAACAACAACAACAAGTTCGATGCCACGAACAACTTGAATGCCAAGATGGATGATCAAATGGAGGAGATCAAAGCCCTCATCAAGTCCTACAAGCAATCTTCCTCATCTTCGAGAAGACGCTCAAGAGCACATGCTTCCGAGCTACCATCTCCAGCAAGATCACATCAGCATCGACACCACCACCGACGAGAACGTGAAGGTCAAGAGCTCAACACCAACAACCGCTCAACGACTTCACCATCTACCTTGGCATCTTCGCCAAGCGACTTCAAGGCATGTTCGCCTACGGACATACGGCATCTTTGATAACAAGCACCCCAAGACTATGCTCAAGAGAAGCTCCCCAAGCTCAAGTCCGCGACTTCCACGAGCTACTACGACCTCGACATTGACCACAAGATTCCTTTCTATGGGACTCAAGAACCCGAGGAGTATCTCGAGTGGGAGCGCCTAATGGAAGACTACCTCAAGCTACATCAAGTTCCTCCCGAAGATCAAGTGAAGTGTGCCACAAGAAACTTCCACGACTACGCGTCGACATGGTGGCTTCACACACCTTCGAAGACCTATGACATGAGTTTGCCCAAGACGAAGAGAGCTTTGCGGAGGGAGTTTGTGCCTCCAACATACACGAAACAACTTCACGCTAATTGGAGAACACCATCCAAGGATCCAAGTCCATCGACGCGTAATTCAAGGAGATGAAAAATGCCTTGCGACGAGCTTGGGTGGACGACCCCATTTTGATGAAGTTCCACTTCATGATGGGATTGCACAACGACATCTCCAAGACTATCTTCCTCGAGAACTACAAGTCCCTCGACGACTACTACATTGGTGCTCTCAAGGCGGAACGAGAACTCATGAATGCCAAGGCTTCTCCACCCCAAGCACACTTCTCGAAAACCAAGCTCCAAGAAGGCGAGCATGAGGATAGCACCACCAAGATGTCCAAGCCCGACGAGCTCCAAGACGATGCTCCCAAGTTCGACTTCATCGCCATCCCTATTTGTGGCATTAATGATGCCGAGTCTACTTCGACTCTTTTTCAAGATGGTGTGGCGACGACTACGACTACGGAGCCATTTGAGGACCAAGCTTTGGAGGCGAACGACATGGTGACGAGCAAGGATGATGCTTCCCTCTTAGGAGGTGAGAGTGATGATGTGCCATCTTCGGCCTTCATCCATGGCGACGGCGATGAGATGGTTGTGTATTTCACCTCGACCACGGCGACGTATGATGACTTGAGTGACTTGTGCCACCATATTGAGAGTGAGAGTGACTTCACCACTATTCCCATATATGATGTGTTGCCCCAATTCCCATGTGAGGAGAGCCACAAGCCCACCACTTGAGTGAGATATGTGACTTTGAGTGCACCTATTTTGAGGGAGTGAGTGAACCACAACATAGAGAGAGTGTGATAGTTGATAGGGCATGTGAGGCCACTATGATTTCTAATGACTTAACTTCTACCTCTATTGTGTCTTCTCATTTTGTGCTAGCTCCCATTTATGATGACACATCGATCCCCGACGACTTCGTCCTCCCTTTGGACAAGACGATGGCCATGATGGAATATGATGCACCCCCCACATGGTTCCATCAAGATGAAGATGACCACCATTTTGTCTTTCCCACCTCACCTACACCACTTGAGTGGAATGAAAACGGTAACATAGGTGACGGTGATGCTCTAGTCCCACTAGTGGACATTCTTGACATTGATTGCTTGCATGATGTTGATCAACCTATTACCATGCTTCATGCTAGTGAGACTTCCTTATGTGATGATTTATTGCCCATTTATGATGAATATGATGATTCTCATGTGGAGTCTATTAGTTGTGTTGCCATGTTACATAGGATTTCTTGTGAGAATTCTTTAGGTCACATCATGTTTGACAATTCGCTTGACTTGTCATATGATATGCATGAGATCAATCATATGTCATATTTGCAATCTCTTCGTAGTAACTATGCATATGCCATTAAAATAAACCCAATTTGCACATATGACATAGATGAGAAGCCCATGGTTATTGGCATTTTTTTCTTGTGATGATATTGATATGCTCCCTTTGCATCATTTATCTCATATGCCATGCCATGACTACCTAGCCTCGGATATACATTGTTTTGGATGTTGTCCATTTTCTCCATGTGATGTTTACGATATTGCTCATGAGGAGACCGACATAGTTTCCTCATACATTTTAGGAGATTTTGATTCATCCCATTCATTGCATGATCCCAATACTTGTGTGCACCATATGTTTCCCATGAATAAACATGCTATTGATGTGCCATATACTTGCATTCTCAATTTGTGTCCCCATCTGTTATACACAATAACTATTCTTTCATGATGGATGACATGTTCTTATACCATGCGTCAAATTTCTTTGAGCGATGCTTATCTTGTGCTAACTCACACATGCACATACACATCATGATAGATGATGTGTACATTTACCACACACACAATTTCTTTGGTTTGTGTCTCTTTTGTGTAGGTACCCATGAATACTTGTCAACCTCGCAATCCCACGAGCTGATAACACGAGCTCTAGAGAGCAACGATGACTTGGGATCCCATGGATTGTCTTTCCCACCGCTCTCTTCGCGCAAAGACTTCGCGCATTTCTTCTACATGGCCCTCACTTGGTTATGGGTTATTGTCCATTACATATTATATGCCCATCTTGCCATGTTCACCTTTCATGATATGCTCATTACTATGCCTTTGCCATGCATTTGTGACCCATGCTTTGCATTACACATGATGATTGATTCTAGTACTTGCATGTGTATTTGCAAGCTTGGTGGAGATATTGCTTGTTATTGCCATGTTTGCTTTATGATCCACTCCTATGATGATACTATGATCTTGCTTTGTGTTCATGCTTACTATATGTCATGTGCATTTCCTATGCCTTTTATTTGCTCACATGACATGATTGCCATGTTTTCCTCTAGTATGTTGCATCTTCGCACTACTAGCTGGCACAACTTGATTACTATGCTTGCTTATGTTGCATCACCAATGACTCATACTTGCTCCTTTCATGCGGTTGATGACAACCACTACCATGCTTTGCACATGATTCATATTGCTTCTTGTCATATATCTCCATATGTTGCCTCTCTCATGCTAGATGATTTGCCATGTATTGAGTGCAACTATGCCTTTAGTCTTGATAATGAGTTTGCCCCCATAGCATTCTCGCATATATTTGAAGATTTTGACATATTTCTTGTGAAGCATGCTTGTCTTACCTCTTTGCACCATATACGCCATAAATATTGCCATTGTTGCATCATATTATTCATGCACTTGTGCTTCTAATGGTTATGTGCAAAAGATGAGAACCATCATGATGGATGATGTGTTTATCTACCATGCGCATACGTTCTTTGCTTTGTGTTGTCCATGTGTAGGATACTTAGACTTTGTGTCGACTTCCACTTCACGTGAGTTGACCATTCGAGCTCTTGAGAGTGAACCACTAGCGACCGACTCGCTTGCACATCGCACTTGCTTGTGCTTCGGCATTGTGAAGGACGCACAAGGACATGCTTTCAAGGTGATATCATTCTCTTTTGAGAACCCCCAAACCATGAGCTTGGATATTATGGATCATACTACTTGTGTTGCTTGTCCCATGAGACTTATTGTTCATCTTGGACCACTTGATTGTGCACATGTTAGAGATCTTGCTTCGACTTGTCATTTTCACCTTTCCATGTCTCATGACCTATATACCTTGTGTGTTGCATCTAATTCTTGGATTACTTGTTCCTCTCACATGTTTGGTTGCAACAATGTCATCACTTCACATATGCCATGTCCCATTGATTGCTACATGCTTGCCTTGATTGCCTCACACGTGTTGAACAATTGCTCTTTCTGTTGTGTTGAGTGCCACACTATCTTCACCACACCCTATGCACATTATGCTTGCATTGTCTTGCACTTGACCCATGTCTTTAGACACTTCATTTTTGTTGGTGTTGTGAATGATTATTATAACTACCATCGACCATTTGTTGCGCTTTATGCATGATTGCTATGAACTTGAGGCAGATGCTTCTTCTCTTATCACACATATTTGCATCACTACCTCACATTTACATGCTTGTTCCCATGATGACATTCATTGTTCTCAATTTATATGCTTACATGCCATGTCACAATCCTTTGTCATACCATACGCTATGCTTGATCACGACACTTGTTGGGTGAATCACTGCTTGAATGCTTAGTTTTGCACTAACGCTAACCACATTTGTTTTTCCAAGTGTTTGTTGTCTTTGCTCCTTTTGAAGGAATCCCAAGACGGTGCGACATTGGAGAGTGCCCATTTTGAGCTTCAAGATGACGAGAACTTGGTGATCGACCACTCCTACACGGCGACGCCATCTTTTTTCCATGGTGATTTGGTTTTCGATCCGAGGTCGGATCTTTCCCAAGGGGGAGGGGATGATGCGGAGCATCCTACGGACATCACCATGTCAAGAGTCCGTTTGGCAAGTGACACATGCGACATCTACTTCACATACATAAAGGTGAATCATCTCCTTTACACGTGTTCACTTGACCCCTTCGAGGATGGTATACTACTTGACACTTCTCCCGTGTGCATGCATAGCTATTGTCAGAGCTTCACGGATGTCAAGGAGGAGTGCAAGCACCAAGGAACGACTACACCGTCCGCGAGGGAGGCATGGAAGAGAAGACGGAAGAAAGGAGAAGAAGAAGATGGAGCGGCTGCTAGAGCCAGACCGGACATCCGGACCACCGTCCGCATCATCCGGGCTCAGCCGGATCATCCGGACCCTCCCCCGGATCGTCCGGATAACCGCGCCAAAGACACCCGAAGGCTTCACTTGAAGCCGGATAATCCGGGACTCCGTCCGGATCATCCAGATCCCCGATGCCCGTATTCGTCGGACCCCCGCCCGGATCGCAAGTCAGAGAGCGTCCGAAAGCCTCCACTTGAAGCCGGATCATCCGGATGATGACCCGGATCATCCGAACGTTGCCCGGATCATCCGGACCCCCACCCAGATCATCTGGCCTTGCCTGCGCGCATGACTTGGGCCGAGGCCCGTTTACCCACTTCGCCCCTCACTTACCCCTTCATGACTTAGACTATAAATAGACCTCCTCCTCCACCATTTGAGGGTTAGGATAGGTTTAGCTCATTTGAGATAGAGCTTTGCTCATCCATGAGGATCTACTCCATCAAGAGAGACCGCCACCTCTACGGAGAAGATCCACCTTGGATTCAAGACCCCTTCATGGGATGACCCCTCAAGACCTCCTCTTGGAGATGAACTTTACCTTGTATCTTTCCCTTTGTTGTTCATGTACCTTGTGGATCTTGTGTGTTTGATTGTCTAGTGGATGTGTGATTGGACTTGTTCTTGAGTGTTCCTCTCGTTTTCCCTCGTGTTTCCCCTCGTGTTCTTGCGGGACCCCCTCCATTTCGTGAAAGATCGGCCATCTAGGGTTCCACCCTAGATCACCACATCTCCACCAGAGCTTGCCATTCACCGTCCAGATCTGGCACCGGAGACTTGATGCTGACTTTGTTTGCTGCTACGGTATCAAAATACTTCTTCTTGATCTAAAGGTGTCTGTTCTTTGAATTTTTCTGCAGAATATCTTTGCACACGGTCTTAATGGTCTCCGAGTCCGTGTTCATATCAAAATTTACCTACCAAGACAGAAAACAAGGTAGGAACAAAATTTGTGATCATGCGTAGGTGTAACAGAAAATAGATAGCACATTAACTACGAAACAAGTATCTTACAACAACTTTCCCAATGTAGTTCTCCAATAGACTAGCATTTTTTTTATTCCTTGAAGTGAGGAAGAACCGGCAGATGGCTTCTTGCAACGAGTCCACACTCAGAAGCAAGCTTTGCTGCCTGCAGAGGCTTCTCTGGACGCTTCATCCCTTCGGCAATTTGGATAGGCACCTTGGTGCCAAGCAATTTGGTGATTCTCTCTAGCCCTTTGCCCTTTCCAAGTCTAGGCTTGGTAGTCTTTGCATCTGAAAATGAAATTAAACTCACAAATTAGAAGAGAAATCAACAAATGCAGGAATGGTTCTGCTAAACAGGTAAGCATAAATGATCACTTCCATTTGGAAAATGCACTAGTAAAAGAGAGCATTGCAAAGGTGAACTTGCCTGATTGAAGCACAAGCTGCTGTTCTTCTTCACTGATGACAACATTCCTATCAATAGAAGGTGCAACAGAGCTGAGGTCTGGGTGGACAGTGCCTGCTTCATCTATGCAGATAGTTCCTCCTTCATCTAGGCAGACAGTGCCACTTTCATCCATGCGGAGAGTGGTTTCTTCATCCATGGGCGGAAACTCATCACCCGTTTGCACCGAGCTCTCAAAGTCCATGTGCAACAGACTTTCCTGATGGTCCGTCGTAGTTGCCATCTTGCTTTCTGCCTTGTGACTCTATTAGGGGCATTTTCATCAGGTTCGAGGATCCTCTTTGTTTGTCCTGGAAGTGGGGCCATCACCATTCCTGGAGGCATTGCAGCAGATGTTTCTGAGCTCTTCCTCTTCTTGCTGACTGTCTTCTTGTTGACTCTCTTCTTAACACCAGGCCTCTTCATCCTAGATTCCTTCAGGGCCTCATATAAATAGCACGGAAAAAAGCATTAGATCACAAGACAAATATGTGAGCACAAGGAAACACAGAGCATACAAGAACCCCAACCCTCCAAGCAAGACAGAGTTTGCACCTTAACAGTCTTCTGCACTACAACATCATCCACTTCCTCTCCATCAATAACTTCATCCTCCTTAGGATTGTACTCTGGGTCATCATTGATAACTCCACTACCTTCTTGAACCTCATCAGTTCTACCTTCTTGTACATCATTCGTTTTCCTAATCATTGGCGCTATTGCACCGATGCCAAGGGACTGGAACATCCGATTGTTCCTCATCATATTTCTAGCCCTAACCTTCTCGTACTCGGTGAGAGGCTCTTCTTTGCATGATAAAGGAAACATAACTATTAGGTGAATGGTTGGAATGCATGGATAGACAACCAAACATATCTTATGAGATTTTACTATCATTTAATCCTAGTTATTCGGGTAAGGAAGACTAACAGCACACAGGCACAATTAAGCCAGCTTATTCAGATTGCAGCAATACATTTCACTTAGCATATTAAGAGACATATTTTATAAAACTAACAGTATAACCACAAGGAGCAAGTTACATACCAACGGTTGGCCTCATGTTTGACCTTGTCATCCTTGCCATGGATGATCTTTAGGTGGTGCTTGCAAAATAGAATAAACAACAATCGGATACAACTGGGATAAAGTAAAATGACGCACTTGTATCAATAAAGGAAAGCATTTGGACCAGCATGCACATTCATGTAATACATGTGAAGCAAACTTGATGGATCAAAAATATAGTGATGTAGTGTTATTAATCAAGCAAACATGTAAGTGCACTAAACAAGCATGCATGTACACTGGAAAGATATGAAACATCTCTTAATATCTTCACTACATCAAGCAGGAGGTAGTAATGTACATCAAGAAACTTCCTAGTGCCTCATATAAAGTACACAAGCAAGCAAGCAAAGTGCTAGTAGTACTGCTGATGCAAACCCTAACCCTATGTACGCTAGTAAGCAACTAAATTGAAGCAAACTATATATGTGAAGCAATGCATTAGCAGTAATATATGTGAAGCAAACCACATCAAGCTAAGTGAATTAAGGTTGTGGTACCAGAGATAAGAACACAACTCACATGTATTACAAGTATATATATAGTTGGATACAAATACAGTGCACATGAATTATACTTCAGCAAGGTGGATAAGCAAAAACAACTATTTACAACAATTACTTTTATGTTTTAACTTGCAATTTTATCCATGTACCTGCAATCATCTATAAGCAAATGAATTACTCAGCTGTTTTCCGTAATGGAGGCAAACATATGCATTCATAGCAACTGATTGCCCAACAGTTGATGAATAAAGAAGAAATCAGTGTTAACAATAATACTGGGCCTTGAAATCATGCTTATGCAGGCAATTTAGAAGATTTCTCCCTCAATGCAGGGCCCAACACATCATTGCCAACATTAATGCAACAGATAATCAAACGATGACTCCCCCCGAGCACTCAATGCATCAACAAGCCTGTAAGATGTAACAACATAAAGAATAATTAAGCAAAGTCCTACAAGCAATCAAGTACATGTTGATACAAACCCTAGTAGCAAGCAAGCAAAGTGCATAAGTGCTACTAATACAAGCAAGCAAGCAAAGTGCTACTGATGGAAGAAAGCATAGTTCTACTGATAGAAACAAGCAAGCAAGGAAGGAAATTGAAGAACAGCAAGCAAGCAAGTACTATTGATACAAACCCTAGTGCTTCTTCTCCAAGTGCTACTAATATAAGCAAGTACTGCTGATGGAAACCCTAATTAACCATGTATGCTAGCAAGCAACATGAACCAGAGGGAGGTCATCCCCTAACATCATCCACTTCCTCATCCATCCCCATCCCCATAGATACATCCCCTAACATCATGCACTTCCTCTCCATCAACCTAAACCCCAACCCCATGAAACTGACTACCACAGGGGGATCGAACGAACCACCAGGAGGTCCTAACCCTAGATCAACCAGGAGGGGGATCGACAGAACCACCAGGAGCTCCTAACCCTAGAATCCATCCCAAGAACATGAAAAAGAACCACCATGAGCTCCGAGATCGATCGAATCCCAACCCTAGATCGACCAGGAGGGGGATCGAGGGGAGAAGTACCTGCCGTCGTCGATCGTCGATGATGTAGTCGCCATCGTCGATGCAGTCGTAGCCAGGGCGGTCGATGTCGTTGATGTAGCCGTCGTCGTCGATGTAGCCGCCTCGTCGAGGGAAGAGGGGAGGGGGATTCATCGTCGGGGAGAGGGGCGGTGGGGTGGCGCGGAGCAGGGGAGGAGTGGGGGTGGGTAGTCATCATCGGCGGGGCGGCACGGAGCAGGGGAGGGAGAAGCTAGGGTTCGTCGGGGAGAGGGGAGGGGGATGGAGGGGACAGGGGAATCGGGAAATTTTGGGGAGAGGGGAATGGATCCCGCGTGTTTACTGGGAGAGGGGTGGTGGGTCCCGCATGGTAGTGGGAGAGGAGTGGTAGGAAATTTTTGTGGGGTGGGAGGGAAAATTTGGTGCCAGGAGGGAAATTTTGGTGGGGTGGGAGGTAAATTTTCACCAATTTTTAGGGGTTTAGAGGCAGAAAAATTTAGGGGTTTTTGTAAACTTTGTAGAAATAATGGTTAAAACCATACCGAATAGCTCAAGAAAACATCGGTATTCCAAGTTTAATATTTTTGCTAGTTGGTAGGCCACATTTGATGATGTGACGTGGAGGTCTCTCATTTTTTGATATTTTTTTTGAATTTTTTACGGTGTTTTTAAAAACAGGCCGATTTCGTCGCGGCGGTCGTCCGTCGGTAGGGGTTGAATCATGCAAAACTGTTGTTGATTCTTTGATGAAATGCCTACATGTGAAGCTAAAAATGATTTTTAGCAAAAATAACGGGCAAGCTATGGAGGACCCGCAGTTCAAATTCCAGCCGGTTCTAGCTGAATCAGCCGAAGGATGTCTTAATGGCCGGGAGTAGCTACGAGGGTCAGAAATGCATGATTTTTGGCGGCCGTCCGTAAAATAGGGTCTACTTTGAGATAGAGATGGAATGGCGCCGTTTGGGATGACTCTCCTTGTAGCCGCTTCACGAAAAACACATGTTTTGCGCATTCAAAAAATGAAAAATGATTTTTTTGTGAAACAAGTTGGAACCTCGCTTTGGCAACATTGTTTGCCATCCCAAGATGTAGGTGTTGGGGAATGTAGTAATTTCAAAAAAATATCCTACGCACACGCAAGATCATGGTGATGCATAGCAACGAGAGGGGGGAGTGTTGTCCACGTACCCTCGTAGACCGAAAGCGGAAGCGTTAGAACAACACATTTGATGTAGTCGTACGTCTTCACGATCCGACCGATCCAAGTACCGAACGCATGGCACCTCCGAGTTCAGCACACGTTCAGCTCGATGACGTCCCACGAACTCCGATCCAGCAGAGCTTTGAGGGAGAGTTCCGTCAGCACGAGGGCGTAATGACGGTGATGATGATGCTACCGACGCAGGGCTTCGCCTAAGCACCGCTACGATATGACCGAGGTGAATTATGGTGGAGGGGGCACCGCACACGGCTAAGAGAGATCAATGATCAACTTGTTGTGTCTCCAAGGGGTGCCCCCCTCCCCGTATATAAAGGAGTGGAGGAGGCGGAGGGCCGGCACTCTGTATGGCGCGCCCTAGGGGAGTCCTACTCCCACCAGGAGTAGGATTCCCCCTTTCCTAGTAGAACTAGGAGGCCTTCCAAGTAGTAGGAGTAGGAGAGAAGGAAAGGGAAAAGAGAAGAGAAGGAAGGAGGGGGCGCCGCCCCTCCCCCTAGTCCAATTCGGACTAAGTCTTGGGGGGCGCGCAGCCTCCCCTCTCTCTTTCCCCTAAAGCTCAATAAGGCCCATATACTCCCCGGCGAATTCCCGTAACTCTCCGGTACTCCGAAAAATACCCGAATCACTCGGAACCTTTCCGAAGTCCGAATATAGTCGTCCAATATATCGATCTTTACGTCTCAACCATTTCGAGACTCCTCGTCATGTCCCCGATCTCATCCGGGACTCAGAACTACCTTTGGTAGATCAAAACACATAAACTCATATTACCGATCGTCATCGAACGTTAAGCGTGCGGACCCTACGGGTTCAAGAACTATGTGTACATGACCGAGACACGTCTCCGGTCAATAACCAATAGCGGAACCTGGATGCTCATATTGGCTCCTACATATTCTACGAAGATCTTTATCGGTCAAACCGCATAACAACATACGTTGTTCCATTTGTCATCGGTATGTTACTTGCCCGAGATTCGATCGTCGGTATCTCAATACCTAGTTCAATATCGTTACCGGCAAGTCTCTTTACTCGTTTCGTAATACATCATCCCGCAACTAACTCATTAGTTGCATTGCTTGCAAGGCTTATAGTGATGTGCATTACCGAGAGGGCCCAGAGATACCTCTCCGACAATCGGAGTGACAAATCCTAATCTTGATCTATGCCAACTCAACAAGTACATTGGAGACACCTGTAGAGCACCTTTATAATCACCCAGTTACGTTGTGACGTTTGGTAGCACACAAAGTGTTCCTCCGGTATTCAGGAGTTGCATAATCTCATAGTCATAGGAACATGTATAAGTCATGAAGAAAGCAATAGCAATATACTAAACGATCGTATGCTAAGCTAATGGAATGGGTCAAGTCAATCATATCATTCTCTAATGATGTGATCCCGTTAATCAAATGACAACTCATGTCTATGGTTAGGAAACTTAACCATCTTTGATTCAACGAGCTAGTCAAGTAGAGGCATACTAGTGACACTCTGTTTGTCTATGTATTCACACATGTACTAAGTTTCCGGTTAATACAATTCTAGCATGAATAATAAACATTTATCATGATATAAGGTAATATAAATAACAACTTTGTTATTGCCTCTAGGGCATATTTCCTTCAGTCTCCCACTTGCACTAGAGTTAATAATCTAGTTCACATCGCCATGTGATTTAACATCAATAGTTCACATCTTTATGTGGTTAACACCCATAGCTCACATCGACATGTGACCAACACCCAAAGGGTTTACTAGAGTCAGTAATCTAGTTGACATCGCTATGTGATTAACACCCAAAGAGTACTAAGGTGTGATCATGTTTTGCTTGTGAGATAATTTTAGTCAACGGGTCTGTCACATTCAGATCCGTAAGTATTTTGCAAATTTCTATGTCTACAATGCTCTGCATGGAGCTACTCTAGCTAATAGCTCCCACTTTCAATATGTATCTAGATCGAGACTTAGAGTCATCCAGATCGGTGTCAAAGCTTGCATCGACGTAACTCTTTACGACGAACTCTTTATCACCTCCATAACCAAGAAATATTTCCTTATTCCATTAAGGATAATTTTGACCGATGTCCAGTGATCTACTCCTAGATCACTATTGTACCCTCTTGCCAAACTCATGGTGAGGTACACAATAGGTCGGGTACACAGCATAGCATACTTTATAGAACCTATGGCTGAGGCATAGGGAATGACTTTCATTCTCTTTCTATCTTCTGCCGTGGTCGGGCTTTGAGTCTTACTCAATTTCACACCTTGTAACACAGGCAAGAACTCTTTCTTTGACTGTTCCATTTTGAACTACTTCAAAATCTTGTCAAGGTATGTACTCATTGAAAAAACTTATCAAGCGTCTTGATCTATCTCTATAGATCTTGATGCTCAATATGTAAGCAGCTTCACCGAGGTCTTTCTTTGAAAAACTCCTTTCAAATACTCCTTTATGCTTTCCAGAAAATTCTACATTATTTTCGATCAACAATATGTCATTCACATATACTTATCAGAAATGCTGTAGTGCTCCCACTCACTTTCTTGTAAATACAGGCTTCACCGCAAGTCTGTATAAAACTGTATGCTTTGATCAACTCATCAAAGCGTATATTCCAACTCCGAGATGCTTGCACCAGTCCAAAATGGATTGCTGGAGCTTTGCACACTTTGTTAGCACCTTTAGGATCGACAAAACCTACTGGTTGCATCATATACAACTCTTCTTTAAGAGATCCATTAAGGAATGTAGTTTTGACATCCATTTGCCAGATTTCATAAAATGTGGTAATTTGGTAACATGATTTCGACAGACTTAAGCATCGCTACGAGTGAGAAAAACTCATCGTAGTCAACACCTTGAACTTTGTCAAAAACCTTTTTCGACAAGTCTAGCTTTGTAGATAGTAACACTACTATCAGCGTCCGTCTTCCTCTTGAAGATCCATTTATTTTCTATGGCTTGCGGATCATCAGGCAAGTCAACCAAAGTCCACACTTTGTTCTCATACATGGATCCCATCTTAGATTTCATGGCCTCAAGCCATTTCGCGGAATCTGGGCTCATCATCGCTTCCTCATAGTTCGTAGGTTCGTCATGGTCAAGTAACATGACCTCCAGAACAGGATTACCGTACCTCTCTGGCGCGGATCTCACTCTGGTTGACCTACGAGGTTCGATAGTAACTTGATCTGAAGTTACATGATCGTCATCATTAGCTTCCTCACTAATTGGTGTAGGAGTCACAGGAACAGATTTCTGTGATGAGCTACTTTCCAATGAGGGAGCAAGTACATTTACCTCATCAAGTTCTACTTTACTCACACTCACTTCTTTCGAGAGAAACTCCTTCTCTAGAAAGGATCCATTCTTAGCAACGAATGTCTTGCCTTCGGATCTGTGATAGAAGGTGTAACCAACTGTCTCCTTTGGGTATCCTATGAAGACACATTTCTCCAATTTGGGTTTGATCTTATCAGGATGAAACTTTTTTTCACATAAGCATCACAACCCCAAACTTTAAGAAACGACAACTTTGGTTTCTTGCCAAACCACAATTCATATGGTGTCGTCTCAACGGATTTAGATGGTGCCCTATTTAACGTGAATGCAGCTGTCTCTAATGCATAACCCCAAAACGATAGTGGTAAATCGGTAAGAGACATCATAGATCGCACCATATCTAGTAAAGTACGATTACGACGTTCTGACACACCATTACGCTATGGTGTTCCGGGTGGCGTGAGTTGCGAAACTATTCCGCATTATTTTAAATGAAGACCAAACTCGTAACT
The DNA here is from genome assembly GCF_002575655.3 of Aegilops tauschii subsp. strangulata. Classification (NCBI taxonomy): domain Eukaryota; kingdom Viridiplantae; phylum Streptophyta; class Magnoliopsida; order Poales; family Poaceae; genus Aegilops; species Aegilops tauschii. The sequence continues at coordinate 196,923,359 of NC_053038.3, read as the reverse complement.
CAAATATTCTCCTCCACGATCAGATCGTAGAAACTTTTATTTTCTTGTTACGATGATTTTCCACTTCACTCTGAAATTATATGAACTTTTCAAATGTTTCAGACTTAAGTTTCATCAAGTAGATATACCCACATCTGCTCAAATCATCTGTGAAGGTCAGAAAATAATGATACCCGCCGCAAGCCTCAACACTCATCGGATCGCATACATCAGTATGTATTATTTCCGATAAGTCAACTGTTCGCTCCATTGTTCCGGAGAACGGAGTCTTAGTCATCTTGCCCATAAGGCATGGTTCGCAAGCATCAAGTGATTCATAATCAAGTGATTCCAAAATCCCATCAACATGGAGTTTCTTCATGCGCTTTACACCAATATGACCTAAACGGCAGTGCCACAAATAAGTTGCACTGTCATTATTAACTTTGCATCTTTTGGCCTCAATATTATGAATATGTGTATCACTACGATCTAGATCCAACAAACCATTTTCATTGGGTGTATGACCATAAAAGGTTTTATTCATGTAAACAGGACAACAATTGTTCTCTAACTTAAATGAATAACCGTATTGCAATAAACATGATCAAACCATATTCATGCTCAATGCAAACGCCAAATAACACTTATTTAGGTTCAACACTAATCCCGAAAGTATAGGGAGTGTGCGATGATGATCGTATCAATCTTGGAACCACTTCCAACACACATCGTCATTTCACCCTTAACTAGTCTATGTTCATTCTGCAACTCCCATTTCGAGTTACTAATCTTAGCAACTGAACTAGTATCAAATACTGAGGGGTTGCTATAAACACTAGTAAAGTACACATCAATAACATGTATATCAAATATACCTTTGTTCACTTTGCCATCCTTCTTATCCGCCAAATACTTGGGGTAGTTCCGCTTCCAGTGACCAGTCCCTTTGCAGTAGAAGCACTCAGTCTCAGGCTTAGGTCCAGACTTGGGTTTCTTCACTTGAGCAGCAACTTGCTTGTTGTTCTTCTTGAAGTTCCCCTTCTTCCCTTTGCCCTTTTCTTGAAACTAGTGGTCTTGTCAACCATCAACACTTGATGCTTTTCTTGATTTCTACCTTCGTCGATTTCAGCATCACGAAGAGCTTGGGAATCGTTTCCGTTATCCCTTGCATATTATAGTTCATCACGAAGTTCTAGTAACTTGGTGATAGTGACTAGAGAACTCTGTCAATCACTATCTTATCTGGAAGATTAACTCCCACTTGATTCAAGTGATTGTAGTACTCAGACATTCTGAGCACATGCTCACTAGCTGAGCAATTCTCCTCCATCTTGTAGGCAAAGTACTTGTCAAAGGTCTCATACCTTTCGACATGGGCATGAGTATGAAATACTAATTTCAACTCTTGGAACATCTCATATGCTCTGTGGCGTTTCAAAAATGTCTTTGAAGCCCCGATTCTAAGCCGTAAAGCATGATGCACTAAACTATCAAGTAGTCATCATATCGAGCTTGCCAAACGTTCATAACGTCTGCATTTGCTCTTGCAATCGGTCTGTCACCTAGCGGTGCATCAAGGACATAGTTCTTCTGTGCAGCAATGAGGATAATCCTCAGATCATGGATCCAATCCGCATCATTGCTACTAACATCTTTCAACTTAGTTTTCTCTAGGAACATATCAAAAATAAAACAGGGGAGCTAAACAAGAGCTATTGATCTACAACATAGATATGCCAATACTACCAGGACTAAGTTCATGATAAATTTAAGTTCAATTAATCATATTACTTAAGAACTCCCACTTAGATAGACACCCTCTAATCATCTAAGTGATCACGTGATCCAAATCAACTAAACCATAACCGATCAGCACGTGAAATGAAGTAGTTTTCAATGTTGAACATCACTATGTTGATCATATCTACTATATGATTCATGCTCGACCTTTCGGTCTCAGTGTTCCGAGGCCATATTTTTATATGCTAGGCTCATCAAGTTTAACCCGAGTATTCTACGTGTGCAAAACTGTCTTGCACCCGTTGTAGATGAACGTTGAGCTTATCACACCCGATCATCACGTGGTGTCTTGGCACGACGAACTTTGGCAACAGTGCATACTCAGGGAGAACACTTTTACCTTGAAATTTTAGTAAGGGATCATCTTATAAAGCTATTGCCGAACTAAGCAAAATAAGATGTATAAAAGATAAACATCACATGCAATCAAAATATGTGACATGATATGGCCATCCTCATCTTGTGCCTTTGATCTCCATCTCCAAAGCATCGTTATGATCTCCATCGTCACCGGCATGACACCATGATCTCCATCATCTTGATCTATATCAATGTGTCGTCACATGGTCGTCTCGCCAACTATTGCTCTTGCAACTATTGCTATCGCATAGCGATAAAGTAAAGCAATTATTTGGAGCTTGCATCTTATGCAATAAAGAGACAACCATAAGGCTTCTGCCAGTTGACGATAACTTCAATAAAACATGATCATCTCATACAACAACTTATATCTCATCATGTCTTGACCATATCACATCACAACATGCCTTACAAAAACAAGTTAGACGTCCTCTACTTTGTTGTTGCAAGTTTTACGTGGCTGCTACGGGCTAAGCAAGAACCGTTCTTACCTACGCATCAAAACCACAACGATAGTTCGTCAAGTTAGTGCTGTTTTAACCTTCACAAGGACCGGGCATAGCCACACTCGGTTCAACTAAAGTTGGAGAAACTGACACCCGCCAGCCACCTGTGTGCTAAGCACGTCGTTAGAACCAGTCTCGCATAAGCGTACGCCTAATGTCGGTCCGGGCAGCTTCATCCAACAATAACGCCGAACCAAAGTGTGACATGCTGGTAAGCAGTATGACTTGTATCGCCCACAACTCACTTGTGTTCTACTCGTGCATATAACATCTACGCATAAACCTGGCTCGGATGCCACTGTTGGGGAACGTAGTAATTTCAAAAAACGTTCCTACGCACACGCAAAATCATGGTGATGCATAGCAACGAGAGGGGAGAGTGTTGTCCACGTACCCTCGTAGACCAAAAGCGGAAGTGTTAGAACAATGCGGTTGATGTAGTCGTACGTCTTCACGATCTGACCGATCCAAGTACCGAACGCACGGCACCTCCGAGTTCAGCACACGTTCAGCTCGATGACATCCCACGAACTCCGATCCAGCAGAACTTCGAGGGAGAGTTCCGTCAGCACGACGGTGTGATGACGGTGATGATGATGCTACCGACGCAGGGCTTCGCCTAAGCACCGCTACGATATGACCGAGGTGGATTATGGTGGAGGGTGGCACCGCACACGGCTAAGAGAGATCAATGATCAACTTGTTGTGTCTCCAAGGGGTGCCCCCCTCCCCGTATATAAAGGAGTGGAGGAGGCGGAGGGCCGGCCCTCTCTATGGCGCGCCCTAGGGGAGTCCTACTCCCACCGGGAGTAGGATTCCCCCTTTCCTAGTAGAACTAGGAGCCCTTCCAAGAAGTAGGAGTAGGAGAGAAGGAAAGGGAAAAGAGAAGAGAAGGAAGGAGGGGGCGCCGCCCCTCCCCCTAGTCAACTTCAGACTAAGTCTTGGGGGGGCGTGCAGCCTCCCCTCTCTCTTTCCCCAAAAGCCCAATAAGGCCCATATACTCCCCGACGAATTCCCGTAACTCTCCGGTACTCCGAAAAATACCCGAATCACTCGGAACCTTTCCGAAGTCCGAATATAGTCGTCCAATATATCGATCTTTACGTCTCGACCATTTCGAGACTCCTCGTCATGTCCCCGATCTCATCCGGGACTCCGAACTACCTTTGGTACATCAAAACACATAAACTCATATTACCGATCGTCACCAAACGTTAAGCGTGCGGACCCAACGGGTTCGAGAACTATGTATACATGACCGAGACACGTCTCCGGTCAATAACCAATAGCGGAACCTGGATGCTCATATTGGCTCCTACATATTCTACGAAGATCTTTATCGGTCAAACCGCATAACAACATACGTTGTTCCCTTTGTCATCGGTATGTTACTTGCCCGAGATTCGATCGTCGGTATCTCAATACCTAGTTCAATCTCGTTACCGGCAAGTCTCTTTACTCGTTCCGTAATACATCATCCCGCAACTAACTCATTAGTTGCCTTGCTTGCAAGGCTTATAGTGATGTGCATTACCGAGAGGGCCCAGAGATACCTCTCCGACAATCGGAGTGACAAATCCTAATCTTGATCTATGCCAACTCAACAAGTACCATCGGAGACATCTGTAGAGCACCTTTATAATCACCCAGTTACATTGTGACGTTTGGTAGCACACAAAGTGTTCCTCCGGTATTCGGGAGTTGCATAATCTCAGAGTCATAGGAACATGTATAAGTCATGAAGAAAGCAATAGCAATATACTAAACGATCGTATGTTAAGCTAATGGAATGGGTCAAGTCAATCACATCATTCTCTAATGATTTGATCCCGTTAATCAAATGACAACTCATGTCTATGGTTAGGAAACTTAACCATCTTTGATTCAACGAGCTAGTCAAGTAGAGGCATACTAGTGACACTCTGTTTGTCTATGTATTCACACATGTACTAAGTTTCCGGTTAATACAATTCTAGCATGAATAATAAACATTTATCATGATATAAGGAAATATAAATAACAACTTTATTACGGCCTCTAGGCCATATTTCCTTCAGCAGGCATGTGCCAAATTTTGGCATATTATCACAAACTATCCAACGAATGCAGGCATATCATTGCTCGTTTGGCTTGAAAGCCATGAATCTTCGTTCATGGTTGGTCGTTTTTTAGAACACCTTTTCAAGAAAACATCAGTATTCCAAGTTTAATATTTTTGCTAGTTGGTAGGACACATTTGATGATGTCACGCGGAGGTCTCCAATTTTTTTTTGAATTTTTTACGTTGTTTTAAAAACATGCCGATTTCGTCGCGGCGGCCGTCCGTGGCTAGGGGTTGAATCATGCAAAGCTGTTGTCGATTCTTTGATGAAATTCCTATGAACCTAAAAATGATTTTTAGCAAAATAACGGGCAAACTATGGAGGACCCGCAGTTCAAATTCCAGCTGGTTCCAGCTGAATCGGTTGAAGGTTGTCTGAATGGCTGGGAGTAGTTACGAGGGTCGAAAATGCATGATTTTTGGCAGCCGTCCGTAAAATAGGGTCTACTTTGAGATAGACATAGAATGGTGCTGTTTGGGATGACTCTCCTTGTAGCCGCTTCATGAAAAACACATGTTTTTAGCATTCAAAAAATGAAAGGCAACATTGTTTGCCATCCCAAGATGTAGGCATGTGCCAAATTTGGGCATATTATCGCAAACTATTCAACGAATGCGGCCATACCATTGCTCATTTGGCTTGAAAGCCATGAATCTTCGTTCATGGTAGGTCGTTTTTTAGAACACCTTTTCAAGAAAACATCGGTATTCCAAGTTTAATATTTTTTCTAATTGGTAGGCCACATTTGACGATGTTATGCGGAGGTCTCCCATTTTTCTGATTTTTTTTTGAATTTTTTATGGTGTTTTCAAAAACCGGCTGATTTCGTCGTGGTGGCCGTTCGTGGCTAGGGGTTGAATCATGCAAAGCTGTTGTCGATTCTTTGATGAAATGCCTACCTGTGAAGCTAAAAATGATTTTTAGGAAAAATAACGGGCAAGCTATGGAGGACCCGCACTTCAAATTCCAGCCGGCTCCAGCTGAATCGGCCGAAGGTTGTCTGAATGGCCGGGAGTAGCTACGAGGGTCGGAAATGCATGATTTTTGGCAGTCGTCCGTAAAATAGGGTCTACATTGAGATAGACATGGAATGGCAACGTTTGGGATGACTCCTTGTAGACGCTTCACAAAAAACACATGTTTTTAGCATTCAAAAAATGAAAAACGGTCTTTTTGTGAAACAAGTTGGAACCTCGCTTTGGCAACACTGTTTTCCATCAGAAGATGGAGGCATGCGCCAAATTTGGGCATATTACCAAAAACTATTCAACGAATGAGCATCCATGAGCTAGCACAAAACACATAATTTTATCTTTCATCCATGAGCATGCACAAAATTTCAATTCCCATCAATTACCAAACTGAGCTTGGAAGGTAATGGAGATGGACACACATAATTAAGAAAGTGCAGTAGCAGTTCAACACTATCATACTTAAAAGGTTTACACTAAAAAGATTAAACCTGACGTACTTAACATTGACATGTTCAGATTAACATGACTTGACATACTTAACATTACCAAACCGAGCTTGGAAGGTAATGCAGATGGCCTGAATTTGGAATACTACTATAAATGGCAAAACAATTTGCTACTACTCTATCTACAATGGACCATATCAGCCCATGTGCCCATGTCTACTATAAAAGGCAAACACAGCTAGAACCATATCTACTATAAATGGACCATATCTAGAACCATATCTATAAACACAGCTAGAACCATACTTGATAAACGGACCATATCTACAGAAACTTGGCTCTAATCCATATCTATAAATGAACATATCTGCCCATATCATATTTTGATAGGTCAGTCAGTCATTCAGACAACATCAAGCAGAACCATATCATATTTTGCTACTACCCAAATTTCGAAAGACAACATCAAGCAGAGCCATATCCTCTTGACTTGAGCAGAAGCATTCATCTTAGTTCAACACAACAACAACGGCGGCAAGAACCCTGATCCAACCCTAATCCAATCAAATACAAAACAACCGCGGCGGCAAGAACCCTAATCCAACCACCCTAATCAAACCCTAATCCAATCAATTCAACCCTAATTCAATGGAATCGAACCCTAATCTAAACAGCAGCAGAAAACCAACTGGAGAGGAAGGAGTCAGCGACAGATTCATACCTCTGCGGGAGAGGAAGGAGTCGGCGACGGCGGTGGGTCGAGAGGGCGGCGGCAGCGGGGAGGAAAAGAAGGTGGGGCGGCGGGGAGGAGAGGAGGAGTCGAGTGGGGGAAAAGAGTTGCTAGCTCAAGTAACATCCCAAAATTCTAAATTTTGGAATGTTATATTAAATAAATATTTATGATTGTTTGTTTGATTGTCTGTGTGAATTTGAGTGGAAATTGAAACTTTTTGAAAGTTGAATGAGAGGGAATGAAATGGATTTCCCAAAGTTTCACTTTGCATTTTGAACTCCAAGAGTTAAAATTCATTTCAAATACAAAACCCTAGGGTGAAGACAACATGGCTTCTTCCATTCGATATGAAAAGTGGTTTTGGAAAGATTTGAATTCCTTTTATAAAACACTTCATAGGCATAAACTTTATGCAAATCAATGATCCTCATGAGAGAAGATAAAATGACTTCTTCAAAGATGAGTTGGAAGTTTAAAGGAATCAAAATGAAAGTCCCCTTGGGGGTATTTTGAAACCTACTATCAATTTGGAGTTATTTGGCCTTTAATCAAATTATTTTTTCCAAATAAATAAATAAATGGAAATAAGGGTAAAACAATTCAATTTAATGGAAAATTAGGATAAAATAAATTTGAAATCATTTCGGTATTTTTAAAAATGATTTTATTGGGTTTTATTGCAACAGTAGCACTGTTTGGCTTTTGTGAATTTTTGTGGATTTTGGTTGACTCTAAAAAATGTTCATGTTTTAGGAAGTGTTTTTCGGAAATTTTTATGTATTACATTCCTATATAATGTGTATATTCTGTTCAGTTATTTTTTTTTCTTTTGTTTCTCTGTTATATATATATATAACAACTGGTCGAAGCCTCCAAGGCCCACTTCTCCTTCTCTCTCTCCCCGGCCCAGCGGCTCACCCGCGCCCGAACCGTTATCGCACCGATCGCCCGCCCCTCTCCCTGCCTCGCTCGCCTCTCTCTCTGCCGCTGACTCAGGGGCCCCGCCTGTCATCATCTTCTTCCCCACGACATGGACAGAGGCCCCAGCTCGCACACCTCACCGGCCGATTTTCTCGCGAAGATCGTCTCGCCCGCAGCCCCTTGCCCACGCAAGACCCCCTATAAATACTGCCCCCCTCCTCCTCGTCCAATTTTCGCAAAAACATCGATCTCACGTGCCCTACAGCTCCATCCCGATCTTGCCGGAGTTCCTCCGCACCACCGCAGCTTGGCCACCTTACCTCGCCTCCCCACGCCTCTGCCACCCACCGCCGCTGACGCCATCTGCACCGCCACCTCACGCCAAGCCTCCCGGTGCTGTCGCCCATCACGAAGACCCACCGGAGCCGCCGCCTCCATCTCGTCCACCATCGCTGGAGCCCCAGTTCACAGGAGCTTCATCGACCTTGCCCCTCCTCACCCTGTCATCACCGAGGATACCCGCCGCCACCATAGGGCATGTCGTGCCAAGCAACGCCTCCCCGAGTCTACGCCCAACACCGACGAGCTCCGGAGCCGCCGCCCCGTTCGAACCGACGCACGCACTGCTGGTCTTCTCCAAGTCCGGCGCCGCCCAGCTCCTCTGTCCCCGGTGAGCCTCCCTTGTCCATCCGATCCATAGTAGATGGCCCCAATTGGATCTAGGTTCTATTTTTTTCTTCGAATCGTTATCTTTTATTTTGCGGGCGTTCGTTTGTCTAGCCCCGCAGCAACACCACTTGGCCGTCTGACCAAGATCTAACCGCCTAGGTTAGATCTGTTTTTTTCTTTCTCACTGAATCAGTTTCGCTAAGTTCCGGCCGAGTGCCTTATAGCGTTGGATCGCCCACCGCTTAGGCCCAATAGCAGCCCGACGCGTAGCTAGCGACCGAATTTTTTTTAAATTTTCGTTTCTATTTTCTAAAAACAGAAAAGTATCAATCTTAGATATTCAATAACTTTTATGTTTTAGATCCAAATTGAGTGATTTATTTTGCTGTAGTTTCAAAATTTTGTGAAGTTTCTGTTAGTGACTTGAAATTTTGTATTTGGGTAATTAAATTTAAATTATTTCAAATATGCTTCAAACGCTGTTTTGGCTCTAGTTTGAGTTCTAGAACATATTTTTGATTGATTCTTTTTGCTACTATTTTTTGTTGTTGTTTTCTATTCAGTAGCATATAGTGATTTATTTTTAGTTTATTTTAAATTAGGGTTTTACGCAAAACAATACCGTTTTAGTTCTAGTTTTGTTTTAGTCCTTTCTTTATAGTTTTAATTGTTTTAAATTATTTCTTTTTGTCACTTTGGACAAATTTAGTTTTGTTTCTGTTATAAAATAGTAGACAAATTTAGTTTTGTTTCTTATTTTATTCTTGGAGTGGGCGTCCATTCTGCAATGAACTCTGCCAATGCCCTGCTCTGAATAGTTGATGTGCTCTCATATTTCAACCCAATGCTTGACAACTCTAGTGCCCACTCGACTATCAGCTTTTGCACTCCAAAGCACCTCGACTTGGGCCCCTCTAATAGGGAGCTGACAAAGTACACTGGCCGCTGCACCACTTTCTTCCTTACCGCGGTATTGGGATTGGAATCGTTGGCTTGCCCCGCCTTCCTCTGATTTGTGTCGAGTCCTGCTGCGGGCGCTTCGGCTCCATCTCCGGAGGGGCCAGTTGTTGTGGCTGCTTCCTCATCCACTTCTCGTTGTGCCACTAGCGCTGCACTAACCACTTGATTCGTTGTAGCTAAGTATAGAAACAAGGGCTCTTGCGGTTTAGGCGCGACTATGGTGGGAGCAGAGGAAAGGTAAGTTTTCAGGTCTTGCAGCGCTGCTTCTGCTTCCGGGGTCCACTTCATCGGGCTAGCCTTTTTCAAGATTTTGAAAAAAGGCAAGGCGTGCTCAGCAGACTTGGAGATGAACCTATTCAGTTCGATAATGCATCCAGCCAAATGCCTTACATCCTTGACATTCTTGAGTGCTTGTACTTGCTCGACTGCTTTGATCTTGTCGGGATTGGCCCCTATTCCCCATTGGGACACAAAAAAACCAAGGAGCTTGCTGGATGGGACGCCAAACACACATTTCTCGGAGTTTAGCTTGAAATTGATCTTGCGCAAGTTTGCAAAGGTCTCTTCCAAGTCTTGAATGAGCGTTGATCTATCCCTGGTCTTGACCACTATATCATCCATATAGGCTTCCACATTTCTGTGCAGCTGGGGTTCTAAACCAATCTGTACTGCCCTCGCAAAAGTGGATCCGACGCTCTTTAACCCGAAAGGCATACACACAAACAAGTACATGCCACATGGGGTTATGAACGCGATTTTCTCATCATCTTCTTTGGCCATGAATATCTGATGGTACCCGGAGTATGCATCTAAGAAGGAAAGCAAATCACACCCGGAAGTGGAATCAAAAATTTGATCAATGCGCGATAGGGAGAAAGGATCTTTTGGACATGCTTTGTTCAAGTCTGTGAAATCAATGCAGAGCCTCCATTTCTCGTTTGCCTTGCGCACTACCACTGGGTTAGCTAACCAAGTTGGATGCAACACCCCTCTGACCAAACCAGCTGCTTCAAGTTTCTTGGTCGCCTCGGCAATGAACTGCGGCCGTTCTAAAGCTTGCTTTCTGACCTTCTGCTTGACGGGCCGAGCGCGAGGGCGGACAACAAGGTTGTAATCGATTACCTTCCTGGGAACACCGCGGATGTCAGACGGTTGCAAAGCAAACACATCGACATACACCCACAGGAAGGTAACGAGCGCGCTTTCCTATTTGCCATCAAGGGTGGCGCTGATGGTGAATGTACCGTAAACGCCATCCTACCATCCCGGGACCCTTTTCATAGCAAGTGAAGCAACTTTGGGTCTTTTGCTAGTGGAACTCTCTGGCAGGTCGTCAACAGGCGTGGCGCACTTCGGAGAGGCGCGCTTCCCAGAGTCCTTGTCGGCATCCCTGCTAGCCTTCTTCCCATTCTTTGTTTCCTTGGCGGGAGTTTGGGATTCTGTGGCATCAGCTGCTACCGCGTCCCGATACATCTTGTCCACACATATAATTGCATCTTTCTTATCTGACGGAATGGAGATGATACCAATCGGCCCTGGTGTCGGTGTCAAAACCGGCCGATCTCGGGTAGGGGGTCCCGAACTGTGCGTATGAGGATCGAAGGTAACATGAGGCTGGGGACACGATGTTTACCTAGGTTCAGGCCCTCTTAATGGAGGTAATACCCTACTTCCTGCTTGATTGACTTTGATGAGTGCAGGGGTTACAAGAGTTGATCTACCTCGAGGTCATAATGGCTAAACCCTAGATGTCTAGCCTATATGATTTGTCTTAGCCTCTACGGACTAAACTCTCCAGTTTATATAGACATCGGAGGGGCCTAGGGTCGTACAGAGTTGGTTTACAGAGAAAGGAAACTATGCATCCGAACGCCAAGCTTGCCATCCACGCCAAGGAGAGTCCCATCCGGACACGGGGGAAGGCCTCCTATCTTGTATCTTCAGGGCCCACCAGTCCGGCCCATGTCACATAGCCCGGACGCCCGGGGACCCCCTAATCCAGGACTCCCTCAGTAGCCCCTGAACTAGGCTTCAATGACGATGTGTCCGGTGCGCAGATTGTCTTCGGCATTGCAAGGCAGGTTCCTCCTCCGAATACTCGAAGGCTATTGAACAAAAGAACTATATCCGGCCCTCTGTAAAACTGTTACAACCCTGAACCACAAGGGCAAAATACTTAAACAAAATAAGTCATGTCCACTAACAGCTTTTTCAGCGAGACGTTATGCCTGCCCTTATTATTATTGTGAATCATTTTGTGGCCTCCCGCTTCGTGTTTCGAGGCGCGGCCATTGACACGTCTTGTCAAAGCAGAGATCGTGTCCCCTTATCACAGGATTCTCATCAATACATGTTTGGGTATTCCAACCGTGCCGTTCGCACAACCCCTTGGGAATAGATGAGTTTTAAGGCTTGTGAGGGGCCGCTTGATATTCACTGCCTTTATAAGGGGATAAGAACACATGTTTTACCCCACGCCTTCTTCTTCCTCAGCCCTTCCGTCCTTGAGCTCCAGCGCCCAAGCTTCAATCTTTTCCACCACCACCAAACACTCTAACCATGTCCGGATCCGGCTCTCAAGGCAAATGGGTGGCCTCCTCCATAACGGAGAAGGACATCAAGGAGCTCCGGGAGGCGAGGTACTTGACAGCGGAAATCAAACACATGCTTCCTGCCAAAGAGCAAGTCATCCCTACTCCAGAGCCCGGTGAGAGGGTTGTGTTCATCCCTCATTTCCTCCGCGGACTAGGATTTCCCCTCCACCCCTTTGTTCGTGGCCTCATGTTCTATTACGGGCTAGATTTTCACGATCTAGCTCCGAACTCCTTCCACCACATCTCGGCGTTTATCATCGGGTGTGAGCCATTCCTTCACATCCCCCTACACTTTGGCCTGTGGCTCAAGATCTTCAACGTAAAGCCGAAGGTGGTCGACGGGCAGCACGCGGATTGTGGCAGCGCCATGGTGAGCAAGCTCCCCAAAGTTACCTGGCCCAAAGGGGCCTTTCTGGAGACCGTCAAAATATGGCAGCAGGAGTGGTTTTACATCACCGAACCCTGCAGTACCAAGTGGGCGGCCGCTCCTGCATCCAGATCCGGACCCTCGTTGCGGCTTGCGTCATGGACCAACAAGGGTCTGGATTGGGGGTCATCCGACGAGGTGTCAATGCTGAAAAAGCGCATCAAAAGTATCATAGATAAGGACACCAGCCTCACTGACGTGATCCAGGTGATGATTATCCGCCGAAACCTTCCCTGCCAACGCCGGCCTCTCCACATGTGGGAGTTCAATCCGGAAGGGCCGCGGACCTTGCAGCGGTTCTTCAGCACGACGCACGAAGCGATCTGGAAGCTGCTCTTCATGACTCAGAAGTCGTGGCCACAGGCGTCCGAGGACATCAGCCTCGACTGTAATCATCCGGCTTCCCTAGTAAGTACTAAATTTCCGAACATAACTTAGTTCATCAATCAAAAGGGGTGTACTGAGAATTCCATCCTATAACAGGGCTAGACAAAGAAGGCGGAGCGGATCAGGTGTCCGGCTCCGCTCCCCGAAAGCCCAGCTGATCCTCTACTGATGAGGATGCTGGTCCCGGGGCCCTATCAGGCGCCAGAGAAGAAGGCCAAGAAGAAGAGCAAGGAGGCCAAAGGTGGCCTCCGCCGTAAAGGTTCTTCGGACGCAACATCCAGAGAGACCGAAACTCGCTCCTCCCATGAGGAAGATGAAGATGAAGAGGAGGAAGAGGCAGAAAGCAATTCTCCCTCGAAGGGGAGGAAGAAGAAAAGGGTGGCCTCCGAAGATCTAGAGGCGGAGGCGCCCAACAGGGGGAAAATATCCCTCCCGGACGGCTCGGATTCGGACGCCGAAGCCATCCCCGAGTGGCGTCCCAGGCTGAAGCCCCTTGCCGCATCGTAAGCATACGAGGGTGCCTTACATAAGTCCGGTCTTTTATGATTGTGACCTAACACATTGCATGATGCAGTCCGGCCCGCGATCTCCCCAACAATCGTCGGAGGGGAATTCTTTGGATTCGGGGATGATGGAGAGCGAGTTGTGTCCGTGAGCCTCCCCGCCTATTGCAACGGACGACACCAAAGTGTTGTCCTGAAGGGCCTCTCCGGGTAAGGGAGCGGTACGGGAGGCCGCTAAAACGGCGCCAGAGGGTAACGCCTTGGCTGCCGAAAACACGGGGGAAGCAATCCCTGTGGAGACTGGCGGCGGGGGCCTTGACAAATCCGGCCCCCCCGCCGAACACCGTTCCGGCAACCCGAGTGGCTCCGAAACCGCATAAGCGATCCCCTTCAAGGGAGGGGGGAGCGCTAACTCTAGCAGCTACCTACACTAATCCGGAGGCGCCGAACACACTGAAGGAGGCACTGCAATGTGCTTCCATCATGGAGGAGCACCGCACCCTGATGGGTGTGGTGATTGAAAAGGTTCACTCCGCCAAGAGCGGGCTGAACGAGGCCTTCACTAGCCTGCTAACAGGCTTCGAGGTATGCGATGTAATATTCCTGACCGCTTTTCATATGAAAAATATGCCTGTATATATATAGTAGCCCCTGAGACTATGTTCGTCTTTTGAAAAATGGCGAACAGAGGATCGATAATATTTGTAGGAGATAATGTACTTTTCTATTATGAGAAGCAGGCTTCACTTTTAGCGGCAACCGCCCTGGCCGCCGAAGTATCCGAGCTTAAGCGTAAGCTGGGGCTGGCCTATGAGGATCTCATCCGCATCAACAAGAGGTTTGATGTAGCGCAAGGTATGTTTTAGAATATCTCGTTCATGCCTATATTAATATGCAGATTCTGAGCCGAAGCTCATGCACTGCTATGTGTATGATTGCAGGCAATGCTGCTGCGGTCGAGACACTTAGGGGTGAACTTGCCCAGGCCAAGGAGCAGGCAAGAGTGAACAAAGCGGCCGCTGATAAAGCGGCCGAGGACTTGAAGTCTGAGGAGGTCGTCCGCCGCCAATACGAGGAGCGGGTGACCGAAGTGGAGCAAGCGCTCAAGGAAGCCGCCAGCAAGTGCTAGTCCCTAGAGGAAAAGAATAAAGCCCAGGCGACTGACCTTGCCAAGGCCCTTCAAGAGGCCGAGGAGGCGCAGGCCGAATCCCGAGCAGCACGCGAGGAGATCAAGCAGGCCGGACAGATAGCAGCTAGTAAGCCCTTTCTCTTACAGAGTAAATTCGGCAATCAAAAGTATGTCTTGCTCACTCAACTATGGAGTGCTCCAGACGCCTTTGCGGATCTTCCGAAGAGTGCCGCCAACGCCGCGCAGTTCTTCAGGGCCCAGGAGGGGCACACGACGGAGAAGCTGTTCTGGTCTCAGTTCGCGGCATGGGAGTGCCCAGCGTTGTTGAATGACCAGATGGCACAATGGGCCGAGCTGCATAGGATGTCCGGATAGGCCATGAGGACGTCATAGTCCGACTGTGGCCAGCCAAACCCGTCCCAAGCAGCTTTTTTGGCCTGGTGCAGCGACTTGTTGACGCGCTGCCCCAAATTGACGCGGTCAAGCGGTTGTCATATATAGAAGGTGCGTGGCTGGCCTTTGCCCGTGTGAAGATGCAATGGGTGAATATGAAGGCCGCCGTCGTGGCAGTTGAGGGTCTGCCCGGAGGCAAGGACCATCGCAAGCCGGAGCACTATTTTGAAGACGTCCTAGAGGGTGCCCGCTTGATATAGGGCCACTGCTCGAAGGACATAATGTTCGAGTGAATGTATCCGAACTGCCCAGACGTTGTATAAACCAAGGCTTTGTAATGTATTTGATATTGTTTATCTTAAAGTGTGTTTCCTCATGTGCGGTCGTTTTTATACCTAAGAGTTTGCCAGTCGTCGGCTTCAGCCCCTACGTAGATACTACGGGGGTGTTCGGAATAGCACATAACCACACTTGACCCAACGTCTTGGTCCGTGAAGGAGGTGTCAGTGTGGTGAACCAGGCAATCGGACTATGTGGCTTTATCACTCTCACTTAGCCATAGGAGTTCGACAATGGGACTGTAAGATAGCCCATGGTGCATACGCGGCTATCCGAACTTGGATGCCTTAAGCGCGTGACTGGAAAGAGCCAGTCCTTCGTGTAACACGGAAGAAATCACTAGAGATTTAGTAGGTCGCCTAATTGCTGACCAGCTCTCGCCGCATCATGACAGTCAGTTTTCGGCTTTCTTTACTGAGGTGCTTGACCGGACGAACCAGAAACACAATCGCAGTAGTTCTCCCTGTACTACCTTAGCCGAACAAGCGGAACGTAAGGTGGTAATCACACAAGCCGGGCAACCCAACTATTGACCAAAGACATGATTCGGAGCCGATGCATATAATGCCATATTTCGGACACCAAAGTATACTACAAAAGTGTTCGGACTTATTTTGTTCGAAAAATATACATGGCCAGATAGAGCCCCTGGAGATTTGAATCGTGCCGAGGTATATACGATAATCTGACGTAAAGAGGGGTTACAGATTAGGAAACAAGCCCATACCGAACAGGGTTGGGCGGAACTGTTTCCATTATAGTCTGATTGATACGTCAAAACGTATTTTTATAGAGGATGCGATAAGCATCAAGGCTATTTTACATGCCGAGCACAAGGAAAGCTGTATACAGGTCCTGAAAAAGGAAAAAAGATGATCTTGAAGATCCTTTCGACACTCTGCCGCACGTCTACGCTGCTTTTCGCCTTGGTGTATGATCCTTTGAGAGGATCATCGATCGAGTATACATAAGGGGCCTAGAAAGGGGCCCTTGGTACCATCGGAAAATGATGTGGGTTGTAAAGAACCTAAAAAAAGAAAAAGAAAAAGGTGGAAAAATATGAAGGTCCGGATAGGGTCGAGCCGTATCGTGGACTTTATTTTTACTATGCCTCCATCCTTGCCCATGTTATCTTTAATGCGTAGTTATGTACGCGTGGTACGTATGCCGCTATCGGGTTGGGGCTTTGACAGAGGCGAAAGTGTTAATCTAGCTCTGGACGAGTCGGACTTCCATTCCGCAGGGTAGACCGGACTAGCTTGACAGTGTCCGAGGGCTTGACTACTGTTTTGGTTTTTGGCTTAATAAGGCCACCCTGTACTTCGGCTACGAGGGCCGCGGTATGCTCCTCAGTACAGAGGGAGCGCTCCATGTTTCCATTAACTGTGATAACGCCGCGGGGTCTAGGCATTTTGAGCTTTAAGTAAGCATAATGCGGGACCGCGTTGAAGCGGGCGAAGGCGGTTCTCCCAAGCAGTGCGTGATAACCACTGCGGAAAGGGACGACGTCGAAGATCAAGTCTTCGGTTCGGAAGTTGTCCCGCGAACCGAAGACCATTTCCATTGTTATTGAGCCCGTGCAGCAGGCTTCTACACCAGGTATTACTCCTTTAAAGGTGGTTTTCGTGGGCTTGATTCTTGACGGATCAATGCCCATTTTGCGGATAGTGTCCTGATAAAGCAGGTTAAGGCTGTTGCCGCCGTCCATAAGGACTCGCGTGAGATGGAATCCATCGATAATTGGGTCAAGGACCAATGCTGCCGAACCTCCATGACGGATACTGGTCTGGTGGTCTCTGTGATTGAAAGTGATCGGGCAGGCGGACCATGGGTTGAATTTTGGGGCGATTGGCTCTATGGCATAGACGTCCCGTAGTGCGCGCTTGCGCTCCCTCTTGGGGATATGTGTAGCATATATCATATTCACCGTTTTTACCTTGGGGGGAAATGTCTTCTGTCCCCCTGTGTTCGATGGGCGAGGCTCTTCATCATCATCCTCGCTGGGCGGCCCTTTCCCCCTTATGTTGGGTGTTTAGCTTACCGGCCTGTTTAAAGACCCAACAATTTCTATTGGTATGTTTGGAAGCCTTGTCAAGGGTGCCATGGATCTGGCAAGGCCTATCTAGTATTCGGTCCAGACTGGATGGACCATCTTTGTTTCCTTTGAATGGCCTCTTCTGCTGACCGGGTTTAGAGCCACTGAATCCGGCGTTGACCGCTGTGTCTTCGGTATTTTCATTGTTGTTTCGACGCTTGTGTTTGTTGCATCGTGGCTTGCTGTTGCCATCTCTGGCTTCGGAGGTGCCAGGGTCACTGGTGTTGTTGCTTCTACGAGCTAACCAACTATCTTCTCCCGTGCAAAAGCGGGTCATAAGTGCTGTGAGAGCTGCCATAGACTTTTGTTTTTCTTGGCCGAGGTGTCGGGCGGGCCACTCGTCACGGACGCTGTGTTTAAAGGCCGCAAGGGCTTCGGCGTCCGGACAATCAACAATTTGGTTCTTTTCAATTAAGAACCTGGTCCAGAGTTTCCGGGCTGACTCTCCGGGTTGCTGGACTATGTGACTGAGGTCATCGGCATCTGGGGGCCGAACATAGGTACCTTGGAAGTTGTCTCTAAAGGCATCTTCCAAATCTTCCCAGCTACCAATGGAGTTTTCTGGGAGGCTGTTTAGCCGGTGCCGAGCTGGTCCCTTTAATTTTAGCGGGAGGTACTTGATGGCATGGAGATCATCACCGCAAGCCATGTGGATATGGAGAAGAAAATCTTCAATCCATACTATAGGATCTGTCGTTTCATCGTATGATTCAATGTTCACGGGTTTAAACCTTTCTGGGAACTCATGCTCCATTACCTCGTCAGTGAAGCATAAGGGGTGTGCGGCGCCTCTGTATCGGGCGATGTCGTGACGCAGTTTGGATGAAGTCCGTGTGCGGTTTTCGGCCCGGGTGAGGTTGTGCTTGTCATGCCAGGTCTGGTGACCGTCTTCTCGTGTTGGAGCACGCCCCCTTGATCCATAGATTGATTTGGTCTGACCGGCTCTATTGTCTAGGTCCTTACGTAGGTCATAGGTGTAGCCTGTAGCTGCTACCTCCTTGCCTCTACAGCGGGGAGGTGCGGGTTGTTGTTCGGCATGAGTAGCCGCTCTGTCCCGTCCACGTGGTGGTCGGTCAGGTTCGTCAGCAGCTTTATACTTTGGCGGTATTGGCTCAAGAGCCTCGTCGTCAAATTGTGGTAGTATCTCGCGCTTCGGGTAGCTCTTTGTTGGGCGTTCGAGGTCGTATTCTTCGGCAGCCAGGACTTTAGTCCATTTGTCATTGAGCGTATCCTGTTCGGCTTGGAGATGTTGCTGCTTCTTTTTAGGCTTCTCGTAGTGGCGATTAGCTGGCACTTAAAGCGCTCCTGCTCGAGGGGTTACTCTGGCATGATGAAATCTTCGGTGCCGAGGCTCACGTCATCCTCGGAGATCGGTAGATAGTTACTATCCTCCGAGTCCTCGTTCCCGACTGGATCGTTGGCGTTAACTTGCCCATCCTCCCAATCATCCTGTTCGGATGTTGGTTCGACGGGGGCTTCGGGGTCTTCGGCGTTCTTTGGAGTGTCATTGTCTCCGGTGCCGGTATTGCTGTCTTTTCCACGATGTGATTTTGAGCGGCGCCGCTGGCGTCGACGCTTTGGAGGTGCCTCAGCAGACTTGTCCTCGGCCGGATCCTTACTGACGTCACCGTCATCCTCTTTGGGTGTGTCCACCATATACACGTCATATGTGGAGGTGGTCGTCCAACGTCCGGTAAACGGTAGGTCTTGGCCTTGTTCTTCTCCGGCATCGTCGTCCATGCCGTCGATGTCTTCGGAGGCGTAGTCCAGCATGTCGGTTAGATCTTCGAGAGTGGCTATGAAGTGGGTGGTGGGTGGGATGTAAAATTCCCCGCTTTCAGCCCCTAGTCCGGGCTGAGCGTAGTTCGGAGGTGATTCCTCTGTAATAACGTGGGATCACATTAGATCCAGAGCCTTGCTCAAAAGCGAGGTTTGGACGGGGAAGCGAATGTCCTTGGAGCTAGGCGGGGCGGGATCCTCCTGGCCATCCTCGCTTGACATGGACCTCGAGAGTTCGGCGCGGGTGTCCAGGGGGAGTCCGGCCTTTCAATGACAAGGGGAGTCCGGTTTGACTCCGGGCTTGCCGATGACGCAGTCCCCTCCGGATCTTCGGCAGCGAGCTCCATAATTTCAGAGAGTCCGGCGGGCTCCAAACTCCCATCTTCGGACCCCGGTAGTCTGGTCTAGATCTAAGGCCAGAGCGGTGGTTGGGGCCGCGAATCCTTCGAAGATCAAGTCTCCTCGGATATCAGCGACATAGTTTAAGTTCCTGAAACTGATCTGATGACCAGGGGCGTAGCTATCGATCTGCTCAAGGTGGCCAATCGAGTTGGCGCGCAGTGCGAAGCCGCCGAATACGAAAATTTGGCCGGGGAGGAAAGTCTCCCCCGAAACGGCATCATTGTAGATGATTGATCGAGCCATCGAACCTTCTGTCGATGGCACAGTGGAACTCTCAATGAAAGCACCAATGTTGGTGTCAAAGCCGGCCGATCTTGGGTAGGGGGTACTATAACGCCCACGATGCGGCTATATCTCCCACGTGTCGAGGCACGACTTAGAGGCATAACCGCATTGTGGTTTAGTCGCAAGAAGGGTCATCTTCACACAATCCCATGTAATGAACAAGAATGGGATAAAGAGTTGGCTTACAATCGCCACTTCACACAACACATAAATAAAACATACATCATTCAGAGATACACACATAGGTCCGACTACGGAACCAAAATAAAAGAAGACAACCCAACTGCTAGATCCCTGATCGTCCCAACTGGGCACCACTACTGATCAACATGAAAAGAAACAACACAACGAACAAGATCTTCATCGAGCTCCCACTTGAGCTCAGTTGCGTCACCTGCACTGGTATCCTCGGCACCTGCAACTGTTTGGAAGTATCTGTGATTCACGAGGACTCAGCAATCTCACACCCGCGAGATCAAGACTATTTAAGCTTATAGGAAAGATGAGGTAATGAGGTGGAGCTGCAGCAAGCACTAAGCATATATGGTGGGTAACATACGCAAATGAGAGCGAGAAGAGAAGCAACGGAACGGTCGTGAACTAGCAATGATCAAGAAGTGATCCTGAACTCCTACTTACGTCAAACATAACCCAGAAACCGTGTTCACTTCCCGGACTCCGCCGAGAAGAGACCATCACGGCTACACACGCGGTTGATGCGTTTTAATTAGGGTCAAGTGTCAAGTTCTCTACAACCGGATATTAACAAATTCCCATCTGCCACATAACCGCGGGCACGGCTTTCGAAAGATAATACCCTGCAGGGGTGTCCCAACTTAGCCCATCATAAGCTCTCACGGTCAACGAAGGATAAACCTTCTCCCGGGAAGACCCGATCAGTCTCGGAATCCCGGTTTACAAGACATTTCGACAATGGTAAAACAAGACCAGCAAAGCCGCCCGAATGTGCCGACAAATCCCGATAGGAGCTGCACATATCTCGTTCTCAGGGCACACCGGATGAACACTACGTACAACTAAAACCAAACCTCGAGTTTCCCCGAGGTGGCGCTGCAAGTGGCTCTAGTTTGGACCAGCACTCAGAGGAACACTGGCCCGGGGGTTTAAAATAAAGATGACCCTCGGGCTCGCGAAAACCCGGGGGAAAAGGCTTAGGCGGCAAATGGTAAACCAAAGTTGGGCCTTGCTGGAGGAGTTTTATTCAAGGCGAACTGTCAAGGGGGTCCCATAAATCACCCGACCGCGTAAGGAATATCATAACACATAGCCGAAAATGGCAAGAGTCGGAGTTACAAATATGGCAAGTTACATCCGGGGTGTTACAACACTCCACCACTACGAGAGGATCTCGTCCCGAGATCTAGGACTGAAAGAACTCCGGATATTCGGAACGGAGATGGTCCTCGCGTTCCCAGGTGGCTTCCCGGTCGGAATGGTGCGACCACTTCACTTTCAGGAATTTGATTGACTTGTTGCGAGTCTTGCGCTCAGTTTCTTCAAGAATAGCAATGGGGTGCTCATGATAAGACAAATCTTCTTGGAGGTCAATCTCTTCAAAGTCGATAGTGCGCTCAGGCGTCTTGAAGCACTTGCGGAGCTGTGACACGTGGAACACATCGTGCACGTTCGCGAAGTTGGAAGGAAGCTCAAGTTGATAGGCGAGGTCGCCTCTTTTGCCAATGATCTTGAAAGGACCCACGTATCTAGGTGCAAGCTTCCCTTTGATACCGAAGCGACGAGTGCCTTTCATTGGAGAGACGCGGAGGTAGACATGGTCTCCGATCTCGAAATTCAAATCACGATGCTTACTATCATAGTAACTCTTCTGACGCGATTGCGCGGCTTTGAGATTATCACGGATGACTTTACACATTTCTTCAGCTTCAGTGATTAAGTCATTGCCAAGAAGTTGGCGTTCACCAGTCTCTGACCAATTAAGAGGAGTACGACACTTTCTGCCATAGAGAATCTCGAATGGGGCCTTGCCCGAACTCGCTTGGAAGCTGTTGTTGTAGGAGAATTCAGCATATGGAAGACAATCTTCCCATTTCATGCCAAAGGAAATGACACAAGCCCTGAGCATATCTTCAAGAATTTGATTGACTCGCTCGACTTGGCCACTAGTTTGAGGATGGAAAGCTGTGCTGAAGCGAATGTTTGTGCCCATGGCCTTCTGGAAGGAGTCCCAGAACTTAGAGGTGAAGATGCTTCCACGATCTAAAGAAATCAATTGTGGAATGCCGTGCAAGGAGACAATTCTGGAGGTGTAAAGCTCTGCCAGCTGAGCTGCTGTGATGGATTCTTTGATAGGAAGGAAATGAGCCACTTTAGAAAGCTTGTCAATGACAACAAAGATAGCATCATTTCCGCGCTTGGACTTTGGAAAACCAGTCACGAAGTCCATTTCGATATGATCAAACTTCCATTCTGGGATAGCAAGAGGTTGGAGGAGACCAGCTGGTCGTTGATGTTCTGCTTTCACCCTTCGACAGACATCACATTCATTCACGAATTGAGCAATTTCTCGCTTCATTCGAGTCCACCAAGAACAACTGGAGAAGACAAAAATTTATAGTTTCCCATCTTGATGGAAACATCCGGAACTATCGAGTTGGCTCTCATTGACTTCCCCGGAGAAATAACACCCAATGGTTTATCCAGATAAGACCAGGAAAACTCATGCTTGGCAAAAAACGGTCTTGACATGAAACAAAGCGATGCACCAGTATCAAAAAGAACTTTTGCAGGAATATCATTAACAGGAAGATTACCCATTATCACATCAGTAGATTCCTCCGCTTGAGCTGCATTCATCATGTTCACCTTTGCAGACTTTGGATTATGCTTGACCACTGCATTGCTGGAAGATCTGACGGGAGGAGGAGGAGGCAGACGCCTTTGGTTGAAGCACTTGTTAGCATAGTGACCTTTCTGCTGACACTTGTTGCAAGTCACCTCTGAGAGTGGACGGTGATAAGGAGCATTGGACTTTGGAGCTTGATTCTGAGACTTGTTCTGATAGCCAGAGTTGGAAGAGTTGGAAGAAGCATGGCCACCTTTGTTCTTCTGCTGGTAAGGCTGACGAAACGAAGGAGGAGGAGGCAACCAGAACTTCTGTTGCTTAGCTGTCACAAGTGAGGAAGAAGAAGACTGAACTGCGTCCCTGACTCTCTTCTTAGAAGCCTCACACTTGAGCTGAGCAGCCTCTTGCTTCAGTGCCATATTATAGAATTGATCAAACTGAGTAGGCTCAACAAGAACGAGAGCTAACTGCAGATCCTCCTTAAGGCCACCTCTGAAGTGATAGATCATACTCTTCTCATCAGGAACGTCTTGTTTAGCGAAGCGAGCAAGTTTCTGAAACTGGATGTTGTATTGATACACTGACATGTTGCCTTGCTTGAGATTGCGGAACTCCTCACGCTTGCTCTCAACAACACTTTGTGGAATGTGGTGCGCTTTGAAGTCCCGACAGAAGTCAGTCCAAGTGATCACACGACCTCCTCTGGAATCTTTGTATTGTTGATACCAATCAGCAACTTGGTCCTTGAGCTGAAAAGAAGCGAACTTGACATAGTCCTCAGGCCTGACATTGCTACATTCAAAATGCTTGTTGATGTCCACGAGCCAATCATCGGCATCCGTGGCCTCGGCACAGTAGCTGAAAGACTTGGGCTGATTTGCGAGAAACTGGTTGAGAGTAGCAAAGTGAAACTGATTGTTGCCTTGACCTTGATTGCCTTGCCCTTGAGTACGTTCTTGCAAGAGTTGCAGAATCATTTGAGCATTGGCGTTGGTGGCTGCCATGATAGCTTGCCATGCCTCCGGAGGTGGAGGTGGTAGCGGAGGGTTCGCTTGACTCCCTTCATTGCGATCCGGATTCTGACGCGTTGGCGGAGCCATCCTGAAGAGGGTGACATCCGTTAGCATCTTGATAGACAAATAGATAAGTAGAATCAACGGATAGAAATTGCAACATATAGTCTTCATAATAAACATTCGAACGAAGATGAACGAATGAATTCCGTAGTAAATCATCACACTTCCATAAGTTGAGAAGCCACTTGAAAAAGATATGGAATCAACATATGACTTCGAAGCAACTCGAATACCACAATACAAAACAAAACAAAGTATTGGCTTGCAGAATAAGCCGGAACAAACATATGATAGAGATTTCATCCGAAGTTTTCGTGGTGGGGCCCACACGGGCTCAATCGTACAGCACCATCATGTACAAGGCAGTGCACATGACATACGAAGCGTCCCCGAGTCGGCATAGCCAAGGACTCTTTAAGACACTACGAGACCACTGTAAAATCAACCGTGGAAAGGCGGACCACTAGACGTCGAACCCCAATCTCATATCATGCGTCTGTCGGAAAGATGTCCTAAGGCTACTTGAATTCCCACTTATAAACTCCCGAAACTTTCTGGTTATGCAATCTGGTGTAGGGGATACAGGGGACACAAAATATATCACCCAAACTAGCAATCCCTAGATCCAGCTGTATCCATCCGTCAACACATAACCAAGAAACCTTCGGAAATCGTTTACCTCAACCTTTGAAAAACATCCGTTATACAAGTTATGGCAATACTCCCAAACTCCCGCCCCAGTACTGGGTGACGTCGAGGTGATCTCACCAACAACTGCATAAAAGAGATTTCGATGTCGGCGAAACTCAGGTATTCCAGAATTGCAACGATAAAATTGTGACGACAACACCTCGGAGCTCAACTCCCCGGGACACTGCCACAACCCCTAAATGTCAGGAGGCACCAAGAAAAATGTTCTCGCACAAAACCATCGGAACGATTCCAAGATACCCGCGTGATCCTAAATTTTTTTTAGTGAAATTTGAGGAGAGAAGAGTCAAAACTTCTACGTCAGGAGGCCTCACCAGAGCGACGAAGGGACTGAGGAGTAAAAAGAATCCTACTCTCCGATATATATAATCCTAAGACTCAAAACATTTTTGCTCTAGACTCAACAACGCCAGCGATTCGATCAAGCAGGGGGCTCCTAAGTCGGGGATGGCTCTGATTACCAACTTGTAACGCCCACGATGCGGCTATATATCCCACGTGTCGAGGCACGACTTAGAGGCATAACCGCATTGTGGTTTAGTCGCAAGAAGGGCCATCTTCACACAATCCCATGTAATGAACAAGAATGGGATAAAGAGTTGGCTTACAATCGCCACTTCACACAATACATAAATAAAACATACATCATTCAGAGATACACACATAGGTCCGACTACGAAACCAAAATAAAAGAAGACAACCCAACTGCTAGATCCCTGATCGTCCCAACTGGGCACCACTACTGATCAACATGAAAAGAAACAACACAACGAACAAGATCTTCATTGACCTCCCACTTGAGCTCAGTTGCGTCACCTGCACTGGTATCCTCGGCACCTGCAACTGTTTGGAAGTATCTGTGAGTCACGAGGACTCAGCAATCTCACACCCGCGAGATCAAGACTATTTAAGCTTATAGGAAAGATGAGGTAATGAGGTGGAGCTGCAGCAAGCACTAAGCATATATGGTGGCTAACATACGCAAATGAGAGCGAGAAGAGAAGCAACGGAACGGTCTTGAACTAGCAATGATCAAGAAGTGATCCTGAACTCCTACTTACGTCAAACATAACCCAGAAACCGTGTTCACTTCCCGGACTCCGCCGAGAAGAGACCATCACGGCTACACACGCGGTTGATGCGTTTTAATTAGGGTTAAGTGTCAAGTTCTCTACAACCGGATATTAACAAATTCCCATCTGCCAAATAACCGCGGGCACGGCTTTCGAAAGATAATACCATGTAGGGGTGTCCCAACTTAGCCCATCATAAGCTCTCACGGTCAACGAAGGATAAACCTTCTCCCGGGAAGACCCGATCAGTCTCGGAATCCCGGTTTACAAGACATTTCGACAATGGTAAAACAAGACCAGCAAAGCCGCCCGAATGTGCCGACAAATCCCGATAGGAGCTGCACATATCGTTCTCAGGGCACACCGGATGAACACTACGTACAACTAAAACCAAACCTCGAGTTTCCCCGAGGTGGCGCTGCAAGTGGCTCTAGTTTGGACCAGCACTCAGAGGAACACTGGCCCGGGGGTTTAAAATAAAGATGACCCTCGGGCTCGCGAAAACCCGGGGGAAAAGGCTTAGGCGGCAAATGGTAAACCAAAGTTGGGCCTTGCTGGAGGAGTTTTATTCAAGGCGAACTGTCAAGGGGGTCCCATAAATCACCCGACCGCGTAAAGAATATCATAACACATAGCCGAAAATGGCAAGAGTCGGAGTTACAAATATGGCAAGTTACATCCGGGGTGTTACAGGTACCGAACTGTGCGTGTGAGGATCGAAGGTAACAAGAGGGAGGGGACACGATGTTTACCCAGGTTCGGGGCTTCTTAATGGAGGTAATACCCTACTTCCTTCTTGATTGACTTTGATGAGTACAGGGTTTAGAAGAGTTGATCTACCTCGAGATCGTAATGGCTAAACCCTAGATGTCTAGCCTGTATGATTTGTCTTAGCCTCTACGGACTAAACCCTCCGGTTTATATAGACACCGGAGAGGCCTAGGGTTGTATATTGTCGGTTTACAGAGAAAGGAAAATATGCATCCGAACGCCAAGCTTGCCATCCACGCAAAGGAGAGTCCCATCCAGACACGGGGGAAGGCCTTCTATCTTGTATCTTCACGGCCCACCAGTCCGGCCCATGTCACATAGCCCGGACGCCCGGGGACCCCCTAAACCAGGACTCCCTCACCTGGCATCTTCAAGGTGTTGTAGGCATAATGGGATGCTGCCATGATTTTGTGAGAGCTGGACGACCAAGAACTCCATTGTAAGGCAAATGAGGTTCAAGAACGTTGAACACGACTCTCTCGGTCTGATAATTCAGTTCTCCGCCAAATGTCAGAGGCAATGTAACCTTCCCCTTGGGCCGGTTCCTGGCGGGGTTGATTCCTTGGAACGTACCTGTAGCCTTGAGCTCCTCATCAGGGATCTGCAACTTGCCAACCACTCTAGGGGAGATTAAGTTCAGCCCAGCCCCACCATCAACTAGCATCTTTGTTACCTTGAGGTTGCGGATTGTCGGGGAAACCAACAACGGCAAACACCCAACCACAGTGGTACGGTCAGGGTGATCCTCCTCGTCAGAGATGATAGGCGTGCGGGACCATTTAAGTGGCCTTTGGGAGTCTGCAGCTGGCTCCACGACATTGACCTCACGCGCCCACTGCTTGAGCCGGTGGTGGGAGGAGTGCAAAGATGCACCTCCATCAATACACATGGCTTCGGTTGCCCTCTGGAATTCTTGCTCCCTGGTTTGTTCCTCATCCTCTTCATCACTCCCGTCTTCTTCTTCTTCTTTCTTTTCATGACCTCTAGCAGGTTTTTCCTATTGCTGCGGGGCTTTGCCACGACAGCCCCCTCTACCACCACGAAATTTTCAGCCAGCACCCTCTTGGCCTTTCTCCCTGTCACGCTTCTCGTATTCACCCTTTTGTTTCTTAACAAGCTGCTCAACTTGGTCGCACTCTTGGAGATCATGACCTTTTGTGCGGTGGATTTTGCAGTATGGTCCATCGGATTTCCCAGCTTTCTCTGCTGCCGTAGCCTCCCAACAATCAGCGCACGTGGCAGCTCCCTTGCTGGGGACCTAGTTTTTGGCCTTCTTGTCGGCACTAAGATCACCAGAGCTCTCAACGACCAATTTGTCTTCTCTTTGTGTTTCCTATTGTGCCTCCGGCTTCTCCTCTTCGGGTGGGCGGCATCGTCCTCATCATCTGAATTAATCTCGACGCCAGCCTCCTCTCTGGGGAGTCGCCTTCCTTCTTTAGCCTGCACACACTTATCCGCCAAGGTGTACAACTCATTGACGGTCTTGGGCAGCCGGACATTCATTTTGGCCCGCATCCTCGTGTTGCGCATGTTCGAATGGAATGGGCAATCACGGCTGCTGGGTGCATCTCTATGATGTTATAGTGTACTCGACTGAACCTCTGTATATATTTACACAAATCCTCCCCTTCCTTCCGCGGGAGGACTTGCAAGTCACTTGGCTGTCCAGGCTCTTGGTGGCCACCTGTGAAGGCGCCAACAAACTCATTACACAAGTCAGCCCATGAGGAAATAGAGTTTTCCGGCAGGTGCATCAGCCATGATCTCATATTTGGCTTGAGCGCCA
The DNA here is from genome assembly GCF_002575655.3 of Aegilops tauschii subsp. strangulata. Lineage (NCBI taxonomy): Eukaryota > Viridiplantae > Streptophyta > Magnoliopsida > Poales > Poaceae > Aegilops > Aegilops tauschii. Next base: position 196,895,332 of record NC_053038.3, on the reverse strand, counting down.
AAGGGAAATAGTTGGCGAGCACCTTCTCATCTCTGCCCCGGCGGCTTGAACGGCAATCGTGTAGATGCCCAAAAACTCTGCCGAGTTTAATTTTCCGTTGTATTTTTCCGGTAGTTCAGGCTTGAAGGCTCGGGCAGATGGCCAGTGGACCTGCCGTAGCTCACGAGTGAAGGCGGGGCACCCAACCTCATAAGGCAAGTAACCGCCAACACTGGGCGAGGGTTCGTCAACGTCTGGGCCATTGCGTCTATTGGATTGATGGTGTGCCTCCCGGCGTCGCTCTATGGTGACGTGCGCGTCTTCCTTCCGCCGGTCCTCCACAACCCGCCACTAATTCTAGCGGGTTTGCGGGCCAGACGAAGCCATCAACGTCTCGTCGGGCTCGTCGACACGTTGAGTTTGGTGAGGCTACTGGGCCTGCTATCGCGGAGGGTTTGCACTATTCATGTAGCCTCCTCGACGCGGCCATCAGCCTGGGCCACATCGTTGTTCGTGGGCATTGCAACGGCTCCGCATGCTGTGATTTACCGGCTTTAGTAAAGCCAATCAAGCTGTGGATGGTGGCTCTCCACTCATCCATCTTGTCAGCCGCAGGTGGAAAATTCAACAGGAGTTGGGCCCGCGCCATTGCTTCCGTGGCCATGCTTGGCATGGCTAATGAGGCAGACCGCGACGTCGCTTGACTCCTGGCAGAACCAGCAAGAGCGTCGCCGCATTCTTGCCACCGTGAACCGATCGCCAAGGCGGTCTGGCAATGATTACTCCGCGCTTGGGAGCCGACGGCCCCGTTTGATGCTCCGTGTTGCTCGTCTTGCTCTGGGCAAGGTGTACGCCTTACAGTCGCGCCCGTGGTGAGTGCAACTAGAGGATCGCGGCTCGCGCAGGAGCGGGTGTCACTGTTGTGACTGCGTCCGCTAGTGCGGTGGGAAGGTAGAGACTGGGTGTCCCCTCCACCCGTGGCTTCTGGGCCAAGCTCGTCAAGATGCTGCTGATGCATCCCAGCCCTGGTGTTTCCCGCTCCTGCTTTGACCACGGGGAACAGAATGACGGCTCCGCCTACGTCGGTCGCGTCACCCGCGGTACCCGCCTCATCCAACGCCGCCGCGGTGCCTATGACGTCCATAGCTACGTGCAAGGGGCCCTTCGAAGTGGAGGGGTGTGCAGTCGCGCCGAGTTTGTTCTTGGGCGCCATGGACGTAGAAGCTGAGGATGATGAACATCGACACACTGTTCACAACTTTGCATTCCCGCAAGCGATTTATACCCTACCTGGCGCGCCAATGATCTCGGGGTGGACACGATCAGCTATGGGGCCACGGGCCCCTTGTGGTTCGACAGGGGGGAGATCACGTTGCACAAAGAGCGAAGGCCATGAAGAAGCATGACGACGAGACTCTGGTGGTTTTACCCAGGTTTAGGCCACTGAGAAGCATAAAACCCTACTCCTGCTTTGGTGGATTGGATAGAAGAACACGATGACATGCAGCACCCAAACCCGGCAAGATGGCCTCGGGGAGAGCTGCTACGCGAGTACAAGTGTGACAAGATCCAAATCCCTCTCTAGGTTGCCTTGGACCTCCTTTTATAGCTCAAGGGGTAACCACAGTGGCAAAACAGACATTATCCTGTGATTAAATAGCCAACAGTGCTATCATACCTAACTCTGGCACTTAGGAAAAATTGCCATAAATGCTACCTTAGGTGGCATGCGGGGATGCATCCCTGGCCAGCTTATATCGCCGCTTAGCCAGCTTCTACTTATTGTCTTGACACACCCCTCGACGGGTGTCAAACGGGTGTGATCTGTCTTCTGGTAAACCGCCATGTGCTTAGTCAGAGCCACTTAGTCGCCCGGGGGCTCGACACCGCATCGATAAGTGACTGGTGTCATGGTGCGGTCGGCGATGGTAACTGGCATGTTTTGGTCTCCGTCCGTCTTGGAGGGGTGCATGCTTTGGTCTCCGTCCGTCTCGGAGACGTGGCTAGCGCGGCTTGATCCTACTCTTATCTACTGCATCGACCTTACTGGCCTCGTCTGACCAGCAAAGGACACTTCCCTTGGAATCTTGATCTTCTTGATGCGCTCCTTGATCTCATGAAGGGCGATTTCTCTGGCTTGGCCTTGCGTTACACGTTGGTGCTGGATGTATGATTGTCAACACGCCTGTGTATGAGTCTGGTCAACAAATGCGGATGTTTGTTGCACCGACACTGAGTGTTTTTCACAACCAAAAGGTCTGCGCCTACGAAAAGGAGTTCATCGCAGTCATGATGGCGGTAGATAAGTGGCGCGCGTACCTCCAGGGTGGCCCATTCACCATCATTGTTGATCACAAAAGCCTCTGCAACCTGCAAGATCAACAACCTTTCATGGATCTTATGCACAAGGCGATGGCGAAACTGGTGGGATTAGAGTTCAAGTTTGTGTACCAACGCGGTAGCGACAATCGAGCAGTCGACGCTCTCTCACGGGTGGGAGATGCACTCAACATAGACGCCCTTTCGCTGTCTCAACCTACCTGGGTTCAGGAAGTGGCTAACTCCTATGCCACGGACGTCGTTACACAGGAGCGGCTCACGTAACTAGCCATCACCAGTCCTAA